>NC_091536.1:85598571-86906428 GCF_042242935.1 Bactrocera oleae | reverse complement strand
ATGCCATTATTTTGAAGAATTACCTGTTTGCCACGAAATTCAATTTGGAAATTTTTGGCTGATTCTTGTGTAACGCGTCCACCAAAATCTAGCTGATACACCTGACTCAGTTCATTCCACATTGGCGCCTTGTTGTGCATCACGAATTCACGTCGAACTGGAGCTGGGCTTGAATAGCTCAAAGAACCATTCGGCTCTATTTTGCCACGTTTTAACTATATATATACAAATATATTTATATTAATATAAGAGATGTGTTAATAAACAATATTTTTCAACCTAATATCGTGCCTATGCTTCTGTTTAAGCTTACAAGTCTTGATTAAACTTTTTTAAGCAGATCATTCCGATATTTTAATTGTAATTGTTATACGGGTGTATACGAATTCGAACCCAACGTTGCTTGAATTGAAATGTCGATTCTTACTGCCTCCTCACCTTGTATAAAAATTATAAACTCAATTTCCATTTGGTAATTATACCTGAGGTATAAGACTGGCGGATCGGAGATTAGTACATTTGGCACATGGTGGCACGGGTTTGTTATGAAGCGATTTCAAACATGTTTTGAAGAAAGTTGCTAAATATTTATGGTCTTACATGTTAAGTATTTTTTTGGTATCTACCAATTTGGATTTCAAGGTGTCCACCGTATAACCAATTAAATGGATTTTTTCATTTAGTGTAATCGGTTCCCAAAATGTTCAACGCGATTTTTTCAAAGAACTGTGTTCAGAGGAATATTTCTATATATATATATTTGTCTTCTTCGATAATTACTTATAAATGTTTTTGGTTTTTGGGCTTGAGATAATTTTAAGCAGACAAATCTTCCTTACCACCTGACAGCTATTTCGAAGGTCCTCTTGGCGATCGGTTACGGGATCAAGGGAACATAAAACTTTTCAAAATGAATTAACGACTATTAAAGTACATACATTAAATTCTGTAAATGCACATTATTTTTATTTATTTATTAAATAAAACGTGTCTTCGAAAATAATATACAAAAAACACGTTATCTGACTTGGAAATGGATATAACCCCTTAATTTAATGTCAGACTGAAATTACTAATCATGCCGTTCCCATGGCATTACAATTAATTGAAATAACCCCAGCTTTTTATTGACCTTAGGAGATGTTTTTTTGACACCAAAACAACAATAATTAATAATATCTAGCGTAAATCGCTCTTAAAACCTTTCAATTGATCTACAGGGATGTAAGATTTAAAATTGGCTATTAAGTGGTTTTGAATTTTCTCGATGTTTTTGTATAGAATTTCGAAGGTTCTAACTTTCTGGAGAGTGCTTACAACAAAGGCATATGCCGAAAGGTCTCAAAAGTGTCAACATTACTTTCTACTATTATTACCTATATTTTCAATAGCAAAATACCTCAGATACATACATACATATATGCCGATTGGATAACTTTTTTTTTATCGACAAGGCTCTTTTAAACAACAATGAACCCTTTAAACCACTACTGTGCAAATTTGCCAATTCATCATAATAAACATTTGCCAATGTTCGTACATACACGACATATTCTCCCATTTTTCATTTACCTCTTTGTGGCACCTACACAAACACGTGTATATACTCGCTATGCATACATAAGAGCATTTGAATATACAAATATGTATATGGTAGATGGTACATACTCACCTTTTGTAGTAGCTGTGCCTTTTGGAATGTTTCCAAATCACGATATTGCTTATTGTAACTGGCACCACCGTTTTCTTCGCCTGACCCATTTGTACCGTTGCCTTCGTCATCTGAACTTTCTATGAGGCATTGTTTTTTACGATAGCGCCTATTTAAAAGAGGTGAATTCAAAAAGTGCCGAATGGGCGAACTACTCTGACGTTTGTTCTTTTTACTAACGGCAGGCGATGCTGGCGAGCTTCGTGGTAGGCGTTTTGGTGTAGCGGGCGGTGTGAGACGGCCCTCGTCGAGGTCTCGTAAACGGCTGATAATGTTTTCTAATGTTGTAAGGGCCTGTAAATTGCATACATAAGTATATTTCGCATTCCTTTGAATGGGTGTTATTCAGTGTTAGATGTGCTCGTATGTATGTATGGTATGTGTTACAAGAGAGTGCTCGATCAAGTATATTTACAACCAATTCAACTAAAGAACTTAATTTAGTTTAAATACTTAATAACATTAGACCGTTACACGCCTATTGTACGGTGGACTCATTCGGCGATTACTACAACGAAATTTATCATATGTATTATATGAGACTTGAGTTAACCCGTAGACCGATTTCATATATTATCGGTATTATACTGTGGTATATCCATCCCGCTGCGGGTGGGGGTAAGAATTTACCCGCGGTAAGGCATGCCTGTCGTAAGAGGCGACTAAAAGCCAATATGCACTATGACTGTTATTATGTACCTTGCTCAGTAATATCAGCATAGTATGTCAGAAATAGTGCTATAATACTCAGCTTGAAATGATATTATAGACTTTAAACGGAAAAGCAAATAAAAAGACATTTGAAGTTCAAGCGACAAATGTCACCAGTCATTGAGTAATGGGTAGCTCAACTGGCAGTAGTTTCGGCTACACAGTCTTACCGGAGACTTTCTGGTACCACGGGGAGCAGAAAGCCCTTGGACTTCGTTCCAATCTGCTCATTGGGTTATGAGATTCGTGGTGGCTGTGGTTGAAACCTAAATGCAGGAAGAACTGAAAATTCAGCTTAACTGTTTTTTCAGTTCTAAAAAGAAGTTGCAAAAAGCAACTGGGTTCCGTACCCGAAAACGGAAGAGGTTTTAGGTCGGCCTCGAACCTTACCAAGATGGTAGTGTGTGCCCAGACACACTGCCACTGGTAACCAAATTAATACTTGCAAATAGCTAGTATTATTTGGGGCGCTTATCAACGCATTGTATTGATACGTTGTGTTTTGGAGCACCGTGAGGTAAGGCCGTCGCCGGCAGGTACTCACGTAAATCAACAACGAAAGTTGTGGTATATCCAATAATAAAAATTCACATAATTTTTCTAAGATATAGCAAGTATTGACTGATACATTCTGTATAAAGTCAACCGTAAGTTCGAAAATTTTTGTTTTAGGTATATTGACAATAGAGCTCGTAATACGTTATTATCGAGATTATCTGAATTTCAATAATGTACTTTGTATTATCGGTAAAAAATCAGCACTAGTTATTTTTCGATTTTGGATAATTTTTATTAGGCATACGTCTATTTTTGTAAAGTTTTATGCCAAAAGAGGCGTGTCTGTAGTCCGATTTCATCTATTTCCCAACAGTGGCATAAAGATACAAAATATATGTAATGAACTAAATTTTGTCGAAATTGGTCGAGTAGTTCCTGAGATATAAGATTTCACCTAAAAGTGGGTGTTGTCACATCTATTTCGCTTCCTATGGTTTTACCATTTTCCTCCTAAGGAAATTTGGTCGACACAGCTTTAGTGGTTTGTTAGATATGTACATTAAATCTATTAGCCGATGGGGACACTTTTTGAACATTTTCAGCTCAAAGATGATCTTCTCTACTACAATCCCCTGTACCAAATTACAGTTTGAGTCATATTTTGAAGCTTAGTTATATGACTTTAAAGGTTTTCGATTAACGCGATTTTCAATGATTCGGTTCCGCCCATTTGTAATACCAACCTCCCGAAAATTTCAAGGAATACCTTATGCAAGTTTCATCAAGACATCTTAATATTTACTCAATTTACCGCTTGCAGAGAACGACGGACGGACGGAATTCAACTCGTCTCGCCATGCTGATCATTTAAATATATTACTCTATATATATCTGTAGCAATCAGTTGCGAGAGTTTAAAAAATAACCGTTTTTTCGCCATTTACCGTGACGTGAACGGCTGCACATATTCACTCACTAATTGTACAGTGCTCTCATACACATACATACAGGTAACTATAACAGTATTGTAATACCTGCGCTTGCAAAGAGACTGAGGCTTTAGTTTCCACTGGCGTAGCCTCAACAGTATTCCCATTCGTGCTTACGCCTTGAGTGTGTCCCAAGTAATCGCGTTGATTTTTTACAGTAGTTACATTATTCTGTGCCTCTCTACGTCGCCAGCGTACCTCAGTTAATTGTTTTACGAAGCTAAAGCCATTATCATTTTTACGACCCAGTAGTGGTGTGGTGCTTTCAGTGTTTGTTTCGCTGCTACTTCCAGTTTCTTTGCTTCGACTTCTGATGCCAAAACGATGCTTTCGCGTGAAAAGTGGACTGTCGGTGAAGCTCGTGATTACATCCAACTTTTTCTTTCTCGGTGTACCTCCCGTTTTACGTTGGATTTGTTTTTGCTGCTCTTGACTCTTATATAAATTCTCATAAATATGCGTGTTGGCTGTGAAGTCCTTCTTCGGAGTAGTGGACACTATACGTATTTTCTCTTCTTTCTTTTGTTGCTCGTCGACTGCAGTTTGGACTGGCTGGCAATGTTTACATTGTTCGTTGGGACTAACACTTCTGTGACATTTGAAACATTTTGTTAGTTCACTGGGTTCGGTGCTGCTGGTTTTACCTTCCGCGATTTCCTGAAGTTTTCGTGTTGCTTTGTCGGGTTCTTTGCTGGTTAATTTTGTTTGACTGAAGACTAAATCGCAGGAGTCTAGACTCTTTGATTTTCCCGATCTTTCCAATTTTGGTTTGCGGGAATCCTGGGTTTGAAAAAATTAAAAAAAAAAAAATACATACATTTATGATTTTATAACATTTATATCATAAAACTCAAGGAAGAAGGTAGAAATTGTATGTTTTTATGGTGTTGTGATTTAATAGAGCAAAGTACTTGAATTACACAAAAACAGAACAAGCAAAATTTTTCTATACAATCCATTTATTTCGTTTAAAAAACTGGCTCTCAGGTTCACTAAGTCTGTATTTTATTTAAAATTTGCGATTCGTAAGTTCAAAAACTCGGAGCTTAGATTTTACTAAAACTTTGCCCGAGATTTACTGATCTATTTGGCTTGAGGTTTTCTGACAAGTGGTGGAAACTACTAGTTTTATGTCGATCCTGATAACTTTTTCTCAACGATTTTTTAAGTTAGTGCTCAGTGTTGGAATTTAAAAATCGTTTGACCGCTATTAGAAAAAATAGTTTATAAATTTAAAATTGACCACGAGTGTTATTTCACAAACCTAAGAGGAGCCACATTTTCGGCTACAGCCGACACTGCAACTCAATAACATATGAATACTTACTTCATTATTTTGACGCTTTTTTCTAGTCTTACGTTTATCAACTAAGATCAAACGTTTAGTAGGCGCGTCTCTACGCAAAGCCATTAAGGCTTCATCGGACGGTGTAATAGCATCGGAGTCCAAGTAACCAACACTACAACTTCTGGTAATCGAATCGGGCAGAGCAGGTGCTATGGACACTACTGTTGTCGTGCGCTTCATGCGAACTTCGACGGGTGTAGAGACGGGAGTGAAAGTAATCAAAGCTTGCTGGGTCGGGGATTGAACTTCTTCATCTATATACGAAATATCTCGACGTTTCGAGTTGTTGTTGTTAACGGGATTATTATTCGCTGTGAAATTACTGCTACACGCTGTTGTTTTAAGTCTTGCATCCATGCGTTCAAGGTTCAAATTAAGATTTAACGGTACTGGGTTGACATGACTATTTGTAGATCGAATCATTTCAGGTAGCAAAACATTCTTCACTTGCACAACATTATTTGCGTAATCCGTATTACTGGAGTAAGACATAACCGTGGTTTGACCATTGCCCGAGACAGCAGGACGTTCAAAAATTATATCCGTAGGCCCGACGGCATTTTTCGGTGATTGTAATGTTGGTACCGATCCATCACAGTACAGAGGCGATATAGCATGGCGGGACTGTGAGCTCGAATTCGAACTGGAACGACTATAGTTATTTTTAAAACTACTATAGCCAGGGCCTAGACTGCTGCGCATACCCGGTGTAGTGGCAGTAATATTTTTCGGGCGCACCATTTTGTTATTATTTGATCCGTTTGTGGTGTGAAGTAAATTGCCGGTCGGTAGGTTGGCTTTGGCGCCATTATAATAGGTATTTACATCTTGTGACTCATTAGACGAATCATCATCATAAGATTCGGCTCTAGCCAATGGACTTAAGCCAGTGCTGCCTATCGCACACTGTATTCCATTGTTATTGAGTGCATTTTTGTGTCGCGCCAACAGGTGATTAGGACGTGGTGACATTGGTGCAATAGGTGGGGATAACTCGTTGAGGCGACGATTTGCGGTTGCCGTCGAGGTGGCTCTCATCTGGTTCTCCGCATTTGTCAGCGAGTTATATGCATTGCCATTACTTTTACTGCCATTGTGTAGAGCTGCATCATCTTCGTCTTCGGAAAAAATGTTCGGATTAAAATTTGGATCCGGACCCGAAGGAAAGTCGTCACGCAGTTCTGTTATAACTAGTGTCATTTGCCTTGGCTGCAGATGTAATAGGGACGTTTTATACGTTATTTGGCCTAAATTGGCTGGGACGGTTTTGGCAAGTCCATGAATTTTAAATTTGGTACCCCAAATATTTGAGGTAACCTCAACCAGTTTTTCTTCCTGTAGAATGTAAATAAAAAAAAATTATTTTTTTGTTCATCATATAAAATAAAACCAAAAAATTCTTTTTGACCTCAATTTTGAGAGTAATAATTGAATGACAGTAGATTAGAGACTATATTATACTTTTCTAATGAAACTATGTCATACATTTATGTTTATTAAAATGTGTTAAAATAATATGAAATATTGCATACTTCAGGAAGTGTATCAACGTAAGCGAGTTCATCCAAGCTATCGGGATCAATATTGGTGTTTACTGAATACTTTTCTCCATTGCTCTGATTTCGTTTCTTCTGTCGTAATTTCCGATGACGTAATGGACGTGGAGAGCTACGGTAACGATCTTCAAATTCACTATCAGAAGAATCCGTTCTGCCGCTTTGTCCGGTGGTTGTAGATTGGCTCGAGCCGGAAGAGCTTTTCCATTCTGGTGAGTATTGCATGAATACCGGGGAATCTATTAATAAAAGTAATACAAAATGATTTTTTTTTGCAAATGCAGATCGAGACTGATATATGCATATTGCTTTACACACCATTCGCTTGTGGATCAAATATCACGAACTCTGGACGTATTTTCGAGGTGCGTTTACCCTTGAGAAGCGGCACAAGACCACCCAAATATTCCAAATAGAGTGTGTAGCAAATGCCTGTATTTTGGGTCGGATCCTCGTCGTGCCGAATCATGGTGCAGTGCAATCGCGTCGAACACATTGGTGGTCGGGAGACGAACTCCCGTACGGATTTAAGATCAGGTACACAGCACTCCACATAAAATAAGAAATTTAATATGTAACCCACTAAAAGAAGTGTCACACTTACTCTTATTGTTTGCGCAAAAAGATTGCCAATCAGACTCCTAATTCGTGACGGCAACGGTAGCAGGTGCAATGAGCGCTCTGAGCCTATGCTCGTCTGTATTTGTAGGCGACATAACAGTTGTAGTGACGCAATACGTCTGGACACCCATGCTATGTGCACTTGGGTGCCAGTCGCGATGAACAGACGTTTGTCGTTGTGACCCCACGTGAGGGCCGACACCGTTGCAGAGGTATTCGGTAGGCGTGTCTGGTACAGTATTTTGCCAGATTCGGTGTAAAATTTTAATAGATTTTCATAAAGCGGTGCCCCTTGTTGATCAAACGTGTTTAACGAACTTTGCGAAGTGCCAGCGACAGCGAGCAATTCACGCGAATTACTCCATTCCATCACCATGCCTATGCTGCCGCTAAGTCCTGTGTTGATATGTGCAGGCGATACGTCATCGAATGACTTTAGCAAGTATATAAAACCATTTTGAAAGCTAACAGCCAATACAAAAGAGCGTTTTGCTGCAAAAGAAATCACGGTATTGTTAAGCGCAACGTACAGGACAAGCTCACAAAGTATTTCGTAACTTACAAGCATTGGTAACACCTGGCTCGGATTCTTCACCCTCCTCCATTTTGAACTTTTCACATGACCACGCCATTGCTGTTATACCAACATCGTTGCAAAGTTGCATTTGCGACACCATCGCACCATGCACATCCATAACGATGACCTGGCCTTGTGTGGTGCCAAAATACACCTGCTGATCGTCTGGTGTCCAAATACCGCATGTAATAGTTGATTCCAGATTCAACATTGATGACCAATAACGCTGACCGGCCACCGAGCCCACAAGCACAAAACCGTCTTGATAGCAAATTAACGCCATACGTCCATCGTGTGACCAGGAGAAATACGTTACTGGTGTATTGCGATCGTTGATCAGTTCGATGGACCAACGGCCTTCATATTTGATCCATACAAATATGATGCCGGAACTATCACACGAAGCCAATTTCTGATATGGTTCATTCCATTTTACCAAAATAACCTAGTAGATAAACATATGGTATTACAAAACCATGTTACAAAAAAATACTCCGTACTTGAATTGATTAACTTGTTTTCGTGAGTGGAATAAAAATCACTGGAGTGCTAATCAAGCTACAAGTATTAGCTTAATATATATATATATATACTCACATCGGATCGATGTCCACGCAGATTGTAATTGGTTCGTGTCGGAAAGTCCAAATTTCTGCGACAATGTGAAGTTGAAAATGTCACTCCGACAATGCCGCGAATATTTCCGGTAGCCAACCACCCTTCTTGATAATAGTTTGTCCGATTCAGTTTCCAGCCCTCATCCTATACGAAATATTTAATAAAGCAATACATATACTGTGTTATTATTGGGCGTTAAAAATTAGATTAAGTAGTCCAGTTAGTAAGTTAACGTAAATATGAAAGGCTTTATATTAATTTAGGCAGAACTCTGTATAAAATTGAAGCTATCCTTAAGTAACTGACGGTTTTATAAAAGGTCTTGAAATAGCTATTCTCAATTTATTGTTGTCGCTAAACTTTTAAGTTTTCATGTGACGCGGAAATACTCTACGACCAATCAAACCGCGGCTGGAGTATGCATGGAATTTGGTGTTGTGATTTCTTTATTATAATAATAAAGAAAATACATTTGGAAAACAAGCATCCATCTTATGATCAAATTTAATATGTGTTGTTAAAAGAGTTTTTGAATATTTGTTTAATCATATCGTCCGGAATGGCTATAAGTCTCTTCAATAAATTCTATCGTGCATTCTCACATGATTCAACGACTTTCCACTTTTTTATCGTCAATAGGTAATGAAGCTGGTGATCTTTAAGAGTTCGAAAAATGTTTTTACCAAAGATTTATAGAATTTTATACATTCCGGCGATTGAAAAGTCATCATAGTGTTTGTTGGCCCAGACAACTTGTATGGCTTTATGAAAAATTGCACCATTTATAGGTGCACTTGTTTTGGAATAACTTATATACCATATATAGTATCACAAAAAAAAATTGGATCAACGTATACCAATGTATATGCATAAGTTATTTGAAATGCTTCGAAACTATAAGTAAAATGATGACTCAGAAAGTAAAAGCACATCATAAAACTGCTCTGATATAAGGTGCTTCAGGAGGAAAGTAAAATAAATTAATTTTTAAAATAATAACAGAATTTTAGACTTCATGGTCCCAAACCTCTATTTTTTAAGTACTTAGCATGCGCTTAGTTATGGAAAGTGTTTCTTTGCATTGGTATATATCAAAATAATATGGTGGCAATCACAGAGAAATGGCTTACTATGGGCATCTTCGAAGATACGAAATAACCGGAATTTTCGTTTTTCACCAGCGCTTCTTCCAATCGTCGAAACACTTATTAAACTCGATTTTTAGGATAGCTTTTAGTTCTTCTAGCTTGTAAAACGACGGCCCTTTAAGGTTCCCTTTATTTTTAGAAATAAGAAAAAGTCACACAAAGCCAAAATTCCCGAACAAATAACAAACGAAAATCGCCGAGCTCATAACAATACGTCTAACCTTGGCGACAGCTACAGACAAAGTCAGCAACGATATCAGCTGAAAATTGTATCGTACTTCGGGGGTATGTACATACAACTCGTACTTCCCAGTAGAGATACGTATTATAAACAAGCCACATAACTAGTTAATGGTCATGACAAACAACAACTTTTGCTAATTAAATATACATTCCCCGTTCCGTAAGGTATTGTCTGTGAGATGAATTTTCAACACATATCGGCATGAAGGCAACTATAAGTGCAGCCCTGTGTGTACCCTTATAAATATTTAGTGTTTAAGCGAACCCCCTGTACACCACGCCGTATGAGCAACGCTATCATCATCACACATCTCATACTCTTTCCGCGTCGCTTCATTCATTGGCATAATTCTGCTTTTGCATCGCTCTCATGAAAGCAAAAGCTCTCATGTTATTTTTATATATACACGTTAAACACTTGAAGACACAACAGAGAGACCCTTCGCAGGCAGTGTATAACAGGTGTGCGCTCTTCAGTGCATTAAAATGGTGTTTATGTACTCAATAAAACGATCTTAATATTTTACAAAACAAAAATATTTTTATTTTGATTTGGCACACAGTCTTTCACTAGTACGATACTACGAAGGCGCTTATATCTTATATATGTATACATATGTATGTATGTTTTTAAGTAGTGTCTTGCTCTCTCACAGCACTCCCCAGCACATATTCGCATTGACTATATTTTTACCTCTCCAGCGAATTTTAAAATTTATTTTCGAAACTTCGAAAGTATTTCAGTTCTGAAGAAAGCTAGATTTTCAGTTGTAACGAACACGCTGGGACAACTAGAAGTAAGCGATCGTGACGCCAAGTGTTCCTTACCGCGCGAATATTTTTGTTTTCGGCCATAATAATTTAGATGTTTTCGCAAGTACGAAAATAAACCACTTTGTACGGGTATCTACGTGTTAGGAAATTTCAAAATTGTGTCATTGTGCCTACAAATTCGAGATGCGTCCAACGACAGTGCCGATTTGGCAAATTTTGATTATTGTTGTCGTTGCTTCTCTGCAGTCATTGATCGAGTGCAAATCCTTTTTCGGCATTGGTACACGCATCCACAACGATCAATTACTACTAAAAGATATACAACAAGCACGTTTGGTCGGCGTCGATAAGGGACAAGAAGTTGGCTTTAATTATGCGATTCCAGAGCCCATAACTTATATCGAAATAGTTTCTGAGCAAGTAAGGTCACATTTTGGTCACCCATTTTACGAATATATCACTTCTAAATATATACACATTTGTATTTATGTAGTTTGGCTGTGTGTGTGTGTGTATGTGTACGAGTGAATATTTGTGCGAATTTCTATAAAATTCTAAATTCGAAACTATAGAGAATGTTTATGAAAATATGTACTTTAGTATTCGTGTATATTTACAAATATAATTTTGGCAATTGGGCATTGCAAAAGGTCGAAAATATCGGAGGCGCTATTGCCGACATGTGCAGTTCTATGCATGTGAACACACACACATACGATATATATTATTCATTCCTATATTATTAACTGAAATTATAAAACATTCACACATGTTTTTTTTGCAAAGGCGATGAACCTGACATTTCCGTTATAATATTTGACGCGCGAAAACGAATGCATGAATATTATATATATTATGTATGTAAGGAAATGAGGCTGTAACTGGAAAAATGTCAAGTTCGTTAGTCTTGCAAATTAAATGTATCTATTTTCGTGTTGCAGATGTTCAAAAATTTTTTATAAAGACTTCCTGTGGCTAGGCCACCATAAATTATTTCATTTCCTGGTTTTGCTTTCATTTCATTTACAGTTTCTTTTGAGCAAGGTAAAAATTGTACAAGTGCTTGTAAGCTAAGTCTTTACTAGGGCCGATTGATATGGTAATAACATTTTATGTCAAAAACGGTCACTGTCAACTACGAAGTAAGAATTAGCTTGACAATGAATGACAGTCACAAAAAAAGACATTTATGTACATATAACATGAAATAAATCAAAGTATTTTTATCATCAAACTCAGTCGTAAATTGTTTGATAAAAAATAATAAAAATCAATACAACTCCTACAGGCACCTTTTACAATCAAAGGTTTTATACATTCTTCACATGCCTGGGAACAGTATTATACACGCGATGTCGTTGATTTCAAAGACCATGTTTATGGAATAGGCCGATATGTCGTTATTGCATTGCTTACAATACAGTTTCATGAAAAGAATAATCTGTACATACGCGAATTACTCCCTCAGTTTTTGAGCTATCGATTTTCTTTCCAAAAAGCTGCTCATTTATCGGAACCGCCGATATCAGAACACTATAGCATATAGCTTCTTCTAAGGAATCTTGTGTATTAGTGAAGAGTTTTATAGCTTCGCTTATAGTTAACGCTTTCTCTTGCTTAAATTTGGAGAAGCTTAAATTAGAGGGTTAAAAAAAAAGTATAATAATAAAAATGTACTTGTTTTTGTACTTTCTGCATATCTGTAGAATGTTTTGGCCGATGTCAACTTCAAATATCAGGATAATTTGGTGGAAGGTAGCATAATTGCGCTTAATAATGCGAACGCCACAGAAACAACTGATAGTATGGAACCATTTGAAGTGCAGATATCTATTTATGGATTCAATGATACTGTACTGAATGTAAATCCATCGTATATACTGAATAGAGATCAGCAATTCCAGGGCATACTTGGACCATATTCTAATGAAGATTTTGACTATGAAATGGATGATGATGACTTTGAAGAGGCGGATAGAAAAAACACAAGTGAAGAAGCAATAGATGAGCTGGAAGAAGATATGAGCTATACTGATGATTTTGGAGATCCTGATAAAATAATCGAACTGGGGATGCGGCAACAAGGTATGAATGATATTATATTTTCTAAAACGCTTAACTTTACATTTATGCGTAAACGTAAAATTCTTCGACAGATGATTACCTAGTGTATGAGACATACCAGACGTCACAAACTAATTCACCGGAGCCGTCAAACCACAGCGCCACGTTCTATTATATTGACAGCAATTTCATAACCTATGTGCGTTTCATAATATTCGATGTAAGTTGGCTTTTGATGCAATATGAACAAAATTTGTGAGAATGTTTTTTATGATTATAAATTCTATTCATAGCACACTGTCAATAAGGCGTCAGACGATTTCACTCCACCAATAGCCGTGTACACTCACTTCTCTCCGAATAGCCTTAAAGCTACTATCACTGACGTCAATACCACTAACCTGTTTGTGCAG
Organism: Bactrocera oleae; assembly: GCF_042242935.1. Taxonomy (NCBI): domain Eukaryota; kingdom Metazoa; phylum Arthropoda; class Insecta; order Diptera; family Tephritidae; genus Bactrocera; species Bactrocera oleae. The sequence goes on along the minus strand of NC_091536.1, from coordinate 86,893,157 downwards.
ATGCTTATCTTTGGCTATCAGCCAGACGATCTTCCAGTCGGCTACAAGCCATTTTTAACGAGTGTCCTCGATTTTACAACCGAATCGCCGTTAGAGCGTTTGAAAATGCTACTGAATGCAAAGTTAAATAAAAACCAAGACGATTCGGGGGAGATCAATTTCGAAACAGGCGAAAGAAATTCATTGCCCAATAATAGTAGCACAACGGATGTGTCTACTAGAAACCATGTAAATGATTTTGCAGTATTCAATGTAATTTTGGTTTGTTTCTTAGTAAACTTATATTTTTTTGCATAAATAAGTCGTTATAAAACGAAATCTAATTATAAAAGTAAAAGTTTTATGTGATTGCATGTATTATTAATATATGTATGTACGTATGTACATATTTTTATATTAACAAAACCCCCTTTATTTGCGTCCATATTTAATAACAACGCTGGGAACTGCATTGAGGGAAAGGAGCTTGAGGTAAGAGGTGATGGCTAAGTTTATGATTAAAAAATATTATTTCTTAGAATTTTTGTAATGATGACACTTGGATTACACGAAAAATTAAAAAAAGATAAAATACAGCCTTGCTAGATTAAGAAAATTACAAAAAAGTGTCGTGTGTTCACCCTTTCATAGGATTAATACATATACCTAACTATTTCAGCAATTGTAAGAAAAATGCTTTCAACCACTTTATTTTGCAATGCTAAAGTGTGTAAAAATAATGGTTAAAAGGTAGTATTTCCTAAAATATATCACACTCCTTGGTCAATTAGGATTTTAAAAAGGATGTATATGTTTCTGTTCAATAAGCTTACCTCTGGAATATCATCAGGAACTTTACCCATCCATGAGAGCGACAGTATTGTGCAATCACATTTTGTATTCACACTCGGTTCGAAGTGCAGATGCATCCTGCCAAATCTATTGAAATAGTGTTATGCCTTAAGCTCGAGACGGAGTAAATCTACTTTCATTAGCGTCAACGGAAAATGAGTTCAAAACTGCAAGAAGAGATAAAAATTTCATGAGCAATGCAGGATTATTTTTGTGTTTTATTCTTTGTATTAATATATTATATTATACAGAAAATAGTTCTTTCAAACATTTGCAATGCATTGAATGTTTGCAATTTTCATAATTTAATTCTAAAATCAGAATTTATTTTTCAGTTTTTAAAAACTGAAAATTTTATTTTTTAAATTATTGTAACAATAGTTTGAATTTTTTTTTGAAAATTGATTGATTAATTTAATAACAAAAATCGAAAACTGCAATTTTTATTTTAAATCCTAAATCACTTGGACTAAAAATTGAAAAAACATTTTTAATTTAAAAATTCAAGTAATAAACTAAAAAAAATTAATTTTCAGATTAAAAATGGAAATAAAAAGGGAGGAAAAGAAAGATTCAGCTGTTTCTAACTGAAAAACTGTGATTAAAAGGAATTATAAATAAAAACAAACACAAATTTTTGAATTAGTTTTATTTTTATTAAAAATAAGCTTTCCTTTTCAAAAGTTAGCTAAAATAGTAGAATACGAAGTACCAAACGCCCAAAAACGTAAATTCTAAAACCTTTTAATTTTTAATTATACTCTTCGTTTTTTATTTTAATTAGATTTTTGGGATTAAAAAAGTTTTTTTCAACCCCAATATGGGACTAGAAATTTAAGAATTATCTTTAATTCAGATTTTCGGAACAACAAAATAAAAAATTTAATTCAAATTTTTAAGTCAAACATTTTGTGTTTTTCAGTTTTTAATTAATTAATCAAATTATTGTATTAAATAAAACTTTTATGCAGCTATTATTGTTTTCTTGTTACTCATAACTTAACCAACTAAAACATACAAAAATTATTTTGGTAGAGCTTTTAGTACTTTGATTTATCTAAAATCAAAGTTTTAAATTTTTTAATAATAATTTTTATTAAGTAAATGGAGCTTTTCCTAACACATATATTGGTTGACATCAGACTTTCGACCAAACGCTATTATTTTCTAATATGGCAAATGTATGTTAATTAAGTAACCAAATTTTTATTGGCCAACCATGGGGCTGGTGCTGGTGGCGCGAAATCAAAGTTAAGCCTCGGAAAACATGCTTATATAAATGTAAATGAACATGTGTGGATTTACATATTATGTATTTAGTCAGGAATTTTAGTAAGTTGGCATTCATTTACATAATTTTGCCATAATTTTTTTTAACACCATTTTGTTTTAAGTTACAAATATATTTTTAAATTGTGCAAAAAGAGAAATAATATTATATAAGTAGTATGAACAAACTATTTTTTACGAATTGTCGGTAAGTTTAACAAACATGAAATTGACATTGAACGAACAAAGTTATGCACACATGTACATATGTAGCTCGTATTTACATAATTTCCTGCTGGTATTTACTAAGGGCTTAGTTCAATGTACAATTTTAGTACATGAGAAGGTGTAACACAGTGGTTGGGAAGACAATAAAGGTGTTAAAACGATTTAAACACTTTTTCTATTACTAACCACTTACGTACTTATATACATATATATTATATGTATTACATATATGTACAGTATATAAGCATGTTGGAAAAAGTTTCCTAATACATGCATAAGAATGCATTAATGCATAGGCATACACACAAGCAAACACTTAACAGGACAATTTTCATATAACTAAATTAAACTTACCTAATTTTTATGAAATTTGCGTTTCCCAGTAGTTGTTTATGTGTTTTCACTTTAAGTTTTTATGCATTTCTAATGCATACAAAATCTACTAATATTTCCATATAATGTCTGAATGCAAAAAGCCCATTTTGTATGAAGAAAATTCAATAACTACATGCTAGTGTATGTATGTTTGTATGCACACATGAGTGTAGGGTTATTTATGCACAAGAACCGTTTTATGTTTGTACAAAACTCGCCACTCTCAATCCGTTTTGAAAAGGATGACGGATCCGCTTAGACTTGTCTACACGAGGCCAAACTTCAAAAGACACTGACATCGTCGCTATTTTATTTTAACCATTTAATCCACCACACCTACTACAAATGTACTATGTACAATTGCCATTGATGCTATTGTTAACTGTGGGGATGGGAGCACGCTTGCGCAATGCAGATATAAACAGAAGAGTCAATGTTTGTAGGAAATGCTGTGTTATAATTTCCTATTTATGTCTGTATGTAATATGTCTGAATGTCGCTATTCCTTATCACTGTTAAACTGGTAAAGTGTCAAGTGTTGGCATTTTCATATTTTACTCGTTGTAGATTGAGCTTCTGTTGGAGGCAATTTGAAAAATCGATTTTCATTCTGAAGTCATAAAAATATGTTAATGCTTAAAACAAATAGCATTTTCAATTATTAATGCAATATCTGAATATTTATTTATGTAAAACTACGTTGCAGCACACTATATCTATTCATTTACACATGCAAGTATTGAAGCACAGTGATTGTATAAATAATTTATCATTGTGGCATATATTTCTTTTTTTCCACACATAATTATACTATTAAACTAATGTATAAATCACTTGTTAAAATTTATTTAAATGCCAACATTCGAACCGTTACAATATTAATGACTGTCATTCCGATACTGGAGCTGTTAAGCTTTCCTATTTTCAATTACAAGAGCCGCAAATGTCAAACTTGCTTCATGAGCTTTAACTCACTGTTTACATGACTGTGCAAATGTATATGTAACATCGTTTTTTAAAGGACATTAAAATTAGTATTTTTTTCTATTTTATTGCAAGAAAAATATAATTTAGTTATGTTTGTACTTAAAGCGAAAATTTGTTATTCTTACCGTGTTGGTTCCCTAAATTGTATATACTGTTTAAAATTACAATTAGAAAAATTCTAATATACTGTTTTGAAGAAATACTTTACAGTTACCGGATACTTAAAACACATTTTTTATTTGAATAAAAGATTGCACTAAAACTTATAGTTTGTTTATTTACTTGGTTCTCCTCAATTAATCTAAGCAGATACAATTTCTTTCTCATATAATTTTGCTTGTTATGAATTGAACTTTTAAAAACTGTTTTTCATGCGAAAAATTACAAAGTTCAACATATATCTGTATGTACAAGTTTTATTATACGCATATCTAATTAAATTTTTTTTTGAAAATAACACATTTGTATTACACGTTTTTCATAAAGAAATATAAGCGAAGCTCTTCTCACTTAATGCTATTCACAACTTAATAGAGAAATACATACGCTATTTAGTATTTTAATAACATACGCATACAAACAGAAAGTAAAATATTCTATAGGCATCTATCATTTTCAACTTAGAGCTTCGTAATGATGCCCATTATTCTCCGTCGTATGATGTGCTGTAGTTCCATGTACCATTGTCGTTACTGGTTGATTTATAATGAATGCATTACCGACGGCCCCCGGATCGGAAGACACAACAACTGCAGTAGCAGTGGCTGCACCAGCTGCAGAGGTATTGGCTTCATTTTCGGTGAGCGCTCGTAATTCCAACTCACAGATCAATTGTGATACACGCATTTTAGTTTCGGCTATCAGCTTCGGAGATAACGCTTTAACACTGGAACTGACGCTTTCAAAAAACAAATCAACGTGATTTTTTTCTTTTTTTGGAGATGGCTGACCCGGTGCTCCCATAAGTTCTCGAAATGAATCCATGAGATCGTTCTTATCCTTTTGTATTTGCATGAGCAGTTTCATTCGTTCCTTTTTAACACCGGCCTTTTTCGGATTACCACGCAATTTCTCTTGTTTTAACGCTGTATTCGCTGGTAGTGGATCAGTTTGCCCATCAGCAGATGTAATTTCCTGTTTCAAAACTGTTTCTTCCGTATATTGATCGCCTGGTGCAGACTCCGCTTGAACAAACTGAAACGCCGTTTCGGCTTCAGGTTCCGCTCTGTAAAATATATAAAAGCATATTAGGGAGAGATAATGTTAATTACTTTTTGGCAACATACTCCTCAATAAATTCATCAGGTGTGTCAGCGCCAAGTTCGGAAGCATCTTGGGAAGATGCAAGAGACGAATTAAACTTCTTGCGTTGTTGATAGTACTTGCTACGTTCCTGCCTTATGCTTAGATTCTGTCGGGCAGCACCTTCTCCTTTGCTTACGAGAATCTCCAAGTTACGTATATGTTTTGATGTTCGTTCGTGACGTTGTAGGTGGCAGCGGTTACAATCTAAGCGACATTGACATGCTCGGCAAAATGGTTTATTGGGATCATCTTCGCAACGCGTAAGCCACGGATTAAAGATATTCAGCCATTTCTGGCAAAACTTTTGCGCGTATTTTTGTTTACTTTGATGTTCCTGTTTTATGGACTTGCTTTTCATTTTTGACTCTTTCCTGTCAAGATGTGTTAAAGACGATTGGTTAAAATCAGATTTGTTGTTACAAGAAGCTCGAAAATATGCACAAACTTACCAATCCAAATCTGAAGAATCGTCAGTAAAACTCATACCGAAATCTAAACTATTATTTATTAGTTATTATTTTAATAATTAGTTGAAGTGCTGTATTTATTAAAAGATCTGTGCGCGTCTTCTAAAATAACCCACAACAGGTTGCCATATGCTTGAAACTGAGAAATTTGCATTCTTAGTCAATATTAACAAATTATAATTTGCGGCGTTTTCCGATGAATTTTTGGTTTAAATGGTAAAATATTTGTTTGTAATTTATTAATACACACCAAATTAAAGCTTATGTTAATACGTATCTTCATTATCTTATTTCAAGAAAATCTTTCAACACTATTGCTATTGTGAATACATTTAACGAATGTCAAAAAATAAAAGTACTAGCAGAGAATGTAAACAGAGAACAGAGAATGTAGAAAATCCAGAGAACTTAGAAGAACTTCTCTATAATCTACATTAAGAGAATATATTTGACATTCTCTGCCACATTCTCTGGTAATATTAGGGAATACATTTTATATTCTCTGGTAATATACGGTCTTTGGAAATAGACTGATCAATAAAATAATTTTAATAAACTTTAGAACGTGAAATGAAGACAAAATAAAATTCGAAACCAAGAATTTAAAAATCTTCCATTCCTTCACACATAAATGATAAAGAAAAAATATTACTAAATTTCAACTTTGAGGAATAACAACCTAATGATAGTTAATTCAAAAATTTTTTGTTTCAAAGTAATGCTTACAGTCTGGCTATGCCATATGAAAATCAAAACAGTAGGAAACAGAGATGATAAACCGGATAGAAGTGAGATAAGCAAATAAAATCTGAAACATACTGGAAGAAGAATTTAAGTCGTCATCCATTAGTCAATTTGCAAACTACGAAAAAAGTTTAAAAGTTCTTTAATATATATTTGTTTCGTCTATAAAAATTGTGAAATGTCTAGAATACTTGCTGTGCCGCCCAAAAAACCGTCTGAGGTCGACATCATTAAACCGCTAAATAATCTCATTCAAAGTACCTATAGTGGAGCAAGTACCGAGGAAAAGACCAAATATTCGGAAGCTGTAAATGAATTCTCAAAACAACGCAACACAGCAATATGGAAGTTCTTCGAAAAATATGAATCGTCCCTCGAGGTAGTTTATGCGTAAGTATCTAAATAAATTAACTGTGTAAATGGAGAATACTAGTATTTGTGTACATGTATGTATGTATACTCGTATGTGTTAAATATTTCAATTGAAGTCTTAAGTACCTATGAGGGGTTTTGACCATAACAAAAATGAGTCATGATTTCTTTTATAACTCTTGATATTCGACAATTCATATATAAAAAATGGTAAGCGCATAGTGCAATGAACTAAATAGGTATATACACTTTTATAAGTTATTAAAAGTATACATATATGACGTGTTTAATAATGTTTATTGCATGATCGCTTACTTACGCGTTTCAATTTTGTAATAGTGTACACATTCCACTTTCAAACATTTTAATTGCTTCAATTGTTTGTACTTCTATAGTTATTATGATCAAATATGTTCGTTGGAAACCAAAATTCCTGTAAATGAACTTCAAATCCCTTTTAAGTGGAAGGATGCATTTGACAAGGGCTCAATTTTTGGCGGCCGCATAAGTTTGAGTAAGTGTAACTTAACAAAGTCTAACTATTGATATTTATGTTTTTATATATATAAAATCTTAGCTCATACATCACTGCTCTACGAAAAGGTATGTGTGCTGTTCAATATTGCTTCATTACAAAGCAGTGTGGCAGCCTCACAGGCTTTGGATAGCGACGAAGGTTTAAAGCTTGCATTGAAGTTGCTCCAGCAAAGTGCAGGTATATTTCAGTATCTTAAAAGTGCTACACCCGCTGCCATACCTTCTGAACCCACTCCCGATTTGAGTCAGGACACATTGATTTGTTTGCAAGCATTAATGGTGGCGCAGGCGCAAGAGGTTTTCATTTTAAAAGCCATCAAAGGTAACAAAATATTCCCACTGTTTATTTCTTTATTATATGTATAATTTTTTAATTTCAGACAACATGAAAGATCAAATTATCGCTAAGCTTTGTTGCCAGTGCGAGGAATTCTATGCCGATGTATTGCGTGCCATGCAAAAGGAGAGCGTGCGCAATATTTGGGAAAAAGAATGGATTCCTGCCATCGCAGGTAAACAGGCAGGCTTTCACGCCCTAACACATCTATATCAGAGTTTGGCATGCCGCGCTGCAAAGCGTATTGGCGAGGAAATTGCACGCTTGCGTTCGGCTATTGAGTTATTTAAAGCGGCTCAAACACGTTCCGGGAATGCTACCTATCTTGATGAGTACTTTAGTCGTGCTAGGCGAAATCTAGAGGAATCAACAAAAGACAATGAGTTCATCTACAACGAAATGATACCGGATGTAAATTCCTTGCCATCACCCGGAAAAGCGCAGCTTGCTAAGGCGTTGCCATTGACTTCACCATTGGCTGTTAACTTTAGGGATGTTTTCTCTGAATTAATTCCAGTTGAGTTACATCGTGCATTGACTGCATCCGACATGCGTAAGAATGAAATTGTGAATGGAGAAATAATGAAGCTTCGTGAGGCCACTCAGACCTTAAATGGCGTTCTAGCTAGTTTGAATTTACCAGCAGCTATTGAGACTACCGACGCCGGCAGTGGCTTACCACCCTCGCTTCGTGAAAAGGCTATCGATGTTCGCAACAAAGGCGGTATCGACAGCATAAATACTTATCTGAAGGAACTGCCTGAGTTATTGCAACGTAATCGCGAAATATTGGATGAAACAGAGCGCTTATTAGATGAAGAACGTGATTCTGACAATCAATTGCGAAACCAATTCAAGCAAAAGTGGACTCGAATTCCCTCTGACAAGCTTACGGAAATGTTCCGGACAAACGCGAAAAAATATCGTGAAGTAATCACAAATGCTGTTGAAGCAGACAAAATTGTGCGTCAAAAGTTTGAGACTAATCAAAAGGTACGAAATTTTCTGGGTTAATTTCACCATTAATTTCATTGACTTTATTTAATATATGAAATAATATCATTTATTTTCTATTTAGGGCATAGAATTGCTTTCGATGGCTCCGGAACAAATCCAGGAAGCAATGCCCGCAGCTAGAGGTAACGTCGATCAGAACTGCAGCAGTGTGCGAAAATTGAAGAGTCTTATGGAAGCTGTGGAAACTATAAAAGCTGAACGTGATTCCATAGAATTAGAGCTAAAGTCTGCTTCGTTTAATATGAAGAATGAATTTTTGTCAGCATTGCAAAAGGATGGCGCTATAGATGAGCCAGCAATTTCCCTCTCGCGTATCGGTCAAGTATTAAATCCTCTGCAATCGCAGGTAAAGGAGAGTGTAGAACGTCAGACGACACTGATTAGTGACATTCAGGAAGCTCACGAGCAATTCGCTTCAGAAACCGGTAGTTGTGGCAGTTCACGCGATAAGCTCTATCAAGAATTGGCGACCGCCTATGACAGTTTTATTGAGTTACTGGGTAATTTGAAAGAAGGCACCAAATTCTATAATGATTTGACTGAGCTGTTGGTGGTTTTCCAAAATAAAATATCAGATTTTTGTTTTGCGCGTAAAACCGAAAAGGAAGAACTTTTAAAAGACTTGACAACTGAGTCCAGTCGACCAGCAATAGGCCCAACACCAACATTGCCATCACATTACTCGTCTACGTCAGGAAATGGTATTTTGTTCAGTATATTTTCTTTTGTTTATTGGTTTAAAACTTATTTTTATTTAATAGATGTAAGTCCATCCAGTTCAACATCCTCGGTTCCGGACGCCCCAGCACATTCGGCCGGAAATGTGCCCTACCCCCATCAGATGCAAGGCATGCCGATGCCATATGGTGCCACACCGAACGTTCCATATCCAACCTATGTTCCGCCACCAATGCCGCAAGGATTTAATCCTTATGCAACGCTGCCTTATCCAGGATGTATGCATCATATCTATTTTTGTACCTACAGCAATTAAAAATATTTTTACTTTGTCTTTATATAGCGCCTTATCAATATAGCGGTTTCCCACAGGGGCCACAACCCGGACACTATGGAACTTATCCTGGGAGTTTTGCTCATCAACAGGGTGGCTATCCTAATCAAAAACCTCCAGGCTGGTAAAAAGTGTGTTGCACATTCTAAATCTCTTCCACAACAACAATGTCTTGTTATATTATACGTCTTTATTTTAATATTTCCCCAAATCAGTGGAAGGGAGCATTTTTTATTATTCTAAAGTTTTGCACTTGAATTCACTTATCGAAATTATTTAGTATTATAGTCCAAGCGTACTGCAATATTACGAAATTCATATTTACTTGTACACATATATAAATGTATATGAAAATGGAATAACCGAAGCTTCAATTAATAATAAAAATCATGTTAACTGAAATGTTCTTTTATTACACACTTTACTTTAAATATAGTTGATTACTGTCCATAGCGCTTAAAAAAGCCCTTTTTGATTTGTTCTATAACCGACGGTGCACAAACACTGTTTATCAGCGCTCTTTTAATATCACATAAAGGATTAGCATTGTTGGTTTGTGTTGCATTGAAACGTTTCGCGTTTTGTTTAAGTAAAATTTCATAATCATTTCTTTGCATTGGTGACACACATTCTATCATTCCTGCTGGTAAATCTTGAATTAGTTTTTGAGTTTCCTGTTCGTTTATATATTGATAAGGATGACGAGTTACATTAAGTCTGCGCGATTTTGGCGTCGAACAATCCGTTTTTAAGTTCTTGCATAAGTATTCTAAAATTGTAAATATTTCAGCATCACTTTCAATCTCATTCAACTGTAAAAAAGATATTTCCAAAGTTATAAACTGCTTCTTTTTATTTATTTATTTAATAAAATCATGTACCTGATTAGGGTTTAGAATATACTTTTGTTCTTCCTTCATTCCACTTTGTACGAAGCGCTCAATTAATATTTTAACAATGCACTCTTTTAATTGTTCTTCTATGTCATTCTCTAAAGGTATCCAATAATTAATGCTAAATGAGATATCTACTGCCTCTACATAATGCCACCAATGTCTGGGCACGACTAATACGTCATTCGCATTTAATATGCACCGGTAGACTGATTCATGCATTTCTGATAAACGCTGAAGCTCTTTCGTATTTGGTGCATAAAAATTTTCCTCACAATAAACACTGGATTCTTCATAAGGTATTCTTGTGCAAGAGAGAGGTGTGTTAGGAGGAAAAAGTATCCATGACTTTCTGTGTAATAAGTTGGGTTTTTAAATTAATTAGAATATTTTTCTTGGTAATCTTACCTTCCATAAACTTGTACGACTATATTACATCCGTAAGTATCATAGTGGCAAGGAGTATTCGTTTGTGTGGAGCACAACCAATAATTACACTCGTTCGTAGTATCGCTAAAACCTAACCTAGAAAAGTCAATACCTTCTTTAAGCACATTTGGTATATTGTTCATTCTTTGATAATTCAATCCAATCCAAAATTTATCTGTAAAAGTCTTTTGTTTTTCTAAAAATTGTGACAAGCTCATTTGTATAGATTCTCTGCGGCATTCCCAGTGTGGCGTATTGTTTCCTTGGTTACAAGGCATTAGCTCGAATTCCGTCAATGAATTCACTTCTTTGTCGTAATTTGTACACCATTCCTCTAGCGATTGTTCAAAACATTTCCAATTCATTTTAAAATTACGAAGCACCAACGGTTTCCGGGCGTTTAAAATCAGTGTACGTAATTTATGTGCTTCCGTATCAGGGTTAAGGCCAGTTTGCGCCATGATATTTACTGAAAAATCACTTGTGTTTAATAATAATGAAACTCTAAAATAAATAAATCAAATTGTTTTTAATATTTGTTTAACTTTAAGCTTATACAAATTGATAAAATGACTTAGGAAATGTATAAAAGTACTACGAATATGGGTAAAAAGCGGATATAATTAAATTTCTCTTATCTGTCACTTCCAGACAGGCTTACCACATAAATGATTACAGTACAACTGAAAATATCTGCAAATTCAGATTGAAAATTTGCTTATTTTTGGGAGTCGCTAATACAATACAATGTTTTATTAGTTATTATTTAAATTTTTTAAAATTGTTGTGACAGTTTAAATAGACTTTGCTGAATAGTTATTAGCAAAGAATGTAAAATCTACATTCTCTGTTATTAGTATTATATTAATTTTGTATGATTGGCAACGCCAATTTATTATTTTCTGTGTATTGCTTTATTCCGCTAAATTAAAGAAAAACGCTTAAAGATGCTTTGTTAAATGTAGCTAATCACATATTTGAAATTAGTGAATATTGGTTTAGTAATTGTTTAATATAAGTATATTGATAGAAATGTGCCAATTATATAAGAAACACTTGTAATATATATTTCTTAAAGAATCCAAAAAGTATTTTTTCATAAATTTATTCAAAACGGTATACCGACAAATGACAGTCAGATCCGGTTCACGACTTCCAGCAATATCCATAAGTTCAAGCATAAAATTACAACCAGTTGAGGAAACTGCAGGGATATTAACAAGGTTTGTATTGTGTGTGCATATTTAAACAAAAAATGTTTGATTTATATTTATTGGTTATATTTAAGTATAGATACCATGTACATTGAAATAATATACTTAAAAATATCAGTGCGTAGAATTGACATCGTATAGACTTATCTAGTTGCGTAATACCTGTTTCAACCATATGTTTTATAATTAAATGTATAAAAATATTTTCTTGAGCTTATGAGTTAAATATTCAAATATACTTTAGTTGTCTTAAAAGTCTTATGTTGGTGCATTAACCCAATGCCTGGTTAAGCATTAATTGAAAATGAATAGGACCTTGGGGAAGTTACCGTTAATATGTTATATAATATGTATGGTATGTATGATAGGTAACCTGTTCCCTTCGTAGGACTCACTACCTCCTTATATAACTTACATAAGTATGAAATTATGTAGTTTGTATGTGATGAATGATCTTGTCTGTGAAAAATGTAGTTTTTTTAATACTTATTTTTATATAATTTGTTGTGTGTACAATTGTATTATTCATACTTTTATGACTTTTTTGAGCATTTGCTCCCAAAACGTATACAAATGCAGAAAGTAATGTATGTTCACATCATCTTATATGCATTTAATTAGCGTATAAATTTTTATATTGTATGCATTCCTAATAGTTATGATACTTGTAGAGTATACCATAGTTTAAAAAATAGCAACAAATTCCGGAAACAAAAAATATAAATTGTTGAATATTCTATGAATTGTTTTCCAGAATTAAATTGTTATTTTAGTTTCATGATTTTTTTGCAAATGTGTATGCATACTGCATCTGCTTAAAAAAATTTGGGTTTTTAAATTAAATTTTGTTTTTAGTTAAAAGTTTATTATACCATGAATCTAGTTAGAACATAAGTGTAATTACCAGTTCTTTAAGAAGACGTCCAGTGCCGGTAATTAGTCAGTCTCTTTTAATATTTAGGAAAATAAGTCTGGAAAATAGGCTTTCCATGTAATACATTTAAAGGTGCAGAGTGATTTTCCATTGTGTTTGGAAAAGAAATACCGCCACCGAATTCCTACTCTAATACAGTACAATAAATTTGTTTTGAAGTTTTGAGTGCATTACTTAATTTTTAACGTTTTCTTCTTGCTACCTTATTCGTTGTTTATAGCGCTTCAAATATACATACATATGTATGTATGCGATTTGATCAGGATGTTGTAAATAGTTGAACCGTTATTCTTCAAATACTGCATCATGGTTCAAACTCAAAATAAAAATAACATACATTTTATTGTCTTTATAACACCATATTCTTATAATAAATGTCTCTATTTTTATTTTCTTTTATAACATAGAAGCCTTTCGGCTTTCCGTTACCCGAAAAGTATCGATTAAAGCTATTTTTCTTAACTGCGGCAGTGGGCGCATAATAAGAGGGCGATTTATGCTTAAGAGACTTTTTGTAATTCGATTTGTATGACTTTTCGATGCTGTCATTTTCCCAAGGTTTTTGAAAATGTGAAAATCTCTTGAAATTTATAACATATTTTTTGCCGTTGACATCAGTGAGTGGTAGTGGCTGTTTATTTCCGAGAATCTTCTGCAACACTGGCAGGTTCCAGTGGTAGATACGTCCCGGTTTGCCATTAGAGTTAAACGGAAAGGTCGACACCTGAATCGTGAATAAAATACATAATATTTATGTCTATTTAGTTATATGTATTCAATAAGATTTTAATCTAGTACTTACATTCGTTTTCTGTGAGTTGTCAATTATGCTATTGGCTTCACCTTTTGGATTTGTGTAATAAACAAAATTCGGTGGCAGTTTTATAATGAACATATGTGAATCATCTGGAGACGAGTGACGTCTTGATTCCACAGCTAGACGTTTTCTATGGTGACTATTTGGGGCTTTCACTTTGGTAAAACCCAGTTTTCTGAAAAATAATATTTGATTACCTACAAAATTATATTAATAATATAGTTTTAACTCACCTTAGCATTTTCTTATTTAATGTATGAGAGTTTTTGGGCAACATTTTAGAAGTATCCGAGTCATGTGATATAACAGTATCGGTGTTAAAGCGTCGCTCCATCGATTGTTGTCCATAAAGACGAGATAGCACATTATTTTTCGTCTCCTTAGAATTGCTTTTTAATTGCAATTTACTTTTGTCTTTAGTAAACCAATTTTGGAGTACATATGCCGGTGGTTGAGTCGATTTTGTGATTTCATCTCTCCTACTGCTGTTCACACCAGTTTCACATTGTGCGAAATTGTTGAAAAATGCTAAACAGCATAAGCTGAAAGAGTTAATTTTTAACACAATTTTATTTTATATTTGTATGAATTCAGAAAAATAAGTATTTCCTGGACGCAGAAGCGGGAACTTGTATTTAAGCTTTTTAAAATTGTAGTCAATATTTTCTCACTGTGCCTAGATGGAACATAGAGAATCTTCTAATAGGGGAAAAACGGAAAACACACGAAAACATTATAGAAAATTTGTATAGAAATATAATATAAGATATATAATCTATTTCTTCTGTTTACACATTGTATTTCTATAGTCGTTAAATGATGTGGAGAAGTGGTGCAGGGGTAGATTCAAAGAATTTAAATTCAGAAATACCCTTTCATACCCTTACAATCTATTAAGGGATTATATTTATCCGTGAATTTGAAAAATTTAATTTTTTTCGTATACATCGAATGTACATATATGTATTTTAAAATATTCTTCGAAAATTTGTAGTTGATCCGACTTATAGTTTGGGACGTATGAGGTATTCGTGAATATTTTTAAACTTAGTGTAATCGGCTCACAAAACTTTATATGCGCTTTTCTTGAAACACAGTTTTCAGAGTCGGTGAGAAAAATTCCTCCGAAACGGCTAAACCCATCGAGTATAATAGTTTTGTCCACCTAAAATCGAGTTAGATAAAGGGTTATATTTATATAAATTATCAGGATGATGAGACGAGTTGAGTTTCGAATGACTCTCCGTTTAACCGTTTGTCCGTCCGTGCGTTTGTGTAAGCGATAAGTTAAGTAAAAAGTAAGATATCTTGATGAAACTCGGTACACATACAATAATAATAATACATAATCGGACCACTGCTACTATGGTTAAATAGGTTAAATCAGATCATAATCATACCAAGTCCCCATATAACGGTTTTGTTAAAAACTACTCAAAGTGTGATAAAATATTAACTAAATTCGTCAGAGACATTTAATTTTACATCTATGATGGCACAGGAGGGCTTTGTAGGGGCCGGTGTCAAAATTGAACGAAGAGCGTGGCAGCGCCTACTATAACATCCAGTATTCTTATGTTAGGGTATGAAATGCAGGAAATCGGATTACAACTACGCCTACATCCCTTATAACATAATTTACAATTTTATTTGATTTTTTCACATTCTAGTTTGCACCAATTAATATAACGGGATAAAACTTTGAACATGAAATGAAACCCAGGTAGCATTTTGTTGTATGTGGCAAATTTATAGCATGTGGTATTGGCAAAAATACTCCCAACTCTTACATAATACATATAATTTTTTTTCGTTTTTTTAACATGTCTTATGGCGAATGTGTCGTTAAGTGTGTAAAGTATATATATAAAAAATTGCTTGAAAATATGTTCTCAAGAGCACTTGAGCAATGTCTACATTAACGCAATCAAGCCGTCCCTTTCTCTGCCCCAATATACAACATATAATGATTTCAGCCTTTCCATCTCACTTCAAACCGTTCAGGCTGGTCAAAATGTAGTACTTTAATGAAATTTAATGGACAAGTTTTCATAAAAATTGTGTGGTTTAGCGCTAAATTAGAATGAAATTGGTCTAGACTTCATATCCTAAATATACCGACTTGCGATCCTCTGGTTGACGTTTTCCACATCAACTTAATATACCATATATTAAATTTAGTCTCTTCGGTTGATCTTATTGATCTTCAATATAAGTCAAGAAGTTACCAAATTTGATTGTAACTTGTTCACGATACAGTTTTGCCAGCACCTGAAGACATTTGATTCTTGCAAGTTGCAAGATTTAAAATGTTCGGTTACACACGTACTTAGCCCTTTTTTACTTGTTGATAAATATTTATATATTTTAAGCCACTCTAAAGTGCAAATTTTTTCACAAAAAACTACTTTTTTTAGAAAACCTTGTTTCGGAGATCCTCCTGGAGTTCGGTTATGGGATCAAGGAAATCCAAAATGATTCACCGATTTTTAAAGAACATTAAATTCTGTAAACGTAAATTATTTTTAATTAATTATTAAATAAAATGCCTACACCTATAGTCCATCTAAAATCGGTTATATGCGACTGTTGTCGACATACAAGAATACTTCTATTTACCAGTAGCTCATATACCGCCCAAAGAATTTCTTGTACAGCATCGATGTTTTTTCGGCAATTTTGATTTAGAACTGAGTTCTACTCGAAATCGTAAAAGATTACAGCAATGTATCATGTTTTGCTTTTGTAAACTTTTAGATCAGTTTTTGGACCATCTCTTGTTTGATTTTCTTTAAATAACATGTACGAACTGCAATTGTAATACTAAATCTAGTTAATCGATTTGATGAACTGTAAATGGCATGGTTCCAGTTGGGTGCCTTTGTAAATGCCGCCACACTCGCGCACACACACCGACATATACATATAACCGCAAAGCAAGCAATTGGCAATATATTCCTATTTAACAAATTATCAACGACCGCTGGCGCAGATCCAATATCAAGAATTCGTAGATGCAATAATAATGAAATACCTCTCGACGTGCTTAACATACTTACACATATTTACGTGCATATCTATGTATGAGTAGAAGTCGCTGTAGTTCCAGAAATGCATGCGATAAAAAGTGAGAACTTCAAATGAGTTAAGCAAAATAAGAAAATGATTGTGGAACAAAAGAAAAACAAGTTCACTAGGAAAGACACGGAGCACCCATCTAGATACATATATATATATATCCACGTACATCGATATATAAAATTTACATAGTTACATACAAATATGTGCAAGTTCTTACATTAGATTAGTCACAAGTGCATAGTTCTGGAGTCGATGCTTTGTTGCACTTAATTTTGAAGTAGTTATTATCTTTTCTCTATATTGGGCAAATATCTCTCTGGTTCACAGTGGAACTCGATTGTTTAAAATTTGGACAGTGGCGAATCGAACAAGCAACTGTCATAAATGTAAAAATTGGTATAGTCTATGGGACAAAAGCCTCAATATATCCGATATGTTACACTCATAAAGTGTTGTTGTTGCTTAAATTTACATATATAATTTTTTGACAAGCGAATAAATCCCAAAAATTGAGAGCAAAACAATAATAAATGGAAGACATCTTCAATAAATGATAGCTTGATTTTTTTTGCTTGGTTTTCTGTTACTTAAAATTCACGTATAAACCGATCGCCCTAATGTATATTTTTGCTCACATGTAAGTACATATGTCTGCATGTGGGAAGACTTTTTGCCTCGATGCAAAATTTATAAATGCACACATATATTTTGTGAACTCACACATACATATGTATGTCGGTGCATATGCATATATGTAGATGTGTAGTTCTGTATAGAAGGCACCGCACCACCACTGTATCTGTGAGTAGTAATAAATTGTGTGTGCTTTAAAAGAATAAACAAAATTTTTGCATTGTTAAGTCAACAACACAGGTATGGGCACAAATATTCACTGGCATACACTTTTCATACGCCTCTGTTATGTACGAGTATTTACCTAGAATATGAAAGAGAATATCAGCATAATTTTATATTTTGACAAGCCACCATATTTTGTAATTTATGTTGCGATTTGGACTTGAACCACAGCTGAGTTGCACGAAACGCTGATGAGCAAACAAAAAAATAAAATACATACAAATAGCTGCAGATAAATACAAGCATATACATATGTACATATGAATACGAGTATATTGGGCGATTGCCATTGTTAAGGAGTGGAAAAAGCTAGTGCCTTGTAAAAGGGGTTCCTTTGTTGTATTTTTATATTTTGATTCGAAAAATATCAGAATTGATGGTACTCTTGGAAATTCAGATGGGAAGAGGATATAAAGACCGCTTATTGGAATTAGTTTTTTCACATATATCAAGATAACCAAATTCTGCAAGAGGTTTTCAAAAGTGGATGTGAAGTGACAAGAGATCACTTATTTCACCGCTGAGTTCGATTCATGAGAGTGTTAGCATTATGCATTTTCTGAAAGCGTTCTTGTGAGGTTTATATTTGCTAGATAACGCTGAGATAAAGTCGCTTCGAAAAATAGTATTTACGGTTAGTCTACACTCAAATTTGAAATATATATGTATTTTGGTTCCGCTAGATGACACTGGAACCAATTTATTTTCATAATTAAACTGTAACCATTAGTAACTTATGAATGGCAAGGGTTAAGAAATAATTTTATGAGATTTTTTTTAGTAGACAATTCAATTTCCTACAAAAATATGAGACGAGATATTTTTTTCAAAACGTTGGTACTGAGATACGAGTGATACTTTTTTTCCCAATAATAATGATAGATAGGAAGCTGAGGAGCTCCCCAATAATATTATGAGTTCATATTTGGAGGGAATTGTTTTGCGTTCTCTACAGACAATAAAATGTAAAGAAAAATAATTGGATTTTTTGAACCATCCTGATATATAAGTATACATAATCTCCAACGGAGTACTTCATTGAATATTAATAAGAGCTTAACAATGGACAAAATGATATAAATAAAATATATAATGAATACAAAAGGATAACATCGATGTATCGACATGAATAGATAATTGTTGCTGGCGACTTCCACACCGGGAGCATCCAAAGGACTAGACATTCATACATATGTACATACATGCATACTAATATTTATATATTTGTATGCTTATGCATTAATGTATTCATATTATATACTTGCTGTGTGGCATTTGCCAAGAAATTTCGGTTCTACATAAGGAGACAAAGGCATTTATGATGAGCTCACACACATGCACGTACACCTGGGTGCATGACGTTGTATTTCAAAATTTTCGCAGTTCATAAAACCAAAGAAAGAAGTGGGTGTGGTTGAACGCAAGGAATTTTTGTAAAATAAAAGAGCACCACTTAAATTCAATGATAATATTTCAATTCTGAAAAGTTTGAGCTCTACTCCCCTCTGTTAATGGATGGCGTGTGCTTTGATTATTTGCATCACGTGACTCTTTCACTGGGTGGTTTGTGGTCAAAATGCAACAAGAAGTTTGCCTTTTGTAATTCAATAACTCAGACAGTTTGAAATATTTCACATTATGACTAATAGTTTCTAAAGACCGCCTCCAGACAGTAATACCACTTGCTCTTTTCACATACCTACCTATGCAAGTGTAAGGAACACTTATGGTGCATTCCTTTGTGATGAGTTAGAGGCTGTAAACCTGATTTGAAATTAGCGATGCGCTGTTATCGCATTAAGGGATTTCAACATCAAAGTAAAATTGTATGAATAAAACTGGTGATCAACTCTGAAAGATAACATAAGTGAGGTTCAAAACTAAAGAAATTCTGATATTGTGTATTTATTAGCATTACTTGCTTGAGACTAATGGTATTATAGTAGCTTTTTCCACCATATTTCGAGCCATAAATAAAATAGCCTTTATATAAAAAATAGTATATGAAAACTGACATAAGAACTTGGTTTTCAAGTAATATAAAAATTTGGAACTCGAAAAAGCAGTATGAAATCTGTTTTTTAAAATTCACAAACTTATATTAACGTTTGTTAATTATTTTAAATTCTAACTTTTCTAGGATTCTCATACTTCTTGAATAAAAATTTTAACAGATACATTTTGAACTTAAGTGAGTTCTGCTTAAGTCTTGCCAACGAAAAGTCCCCAATAACTCTGAGACAATACCGCATATGTATATGTAATCCCCAGCTAGAGCCAGATAGACTTTGGATAAAAAATATACTTATACATATACAAAGTTCTAAAGATTCTTAAAAGTACAATAACATTATTATTTCGAACTCGAAAAACGTTTCTGAAGTATATTTTCTTAAATATCAAACAAATAGATCTGAAAAAAGTATGTATGTAGTATAAAAAAACTTCGTACAGGGTCTCTAAATCTTTGGATAATATATATTGAAGACGTATTCAGCTTATGTTGATAAAAAAACTGTTAAGTGTGCTCAATGGAGTGTTTATGAAAAGATGAGAGACTTTCATATATAAATGTTTTAATTATTAAAAAGAAGATCAAGTTTTTATCACTCATTTCTTACTAGCTGATCGGGCAATTCAAACCAATTGGTTCTTTTTATGTATCTTTGAATATTAAGATTTTTTAAGTAAATCTTCGCGATATCTTCAAATTCAAAGTCGGTCCTATTGTTCCTGAGTTATTAAATGTGTAACTAACCTCACTTTGTTTTATTTTTATAGTTGTTGTATAAATTGAGTTATAATATAAACAAATTGTAGCAAATATAACATATATGTACATGTCAAGTAAAATCTTGGGTGTATGCATAATTCGTGCGGTTTTCTAAGAGAGGGCTCTACTAGTATTATTTCGCGTCGTATTCATCTGTGGCTATATTCATTTCAAAGGTACTACCATTTCGCGTCGTTTTCAGTAGATATAAATTGTTTGAGCGGGAACAACAATTTGTTTCATTCATTTGAAAATGTCGAAATTTGTACCAGATAAAGTGTTTTTGCGGGAAGTTCTTCTTCATTATTTTAACATGAAGAAAAGTGCTGCCGAAAGCCATCGTATTTTACTGGACGTTTATGGTGACCATGCTTTAGCCGAACGAACGTGCCAAAAGTGGTTTGCACGGTTTAAAAGTGGCAATTTCGACTTAGACCCGTCGTCGACCCGGACAGCCAAACAAACTTCAAGACTAAGAATTGGAGACATTGCTCGGCGCAGATGCATGCCAGACGCAAGAAGAACTTGCAAAAGTATTAGGAGTTGATCAAGCAACCGTTTCCAGACGATTAAAATCATTAGGATTCATCCAGAAGCTTGGAAATTGGGTGCCTTATGAATTAAAGCCAAGAGATGTCGAACGTCGATTCTGCATGTCGGAAATGTTGCTTCAACGCCACCAAAAGAAGTCGTTTTTGCATCGGATTGTCACTGGCGATGAAAACTGGATTCATTATGATAACCCAAACCGCAAGAAATCGTATGTGAAGTCCGGCCAACCATCAACATCCCCGGCAAAGCCGAATATCCATGCTGCTAAGGTTATGCTATGTGGTGGGACCACAAGGGTGTGCTCTATTATGAGCTATTGAAATCGGGTCAGACGATCAATGGGGACCTCTACCGAAAACAATTGCTTCGTTTGAAAAAGGTCATCGCGGAAAAACGACCAGAATATGCGACCAGACACGAATCAATAATTTTTCATCATGACAACTCTCGGCCACATGTTGCAAGGCCAGTTAAAAACTATTTGGAAAACTGTGGGTGGGAAGTTCTACCTCACCCGCCTTATAGCCCAGACATAGCACCTTCCGATTACCACTTGTTCAGATCAATGCAGAATGCCCTCACCGGAGTACGCTTCTCTTCAGAACAGGGTATCAGAAATTGGATTGATTCTTTCTTGACCTCCAAGCCGGAGAAGTTCTTTTGGGATGGGATCCACAAACTGCCAGAAAGATGGGCAAACATCTTAGCTTCCGATGGGCAATACTTTGAACATTAAATGTATAACAATTTTTTCACAATAAAGTCTTAATTTTCGTAAAAAAACCGCACGAATTAATGCATACACCAATCCTTAATAAGCTCACTGAGCGTCTTTATTATTTAAACACACTTAGTAAATTGTTAGAGGTTGTATTTTTGATATATTCTTCGAAAATTTGAAAATGGTCTCTCAAATAGTTTCGGAGATATGTGTGTACTAGTAGGAGTTATTTAACTTAGTGTAATCGACTCTCAAAATTTTAAACGCGTTTTGCTCGAAACGCTGTATTACCGAATGACTTGAAATTTTCACACGATCTGCTTAGATATATTTGTCAGGTAATGATAGAAGGAATAAGAATTTTAATAAAAATTTTGATTTTTTTGATTAAAAAAACAGTTTTTCTGACTTGCAAGTTTGTATAACCTCTCAAATAACGTAAATAAACTAAAAGGTTTCAATATTTGAAAATATTATTAGCAATATTTATTATAACAGAAATAAGATACTTTTACAGTTTTTTCTATTTTAATTCAATTTACAACAAGTGTCAATTTTTTGGTTTTTGTTAGCCTTTGAAATGAACTTAAGTTACGTTAAGGTAATTTAATACCAGCTCACGGGTCTTTTATTATGCATACCTTGCAACAAATACGTTAACTTGCAACATTTTCATCATCTAAGTTGAACGAACTCTTTTACAAATAACATATGTACGTAAGTATGTGTGAGTTCCAGTCAATTCTACTCCCCACAAGACTTGGCACATGCAATGAAGTTATCAGACAGCAAATTTGTCTATTGTGGTCAAATGAATTTATTTGTTATTGCTGCCGCACAAGCGCACGAACACAAGCACACCGACAAAAATAACCGAAGAACTTTACAATTGGCGTTGCGCGATTTTTTTCAATAAAATTGTTTGATATAATTTTTCAATTAAGGAAAAATTTATACAATAATATTTTTTTTTTGATTTTAGATTATTTAAAAATTTAATATTTAAAAAATTTTTATTATACATATATTCTAATTAACAGCCTTAATCCGTTACACTAATTGTTCTAATTTATATTTTCGTAATTTTTTTTCTGCCTGAAGACAGTTATGTTCTTAAGCCAGCAGTACCGAGTTCATATTTGAATTGCGGCACAGTCAATTGTTTTCCAAAGCACAGCACAAAACGCACGCGAAAAGTCGCCTCTGAGTGGTCAAATGGCAACGAAATGAACGTGATCGACTACACCGGCAGCAGCTTGAAGCTTCTTGTAATAAAAGAACGCCAATGAATTTATTTAAATGCAACTACTCGGCAAATATGACTGTGTGTGTGTGTAAGTATTGTTCTGTTATATATGACATTAAATGAAACACTACTGACTCTGCCAAAAAGTTTGCAGACTGCGCAAACGCCACAAAAAACCACTCGCACACGATAAAATCTCGGCATAGACTGAATTGATGGCGGCGAGTCGTCACTGGATTTTAGCAGTAACCCATTGCAGCATTTATACGCTGCTCCGTCATTCTTGGCCATCTTGTTATCATGCGGCTTAAAGGTTGAGGAATACTATGTGCAAGGAATAGTGGATAATAAAAAAGAATAAGTTGGCAATTGATGTGCTGCACGAGTGTTTCGGTGTGGCGCACTGTTGTGCGGTGTGTGGCGTAAGGTGTCGTGTTGTGGTGTGTGCTGTGGTTTGGTGCAGCGCATTCAAGCTTAAACCTTTAGCAACGTCTTAAAATACATATCGACTGGCATGTGCAGCAAGTATTTATATAACCTCTAGGAAAAGCTGGGTAGTAGGGAGACAAAAAAACTAAAACTACCAATAAACTACATGATGACAAGTGGTTTGTAGGAAATTTAAGTGACATTGAATTCATTTTTATACTCTGAACAAGGTATATTAAGTTTGCTATGAACTCTATAAAAAATATATATAAATGATCAGCGTGGCGAGCTGAGTCGATTTAGCCATGCCCGTCTGTAAATGTATGATTTTTTGAGATATTGATCTGAAATTTTGCACACATTCCTATCTGCCCAAGAAGCTCTTTATTTGTCGGAACCGCCAACATCAGGATAGAGCTGCCATACAAATTGACCGAGCAAAATCAAGTTCTTGTTTAGAAAATTTTTTGTTTGACACGATATTTGAAATATGTAGATTATTCTCCAGGGCAACCCTACAATCTCCGAACAAATTGTTGAGGTAGGACAGCTATATTACATAGCTGTCATACAAACTGATCGATCAAGATAAAGATCTTTTAATACCGTTTTATGCTATAAAAAATAGAGGCTAGGTTAGGACACCAGCCATTTTTCCTTTCCGAAACATTTAATTTGCATCCGTTTGAAAATTACTTTGTTGTAAGGAATTAAGTGGAGAGTCGCTTAAACATTGTGCTCCTT
The DNA here is from genome assembly GCF_042242935.1 of Bactrocera oleae. Classification (NCBI taxonomy): domain Eukaryota; kingdom Metazoa; phylum Arthropoda; class Insecta; order Diptera; family Tephritidae; genus Bactrocera; species Bactrocera oleae. The sequence goes on along the minus strand of NC_091536.1, from coordinate 86,868,985 downwards.
GCATATCGCAATCCCTCCGCCATTGATGTCGAACGCAGCTGGCCAATGATTTAAATGTATGGAACATATGGCTGATTCACAAATCCACAATTCTCATTAATTACTCACTATCCTGTAAGTTACATGGCAAACATGTTTAATTACTGTTCTCCATAACCGTTTTCTCACAGTCTGGTTTTGGAAATGAAGCTTCTTCTTCTTCGTGTGCAGTATCGCTTAAGCAGGATGAAAATATGTTCGCTCCATATATGAATCATATAACGGCTCCTTCTTTTCAATGCAGTTAGTACCGGTCTTCAAATTCACTGAATAGTTATAAGTTAATAAATGAGTTAGAGTAGATTGATGCTCTCAATCTACATCTCAAAATAATACTACTTGAGTAATAGATAGAGAATTTCGGTTATTAATAATTCTCGCGGATCAGCTTGGCCTGAAAATCTTGCAATTTTTGAAAATCGTAAAGAAGTGTGCACTGTTAATGTGTCGAAATTTAAGATAATATTTGGTAAACTCTCTGGCATCTCAAGTTCGGACGAGTTCTTTTCAAAACCTTTCACCTACTTGTTTGAGTTTCACAAAGGTAAGGAGCGATTTTTGATGAATCATTATGGCATCTTCTTTTTTTTAACAAATCTGGATTTTAACCGAATATAACCTCACTAATATGATTTTTTGAAGAATATATTTGCGTTTCGCCTACTTTGTATTTGATGAGATTTATTTCAGATCGAGAAAACTTTAACAGATGTATTAGAAAATTAAAGATTTAATGAGTAATGCAATTTCATCGTTTTCTACACTGAGAAAAGCAAATATTAGAGTGTTTCTACTAAGCAAAGGATTGGATATTGCGAACTTATTCCAATTTAAGTACAACCCCTACTATATCTTTTGTCTTTTTAGTTGCGAAGCACGAAATCTTGATTATATAATGTAACTTTGTAGGATCGCATTTCGTCATTCTCGTTATTAACATAAATAGTGTTAGAATTTAGTTCAAGTGTAATTTCATTAAAGGGAAAAATAAAAGTACGCTCACTCAATTCATTATACATTGCATACAATTCCACAGATAAAAACCACAAAATGAATGTGTTTATGTTTTATTAAAATTTGTAATTCATAACATTTAATATTCCTCTTCACTAGTGCAGGGGATAAGTTAATACCAACATTCAATTACAGTAGCCTTTAAATAAATTATTTTGTAGTCCACCGATCGGAAGGTAGATTTGTATTTAATACGTGTATTTCAGTTTCACTGCAACAGGATGAAGTTGTGCGCTTTCCCTTGAGCGCTACTTAATGTATTTTTCTATATATGTATGTATGCATCTAGTTATATCAGAGTCCGAGGTAGCATTACAACGGCTATGGTCTTTATTCAATGTAACTGTGGAAAGAAATTGAAAAAATTACACGTTAAATTTAAAAAGTTAAAATAATAACTAACAGCAAATAGAGTTACCAACTATGCGAAGCAAAAACAATAAAATTGTGTTAGTATCTTATGTAGCTGAAGTATGCTTAAGCTACTATATTTTTAAGCTTTTAATAAAAATTCATGGTCAGGCTCTACTTTTTCAAATATAAACATTTTTTTCAGAGATTATTTAAGCTTGAACACAGGTTCCAAAATCGTTTAAATAGCTCAAAGCAACTTAAATTATTCCCTTATACTCAAGTTGACTGCAATTGCTTTAACATACAATATTTTTCCAAATATTTTACAAAATAGGTAATTGAACAAAGGTGTGCAAACATAAAAATTGCATGCATTTTTTTGCTGTTGGTAACTCTGGCTTTTTAATTATAAATTGCATTAACATTCTCCAAAAATTCGCAGCTCAACATTTCAACTTGCACTCTGTCATTCATCATACATTACTTCCGTTATCATACGCTTTATTCACTGCATTCACACTCTTGATTTTCATCTACATTTACGCACACAATACGCATGGTGTTTGTGAATCCAGAACCCTGTTTCCAGCCAGTTACAATAACCACAGCATCGCCAGTTTTAAGGAAACCGTTCTTCTTGCCAACCTGCACGCCGAATTGCACACGAGCATCGACATCCTTTAGCCAGTCAGGTTGAGCGGGTTCTGTTGAAAAAAAAAAGATTTACAACCTAAAATATCGCAATGTGGCAGGTCTAGTACTTACCATTGTAAACGAGTGGTATGATGCCGCGGTATAAATGCGCCTGTCTAGCGGTTTGTGGGAAGCGTGTGACCGCTAGAATTGGGCAACGTGGACGATATTTGCTAATCAGATGAGCCGACTTTCCTGAAGTCGTGATGACCACAATAGCCGCAGCCAGCGATTTTGAGGCAGCCTCAACGGCAGCAATGGCCACAGAATGGGGCGAATCCAGGGTGGAGGTGTGTGCGGCGCGCACTAAATCGGCAAACAAATTTCTATGCCACAAAGCTGCCTCAGCCTCTTTGCAGGTCTTTGCCATTGTCAGCACACATTCGAGTGGGTATTCACCCTTGGCGGTCTCGCCGGACAACATCACACAGTCAGCACCGTCGAGAATGGCATTAGCCACATCAGAGATTTCGGCACGTGTGGGGCGTGGTTTCTTTACCATGGACTCCAACATTTGTGTGGCACAAATGACTGGCTTACCGGCTTTGTTGCAGCGGGCAATCATCGCCTTCTGTGCCAAGAATACCTTCTCTGGTGGAATTTCAATACCCAAATCACCACGTGCCACCATAATACCGTCGGATGCTTCAATAATCTCATCCAAATTATGCATGCCTTGTTGGTTTTCAATCTTCGAAATGATCTTGATGTTCTTTCCTTCCTCACCTAAAACACCACGAAGTTCAGTAAGCGCTGCGGCGTTACGAATGAACGAAGCGAAAACCATATCGACCTTCTGTTCGACACCGAATTTCAAATCAGATTTGTCTTTTTCGGACACAGCTGGCAAATCGACGGGTACACCGGGTAAATTGACACCTTTGCGTGAGCCCAAAGCGCCACCATTTTCAATTTGGCATACCAAAGCATTGGTTTGCACTTCCTTAACGATTAATGAGATGAGACCGTCATCAACGAAGACGCGATTGCCTGGTTTAACCACCTTCACGATGTTAGTATAATCAACGTAGATTGTGTCTTTGTTGCCCTTCTCAAGGTAGGCTGGGTCGGTTGATAGTTTGATGGTTTCATTCCTCTTTAATTCAACCTCACCAGTACCGCTGCCCTCAATGAGGCCAGTACGGATCTCAGGTCCCTTGGTATCCAATGCAATTGCAATTGGATATTCATAACCGATCTTCGCTGAGTAGTTCTTAGCTGCAACTCGGACGTTAGCCACAGTTTCGGCATGGTATTCGTGCGATCCGTGAGAGAAGTTCATGCGCGCAATATTCATGCCGGTTTCCATCATTTTCTCCAACATTTCAACGCTGCGCGAGGCAGGTCCAATGGTGCAGACAATGCCCGAGAGGCGTACATGTGGCACCGCTGAGTCGAACTGCAAGCGGCATATATGATCCAAGTGAGTCTCAGCTTCGGCAGCCATGTTTTGGGGTACTTCGTTCGTCTGTGTGCGAAAGAAATAAAGAGAGATGTAGAAAAAATTTGAAAAAATTCTAAATATTCCTATTATTTCGTTGGAGCAATTTGAATTGAGCACACAATTGCACTTGTGTTCATAATGTTCTATAATTGACCATATTCGAGATGTTTACTTTGGTATAAGTGTAAAAAAAAATATTGATTATTGATTGCATTTTATTTATAATAGTCATACCCTAGATTTTTATTAAAAGTCACACGCTACCGCGGTCATAAAATCATCGATTATTTCTATTGAAACATCATAGGTATATATAAAATATAGGTATTTTAATTCAGTTTGGTTCGGGGAATTTGCTTTAATGAAGCATTTTGTGGTTTTATCTACACATATGTAAGATATTTTAACTTATACTCGTATACATTCGTTGAGTAGTCGCTACAATGGGTTCTAAAGTAGACCAATTTCTAAATTAACCACTAAAATGAGGAGTTGCGTCCATTTAGTGGGTATAAAAAGATCTTTATCTTAATTTTGATAGAACAGCTTGTTTGGTAGCTATATGCTATAGTGGTCTGATCTGAAAATTATATACTGAGATTGTAACGTTGACTGGGGCAATATGCCAAATTTCGTGAAGATACATTTTGAAATTAAAAAGTTTTTCATGCAAGGATTTGAGCTCGATCGGTTAGTTTGTATGGCAGCTATACGGTATAGCAGTCCGAATTGAGCAATTTGTTGTATGTTTGTATGTATGCATTATTAAACGGCAATTGGTCTAATCTTAAATACAATTTTTTGCTTTGGCATCTGATGTCAAATTAGAATAAAAGTTATTTTATATACATATGTATGTTAAAGAGTGTGATTTTCGGTTCTGATGAGAAAGACAGAGAGCAGAAGGGTTTCGAATATGTATGTACTATTTCTGTATTCAATTATGTAGAACTAGTTCGACATTAGTTTTGTGGTATATAGAAGTAGCGAAACTTTCATTTTCCTCTGATTTCGCAATACACCAACATATGTATTAAGATATTGATCTATACAGTTATATAAATGCATACAAATATATGTACAAAACTACTATTCTCTCCGCCATCGTCGAAAGCTGCCTTGAATATAATATGAATGACTGCGCAAACTCTAAAGCATTTTTGTGGAGTGAATGTTCTATGCAAAAAAAAAACACTATACGTTGATATATGTATGTATGCATTATACAAGTATAGATTATACGCTAGTTCGTAAGTGCTTGGCTACAAAAAAAATATTGTATTTTAAATTTTGCGAAGAAATAATGAAATTGCCTTGACATTTGGGAGAACGTTTCAATTTTTAAAAGTCGAAACATCCAACATGTTCAGAAAACTTATTTATTTTATGACACAGATTATTTGTATTAACTATTTACTCGTACTTTTCGCCTAAAGTTTCTAACTAAAGCTTGGCTAATGAAAATGCAATAAAACTTTTATGACGGATTTTGCTCATGTGACTTTACAGATATACTAGCTTATATACGAGTACATACATATATCTATGTATTGTTATATGTTCCAGCCGGCATTTATTGTACATGTTTACATATGTGCTTACACATATATGTACGCAAGTATGTATTTGTATCACATAATGCACACATTTGTTCAGTTTATAAATATTATTTGATTTCCGAGTCAAACATCTGGCGCATTTCTAGTTTGCAATATTTTGCTTATGCACTTCATTGATACGGAACCAACATACATGCATATACACAAACGTACAGGCACTTATAACGATTACTTGAAACGTATTTGCCATATAAATATTAACGATCCGGTGATAATTCTTAAACACACGAAATTATATGACCTTAAGTCAAGGTCAATAGAAATGCAATTCTCGCCACTTCGGTGTATTGTACAACGAAACTTTTGCTTTGCCAACGCCGCCAACACTCATATTACGAACTGTGATTGTGTAATCGTGTAAAATTTGCGATTTTTTCATTTTTAGTTTTTACTTTTGCAATTGATGCATTGAACATTTTTTATTTTTTTATTTTGTGAAGACAAATACCTTTAGCTTTGGTGCAACATCGTAAATTGTTGTATGAACCATTTTGGCTGTTATACGTTGGGTTAATAAAATACAGTTATGAAGTTCTTTACGATTACGCTTAGCCGGAAGTGGAGCAGATGTCACCGTGTGTTTGCAGTTGCGGTAAAAATTATTATTTCCGTCCTTTAGTAGATGCGCAGCAAAAGTATAAAAAAAGCATTTATTAAGTCTACGTATAAACGTAATCTTGCTGTATTTTCGCTTTTATAAAAATTTTTGAAAAAACAAAATTCTGTTAAAACTTGTGTTGAAAAGAAAAAAGTATAGAAATGTTTTTCGTTTTGAAAACTAAAATAATTAAATTATAATGAATGACAAATGTGTATAATTCAACTTTTTTAAATCACAGCTACCGTAGAACACCGAAAACGTTTTACAAGTGCACTGTTTAACTTGCTTCGCTCTACTACGATATAGCCATGATTACAAGAGCATGATGAGCAATGAAAAGTCGCTTGAGACAATTCAGCATTGGGGTTGGGGGTATTGAATCGATGGGAAAGTGGCTTTTGGATGCCGCGCACAACCACCACTATTTACAACAACTTTCAGTCATACCCATTGCATTGGTAATATCAAATTGTATTGTTGGTACCGTAGCTTGTTGTCGGCGCTAAACAATTCGGTCAAGAGAGAGTGAAGGAGAGAGAGAGAGAGAGAGAGAGCGCCTGTGCCTGTGGATGCTTTTGTGCAAAGCAGAACTTTTTGTACCCTTAGTGAGTTTAAGTAGAGAGGAAATAAAAGTTGCTGTCTACAAAGGAAAAAGATATGCGCACAATAACATACATACGAACAGTACTTTGTAGATTTGCATGTAGTATATCTGCATGACATTTAGAATTTTTTAAAAAGTTTCGGGGTTGTTGAAACTTGTTTTGTGCTGTTCGTCTTTAAGAGAAAATTTTAGAGCTTTTTTATGTGCACGCATACAAAGTAACATGTAAAAGCATACAAAGCTTTAGATATACATACGTATGTGTGTATGTGTGTACATACGCATGTGTACATTTGTAGCTAAATTGTGTGTTTTGCATATCACAATGCCTGCAATAAATGCCGGCTAATACACACATGCCTACATATACTACGTATGTATGTATTTGTACACTTGTCAATATTATATCTTATATTTATTTATCGCTGAGCGGTATTAATGTAAATAGTCTACTGTGATATTACGGGCTAATATATTTCCTGGCGCTGAAGCCACAAATTCGGTGACTATTTCTGGCAGTATGTACAAGGTGCGTTCCAAAGTAAACAGTAAAAAAGTAACAAAGCAAACTCTAGTGGCGCCATCTATATGTCGACTAGTGTGTTAGAATCTGCTATCCTTTATTGACTTCCTGTAAAAATTTCATGACATTTCATCGTTTGAAAGTGAAGTTATAGCGTTTTAAGTTTCAGTATGTTTTTGTCATCGGTGCGAAAATGAGCTTCGACCAAAGAGCCAACATTAAATTTTGTTTTAAAATTGGTAAAACGTTTCAATTGATGAAACAAGTTTATGGCGATGATTGCCTATCCCGTAGCAGAGTGCACGAGTGGTTTCAACGTTTTCAAAGTGGTCGTGAGGACATAAATGAGAAATGAGCCGAAACCCAAAAAATCGCGCCTGGAGAAGTCAAAAGTGAAGACAATGCTAATTTGTTTTTATGATTCTAAGGGTATTGTCCACAAAGAATTTGTTCCACCCGGCCAAAACGTTAATGCAGTATTCTACCTTGAAGTTTTGAAGCGTTTGGTGCGCCGTATTCGACATGTTCGGCCCGAATATCGCAAAGATGGAAATTGGCGTTCGTGCAAAAAGCTGTATTAAAGCAGAAGGAGAATATTATTCAAAATACTTTGAATAAAATTAATTGATTTTGCCGATAGAACTATTTTTTCTGTCTTTTTGTTTAAAAGTCCTGTTTACTTTGGAACGCACCTTGTATATTACTACGAGGTGACCAGATATGAATGTCAAAGCATATGTCGCTGCAGCCGAAGTTATTAGTTAATTTGATTAAATAATCACCAACAAGTATGTGATACTACTTGTTCTATTACTTATGACAATTGTATCACGTGTGTTTCTTCACAAACATAAAAGTATTAGTCATTTAATTAATAACATTTCAGATATAGTGTTAATTAAATTGTATTTTAACTAAGCATTTGTTTGCGTTTCATTACCTTATTGATGCTTTTGGTGTACTTGGTTACGAAGCCGAAAAAAAATTGGTTTTTTGACCCACCCTAATATTACTCTTATCTAATAATGGTGATATTTCTGTAAGTAATGCTGTACTAACTCTTTGAAGTTGCTTTTGTAAATAATTATAATATGTTTAGGGAAGTAAAGTAAATAAAATAACTAATTTATTTCGAAGAGCTTAACTTTTTGTAACAAAAAAGGAATCAATAATGTGTTTTTGTATATCATTTACATAAAAGAATAAATCAAATCAATATTTTTTAATTTAATCAATTAGAAAATTTGCACAATAAGTATTATCATTGACAATCTGCTACTTGTCTACTTGAAATACTTTAATTTACTTTTTATACTAATATTAAATATTTTTACAATATTTAATTTACCTGTTTAGAGACCTGTAATGGGAGTTTCTTTATTAAGGGGGCTTTCCGCTGTCCAAAAACTGTAAAGCAAAAAAGTACATAATCTGTTAAATACATAATAACAATATAATACATATGTGATTAATTAAGCTTTCAAAGATGTTCAATATTTTTGGATATACGAGGTGTGTTCAAAGGAAAAGTGAATTTTGAATTTTTTTGAAAAGTACTTATTTATTATCAATATCTATTTTGTCCCCTTCAAAGTAATTCCTCTCGGACATAATAAACGTGTGCCAACGCTTTTTCCAGTCCTCGAAGCACTTCTGAAATGCGATTTTCGGTATGGCCATCAGCTCTTTCTACGAGTCTGATTTGATCTCATCAATTGCGGCAAAACGCTTTCCTTTCATTGGTTTCTTCAATTTTGGAAAAAGTTCGTCACCAGTTATGACCCGTTTGAGCAGACCCGGATCGTTGTTGACGTTATTCAACAACTCCTGAGCGATACTAATGCGACATTGGTTTTGCTCAGAATTTAGCAATTCTGAACCAACTTTGCTGCCACACGTTTTATGCCCAAAACATTAGAGAAAATTGAATGGCATAAGCTCATCGTCATCAACATCTTCTCGGCCTTCTGTAAAGCGCTTGTACCACTTATAAACACTTCTTTGATACAAAGTGGACTCACCGAATGCCTCAGTGAACATTCCAAATGCTTTGGAGCACTTTATTCCATTTTTAATGCAAAGTTTAATACATATTCTTGGATACATTTCTTTCAAAAGTCAAAAATTGAAGAGCACATAAAAACGTGACTAACCTTTTCTGTTGTCAGAAACAAACTACTAACCGAAATTATCTCCTAATGCAAGCACATGATAAAGATATGTGTCCGATTATAACAAAAACAAAATATCGATAATGGAATGTACACAACCCGCAAAAAATCAAATTAACACCTCGTATTTATATAAATTAAGATGCCTTAAAAACTAACACACCGATTCCGACTTTTTAAGAGAGCTTTGAGATCATGTGAACCTACCAAAGCTGGATAATCAAACCAGGGTTACTGTTAAACTTAATCGAAGCAACACTAAGAGGTTATGTTCCAAATGTTATCTTAATAAATCTTAAACTTGGTTTGTTACTACTATGAAAATTATTAAATGTTGGCTCTTAAAGGATGATTTTTAAATTGGTATATATACATATGTGTGTGGGTTAATACGCCATCAGCGCTGTTCGTTTTCTATTCCACAGAAAAGAATAAAAGTCGACCTTCTGGCATATATTGGTAGTTTTTGCCTTCAAAAATAAATTAAATTTTTAATGAATATTTCTAAATCTAATTTTTCTAAACACCTACCCACTACTAGTACCTACTAGTTTTTTCATTTAGTAAAAATAACAAAAATTCACATTTTTGTTTAAAAACGCTGCTGTTTTGTCAATTTTTTTTTTTTTTTTCAAACGTAGGTGATTGTACGTACAATATTATCTTGTCGAGAATTTAGTTATTTAGCTTTCATCCACGGAGAAGAATTTTAAAACAACTGATAAAGACTTTTTTGTTATTCTCAAAAATCGCTATAAGCTGTCACACGAGGTGTGCCTCTTAATAGTCAATTTTAACGGCAAATACTCAGCACGTGTTTGGCAAGCATAAACATTTTTAGTAAATTTCATTTAATGCTGATCAATTGACTTCTACTTCCAAGCTTCTTTTTCAATTATTTTGTTTTGAGTTTGTTTTGCTTGATATAATTTTTAATATATGTATATGCAAATGTTAATTTATACTTAAGTAATTTAATTTGTTTCCATTCATATTTGTTAATAAATATTTTTTCCGATGTAATCCAATTTAATTTATACTTCCAATTACTTTCACTTAATTTAAAATTATTTGCTAGAGGTTTATATTTTTTATTGCACGTAATTGTGATTTATTGTATGTATACTTACGTATTTTTATTCTTAGTTTGAGTATTTTTATTTTCACTATTTTATTATATTTGATTTAGCTAATTCAAAATATAGATATTTTGTTTCTTTTATACTTTAGAATTTTTATTCTATACCTCGCCCTTAATATAATATTATGTAATTGTATTATTTTTAATGGCTAATTTTAGTGGTATCATTCTCTTACATGTCTGACAGAAAATGAAAGTTTGAAAACAAACCCATTATCCGTAGTGATTATAAAGTGGATTCAGCATGCAATTGATTTTATTATATTGAGTTATTGAACAGAAACTAGGTGCTGATCTTTGTTACGATTAAAAGCCAAAAATATTTGAAACGAGTATCAACAGACATTTGGTTTGTTTCCGTGCAATTTTTAATGTTAAAATCAGATGTTTACCGTATGTCAATGTCTCATTAATTCATAAATTAGAGTAATAAACTGATAACAAAATTCAATACCTGATTATCATAATCGGTTGGAAAATATCGTAGGCAATTTTTATATAATACATACAATTTTACATATGTATAAACATATGAGTATATAATTATTATTCACAGTATACTCTTAAAACGACCTTGGTTTTTTGCTTCTTTGGCGGACTGACATTAATTCTGTTCAGAGTACTCGTATATACATACATTGTATGCATGTAATCAGTTCGAATTAGGTAAATTTTCTGTTTTATTGGAAAGTTTAGACACGAGAACAGCGCATGTTCATATGGAAGCAAGAGAAATGTGAATGTAGCTTTTTCAAAAAGTTTCCGTATGACTTATCTCTTTGGTAGAAAAAGAGCATGATATTACAGTGCTACCAGATTATTTTAGTAACTATTGTGTAAGAAAGTTGTAAACTTATGTGGGATTTTGAATATTTCTTGGTTTAATAAAATTTGTTTATTGTTTTTAATCCCTTTGGAAAGTGAAATATATATAAAATACATGTATATTATTATTTACTCGTACGTATATATTCTATATTTCTTCATATTATAAAGTCAAAATTCGTTAATATATAAAACACTTAGGCAAATATGTTATTTCCTTAAATAAATTTAAAAAGTATCTAACAAATTCATCGGCGATAACATTTATTCCCAAAATTGCAATATTTACTATAACAATTATTCTCATCCCAAGAAATAAGAAAAAACAATTAATAGAGTAATATTAGCCGCTTGTCATTAATTTTTATTTTTTTATGTCACACAACTCTGTTCCAAGATATCATAATTGACATGGGTATAAAAAATCGCGTTCTTGAACTTGAACTTGAGTATAGAAAACAATATCAAAGAACGTTTATTGTTATAAGATTATGTATTTCTGCGTTCAAAATTGTAGTACGTGAAGTACACAAACGTGAAAAAAGGAAATTTAAAAACAATTTTTATTTTTTATCATTAACTTGGGATTAACATTTTTTTTCTATTTGGTATCTGGGATCACACTTTTTCGTTTAATTTTTTAATCCGACATTTGGAATTAAAAATTTATTATTAATTTTTCAATCGGTATTGGTGATTAGAAATTCGAAAATAATTTGTAACATAATTTATATTATTATTTACTTGCAACCCTGTAATTAAGTAATAAAAATTAATTATACTACAATATTGTTTCATAATATTTGATTATTTCATCGCGATTAGTTAGAGAAGTATAAATTTATCATATTATATAGATGTATATTGAATTATTTTAATATTTTCGTTTATAAAATACTTTCATTGGCAACACTGGTACATTTTTTATATTTTGTGTTAATAATTTTTCATAAAAAAAAGTTGAAGTTATTAAAAATAATTTCAACTAAAGGCTCTTTGAATAATCTCTCCTTGCTGTGCGTCAATAGTTTCACACAAAATGCTCTTTTATATATAAATACGTATGTATGTTTGTACATATTCATCAGCTGCTGGAAACTCGTTGCGCATTTGTTGCACACCCTTGCATTGAGGCATCGCACACAGCTGAGCGGTATTCGCTTCCAAGCGCGCTGTCTTTGACTTTTATTTAACCTTGCGCATAGGTAAGCATACGCATTGACAGCTGCTTACGGTTTTATGTACAATGCATGCATATATACATTTGCATATATGTATGTATGTAAGTTGTCATTTGTGCGTCACGTTTCTCTTATTTTACACGGAACAGTGTTGAGCAATCATCATTATATACAAATATACATGTATATATAATATATATATTCATATATATAATACATTTATATGTATATAATATCTTGATTTACCGCTCGTATATATGTGTGATTCCCTGAGTACTTACATATATAAAATTCTATCAAATACAAAATTTTTCTGCGTGCTAATTATGCCAAATTTATTAAGCCAACTACCGGCAAACCATGAAGTGACAAGTGAAAGTCACACAACCTAAGATAAGTGTTCCAGTGAACATTCTCCGATTTCTTTCACTTTATTAAAAAAACACTTAATACTGACAAAATTAAAGTCTTTGCGAATTTGTGCAATAGGAATTATGTAAGCTATTGGTCTAAGTGCACATTTGGCCTAAATTTACCTTAATTAAGTATTAAATGCAGTTTGGCAATTTAAGAGAGCAGACAAAATGGTGAACACTTGAGACCGGCAAATTCGTTTTAAAAACCGGGAATGTAATTGCGAACTTTGTTGCTGCGATACTGAATCAACCACTTTGATCAAAAGCTGCTTGAGAACTGATTGGAAATAAAGCAGTGTAGCATACTTCCAAAAGCCAGCGGCGCATGGAAACTTTACCAGTCTTCTATGTAAAAAAGCTAAAAAAAAAAAAGACTAAAATATAATTTCTCACACTTTCATACATATCTATATACTTTCATACGCGAAAGCATGGCGGCTTAAAGAGGCATATAGTTTTTGAGAGATTTAGGAGTATTTCCAACAAAGTATATAAGTGCTATGGACATACAATGTATGTGTGTGTGCTTGCACATAATCATGCGAGTGTCTATCGACAGATATGCGTACTATTGACGAGTCAATTTTATTTATTACTTTAAACTATTTGACTAAACAATTCAACTCAAAATTAGTAAGTTTTTGGAAAGTAAGATTATCTAAAATGTAAATAAAAGACGGTATGTCACATTTTTAGGAACATATTGTAGCGTTGCTTTGGATATATCTTGAAGATTTGAGAGACTTGGTTTGGATCGATCAGTTTTTATAGCAGCTGTATGCCATAGTGGTCCGATATCGGCTTTTCTGAACGAGGAGCTTCTTGGGGAGAAAAGAATGTATGCAAAATCTCAGATCGATATTTTAATACTGAGGGAATCGGCCAATCCTTAAGGAACCCTTTATTGCGTTTAGTACTAAAATAGGGATTATTTAACTATTTAAATTGAAGAAGTGAAATAAGGTGTGTCGAGATTACACATTTTTGATGGTATGATATGGATGATCTACATTTTACTCATATTTATGTACTATATGTATATATACCTATGTTAATATGTGAGTATGAATGCTTATCAAGAATTATATAAAATCGCTCGGAAGTTTTGTGCTTATCGCCGTCCATTGCTCATTGTGCTTTATGACTTCAATTAGCATCTTAAATTGTACCATATGATTTGCTTTTATGACGCTTAGGAATACACTGTGCTACTAAGAAACAAATGACTGTGAGCGAAAATTTTAAATTTGAACACAAAGACACGCCGGCACGACACAGCTACACAACAGAGAAATTATCTGATCGGCAGATTCCTGAACATTTAGAAGACGGCAGCGACATATCAAACAGCTGATGTACACAATTGCGTTGTTGGCGTAATAAAACCTTTCACTTCAATTAAATTTAAATGTTTTGTTAAAGATGAAATTTTGTGTTCAAACATATAAGTAAATAGGCCGATTCATTGTTTTAAATATTCAATTGTTATTACAAATAATATATCAGTGTGATATAGCTTCTGTTGGTGAAATAACAATAGATTGGTTAAAGCTTTGAATAACTTTACATTTCACATATTAGTGGTAACACTACAGCTGCCCATTGCCATCGGCAAAATTAGAACTTCCGTGAAGTCGTGCTGCTGTCTAAATAACAGTGCCCATAAGAACGTGTGTATTTTTAATTTTTGACAGATGCTGCTGTCGCTTGTCATCGTCTATGTGTTCAGCATTTAATGCCGTAATTATTCAAATTACTCTAACTTTTGAAATTTATTATTGGTATGGCTCAAGAAAAGTGGACTAAAATAACATTAACTAGAGAGGAAAATTCACGAAACGTCATAAAATGAATCAATTATAGAATAAGGTTTAATATTTAATTAGAGAAATTGTAAAAAATTTTATGAGAATCGAATATCCAGGGTCTGTTTTGATTAGTTCTTTTTAGCCACATTAGTTGTCTAGCCAGTTTTGGATCTTCGGGTCGTACCAGAAGTAACCAGCAGGAATTTGTCTACATTTATTCTATGCTCGGAGTTGTAGACGCCGATTCATATTTTTTTTATAATCTAGATAGAGTATATTAAATTTGCCACAAAGATTGTAGAACCAAGAAGCTACTCTTAGAATCACTGATATCGGGCCACTATGGCGTATAGCTGACATACAAACTGACCGATAAAAAATCATGTCCTTTTTTTTTAGTTGATTTTAATTAAAAAATTTAAATTTTTTCTCGAAATTTGGCATGGATTATTGTCCAAGGCAACACCACAATATCCGAAAATATTGTTCAGACCAGACTGATGTTTCGTATAGCTGTCATTTAAACTGACCGACCAAAATCAAGTTTAAGCTCTTTTGAAGGTTGTTTATATCAAACTTCGTGGAAAACCGTTGACTGGTTACGTTTCCTGATTTAGTTATAAGTTTGCATTTTGCATATATCAAAAAGTAAAGGTTTCAACGAAAAATAAGCTTGCTGATCCGAAATTTTGACGTGAGAATTTTCGATTGAAAATTAGAAGATTTTTTCAATATTAGGTCAGTATAAAAAACAGGATCTTTTAAAATAAAAACAAAAAAAAAACGTTAACTTCGGTAGCACCTAAGCGATAATACCCTTCACAAATACAAAGGTTCCTTAAAAGAACTTGACTCCGATCGTTCAATTTGTATGGCTGCTACATAATATAGTCATCTGATCTGAACAATTTTTCGCAGATTACATTGTTACTTTAGAAAATAACTCATGCCAATAACTCAATTTCGTGAAGGTATCTTGTCAAATAAAAAAGTTTTCCATATAAGCACTTGATTCCGATTGTTCAGTTTGTATGGCAGCTATATGCTATAGTGGTCCCATATCAGCCGTTCCAACAAATAAGGAGCTTCTTAGTGATTTCAGATCGATAGCATAAAAACTGAGGGACTAGTTTGTATATATACAGACAGACAGATAGACGGAAAGACAGACGAACGAACATTGCTAAATCAACTCAGCTCACCATGCTGATCATTTATATATGGTATATATTATACATTTTATAGGGTCTATACTTTGTTCAGGGTATAAAAATGCCATGTGTTTGAGGCATACGAAGATAACTTTATACCAAAGAAAGAAAAAAAGGATTTATACACGATAAAAGAAATAACCCAAAAAACTTGGTTATTTTAATTTTTCACATAAAATTTGATATTATATTGAGCCACACCCCGATTTTCCTTTTTCCGAACTCAGATCGCCGTAAATTATTTCTCCTTTAATTTTAGTTATTTTATCTTTCGTTTCTGATGGGTTTCATCCTACTATTATTATTTTTGTCATCAAAAATTATCTAACCTGGTCTATATTTGAGTTTTTGCCAAGAAAATGTATGGAAAATACCATTTTTTACCTGCAATATCAATATTTCGAAACTATACAAAATTGTTTCATAATACGATTATTGTGTTTTTAAATTCAGTCTTATTTTAATTTTTTACTTTATTATTTTGTGCGAACTCTTTAAGCAATTCAGCCAACTGCTCGGTTTCGGCGACAGTGATGGCATTATACAGCGAAGCCCTAATACCGCCAACAGAGCGATG
The DNA here is from genome assembly GCF_042242935.1 of Bactrocera oleae. Lineage (NCBI taxonomy): Eukaryota > Metazoa > Arthropoda > Insecta > Diptera > Tephritidae > Bactrocera > Bactrocera oleae. The sequence goes on along the minus strand of NC_091536.1, from coordinate 86,852,764 downwards.
ACCCTTTAATTGAATCATGCCCCGGCTCTCTGCCTTTGCCAAAAACTCTTTTTCTAAGGCCTCGACGCCTTCGCTGCTGCCAATGCGGAACGGTACATTCATACGTGAGCGCACACGCTTCTCCACCGGACAGCTATAGAAGCCATTCGACTGCTCAATTACATCGTAGATGAGCTTTGATTTGGCCGCAGCCGTTTTGGCCATGCCAGCAACGCCGCCGTTATGCTTAATCCATTTGAATACCAAACCCATTAAGTAAATGCTGAAAAAAATTATAACAAAACAGTAATATTTTATGAAAAACTACACAAAAGATATGACAAATGTACCAAAAAGTTGGCGGTGTGTTGAGCAGTGACGCATTTTTTTCCATTTGTGCGAAATTCAAAACCGATGGTGTCTGTTTAATGTGATGCCCGATGAGGTCCTCACGTACAATAACAACTGTCACGCCGGCTGGTCCAATATTTTTCTGTGCACCGGCGAAGATCAGGCCGAACTTGGTGACATCAAAGGGACGTGATAAGAAATTCGAAGACATATCACAAACCAGTGGTACACCCCTTTTAATTTCGGGAACAAAGTCAAATTCGACGCCATCGACCGTCTCATTGTCGCAATAGTAAATGTATGAGGCATTCGGATCAAGTTGCCAAGTGTCTTGTGTAGGTACAGTGATGTATTTTCCCGCTTTGGGTATTACTAAATTGACCTTGCCGTATTGTTCAGCTTCTTTTGCTGCCTTGGCTGACCAAGAGCCGGTCACGATATAGTCAGCGACACCGGTGCGTCCTATGAGGTTAAAACAGACGGCCGCGAATTGTCCAGTGCCACCGCCTTGCATGAGCAATATCTTATAATTCGATGGAATATTCAATAGTTCTCGTAGATCATTTATAGCTGTTTCTTGTATTGCTGCGTAGTTTGATGAACGATGGGACATTTCCATCACTGATATGCCGGTGCCATTGCAGTTGAGTAAATTTTCTTGCGCCTCTTTCAGCACCTGGTAGGAGAAAGAAAAATGTATGTATGGAGCTTTGAAGTAGTAGTCAATGTTGCAAAAATTTTGTAATGAGAAAAAGAAATGCATTTGCCTAGATAACCTCTTAAAAGCCAATGGTCTAACTGAAAACTTATATAATTTAGGATTATTCTCATAACATTTGACAGTTCTTTGATGTCTGATTTTCGGTTAAGGAATTAACCGGTATTCCTAACCCGGAAATCAGGTCTCGGTCTTCTCTTCAACTTACTTCTTTAATTTATTTCAAATCGTTTAAAAGGAGTGAAACGATAAAAGGGGCCAGCACTATTAGAGTTGTGTCTTGCCAAAATTTTGGAACCAGTTTCATGATTTACAGTTACGTTTAGTCAACAGTTTCTAAATAGTAGTTAAGAATATATCATCTGTGAGAGAATTTCAGAACAATTTACTAGCTCAATTTGGTCAGAAATGGGAAAGAAAATGCGATGGCTAAAAATTTCAACACACAAATATCGAACAATTTATAACATATTTTATGAAAATACTTTTTTTGTTGGAAATATCTTTTCACATTTTACATTTTCTGAGACATGAGCACTCTGATCACATTTTCGGAAATTCACTTGTTCCAAATTTTGATTTTTAGTAGATTAAATGCACATGTTTTCGGCATTAAACTATAGTATATCCAATATTATATGTTTGTTGATTTTTACTATGATATCTTACATATTGGCTGATATGGAATAAGCCCAACTGGCGGTTTGAAAATCGTATATTAGGTATATGAGAGATATATTTGGCAATACAAAATACGATCAACATAATAAAATGCTCCCTGAATTTCATTAAGGTACCTCACATACCATTAAAATTAAACCGGATGTTTGAAAATTCTGGGATTAGTTATATAATATCTAGGGCAAGTTTTTCACCCGATTTTACCCATTTTTAGGAACAAAAAATACATCGACTTAATTTTGTTAAGATAGCTCACATATATATGCAGTATGACGTAAACCGGAAGTTCGAAAATATTTCGTTAAGGTATATGTGGCTAAGGGGAATATTGACCCGATTTTGACATGCAGGCATACTATTATCAGAAAGAGACTCCCTGTGAATCGCAATAATACCATATACCACACAGATTGACCGTTATATCCGGTAAAAAGTGAGCACATAAACGGTAACTGGGGGCTTGAACAGTTATGATCCGATTTTAAAAATTTTTAGACTTGAGTTTTATCGCAATATATTCTTTGATGGTTGATTTGTATACTGGGAAGTAAAAATCATATGGAATTTAGAATATGGCTATATGGGAAGTAGGTGTGGTTGTAGTTCGAGTTCGACCATTTTAACACTGTGACATAGGAATCTTAAAATAATGTTATGTTCCAAATTTGGTTAAAATTGGTAAAGTAGTTATAGAGATACTTCATCTAAATGTGGGCGGTGCCATGTCTATCGTCCTATTTTTACATCGCCTCCCATACAACCCACTTGTACCATCTCAATTGTAAAATTAAATGTGTCTGATGCCTTTAGTTATTGTTTTTTAAAGCACTTTTAGTAGTTTTCAACAAAACCGTTATAAGGGAAATGGGCGGAGTTTACATCGGATCGCATCCATTTTCACACTGTTGAAGGAAAAGTCAAAAATATTTATTTTGTGCAAATTTGAGTCATACTTGTATAATTCGAATGGTTTAGGATATATATTTATTAAACTTATTAGGGGGCAGGTTCACGCCCACTTTTACATTTTTTTTCAAACTCACCTCACCTACCTCAATGCAATGCCCTGTACCAAATTACAGTTTTACATCTTAATTTTGTGCTTACTTATGGCATTTTATAGGTTTTCGATTAATGGCGTTTTGTGGGCGTGGCAGTAGTCCTATTACGCCCATCTACAATTCTAAACTTCTTATGGTGCCAAGGAACACGTGTACCAAGATTCATCAAGATATCTTAATTGTAATGCAAGTTACAGCTTGCTCGGACGAACGGACAGACAGACAGTCACCCGGATTTCAACTCGTCTCATCACCCTGATCATGTATATACTTATATATAAGTTCATATCACTATCGATTAGTTTTAGGTGATACAAACAATCTTTAGTGAACAAAACTTATACTCTGTAGCAACATGTTGCAACAGAGTATAAAAACTTTCTGAGATCGAACCTATGCCCACACACATTTACCTTTCTATCAGAATTTGTTCTTATATCTTGAACAAGGCATATTAAGCGATGAGCTGACTACAGCCATACACACTGATCAATCGAAACATTTTATTTGACAAGAAATCTTCACAACATTTGGCATGGATTATGTCCAAGGCAACAGTACAATTCCTGAAGAAATTGCTCCGATTGGACTACTATAGCATATAGCTATCATTCAAATAGAACGATTATTGTATTCCTTATTATTACGTATATACATATACCACTAATGAGTGCACGTGTAGCTATGGCGCGAGTTGGCATAAACAAAAATTAATTGTGATACAAAATTTTCGTCAAATTTCACAATTATCAAGTGATAAGAGATCTCTATGAACTGCTGTTTCACGTACGCTTTGATACAAAATGTTGTGGCCTCATAAGAAACGATAGTGTTTAGTTTTGTAAAGCGGTTTAAACTAACCTCCTCCGGTAATTTAGCTGGACCAGCGGCAAAATTAATGACCATTTTGAACTTTTGTGTTTTAGTGACTTATTCACGACTTAAGCGAAGAGAAATATATTCGAAACAATCCACACGAAAGCAACTTCGACTTGAGACTGAAATATTTGGCGTGCAAATATACGACGATGACTACGAAGGCTGAGCGAAGCGATAATAAAAACCGGATTGTAATATAGCTATGTATGTATGTGTAGTCCCGCTTAAAACGATGTAAAATGATAAAAGTGGAACCTTTACTTGACAACGAGACAACACGGCTTGATAAGTATGTTTACTTGTTTTGGTTTAATGTTGTTGGAATTGATAATACAATTAATTGGTGTATTTATATATTATATTAGTTTGTATATATGTGCGTATATACTTTGTTGTTTATTAACTTTTGTTTTTTATAGATTTGTTTTTGGAAAGCAGGAAGTCTTACATTAATAGTATTTATTTTAAATGCATTCCATATATATTTATATCTGTGCATGTTTGCAAAATTGAACCAGCTTTTTATTCATTGAATTCAGCAATTATTTTTAAAGCCAACTTACGATCGAAAATTCATTTGCAAAATGAATAAACGCCCGTGTAAGCTTTTGAAGTTATTGTGCTCTTTTTTTACTTCATAGCATTACATTCTTAACTATGTAAGAATATGTTACCATATGCATTTACAAAATAAAACAAAATATTTTTATAACCCCTTAAAATCTTTCAGTAGTGTATAATAGTTTTGTATTCCTAACGCATTTTTTGGGTATATATGTATGTATAAAAGAGTTGAATTCCCGTAGACTGTTTGTACGTCCTCAAATTAAGACAACAAACAATTATTTACTACTTGGAGTTATAGTAGGGATGTGGGGGACCAATGGATATAATGGTATAATATATATTTGTGAAAATACAAAAAAAATCATTTCTTGATGGTAGTGTATCCGTGTGTGAAAAATAAGTAAAACTGGGTAAATACTATCTGAAACCCATACTTAATATAACGATTTTCGAATTTCTTTTTGCTAATCTATGAGGTTTTATATAAAAATCGGAGAACTACTTTTCCTAATACCAATTGGGTCAATAGTTTCTAATACTGCTTTATATATATATCGTTCAATCTGTGAGGTAACTTAATGAAACTCAGAGAGTATAATTTTATGCTAATGTGGGGATGCCAAAAGTGAATAAAATCGGACCAATACCCCCTCCACGCAATCATATATCATATGGTAATAATACTATAATAAATAATGTATAAGGAATATCCGATGTGTGTCGCCAAATACTAGCACTTTGTTTTGCGTTGAATGTGGTATTTTTTTTGAATCATGTACGTCTACCATAAAAACAAACCAAATATTTCGCTATGTTGAAAGCTTTCAAGCTTGTATAACCGAAGCGAATGAATTTTTGCTTTGTGGAAGGCAGCTTAATTTGGAATGAAACCTTGCTACAGAAAATACGTTAAAAAACATGTCAAATCAAATATATTTAAATGTTTCGTTAGACTAACACATTTTCGAATAACGCTGTTAACGATACCTTAAATTTTCTTTGAAGTTAAAAAAACACAAGAACGACGTTAACTTCGCTTTCTTAAAAGAACTTGATTGCGATCGTGCAATTTGTATGGTAGCCATAAGATATAGTGATCTGATTTGAGCAATTTCTTCAAAGATTACATTGTTGCCTTAAATAATAACTCATGCCAAATTTCGTGAAGATACCTCGTCAAATGAAAAAGTTTTCCATGCAAGCACTTGATTCCGATTGTTCAGTTCCGACAAACGAGCAGCTTCTTAGTGAGAAAAGGACAGGCGCAAAATTTCAGACCGATAGCTTAAAAACTAAGGGACTAGTTCATATATATACAGACAGACAGACGGACATGGCTAAATCAACTCAGCTCATCATGCATTTGTATATATTATATATTATATTATATTTTTATAGGGTCTCCGACGTTTCTTACGTGTTAAAAACTTCGTGGTGAACTGTTCAGGGTATGATTAATTAAAAAATTGCACAATCATATTAATAATAATTTTTGGCAAATTAAATTGTTTGTGAGCAAAAATTGATAGGGCTAAATAAATTTACGCTTTAATTCTATATTTTGCAACTTTAAGCTCTTTTAATTCTCTTCGGGATGTATCGAAATAAAAGGGAGTAGTTTTCGTTTTCTGTCATTTTCAATCGAATTTATTTATCAAGGTATATAAACAATTTAGTTAAAAAGTGAATTTTTATTAATTTCACTATCTCTGAAGTTTTATTTCCCGACGCCACAAAAGTACGAGGAAGCCTTAAAGCTTTCACTCCATGATACTCTCATTGTGTAGCTTGTACTTTTGCTACGATGTCGCTCCAAAATGTTGCATACTCCTTCAATACTGTGCCACTGAAAAGAATAAAAAATTTAATGTATTGTACTAAAAAACTTATTTGCAAAAATAGTATTCAAAGAAAAAAGTAGTTACATCTGAGAAAAAACATCATATTTATATTAAAAAAAATTATTTATTACGTTATATCTCTTTTTAACAACAAAACATGAATGTATACAAAGTATAAAATATACACTAAAACGTCGACCGGCGTGAACAAAAAACAAGAAAAACGTAACCAAGTGTGTGTGCATGTGGGTTTGCACGAGCACGAATTTGAGTACAAAGTAAGAATGCTTGAGCACTTATGGGTGATTTGGACAATCAAAAAAGACACATGAATAGAAATCGTAAAGTATGGTTAATGAATCAAGCAATAAATATTTCATGTTGTGCAATATTGGTAAACACTAGCCGCATTTAATATTTACCATTTGCTGCAAGATTTGCCGGCTTGCCATCAACTCTTTGGCTGCTGCTAATGCATAAGGCAAGTAGGTCAGCTTGGGCCGGTTATCATGTCTTTTATGCTATCGCTATACGGGTGCATGTGTGCGTGTGTTCATTTGCTGGAATTACTTAGTCTACCAAAAATGAAGTTTCTTTTAATTTACCAAAGCAACAAACACAACATGGTGTATTTATGCTGGTTTATACCCTACATGTAATTAGGTGTTAACGTAAACTAGTCCATCAGTTTTTGAGATGTTGAGCTGAATATTCAAGAAGCTGCTCATTTGTCGGAACAAATTAGGATTATTTTTTGCTCAAAAATAATAATTATTTATGATTTATTACAAAACCAGTCAAAACTAATCATTATCAGCAAAGAAAATAATAAAAATCAGTAAATAAAAAATCATCTTGGAAATGTTAAGATCCTCGAAAAAGGATTAACATGACGTTTTGCTCTCTGAGTCGAGATGTTAACTAAGCTATCTTGTAGCGATTTCATTCGTAATATACTGAATCATTTTCATGATTGGATGTGAATTTAAAACTTAAAGTTTTAATCGGTTCTAACCGATTACACCTTTTCAACAACAATTGGTATTGAGTAATTTTCTCGAACTACAAGTTCTTTTACATATTAGGCTTAGAGCTCTTCGGATCTATGAAATACTAAACCTGGAACGGCTATCAGACATCCGGATGAACTTAATTAGCAAGTGCATATGATAATATAACTCCAGCAAATTGTAACTCAAGCCATAATTTGGGTGCAGAACATAGGCTTAGCATATTATTATCTCATCAACCTCGTTTAAATGGTTCAAAGATGTCTAATTTCAAAATCATAAAAATTTATTGTTTTTGTTATAAATATTTTGTCAACCAATATGATTATTAGAGTATTGGCCTTTCACTGAAATTCGAGTATTTTAATCCTACGAAAACATTAAGTCTGCACGCACTTCCTTCGCTCTCCATATACCATATATACATACATAGATCTGCATGCAACAAATTGTACGTATGTACATATAATTTGTATATAACCATATATTTACATACCGAGTGTAAACTTTTACGTTTATTTGCTCAAGTCAATATACTTTTCATATCCATATGACAGTGTATATGTTAGTATCCATAAGTATACGAGTGCGTGTGTGCACATTTGTGCGCATAATATTGGCCCAACAGCTGTCGGAATTCCTAAGCGCGCCGCAATTAAAATGTGGAAAAGGCTAAGTAACTTACGTAAAGTAAACACGGCCCCGTTTGTTTTGTGGCGCCTTCCAAAACAGTTTCGCACCCAACTTGTCGCGATTGTCCGAATGCGTTATGGCTGAACATTCTGGTATAGTTTTTGTATTTTCACTTTGTATCCATTCACCAATCCATTCGTTGGAATTGGCATCGCGCGCCTGTAGAAAGAATCCACGAAAGGTGGACTTTTGATCGATGGGGTAAATCGAAACTGCAAAGAAATAAAATATTAAAGAATGAAAATATTCATGCATTCGGGTATTTTCAAAGTGTTGTAGACATGTGCGCATATAATTTATTTGGTTCTATAAATAGGTAAATAAATCAAATACATATTTTTACTCGTGTATGATGAAATTTCTTCATGAGAGTTATTTCACATATAACTTAATACGAATATGTGTGCTACGATAAATAAATTTTTAGCAACAAATGAAAATAAAATAATATTCGCGACAGTAGAAAACTAAACGCCAGCCGTCTAACAGAGAAATCGATGAGCTGCATATATCTACTATAAAATTTCGGTTAAGTTCGTGTGCGGAAATTTAAAAAAAAATAGCATCTCTTAAAAAATAAATAAAAAATTTTAACCCTCTCAATAATTGGCTAATTTTTGTAAAACAATACGGTATTTTTTTTTTTAATAACAAAAGAAAAGAAAACACGTTGTCTTCGGCTCCGGAGCAATAATTCTCTTAACAAATAAAAATGTTTTCCATACAAGAATTACTTGATATTGATTGGCCATGCTGTATGGCAACTACGTATTAGCTATCGTGGTCCGATCTGAACGCTTTAGTCGGATATTGTGTTGTTGTTTTAGACAATAATCTATGTCAAATTTCGTGAAAATATTTTGTCAAATAAAAAAGAACTTTATTTTTTTGTTCGGTCAGTTTGTATAGCAACTATATCCTATAGTGGTCCAATATCGGCAGTTTCAACAAATGGTCAGCTTCTTGGGGAGAAAAGAACGTGCGTAAAATTTTAGATCGACATATCAAAAACTGAAGGACGACTAATTTGCGTATCCGTCTCCGGGGTGTAAAATTTAATTTAGAATAATTTGAAGTATAAATGTTTTAAACTCGATCAAACTAATTAATTATTATTCATATATTATTATAAAGAATGATTGCATACATACATAAGTAAATAAATACTCACTAAAACAAAAAACAATTCTAAATTTTCGGTGTTAGGCGTGATGGTTTAAAAAATTATCGACATCAAATCTAGAAAGTGTTTAAGAGCACAAACAACAATCAAAACTGTTCTTATCGCTTTTGCACATTTGACTTTGTGAACTTTTTTAAAAATAATTAATATATAGTCAAGGTTGCGAAATTACTAATTGAAATTTTTTGGAGTAAATATTTAATTTCCTAAAATTGTAAATAATAATTGGAAATTTTATTTTTAGTTCCAAAATCAATATTCAAAATTAATAAAATATTTTTTTAATTTTAAATAAAATAACTATTTTTCAAATCACAAGCTGTAATGAAAAGAGATAATCAGTTAAAGATTTACGTATTTCTAACTGAATAACTCTTATTAAGATTAATTAAATTAAAGATTTACGTATTTCTAACTGAATAACTCTTATTAAGATTAATTAAATGTAAACAAAGAAAAAGTGTTAAACTATATTGAAATTATATATTATATATAAGTTTTCCTTTTATAAAGATAACTAAAATTGTAGAATCCAAAGTATGCAAATGCGATAAAATCAAAAATTCAAAAACACAAATTAAATTTTTTTTTAATTATTGTATAAACTTGGCATTTTTTAATTTTTAAATCCGATTTTTGGAACTAAAAATTTTATTTTTAAGTTTTAATCCGATGTTTGGGATTTCGAATTTACCTTTTAGGTTTTTTATTTCATATTTGGGATCAGAAGTTTAAAAATTATTTTTAGTTAACGCAATATTTTAAAATAAAAATGTAATATAACAAAAAAAATTTTTAAAAATAAATGTTAATTCAATTATATTTTTAATACATTATTTGCAGCCCTGTATTCTGCTAATGTTATATTTTTATTTTTTGTATGCCTGTTTTTTAACTTTGACTAATACTTGTCGTTTATTGTTATTTGTCGCAACCGGTTATTAGACCTAGAGCACATTTATGGATTTAAAAGTTTATCGTTTCATATTGTATTCGATTATTTGAAAGTTTTTGCAAAGGCTGTTGCGTAAATTAGTTCATTCCAAAAAGCTGTGAATTAAAATTTTAAGAGTGTATCAAAATTTTAGATTGTAGATAAGATTTTTAGTGTAAGAAAATCTAGCAGGAGTTGAAAGTTTTGGTTGTTATCCTGATAGCTTTAGTAATACAAGTTCTTTTTTATCTTGAAAAATGTCTAAGTACAACAAAGAGAGGTACAATTAAAAAACTAGCATTTTTAAACTGCATATATGTATGTATTTTTTCTCCAAAAGAATTTTGTTTACAAAATTTAAATTTATATAAAAATTGATTGAGTCTGTCATAGTTGTCTTTAAAACCCTTAAAAAAATTTCATCGAAAATTTCAACACAATAAACATTGTATAAATTCAAAAAGGTAGCGTTACACTTTTTCATGACCGTCAGTGTAAATGTTTAATGTATGTATATATGCAATGTGGCAATGTGTTCAGTTGCACCGTTAGTTACCTGAAATTGGTTGTCCCGGGTGAAAAGTTTCCGAATCGGCAACAACTTCGTACGGAATCGTTTGTCCTGGTTGTGTGCGCGCTTTGCCGTGATTCGGTTGATTCGCTCGTTGTTTGACGCAAGTGTCAGCGGGTGCACCATCTGGGAAGGCATTCGTCAAGCAAAGAAGTGCCATCAAAATCCAAACAACACTACACTTAACACTCATATTGCGCACTAGCACTAAACTCCTTTCAAATTCAAAAGTGACCAGAATATATTAAAAATTTCTTATATTTGATACAAGTTTTTTTAAATTTTTTTCTACAAAAAATATATTTTTAATAGATAAATCTTAAATTATTTTCGCGCTTATTCACCGGCCGTTCTGCGTTAAACCGTATCTGATGTGTATCTGAGTAGTGGCCGAAAGCCGGGCGCTTTTTAAGTCCAAAAGTAAAGCGTGTAGTTCAATGCATTTGCCAAAGTTCCAGCAGACCAAAGGCTTGTTTGTAAGTACATCAATATATATGTATGTATATATTTCAGTGCGTGCTGCTGTAAACTTGCGTGGGAACGCCTGAAAAGGTGATCGATGCTTTAAAGCTGCATATATACCTGCATATACGTATGTATGAATATCCGTTAGCTTGTTTGCTGAATGAAATGACCAGATCGGGAAATCGCTGCTTAAGATATTTTTTTGGAAAAACAATTTTTTTTGCTCGAAATAGTTAATTGACGTATGCTACAGTAATGCACAAGAAATTACATATACAAGTATATATATACATATTTATCTATTTAGTCAGTGGTGTATGTAGTTTAAGGGGCTCAAATGGTATACATTTCACAAATATCACAAGGAAATATTTCCCATATGTTTATTAGAAAAATAATAATGTATCAAAAGTATAAATATGAGATCTTGTTTATGCCCTGAATAGGGTATATTAAGTTTGCCCAGAAGGAAACGTCGGAGACTCTTTCAAGTATATGCTATATAAATATAAATGGTCTGCGTGGCGAGCTGAGTCGATTTTGTGATGCCTCTCTGTTTGTATCTACGCGAACTAGTCCTTCACTTTTTGAGTTATCGATCTAGAAGTTTACATATGCCATTTTCTATCCAAGAAGTTGCCCATTTGTCGGAATGGCCAATATCGGGCCACTATAGCATATAGTAGTTGTCACACAAATGGATCGATGAAAATTAAGTTCTTGTCTGAACAATTTTTTTATCTGACAATTTATTTTCACGGAATTTAGCATGGATTATTGCACAAGGCAATGCCATAATCTCCTAACAAATTGTTTAGAGCGGACCATATACCTATATATGCATATGTGCAATATATGTTAGCTGCTATACTAACTGGACTTGTATGGGAACTTTTTTATTTGTGAAGGGTATATTACAATAGCTTTGGTGCAACTGAAGTTATCGGTTTTTCTTGTTCTATGACGTAAAAACTGCAAGTTTTTATTTATAAAAAAAATTTGTGGTGATACAGTTTGTGGAGTTTTTCTTGGCGCTTTAGCTAAAAAATAGAAATGTCCATATATTTGCTTTTAAGGTGAATTTAAAATATTTCATATCAATGCAATAGTACAGTAGAAATCGTAAGCAACAAACATTAACTTCGAATTGAAAAAATTAACTTGTCAAATGAAAAAAATACTTTTAAAATATTACAGTTACAGGGTTTACTTTAGTAAAACAGTTGTTAAGTTGTCTAATAGACAATAATTTTTTGACCTGAAAAAATAGCACACTTAAATTTTAAATCGATATCAAAAATAGTTTTGGAGTTACAGCCTTTTTAAGTGCAGCCGCTCAGCTCAATCAGTTTATTTCCAAACACGTTTTTCTCAAAACTACATTTTTAAATTTGCTTGAGTGATTACACGGAGGCAAATGCTCTGATTGTCATAATATTTTACCATATGTACGGTATATATACCAAAAATTCGAATTCTGGCATGTCAATAACGACCAAAATTTTGAGAAAAATTATCTTTTTTTAAAACGTCGCCGTATTGTCAATTTTTTTTCGACCGTATGTCATTGGGCCATGACAATATCTTCTAGTGGAGAATTTTGGTTTTAGGTTTCATGCATGGAGAAAGCCGGAAAGGAGGATTTTTTTTAGTGATATCAAAGATTTTTTTCAACAAAAACTTTAATATGTATTCATAAAATACATAAACCCTTAAAATTTATGATATTGATACAATATTTAATTCTCAAAAATAACCGTTTTTTAGTCTGTCAAACTGTCCCGCTTAAAGGTGGAGAGCAAGGCGGAAGTAGTGACATTGCTTTTCAGCTCACATTTAAGGTAGAAATTGATTGTCAATTGGAATTATTAATTATTTGTAAAACAATATATAATACCAGACTTTTTTCTTCAAACTAATCAAATTTTGCTGACACTATGTACCACCCTAATGCATTTAAGTTTAACGAAGTGTACTTTATTCAATTTAATTCATACTGTGTAAGCCAAAATTATGTCAAGCATATTGAGAACAACAAACTTATAGGACCTCTTCTTACACGCCACAGCGCATGTCCTGTGAGTCTTCGCCGCATACTCTCTTCGTTAAGTTACGCCTAATGACATTTACAAGCGACAATCGGAATTTTGTATTTTTGTTTTGATCCAAAGCAACAACTATTATAGAGTTTTGCTGAAACCGAAAAACGGGATTTCCGGGCTTTTACTTTTATGAATGAACTGAAAAGAATGGTTAGCGGTAAAATGAGCATTATAGAATCTTGAAAGCAATTATAAATTAATATATGTAAATATATTACTATTCGAAAAGAGCAAGTCAGTAAATTGCTTTATGCTTTTCAGTTTATATAGTTGGTTTTCAGTTCGTAGAAAAATTAAAAAAAAGTCTTACAAAGCTGTCAATAACTAAAGAAAAATTATAAATTTTATAAATTATAAAAAGCAAAAAGCGAATAACTGAAATACCGAAATCGAGAATTGTAAGGACCCTTCGTTTTCCGGTAAAAAAAATGAATATGTTGACGGTATTATAAAAATGACTTCGCTGATTGAAATTTTTTATATTGATATTGAAATTTATATATCTTAATACAAATAAAACATGGTGCGAATAGAGAGGTCTTTCGATAAAAGGGTTTATCCTGAGAACTTAAATTGTAATAATATTCGTAATTTGGTGATTCTTCAGCATTTACTGGAACCTTTCTACATATCGGTACATTTTTTGATTTCCTTTTTGACTTCTATTTTCTATAAACAACTGAGCGGGACTCACAGCACTATGGCGTGTGCACATGTGCACTCTCATCCAAATATCCTTTGTGTGCATATTGTATACATATATTAATCAAAAGCATCGCTATGAAGAGACGAAAGTAGAGCATGGATTCGCAGGAGCTTGCGAATATTTCAAACGACAAAGAACAAATCAGATCACATTGTATTGTCAAGGAGCGTTAACTTGTCGCGAAACTGTAGCGGATGTCTGCTGCCTACTGTTCAGAGAAAAAATATAAGAATAAAAAATTTGTATGAGTAGAGTAACAAAGTAAGCGCTAGCGTGCTGTAACAAAGAAAACATTAATGCATTGAGAATTGTTAAAAAAAATAACAACAATAACAAATAAATAAAATAAACGTGCAGCGCTTGCGGCGTGAATTCTGTGCGAATTGTTTTAAAAATATTAAAAAAGGTAAACGCCCGTTTTGTGAAATGCATTGTTGTTGTATTAGAATATCGAAAAAAAATTTTGATGGCAGATAAAATGCATTGAAGAATGTCAAAATACAACAACTTAGGAGAATAATTAAGAAATTATGCGCACTAAAAATAATTGCATTTAGAAAAAAATTAAAAAAAGCGAAAAAAAAGTATAATGAAAAATACTGAAATTGTGACTTGGAAATTTACTGCAAAATTAACGAAAGTCTCGTGCAAGGCATAAATTGTGAACAACAACAATTTAGTAGGTCAAATATTGTCAATGCATTGGCTTGAGTGTGCATGTGTGTGTGTGTGTGCTTGGGCCTAGCATAAAGGTACCTTCTTGTCAGCGGTCAAGCGCGATGCTAAAAATACAAAAAAAAGGCATATTTAACTCGCCCAATTTGGTCTGGCTTATAGCGGTTAATTGCAGGACATAAAACGTGCCTCCAGTACTTAATGACTTCGTCCGTTACATTTGCTAACTGTGTGTGTGTGTGTGTGAGTGTAAGTGTGTAGTTGTATGCATGTGTGTGGTTGTTGTTGCGTATTTGCAGCCACATGACTTTCCGCCATTGATACTATAATGTGTAGTGGTGACTAATATAACGGGAAATTAATCGATAATTTCAGAAACAAAAAACAACAACAAAGAACGTAATAAAAATCGCAATAAAGCAGTGAGTTGGTGAAAGTTTACACGAATGTTTTTTTTATAAGCAACTTTTAGCAATAAAAGCGTGTAAGTGCATTTTAGCAAATTTTCATAAATTTATTTTATTTATACTTATATTTGTTGTAATGGTAGCATTCAGTATGTGACTGCAGCTTATTACCGAGTGGTGCCACATTGACACAATTTGTACAAACGCCTTAAGCGCAGCAATAAATTTGGGCGTAGTTGGAGGCTGAAGGCCAGGCCGACAGAACTGCGCCGTGCAAAGCAGTTAACAGTGTACTAAAATTGTATCGAAAATATGAAATATGAAAATGTATATGTATGCATGTGCGTGAGTGTACCATATCGACAATTGTGTGTGTGGCTGTGTGCATACTTAATTATTTACTTTGGTTCGGCGCCGACTTCCGTCTTGCAATTTGATATTGTTCATATTCGCCACTCTCAAGTTTTTCGATATGAAATGCATGAGCGTGACAAGCCACCGTGTGGCAGGACATTCTCTGCGCGGCAGCGACATGCGACATGCGTGGAAATTTCGTATCGATTCGTTTTATACGCTTGCTAAAGAGAGCGCTCACTCGCTCAGCTGCCTTATAAATTATGCCATAATTACATGGCATGTATGTGTATATATATATATATATATATGCATCTGCATGTGTTTGTTTGTCTGTGTGCTTGAGGCTATGAAATTCGACTTAAATGAAGAGTGGCTACCACTTCATCAAATATTATGTATGCTTTCTTGTTTTGTGCCCAAGTGCTTTGCGAATTTATGAATAATAATATAGTAAACATACACAAACACAAAGTCACATACACTTGTGCATTTGTATATGTGTTCGCATACTTGTGCAACACACTCGAGTAACTTTCCTTTGTTATTTTAATATTTTCACATCTGTAATATGTAAACATTTGTATATTATATGCCGCCATTATATATATTATATGCTAGCCGCTAATTATAACAGCTCGGGTCACTTGACTCGATAAAGTGGTCATAATGCATAACAAAGCTTAAATGAGCATTAAAATGAGCGTGATTCAGCTGCTAATGCATTCTTTAAGGGCGCCAGGACTCTTTCGGCCCTTTCCTTTTACTTCCAATCAATTGCTGGGCAAATCTTCTGACATTCTTGGCAATTAATGTTATTTGAACAGGATGGGAAGTATATACATATGAGTATATGTGTAGAGAATAGTGTAGTCCAAATTAGTACCCCTGCTTAATGCGTAGCATATTTGCTTTGCATCAGATTGCGAAAATATCTACATACAGCTTTGGGTCTACATCGAAGTATAGAATTTGATATGGAAGTCAACAGAAACAAGAAGAAGAAATCCTAAAATACCTTCACATGTGTATTTTCCATAGCATAAAAGGATATATTTACTTTGATTTTTATCGGTGTTGCAGTGTATCAATCTGAACAATATATTCCGACATTGTAGCGTTGCCTTGGATATATCTTAAAGATTTCCATAACAACGACTTGATTTAAATCGATCAGTTTGTTTAGCAGCTATATGCTATAGTTGTCTGATATCGGCATTAGAAAGATAAGATTTCGTAATAATATACTTCTCAGACGGTTTTGTGATTTCTTGCCTCAGTATTGTTTGAGCACGCATAGAAAGTGGACACCATTGAAGAAAAAATATGCCAAGCCAGGCGACTGAAATTGCAAATAATGTTTATGGTTCTGATTCAATAAGAGTCAAGCATGCAATTTTGGTTTCGTCGATTCTGTTCTTGTAGTTTTGATGTCAAACATGCACCACGCTCTGTTGTTGCCTGTTTTTATAGGGAATTTTTAGAATTTTTTTTCTACGACCAGTTAATAGATTTGTGCTCAAAGTCAACTATCATTTAATAACATATAATTCGACAGTATAAATATAAATTTTAAGCTGAAAATATTGTACATAAATTACAGCGTTCTGAACACCCCTGCCTCGAAAAAATAGGCGTATGTATTTGGTGGAATTGTCAGGGTATAATCTACTATGAATTGCTCTTCTACGACCAAACTCTTAAACCATTCTACCGTCAAAAGAAAGCAATCGACCAAAAGCTGCGAGTGTTGGCAAATACGAGGGCAATTGTTCTCCATCAGGACAAAGCTAGGCCACGCACATTGACAGTGACTCGCTGGAACTTAGGGAGCTTGGTTGGGATGCTCTTATGCATCCATTTTAAAGTGCGGACCTACAAAACGCAATGTCAAATCTTCATCGGGATTGTAAATAATTCATGATGTTACAAATTACTGTGTTCTGTCCAACTAAACCCATTTTTATAATTTTTGATATCATCTTAAAAAAAACAGTTGCTTTGATTTGATATACCATAGGCATGTTTCATATCAAAATAGCAACAAAAAGGTGTTGAGACGATGCTTAAAGAATATCCGTAATAACCTTTTAGTAAAACCATGATTTTATTAAAAATATAATTTCTTATACCTTGGTCTAAAAATTTCTAATGAAACCATACTTTGACTGATGTAATGAACAGTTTATTGATGATTTTCCACATATGATTGGGTATTAATTCATCAAGAGTTTGAAATTCTAAACGATATCAAGGTTCTGCACGCAATGCCTAGATAAAATTATGAGCACAGTAATTAGAAAAAATGGAAAACCCTGCAAATATTTGCCATAACGTGGATTATCTTCTCAATTTAAAATACTTGTGATTGCCAAAAAGATGAAATATACATAAATTTCCCCCCCAGAAAACAGAACAAATATTTATTTTCACTTGACCTCTTCCTACGCACAAATTTGGCAATAAATTCAAAACTTGTCTACGAGCAACAAACTTGAAGTGATAATATCAAATTTTTTTGTCTTTTGGTTGGTTTTTCGGTTTGGTTGATTAATCATCCGCTGGCGACATTTAGACTGGTGGTAATGACTTCAAAATTGTTGCACGCTCTAATTTCTACTGTAAAGGTCGCTTTTCTTAATATTTTGTTGTAATTATATTTATGTAAACATTTTGCTTGCGGTTTGCTCCTGCTCATTTTGACCGTCCACAGTACAAACAAATAATAAAGGTGGGTCTAGTTGTAGGAAATTAAAGCCGTCAAAATTTACTTAGGTAAATCGGATACCTGGGGCTACAAACGGAAATTACTTGCCGACAAACATTAGAAAATAGCTCGTTTCGCTTGCCCAAAAATAAAAACAAAAACAACAACAATTGTGTTAGTGTGTCTCATTGTAAACTGACATTATCAAGGCCTGTTCGGAGACACTGTATAAGTACAGTAGCTGCATACCAAGTACAGTCGTCGCTGCAGAGTTTTACGTTTTGGCTTTTCTTTAATTCTCAGAATATTTTTTTAATTATGTAAGATTAACTGTATAGCTTCTTTTGACGGTTCGTGCATAAATACCCTTAACAGGTGCATTTCTTATAACAACTATATGAATAACAAAATCTGACAATATATTTGGCCAACGTTTCGCATCTGTCGGAAAACATTTTGCTGGTTCTTTCCAGCCAGATTGTTTGATATAAACAACTTTCAAGTCGAAGGTTACTTAATAAGGAAAAAAAACCTTTATCTTAATTTTGCTCGTCAGCCACTATAGCATAGATGTCCGATCCAAAAAATATATTCGAGGATTGTAGCATTATATTGAACAAAAATCTATGCGAAACATTGTCTAGATATATTGTCAAATAACACACATGGACTTCATTTTGATCGATTAGTTTGTATGACAGCTATATCTTATAGTGTTCCGATATCAGCGGTTCCGACAAATAAACAGCTTATTGTGGAGAAAACGAAGTGTGCAAAATATCAGATCCACAACTCGAAAATTGAGGGACTAGTCCGTATATATACAGACCGACGGGTTTTGCTAAATCGACTCAGCTCGTCACGCTGATCATTGATATAGGGTCTACAGCGTTTCTTGCTGATACTACGGAACTTCCTGACAAACTTAATATACGCTGTTTACTTAATGCATGTGTGAAACAAATTGTATAAACTGGATCCAACAAAGGATTTCAATTGCTACTGTGAATTCTTGTGTATGCGATTCCGATATTGATATATGTAAGACTTGACATATCATATCATATTCCATCTTAATCTTATCACCGATATCTATGTTTTATAATGGTTTTGTTGCCCTAGATGTAATATCGATTTTGTATATTTGGGCTAACAATTCCTGATTTTTCTCACTGTAATTTCCAAAATTGTCCGAAAACTTATCCATATGATTCCGGATATAGTCTAACTTATTATTCATATACGAGTATGCGTTTAAAACTTAAATTTGACAGCATATTTTGCACAATTTCTTCATAATTCGGTGTTTTATGCTTACCTAAAAAAATTTCGATTATCAACACTAAACTTTTCCAAATTTCACTTTTCGGTACACCCATGACATTGTTAAAATCTGTAGCTTTCATAAATCATCGTATTTGAGGACCAACAAATAGTATATGTTTCAACTTTTCCATACCAAGCTTTGGACATTTTCTAAAATTGTAATTAAAGCAATATCCTTCCACGTCCAACACTTTGACAAACACCTTTATCACACCAAACTTGATGATGTATTAAAACACTGAGTTCATTTTGAGAAAATAACTTTGGCATAAATGTTTTACCCTCCCATTCACATCCATTATTACTCTGTACCGATATCTGGGTATTTGACGACATCATTTTAGTTCCTGTGAATTACTTCTGAAGCACAAAACCAGATTTTCTTTGAGTAAAACAGGAAATTTTGTAAACTGTACTGTAATTCTAGAAATCTCCAGTTTTAATTTTTAGTAAAACCCTAAAAACTTCCGCACAATTTTGTGCATATTTTCGGTAAGTAGTCGGAGTGGGGATCACGTGATACTTGTATGCGCGGAAAAAGAGCGTAGAACCCTAATCCTGACTGAAAAATTAAATTTTATTACTAATATGCAGGTAATTGATCAAAATATAAGAAATGCATATATTAAAACAAACAAGAGCACTTTTAATTTTTTCATGAATAGATTCGTAAACTAGATATTTGAAATCATCAAAATTTGCTATGATATCCAGGGCAACAAAAAAAGGTATATTTTTTGTAGAACTGTGTACACTTTCAGGTTTTTCATGTGGCGCAACCAACAGCAGAAAATCTGAAAGCGGAGAATTAGAGAGTATCCAGTCTGAAAAATCGAACAGAATGGATGAGGACCACGACGACGACAACATAATATGAGATCAGATGGGGCTGTAAAGCCCCACCATAAAGCTTTCGTCTCCACTGCTTACGGCAGTCGTAGTAAAGACGCTAAACTATACATACAAAACAAATGTTAGCGAATGAATGTTAGGAAAATACAACGTTCGTATCAACCACTGTTATCGCTTCAAATAAACACTGTTGCTGCCGCCGTTTACACAACTGCCGCTTTTGCTGTTGCTGATGCTTTCGTGATCGTCGTCGTCGTCGTCGTTGTTGCTGACGCAAATGTTGTCGTTATTGCTGATTATCGAACAGTCTATGCTACACTGCGGCTCGGACCGGATAGTATTAGCAAAGGGAATCGTAAGAGGCATACTCAACACTACAACAGCAACTACTTATTAATAATAATAATAACAAAAACAAAAACGTACACAAATAAATACGATGCACGTCATTGTTATGAGCCGCTAGGTGATCAAAACAATCGCAATGCTATTATAAAACGCGACAAGAAAAACATTTTAGAAAAATATAAATGTGTAGTTTGTAAAATTAACGAAAATACAATTAACTCTACGAAAGCTTTAACACTAAATAACGAAAACACCGATTTTAAGGATTATCGTCTAAGTGAAATGTCCAGCAACTTACATAATATGGAAATGATTTTGAATAGTTCGCTATCGGTAGAAAGTCACGACGCTGAGGTCGATCGCGGCGTCTCCGTAACTGGCAATTATAATAACAATTTCACAATTAAGTCCAATACCAAAAGTGGTACATTCTTAACATTGCCATTTCTAACGGTTTTCTGGCTATCAATTTGTGGTTTCGCCACTTCGTTATTCAATATTCAAGCGTTCGCCGCGAAAATGCTGCGCCTACAAGAATCGCTAGTACTGTGTGGCATTACAGGCAACAACCAACATAATGCGCAACTAAGTGGCGGCTCACCATTAGTGCCATCGCTGTATAGGCAGCAATTGCCCGCGCGTAAGCCGTTGCCGTCCCGACAACCCAAAATACCCACGGCCGCAGCAGTCTCAACGCTAGTTGGCAGTAGCTTGTGCGCCAGTTCGTCCACGTCAATGATTTCTCGACCGCAACCACGTCTCTCTTTCACCATTTCGTATGTGCTCTATGTCATGTTCATCCTTTTCCTGTTGCCCACAGTGCACAGCGATGATGGTGACAATTTCTTCTTAGTCAACACTTTTAGCATGAGCCCGGAAACTACCACACCACAATTCGGTGAGTAAGGCTGCCTTTTCTCGTATGTAATACTTATCATAATCTTGTAAGAAAGCGCTACATATTAGTATACAGTATCTTGTAATTAATGGAACAACGCAAAAACAAAAAAAAAGAAACCATTTTTAGCTTTGTAGATATCATTATTTACACAAGCTCTTAAGCATTGAAAGGTGTTTTTAAATACAGGCTAAATAAAGCGTTTGAGAACTTTTGCAGTAGCTTATGCGTTTAAGAGCTATAGGTGTAACACCTCTGTCTTAAAGGTAATGACTAGCCTAGATCCGCATTTCAGATAGCATTTGTATTATAAGAAAAGAAAAACTGCTGAGTTATGATTATCATATAGTTTTCTAATATAAGTGCAATAGTTCAGAGAGAGAAGAGCTATGCATTTAGTTTATTGAATATCATTGTTCTCATTGCTTACATTTGAAGCCTAATCATAGTTACATAAGTATATTTAGATACGGAACAGGTCTTTGAGCTTCTCTACCCTTAAGTTGAACTCAAATACTTATGGGTAGAGAATGAGGGTTGATTTTTTATGGGTCAGAGATTTCATATTGTCTCTTCAGGGTCATTTATGAAATCACCGGCACCAAGAATAGGGTAACTCCATTCAATTAACGAACGAAAATCGTACTATTCTGCATATTGATATATGGTAAAAATGTTCGTACTAAGCTATCGATTTACATATCTATTGGTATAAAAAAACTATCAATGTTTCTCAGTGGTAAGGAACCTGATTTACAGACTTTCTGCCTGTGTTTTCCTAAGCAAATTTTGTTATTGATTTATCACCGATTTTTTATGCCACAACTATCGATATCGTGAAAATATTTGATTGAGTTATTCCATCTCTAGATGTCACACAAATTAACCTCCTACATTGTCGCCACTTAGCATCCCATGTAGCGATAAGAGCAATGTAACGGAAATTTCATACAGTGATGCAAAGTTAGCTAGCTTAGTTCGTGAAAAAAGAAATGGGTATTAAGTACAAAAAAAATGCAGGCATGCTGTGAATAAGTTTACATATGTACTCGATTGTGATAAATAAATGTATAATATTAGCGGGGGAATATTTTTTTGTTTTCCAGAAAGATGAGGTTAGCTCACATTATTATATTACAGTAAGAAAAGTTGCGAGGATTATGGTTTCGGGTGTGGGTATGAGCCACTCTGTGAGGGCACTTCAAAGGTAGGTGGTCTAACGACTCGTAGGCTGAAGGTGTGGGTTCAAGCTAAACGTGTTGCTCCCAGCAGGATAGTGGATAGAAAATTGCTGAGTAGTTAACGCACGCAAACTCTCTAATTATTAGGGAGGAGTTGATAATTTCAATTGGAGGGTGGGTGTAACCCACTAACTATGTAAGTGTTTGAATTACATATTTCATATTTACAAATGATGTTTGCATGTGTGGAATGGATATTCTTTATCTCCTTGTGTAAATTTAATAACACAAATCAGTTGTAATAAATAAGTTCTTGGAAAATTGCAATAATTTGCATTAACGACCGCTTAGGGAATACATACAGATTTAATAAAGATTTATGGTTATTAAATTATTACAAAATTAAAATGTATGATTTTCTTAGATAGTTAAAGTTATACAATATTATAACTAAATCGAATTTATTTTCAAACATGGCATTGATGAGTTAGTGCTAAAAAATCGGAATTTACACTTTTTGTTTTGAAAATGCAATAGTAAATTTTAATCCCTTAATTTCGATTCGTTGTTGTCATTTTTACCATAATGTGATATAACTTCGTCAGGAAAAGATTGGGAAGAGTCCTTGACTGCTTGCTTAACTGTGACGGCGTTCGTGAATACGATATGCTAAATTATTATCCATATGCATTGGAAATGCAAGAGAAATTTTTTATTTCGCAAAACGTGTGAAAAAGATGTCTTGACATGGAAACGTTTGTATTGTAATTGAAAAAGGAAAGAAAAGTTTCACAACGATACCTCTTTCTGAACACTATCGTATCAAGAAAGAGGTAAGGAAAAGCGCTTGTCCGGTTTATTAAATCTTGTGATGGTGAATTGTGAAACTTGGTACGGTGAAGGGCGATTTTAAGACCACTGAAAAGTAAATATTAAGATCAATTTCTATAGCAATATTGTGACAACCTCTCCGGTTCTTACAAGAAAATCTATCAAAGACTTTTTCCGTTTAAAAATATGACATGATTGTAACTTGGTAGGGTCTGGTACAGGAGAAAAAAAAAACCATAATATAATTTGTATACTATGAATAGGGCTTATTAGGCTTGCCACAAAGTGTGTAACACCCAGAAGGAAACGAAGGAAACGGAACCCTTGTAAAAGGTCAGAGTGACGAGCTAAGTTGATTAAGCCTTGTCCGTCTGTATAAAAGCGAACTAGACTATCAGTTTTTGAGATAGCAAATTGAAATTTTCCTTTTATCTACAAAGAGCTGTTCATTTGTCAGAACCGCAGATATCGGACTAATGTAGGATATAGCTGCCATACAAACTGACCGACCAAAAGCAAGTTATTTTATGGAAAGCTTTTTTATTTGAAAATAGTTTTTCACAAAATTTGTCACATACAAGTATTATTCTTCAGAAAAATCTTCGAACATATTGTTCAGATCGGATCACTAGATCATATAGCTGGCATAGAAAATGATCTCGATCCAAATCAAGTTCTTGTATGGAAAACTTTTTTAGTTGACAAGATGTAATAACGAAATTTGGGATAGATTATTGTCCAAGACAATGCCATAATCTCCGAACAAATGGTTCAGTTCGAACTACTATAGCATATAACGAAGTTAATGTATTTTTTTGTTTTTTTAAAAAGTAGCGGAAAAAATATTTATTAAGCTTTGTGTTAATTAATGGAATCGTGATACTCAGTAAAGTTCCGTTGACTTTTTCCTAAATTTTGACATGATTAATTTTTTTTTAAGATAAATAAATATTTCGAATTAATGTTAATTTACTGTAAGCTACTTAAGACTTACAATGTAGTCATAAGCTTTAATACGACAAAAGTTTAAAGTCTTTCGACAAAATAACGTGAATTCAGAAGCTAAGAAATAACTATTCATTGCTCTTACAAACATATTTGTGTTGGATGCTTCTTCGGCTAAAAATTTCTAAAGCTCTTTGCCAGGTTAAAAGGTTTGCTTTGACCTTCTGCCATTTTTTGCTAAGGGCTAAGCTTAAGAATATCAAATACAAAAGGATACAATGGCATTTATTTATTATTAAAATTAAGTCGACTCTAAAAAGCTGAAACTATCTCTAAAGCCGATTTTAGTTTGTGAACAAAAGAAGATAAGAATGAAAAGCAAGAAGAAAATAACAAAAACAAAGGCAAGTAGTGGATGAAAGTAGAGCAACAATTTTCAGGTCACCACAGATTTGTATCTTTGATGCCACTTGAACTTATACCAAGTTATAAGCTTATATGCATACACGCATGTGGCACATAACTGAATTTTAATGCACATTTGTAATTCAGCCACACACATACACAAGCACGTGCATGTGGCGGCGCGGCTGCATAATCAAATATGCACAACCGATGTACCGTAAGACAATAAAATTAAACTAAACCACTTGAATACACACATGCACCAACGTTGGGACAAGTATGCATGCGTATGTGTGTGTGTGTTGTAAAAGCACCTTAAGTAGATGTTTGCATACTGAACGTACGGGTTACTCTCACACACACACACATACACATACAAATGGCGATGTGTGCATACTTCTGGTATTTCCTTTTGAATGTGCCACTATTGTTGCTGGTGTTGGCATTTTCGGAATCGCTGATGCTGTGCCTTTTTATAAAATTGACGCCATTGTTTTCCCCAGCGGCAAGCATGCAGCCAACAAAATATCATCAACATTCCTTTTCCGCACACATACAAAACGCTGGCAAAGAACAATAAAACTTAAACACACACAAATACAATACATATGTATATCTATATATAGCATATACATCTATATATATTTATATACAAATGCACATTTGTGCATGCAGACCTTTGGGGCGAATTATGGAGGAAAGAAAAAAGTTTACAATTTTACCATATGCACATATAAATATAACACATATGATGCATTATGCAGGCACTTTAGGGTGGGGCCACAGATTTTTGTATTTGTATGTACATAATTTATTGTATATTTTATGTGAAGCTTTTGCTATGGTTACCCATACGCCGTGGTGTGCTGCATTTTCTTTGTAGGCTGGCAGACCCACACTGCTTATTTACATTGTTATGCATATGTATATGTATATTAAAATATTTTTTCATTTATGTGCTATATATAGTATGAAGCTACCACACATACACACATATATATACTTATATATACATAAATATTTAAAAATATATTTGCATTGTACTGTGAAGGGCTTTCTAAAAATAGCAATATTTCAAGCTTTATTTATCTACTGCACTTTTATTCTAATAAATTGCACTTTTTTCACAGACTATGCCAGCCGAGGACAAAAGAAGTTCGGCGATAAGTGTGAGAACACATTGGAGTGCGGCTTTCCAGGCTCCATTTGTGATGCAAAGAAGAAGTCATGTCAATGTACCGAGGATTTGCCAGTGACCAATCATATTGATAAATGTGGAAAAGGTTTGTTGTACTTGTATTTTGTGTTTAAGGTTTCCAATTTATTTAAAGAAACAGATATTATGTAAGCAATCTTCTAGTTAGATATTCTTCATAGTAGTAAGAGTTGTGAAGCGACTTTTTGATGAGATTTTTTCTTTGATACAAAGAGTGTTTTCAAATGGACCGTTATGCGTTGCGCAATACTTCCAGTCTAAGATCATAATAATCCAAAAGACAAGAAGATAAAATCAATTTAAATGAGAACATAAGCAACCTCTGAATTTTTCAGTGGAGTGTAATATAGAGCTTATTCTTTTGAATGACCTTAACGACCATATTTTTTAGTGTTTATAGAGATTTAATCCTAAATTACAAATGATTTGGCGTAATGGACATTCCCAAACAAATGCTTACACTCTTGCAACATGTTGCTACGGACTATAATACTTTTGTTCACGTAATGGTTTTGCACATCACCTAAAACTAATCGAGATGGATATAGGGTTATATATACATAAATGATCCGGATGGCGAGACGAGTTGAAATCCGGATGTCTGTCTGTTCGTCCGCCCGTGCAAGCTGTTACTTGAGTAAAAATTAAGATATCTTGCTGAAACTTGGTACACATGTTCCTTGTCACCATACAAAGTTTGGTATTGTAGATGGGCGTAATCGGACCACGGCGACGCCCACAAAACGCTATTAATCGAAAACTTATAAAACGCCATAACTAAATATTAAACTAAGATATATATTTGTAATTTGGTACAGAAGATTGTATTATGTAGGGTATCTATGGTTGCAAATTTTTTAAAAAGTGGGCGTGGCACCACCTCCTTATAAGTTAAATTTATATTTCTCCTAAACCATTCAAGCTATATATTTTCAAACATCCGGTTGATTTTACTCCGTATATGTTGGTGGTGGTATGTGAGGTATCTTAATGAAACTCAGGGAGCATTTTATTATGTTAATAGTATTTTGTATTGCCAAAAATAGATAAAATCGGGTCAATACTACCCCTATATCTCATATACCTAATATAAGATTTTCAGACTTCTGGTTGGGCTTATGCCCAATATATTAGTCAATAAGTAAGGTATCTTAGCGAAAATCAATAAACGTATAATATTGAATGTACTATAGTTTAATGCCGAAAATATGTGAATTTAATCTACGAATTACTCCAACTCCCAAATATTACAAATATTGTATTACCATTTATTTTCGAACAAACTTTATGCCGAACAGGTCATTCAATGTGTGAGTTATATATTTATAAAATTGCTTGAAAGAATGACCTCAAGTTTACCCTTTGCAATGTCTAAATAAACTCAATCAGCCCATCCCCTTCTCAGGTCCCTATATAGCCTGTATAATAATTTCCGACTTTCCACCTGACAAAATGTGTAATACTTTAATAAAATTATATGAAGAATTTTTTAAAAAATTGTGTGGGAATATGATTGAAATTGGGCTAGACTTTGTTCCAAATTATATCCCTAAAATAATGAATTGCAATCCTCTGCTTGACGTTTTCACATCAACTCATTATATTAAATTAAGCTTCTTCAGTTGAGTTTATATCCCATATATTTCATTTGAAGATCATTTTAATACAATTTAGCTGACGCGAAGTAAATAAAACCAAATGAGTCTGGGATCTATAATATAACTTATAAAAAACCAAATTTGATTGTAATCCATTTACGATTTCCTCGAATAATAAATGTTGTTTCGCAATAATTATTAATATAAAGCTTTCCTAAAATCTGAAGGTATTTTGCTTTGATCCTTGCAAGTTGCAGTAGTATAAAATGTTCGGTTCCAACCTAACTTAGCCCTTCTTTACTAGTTTTCCATGTTTTGCTTTAAAAAAATAAAATATTTTTTAGGTTAACGCAGATACACCTCTGCCTTGCAATATTACCGGCACGATAGAAAAACTATACATAATCGATACATAAAAACTCCTCAACGAAGAGCTAAAACTCGAGTCAACAAAACCTTGTAAACTTATATATAAACCCATATATTCTGAAACTCCTTAGTGGAGATGCCCGATTTTTACTCAAAAAGAGTGTATCATTAGCATCTTGCAAAACAAGGTAGGAGTTACTGTCCTACTACTTCCATCGAATAACACTTTAGATTGGGTGGGAAATTCAGAGACAAAATATTCCCTTAAGGAAAATGACTAATATCAAAGTTTTCTTTCAGAAATAAATTATCGAAAACTTTTTTTATATAGAGTAATATTTATTTCAGAGGCTGCTGTGAATGAATCTTGTTTCTTTAACGAACAATGCGAGGTAAAACATTACCAAACCGAATGCCGTGATGGACGATGCACTTGCCGTTATGAAATGATGCCCTTTTGGGGCAAAGATGGGACAGTCGAATGCAAGGGTAACTGCACTATAAATTTTTAGCCCACCACACTAAAACCATAGCCATACCACGTATATGTTTTACATACAATTTATTATTTTACAAGGAAAAAAGTAGAATAAATATTGTAGATATTTTTTCATTTTATGCGCACTTACACAAGTATAAATATATTTATAAAAGTATATAAATACAAAAATAAAAATATCTACATTTATTTACTTTTATTTAAAAAAAAACAAGCGTTTCATATATTTGATTTTTGTTTTTAATTTGAATTCTCTTTTCTCTTTCCATAATGAACCGTATTGAAACTACAAATAAATATAAAAGCCTTTTTCTTTTCAATATAGGCCGTGGCGATAAGCGTGGACCGGAGACTTATATCGATCCGGCTATGATTGGCGTACTGGTAGGAATGGCATTGATGTTTATTATAATTTGTGTCGTCCTTCGATTATTTAGCCAGTGAGTAATTTTTTTGATATTCTCAATACAAAAGTACATATTTATACAATTTTGTATAAACGTCCACTTTTTAAATTACCATTTTTGGCATTTGTTAATAATATATAATTTTATTTGTTTTGCTTATTGCAATAACAATCACCAGCACCGAGAGCGATTATGTCATTTTCCGGTTGGAAAAAATCTCTATATACATATATACGTGTTACAATTTTTGTTAAATGTACACAATACAAGCAAATAAATAAGAAAATCACTAAAACATAAAACAAAAGAAATGAAAAATCTACTAAAATACAGTAAAATACGTGCGAGAGAGTTGAGAGACATTTTTAAAATGTATAATTGAGTGTCCCAATTCAAGTAGCGTATACTCTCATTTTTCGGCTTGAAAGAGGTCGCGAATAATCACAAAATAATTGCAAATTAATAAGTTTCTATTATTTAGAAAAATTTTGTCCTTAAGGCTTATGCAGTTTTGTCAAAGAGATGTTATTATATATATACTATATGCCTTGATACCTAGGCTTACGACCTCTCTCAAAAGACTAGTTTTCAAAACCTTGTGTCGTGTATTTGGTTTTTAATCATAACGATTAACGTAGTTCTTTTAAAAAAAGCTTTCTAAAATATTAATTGACATCTTGAGAGAGAACTAAGTCCACCTTGCCTTGGAATTTACTCGAATCTCTGCGAACAATGTGAATTAATTTCACTAGAGTGACTACCATATACATATATAATATATGTAGTTAAAAATAATTTTCAATTCAAATCAATTTTCAATTTGTTATAAAATGAGTCAAAAAGAAGCTCCAAATTACAGAAGATATATATCAATATTAACCAGTTATTCTCAATATAAATTTAAATATTTTGAAAAATTAAAATTTTTTTTCCAATAAAAGTTCAAAATTAGTAATCCTTTTTTATATAAAATATAATTTGTTTAATGAATCCCTCTCGGAGGCCTTATATACGTTAAATATGTTAATATTAAATATTAATTAGTATTGTTTTATGCTTTTAGTGGATTAAATGTTATTATTGTTCAATCACGGCAATTTCTAACCTAAGTATACATGTAATAGATAACAAATAATAATGAAAAAAGAAAAAAACTTATTGTGGGCGTAGCTAAAAAAATTTAAAGCTGTTTTATTTGCTTATTGATCTTATACATTGTTTAATACTTGTTTTTTGCTTTTTCGTATATAGTATCTAACTAAATAAAATTTTGTTCTAAAATTCGAATAAATATTTTTGAATTTCACAGTTTAAGTTTCTTCCAGCTCAAAATTGTTACAGCAATTAGAAATAATTACTGAACTTAATTCAAAAGCATGTTAGTTAAAATGCATTATATTTTTTGAAAGTCACTTTTCTTCTGAGGTTTTATTTTTCTATGCAAAACATCCAAAATTTTGAATTCTATCTTAAAGCAAGTTTTTATACACAAAAAATATTTTTTAAAACATTTCAATTCACCCTATTTTCTGCATACTGGTTTTTAAAGTTGATTTTTAGCTACGCCCATACGATTACATATTGATGTTATTGAATTGAGTCGCCGTGTCGCCTAGAATTTGTTGCAATAATTAACACAAATCATACATATATACAAACATCCGTACATACAAATTGTGTTATATAATGTTAAACTTTTGAGTTCATTACACGATTACATACATACCATACATGCATAAATGCAAATGCTTGAAAATTTAATACTAACTACAATATTAATATAAATTGTTGTGTAATTATTTTTCAAAAACCAAAACTAAAGAAAAAAAATGAAAAAATCACTATTAAAATATAATTTGCTTGAATTGCGTTGATCGAGCTCGTTTTGTTTCTATTTCTTTTTGTTCTATTTTTATCATGTCCCACCGTACCGACGTCCATCGTCAACATCACCAAAACAAAAAAAAAATTATAATAATAAAAACAACTAATGTTTGTTGTTGTTATTGTTGTTGTTAATAACACAAATTATACGCCAATAATAAACATTTACTCAGGGCACGTTGGCGTGAGAACCGGACAATTTTCAACACACCGAATCCACGTCTCATGAACGTATCGCTTTTGCGTGATAGCAAACTCTTGCACGGCCAGGAGCGACGCGGCTCGCGTATGTCGGTGCGAGCACCGTCGCGCCAGCCGAGCATGGCTTCGCTACGTCCGCATTCGCCGAATCCGTCGTTAGGTAAGACAGGTTTGTATCCAAAATCCAAAAATTTCAACTGAAAGTTAAATGCCAAAACAAAAAAAAAAAATTACCCAAAAATTTTTAATAATTTTCCTAAATTAATTAAAGTATCTAAAGGAACTTTATAAAAATTATAAAAAATATAACTTCGTACATATTTTTATGCATAATTTGTATGTATGTGCCTCCTTGCAGTAAGGTTACCAGAAAAAACACCTAGTGTGCTCACAATTCCTTGCAATATACGATTCGTCCCATAGATTTAATTGACTGAAATGGAAAACAAAAAACTTATCCAAATAATATCAGTTGATTAAGTTTTGAGAATGGCTTTTGAAGTAAAATATTTTGTAATTGTATCTTACAAGGCTTTGTGAATCAGCTACTTCAAATATTTCATATCTTCCTTGCATTGTAACTAATTTTCAATTTTCGATTTATTTCATTCATCGCTGGTTTTGCTAAATTTAAGTAATTTTTTGTTGTGAGCTCATTTCGCTTAAAGTTTTTTTTGAATCCATAATTAAATTCTTATTGTATTTATATGTATGGAGTCTTAATATATATCAAAGTTGGACGCAGCTTCTGAATTTCGAACAATTTTTTTTAACGAATACGCTCGCATATTAGATTATTTGGGCTGCTGCTCTAGTTTAGTTTTGGAATTCTGCATTCGCTTTTATTACCACTTGAAAGTTAATCGAACTATATTTAAATTTGATATACGAGCACAGCGGGCTCCGGAGAAGCATATAACAAATTCATCCCGTTTTGAAAAAGGGTTGCCATATATCTGCCGTAAAATAACGGTTTTTGTTCAGATTCAAACCTAGAACGTCGGAGACTTTATAAAATACATATATAAATGATAACATGATGAGTCGATTTAGTATGTCCGTCTGTCCGTTCGTCCTTCTGTCCATGTATACGTCTCTCAGTTTTTAAGAACTAGTCCCACAGATTTTGAGATATCGATCTGAATTTTTGCACACATCGTTTTGTACACACAATCAAGTTCTTGTATGAAAACTTATTTATTTGTGAAGGTTTCGCTTCGATGCAACCGTCTATTGCTATTCAGATTTATTGCTTTTCTGACAGCTGGTAGGTAGGTAGATTGGTAGGTAGAGTGGCTGTCTGACGACGCACCTAGTCCTATAGGGGGCCAATTGTGATTATGTGTATCAGAACAACAAGGCTTTCTTAGATTGCCGGGATCTTCGCTTGGAAGTCACTGCAGTGGTCTGGTAAAGAGAAGGCGATTTTGGTATCTAATTTTGCTGAAAAGACACCTCTTTCCAATCGATTATTTAGTTTGTATAGATGCTTGTCCCTACGTCCCTGTCCACCTGTCCACCTGTCCATCTCGCCACTTTTCCACTCTTCAAGTGGTTCAAAATAAGTTTGAATTAGCATCCTCTTAAAGTTAGTTTTACTAATTTTTCGATAAGCGGTAGCTCTGCCATAAGTTACTTATATGTTCCTTAAAGGCGACATTAAAATTAGTATCTCGAGAGCTGTTTGAGTTTGCAAAAGAAATTACAGTCTATGTATGTATGTGTCCAGCTTTGATTTCATTTATTTATGTATACTTCTACAATAATTCATATTTATATACTTAAATGACAACCCCGGTTTTTAGTGGGGCGAATCAAAAATGCCAACAAAACCGAAAAATTAATAAGCAACTCTAAATTTAAGTATTTTTTGTGAAAATTAGTTATTTTTTCTTCGCTGTTTTTGCTTAAGCTCCACTATGGTATGTTTCTAGCATAAGCCTAAATATAATAATAACATTCTTGTTATTTGAGGTTTTTGTCTGGTCCTTGTCGTTGTTTGAAAAGCGATATTCAAGGTATTTATAACCAAAAATAGCATAAGTAGAACTTTTGAATTTTTCTTGAAGAAAATTATAAATTCCTATATTTAATGATAAAGCTATCAGTCGTATCATAATCTAAGTCTAAGTATATAATAATCATCACTTAAACGTTAACTGCCAACAATTACAAATCGATTGATGTATGACATTGGCTAATTCCATTGAAACAGATCACAAAGCAGGGCGTATGACGCGTTCCAAGAGCAACACTCGATCAAGTGACTCCCGTGTTAGCGACGTATCGAATTGCTCGCGTCTACTCGAGCATCCCCACACGACCATGCACGCACCGCACACATACGCGCCGTACACGCCGACCACACACACAACGTACCAACACCATCACCACCACCAGCCACCATCACCACAATCACAACCGCCAGAACCGCCACAGTCCAACGCAACTGCCACAGCCAATGCGAATTCGGATATCGACATCGAGACGGCTATGTGCTTGACCACGCCGCCAGCCGTTGCCATCAAGGCGAACAAATTCTGAATGAACCGTTCCAAATTGCCTACACTAAGCGTTAAGATGGCTAAATAAGCGCGAGTATGTGAGTCGGAGGCGCAGGCATTAGCTGTTCTTGCGTTCATTTCGGCAAACACACACACGTGTATGTTGTTTGTATTTAAAAGCTAAGAATTAGATTTGAATGTTTAGTGGACCTAATTTTGTTTTGGTATTCATAGCTGAAACAAATACTTGTAGTTCTATTCAATATCTTCCAACTACACCATACTACCTTATCCACGTACATACAAGTATGTATGTATGTACTTATACATGCCGTTATAAAGGTGTGTTTGTTAGTGCATAGTGACACCAAGTAGTTGCAACCGTAGAATTCTTTAGTTAATACTTCAACACACACACAGACACACGCATATTTCTTTTATGTACATACTTATATACATATGTATGCAACTTAGTAGCAGTAGCCGTTGATTATATACCATGTGAAGCTAGACTGTTCGAATATACTCCTAGATACATATCTACTTATATATACTTACAACCTACATGCAAACATACACAGTATTTTTACGAGCGCAAACCTCCTACTTTTTACAAGTATATTACATAAATATTAAATACGCTCATGCAAAACTGCAATAAACTCGTTAGAATATGAGCCTAGTACTCGTGGCATACAATATCCTAATAACTTGGATAAATATACATATTACAAAGCTTACGGCATAGCAGTCATACTTAAGTTTAAAACAGTGGTAAAAACAACGAAAAAGTTGCTGAGAAAAGTGCAGCTGAAAATGGATCACTTTATATCATATGATCAACGGCAGATGAGTTTTGACATCGAATTAAATTGGTGGGACGCAACAGAAAGCCATTGTAATATCAAGAAGCCGAAAAGTGGTGATCAATTTAGTCACGATGTCCATTGCGGATCAGAATGTTCTCCGAAATATTAAAATAAGGATTTTGAACCAAATTAAAAAAAGAAATAACATTAACTTTGGCTGCACCATAGCCATAATAATTTCCACAGGTGCATTTCTTATAGCATAAAATACCATAGTATAAACAGATCTCTATCTTGATTTTAGTCGGTCAGTTTGTATGGCAGATATATGCTATAGTGGTCTGATCTGAACAATTTGTTTGGAAATTTTAGTTTTGCTTTGGACAAATTTCGCGTAGATATCTGGTTAGATTAAAAGTTTCCCATACAAGGACTCAATTTTGATCGAACAGTTTGTATGACAGCTATATGCTATAGTGGTCCGATATTGACGTTTCCGACAAATGATCAGCTTTTTGGAGAGCAAATGACGTGCGCATAATTTCAGATCGATATTTCAAAACTGAAGGACTAGTTCGCGTATATAGACAGACAGACGGACATAGGTCGACTCAGATCTTCACGTACACATATATAAATAAAACCTGTTCGGTTCAACAGTGCTTTTTATTTCTTCAGCATTTACGCTTCAGGAATCCGTTCGTCAACACGGTATTTTGTCCGCTAGAATACTAAACTCAGATACAGTTTTTAAACCTTTTTTTAAGCTTGCTAAACTTTCTAAAAATCCCCTACTTTTCTCGCTAACCTATAAAGTAACGCTAAATGTTAGGTTAACTGCAGTAAAATTAAGTAAAAAATAGCATTCGAATGTGTCTTCTCTGAATGAAAGTGTTTCCCCATTATATGACAACATTATATAATACTCAACTCTTGTAAAAATGTTCAATTTTTTACATGATACAAGAACAAAAAATCTGCTTTCAAGTCATTCGTCATTTCCGTTGTTGAGCTTAATAAAAACTGACCGATTCATTATAATTAATAGAAATCCTCTAAAGTCGAGAGAAATTTTGTAACGGTAATTAGTTTTAAGACGAGTTAAATACAGTTAATCAATATGCAATTATTTTATTAAATTATTGCATGAAAACCCAA
The DNA here is from genome assembly GCF_042242935.1 of Bactrocera oleae. NCBI lineage: Eukaryota > Metazoa > Arthropoda > Insecta > Diptera > Tephritidae > Bactrocera > Bactrocera oleae. The sequence goes on along the minus strand of NC_091536.1, from coordinate 86,817,449 downwards.
TATAACGAATGAGTGGTTCTAGATCGTTATGATTATGATACAAGTAGGTTTGTAAGTAGAAATTATATGAATCCAAATAACCGATACCGATACGTTATCTCTGAATTATGTATGAAAGATGACATGCTTTTATTTCTCTTGTCAAGATGGCGGCTAATTTATTTTATTGCATTCATTTGGAGCTTACCGATTTTGATTCGAACTTCAGTTGCTTTCACGACCATTTTTTTTTCTACAACTTATTTGACGCTTTAGATGTGCTGCGATTGTCGTAACTAATTATTATATACAAAAATTGCGAAATTACAAAATTTATGCCAAGTGCAAAAAAAAGAAGCAAATTCGCTGATTTTGTGTATAATTTACTTGTTTTTCAGTACAAAAATAGAAAAAGGTGTGTCTAGAAATGTGCGCTGTAAATAGTTGATGTATGTATAATTGTTGTAACGATGTAATATACGAGTATAACTAAGTTGTACGTACGTACTAATTAACTGTTTTGTAAAATATTTACGTTTTTATAATTACATATGCAATATTGTATATAATAAAGTGTTTTTGTAAATGTTTTGTAGCTGAAAGTGTTATCTACCCGAATTTAACTAAATTTATGCTTAACTCCCACACTTAATGATAAATGAAAAATCACACCATTATATGTTTCTCTTTTACTCATGGTTATATATGCTTTCTTTACATACGAGCAGGGTCACATTCGGGCAGCGCCAGCGCGAGCAACGCATCAGCCACGTCTATACGTTCGACGCGTAGTAATTCCGTGGCTCCAGGCAATGTAGCTAATGTCGGTCAACTGGAGAGGAAGGGCTCGCAGTATCACAATCAGCATCAGCATCCACATCAGCATCATCAACATCAACAACAACAACAACAAATGCCGCTTATCACTAACATAACTGCTAATCCAGCAGCTGAAAGTGTGGCGGTCGAGATTATAGTCCCGGAAAAGTGATTGAAGGAAGTAGATTCAGGCTGAAACAAGAAGTGAAACATAAGAAATATATGACAAATTAAAAATATATGCTAAAACAAAAGAAAATAAAAATCTATGCGTAAATATACACATGTGTGTATGAAAAAAGTTAAAGAAGACAAATCAAAAGATATACTTGTAAGTCGAAACTACAAGAATGTTAAAACAAAAAGAAAAACAATTAAAAATATTATGTGCATATATGTATAAAATTAATACGAGAGTGATGGCTATAGCTAAGCACAAGTAGTTAAAAATGCAAATGAGTGAATAGCACACAAACACTTTAAGAAAGAAAAAAATTAATAAAAAAAGAAAAAAAATATTTAAAAAAAGAAATATTTAAGATACTTATTTATTTTAACAGCAAATAATGTCATACAAAACTGAAACGCAAATACACAGAAAAATGCTTTGTTAAAAACGATAAAAAAACTTGCATAACAAATTCATATTTTTATTTCTTCTTCTTCAAAAAAAACAAAAAAAATTAAAAAACGATAAAAATAAACGCGAATACTTGCAGCTTTTAACACCAAACCTATAATATATATAATATATATATATATATATATATAATATATTTAACATAATTTATGTAGCAGATAATCGTTATACATATGTATGCACATCTAAAACACAAAACCAAAGAAATACACCGTAAATGTAAGAAAAATATTTAAAATGATTTAAATTAAATTAAAAAATAGTAAAAAAAACCGCGAGCAATTTTAAAACGCAGAAAATTAATAAAATTTAACGAAGTGTTAGCTTTAAATTCGAGCAAAAAATTAACAAGAAACAACTTAAACTTAAAAAAATATTTATAATTAAATTACTTAACTATAATTTCGTAAAATTCGCATGAAAAATATAATGAAACTTTCGCTGACATTCATCTTCCTATCCTAGTGATATTACAAATGTAAGCAAACACACACACACAAACACATGCAACAACATTTTTACACAATCTTGCAGAGCTATCGTACACGCCAAATTTTTCTATATAAATAAATAAATATAAAAAAAAACATTTTTTTAAAATATATTTACCATTGCATGTATGTACCTTAAAAACCGGCGGTAAGCACAATATAACAATAACCATGGTAGTTACAGAATAAACTAAAAATAACGGTTACAAAAACAAACAAATAGAATAACGAATAGTAGAAGGAAATATAAATATAGAAAAACCTACACACTTAACTGCAAATAGTACGAAACTTTGAATACATACCTAGCCAATTTTTCGGAATAATATTTTACAAAACCAACAAAAAAAAGTAAAAAAAAAATATAGAAACAACTACGCAATACATATATACGCTATTTATTTTTAAACATACATACGTCTTTTGCGCAAATAGATTTATTTTTAAAATCAATTTAAATGAACTTATAAATAAAGATTATAACAATAAAGTAAAAAAAAAAAACAATACTACGCAAGCGCCATTTGTGCACCTTAAACATTTTTACTCTTCAAAAACCGCGTACAACACTTTTAAACATTTAGGGACTTTTCATACATACATACACGTACATATTAAATGGTATTCAAAATTCTAATATTCCGGTAGCGAATAAGGCGCATATTAAACATTTCATATTTAAACAAAATATTTTCAAATAGATTGAACTAGTAGCGTAGCATTGAAATTAGCATAAATAAATATATTTAAAAACCCAAAATGCGCCTTGTGATTTGTAGCGCGTTTAGGCGGAAAAAAATTAATAATCATAAGAACCTTCGTAACAAGGCGGAATTTTAGCAAATTATTCGTCAACGTCAACGTTTTGAGGTTATGCTAACACCAACTACGCTCTGCTTGAATTTTTTTCTTATTTTTATGCATATATATATAACATTTCACATAAAAATAAATAATAATAATAAAGCACAAACTGTTCATATTTGCAATTTAATGTCTTAGTTTAATTTTTTTTTATTAAAGACAAAAATTTTAAAACAAAATATAGTTGCAATTCTTTAACTGGCGAGTGAAAAATTGGGGAAGATTTTTTACTCGCATGTTAAAGTACGATATTTTCAGTTAAAAAAAATGACAACACTTCTTGCTCAATTTACTATTACTACATTCGGCAAAAGAAATTTTATAACAAACTTCAAATTTTAATTTAATTATTAATATATTTTACAAAGCGTTTTTTTTTCCATTTCATTTCAATATCGCTTTATCTTTTACCCGAATGCATAATATGCTTATCTCTGTACATTTTAGAACATGCAAACATATGTCAATACATGTCTATATGTATATTTGCGATGCCTTTACATGTAACTATTAATCGAACTCGAAAACGTCTATATACATATATAATATTAAGTCATAGAAGTTCACATTTATTATCTGTAAAATTACGAGTAATATTAGGAAAAAAATTGTAAATACGCAACGAAGTCTCAATGAAAACTATATTCTTGCGTTTAATAAGCGTAATGAGTGGGCAAAAACAATTCCGATTTTAAAATTTGGGGAAGAATTTTAAAATTGCTTTGTTTTTGGTAGAAACGCCAACACATGCATATACATGAACTCGTAAATGTACTATAAATATCATGTACAAAAAATCTACTAAAACGAAAGCAAAAAAAATGAAAAAAACAATTAAAAAAGCATAAGAACAACTCTCACAAATGCGATTGCCTAGACGTTTTTAAAGTAGTTCAGAAATCGATAGTTTTTAATGCAAATATCAATGGAAAAAAAGAATAATAAAAAATACACACACTACAAAAATATTATGTTATAAAATAACACACGATCTCTTTCTCTAAGCAAATCAAGCTTATATATATGTATATGTTACAAAGAATTTACATAAAAACGTGATGGAAAGTAAATAGAAATTAAATTAACACATACACACATTGCTAATTTAGTACATTTACTTATATACCACTTGTGAAAAATGCTTTATTTACTTTATAGCATGTACCTATATAGTGATTTACTATATATTTGATATATAACTGTAAACATCTACACTTTGTATAACAAAAGAGAAAAAGAAAAACGAAAAACTTAATCTATCCATTTTTAATCTTTATACGAAAGCGTCTAGAAATAAACGATTGATACGAAAGTTTTCCAATACTAACAATATAACCAAAAAAATAATAATAATTAGATAACATATTATCGTTTAGAAAGAATTTATTTACGATTCCTTACACATCCCAAACATATTTATGTACGCTATATAAGTTCTAACCACTCTTGTGGCGCCTTGCAGAAAGTGAACGAAAATATTTACATACACACGTACATACCATATACATATATAAACATTTATATAAACTTATTAACAACAAAAATATTTACACTACATGCATAGAAAATATACTTATATGCTTAATATTATATATTGCATTCAGTAATGCTTACACGCGTATTACACACAACATACTCGTACATGAAAATGCATGCAAAATATGCCGGACATTTCACAGAAATGCATTTCTACATACAATTTTGCATACACCAACAAATGTGTATTTATATATGACAACCAAATGCCGTATCACAATCTTTAACAATGCATTACAATCAATTTAGTTTAAAAATATTTTATGTAATAAAACACTTTGTTATTGTTCTGTTGAACATGAACGTAACATAACACAGAAGATATATAAATATCATATGAACTCATATATTTCATACATACACACTAACAAATTGTTATTATTAACAAACAAAAACCACACAATATATTTAAACAATTTCTTTAACTGCAAAAAAAAAACTGTTATTTTATTTAAACATGAATATACCAAAAGTTTTAAACTCAATATCAAGTTTAGTATATTATTTATTTAGTTTCCAAACTAGCTATTTAACGATTTTCATAAACAAAGTACACAGTACACCAAATGAACTCTCTACATAATGCTATAAAAAGCTACATATATACATATATAAGTTATGACACAGTCACGTTTAAACAATAAAATAAAGTTTAGGAAATCGGTCACTTTCTGAAAAAGCATACTATTCTAGCAGCATCAAAACCAAGAATGAGATAAATAAATAGTTGGAATCTTAAACACATTAAATTTAAGCAATTTTATTAAAATATATTGACATTACTGAAGAAAAAACTTGAATAATTCTCATTAGCTTGGATAAATCGTAAGTATTTCAAAATTATAAAGCTTACCTACGCTAAATAGTATCCTGAATCTAGACTCTAGAAGATTCACCTAAGCAAAGGCAGGGCGAATGGCATTGCCCAATCTAGTAGCATTTATTTTGAATGTTCCATGCCATGTAGTCTTCACAACAAATCTGTATTTGTATTGTTTTTAATAAAAATTTGCTATATTTATTAATTAAATTGGTGGTAACGGAAATGGTCCGCGAAAAGCAGTTTTCTATCTTCAAATGTCAAATTTGTTGGCCTCAGTGTTACCAGGCATACATAACTTTTATCTAGACCGTTAGGCAGAGTTAGTAATGAATTATTAACTAAAAACTACATAGCTAATAAATGTAGAACTCATATAATAATTTGAACATTACCATAGCCAAAATTTGGTTGCCACGTTTAATAAGCTTTCAAATGTGTAATATATATATATGTAAATAAGTAATTCTTTTTAATAATGGAGCCCACATGTGGCAGCATTAATTTATCACGAAACTCTCCAAATCACTTGTGTGAACTGCATTACCATTCTCTAATATACGTAAATATACGTTCTCTGCTGTCACGAGCGAAAAGAGTTGTATGTGAATTGGCCTTAAGCTCCTCAAATCAAATGTATGGTCTGCATTATCAATAAACAGCTGTGAGCCGGCTGTATAGTCTAAACAGCTGTTGTTAGCGAAGTGTTTTTTTTTTGTGAAATTAAGTAATTGTTTATACTTTTATTAATTAAGTTTAAAATATGGATGACCCGAGATTAATGGTTGAAGAAGAAGAAACCAGAAGGGTAAAACATTTCAATATTAAATAAACGATATTTACTAACACTGATAATTTTGAAATCGCAGGAGCTAAAAGTGTTTGGACGTGATGTCTCACAAATACCATGCTTTCGTAATAGTTTTATGTACGGGATTGGTGGTGGTGTAGCGATAGGTATTGCTACTTTCCTTGGCACTTCACGTACTCGGCTGTCGACACATGTTGGTTTTGGCACATTTTTCACCGGCACACTAGGGTATTGGCTGGTTTGCAGGTATGTTATTCAAGAGTTTACGATTATGAAGTATCTATGGCTTAAAATTTTGATCTTTATATTGTATGCAACATTGCCGTGTAAAGGTATCAATGGTCTAAAAAACGTTTTGAGTATCAACAGTTAAAGGAAGCTATGCGTAAACAGGGTCTATACGAGGGCACCGATCTAGAACGACAGTTACTGGAAGAGGCATAAGATTTTATTTCACTTATCTGACAAAATAGATAATTGTAGCTAACTAAGAACGAATATGTACATAGATAATATTTAAGAAAAATTTTATTTAGTATTTGCCGTTAGTCTTTACAAAAGAAAGCTAATGCAGCCCAGTTTTGTTTGGTAATAATATTAATTATATTTGTGTTTTTCTGCCAAGTTGCTTACAAAAAGTGCTTTTATTAAAATATGATTTCCTCCAATGCTTATTTGTTTCAATTAAAAATAAACAAGAAACACATTTTTTAAGGAAATGTATTTAAGGTTACAATAGACTAAACCTAATATAAAATTACTTGGTTGTGTCCGTGATATGTTTTGAGTAATTTATTGAAAAGTGTGCCCGTGATCATGGTACTACAAAATAAATACAATAACTTGATATTAACGAACATATCTATGATCCTTACGGTGAGTGGTATATATCGTTGATAATCAACTTTTTATGGCCATAATTGGAAGAAGTTCATCTTGACAACATCTGGATCCAACAAGGCGGGGCTACGTGCCACACAGTCATGCAACAACCGAATTATTGCGTGAAAAGTTTGGAGATTTGATTATTTCAAGAAATTGTGACATTGAATGGAATGGCCCCCAAGAAGTTGTGATTTAAATCCATTAGACTACTTCTTGTGGGGTTATTTGAAGTCGTTGGTCTTTAGCAATAAACCAGACTCTCTTCAAGCCTTAGAACTCTATATTGAACGCTATTCATAACATGCGGGTTGATTTAGTGGAAAAAGTACTCGAAAATTGGGTTCATCGAATTCGTTCCTGCAAAAGAAGTTCTGAAAAAGACATCGTTTGAATGATGTTATATTCAGAACTTAATTGTATCGATTGTACTTCACATTAAATAAAAAACATTTAAATTTTCTTAACAACTAGAATGCTTTTAAAAAAAAAAAAAAAAATCATATCACTCTTATTGGAAAGCCATATATATATATATATATATATATATAAAAGATCAGCATGACGAGCTGAGTCGCCGTTTCCACGACATCCGGGTCTACATAACCGGAATGGATCCGGATTTTTAACCGGCCAAGGACTGTCAACTCGGCAGAATTCTGCTGCGTCAACAACAGCAACTATCTGAGTCGATGTAACAATGTCTGTATATAGTCCCTTAGTTTTTGGAATATCGATCTGAAATTTTTCACAAGTCCTTTTCTCGAAAAGAAGCTGATCTTATAGCTGCCATATAAACTGTACGATCAAAATCATTTTTTTGTATGAAACATTTTTTATTTGACAAGATATCTTCACGATATTCCGTATAGATTATTGTCGAAGGCAACGGTAATAATCTCCGAAGAAATTGCTCAGATAGGACCACTATAGTTGTCATGCAAACTGACCGCCTTCAGCGCCTTCTAACCCGACGCTTCTATAAGAACCTTTAAATGAAAAATTAAATGTAACAAGGAGTTTCCATTATTAAATTTCTAAGCATGCAACTACCTATGTACATATGTAGCATGCAAAATCTATTGCATTATAAAGCTCGAGGTGTTATTGGCCATATCGATAGCCTTTCTGCTTTCCCATATATATAAATGTTCTAGAGTAAAGCGCGTCAAGTGTTCCACTTTAATTAAAAAATTACAAAGTTTTTCAATTTCTTAAGGCTACCGTGTACCCATCCTTTTTTCTTACCTCAGTGCTGTTGGTAGTTGTGGCAGTTTGTTAGGCAGCAAGCCATCGGCTGCAAGATGCTGCTTAACTCAGACCAATTGCGTGTTGTTGTTGTGATGATATTTATGTAAATTAGATTAAAAAATGCTTAGCTAACTTACTGTGGAATAAAGCCAACCGATCAGCTTGAACTTATAGCGATTTAAAAAGTTCAAAATTGTGTGTGTGTGTATATGTATATATGTATGAACTCATCTGCATCCACCTTTTATATATCTTACCACAAATTTGTATCTGTGCACGTACAGCTCGAGTAGATAACCATTACCATATACCTATACATGTAGGTGTGTAAGTATGTATATATGTATGTAGTATATTTGCATTTTACTATCACGACTGCTTTATTGAATTACTTCTTGATTCTTGTGACTTTTGTTATTTCACTTGTAGGTAGCATTAAAAGCATTTTAGTAAAGAAACTAAGCATTAACATTTTACAACCTAAAATAAACAAGCTGCTAAAATACTACGTGAGAAATAAAAAGCGACATAATGAGAATGGTTGTAAGCCGTGTTGCATAATGAAGATGAAGAGAAAAATTATGTGTGCTCGCACCATAGTCGCAAGAGTGGACTTTAAATAACTGTGATAAAGCAGATATTAGGTAAGGATGAGTTGTTGTCGAAAAGTGTTCAGAAAGTGTACCTTCTTTACAATTTCTTTCTTCTTTCCTTTTCGAATACAATCTAAAATGCTCTGCCAATGTTAATACCACTGCTTTTAGCTTTATTTTAATGTCCGGTCCAGTAAAAAGAAATCCATTCTTTTTCCAATAGATGGCTTTAGTATTCTATATCTCGTGTTGTAGAAGTGCCGCACAAAGGCTGTCAACTCGGCAGTCAGCATTTCTTAAAATTATTTGGAGAATCATTCCCAAACAAAAATAAAAAAATCTTTTCGAATTATTTAATTTTCATAGAAGTAAGTCAGCTGACCTTTTCCTTCTTAATATTATCCTAGTTTGCACATCAGGCTACATATGCGATTAAAGGCTTGGGTAAGTTTACCTACAGAGAGGTTAAAAGTTTAACAGCTTAAGTGCCTTCCTAAAAGATTTACTGTTATGTACACAAAGTAAAAGTGAAGTAACAATTACTCTTAAAGAATGTTTGTATTTAGCTGGATATGTGTGAAGAGAGTAAACATCGGCTTGAGTGCACTTGAAGTCAGCTATTTGTGACCACTAAACAACTGTAAGTAGTAGTGTGACCCTACTGGTGTACACAGGCTTTAAATATTCCCAGAGGTAGGTAAATATATAGATATGTATGTAATTATAAATAAAGTCATATATAGTATATATACTCGTACATGTGTCTGCTAAGCTCACACAGAAAAGAACAAAAGATTTAAACCCATCTATCTTTGGGACAAAACAAATATTCAAATTCCACTTTACTATTGTAGTGGTGGAAATTGTTGTTTATGTTTGATGGGAGAAGAAATAATCCTTCTATCTCCCACCTGAGTTGCACATAACATAATTCGAAACTTTTGAACGCCTTCGGGTAAAAAAAAACTTAATTAATCGGATTTTTATAATTCCTACAAACTTAATACTCAAGTTGAACCTTATCCGCAGAGAGGGTTGCAAATAATGTATAAAGGGGTATTCTGGTTTAGAAGCCCGAATTTTAGGCTTCTTTTCGGACCCGATAAAAAAACAACAAATATTTTTTCTATACATTTTTTCATATGTTTATTATTGATATTTAAAGAAAACAAATCAATTATAATATCGAAAACAAGAAAAAACGTTAACTTCGGTCGCACCGTAGTTATAATACCCTTCACAAATATAAAGGCTCTTTACAAGAACTTGATTCCGATCGTTCAATTAGTATAGCAGCTATATGCTATAGTCATCCGATCTATACAATTTCTCCGCAAATAGGTTTATTGCCTTAAATAATATTCCATGCCAAATTTCGTGAAGATATCTCGTTAAATGAAAGAGTTTTCCATGCAAGCACTTGATTCCGATTGTTCAGTTTGTATGGCAGCTATATGCTATACTGGTCCGATATCGGCCGTTCCGACAAATGAGCTGCTTCTTAGTGAGAAAAGGACATTTGCAAAATTTCAGATCGAGATAGCTTAAAATCTGAGGGACTATTTTATATATATACAGACAGACGGATAGACAGACAGACGGACATGGCTAAATAAACTCAGCTCATCATGCTGATCATTTATGTATATATTTTATAGGGTCTCAGACGTTTCCTTCTGGGTGCTACAAACTTCTTGGCAAACTTAATATACCCTGTTTAGGGTATAAAAACAAAAAAATTCAGAAAATTACAGGGCGGCAAAGTGGGAACTGATAAAAAAATGGCGCGTCCTGGTGTGCAGGATATCAGGACTCTCAGTAACTTGAAGTGGAAATTGTTGAGTGATCCTTAAAGAGGAAAGAGTAGTTATAGCACTACGAGAGGATTTTGAAAAAAATTTTCACAAAATGGCGACTGTTTGAAACATATGTTTCGTTATTTCCGTTTTTTTGCCGTTCGGAAGTTTTTAAAAGTATAAAATTTTATTTTTTCAAAAATCCTCCCGTAGTATCATAGAATAATGTATAAAAAAGCTCTGTATGAAATTTCAAGTAAATCGATTGAGTAATTCAGAGAAAAACGAATTTAAGAGCTGCCCCTCGATTTTGTTGGCGCATCACTAAATGGGCTGTAACTCCGAAAATAATTGAAATTACAAAAAATCTTTTTAGGGACATATTTTTAAAAGGTTATACTACAAAAATACGTAAAAATTCTTTTTGTTCGTAAATTCCTAAACCCAAATAGCCCCTTAAAAAATGTGTATTACAATTTTTTTTTGTTTTGTAATACCGAATACCAGATTAAAAAATAAAAAAAATTTAATCCCCCATACCGGATTAAAAAAAAACCATTTTAATCTCAACTACCGGATTAAAAAATAAAAAAAATTTAAATTGGATTAAAAAATTCGACACCCTGTCCATTGATACATATACAAGTATTATATTTTTGTGTGTGCTTATGTTGCAAAGGTTGTGTGTGGGAATACGGTTAAGTGGCTTGGAATGTCAACAGCAAAGTGTCTTATGTATATTTTTGATAGTATTACAAACCGCAATGCACTTATATGCCTTTCTATTTCTTCGGAAGTGTGCCGGTGGCAATTAAATGCTATATAAATCAAACTGCCATATCTTCAAAGTCAACGCCTTTAGTATCGGCGAATTTCATAATAATTTAGCACCGCGAATATGACGTCATACAAGTTTTAAGCTCAGAACTAATATTCGGCCCATTAAAGAATAATCTTCAAATTAGTTAGTCAGATAAACGCTATACTTTAGTAGTATATCTTCAGATTTTGGGTGCAATTCTCGAGTTTTTTCCCTAATGAGGTTTCTCACACCTATTATTGAATCTATCTACATATTATATATATGAAGAACAAAGCTATCATCTCATTGACATTATTACAGCTTTAGGTATATCCCTTGTGTTCTTCAGCTTCGCCACGACATTTAATAATCCACATTTTTTATCACATATTGTCTCATTATTCTCGTTATTACACTTATTGGTGTTTTCTATGAGCAATTTTTTGCTTTCGTCCGCTGAAAGGCGCAATATGCCACGGCATAGTTCATCATCAATTTAGTCTTAGTTTGCCATTGTGAGTTTTTCTCTCGTTTCCATTTTCGCTTCGCTCGGGTGAGCGGGGTGTTTGTGTTGGTCCTCGAAGTTACGTTAATAGCTTTTGCGTTGAATGGTTCCTTTGTACTCCATCATCGCGGCTGCCCTTATTGTAGGCATTGCCAACTTAAGTATTCATGTTCTCTTTTCAGTACAAGTATTGTTGGCTTTGTCGTTGGCTTTGGTACAGTTCATTTTCTTGTGATTAATGTCGTCATTAACGGCAATTAACTTTCTTGTTTTAGATTTGTTTTCGCTATTTTTGTTTTCCTGCTTCGGTCAAAATAGAGTCAAGGTAAATTATTTTCATACTTACCGAGACATAAGAATATCATAAGTGTGATTTTAAAGCTAATAATCGGACAGTTAGCATCGAAAATTTTTGAAAATTTTTGTAGCTAATACAGTAAAGATTGAAGAGTATTTACATAATATATTATGGATTCCAGAGTCTCCGGAAAATCCGAAAATGCGTTTCATTCAAAAATAAATCTATATTCTGACAAATATATTCGCTTTCATCGTTATCGGCGTACAACAAGTAAGATCCGTCTAAATTACCTGAGCGAAATTACCAAGATTTCATTCTACTTTTATTCCAAACACTGAATGTATGACCTGCTTGCTACTTCAACTTAGCTGCATCAAACAGATCTAGTCGGCGACGAATAACCATCTTTGGAGCCCCGCGTTGAAATTTTATCAATTTGTCATGAAGTGTATTAAAAACTAACGAGGGATGGTTCAGGTCCTCTTTCTTACTTTGGCATTTTACGTTTCTTTCTGTATCGACAACACTGAAATGCCAGAAACTATACGTTTTCATCTGTCAGACTACAGACAGTCAGACTAGTATGATCACGACCATCCAGAAACACTAGTTCTAGATCCGTATTTCTAAGATACTGCTTCTATATACGTATTTTGAGCGACTCTATCCATTCGGATGAGATTGATAGATCGGGCTATGATATTGAAGTTAGCGGAATTCAATTATGATTTCATGGCCACTGATGGAGGTAGAGTATTAAACTGTAGAAGCTCATTATCGCCCGATGAAGTACAACTCCATAAATTGGTTCCAAGATCCCTTCTCTCTCAAACTCTTTTCATTTATTGTAACAAAAATTAGTTTGGACTGGATGCTGTAAGTTTTCCTTCAAAGACGCAAATTTTCATATTTCTCTTTATTATTTAATTTATCACAAAACCGAAAAGAACTCCAATCAGTTATGAATAAGGGTCATGACACAGTCGCGTTCCGTTAGGACTTCAGTCAAATTAAAAATAATAAACATACGAGTAAACATGCTCTTCTTCTCTTTATCAACCGACAGGAGAGTAATGTGCTAATGTCCGGTCCGTCGAAAGTTTGTCATAACCCACGCAGAAAGAAGCAAGTCAACAACAGCGAAGAGGAGTCGGGCAGCTACGATCAACATTCCTCTGAGGGCATTATTGTGTTGACACACTCACTACAGTGTTGCACACATACACTCATATACCCACAAGCCGGAACAGTCATGGTGTGGGACTATTTAGTAAAATAACGCTCGTGAAAGAATCAGCACACACAAACAATCTCACATATATATGAGAGCGAGTATGAAACACTCTAAGAATGCTGATGACTCTCCGAGGACTGCATTATATGTCCACACGAGTGTGCGTGTTCCAGCTGTTGCTGTTGTTGTCATCATTTTTACTATATCACCCGACAATGTAGGCCACAGTAGCTAACAAAAGTAGTCGCTTCAAATGGCGAGTGTAGAGTACTGATGCATAACAAAGGACATAAATCAAAAATGCAAGATATTCCGCCTCGACAGCCCATTGCGGACGTGAATGAGCGTGTATGTGTGGATGACAGCTTAACAGACCATTAGTCGCATCGTTTCGCTACTCCTTTTAACGCCAGTGGCGACTTCTAGCTTCACACATATTCCTGCATATTTCATAATTGCGGTCAAATGCATTCAAGTCAACTGAAGTAAATGCATTTAAGGTGCCACAAATTGCCGCCGCCCAGACGCGCCCTCTTAATCAAAGTTTATTCGGAAAAATTCTTGTAAGAATCTCGCATATTTGAGTTCTCTTGTGAAGTGATGAAAAGAGGTGGGATGAGAAGCTTATGTATATGTTATATTGGAAACATGTGCTCATTGTTATTTTAGTAGCATACAATTTTTCAAAATAATAGGTCTGCTGGAAGTGAATACGGATCTGTTCTGATTACTTTGGCCCGATTGTCGTACTAACAGAGACGGCGTGTTCTGACTGCTGAATTTCTTAGTGTTGTCACACAAAATGGCAGTCCTTGCAAAATATCGTGTTGGCATCAGAGGCATAGCAGAGGATCTCAACATCTCTTATGAATCTACTCAAGACAGTTTGGGTAATTTCGCTGAAGACCATGAAGGCCATCCCAACCGAGGCTTAAAACAAGTGTAAGAAAAATTGAACTAAGAGTTGGCATGCTTATGTCGACCCATAGTAAACCAAAAAATTATTCATAGAAATTAAAAGATCCTTAAGTCGGTGCTCATTTCCTCTGAAGGTACTTTGAGACCTTTTGTGAAAATAAATGTTTCAAACGGTTTACATTCAAGAACTTATTTTTGGCAATTTAATATATTCTTTCAAAAACAACTCATACAATTTGAGTACACAAATTTCAAACGCGAACTTCGTCCTGCACCACAACAATCGAGGTTGTTCATTCGAAGTCTAAAATATGTTCTTTAATTAACAGGCGCAATGAAAACTTTTCGTAAATATTCGTGAAATATTTACAAATACAAAATGTACGACTTTATGGCTGGCTGCCTCATAAACGTGCAACACATAGCGGCAGATACGAATGCACAGGCACGTCGGCAGGTAACTGCTCGTATGTGCTCGTAATTGTGTCTTTGAATATTTATGCACATGACTTCAGCACACACTCTCTCACATATTTACCGTTTTAATTACATATTTACATGTGTGAATTTCGCAGGGTTTTCTGGATTATGTAGACATCTTCTTAGCCCTCTGTGTCCTTAGCGCTCAGGAGAAATTAGTTCTTTAAAATTTTCTTACCAGCAAATGCTTCGACACCGCTGTGCTCGTGTGGAGTACTTACGATGGCCACAGTCACGAAGTTATCGGCGTAATCGCGGTAGCGTCTTAGCCTAAATGCTTTCATAATGCGCATTAGACATAGCTTTTGTATTAAATAAATCCGGAGCATAGTTTTAGGCGCTACAACGTAGGTACGTACGTGACAACAGTTGCATATTTCTGCTATTAGCTATCCCTGTGCATATACAGTAGTGGTCATATAAATAAAACATATTATCAGGTGTTAACGTTGCATGAAGTGGTAGATTTCTCGGGATAGTTATATTACAAAGTGGGAGCTTAGTAGCTAGGCTAAACACAAAGTAGTAATAGATTTCCTCAAAGTCTGTGGACAATACCGTTGCCTAACTGGGAGCTCCTCCGCGGCCGTGCCTACGATATAAGTCTACCACTTCATGTGGGTGTTGGTTTTGTATTCAAGCAATGTAAGTGTAAGTGGTTATTGATAGGCGCCAAAACACCCACCATGTCGCTTTGAAAGGTTCTGTGTAACCTAAAACCTCTCTGAGACTCTCCCCAGCCTGTCCGGTTGCCTACAGCTCGCCGCACACAAATTGCCCCTAAACCGCGATCGGAACCTTGCGGCCATATGATCCAGTGAGAGATGCAGGAAATGATGATACTTTTAAATGTTAATTTGGGAAGATTACTTATCGATTGGCCTTCCTGCAGCTGGGTCTGCGCTGACCAGATTGCTAAAAATAAGAATACATCTTTGGACCTATTGCACATCTTTTCCGTCGGAACAAGATATTAAACGTAGACGTTCATTTGCCGAGGTAAACAATCGTAATCGCCTACGTAGTGTCTGTCTAGTTACTATTTTCAATTATCATTTTATCCTGCCATCCACAATGTTGTCTCGTTGCCGGTGGTATTCATTTTTATGAGAACATCAACGAATCTGATAAAAGGGCATTTCTCAATATGGGACCGAATATTCCAAGTGTATTAACTTTAATATCTTTTTTAAAGATTTCTTAGTGCATGTGTGTCGGGATTTGAATTGAACACGGATTCGAGTGTCGACATTGACTTAGACGAACGAAAATATGAGAGATATCCCCGTCTTTCGGAATGTAGTATGCGAAATGTATATGAATGTATGTGAAATTTATATAAATGTAGGAAATTTATTTGGATTTGATCGATCGTGCGAAAGATTGTTCGCCATGTCACTTATACATATGTACTATTTCCTTGTGTATATACTACTCGCTCTTTTTTTATGTGAGCCTTTATTTACAGAATTGTGCTTTCGTCTAGCTTAGTCCAGTTTCTGCATCTAAACAATACTTTCAGTCTAATTGATCACTTTAGCTACTGCTCCTACATAGTCCCTATTTATATGACTAGCACTGTATCTTGTACTACTACAAATGTTTGCCTAATTTTGCATGCCTTTTGGTATTTATTTATGATTCGGCAGTTTGCAAAAGAGTGCTTTGTTATTGTTGTTTCTTCATGCAAGTGGTGAAAACTTTGGCAACGATTTTGTGTAGGACACATGGGTTCAAGCACTATGCTCTTATAGCTTACTCATAGGTCTAACACACACATACACGCTCACGAGCATAGCTGAACACATATGTACATATATTTGTTCGCATGTTAACTTTGGCTTGGAGCAACGCAGCAACGGTGTCAACTTAGTTTTCCGCAGAATTAGCGTAAATATGGAGAATATTTATCCTCAAATACACTGGTATGTGTGTGTGTGCTGTACCTTGAAGTGCATTTAAGTTGGGAAACTACGTGATTTGATTAATACACATAAGTGGCATTTCACTGCTGGTGTCACAAAAATCTTAACTTATGCTGCCATATTTCTGCTATATACTTATTTTAATACGACCGTGTTTTTGGAAAAAATATATATATTTGAATTGACTTTTTCATTTTATTGCCAGCGATCATTTCTTAATATTTGAAGAAGATAATTAAAGACAGGAAGCTAAATCTAAAGAATGAGATGGATATCAGATACTTTTTCTAGTGATCTGAGGCTTTTAACTTAGAACATGTTATGTGACGGGCCTAAGAAGGGGTATTCATCTTTGACTGCTAAAGATAGTACTTTGTGTAGTCAGAAAAAATCTGCAGCTGTCTCGATATAATCGATTTGAATCCTTTAGATATTGGCTTAGGGGTCTAATTTCGATTCTCACTAGTTCACTTAGATGACAAAGTTTGTGAGATTTAAGGTGATTTAGTCTTGATCTCCTCGAGAAGGGACTGTCGAGGAAGAAGTGTTGAGGTTATGCTATATTTTTCCAAGCAACTTCTACTACGGGAATAAGCTAAGATTTCTTATCTTACCGCGTTAAAAACAACTGGGCGATGGCGACTTAAAACCTTTACAACTAGTTCAGAGAGTCACTAGATCTCAAACAATTTACTTCGGGCAAGGTTCTAACAGGCCATTGCCCTATCAGCGTTCATGCTGTAAGTTTAAGAATCTTACCTGACGACAGCTGTATGGAAGAAGGCGGGCTATAATCAGCTTAGCATTTTCTTCTTGACTGTCGCGCGTTTGTGAGCAAGGCTTAAATACTTGGGAGCTCACACTTTCAGATGTCGCACCGAACTGGTGGAGATAGAAATTAACGCCTGAACAAATTTTTATTGACTACTAAGCGCTTTGCTATTTATAAGTTCGAATTAAAGGAGTTTTATTTTTATGGCATCACAAAGGAGTGCATATAGCAGACGAAGTGTTATCTTTGGATCGGCCATCTAACCTAATTTACTTCGGGCCATGAAGAATTTGAGACTGCTATCCGATGTTTTCTGCAATGAATTTCAATCTTGTATGACGTATGAAGCAGGTGATGAGCCCCTACATATTTAAAAATTAACAAAATGGAGTTCAGTCGATTTAGTGCAATATGGAAGATATATCAAGAGCTTCTGGTGTGCTTTTGTGCCGATCCCGATCACTAGCACTTTCTTATACTGAAATGTCTTCATCCTTCACTTACCGGAACCTTGCAAACAGACTCCTCCAAAACTAAAATTAATTGTTTTCTCTCATAGATATATAACAGCGCAGTCTCAGTCTTCTGGCGTCTTCTTCGTTCATCTAATATTACATGAGCTCTTTTGAGGAAATTGAAAACGTTTATGACTTCTACATATGTTTTCTAAAACCTCACCTTTTTGGCTTGTCTCTTTAAGAGAAAGATACTTAAACGGATATTTAGCTTTTGATTATTCGAATGGAGACCATATTTGAACTTAATGGATTATAGCCTGTAATTAATCAGATATGTTAGTATTTGGTTGCCTGCCGCCTCGTGGGTGGTACTTGTAAGCTTCTAAAATCACTGAGTCAAATGAAAGTTGGCTCTGGTAATATGTAAACTTGGATTAACAATTTGTGGGATCGCCCAGAAAAAGTCTTAAAATCCTATAATTACTAAAAATTGGTAGCAGCCCATAAGCTGTCTCGCCTAAGCTTACTTCGTAGGTAAATTTTTGACTGAATTTAAATTCTGCCACTTTAATTTAAAAAACTTTAAGAAAAATTACGAGTGCGTTCGATGCGTGCAAATTTCAGAACAACTCTTAGAAAACTGTTTGCTGGAGAAAGTTTTAATGATGTAACCTCGAACTGCGTAATCACAACCTGCTCAAAGCGGCTTAAAATGTGAGAACCAACAAATTATTAGAGCAACAATAACGGTACCTTGGCTGGCTGTAAAATTTGCGAAAAGTGCGAAAGCAAGAAAAGCGAGAAAAAACCAAAAGATTTGACAACTTTTCAGCCACGCTTACACTTGTACCTACACAATTGCGAGAGTTTTTGTTGCACTGAGTGTATAAGTATTATGGCAGTTGGCGGCGGGCCTCGATGCCAACAACAACGCCCCACTGCCATCTCGAAAGAAGAAAATGTTGGAAAAATGCACTCAAATTGCCGAATTCAATTTACTTGATAGGATCAAAAGGAATTTCATAGCGCAGCACAGCGCAATTGGAGCCTTTGCCGGCGACACAGCAATTATGCAAAAGAACATGCAATTTTTTGGTTCATGCCGCCAAAAATTCCGCTCGGAGAAGCTTCGAATAATGCAAGTTCTTTCACTAATTCGATTATTATTTTTATGATGGATATTTAGCGTGTGAATATAGGGTTTCTCAATTGGAACGGTTTGTTGTTGACGCACTTTCCGCTTGGACGATTGTAACTTTACGCACGCAGATGTGACTTTAAGTCGTCGTCAAATATGTTATGTTTGGTGTTATCTCCGTTTGAATTTACCTTATCTTATTTTGGGTCCGTAAGTCTATGCTAATGGCTTTCAAACAGCCTAGTTTAAGTTTCAGACTTATTCATAATTTGACTACATGCATCGATGTTTCCAAGAGAAAATGAAGTGCTTTTGTATTCGGATTATTTGTGTCTTGTTTAAATATCGGCTTGACGATATTGGAAACGCTTTTATGCGAATGTTTATTTGCCCATCATGTATTTATCATATCTGCCACGAAGTTTGTAACACCCAGAAGGAAACGTCGGAGACCCTTTAAAATTTATATATAAATGATCAGCATGATGAGCTGAGTTGATTTAGCCATGTCCGTCTGTCCGTCCGTCCGTCTGTATATATGCAAACTAGTCCCTCAGTTGTTAAGCTATCGATCTGAAATTTTGTATCTGCCCGTTTCTCACTAAGAAACTGCTCAATTGTCGAAACGGCCGATATGGGACCACTATAACATATAGCTGCCATATTAACTGAACGATCGGAATCAAGTGCTTGTATGGAAAACTCTTTCATTTGACAAGGTATCTTCACGAAATTAGGCATGAGTTATTGTTTGAGGCAACAACGTAATCTCCGAAAAACTTAAACAGATCAGATGACTATAGCATATTGCTGCTATATTAACTGAACGATCGGAGCAAAGTCCTATAGCTATCATATAAACTGAACGATCGGAGTAAAGTGCCTGCATGGAAAAAAATTTTATTTTTTATTGCCGATTCACGAAATTAGATCTGAATCAAGTTATTGTAAGGAACCTTTGTATCTGTAAAGGGTATTATAGCTTCGGTGCAACCGAAGTTAACGTTTTTTCTTGTTTCTTTTTAATTTTGGGTAGGCAGATTTATTTTTTTCTTCTTACAGTTTTAACATGTATTATAATATGTGTACACTCACGGGAAAAAATAATAAAAACGCCAATATTAAATGGGTCTTAAGTTTGACTGATATTAAAATGGAGTTATTTTTTGCCAGTCCTTTGAAATTTGTAAAGTGTTTGAATTGTTGGAATATGCTTGCAACTTGGTCTCTAACCTGTCGTTACGACTCTTTCCTATAACTTTCTATTTCGAATATGTGTTAAATTTTGCCATAAATTCCCTTTTAAGTAATAATTTGATACCGGCAATATGAACCGGGGTTTCTTTTAAACTTTATTTTAATATCTTTGGAAAGATATATTCCTCATATTACCCTGAATTGCACCACAAGTACGATATTTTTGTAATAATTTGATTTTCCACTTAGCGGACTTAAACTTTGTAGCTACACTCTACGATTTCCAATACGGTTTGTTTCAGTCTATACACTCTCAGTCATCTCTCTCATTTGTCATAATAATTGTTTGTAATCTTATGGCTCAATGATTGGATATGAATATTTTTGGAAATTTTTCAAATTCTATTTTGGATAAGTTATTTTTTCCTCGACAATTATTTTGCTTATTTCCATTGTTTTGCAACAACTTTGTGTGAAAAATCAGTAAGAAAAAAAGTAATAAAGTGTGCTTATTATTTTAGCCGCATGTGTACCATTTTATTCCGCCAGCTTTGCAGTATTGCTCACTGAAGCTTATACTAAAAAATTGCCAGTAATTTTATGCCATTTATAGGTATGTATGTATGCATGTATATATGTATGAAGGTATGTATATGTATGCAGCATCGCGGTCGGCTGCAAATTCATTGGCTTTAGATGTTGTTGGTTTTTCATAACTCTTTTTGCTGACTTTATTCTTTCACTGCATCCTAATATTAATACATATATACATCCATATTACCCCATCACATTGCTGGCAGCAGAGAACTTTTATTTTTTTTAGTTTCGCCTGCACTTCAACAAAATCCCTGTGATTTCATTCTAATAAGATGATAAATGTGATTTTGGAAACTGAGTTCCCAATTTAATTGAATAAGCATGGCAGCAATGGCAGCAATTATCTTCAGCGCTGACAGCCATACACACACACAATGCGATTGTAAGTATGAATTTGTTTGTATGGGTGTGTGTGTGTGGATGCCCTTAGAAGGGAGTGAAAATTGTTTTGCAGCAATGAGATAATTGCAAATTACTTTGTCAGCATGACATGTTAGCAATTAGTTGCGAAAATGGTTGAGCAATATGAAATATTAGAATAAGTAATGGCATTTCGGGTAACCAAAAAAAAAAAAAAATGAAACGCAAATTGGATGATGCAACTAATGCAAATCAATCCTATTATTCTGCAGTCTAGCTCAGCTTAGCGCTGATTCAGTGGACGATTCCTTTTTGTAATTGTTTTCGAAATTTTTGGCGAACCCTGCAGATAATTGTAATGTAAATTTGATTTCCTTTATGTCTTTGTGAGCAAATATTGTTAAAATGTTGTAGTTTGACGCTTGGAATATGCTACATTTGGAGACACATATAAATATAAATATATTCATATATCGTTAATATTATGATCTAAACAAATGTGACTCGGACTGACAGAAATAGGCGTCTGTTGAGCCAATACAAGCATGTCAAGGCTTAATCCAATTTTCTATAAGCCTCGGCTGGGATGACCTCAGAGCTTTTAGCGAATGACTTTTACTGACTTCAATAGAGTCATGGCGATCATGGAGCCAACTCTGGTGAATATGGTGGCTAAACGTGGACTCTCGTTACACGTTTGTCAAAAAGTCACACACAATCACGAAAAAATGTGACGGCGTCCTAACGTTGTAAAAAATCTCTGAATTTTTTGTACGCAAATTCGGTCGTTTGCGACAAATTTAATTTGACTCTGTGGAATTAATAGACCTTGATTTTTGACCTTGACGTGGATTCGTCGGCTTTCGCTCATTTTGGAACGCAATTCGCTAGATTGTTGAACAGTTTCGACGTCATATACATATACATATACATTTGCTGGATGTAGGGTTTTCAGCTATTTTGCGTATTTCTTTGGCAATCTCTACTCGACGTCCATGTTGTACAAGATTCAGGTATTTTAGTACGAGTCTAGCATACACATACTTCATGCCCAAAATACTAACCAAAATGAGTTGAGTCAATCCAAAAGAGATTTTGAGATCCTCTGTGTTTGTGATAAAGTAGACTCCCAATAAACACTTCTGCAACATTTTCAACAATTCATAGGAGATTGGACACAAAAACTCAAGCAAAATTTTTTTAATTTCACTTGTTCCTTGGGAAAAATCGCTACAGAAACTATTCGTTATCAATGTTCACACGATCATAAAAAATGGTTGACCAAAATAGAAAACAATTATTTATTGATGCTATTTGCCCACGCTGTTTAATCCATTTAAACTGCCGAGTCAAATTTGATGAGATAGTATTATTGATAATTTATATAATTTGAGAAGTTGTAATTATTTATGAAATATGAGATGTTTGTTGGCTGCCAAATTACTCATACGAAGCAAAAAAGTTAAACTTCCACATGCTGTCAAAATAAAAACAAATT
Source organism: Bactrocera oleae (assembly GCF_042242935.1). Taxonomy (NCBI): domain Eukaryota; kingdom Metazoa; phylum Arthropoda; class Insecta; order Diptera; family Tephritidae; genus Bactrocera; species Bactrocera oleae. The sequence goes on along the minus strand of NC_091536.1, from coordinate 86,794,782 downwards.
AAAAACACGAGCACTATAGGGCTTAAATTTTAATGAAAGCCGTCTATGTACTATATTACAGTAAATTCCTTGAACGATGACGCTAAAATCTTATTGTATCACCACTGTATATTGATTGATTTACTTTTTAAAGCAGTTAACTATTTTTTATATATTTTTGAAAAATAATTTTTAAATAGAACAATAAATATTGAAACTACTGAATATTTCTTACACAACTCACATTTATGCAACACTCCAGCTGACAATATTTTTCGTACTACTACTGCCGCCGCTAATTAATTAAAAAATTAATTACCGTCGCTGCCAACAAATACTAATTTACTCTTTAATTACCAGAATTACAAATAAACAATAATCAATCACAATTACTGCTAGTCGCCGCCAACTGAGCTGCACCTGTGCCAGACGCGCATACGAGCAGCTATTCCCAACTATTCGCCGCAATGTACGCATCTGAATGCGGCGAATATCTCACGGCTGCTTTAATTGTAAGCCATGAATTTAAAACCAGCGTCATTAAAATGTAATTAATAGTAGTTTACTTACAAACTTACACGTGCCACACGTCAGCGTGATTCACGCCATGCGAATCGCAACCCCTGACACGCTCCCCTCGCCTGAGTTCGGTGGTTCGCTCTTTCGCGCTGTCGTTGTCGTGGCGTGTCACGGTCGGGTCAGAGGCCTGTTTATGCCACTAGTATACGCTTAATTCGGATGCGCTCACATTACAACATTTATTCACTGCGATTGTGTTTGCTTTTGTAGTTGTAATGGTAGATGTAATTGCAATACTTAAGCGTCGATTGCCACTGCCGCATTTATAGCCGCAGTTGGTGTTTACATTTGCCGATTCGCTTAATAATTTATGACCGGTATGAGGACTTAACTGTAAGTTGACCTTTGTAGTGCCCTCGAAATCTCTTACACTTATCCATAAATTGCAATGCAGTAGACGCGGGATGCTTTAGCGCTGCTTAAAAGGGGAGGAGAAATGCGAATTGCCAATATTTAATGTTCCGTTAATTTAACGGTAATGTTTTAAATATTGATTTCCGCCATCAATTTTTTAATCGAATTTACTGCGGTGATTCAATTGCATTTTGTACTTTTTACATGAACAACACTGAATTTTACAGCAGTGCAGACGCGAATACAAAAAGTTACGTATACGACATGGTGGGCCAATTAATTACGCGTATGAATATAATATGCATTAGTTTGAGGTAGTTCAGCTAGATACATATATTTGTAGAAATTTGTAAGAGAACATTCACCTATGCTTATAACTTATTATTATTATTAAAAGCCAGAAAAGTAAAGGTCAAAATTTGTATTAAAATTTGAACGTTTATTTAAGAAAAATATGTACAATAGTATGATTCAAAGTATTGCGCATCTAAAGCTATAACACGGCACGCTGTGGGCTATAAGTTGGGTTAGGCAAAACTTACCACCTCTTTTTTTTCAAATAGTTTTGAACCGATCTTGCAACATGAGGTCGAGCGTTAGCAGAATGGAAAATTATTGCCTCGTGTCTAGTCGAAAACTCGGTACATTTTGCGACAATCGCTTGCTTCAAATTGATGAGTTGTTGCTGGTAGCGTTCCCAAATAATGGTTTTACACGGTTTTTGAAGCTCATAATACAGCACGCCCTCTAAATATAGAGCATTAACTTAGCGTCATGGATATTCGGCTTTGATGTGACTAGTTGGCCAGGTTTCACATATGATCTTTTGTGTTTAGGGTTGTTTCGATGCTAAAACGACTCCTTTTTGTAACATTAAAGCAGCAACGTCTTTTAGCTTCAATTCACATGGCACCGAATTTGAAACGTTTTGAAATGGTTGTTTGAGTGAAAAGATTCTGCGAACTCTTCTTATTTGGCAATCTTCATCAAGTGATGCTGCCAGTTTTTCATCTCCAAACTTTTTTGACCTACTGAGACGTTTGTTGCCTTCCAAGCCAAAATCACCACTTTTAAATTGTGAAAATCACCTTTGGCACGTACGTTTAGGTAGAGCATACTTACTTGTATCATAAAATCTCACCAAAACAAGATAACTTTCTGCGAAGTTTTTCTTCGTATTAATAATATAACAACTTCCCGCAGAAAATCCTTTTTAGGTACAAAGTTCGATATAGTTTAGTGAAAAGACCTATGGTTGCTTACGCTTCAAATTAATGGCATATGAAAAAAAAGATGCACAAGCACAATAGCTTTCCCACGCATTTTCGGAACATATAATAATAATCAAGTTATGCCCTCCCTTGGCAAACCGCACGAATATAGTTATGAATCCAATAGATATATCGAATGGCTTGTGAGTTATGAAATATATGGTAAAACTGAGATATATGATATAGCTTCTAACATTTTGTATTTCAGCTTTGTGAGGAAAACAGTTTTTTTGATGGACCCTATAATTATATAATGCTTCTGTAATTTGCTTTTGTCCGAAAGATTGTTCTAAATACGAAAGCGAGTACTCCAAGTGCTTCCGTATTTGCTTTTTTTAACTTTAAAATAGTGGAGAAGGCATCATAATTCTGCATGGATCTGGTTTGCTTACGAACAAACATTACCGCTAACCACTCTTACTTGTTCGCTTTTTATTTTTCCTTTGAGTAACTGCCAATCTTTGAATTTAGTTTACATTTAAGAAAGATATAGCCAATTTAGTAATAAACCAAAAGACGACGCTTAAGAAGATTTCTGTCATAATGACACATTTTATTCTTATAGTTGACTGTTGATATTAAAAAATTAACTTTGCTATATTCACTGTACTCCGATTGTGAATTATTCTTCTTCTAGATTGAGAAAGAAACATAAACTCATCGCAACTTTAATATCAGATTTTCACAAGCATGTCAAACTAAAATTCGTGCTTCTTATTTCTTCCACTTGCACGAGCACCATATAACTCTTATTATCGTTAAGTTAGGTTAGGTTAGTCTGGTACTCTAATAAGCTACGCATAACCAGTTTGGAGCCATTGCGATACCATGTGGAGTTCATTTACAAAGTTCATGAGGAGTAGTCCCCCTTTAGGATGCCTGCGCTTGACGCGAATTTCAATAAACTCTGTGGCCTCACTATCGATACCTCTTCCAGTGCCTCATACCGTGGGGCCGACAAATTCTTATAGCGTAGCTTTGCCAATGCGTGACAAGTGCACAAGAGATGCTCCATTGTTTCTGTGGTGCCCTGCTATTGACACTTCCAGCAGTCTTCTCGATCTGTCAGTCACATTCTGCAGACGTATGCCGCCACCAAACAGTGACCAGTGAGTATTCCAATCATGTTCCTACAGTCCCTTTTATAGAGTGCCGGTAGGAAGTATCTACCGTTTTACACATGCCTTTTAACGTTTTGCATAACTAAACTCGTTAAGGTTTTTAAAAATTCTGCTACAACACGGGCTCTCTCTTCACATCAGTTGTTGAACATTAAGTAGCGGAATTCTATTGATTGGTTTACAAGCTGAGAGAGCGTAAGCAAATTTTTTGTTTCAAATAATTCTAATTTATTTGTTTTACTTTTCATAATGACGTCAGAGATAACACCAATACTAAGAAATCAAGATACTCTTAATTTTTCTATTTTCAACCAACAAATGCCCGTGTGTGAACCAAAACATGCTGGGTCCATATAAATATAGTTTCGAATTAACCGTTACATTTGCATAGAATAATTTACCGAATAGAATGTGCAACATTGTCACTCTATTATTGTGGCCACTGCTATACGCCAAGCTGCTAGGAAAATACAAATTTTCTAAACCTTAAAACAAAGTCTGCTACAAGCAAGGACGCATGAGCTTAGCTGCAGAGTAAAAAATTGCCAGAGAAAAATGCGCTGTTTACATGCAAATTATATGTCAAAAGAAGACGAAAATGAAGGTGTGGAAGAAATACCGACTAGAGGAAATATTAAAACGAGCTTTGGAAGTGAGGATATTGCTTTTTAGATGCGCAACTTTTTGTTGCTGATTGTATGTTGCTTTTGATGTGTATGTATAAGTGTGTGTTTGTATGTGGATGTGTGTGTGTGTGCGTGCTAGTGGTGAATCAATTGACTTTCGCTGTGGAAGTTTAGCAGCGGTAACACGCACAAACTCAACTGTTTACTAAGGCACTACACGGCACAAGGAGATGATGTGCTGCTTAGTTGCACAATCTATTAAACTTTGTTGCGTCCACACTGACACCAAAGTAAATGGTAAATATTTGCATATTTTAATTATTAGCAGAAAGCGAAAATAAAAACAAAACCAATAGAAAAATTTTACTTAAGCCATAATACCCTTCACAAATTAAAAAATTGTCCATACAAGATTTTGCTTTCGATTAGTTAGCTCGTATGGTAGCTATAGTGCAATTATATATATATATTGGGGTGGAGCGAAAAAAAATTGTAAAGATTATAATAAAAGAAAATTTTTGGAAAAAAAAAATTTTTTAACATCTATTATTAAAAATTATAAAAAAAGAAAATTTTTGGAAAAAAATTTTTTTTAACATCTAGAGGCGCTTTCATTTTTAAAGTGTTTGGACAAAAACAATTTTTTTTTGATTGAAACTCTTCACATTTGTATAAAAATTACCGGGTTTGACGGTTTTTGACTCAAAATTTATTTTAACGCTTAAGGAAAGCATGTTGTCGGTCGAGACTTTTTTTAAAACTCCAATAATGACCACAAAATTTTTTTTTAAGTTGATAACTTTTAATTGGCCCGAAAGAGAACTCTCCACAACTTCTAGAACACTTATCAAAAATTTTGAACGAAATAAAAATTTTATTTCGAAATTTACTTTAAAAGTGAGCCTCTAGATGTTAAAAATAAATTGTTATTTTTTTCAAACATTTTTTTTTTATAATCTAAAAATTTTACCCTCAGGCTAAGCAAACAAAAATTTGTTTTTTCACTCCACCCTAATATATATAATATATATATAAATAGCAATAATATATATATAAATAGCAATATTATATATATATATAGCAATTATTTATGCGAAATTTCATGAAAATATCGTTTGAAATAAAAAACTTTTCCATACAAGAACTTGGTTTTGATCGATCAGAACAATAATCCATACAAAATTTCGTGAAAAAATCTTGTCAAATAAAAATATATTATATATTCTTTACTAACCCGAAATCGACGATTCCAACAAATAGGCAGGGTTAAAGAACGTGTCCAAATTCAGATCTATATCTCAAAAACTAGGGACTAGTTCGCGTACGTCGACAGTCAGATGAACAGACCGATGAACATGGCTATATCTATCGACGTTTCTTCATGGGTGCTACAAACTTCGTGGTAAACCTAATATACTCTGTTGAGGGTATAACAAGAAAAAACTTAGGTAAGACTCATCGGTGTAGGTGGCAGCTGTTACAAGTGACCAAATACACTTTTCCTCATTCTCACAGATGGTTGTGTAACACGAGAACCATAACTGAAACTGACGTGGTGGCTGGAGGGTGCAGCGCCCTTACAACTTTGTTAAAGTTACCTCGCTACTATCAATATATTACACACACATATACACATTTACACTCGCGCACGCTGACTGCTCTGCCTTCGTAATAGCTCAATATGTAGCTGTTGGTACAGAGGGGAAATGCACAATTGTGTGCTCAAACATACCTATACTTATGTATATATATGTAAGCACTTCAGGTTCTTGGCATTGATTGCATTTTCTTTCGTATCGGCACTGCAGGACGATGCCGTGCACTGGTGCAATGTCCCTTTGCCTTTGGAAGGACCTTCTTCGCATTAAGCCAACGTCTTCGTATGTGCTGGCACACGAAGTGCAAAGTCTGTTCTTCCTCTTGTGTGTTTGCTTTTATATGTATATTATATAAGATTCGCTCCTTTTTCATATTTCCCTTTTATTTATTCGAATACTTTAAACACACACACTCTGATGCGAATATGTGTTTAAGTTGTACGCTCCATTAGAGCTATGTTTGGTATATGCGATTGTAGCAAACTTTGATTATGCTCGCGGTGAGTACGGGAGAACTACAGCGTACATATGGCGAAGCCAACTACCGCGCCAACGAATAGTTACTTATTACTGTGTATTTCTTTAACCTCTTGCCTTTCTACACCTTTCGGTCTGGGCGGCATACACAGCGATTACCAGCTGCTATTACGTTGTGAATATTATACATGTGTGTATGTAAGTGCCTGTCTTATTGAAATTTTAAACTCTTGTGTTTAACTTAGCTTAACGGTTCGGTTTTCCGGAGCTTTAAGTTCGAAAAGTTTTCCACTAAGTTTTAATTTACGGTAATGTTTTGTTTAATGGTGGTCTCTTCTTGGCAGGCAATGTCAAACCTCGGAATGAATTGCTGATATGAAAAAGTACCTTGTAAAGTTCTTTATCTGGCATCTGGTATTCTATACATGTTGAATAACACATTGAATAGGAGGATAGGCGCAGACAATGTACGCATATATTATTCTATAGTTTGGTGATCGCCATCGGCTATGCTGCGAATTTGCTATAAAGCAAAAGATTCTATCCTATTGATGGAAGTCAAATGAACTAGAAAAAGCGTGCTTCGGTAGTAGAAGCTTTATCTCTTTATCTCAAAAATCATTTTCTCATACATAAGTATTCTCATTCGTCGTTTAGTGTCTGTCAGATCTTGCAGATTTTGTGTCACAATCGAAATCTGAGATGCAAACTTTATGTCATGCCGACTAAGACTATTCGTTCTTGCCGTTAGATAGTTTTCTCTATCTAACTACCTTAAGCTACCTCAAAATATATAATATATTATACCTTTAGTAAAAAAAAAATTTATCTTTTTATAAAATCTAAATTTTTAGCTGAGAAACAAAATGAATACTGATATTTTCTCGCTGTAAATGGCGTAAGTTTATTTCTGTATGAAGATATTTCAATAAAATTTCAAAACGGCAACATGCATTCCAAAAAAATTACCCTTATAATATATAGCGGAAGTTCTGCTGAGTAACGTTTCATCAGTTATAGGAAATAAATTTGTTTCTAGCGCCAATCACTAATTTGCAATTTACATTCAAATAGTGACACTATTGTGAATGTTGCATCGGAAGAAGATAAACCGAAGTGGAAAAAACCAAAATGCTAATTATATTCTTCAAGTCAAGTCAATACAATACTTTTTTTGACACATGTCAATTGCATTTTATTTCATTTGTCGAAATGTTACAATTCTTGCAATAAATAAATAAATAAATAATTATTTTTTAAACATTATTTTTTTTTTTTTGCTTTTAATAAATAAATAAATTATGGTATAAATAATAGATTGTTCGGTAATAAATAAATAAATAAATATAAATAAAATAAGAAGCAACTATAAGTTGTACGCTTCTTATGTTTCTGTATGAGTTTGTTTGAGTTCACAATTAATTTCCCATTGAGTTATTATAAAATATGGTTAGAAATATTTGGCAACTGTGTTTACATAAAATTATGTTCCAACAACTCGTGCTTGCCTCGTGTTTTCTGAAACGCTTAAAGCTACTTGAATCTTGGCTATGTCGACCATTATAGGTCATTATAGCGCTGTGGCGCCAATAAATAAATAAATAAATTATGTAATAAATAAATTAGCACATTAGATTTTTGCATAAATTAAATAGGCACAACTTGACGTTTATTGTCTTAGGCGTATTATTAAAAACACTATTTCTTCACTAAATGCTAAAATAAATAAATAAATAAGTTATTTTGTAATTTTCTTTAAAATGGCATTTGTTTAAGAGGGAAATGTTTAGCTCAACACTTTTGTTAGCAAGTGTTTTACTCGATTGTTGTTTCTGTTATTTTTTGGCGTAAAAATAAACACCTTATTAAGTTAATAAATAAATAATGCTTAATCACCTAAGAGTGGCATCGATTTGTTCATTGTCTTGCTCCTAAGTGTTTTTGTTCTTCATAAAAAATCGATAAATAAATAAATATTTTATTAAATAAGTAATTTTTACACCATTGTGAAAATTGTATTTCACCACATTATAAGCAATAAATAAATAAATAATTGTGTATAAAAAATATTTGTCGTTTTTTGGACATAAAATGTCAATAAATATGTATATAAATAAATAAATATTATAAATAGTTATTTGTTGTTTTGTCTACGACACTTTGAAATTGCCTAAATCCTAAAACTGCAATAAATAACCCACACCCGAAAAACGTATCCATTTACAATGCAAATCGCTTAAAACTACATTCACAAAACATCGTCTTTAATAAATATCTGGTTTGTATATAAATATATGCATATATTTCAATGAATATTTCACACCGCCTTTGCGTAAATGAGCTAAGCAGAAAATCAGGATGTTCATCGAAAATCTTCTCTTTTGTTTATATATCTATAACATTTTATCGCTACATAAAAGTTATTTAGTAAAAAATTTTCAAGGCAGCATTTCTATTTTGTTTATTGTTTGGAATATACCAATATGGAAATCGCTTTATCTACTCTTTTCTGCCAAGCACACTTTCATTGTAAACTATCTCGCACTATTTTTCTTCCAATATCCTTTCAATACTTAAAGCTAAATTCTTTTGTTCATAGAACTTAAAGTGATATATCATAGATATATGGCTTTCCAGTGTTACCAAAGCGTGTTTTCTGAACATTTTTACAGTGAGTAAATAGTTTTGGTAATGCATAGAGTAATGTTTGAACTTGTGAAACACGTAGTATTTGATGAACTTTTGAAACACTTTGCATAAACGGTAAAAAAAGTGATAATTTATATACTGTATCATCTTTGCTTCAAGAAAATACATTTCTAAAATGTGTTTAACCCTTTTTGGCTATAAATGTGCAATAAGTTCATACATTACCGTATGCATTACCAAGCTACTTCGCCACTAGGTGTATTTATACATCTTTCAGTGATGTTGTTATATCAAATGTTCGATAGAACCGTTACAACGTTGCCAAATTTCATACGAAACAATACTAACTGTACATTTAAGAGATTCAAGAATTATCAACAGCATAATTAAGCACTGCTATTGCCTCTAAAATAACAACATTGTAAAAGTTTACAGGCACTTTCTTTCGTTTATAAATAAATAAATAATTGAATAAATAAATAAATTACTGAACTTCTTAGCATCCAAGTATAAATATGTTTTCGTTATAATTGAAATAAATAAATAAATATTTTGTATATATTCAATAAATAAATAGCAATAAATTAATGATTTGTCTTTAAGGCCATTATTTTGTTACACCAAACTATCATACCTAAATGTCTTTTTTCTACGCGTCGCCTCAATTACAACTTTCGTCTAAATTCTTCGCTCGCTTACAACTGATAGGGATGACAAAACTGATAGACCAGACGTTGTGAGCGCTCGGTCTTCTTCATGATACCCTTTTTGTAATATTGCCGTATGGAACGCGACAATTTGTCGTAATTCATAGCTGGCCGATTTTTGCGTCCACCCCACAATTTAGCTACACGCACCGAATCTTCAATTTTGAAAATGCCTCGGTTGCGGTCGATCCAACGTATGGCCGTGCCGTGAGCATGCGGTTCGGCGAGAAGTTCCTTGAGGAACTGCCAAAGGTGTATGTGTGAGCCACCGCTGCGGCCGGTGCGCTTGGCGTCAGTTGCTTTTGTTGTTGTGGTTGTTGTTGTGCCGGCAACAGCTAGAGCGCTGGTGGTGGGCAGCATATCTTCATCATCTAAAAGTGTAAAAAAATCGTTGATTAATTTGCACAAAAGGAGGTTAAAGTGTTGCAGTATGAAGCTTACCGTCGCTTTCTGCCGCATTGTTGTTGAAATGATAGCGCCATACCTCTAGCTGTGCGTATAGGTCAGAGCCGCTCTGAAATAAAATAAATCAACGATTTTTATTAAGCTTGTAAATAAATTGTTATCATCTTATAAGATAGTTTTTATGAATTTTTGCAAAATTTCAAATAAAAAAAGTAATTACTCGAGTTTGTACAGCGGTACAAATACCCATTACTTGTATGATTTTACCAGAAAGTGGTTTATACAACAGTACAAACCAGAATAGAAATAAAAAAAGATCCATAGTTCCCACCACGAAAAGATGTGAATTTATGTATATTTCGGAAAACTGAAAAGTTCTCCATTTTAATACATATGTTTTGTAGCCGTTGCCTTATTTGGTCGCACAATTGAGCCGTGACGCATGTTTTCATATATAAAAAAAGAGCTACAGACGAAAATAACTTTGGATGACCGTAAATGAAGTTGGTCGAGATAGTTGATGTTCTAAAGATATCAGAAGAATGTTTTCAACAAAAAAGTTCCGAACGAGCTTACAACTGAGAAAAAGCGATGGAAAAATTTCTTCAAATTACTCCTACATCCACAGTACTTGCGGATTTTATTCTCAATCGATTATTTGTTCTCAGACTTAAAGAAAAAATTCGCTGGAAAGGAAAACGGCTACATTGAAGTAGTAATCGCCGAGCCTGAGGCCTATTTTGAAGCAAATGTGCCCTTACTATAAAATTAGTTAGAAAATCGGGTTGATATGATTCGAATAACATCCCATTACATGCTAAATAAAAAGGTTTAGATTAATTCTGTGATTTCAACAAGTATTTCCTTCGACATTTTAGTGATGTGAAAAAAGTATAAAAATGCAGATAGATAACTTATATTTATCCTTCGTTACGACTTTCTTCATAGTATGTAACACAAATTCTAGAAATGTAATGATTGGCTCATTATGACCCGACTTGATTGCTGAAGGGTTAATAAAAGTGAAGTTCAAATAAATAATATTAATGTACTTTGGGTTTATAAGCACATACTACTTCTTTTTATCACAAGAAATTGAGTCAATTTCTCAGTCGAAGATGAGGTATCACTTATTATATAGAAAGGGTAGGTGGAGATAAAGATGTGAATGATCCAAATTTAGTTTATATTTATGTTTAAAAGCTGTAAATATGAAATGTGGAAAACACAAAAAAAGCTTAACATGTAATTATAGTTTCAAATCGGGCAAGGGCTTAGAATCATCATCTCAACAACCACTTATATGTACTTGTATATCTTTCAAAATACTTAATATTTGTATATACGTTGTATAGATGCATGGAATACTGCAATTATCCTTTAACTATTTACACTATCTACATAATTACTTAATATACACATGTACTTATATATCCATTATCTTAACAATCGATTTTCCCGTGAGGCCATAATGAGCAATACCGAAAATATCAACACCCATTAACTGTGTCAGTCAATAAAACCCAAAAATAAGGCTGCGCAGCCATGGGCAACAGCGTACTACACACTCGCTGCTACATATTTTCATCACGCTTATGCACACATAAATACATGTATATATATATGCATACATAAATACATGTATATATATATGCATTTCATTTTGTATCGAAATTCGGCCTTGTCGCGACGAAAGTCAACAGCTCTCATTTGCATACGCTAAGTTAATTCCAAAGTCAGTCAAAACTTAGTAATTTATGCGGTGCCATCATTACAGTTTCTGTTTTTATCTTGTCTTTTCTAAGAATTATGTAAGCGCCCAACGAATACGCAGTGTGAGAGTGCGTGTGTGGAAAGAGAGATGGCGCGATTACACAATTCGATAACGACAAATAACTGGTATTAGCGGCGATTTTTGGAAGTTTAACCAAAATAAGCATTTTGTTTTAATTGCAACTGACTATATATGTAGCTGTATATATAAATATATAAATGTATATATCAATATATATATATAATATATAAATAATCGGATGCTTACATATATACATATATATGTTAGCTCGACCTTTGACCAAACTATACTTTTACTGCATGTGGGCTATGGACTCTCGCGGAGGCTTAGTTTTTGGAAATAGTTTTTTTGTAAGCTTATTGCTCTTCTGTTTGTTATTTGTTTCTTTAATAGTGTAGAGAAAATGATTATGCGATTTGAACAGTAATATATTTATGTATGTTTTCGTTTATAAATACATAAAAAGCTGAGTTGTGATTGTGCAATTATTGTGATTTTGTTGTAGTAAATTATTAATTAAAATTTATTTTTGTTGTGAATATTTTTTATTTGTTTATAGTTTTTGTTTTATATAATTTGTAGTCTTTTTCTACAGTTTTGTTTCTATCGGCCAGTTTGTATAGCTGCTATATGCTATTGTAGTCCGGTCTGAACAATTTGTTCAGAAATTACGACGTTGCTTTGGAACACAACCCGTGCTCAATTTCGTGAAAATATATTGTCAAATGAAAAATTTTTCCATACCAGAACTTGATTTCGATCGTTCAGTTTATGCCATACAAATATATATTTTATAATTAGAAGCTATTTAGAAAGGTTAGTTCGTTTCTGGCGAGAATCCGATCTTTAGCTTTTCACTTAGTTGAGTTTGTGACCTTCAAGGCCTAGCCTAGAACTGAAGAAGTTGAATTTAAATTATTTCATACAGTTTTTCGAGATTCAATGTCGTTCAATGTCTTTTTGTAGCATCTAATTTAAACCTAATTAGGAAGAAGAAGCGCAATGATTTCAACTTGATATCGATATTTTCATATTTCTCCCATTTAGTTCAATCAATGCTGATTTACTCGTCACCGAAATCATATTGCTAAAGAAAAACAAAAAATAAAGAAGCAACAAATGCCACCTCTCTACCAGCAACAACAGCACTAACATGCGTGCTTCCAGCAACAAAAACAAATAAACAAAAAATAAATGAAAAGCCAAATGCAACACAAAGCCGGCGCGTTGCCATTCAGCCGAGATTGCATTGATGGAATATTTTCATTTACAATTGACACGCTAACCAACAGCAGTACCAAAAACTGCAACAGCAACAAGCAGACACAATACAAACGAGTAACGAGTAACGAAACCCAAAAAACCATTAATATTGTGATATTTATAGACAAGAGCATAAGAGTGGGCCAGTAGCGATCAGACCCCATCGTCACTGCGCCGAATCGGCTGTCATGGTGGTGAATGTGCGTCGAGGGAGGCGAGCGGGCGGTGGGTTGAGACTGGCCCAACACCGTGGTTGGCTACAAAACAGCCAAAGCGCCAAAAGACACGCAATCTACAATACGGCACAGTATTGTTGTACAACAACAACAACAGTAACGGTCTTATTGTATATATAACTACAACAACCATAATGACAAAATCGGCTCACTTTCACCTTGCAATGTCGTTGCTGGTCGTTGGCTCAGTTACTTTATTTCCACATCGTCATGCGAGTTGTGTTGTTTTTGCCATTGCTGTTTCGACTGTTTCGACTGTTTATAGTGTTGTTGTTCACCGAATTGTTGTTGTTGCTGTGGCGTTCAACATGCCACTCGGCAGCTTGCTCGTCTCTTTCCCCAAACAACTAAATTTATATGGTTGTTGTTGTTGTTGTTGCTGCCGCTTTTGTTGCTTTTTCACATTATGCACATCGCATCAACTTTGGGTAAATTATCACAATTCGGCGCATAATAATTTTTCAGCTGGTCGCGACGAAGCAACAACAACGAACGGCCTTTCGGGCCCCTTCCGCCGCCAGTAGTCGTTGCAGCGGTGCGAACGTAGTGACGGTGCTGTCGTCATGATAGCGGCGACAGCTACAATTTCACCAAACAACCTTCACATTCGCGCATTCTTTTTCACCTTCGTCCATGACCACGGTTACTGATTTTTTCATTTCGCTTTTTCAATTCATCGATTGCATTTCTTCGGCGACGTCGATTGTGTCTGGCTGGTGTGCGACTTTGACGTGATCACGGTCAATCTGTCGCTGTTACCAACACTCTGCTTACTCTTCCTCTTAGCACTACCAAAAGAGTGTCGTCGATATGAAGTCGTTCTGGTTACGAATTTGTTTTGATTGCTGCCGAGCACGTCGTTATTGCCGCTGTTGTTGCATTTGCCGGTTTTGTTGTCATTTTCGATTTTTCATTTTTTATTTTGCGCAATTTTTTTCGCGTTTCTGATTTCGTCGATTTGGCTTATATTGCTGCAAGTTTGCCGATCGGCGTTACCGTACGATTTAAAAATCATTTTCTTATACTTTCGGAAGCTTTTTTGGTTTTCTCTCGCTATGTACTTCTCTGAGAGTATGATTAGAAATGCTCTTAAGGGTCTTTATGGAAATAAGCGGTTGAAATTGTAAATAAATTCAGAATATTTGTTGCATCACAAGGGATCAAAGTCTTAGCATTACTTCTGATTTTCGTTTTAGGTTAACTTCATATTTTAGAAACGTTGTTGAGGTCCTGTACTGAGTTCCAAAATAATGCTAAACTTCGAAATTTTTCGGTCTTCTGTTCTTCGGAGGTCAGGATAACTACTAATTCTCCTAATTTATAAGAAATTTTTTGGAGAAAAGTATAGTCCTAATATAAAGTTAGCATAACTTGAGGGTTACAAGAAATCTTGTATGTTATTGGCTTAAAAATCTCGAGGTTTTATCGTTTTTCCGATAGTTTCTTATTGACCTCGAGAGAGGCTAACAAATTATTCCTCTGTTTACGAAATTATATACTCGTATTTGAAGGGATTCAACTGTTTGACTTTTCAAAGAATTGCTTATCAAAGTTGGGTAGGTTAGGTTAGTTTGATCGCAAGAGAACTGGGGTGTGCCCGGGTCTTAAAATTATATATAATTTATGCTTATCGCAATTTTTGTTGGGTATTTTAAAATTTTTATTCGAAATTCTTGAGTACTACAAATAGCCAGTGTTTCTACCGGTGGCAACACCGTTCAATATTTTGCGCAAGTGTAGCTCGTTTTAATTTTATTGTTTTTGCTTTATTGTTGCACTTGTTTTCCATATCATTTGGTGCTAGTCATTTACTTTCGTTTGCATACCCGTTTATAGAACAAAAACAACAAGAAACAACAAAAAACTACAGTAAAAACTCATCATCAATAAAGCTCATTTAACGCGCTTCTCTCGCTCCTTTTCATACTCTATCGCGCTCTCCCTCTACCACTTTAATCGCTGCATTCCAGCGTTTCAACTCGATTACTGTTGATACTTTTTCCATTAGTCTTCCTCCTTTCTTTCGGATCTTCCATTTGGTTAGTCCAAAAATAAATTTAACACATTTTTGTTGTTATTGCTTTTAACTAGTCACTCGATCCACGCTCTGCACCGCTCACCGTTGGCCACTTGGGTCGGTGTTGTGGTGCGTTAAAAGCTTACTAATCATTACTAGTTTCAGCCGTGTTTTGTTGTTGTTGTTGGTGGCGTTTGAGCACCTTACTATTGCGCTGGCATTGTTGTTGCTATTTGGGTTTTAGTTTAATTATGACTTTTAGGCGCGAGCGCTGCTTCTTCATTGAGTTAGTGTGTGTGTACGTGTGTCGGGCATATACGAAAATGACGTCACCGCAGTTACGAAACTTGTTTCCTCGATTCTCTTGTCTTATCTTCGCTACTTTGCTGCTTTGTTGTTACCTATTTATTTGTGTTTGATTAATTTCCAACTGTCCATTTATGTGCAAAATTAAATTTTGACCAATTGATTTTTTGTAACCCATTTATATTTGTTATATGAGCATTGGGAAGCTGGTGCGACCACTTCTTTCCACTCTTTTGTTGCTGTTTTTGGGTCTTTTAATGATAAACAGTGCTTTCGTTAATTGTCCACCTTTAAGCATCTTTGAAAGCGTCTTCCGCACATGCCGCTCCGCTCGCCCGTATCTGAACCAACTCGCTGTAAAAACTGTATTTTTAGAGCAAATGCATATTAAAGCTTACGGCATTTACGGTGTCGCACGCAAACATACATGACATCAGTTATAATAGAAAAGCTACCTTACATTTTGCGCTCTGTTTTTCTGTGCTCTACTTAATACAAGGGACGGCTTAGTAAACAAGTTGCGATTGCGCAATTGAAATTTGGTATATAATTTTAAGAAAAGTTATTGGCCCTAATAAGAGCTTTCTTGGCATTTATCGATATACCGTTTGTATGCAATTGTTTTGAATTTATCGATAATTTGATCTTCAGAAAAATGTTTTTGCATTAATCGATAATGCGACTCTTCACAAAATGTTTTTGTTTTTCACTCACCTCTGGCACTCGTCGCTTAAATTCTTCCTCACTGAGTAATATCAGTGCTGCACCATTTTCTGGGAACTTCGCCTCCAAATCTTCGATTTCTGGCAATTTGAATTGTGCTACTGTGGAACGTAGCCAAGAGTGTGCTTGGGATACCGACCAATCGCAGGGATCTGAAAAAGAGACGAGAACAATTAAACCCAATGCTTCCAGTAGAGAGTCGGTAAAATAGACGCAGTCACTATTCAAAAAGAAACATACGCCGGAGTCATCTTTAAATGCTCTGATAAATTTTTTAAATTGAATATCTTCACTTGGGTGGCAAAATATATGTGACTTTATATGCTTATTAGCACATAGAGGTTATAGCATAAATAGCTCTCCAAAACTTTCGGCAGCATTTCGACCACGTACTAAAGTCCCGTAGAAAGCGCTAGAAAGATAATTCGTAGTCTTTCTATAATTGATATTCGAAATGATGAAGAACCGAATATATAATCCAGAAAGGTTGTTATTAGGTAAAGTGGACCTCAAGCCAAATAGTTTAACGTTAAGTCATGAATGATGTATGAATTTTGAGGTTATGATATTGATATCACGAATTTTTTAGAGTTCAACGAAATTAGATTTCAGATATTTTGTTAAATTTGAGGTTAAAATTTTCTTAAGATGTGGTATTTGGACTAAAACTGCTACAGCCTCTGAAGACTAAATTCTTGAATACCTTGAAACATTCCCAATTAAATTGAAAGTCTTAAAGATAAATTTGGGTTTCGGAACTTTAGAAACTTTCTTAAAAATACTATGAAACTTCCCAGCAACCTTAAAAATTAACGATATTATGTCTATTATCGAACGGAGGAAAGAACAATTGTTATAAAAGAGATAAAGAATCGTTTGAAATCACACGCCAAAATGCATTGAGTTTTAATATGAGTATATTACTTACCTTGTGATATCTGCAGTTTGGCACAGGTCTCCACGGCCTGGCTCTTCGTATCCTCGAGTGCCATTGAGATCACTTGTTCGATATTACCACCAACTTCATTCATGCTACAACCCATGGGGATGTGGTTCTCTGCGAAGAACTCTCGTAGCATTTGATGATCCTGACTTTTCTGTTGTTGTTGTTGCTGATGCAGCTGTTGTTGTTGTACGGGCATCGCTGTAGTCGGTTTCAAATGACATTCACTGTTGCCGTTGTTGTAATCGTTATAAGCTCCGTTGGAGAACTCCTTTTTATCGAGCAACATATTCAGATCGATCAAAGTCTCCACATCAGCATCGAGCGGTTCCGATTTAATATCGGGCCACGACGAATGCGGTGACGGTGCTTCACAATTTGATTCTGGTGGCGACGGTGGTAGGATGTGTAACTCTTGCTTAATATTGCAGGCATCTAGCGAAGGATATGGCGATGAGGGGTGTAATGATGAACGCGACGAGCTCAACGAGGAACTCTGCGACTCGAAACAACTGGCGAATTGTGATTGCGGAAAACCGTATTCCGATTGAGCGGGACTCGATTGGGGTGAAGGATAAATATGCGGATACGGTGGTGGTGGTATCAATTGATTCGGCGACTTAAGCATCGATTGTGGTTGTGGCTCACGCTTGATCTCCTCCGGCAGGGAGATAGTGGAACCGAACGACCAAGCTTGCTCGACTTTAATCTGTGGTGGCGTTAATAAGTTATGAAACGGCACGGCGGATGGGGACAACGTTGGCGTTGTTGTTGGTGTAGTGGGTGTATTACAACCAAATTGATATACTATAGTGGGTATATTCCCGTTTGTTTGAGCACAATCCTGAGGTAGTAGTGATAGATCGAAGTTTTCGGCATAGGCGGCGAAAGGATCGTTGTAGGTAGACGAAGACGACGCAGAGGACGTGGACGCGGATGTGTTGGATGGTTCGAGAAATGCGTTTGCGCAAACTGCTTTTTCCACT
Organism: Bactrocera oleae; assembly: GCF_042242935.1. NCBI lineage: Eukaryota > Metazoa > Arthropoda > Insecta > Diptera > Tephritidae > Bactrocera > Bactrocera oleae. Next base: position 86,776,747 of record NC_091536.1, on the reverse strand, counting down.
TTAAGTGAAAGCGAGAGTTGAGCGGATGATTGCATCGGCGTTGTTTTGTGTGTAGTAGAAGGTGTTAGCTGCAGATGAGGCACTATGGTGGGTGGCGCCAAGCAATTGCGTTGAGTTAACTGAAATGAGGCGAGCGGAAGAAAAAATGTGTTCTAGTTGAATACTTCACAAAAGTACAAATGGTCGATTTTTTTAGAAATAAAATTTTCTAAGTTTTTATAAAAAAAAATTTTTAAGCACTCACTATAAAGCGCCTTACGAATACGTCGGTTACGCACACTCACTTTTTTAAGAAACTATTTGCTATATTTGTTTTTGAAAGGAAATCGTTTTTTATCTAGCCACTTAAATTGTGTTGTATTAGCAAAGGTGCGCGATAACCACAGCCTTGACTTCCGCGTACGTTTCCATCGAAATCAGATCAATCATACAGTGTGGCCTTTGGCGGAGCGAATGCCGCTGAGTATACCGTCAACAAAGCGCGTCATTCTGAAACTAGTCGCCACAGCTTCTATAACAGCACTAAATATTTCTGTTGCGCCGCGCCAAACTCCAAAGCGTATGATTTACCTCACTTAGTGCTGCCATTTTCCAAACGCTTAGCAATGCAAATCGAGACGTTTGCGTGTTGGATGGTATGACGCCACAACTATCGGGTGCGATCTGAAGTGAGGCGACTCAGAGAAAATTCCCAAACGAAAATGCATTTATGCAAGCTGTGAAAGCCCACATTTTGAGTTACTCAAAACACCCCCGTCCAAGCGATAAAACCCTCAACCCCGCGCGAATGTTCGTGTGTGTATAAAAACACGACAGCGCCACGGAGCCCCGAACACTCGTAAATGTTAAGCTTGTGTTTGTACGTAAGGGTGCAATGTGAGCGCAAATGCATGCGCTTAAAGCTCTCAGCTCCAGCCAAAGCGTAGCTGTATTGCTAATCGCTCAAACTGTTCTTCATTAACTTTGTATTTTAGAATTTCCGCGCGTCAGTGGAGCAAAGCGAAAAAATAAAGCTTGGTGTTACTAAAGTTGCATTTCATGCTAGAACTAGTTTTGCCGTTTTAGCTAACTTTTATGCCATTAACGCCGCTCAATATTCTGTGCGCTTTGTTCTTAAGAGATTCGTGGAAAAGCGCTCAATCACTGAATAGCATAAGCTTGAGCGCGTAGTTAAAAACTGAGCTGTTACTACTATTGATATGTATATTTTATTGATACTATTTCGATTTGAAGTTGGCTGAATGTGTTTGTGATGATATTAAAAACATTTTTCTCTCTTTTTATATTTTGTATATGTACGTGTCTATTTAAAATTTTAATTACTTTTTTGCGCTGCTAATATGCGCCTTGAGACGCATGTTCAACGCGTTGCACAGTAGATCGGATTTATACCAATTTTCTATATACACTTACAAGTATATTTGTTTCCCTAAACGATATTGCTTTGTCATTTGTTCAGTGTAATCATTATTATCACAATTATGATTACGATTGTAGTTAGTAATGCAGTTAGATAATTAAAGTATAAAACCAATGGTAATCATGAAAATTATAGCCGTTCCCACGACAGTAGCAATCGGAACGCAACCGGAACGGACCCGGATTTTATCGGGCCAAAGACTGTCAACTCGGCATAATTCTGCTGCTACAAAAACTACAATAACAATATGAAAATTATACTAATCGTAATCATGAAAATTATGACTAAAATGAGAATTTGTAATTTAGATATTTAAAGATTTGCTTGTTACTAATGGTAATCATGAAACATATGATTACAATTACAGTATTTTAATTTCATAATAAAAGTTTAACTTATTACGAATACTAATTATGAAAATTACGTTTATGATTACATTAATTGTATTTAGCTAATTAAAGATTTACTTGTTACTAATGGTAATCATAAAAATTAGGACTGCGATTGCATTATTGTAATGTAGATAATCAAACATGTACTTGTTACTGATGGTAATCATGAATGTTATGATTTCGATTACAATATTGTAATTAAATAATTAAAGATGTACTTGTTACTAATAATAATCATAAAAATTATAATTATGATTAAAGTATTGTAATAAATTAATTACAGATTAACTTGTTATTAAAGGTATTATCTATTGTACTTAGATAATTAAAGATTTACTTCTTACAAATGGTAATCATGAGGTATTGCGCGATTATGATTACATAATAACAATTCATGTTCAATGTGGTAATCAAGAAAATTATTATAACGTTTAATTTCTGTTATAATTTCAGTAATGATCATGAATAGTAAGATTACGATTAAATAATTGTACAATAATTAAATAATGTAGGTAATGTTTCGAAATTCAGTATTACTTATGAACTTTATAAATTTGAAATTGCTTTGCATTTTATGACCGTTATACACACACTGTGCGTTATTTACTTTGTGCTATTGTTGTTGTCATTCGTGTTTGTTTAGCAGTTGCCAGCGGCCGATTTTTGAAACTGATTCGGGGTTTTCCAACGCCAAGCCAGTTTGCGCTCAAGCTCGATCAAGCGTGAGCAGCAAAAGTAAGCGAGCTAAGTTCTAAGCATACGTGAGTACCTTTGCTTATACACATGCTGATACATACATACATGCATATATATGGCATGTAGTGCCGACGGCAGTAGCTATTTTATTCGAACATTGTTTGAAATTTATATGCGCGAATTTACTTCATATGCTATACATACGAGTATATGTGTGTATGTGTTTGTACGCTTGTTGTATATTAAAATGCAGACATAAATATGTAAATGCCAACTAGTCACGAAGTTATTACATTTTTTATTGTGCTACGCTGACTGAAAAATTGAAAATAAGTAAAATAAATTAAAAACTGAAATGAAACGCTATAGAAATACGAGTACAACAACAAATGGGGGAATGTAGAATAACCCAAAGTTTGGAAAATGCTTACGCTGGGACTTTACAACAACACGTCAGCGGCTGCTGGCTGCTGGCAGCTGGTAATTGGAGTACTGATGTGGGCAGATACGTTGAATATGCCATGAACTGTGCCTGTAACCGTACCATTTGTTTTATTTTGTTGTTACTTTCATGTTATTAAAACAAATACAAACAACAACAAATCGTGTAACCGCGTATTATACAACAACAACCTGGCAGTATGTGTCAATTGTGCGGGAAAATTAATTGATTTTAATTTCTAAAAATAACTTTGCGACATGACCGTTTCACCAGCAAAACAGCCCGATCCCTCTGCCCGTCACACAATGTTGTTGTGTACAATGAGACGTATTGTGTTCGCGCGTAAAAAAAATATATATATTTCTATTCGATTTATGACGTTTGCGCGTTGAACTCAGAATTTATTAGCTGCAACATTGACAGGTGTCGGGGCGCAAAGGCAGTAGAAAAAGAAGAATGACAGTTAAGAAATGAAAATAATAAAACAACAATCACTATTGATTTGCTATTCACATGCCGAGTTAAGGCTCACAATTGTTTACGAGTATATCTTGATTGCTAGATACAGTTGTCTCTTGCCGCAATTCGTTACGTTAACTTAACTAGAAGAGATTTAGAACATTTTATATTTCGTGTTGTCCCATTGTGTGAACACTTGGAAAACGTGAGGCGCGTTGGTTTTTCTGTTTCACACAAACAAAACAATCGCAGCGTTTGTTTGCGGGCATTTTATTAAAGAGCAGGAAGTTCATTGGAATTTCCACAGTGATCTAATTTTGTGCGCAATATGGCACGAACAGAACAAGGCGGGAAGAATGCTAAAAGCATATTTTTACTACATTAAATGGGCAAACAAAAAATGTTAACACTATTAATTTATAGCGGTACGTTCGTATGACATTGTAGTTAAATGGTATTTCATACTATAACTTAATGAAGTGGGGAAGCAGTTCTTATATGAAGACGGTTTGTTTAGTCTACTGTATACGAATGTATATGGGAAATTGCTAATTGACTCAACTAAGCCTTGTATGGTGCTATTTTTATGAAAAATTGCAACATTAACAAAAAAATTTTATTTTATAAAAATAATATAAAAAACTATTAAAAAATCTGTTAGGGCTAACTTACTTTAGTTCCTGGTAAAACTTACAACGATTTTTAATTCAAATTTATAATTTAGCAGAAATAAATTTTCTTGAATTAAATGATATTTAAAATTTTTAATTCTGTGTTACATATTTTTTCAGACGAACCTTTTATGGAACATCTCTACTAATAATTATAAAACGCCTCCCTGTTATTCTTTTTTGAAATACCGCTTTTTTTAATTTCTACCGTAATAAATATCGTGATCGTTTCGTGTGAGAAAAAAAATATCGTGCTCACACTATATTTAGTATTTATATTATTTAGAGAGATATTGTTAGTCGTATTAGATGTATTCGAATCTATGCGAACGGTTGCCACATTTCACTATTATATGTTTACTGGAATACTAATAATGCAGTAAAGCCTATTCAGGTCTTTAAAATATTTTAAAAATTTAAATGATCGGCAATGAGAAAACTTTGAGCAAACATAAATACATATGTATGGGTACATACATATCAAATAAGTAAAATTGTAAAACAATAATTAAAAAAATTAAAAATAAAATTATTCAAAAAAATTCAATTCAATATTTTTTTTTATGTTAACTGAAGAAATATATATTTTATTATCTATTAAAAATTAAAAATTATTCTATATTCAATTTTCTTTTTCAATTTAATATTATCTATATTTTGCAGTATATAATTGTATACAATTCCTAGTGAATGTAAAGACCACACCCACTACAGGAAGCACAAAATATGTTTATAATTTTCATAATACACATAATCAGCAAATTAATTCCTTTTACATTCTCCTTCACAAGCGGAGTACAACGCCATCGCAACACACACTCACTCAGCGCCAACCAGGTTCGTTGCTTAAGTCTTTCGTTTGCTTTGCTCAACTCCAAGCAAATTTCATTGATTTTGGTTGAAATTGAAATATTCGATTTTAATTTGAAATTCATTAATTCCAACGGCACTCGATGATCATTTGCGGTTTTAGAAACCTGACTGAGAAACAGCATATCTAGTAATTGAAAATGCTAAAAGCAGAAAAATTCGCGATTTTAGTTGAAGTTAGAAATATTAAGGCATACAAAAAAAAAAAATGATAATGCACATTCTTGGGCGTTGCGTTATGGCATAGTTTTTCTTTTGTCGTTTAATGCCAGTTTTATATTGCGCCTTCAAGTGAATTGCTTTTGTTTTCTTTTTTGAAGGTCTTTGCATGACGAGTGTCTTTGGTCTTTTCGCTCGTGAATCATCGCTACTACGCCTTTGATAGTGGCAATTTTAAATGAAATATGCTCAAAGCATTGCACAATATACGCAAACGACGCATAGCATTTAAAATGAAAAAAAAGATAACAACAATAACAATAGCACTACCATAACAGACTGCTATGCGTTGCCCTAAGCGAAGACCGAGGGGGGCAAAACACACGTAGCAGAAAAGTAAAAAGGCAAAATAACTTTATACATAGTAATAAAATAAAGAACAAACAGCTCACAAATGTCCAGATAATTTATGTGCATGTCAGCGGCCGCAGGAAAACACCATTTCATACTCGCCAGAAATATGCACTGACATCGGCTGATATGTACACAAACACAAATACATACAAATGCAAACAAACATTTGCTAAGTACCAGCAGGCATTGCAACGCCTGGTGAAGGGTTATGCCTTGCTCGTTACTATCGCTGGCCAAATGCCCAGTACAACGCAGCTCCGGCCGTCACGTGCGCATGCGTGTTGACAGTGCTAGTCGCCGTGCGCTCGGCCACACGACTGCTTGCTGCGCATTTGAATGCGTTCTAAGTGAATGCCTTTATTGTTTTTGTTGTTTATGGATTTTTGCATATTCACAAACGCCCGCTTGCGCACTTCTAATTCTGTGGGCGTTTAACTGAATTGGCTTTGCGCTGCCATCGCTTCACGCCGGCGTTCCCGTCATCGTTTCATGACAACGTGCTTATGCTATTTTTGCACCGATCATTATTTTGTAGCGCATTGCACTCATTTTGTATGCAAAACTTTATGCTCAATCATAAACTGACGCAAGTTAAGTACTCGAATTTAAGTATTTTTCCCTATCAGCGCATTAAATCAGTGCTACCATTATGTGGTGGATTGTGTGCAATTTGTTGTTGTTGCAAAGTGCTGTGTTTGGTATGTGCCTTATAAGTTATTTGTAAAAACTAATGCTAAACCTTGATAAGCATGACTTTGATAAATAACCAGTAATATCATCTGTAATGATAATACAATGAAGTGTCTTGATAATTGGATTTAAATTTATAATAAATTTATTATCCACCACTAAATTATGTTTGAGAAATATTGGCTGAGTTTTTTTTTAAATATTAATTAGAAATATTTGCCACATGAAAAAAAAATAATAATTGATTCTTCATATTTTATTATTTTTTATTAATTAAATCCATGTACCCTAATTTTAAAATTTTTGTCCAAAAAGTCAAAAAGTGGCAAGCATGTTACATAGATTTAATTTATTTCGTTATTTTCAACTTTTTCAAACTCCGAATATGCTTTCTGCTTACATTATAAATAAATATTTATAAAAGTATGTGCAGCTCAATTTTTTCATATAAAAATGGTATGGAAACGGTAAATAGTTTTCATGTTTAAAATATTGTGTCAACTTTCTTATAAAAAAGTTTTAAAAATTTACGTCTTCATGTTTTGTTATAAATACTTTATTTAAAATATCTACAACATTTTTACAATTTTGAAGTACAAAAGTGGCGATTCTTTTTTTTTTTACCATAGTAATATATCATAGTATTGTATGTATTTTTTATACAATAACATAAGGCCTACTGATTTTGACGTGTGCGATTTTTAATGAAAATTTGCGTTGTTGGAAAAATGTTCTTAATGTTTTAAATTAAAAAAAAAAATAAACGTGCTTGGAACATTAGAAGCTAGGTTTACATTAAATTTTGTGAAAGCATTTTTTTTTTTGTAAAAGATAAAAATAAAAGTTATAGGGCTTTTCCTTACTTTGCCATACAACTTTTTTATAAATTGCTTGTAGTTTTGCCGTAAATCGAGATAAACCGTGTATTAAAAATTAATACATGCCCCTCCTCTTCCCGACCTTAGATCGCCCGTAAATTATTTTTCCCTTATTTTTTGTTATTTTATTATTCATTTCCAATGGGTTTCAACCTACTATGCATTCCTTTCGTTTTTTACTATTTCCAAAGCCTTCTGCACTCCGTTCCTCTATTGATGGTATGTTTAAGAATTTTGTTTTTAATTTCTTAATTTTTTCCATGATTTTTCGTGACAGAGCGTTGCTTTTTGTATACTTATATCGTAACTAACAATTCAATAATGCACAAAAAATCAACGTGAAAAGTACAATATGCCACTTGAATATCTCAAAAGTACATATGGTATGTAAAGATATGCATGTATGCGCCAAGATTCCAGCATTTATTTAGTTCCACAAAATACCAAAAGATATTTGATTTGGAAAAATTCCCGTTTTGACTAGTAATGAGATATTGGTTTTTATCAAAACGTCGCTGAGGGGAAAATCTATTTTTAACTTTATTGTAAGATAAATTTACGACGGACTCAATTTGGCTACCGTGCAACGCAGAATTCATTTTATTTCTGGAAATCCCTTTACGTGAGTGTAACTGAGCACATATATTTAGCAATCAATTACTATTTACCGTTTGTTAGTCATCAACAGTCTACTGCTCAATTAATTCTCATCAATTCAGAGTCAACTAAACATATTCGTATTAGTGTGTGTATCTGAGGCTGAAATAGGTATATTAAGAATGCAACTATAATTGAGAGCAAAATCCCAACAATGCAGTCGAAGAAAATAGGGAGCGCAACTCGGGTTATTAATATTGAATGACGCTTATTATTTATAGGATTTTCCAAATTTGCAAATTTAGAAATTTATGAAAAAATCATTGTCTTAATTTAAATTGCTAATTTTTTTTGAATCCGAAATGAAAATGAGTCGTTTGTTTTAAACACATTAATCAGTTGAGTACTAGAATAGCTATATGAGATATTTTATATTCTAGATATAAAATTATTAAATTGTATAGCGCAACGCTGCCTGTGTATAAACCGTTAAAATAGTGGTCACTGTAATGGCAGAGGAAATTTATATATATTTTTGAAATATAAATAGCTCTCATGGTTTAATATTAAATAGTTTGTATGTTGCCACCTGCTTGAAAAAGCCAAATAACAAAAAACTAGAAAATAGGGAAATATCTAAACTGTAAAGGCTTAGAAAAACTTGTAATGGAAAATATTTTATGTAAGGGTTGCCACCTTTTTCGAATTATAAACTTCACACAGTTGATTGAATTTTTGAGTTATTTATGTTTATAAAAAAATAGGTTCAGCCTAAAATAGTTTAAAATTGCTTACAGTTGAACACATTTCCGGGGAGGGTTGCCAAGTAAAAGATTTGATTCAGAATATTTATTTATTATTTAAAATTTATAAGAAAAACAAGTTAGAAATACGAGTATATGGGCATAAATACAAAGAGGTTTGCAACCGCTTGGATTGGAAAATTTTTTTAAGAAGAGTTACATATTAAATTTAAATTTACATTTTTTTGATCAGATTTGACTTGAAAATCGAGTTTAGACCGTATGGGTTTTAATCTAAAGAAGCTCAAAAAAGCTTACAGCTGAAAAACAAAATTTGGTGAGCATTGCTACCATTTCTGAATCAAAAAAAAATATAATTTATAAAATTTATAACAGAAACAAATTAAAAAGTAAGGTTATCAATCCGCAGAGGTCAAAAGAAGTTTACAATTGAAAAAAAATTGAGTAGCGTTGCCACCTATTTGTCATTTTTTTGAATAAATGTAATTAATTAAAGAAATATTACAATTAGGGCATCAAAATAAACGGGTTTGAGAAAGACTACTATTGGCAATATGGTTTGAAGCAGGTTGCCAGCTGTTTGAAATATTTAATTAAAATTGTAGATTTAATACTAAAATATACGTATCAAATGAGAAGTATTTAAAAAATTACATGGAAATCAAGAGCCTATACATCGATATCTACACGAACCATTAATATCTTAACTGGAATATGAAAATCGCTTTTATTTTTGGAGTTAACCAAAGATTTTTGTACAAAAAAATTCTTATGCAATTATTATATTTTTTCGAAGTACATATAGCTTACAGCAGCTTTATTTCTCGTAGCACAGCTGTACGTACTTAAGCTCGCAAATACATACTAACGAATATCCATATGTATCTTTATATTATTGTACATATGGAGGTATGTGTGTGTGATCAGAACATAGCTATTATGAAATCCAGTTTTTTAAGACACCCACCACCAACAACAACACACAACAGCAAGTAAGCAGCAACAACAGTAACAATGTGTAAAAATGACACAAATAAAAAGTACGAGCATAACAAAATCAAGCGCTTGCGCACGATCAAATAAATGGGTTTGTACGCGCTAACCAGCGATCTGTGTGAATATAAAATCAATATAAAAGACAAGATATAAATAAATACCAAAAAATAAACATAATAATAAAAATAAAAATAAAACAAAAATAATTCCAACACCATTTTGTTATGTAAGAACACACAAGTGTTTATTTACACATGGGTTTGTGTAAGTGTGTGTGTGCGCCAACTTGTTTTCATGCTTGGCTTATAACGTTCGCCAGTGATCCACATACATAAATATAAATGAAAGATTATTTGCATTTGTTCTTCTTACATATTCAAATGGTGCTGGCGTTGTTGTTGTTTTTGTTGCTGCTGTTAGTTGTTGTGCGCACCAATTTGTTATAATTTTAATGCTTGTTTATTACTTTGTGTATTTGTGCCTGTGTGTGTGTATGTGTGCTGAGTTGGTTTTTTCTACGTTCTGCGCAGTGGCAACTGACCCAGCCCACCCCATCGGCCGCGGTGCGCCAAAGTAATACCGAACGGTTAGCAGCGTTTGCCTTTTGCCTCTTGCCATTTGGCGTTTGGCGTTTGTCAGTCACCGCTGAACAAAGAATTATTAGACTCAACTTGATTTGTATTTATAATTCAACCTTGAACAGCTACAAGCAACTGGTACCGTAGAAGTAGCAGCGTTGCAGAGAGAACCTGTACAAATTTACAAGTCTTGTTTTTGCTGTCGATTTTTTTCCACTTTTTGTACCTTTTATTGCCTTTGGTAATGGAAATGTAGCGTGAAGTAATAAAACCGGCACGAAGTGTTCAATTAGTATTGATTTTCAAATCTTTTATTCTAAATTTACATTTGCAATTAAGCTGAGTTCACAGTTAGCTTGGTAATTACATTGAGTGCATCGTACGCCGCTCCCTTTGGCGACGCTGAACCGCTCCTGCAACGCTCAATCAAACATTTCAGTGTCAGTTGCGAACGCTTTTATCTACATATTGCAATAGACTCGTTTATTTATGCGAGTATATGTTAATATTATGAATTTGAATTGCATATTAGAATAGAGCGGGGGAAAAATTAACGACATGGCGGTACAGACTGGTGTAAACTTAAATTTTTCTAAGCAAATAAGCTTGTATTTCACTAGACGGCTTTTATATGCCATCTAATCGTGATAAATTAATATGTGAGTATATACAGGGTGCACCAACAGTTTGATTTGACAACTGTATATTGACGTAGTGGTCGTAGTTCCCTAACACTTTGCGTTAAAACACTTATTAGAAATATAATATATCATATTTATCGAGCATCATGCGCAATTGACATTGACGTGTTCGATACACCATATTTCTGTTTGCTCGCTCTGCTATTTGGTCAAATATTTAACATGAGAAAACAGAAACAAAGTCAATAAGTTAAATTCGATACCAGAGAGTTTGGGGATATATTATTTAAGTGGTAGGTTTCTTCAGTTTTTAGATAAGACCAGTTCTACTTTGGAAATAAATGCACTGGAAAAAGTTCATTGAGCTAATGATTTATATTTTCATTCGGATGAGTTTTCATATTAATTAACGCACATCTAGTTCGTTATCTGTGAGTGAGTTATGCCGTATGAAGGGTCAGATTATATATTTTTTTCTGTTTCGAGGCTATCAATAAGGTCTCTTAACAAAAGAAGCATATTTCAGCTTAAAGTTAAAGTCGACGCATGAAACCAAATAGAGAATTCAAAGTATCAGTTCGACGTCAGTCGCTTTTACCTAACTAGAATATACCCACATGTGTAGCCAGGGTCTGTCAACTCACACAGCAGAAATATATATTGGCTATAAGTAATGATATTAGATAGTGGAATGTTTTCGGTAGGAATTCAGTTTCAATGTAAACAATAAGGGCGAAATCCGGCTGAGACATCCAGATAAAAGCCTCTGCAATTGTTAATTGTCGTTAAAACAAAGTCCCTGACAATTTACTACATTGCGAATCCTTACGAACTTGTTTACACAAATTTTTTAGCTCCATTTGGCTTCGTATAATGATTTAATAGACTTTCAGGATCGATCTTATGTTAGATTTTTTTTTTTACTTTTTGGTTAGTATTAATAAAGTATGCCGAAAAATCTCTTGCACTTGAACCACCCCATAGATATTTATGCATTTAGATTAGCTGCAAATCGCACGAGCCGCACACCAAAGTGATAGCCATCAGGTTGCGCTCGGCCTGCAACCAGTTGGCCTTGGCTGCTGCTGTGGCGGCCAGTTGTTGGCTGTGCCTGTTGCAGTGGCAGCGAGCTGGTAGCAAACAAAGAATGCATGCATTTAAATAAAAATTAAAATTATATTAATTTATAGTCGCATTGCAATTGCGGCAATTCGCGCTTGTAGATGCACGAGTAGTTGCAAGCTGAAGCGTTTTTGTCTTATGGCAAGTGTGCAACAGTCCTTACCACTAAATCTCAATTTGTTCTACAGAAGATCATTTGAATGCAAACTCTATGATGTGCCTCTGCAAAGCGCTGTAGCTATTCGCGAAGCGTGTGTGTGAGTGTTAGTTTCGCTAAGTCCGTGTGGCACGTTTCTGCAATAATCTGAAATAATCGCATTACAAGAAATGCCGCAGGCATGTCGTAGCTAACTTACATTGCCGCGCGCGGCTTAATTAATTAAAGCCGTGGGCACGGTGTTGGCGCGACAGCAAAGAGTGACGAAGAGTGTCACTGCCGCGGCTGGTAGCTGCGTATGCGTGGGTTGTGCCGTTGGATCTGTCACAAAATAATAAGAAACTTATATACATATTGTTTCGAATTATGCAAACATTTTAGAATCAAAGCACTTCAGCTATTTAAGTCAACAAAAACAACAACAAAGTGTTTGTAAAGTTGTTATGATGTCGGCGATGTATGCCTGTGTGGCGGGTAGCAACGCACAATCGTGACTTGAAACTTGATAAAATATTAATCTCAATTAAGCGACGACCTTTTGCGATTTCAAAATCAAGACAATCGCGCATATAGCTGGGTCCACCACTTGTGTGTGTTTATATGTAAGTGTGTGTATATTGAATTGTGTCGCACGAAGTTTGCAACAAAATGCAGTAACAGATTGCCACATGCTTCATTTTGACAGTGTTTTTTTTTTTTTTGTTATAAATTTATAACTGTTGACATTTGACCAAAATGCTACAAAAAATGAATATTGAAAATTCATATGGAATATAAAGGTCCTTCTGTTTAAAGGTCCTTGCGTTTAATAAACAACTTGAGTAGAAGTCTAACCCTAGTTTAGCTATATCTAAGATTATGAAATATGAGGTTTCTAATTTTATTGTTCATCTAAAATGTAATTCTGGCTCTTGTCAGTCATTCAGAGTTAGTCAAAATTGGTAAGAATACCAAATTGTTGAATATTTTCAAGACATTTGCTACAAATTGTTGAAAAAGCAAAAGTGAATTTGCACTTAAACCTCTTACTGAACTGTCTGCAAAGCTGTAGGGGCCTGAAATATCTTTCGTTTATAAAAGTTGCGCCTCTTCTTATTTAGTTCAAAATCTGATAAATTTCGTTATTTCCCATGGGATACGAAAATTTCTTTATGGAAGTTCTGACTTTCGTAGCATGTTTGTGGTTCTCAAACGAGCTAATCCAAATAAACAGTATGACTAACATCAACATTTTGCATTTGAATTAGTAGATTAGACACTTGCCTCGAAGAGAAAATATGGAATAAATGCCAACTTCTATAAAGCGGGAGCTTTACAAGAGATCTTTTAAATCTTTTGTCGCAGCCCATTTTTGCAATAATTTCCCCCATAACCTTTCTAAACCTTTTAAGAAATCACATAAATAATGTTAAGAATTCAGACATTTTCAGTTCCAGAGTTCTCATACTCTTTTTAGGCAAAGAGAAATTATTCATATTTCTTAAAAACGGTGTTGCTAACACACCATTTCCAAAGAAGGGAAAAACGTGAATAATTTTATTAGAAAAAAATAATATGAAAAAAAATCTATTGTGATTTTATTATAAAATAATTAAGAGTTTGAGAAAATTACAAGAACCAATTTATATTTTTGTATTACTGCTATAGGTACATATATTTGAAATATTTTATGAGTCTAATCTTAAGAAACAAATCCGAAAAATTATAAATTTTTTCAACCTGTTAGCTTTTCAACATATACGATTTTGCTCTGAAGTGCACATTTTTTACACAAAAAACCCCTTTTTCAAAAATCAATACATTCGCTAATTCTTCAAACATTGTATTCACTCATTGTAATAATATGTTTTTGTTTTTTTTTGTTTTTGGATTTTAGGTAATTTTGAACAGAAAATCTTCCTCACCGCCAGGCACTTGTTTCCGAAGAACCTCCTAGAGAATCCTCAAGGGATTCCAATATTTTTCAAAATCAAACACCGATTATTAAAGTATATCAAATTCTATAAATGTACCGTATTTTTATGTATTTATTAAATAAAATGCCTCTGCAAAACAAAAAAGAAAAATCGCGAAAAAATATATTTTTGGATTTGTATGTGAATATAACCCCTTAAAAGAGAAAAGAGTCAAATGTATTCCCTTGTATTCTCTTTTAAGGGAATAAATTTATAAGAAAAAAGGGCAACACAGTGCGAATGAGAAAAAGTGCATAAAACATAGGAGAAGCCCCAAGTATTGTGGCAAATATGTATTACCGAGTGCTGTCTAGGAATCAATTACTCAAAAACTTTAGGCATATATTGAAGGTAAATACGTTTTTTTAAATACGTAACCATATGTGTTATTATACCTTAAGAACGCTTATTGCAACACAAATTCTCCCGCTATCTAATTTCTAAAAATCAAAATGAGTACACCACTCAAATTATAGCCATTCTTAATAGGTGGACGCACGCTAGCGCTTTTAGGCCTGTAAAAGTAAGCAGTTAAGACTGCAATAGTAAAAAACAGTATAAATAAATACCACAAACGTTCTGTTGTTGTTGCTTTTGTTGTGTTTGCCAAACATTAATGTCGCCACCTAAGAACCTATAAGTATTTATGTCATTGAATTTCCATTTGGTTTTTGTTATTTTTGCCATGCATTCCATAACATTTCTCCGCATTGATGGCAACGTACACACACGCACACATACATGCATACATGTTGAGTACACACTTTGATAATTACGGACAGTATTTATTTTATTACTGCCATAATGAGCGATTTTCACCCCATAATACAGACGCCCGCTGTTGCCGCCCGCGTGCCGACCGCGTCCGAGGCACAGCTGCCAACAGGCCTTTAGCTGTCGAGGCCGGACTGCCTATATGCTCGCACTTGCATAGTTGGTCCACGGATGGACGACATAGTTAACACCAGCATGCTTGTGGCCAGCAGCGCCGCCGACAGCAACAGCAGCATAGAATGAGAAAAGTAACCCAAGCAATAAAATGAAAATAAATAAAAAGCAAAACTCTTGCTGAGGGTCCAGCGCTGTGCAAATGACATTCTATGAGGCAAGTATGTATGTTTGTATGCTGCTGGTAGGTACGAGTTGCTAGTTACAACGGCAAACTGTGCGATCGGTGACATTGACGGCCAAGTGTCAGACCGTTTAGGCATTTGCGCGCCAACACCGCTAAACAGCGCACTGGTGCGGTGAGTGGGGGAGCGCGGCAATAGTAGCTAGTTACAGAAATAGCGCCAGCCTCAGCTCTAGTAAGCGGGGTGGCGCAGCGCGGCGCGCTAAATCAGCAAATCATGATGATCATCAGCAAATCAATCACAAATGGCCAATTCAAGTTTTTGTCGCCTTTGTACTTTGAGAAACGAGAATATCTTAAGTAGGTCTGCAAAGTGTCGCTTATATTGGCGGTGTGGCAGCGCTGAGCCGCAGCTCTTGCGGGCACAAAAACATGCATTTTATAAGAAGATGAGGAATGTAGCCGCTTTCTGTCGGCCGCGACGCCAGCTGTCGCAGCGTGCGCTCCAGTGGTGCAACGCCGCCACAATCACAGCAACACAAGTTGGCTAGATGTGTGCTACAACAGCGTCAGCAGCGGCAAAGTGAAAATGTCATTTCCCAGAATTTGCTAATTGTTAGAATCTTTCTGTTGTTGCCCGTTTACTAATGCACTTGCTATTATTATGCGGCATTGCGGCAGCACAACCGCACACACACACACACACAGCTGTTAGCTGGCTGCTTGCTTGTTCGGCGGCTGTTGCTTTGGTATTTAGTAGATTGAAAGTTGGCTATAATTAAAAATAGTTTTCCATCTGCCAAGCATAGTCGCCTCAGTTGCCTCTCACACTCCACCATTCCGGTAGCTGTTGATCTAAATGGTTGCAGAGGCGCTGGCAAAAAACGCTCATCTGTAAGCTTGAGTAACTAAATGCATAAATATTGTCGTTGCTTTTACGCATGCGTATGCGTGTGTGTGTGTGTGTGTGTGCACTTCTATCACCGGGTTAAAAATAAATAAATTTCTATTTTCCACCAATCACCTTTTTTGTCATTAACAGAATTTTCGCTCTGCACTACATTCGAGGCATTCACTAACTTTTGATTCACTTACTGCTTACTACATTACTTAGTTGCTGATTGCTGTCGATTGTTGTTGTCGATGTTTTCTGCGTAATGAATGCCATGAATTTTGCTTTCTAATGCTAGTGATCCATATTTCTACCTATGTGGACTCTCCCTTGTTCAATAAAATGCAGCATAAAATTATGGCGTAAAAATCTTAGCATTGCAACAAGCACACAAACACCTGCACACGAAGCAGTAATTGTGGATTTAGAACACTAAAATGCGAATGTATTGGCTGCGCGCTTAATAGGAGTAAATACGACACATATTTGTATACCATATGGATATATGTATATATAGATATATGTATATATAATACATAGAAAAAGTATTGTTTGTTGTTGTGCATGCAAAGAAGAAAATACAATTATGAATACGAGTTCATTAAACCAAAAATATGTTAATAAAAATATACTTTAAAAAATTGGTTACCAGCTTGCACCCTTGACTTAGAGCTCTAATTCCAAATTCCGATATAAAACATTCAACACAAAATAATTAAAGATAAGTTAATCGGCTCTAAATACTTTAAAAGCTTTATGTCGAAACTCTGTTTTCAGAGTCGGTCTTCGAAACGGCTGCACCGATCGACTTGCAATTGCACACGATCTTCTTGGATATATTTGTTAGGTAATAATCGTAGAAATAAGATGTTTGATAATAATTTCGATTTTTGAAAATCAAAATTTTGACTTGGCTTTCGTTAACTGCCTGTATTCAGTTACTGTACTAAAAATTTTGTTTTGGTTTTTGGATTTGAGGTAATCTTAAGCAGAACAAATAAGGATGGGCAAATGTGTGTATGTGATGTTAACTTGACCGAAGCGGTTAAATTTAATATATTAAGTTGATGTGGAAAACGTCAACCAGAGGATCGGAATTCATTATATTAGGGACATGAGGTATAGACCAAGGTATAGACCAATTCAGCGCTAAACCACATAATTAAAAAAAAAAACTTGTCCACTTAATTTCACTAAAATATCACACATTGTGACCAAACTAAACGGTTAAAAGACAGGTAGAAAGACGGAAATCATTTTATGGAGTATATTGGCGATAAAGAAAGTTGCCGGCTCATTGTATTAATTGTGCCATTGCTCAGGTATACTCGAGATCATATTTTAAAGCAATTTTATATATGTATAAATAATACTCACTGACCGATATTTGCCATAAAACTTGTTCGAATAACAAAAATCATATAATATATGGTATAAAGTCAACCGAAAGTTCAAAATTCTTTATTTTAGGTATATGGGGGCTAAGAGAAGTATGCACCCGATTCAACCAATTTTTGAAACACACGCAAACTATTATAGGTAAAAGGTTCTCTCTGAATTTAAATGATATATCTCACACAGTAAATGATATTTACGGTAAAAAGTCCATTTTATGTATTGGGGTTCACATATGCGGTACCAAGGGCTTGAAAAGTCTTCGTTCGATTTGGAAAAATGTTGGTCATAAGGTGGTATACTTTAAGGGCATTACTCGTGCCCATCTTTATTCCGATACATAAATTTTTGCTTAATTTGCATACTAGGAAGTGAGAGAATGGAGGATGGAATATAAAATTGTGTTATATGGGAAGTAGACGTAGGTTACCCTTAAAGGTGGCCGGAGTCACGATCCTTGTTCAATTTTTGTTTTTGCTCCTTAATTGAACAATTTTTTGTGTAAATTCAACGTCACTGACTCGTATATTTTATGAGTTATCGCATTTTTAGTAGTTTTAATCAAAACCGTTATAGGGGGAGTGAGCGGGGTTATCACCAATTTTCATACTGTCGATAGGGGTGCTATAAATATTTGTCCTGAGTGAACTTGGTTATTATAGCTTAAGCGGTTTAGAAGATATGCACATTAAACTTATTAGAGAGACCACGCCCACTTTTAAACAAGTTTTTAAACAGCAGAATCAGTCTTATCGCTTATTTTGGAGCTTAGTTATCGCAATTTATTGGCTTTCGATTAATGGCTTTTTGTGATTTATGCTCATCTGCAGTAGCAACCATTTTACGGCGCCCAGAAATATGTGTACCAAGTTTTATCAAGATATTTAAATTTTTACACAAGCTACAGCTTGTACAGCCAAACGGACGGATGGACGGACAGACAATCACCCGGATTTCACCTCGCCTTGGGTCGTTCTAAAAATCTTAAAAAAAACTTTGCCCTAGTTTATGAATTGGAAAAGGACGGACACAAAACTGACCCAATTCATTTTTACTGGTTGATAAATATTAGACAGCCTATTTGGATTTATATTATTTAGAGGTACACTAGAGACAGACACTTTTTAATATGGCATATTTAATTTGTTATAAACAATTTTTTGCATATTTTAGTCAAAAAAGGAATAGGTTCCCTAAAAGGGTTTTGCAAACGGCCACCATTATTGCAAAAAGTGAAATAGTAAGGGCAAAATCCATTCCGATCTTTATGCATTATAAATTTGTAAAATAAGAAAAAAATTCGAATACATTTTAGTGCGAATCAGTGGAGCTTTTCGGCGAGAGATAATTTTAGAAAATGCGTTTATTATGGGAAAAAACTAAAAGTATTTAAAAAAAAAAACTTCAAATGTTTAAATGACAAATTATAAAAGCAAATAAGAAAAAAAAATTTCTTTTGTATTGCAAATATATGTACATATATAAATATATGTAGTAAAAAAATCAACTCTTTAACTCAGATATCTACTATTAATGTTGAAAATTTGTAATATATATTTTTAATATAAATTTATGTAAGTTTTTGTGGTGAATTCTATCGGATGTCCAAACGAACTTTAAACTGAACATAATATTTTTCCACGCCCATATCTTTAGTATATGGTTTTATGCAATGGCGTTGTTAATGCAGAAAAAAACTGTTGTGGGTTAAGAAACCACTAGTCATAAATAACAAATACAAAAAGAGTCAAGAAAATCAGTCAAATATTTCTCTTGAAAATAACCTCCTCCATAACAAACGCATTTGCAATTGCGCGAGTACACTTTACGAAGGAATATCGTCTATCTATCTAATTGAGTCGTCGTGTTCATATTGTCGAATACTTCTACCCATATTCTAGTAGATAGAACTGTCAAAATTAGGAAATTGCTCAAGAGAAGTTATCTACATTGTTTTTGGAATTTTGAGTTTGAATACTTTGATACTATAACTCTTATAGCACAATACTTGAAAGTATTAATTTTTAATTGAATTCGTATGTGTTTTGAACTTACGACCCACCAAAAAGTTGTGATGCCTCGGCTCAAACTGATGTCATCACCTTACCCACAGGTATATATATGTATATATATATAGACATATAATATATATATAAGTATATATAAATATATAGAAATATAGATCGTTTACTTTTCATTGAATATTTATAATATATATAATATTTTTATATGAGAAGTGTCAAGATTTGACATCCAGACAAGTGATAAGGCGTTGGCATACCTAACAGCAGGGCTTATCAGCAAAAGCACAAGATCACGTAGACAAACAAATCTTCTTAAAATATATAATAATTTGTTTTCCAACTCAATTTGATAGTCGGTATAATATTTTCAAAATCTAATTGCTAACAAATTAAAAAAAAAATTAAAATAAAAAATACAGCGCACACGAGAATACTGTTCGAGGTTTGCTTACTATATATTTATAGACATGACTTACCTTAGTCGAACTCGAATAGAACGTGGACATTTTCTCGCCCTCCATACTTTCAGCGTTCTCGTGAAGATTTCGATTAATTTGTTTGTTGTTATTTTGGTATCAATTTCGTTGCCTGTCGCGGCAGTTTGAGTGTCGTAGCGCTATGAGTGACCTTGCATTCGACTACTTTATGTGCCCACTATCAAACGAACGCTGAACTGCGGAGTGGAGCTGCTAGCAGCAGGGATACCGTTGTGGTCCAAATCGGCTGCGACGGTTGGGTGTATTTCAATTGACCGATTCAAATATATGGCATATATATATATCTTTATCTAATTATTTGTGTTTATTGTATGTACAATGCGAGAATGGCAATGCATTTGTGTTTGCCGTTGTTATTGGCAGGCGTTATCTGCGTTTGGCTGCTATGTGACTAGGCGCATGCGTCGTGCGCTGCGGTCGCTCATTCGCTATCAGTGGCGGCAGTGTGCGTGCGAAGTGTTTGCTAGCTCGGTTCGTTTTCATTAATGTTTTGCTATACAAAAATAACAAATATAAGCAACAAAAATTGTTTGATAATTTTTCAATATTTTGTGAGCTGGCTTACGACGTGCGGCCGTTATAGCTGCCGCGCATATTCTTTGCTGATAAAGATTATTTGCGATTTCGGCACAGCATTAGCGAAGTAATTTTCGAATTTTAATTTTTTTACTCTCGTGTTTGAAAAAGTACAGCGCGTTGTTGCTACTTGATAGCAAAATATGATTATTTACTGTTTTGTATTTTTGCTTATTCCTAGCTGTTTACTGTATGGCGTTCATATGTTGCTGTTTTTTTGCTATTATTATTATAACTTATTTTTATGTTTGTTTATATTTTTTTAATAGTTTTTATTTGGTGTTTCAATTATCACTTGCGCAACTCGCTCTAGTTAATCGCATTATTGTTGCAAAAGTCAACTATATGTTGTTGCTATTGTTGTAGTGATAGCTTATTTGGGCGCGTTACGATTCACGCTCGTAATGATGGCACACACACACACCGCACACGCACACTGGCTCGAACAAAACAACGCCGACTTGGAAGTGTATTCTCTTATCTCCGTTTTGTCGCTTCTTCAGTTGACTTTTTTCTCAATTTTAACATTTAAATATACTTTTGATTAGTATTTTTTATTAATTATATTTTCAAATTATTTATTGCTTTTGTTTGCGCACGCATAATTCACCGCTGAATTTCTTGCCAAACCGAGGACTCAAACAAAATAGAAATGTTTGTTTATTTTTAGCGCACACGCTCTGCGTCGATCACTTGTCGCTCGCTGTCTATAAACTTTTTAAAATGTTTTAAATTTAAATTACCAGTTTTATTTCAAACATAATAACAATTATTTTTTATTTTTATTTTTTACATTGTTGCCTTTCTATTTTTCGTTGATCGTGTCTCCACTTAGCGTCGAAATATGCAAATTAATATTTTTGAAATTTTTTTCACGCTTTTTTGTATAAATATTTTGTTACTTTTTCAGTTTCTTTAATTTGTAAACCGCTCGGTTTCGCGTAGCCCAACCGTTCGCCTTGCCTTTTCGCTCAAATGTGTTCGCTGAGATTTGTAAGATCGCATGTCTTACCTCATTCCAATTGAAAGTGGAAGCTTTTATTGCCAAACTGGTTTTGTGCAAAGAGTGTTGTTGAGTGCGTTTTGTAAATAAAGTTGGCGTTGCGCATGTTACCAACACTAAACCTGCACACACATGCGCATATACACAAGTAAATCTATGTATTCATAGTAGTGGCTGCTGGCTAATCAAGTGTATAGTTAGCAAAACACGCCGCTAGCACGCCAGCGCTTTCGACAACTCTTAGTTGGTTTCAGTATCAAAGCAACCAGCGTGTGGTGCGGAGCTTTTGATCGTTATTTCTTGCCATTCGCACTTGGCTTTTCATAACGGTGCATCTCGACAGGCAATAGATGATGTCTAGAAGCCTGTATTGCTAGTAATGTTGCCAATTGAGACTGCATATTTGTTATTTCGATCGCATCGGCAAAATAATCCAGATATAATTAATATATACATACGGAAATAAAAACTATTTCAAGAATATTTAGCACTCCGTAAATCTACTGATTTCATGTGGTTTTTTCACAATTTGAACGTTTATTTAAGAAAAATATGTACAATAGTACTACTTAAAGTATTGCCCATTTTAAGCTATAATCTTATACAATAAATTATATGCCTGCTGAATCAAGCCAATTCTGGTGTGAACCGTATTCCAGTGAGAGCGTTCTGGCCTATAATTCGGGTGATACGACTTCCCGACACCTGTTTCCCAAAAAGTTGTAACCGGTCTTGCAAATTTATTGCCTCGCAGCTAGTCGCAAATTCCGAGCTTTTTTCGGCAATCGCTCGCTCCAATTTGATGAGTTGTTGTCGGTGGCGTTCCCCATTGATGGTTTTGGGCTGTTTTAGGAGCTCGTAATACAACACACCCTTCGGAACCCACCAAATGTCGTTACACATACGATTTTCTACATTTAGAGTAAAGAAGGGATTGCGTCGCAAAATTAACTTTTTGGTTGCTTTCAAGCAACGTCAATCGTCTTTTAACGTTTCTTGGTTTTCAATCATATGGCGGCTTTTAAATGACTGCTTGAGTGGTTTTTGGTCTTGCGTTTGGTAACAATCCTCATCTAGTAACTATTCCAGTTTCTCATCTTTAAACTCAGACGCCCAGAACGTTCTTTTTCGTCCAAGCCAAAATCACCACTTTTACATCGTAAAAACCTTGTTTTCCATAGGCCATCTCAACCGCCATTCGAGCTCTACGGAGCCTATAATTAAAAACCTTTCATCATATTTCGATTCAAACCAAAAATTAATAGAAGCTCGGAAACTCTGGACTTTTACGAGTTTAATGGCTAGAATATTTTGCCAACCTTTTTTTTTCTTCCTATAAACTATTTTTCATATCATGCAATTTTTAATTTTTAGTTTTCTTCATAAATTGCAGAAAGTTTCTTTAAAATTTTTAGCGCTTCAATAGCTTGTAAATATCATATAACATGTAACAAATATATCATGACAACAAATATGTCATGATAATAATTGCTAACACAAAAATATTGCCAACCTCAATGGCAATAGACTTGACAGATTGTTTGAAAAAGCTATTGCCTGTGGAGATGCGGCGTAAAGACGTGTGTATGCTTGTGTACTGAGTGTGTTTGAGCTTGGGACGTTTGAAGTCGCGCTTACGAAAGTAAGCAAAAGCTTTGTGCTTAGCTCTTACAAAGCATTTTCAATAAATGGGCTTACAAAAGCTCTGTTGTATTATGTAATAACTGTTTTGAATATAACGTTAGGTTGAACGAAGGTTATACACTGAAAAAAATTATCACGAGTGATTTACTTGGTGAGGCTTTATTACTAAAGACGCTTGTTAGAATTTTAAAATATGACTTCACTGCTTTGTAGCGCAAATGCTTAGATGCTAGATCTCGAGAAGCTCTAAACATTGTGAGTGACGTGTCTACCAGCACTGGTATATGATGCTGAAAGCCTCCATTGTCGAGACCAGTTAACCCAGAATATCTTTCTGTAACTGCTCTTCTTGCCGAGAAACTGGACGATCGATCATTACTAAATTTCAGTCTCCAGCTATGATCTACACAAGCTTTACTCACTTTCGAAAAATCTTTATAAAAGCTATAATAGCCTCCGCAGGTACATTTCTTATACCGTAAAAATATAATATATAAAAATATTTTTATCTGTACATTGCTCGGTCAGTTTGTACGGCATAATTTATACCCTGAGTAGGGTGTATTAATTTTGCCACGAAATTTGTAACAACGAGAAGGAAACGGCGATTTAGCTATGTCCGTGTGTCCGTCCGTCTGTTTGCCCGTCTGTCTGTGTATAATCGAACTAGTCCCTCAGTTTTTGAGATATTGATCTGAAATTTTGCACACCGCGTTGATCAAATATATATATACACTTTATAGGATCTCCGATGTTTCCATATGGATGTTACAAACTGCGTGGCAAACTTAAGTTCAGTGTACAGTTAAGCCTAGGGTCCTCTGTGATACGAACCAATATTTATTAGATTAAAGAATGTTTCTTCGAAATACCTTTCTCAAACTTACCATTTCAGCCAGTTCGATTAATTGTTACTTTTATTTACTAATATTCGATGGTCGCCCTCGATGACTACACATTATTCAGTCTAAATTCTTTGTTTCTCTCATTTTTTTCTACCTTTTAAGCACTGCTTATGTCATCCAGCGACTAAAGTTCGTTGGCACTAAGCTTAGCAACTGCACACATTGCTCCACTGCTGATCCGAAGGTAATACATGCATTTCAATGTTCATATAATTTCTATGCGCTGCGATGACAATGTTATTTTGCTGCTGGTGGTGTTATCGATATGGTTGTTTGAAAACTAAACCTTCCATTTCAGTGCACCCGACCGTTAGCCGATTCTTCTAATAACACAAGACATGCCACACTCGATTTATGGCAGAATTTATTGAAACGCATAAAGTATGCGCACAAATCACACACACCTACATACACACAACCAAACATATACACAGACACACACACCAGCTCAAGTAGATGACATCTTGATATGCTCGACGTAATGCAACGGTGTGTCTGCCATTGCAATTCCCAGCACATAGTTGTTGCTATAGCTTTTGTGCAGCATGATTGTATGTATGTGTTGTGTATGTGTGCGTGTAAGTAGTTGTTGCCGTGTTTCGCTGTCATACTGATTGAATTGTTGAATGATGCTCACTTATTTATGTGTAATAAAAATCGCGTTGGCGATCTCCCCGCAACCGTCGCATCACGGCTCGGACACCACAGCCATCGTGTTATATCCTGCGGCTGTCACTCAATCGAATGCTAACACCATGGTGTGCAACGAAACGGTTTGCTCGCATCTTACTCCATCTCTACGCTCTGTTGGCGTCCGCACATTGCGTTGCAAGCCGCAATCAAGTGGCTGCAACAACCACACTAAATTGCAAATGTCATTGTGACATTTATGTTTCATTGCACAATGACATCGATGCAATTTTTTGACAAGTCATAAAGAGGGTGATAACATGCTAGGTATGTCCTTAATGTATATACTTGTATTTGTCTCTAGATATTTTTAATCTTACATATATTTTTTTGAATTTGCGATACATTACAGTACGGACCAATACTAAAATTCTTCCTCTTCTCTTAATTTTTCATATAAAGCTTTCTAGTTCCTGCTCGCTTGAAAATGCTTTATATAAAAATTTTCTGTTATTTTGTAGTGTCCTGTAACTGGTGGACTTCCATGATGACTTCTGTGAAATATGTACACCTAAGTTAAATACGAATAGGAGCAGTTGCGAGTGAATTTGCAAAGAGTCGCAAAAATATCAAATACCTATTGTACAATAAACCATCTGAACAAATTTGACTTGGCCTAGTCAATCTAAATTTTGCGCGCAAACCGATTTGAATCAATTAGTGCTTTTGGCGGCTGTTTTTAACGATGCGAAAAGTTTTTTTTGGTGGTTTTTATCAATGAGTTCGCTTGAAAGTTTGTGATTCTAATAGAACAAATACAACGAAATCATTGAAAAGTCCAGTCAAATCTGAACAGATGCTATCGCTATTTGTTACACACTGAACAGAGTATATAAGTTCGCCAGTGTATATATAAAAATCAGCGTGACGAACTAAGTCGATTTCGTGTGTCTGTTCGTCTGTCTGTATATTTATGAACTAGTCTATCCAAGACAACGGTGCAATCTCCGAAAAACTTGTTCAGATCAAGACAGTATAGCATATAGCTGTCATACAAACTGACCGACCAAAGTTCTTGTAAGGAACCTATTGTATTTGTGAAGGGTATTATAGCTTCGTTGCAACCGTAGTTAACGCGTTTTCTATATTTAAGTGGCTCTGTATAAAACTCATAGCCTTGCGATTACTTTATGAAGAGCAGTATACTTGGTCACCAATTTTAGTTATCACGTTAGTTTGGCATCGTCAAAATTTCTGTCACCTGCGTATAAGTAGCTTCAGAAGTCGTGGAAACTAGGAAACTTAGGAAAGATCAAAAGTTTCTTTTCACCATCTTGAAGTAGCCAGCCCGACAAAGAGTAAGTATTGTATTCATATTACATTTTTTCAAAAGATCAGCTTCTATTTTTTGCAGCTTGGAACTTATGTAGTTATTTTTGACTGATCTATCCAATTTTTTTCAATCTGCGTCGAATGTGCTTGGTGAGCACACTGTATGTGTAAAACATTAGATTATACATTTTCATTCACTGACCGATAGGTTCATTGTAGTCGAAGTATATGGTCCTTTTTTTGATTTTTGATAGTTTCTATGCACATTAGGACACCCCTACTACGAAATCATCCAGCAATTTAACTTACTCCTATCACCGCGTTTGCAGAGTCTGCGTGTTGCTGTGTGTGTATGAGGAAAGCAAGGAAAGTTGTATATAACAGCAGGAGATGACGACACTCGTTGATGTGATACAACATAATGCACTCGAGCAATTTCCAGTTATGTAATTTTAACACCGACACTACACACCGCATCCGCACCTCAGCACATTTTTCCCTTTTTGACATGTGCAACATGCCCGTAATATTTATTGTGGAAGCGAACGCACAATTGCAATAAGTCCCACGCGCTTGCCCCCCACATGCTCCTTTGGTGCGGAAATGGCTGAACAGCCAATACACTCCTGAAGCGTACATTGACTTGACAGCAAGTGAGCTAAGCTAGTATTCCAACGGGGCAAGCTGCTTATATCAAATACCGAATAAGAGCTGCGGAGTCAGGGGAGCGGTGCTTTATTTGTGAAATGCGCCAAATTAAAAAATACCACCAACATTTTCAAAAGATGTGTGGGAATTCTGCATTATGGATTATTTCTATTTTCAAATCATTACAATGGTATACATTTTGGGGAACCTGTGAATGCCTGGCTTTTGTTCACTTTTAATTTTGCACTTTGTGCGAGAATATGAATTCCGTGTGCAAAGCATTCAATCTCTTTTAGCTAAGTCCCCAAACAGCAGATGACGCAGGCAGCGCAGCGTAGCGGCGGAGAGAACAATCAGCAGCAGGAGACCCAGAGCAAAGGCGCTGAGCGGAAAAGTGGAGTTATTGCAAATATTTAAAATGAGTTAGAAATATTAGTTCAAGTCGCGTGCAGATGTTTGCAAATGATGTGCGTCGTGGTGGTGTAGATTATACTCAGTTCAAAAGATTGCCATCTCTAGCGGTGACATCGGCTGAGCGAATAACAACGCGCGTCGGGATTTGTGGGAGGTAAGGCTTTCAGGACGAAATAATACAGCAAAAACTCATTTAGTAATTATATTGGCCCTCACCTAATATCGCGCCTATATTTACCGTTGTGCATAATATCGTATATTGCACGTTGTAACCTGGCGGCAGTCAATTGGACGCCGAGCGCTAGCTTTATAAAATATCCGCCGGCGACTGAGTTTGCCGCATTCGCATCATGATCGCAGAATACATCATCACCGGCACCGCATAAATTGCTTCGTACATGCTCAGTAGGCCGCGTGTTATGAAGATCCTGTGACGCTGATGGCTGAGTATGTTTTGTTGCGGTAACCAAGCGCTCAGCCGCACTTTAGACGGCAGGTCACTGCTTTCTGTGACATTGCCCTTCCATGTCCATAGAAAATGATACTGTCTGAGTTTAGCGAATGTACGAATCAAGATTTGGCGAAACTCTTCGGGCATATTAGCAGCGCGCACCGATGAGGCCATCAAGCAGTAGATGACATCCGCCAGCGCAAACGACATAAAGTACTCGAGCTCCTGCGGTTGTTCGCTCGGCGACAATGTATGCAGGCGATTTCGGCTACACTTGGGTAGTAGGAGCGAAGGTAACTAACACGGGAGTGCCCGTTCTGTAGTATGAATGACACGTTGCGCCCAGTGTGCAGGTGTGTGGCACAATACGGCCTAAGTGGGTTTGTAGTACTTGTGCGGTGCAATATTCGAATTAAAAAATTTTGTAAGTTAGTTTATGTATTAACCATAAAATGATATTTATGAATTCCCTAATTAAGTTTCAAAAAGATTTGAAGAAGAAAGATGGAAGATATGCGAAGGCTGTTGAGGATTTAATTCAAATACACAAGTGATATTTGTTTTCGCTGAAAGTTTGGGACAGAGATCGCCACTAGATCTCCAATTTCACTCTTGTTCGGTTTTCTTGTTCTGAAACGTGGAGAAAAGGGATCGCAGAGGAAGTTGCGAAACACAGATAATATAGCTCCGTAATGTTTCCCCTACTTAATCTACCTGATCACAGTGGAAGTAGAGCGTCTCTTTGTGTTGGAGGGTGACTAGAAATTTCTAAACGTTAAATCTGCCCGTGTAGAAACCGACATTGTTGATGTACACGAATGGCAAGTTTAGGTGATGCACTAAGCTGAGTGCGCATTCAGGAAAAACGTCGACGAGTATGGCCAAACCGCAGCGTTTCGAAAACAACGAGTTGATTGTTGCTGTATCTCTCAGAAAACTTTGACAGGTCTGCAGACCTATCCCTTAAAGCTTGAACTAGATATTCCTTTACGACGGTCTGATAGCGCACAGTTTTGAACACAGTTCCAATCGCATCGCACCAACCAAATCCAAAACCATATATTCCTGTACGTAGTTGACAGGTGTCCCTAGCGCCACCACTTCCAGACCGTTATGAATTGCATCAGATTTAAAGCCACTCACAAAAGTAATTTGGTGTTCTCTATTTGAAAAGCCGATATTATAATTATTACCCGAATATGTTTTTTATATAGCCGTTCTATTACTCGATTACTTCTTAAAAAATTTTGAATTACTTAATTACATGCTTTTTAATTACTCAATTACTCTTCTATTACTAAATTACTTCTCAAATACTTTCAGATTACGCAACTACTCTTCAATTAATCCATTTATTTTCAATTACTTCTCAATTGCTCCGTTACTTTTCAATTACTTCTCAATTACTATACGAATGCTATTACTCCCTTCTTATTTTTCCAATTACTTCTCAAAATCCTTTACATTTACTTAATTATTCTTATATTACTCCCTACTTAGCTGGGCTAGCGCCAAGAATGGTATCTTATCTGACTTGGTGTCTTCCATGGTTATCATTAATATGTTCGCAGTTTCCGTGTTGTTGCGACATATCAGTACATACGCGCTCAGAAAAAAATGTCACACTAAAATGCCACAAAATTTTCAAAAATGTCAAACTGTTGTGCTCGACTCAAACTACAATAACTAAATGATACACATGTCGCTCATTTGGATCGGTTATTTAACCGGTGTTTTCCCTTGCAGTAAGTGCCCGAACACGCGAAACTTTAAAAAATGAATCATACGCACTGGTACACGTAACATTTTTCTATTTTTATGGTATCGATTTCGAAATTACAACTTCTGTAAATACATACATACATCTGTAAACCTCGTTTTATTTCCCGGGCAGGTTTTTTTAGTTTCTAAATATAAATCACAAAAATATTCGAGGTCAGACGACGTGTCGTTCGTGTGCGCGTGTTATCTTTGAGTGTATAAGAAAATAGTAATAAGGAATACTACACTAACTTATTAATTTGTTTGAGTAATGTAATTGAATATTTGCCAGGAGGACAGTGAAACAGCACATGCTACGCTTCGTGTATATGCGGGCTTATTAGAATCATGCCTTTACTTTCATAACGATGTGGAAATGAGTTTGGAAGCATATAACATATGAATACAGGTTAAGGAAGCCCGCGGCAATTGAAAGTTATATATTTGAGGGGTTATTTTGATGATTTAAAAATATTCTGATTATTACGTTACTGGACGAGACTAACTCTCAAAACAATTCAGGGATTATCAATTATGTCGAGCAACCTTGTGATAAAACTTGTATGGGTTCCTAATCGTAGCATATCGTTGAAAAATGTGAAGGTGATGAGCTTCCGCTATACATATGCGGTTAATACTGGTAAACCACAAAATCCTGCGCGATTGCAAGTTATTTCTGCTCTAAGTAGATGTAATATGCCCACTGAAGTTCTTGCTCTCAATAAGGTTCATTGCGTTCCAGATGTAGGAGTACTATTCGGACATCACACAATCCTTGCGGTTATGCTAAAAACTTTTTCGGATGACAAATTGCTGAATATCCCCAAACGTATAAGCAAACTGGTTTTAGAAACTAGTTGCCTCAACAGACCTGTGATAGGCTCAAAGCATATTTTCCATACACCTATGAACATTTTGATCCATATTTAGGAGTTTTCTGATATCACAATTAACTAATTTATAACTGCCCAAGTGCTAAAGTTATTCACTTCACCAAATCCAATTCTTAAATCATAGTAAGAGGAAAAATCGACTAAAAGAATTTAACAAAGAGTTATACCAATACCATTTAGCAAATCAAAATTCAGAGAGTGGGTTCAAAGGCAGAGACGGAGCTTCTTCTACACTTAAAATTTCCTTGAAAAAATAGGCGATTTATGATGGATGGAGAGATCAATGGTATGTATCATAGCTAACAATCGCCTGATCGCAAGTTTGTAACTTTGAAAAATATATTTATCCTTGCGCACATCTGGAAAGCTAAATTAATGTATATAGATGAGAAAAATGAATCTGGACATATATATACTTCTTTTTGTTAATTTCTTTCGTTATATTTCCTCAGAATTCACTCAAAATATTGTTTATTACAACCTTATCGAGTTGGATTTTCGGGTATCTAAAACTCTCCGCAATTGTAACATGGTCGACCTAGGGCAACAGCGAAAATCGTAGACACATTAAGCCATCTTAGAGTAATTCCACTATTTGTGGGAAAAGAAAAATGGAAAAAACATTAAAAGCTATAAAAAGCATTCCATAATCAAGTTACGTTATTCACCTCCATCTGCACAAGGGTATATACATATATATACACACAAACTTTTCCTTGATGAGGGTCCGTGTTGTGTGTGCTTGTTTATGGAAATACATAATAAATGAACTGCGAAGAACTATTAACTGGACTTTGGACCGCTCAACTTTTGTTTCAAGGGGCTATCCCGCCACTCTCTCGCCCGGTTGGCCAATTAACTGGCACTTGGCTTTTATGCTGACTTTTAGAGACGTACAGCAGTTGCTCTTTCATTGCCGCAAAATGTCAATTTTAATTATTTATATTCACTTTTCATATGCAAATACCAAACATTGTAAATTTCGAAATTAATTTCCTTGTCCATATTTTACACTCGATTAATTTGTTCGAGCATTATTATTTACTTAATTATGAGAGCGATGTGCAAACAAGCTGAAATAATACAAATAGCCCGTTGCTCTACTACAGCCAAGCGGCCAAACGGGCGGGAAAACAAAAGCACACTTACATATATCTATATAAATATAGCTATATTAAAGGTCAGTACTTATAATAGCATAGTTTCAAAGAAAATGTGAATATGAAATGATGAATTTCCAGCAGAAATGCCAACAATTGCTCATTGAAATATTGAATAAAAGCATTTTGACATATGTACTTATTCGAAATTCCCAGTATTCAAGCGCAATTATGACAGATTGAAGTTACAAAAGAACGGCCTGAAAGGGGTTAATGAATCAAATTTTGCTCTAAATGTATTCTATTGACATGAACCGACAACATACTTGTAGTGTTTGCACACACTTAAATAAATAAATAATTGAAGCATGTTGAAAATGTTTTTGAATCTAAAATTTAATTTTCATAAACATTTTACTGTATTACTCACACTTACATACTTGCTTAAGGAACAAACACTTTCGATGTTTTTCATTTTAATTTAATAATTTATAGCAAACAAAAACTAAAGATTTTAAGAAACCAACTACCAACTGTTAAAATTTTTTTTATAGAAATAAATTGATACACTATTTGAAATACTGCAGGATTAGCATGAATCTGAACGGATTTGAGGTAGAATATGTATATTCTACTTGCTATAGTTTGCCAAAAAATTCAGTTCAGGAAAATTAATAAAACCGATTCCATAATGCAAGTTTGGTATTCATTTCGGGCATTATGTGAAGTTCGATAAAAGTAAAAAAAAAAAATTTATCAAAACTCCAAAAGTAAAAAAAAGGTGAAAAAAAATTGAAAGGTGTATTATTATGTCGAGGCACTTAAAAACGTGAAGTCACCGAAAACTTGACTCATGCGAGTCGACCATCCACATCTGTAAACGATGATCACATCGAAAAATTCAAAGAAACAGTGCATGTGGTGTTGACTTCAGAGATATAGTAGAGGATCTCAATGTGTCTTATCGACTCAATACATGAAACGTGTGAATGCTACACTCGAAGTTAAGCAGAGATCGCGAAAGAACGCCGAAACAGCAAAAATCTAAATTCATTGAAGGACATTCCTGCCGAGTGTACGGAAAGCAGAATAAAGCGTTTGCATGCTTGTCTTGATTGATTGAAATATGTATGTTTAAATGACTCTCTCCGCCATGTATACCGCTTCACACGGGAAAATAATGACACATCCCAATATAACCCACCACAATACACCACACTTATTCATATATCACCACACGGAACAACACAATACACCACAACACCGCGCGGGCACACCACCTCACACCAGCAAATAGTAAAAAGAGACTGGATTATTGCGTCCAATACATTCGTTAAGAGAGAGATCAACGCGCTACAACATCCATCTACCCAGCGATCCTGCGTGCCACATAATTAGATTCCACCACGATTCATCAATCAACACAGCTCCGGACTCTGTTTTTTCGGCCGACACAGTGAAACATCTTCTTTTTTTCTACTATCCGATCGCTGTTCGCCATCCGTATGTTGTTTCACGGGCCGGATTTATATTAATTACATTTTATTTATTTGGTTATCGTATAATAGAAAATAAAATAAAAAGGATAAGAAGAGAAGTGAAGTAATTTCAACTGGGATTTTTATTTACGACATCTTGTGCTATATTTTGCGGCAATGTAAAAATATTTTTTTTTTCAAGCTGGCTTAATTTTGATGGGACATATCATATTTAAGTTTTCATTAAAAAGTATTTATCGTTTATAGAATTTAGTGGTTACAGCTCTTTCGGAAACCAAATTGAAGATAACTAAGTCTTACTATTAAATAATATAGTCATTGAGAACATTTGACCTCTTATAAATACAATATATTGAAAAGTTCTAGTAAGTGGCTACAGCTTGCTTGTTTTATAAAAAATTGTGGCTGCTGTGTGATTTTCGATAATTTGGCTTACAACCCCAGTCTGGTTATTGGAATGCTGAGAAACTGAACACTAATTTCTCTCTTATGTTTATTTTTATTACATTTTTTGTAGAATTACAAGGCAGTAAATCAGAATTATAAAAAACAAAAGCGCATACTAAAAAGGTAAAAAAAAATAATTTACTTATTGCAAAAACAAACAAAAAAAATGAAACTATACTATTAAAGTAATTTATTGACAAAGAGCAGACGTCTCCTGCTTCTTGGCAAGGAGAACTTTACAAACTTTGTTATTACCTGTCTACCCGGGTGTCAGCAAGGAAATAGGAATATGATAAAAGTGCAGGAAAAGTAATGATGTATAAATAAATAATAATATGTAACAAGCTGGATGCACAGTTGGTTGCACAGCCGATGGCAGGCGAGTCAAGCCGCACGTTGTCTCTGCATTCAGGTTGCTAGTAAGCCACTTGAAGAAATGTTACCTGCTGCGCTTTCGTACCTGAACGTACAACGAATATATTTACACATATCTGGTGTTTCAAGCTCATTCTCGCAAAAGCTCGACAGTTTAGAAGAATGTGTTGTTTCCAGTAAGCAAGTAATTCAATTGATCTGTTGACTTTCACACTGTGCTAAAAGGAACTCTTACCGCGCAAGTGCTGGTTGTTGACTGTTGCTTATCGAACTCACAGGAGATTCACAGATCCTGTGCTAGGACACAAGAGGACAAGGAAATACTTTCGGGTACTATATCTACTTCCATCTTGATGGAAGCCACCAGCGCTGCAGAGATCTAGTGGTCTGAATCTAGAGTTAATGCTGTGCTCCGGTCTTATTCCAATCTACCACTTGAACTTCGATTAATCCGTAAAGAAGTTTACTGTCCCTCATTAGTATAAAGTATTTCATTAAACCCAAAAACGATGTTGTTCCTCCGGTCTTCCCTGCTGGGTCAGCTTTCGATTGCAAGGCGATAAGCGTGCATTCGAATTTGTCATGCTTGTCCAAGCTCTTATTTCCGTCTTTATGCTTGTATGTATGTGTGTGAAGTACAATGGACCTGCTGGCGTGCTGCTGCTCCTGCCGCTGGTGACTGGCAATTGTAACCGGCTTAAGGCTTCTACATCTTCGTCTTCTGCAGCACGCCTATTTATTTTGTATTTCTATACACACTAAATGACTATGATTGTGTTGGTGTATGCTGGCACGTGTGTGTGTTTGCATGCTGTGTTTTATTATAGATAAATTATGAAATATGCTTGCGCTCGGCTCAGCCAAGATTATTCAAATACGCAAGAATGAATTTCTCTTTCTCCAACCCGCGCACCGCTCACACAGCTGCTGTTGTTGGGCTAAGACATCGGCTTCTTTAGAAAATGTCGAAATCGCATTAGACGCCATCAAGTGTAAAATTTCTAAAAAGCTATAAATTCATTTTCATTGTCTTCGTTGTAGATTTTCTCGAAATGTGCCGCTGTCGCAATGCACTTTGTCTCCTCTTTGAGACGCTTACATATATTCAGATATTTACATATCATTCGGCTGCCGCACAATCCGTTTGTTTTGACGCTGACTTTCATCAGTAATCCGTAGTTATCCAATTCGCGCAGCGTCAAGTCGTTACATTTAGCATAGGCATGAGTGATTTGCTGGTGATGAGTTGGCTGGCCGGTCCGTATTATCAAGCAACAAAGGCGAATA
This sequence comes from Bactrocera oleae, assembly GCF_042242935.1. Taxonomy (NCBI): domain Eukaryota; kingdom Metazoa; phylum Arthropoda; class Insecta; order Diptera; family Tephritidae; genus Bactrocera; species Bactrocera oleae. Next base: position 86,742,001 of record NC_091536.1, on the reverse strand, counting down.
TTTAATTGAATTGTTAACACAACAGAAGAGCTGGGTGGCTGGGGAGCTCAGGGGTACTTGCGTATGGTGCCTTTTGTCTGCTTACTCGATCGGTGGTTTCGTTAGCTGAGCTGTGACGGCGTTACTTGCGGGTATACCTATGTCAATCGCATCAATACAGCCGTTACGTAAGAATTTTAAGCGTGATGTAATTTGCAATAAAAACATAAAATCACTGTAATGCAGAACACAAGCCTAACATTGTAGTCGCAATAATTGACCATCTTTTTTTTTCAATTGGACGAATATTAATCATAATCACTTGTGCAATGAGGCCTCGGTATTTAAACTGTTCTATCAAATTTTGAGAAAAGTTTAGTTTTTTTGGATGTGGGTTTTCCTAGGGTGGAAAAACAACATTTGAGAAGTCAGAAAACTTCTATGGGAAGATCCCATGTATCTTTGAACCCTTACAAATCTGCGTATACGATTTATTTCTATTATTATGAGATACGACTGAGATTTTGCAATTGCGGCACAGGCAAGAAGGAAGTGGTGAGATTATTTTACCTTGTCTTCTTCCAAACTGCTTCTACAACTGAAAACCGTGTTAATGATCCTTACCTTAACTTGTGGATGTCATTTGGACAGTTTCACATTTAAGCTCCTATTTGAAAAAGGCTATCTTTGCTTTGAGTGAAGTGCTCAAAAGACCTCTTATGGGGATCGAACTCACATGAGACCTAGTTACCACGAAACATTTTTTAATTTACCGCGAGCCTGAAAGATTCCGCGGCTGCGAAAGTACTAGTAACATAGCTGACTGGAGATCGTCAAGCTCACGTGACGTCTGCTTATTCAGTGGAGATTTTGATATAAGGACGAATTGCTTCATATTCCGGTGCACCAATTTACTTTATAAAAACATTTCTAACCCAAGAGTTCAACTCACAATATAAATGAATAATCTCCCTACGGGTATACTTGCAGAAAAATAGTATATTTTATACGCATTGGGAGCTAAACGTCATGTGGTGAAAACTTATACTTATATAAATATAATACAAGTATTTGCAGATATTACTATTGGGTTCTATAAACAATAAATAAATAAACGTTTTGGAATGGGGGATAATATAATAGGTTAAGTCTAATGGACCTATGTGAATTATAATTGACATAGAAAACAGAGAATTCCTACAAAATAATAAAAAATTTTTTAAAAAGCTTATGTTTTGTCCTGTTTTTGTTTTTTTTTGCTGACAGCAACAAGTTGATATTCAAAGGCTACTGTACTTCTCTCACCTTCTTATTCCATCCAATTTTTATATATAATATTTTTTTGTATATACTTCAATTAAAGAACATTTCAATTTACTGTTATCGGCGCTTCATGGGCGAGTAAATGTATTGAACTGGTTTTAAGGAAAAGCTCAATTATTTTAAGCGTTTTTAAAGATGAAGAAAAAATAGCTACACTAAATTACTATGGCACTGGAACAACGTCTAGGAGGTCAATAAAGCTCATTGCTGCTGCCGCATTTGAGAAGGAGCTTAATTTATTGCAAATACACCAACATTTACAGCGACGAAATCGTTCAAGTGCTCTAGGTATTTACAAGCTTTACATACAAATATAATATAACTGTACATATATATCTCATATTATTGGAGTAATAAAAACCGTCATTTTATCGCTGCTGACCTCGGGAAAAAACAATCAATAGGAAAAGATCAAAAACAGAAAAAACAAAAGTGGTAAGAAAAGCATTGATAGAAATAGCGATGTAAAATATATGAGCTTCCAAATGCTTGTGTAATTCAAAGTGTATGAAGTGAAAACGTATTTACATACTTGTTTTATGTATATATTGTACTTATATGTAGTTGAACGCTTTCCAGTGAATACTTTATAGTTTAAATGTATTTGAATATTCCTTGTGGAGTATTTTTGATTTGGGTATGGAAAGAAAAATTTTTGGATTTATAAGAAACTCATTTGAAATATACTTTAAAATATTCATAGATATATCAGTTATTTTGTGTTTAACCCTAAACATAATTTGTAAACCCGAAGTTTATCATACAAAATTATTGTCATTATCGCGCTTCAAATAATTGAGGACTGTTTTATATATAACTCTGTCATGCCTCACTATCGACTGTTTAAATATTCGAAGTGCCTGAAACATCCTTGTCAATACTTTTTTCATAAGCACAAAACTTTATCATCAATTTTGTGGTTCTGTAAATGAATTAATAGATAGTTAATTAAAGATGCAGCTCGTATTTGAATAAGAGATATTCAGAACCTTTTTGATGTACCCGTTTTTGAAGTTCAAACATAATCATGTGTAGACCACAATCTAGTAGATATATCAAATACATTTATGTGTTTGACAAAATAGATTATGCAATTGAATAACTAATCTTATGGAGCATCAAGAACTTCTATCCGTACATATCTCATATATATTAAAAAACATTTAATGGCCTCTACAAATACTAACTGCGAGTTTTAAAGTCATATGAGGACTACAAGTTTAATTCAATCTTTCATCAGAGCCTCTCAGAAAAACTCTTAAATATTTTTGCTTTTATATATTTATTAGACTCGTTCTATTTCGTTCATGCTGTAACTCAAATTTTTAATTCTCATATGATTTATTAATAATTTAGAGAAGCAGTTTCCTTTTTTTTTCTTTACAGGTCACAGTCAGACTATACTTTTAAAGGCTAAAGGTTATAATTATATATTGAAACAATGTAACATCGTTGAGTTCAAACGTTTTATGTTATGAGTGCAACATCTGGACTCTGGAGTTCAAGCGATATCAGTCCTGACTATTAAGAGAATATCTTCTCATTGCCACACTTTGCTGTACTCATTTTATGCTTGCTTTGGTTCTAGCACGACAAGCTAAAGGTTAAGAAAGAAGGTCGTAGTTTTATTCATTTACTTGCTAATACACTTTCAGATAAAATAATGTAAAAAAGTCAATAAATCTTCCATGCTCTATTTTGAAAAAGTTTTCTGACAATTTACAGTTTCTAACAATTCTCCACATGGACTGTGAAAAAATCGTAAACTACTTTAAAAGTCCTAAAGGGTTCCTCGTTCCTGACGAAAGATTTATGGCGACGTAGTACAATTCTCTGCCTATTCTATACTATTGCCTGACCGCATACTTTATTTGATTGTGTGTGGTATCTGTTAGTCTATCGTTGCATTGGTTACTTTGCGGTTGTCCGATATTAGGCGGCGTTTGCCGACTTTTCGCTCGGCTCCAGTTGATGCTGTGATTGCAAACTGCATCTCTTTTCGTCCGTTTGTCGATGTACCGTTGCTGGTGAAGGCCTGGCCAACTGCCTAAACGACTGGCCGCCGCTAACTTCTTTAAATATTCCTCTCTGTGCTGGTGTGTCTACAAAGTAGCTGTATCCACTCAATTTTTGCTACAATTTCTATCAATTTTTAAAATTGCCGCGTTATAAAAGCACTTTGTTGCTTTACCTCCAATTGGTGTAAATGCCGAGTGAAATCCTAACGGTACTTGTTACCTTTTTTACATGTCTTTTTGCATTTCAGCCTTTCACCGTTTGCCGGAACTTTCGCCCAACGCCTTCGCTGTATATAAGTGTGTGTGTGTGTGTGAGTGCGAAATGTGCAGGTGCTTTAGTTAAATGAAAATTTTTCACAAACATTTCGCAACCCTCACTCCGACCAGCGCGCTCCATCAATACAAATTGAATTTTAAGTTTTTTCCGGTTTTCAATTTGTGGCTCCAACGTCATACGTTCGGGTGGGTATGTGTGTGTGTGTGCAGGCCGCATTCACTTTGGTCAGGTCCGCCGAGACGTAACGGCAGCCCGCAAAGGACTCCCTCGGGTATTTGGGGTTGAGTGCGAAATTTCTATTTTTCCATAAGCGCGCATAGCCGAGCTGCCCACGTGCAATTTATGACTTGAATTAGCCTAATGTATTGGCGTTGTCGCTCCGCCTCAGCCCCGGCACAGGCCTCAAGCGTCGATTGTCGGAATCTGCGCGTGAATTTCGCTCGCCACTTTTATTATTATTATTCGCTGCAACACTGAATTGATTTCGACGTTAAAATTAAATCGATAGGGAACTGCTTTGGCTCATGCAGCAAAAGGTGGCGTCGTAACTGCGGAGAAGTCCGCTGGGACGTACTGATTTGTAATTTGATGTCTGCATTGGAAGCATTTAAATTCGGCGGTGGTTTGCATAATTTATTTCAAATCGATCGGCACGCACGGGTTGTGGGTGTTGAGTATTCTCGAAATTAACTTCAATTTAAATACACACAAAAAGGCTGTTCAAACTGATTAATAATAAATAAGCTTAAATACTGCAACTAAACACAATCGATGAAAAACAGTGAATTGGATGTGAGTAAATGTTTAGTTACAGTTTAGTTTCTAACCCAGAGATTGGTGTTGCAATCTATAATTGTCGGCACGTTTTCAAAATTTGTCGAAAGAAACATTCAGTGTAGCTGTGGAAATTGCACATATAAAATTCGGTCAGTTTCTTGATTTTCTTCTTATTACCCAATTTTCGTAGATGGAATCCGGAAGTCTATATAGCCTTATAAACTTCAAAACAAAAGTTAGCTTTTTTTTTGTAGATTGCCGCCAAGCTTGGAGTCCTTCGCTTAGCTAGGGGCGACTGTGGTGGGAACGGCCTCTGCTTACTAACGTGAGACCTAGGTTGGTCCAGTGTGGCAAAATGCAGACTACATGCATCAGTACTTAACGTGACCGTAAGAAAAAGTATCGCTTCAAGAGTAATGTTATCTGAAGTGACCAGCTTAATTTTTTTTTTATCTTAAAAGCGTAAAAAAATTTCGCTTCGCCGGATATACTAACGAAGTTTTTTGACTATCCAACAAAGGGTAGTGTATAATTCTCCTCTATCCAATCACAATTTCAGAATAAAGGTGTATTAATGGCAGGAAATTTCGATTGATAATAATAATCCAAAGTCGATATATAGCTGTTTCTTGTAATTGTAAGTGTTCAAGTGGTGCTGAGTTGATGAGGGTAATTCTGCGGTAGGAGACCATTGAGGATAAGACTGCGCATCGTGGTGCTCCAGGAGGTGGATTCGTCTTTATTAAAATCAACTTATTGATATTTAAAGCTGATCTAAAACTATTATCATTGTAATTTTGTAGTCTCTGTGTCTAGAGAGCTGTTGCTGCTGTAGCGGCAGAACTCTGCCGAGTTGACAGTCCTTGGCCGGAATAAACCCGGGTCCGTTCCGGTTACGTAGACCCGACTGTCGTGGGAACGGCATCTAAAGAGCTCGTTGCTTTTAGTTAGGTTCGCCTCTTCTAATCGGCATCCATGCGTTAAGGTTAAAAATCATGTCAGATGTTAAGTGCCAAAGTGGATTGGAAGAACACCAGGTGGAACTCCCTCTCACCTTCTCTAATTTCGCCGCCAAGTATATAACTCATTGAATCTCTCACCTTTAGCTAACCAGTTGAAGTATTTAGTTGGAATCCAGAAAATAGCTAGCATCACAAAGGACCTTCTTTTAGCTGTCGGTGTTCAGCTATAGAAACTAACCTAATTAAAGTCTTTTCTTACAGCAGGTACGCGCCACTAAGGGTCCACGCAGTGATTATAGCATATTAATATTATTGATATTAAATAATGATATTTAAATTCTTATGGAGTTAGAGCACTTTATGTATGTAATTCTGAACACAAATAGTTTAAGAAAAATAACTGGAGTTACAAGTACATATGCAAATGCCCAGTTTCTTTAAGACTATGAGTACTTACTCATGTACTCCCTTAAACCGGCAGAACCCATTCTATCGCATTTTATTTCCAAAAAACGGATCTTTATGCAACATTTTAAAGCTTTTAAACGTCTGAACTAAATTTTACTCATCAAATGAAAAGGCTCTCACTTCAGTTGTCTGCCTAGAGAATAGCAGTCAATGTTTTAACTGACCAAATGTGTTGATTTCTGCGCTTTGAGCCACACTTCTACCATGCTTCGCTGCCACTAACCCGCTTTGTGTTCGCCTAGAAAACAACCAATAGACAAAATAACAAAAAATTATAATAATACACCATAAGTTACCGTTAGGGGTGGTTCAGGGGCGTTTCGTGTGTACAGTGGCCCCGTTGAGACTATGCGTACAGCAAATGTGGAAAGTTTTCTTGTCTTTGCTGTTGTTGTTGTGTACACTTTTTTTACATTTCAGCTTGTACGTGAATAAGTTAGCTTGCACTTTGCTAAATTTTTGTATGGTTTTTAGAAACCGAATTTATGTTATTGCCAGCGGTCGGTTATTATACGTGTGCACACACATAAGTTGCGACCAGAGTGCCGTTATTGAGCCTGCTACGCGCCGGGCACTGGCCACTCATGGCCGGCGAATAGTTTCAAAAGTCGAATAAAGCGTTTTGCGGTGTTGTTGCCGCTATTGGCGCATACTTTGCGCCCGAGTTGCTGTTTTTATTTTTATGAGCAATTTCATTTTATTTTCATTATTTTTAAGTGGAGTAATTTAAAAAGGGAACGAAATGAGCCCCCCAAGCAGGTGTGTGCGTGGTTGCCACGCATTCAAAGCATGCGGTTTCGTTTGCCGAAAAATATTGGTTGCAAAAAATTGCTCTTTAGTTGCTAGAAATGTGTGTGCATGTGTACGTATGTGTATGCAGTTAAGTTAATAAAAGATGGTTGCACACTTTCACTTCAATTTAATGGTGGTTCGTTGTTTTTCGCTCTTAATGTGGTCCCTCGGAATGGCGTTTTTATGGTGGCCAACGGTAAGTGTCCATATGAGTACCGATATATACATAAAGGTTGCATATTTAAATATGTATATAACTAAAAAAACAGTGCTTATGGGAGTACAGATTCCAAAATGAGTCCATATATCCAGATATCCAGACAGACGAAAATCTGAGTAAGATATCTATATATCTATATATATCTATATCTAAATCCATATTCACACATAAATATAGCTTGTATCATATTTTTTTATATTATATATTTTAAAGAGCTTTAGAAGCTTATAACTCAAAATCAAATTGAAATATTCTTAAAATTCTAGTAAGTTATTTTAAAAAAACTAGGAGTGCCCTTTAACCGAATTGGCCTGACCATTTTCAAAAACCAATCAAATGCAGTTTTGCTCTTCTTGCAAGGCTCGCAAAAAATTTGTTAAATATTTTGGAGCTTCAATATTTGCTTGTCGCTTATATTTTGTATTTTTGCCACCTCAACTTTTCGTCTCATTAAATAAGCTGTTGTCTTATTTGCTTCTTTCTATATATATTCTTTTCACAACTACTATAGCGCTCATATATGTTCAAATATGCTTGCAATGCCTCGTTCTAGTTTAATTACGAATATTTCAAAGTACATAATTTCCTTAATATTCGTAGCACACGGCTACGTTCAGGAATTTTCATTTAAACGTGGTTTTTCGTTTTTTTTCGAAGGTTTTCGTTTATGCGCTTGGCGAAGAGCAGTTAATTGTGGTGCTTTAACATCTACTATAAGAATCCTACCGGATTTAGGAATTTTTAATAGTACAAATATTTAATATGGATTTTATTTGTTTTCAAGCATGCAATGTAGGTAAGTGAATGTCTGTGTTTTGGTTTTCTAATTAGAAGTAAAATATATAAACGAATAGATTTTCTTACTGCCAAAACGGGAAGCACTCAACCCACGCGTGTCGTCAAATAGAATTCAAATTTGTGCACTTACTTATGAAAAAGTATACTTATGTTGCAGCTATATATTTCTTAGTGTCCCTGAAATATTACGTATACGTCGTGTGTCATTACTTATTTATAAATTCTAAAACGAGCAGCAGCAGCACTGCTTTTCTGTTGTCACTACACCTATTAAAACAGTTGAATGCGAATAGTTAAGGGACTAGTTCGCGTATACGACCAGATGTCATGCTGATTATTTTTATATATTCTATACCATATATTGTATATAGAGTCACCGATGTTTTCTTCTGGCTATTAGAAGCTTCGCGGTAAACTTAACTTAAAGTACCCTGTTCTGGATATAATACATTTCTATGTAAAGAAACTGTGTTATTTCTTATATTTAATAGAAAGCATCGCACGAAACCAATTTCTGAAAGCTTCATTGGATGATATCAAATATTCTGAAAGTGAAAAAAGCATTCGAAATAAATTAAATTAAGAAATTTCTATTCTTGCTGCGTGCATTCCTCATACCAAATGCATTAAATACATACATACACACATGCACCTCTGTATATTGATACTCCGATTGTCGACCCTTTTCCCTACTGCAAAGCAACTCCGTATATAATTGACTTATGTAAACAGTTATACACTTCATATTTGTTATGTACATATGTGTTTGTAAGTGAAAACGCCCGCACTTATGCTTTTTCTCTCCTCCTCCTGAAGGATCTCCATTGTCAGCGCCATTGCAGAGCATTTTTTTTCAACCTTGCTTCAATCGCTGGTTTCGAAGCTGTGCGAATTACGTTTGGTGAACCCGCAACACTGAAATATCTAGCAATTTTCACAGATCAATTCTTTAACAAAAAAAAAAAAAAACACAAATGGGTAGAAGCAGACACACTCTTGCCTTTTGCCGCCAGCAGCTGCTCGCATGCGATGCGTTTGTGCATTTTGGCTTAATATTTCGCATTTGTCGGATATTTTCCTTTAGCAAACGAACTTTAACTAAAGTGAGCGCATCTATGAAGACGCTTGCGTAAATATGTGTGCGTGTTACCGTTATATGCGTGCATCGACTCAAACGGGCGTTCGCAATTTTTTGTGGGAGAGAAAAGGAAATCACAATAAGATTTTTTACAGTTAGTTAAGTTCGCTTTTCTGCTTTTGTCATCGCTTGCTTGTATGCGAAATCGCATGTCAGATTTAAGAATATATATTACAATCTTACGCGAAGGTATTAACGGGACTTAGGTATCTTAAAAATATCACATAACTTACTGCGAATTTAATTCCTCGCTTATTTCATTAGCGTTATGTGGTTTGAGTAAATGGTTCAAATTGGCTTTTTGTGCTTGTATACGCGTATGATATTTAGCTGAGTTAATTTCTGGGTTGTATGGTGCCTTCAAAGAAGTGAAGTTCTTTTCAAGTGTTTAGATTTTTACTCTAAAATGTCTCCTAATTGTTTGTTAAAAAACTATAAGTTTTTGAAAAACAAAATATTGCATACATATTTCTTTACATCATATATATTAGTTCAAGTAGAAAAACGACCATTATGTTTCCAATATATGGCTTTAGTAATATGTATCCCGCATTGCATTTGGGTTATGCTAGGCGTTAGAAAGATAAGATTTTGTATTAAAAAAAACGTCTCAGGTAGTTTTGTGATTGCTTGATTCGGTATTGTTTGAGTAGGTGTCCGAGATGGATACCAGCGTTTATGGTTCTAACTTTGTAGCAGCTAATCCCGGACAATTTCGGTTTCTTAGATACCGTTCCGATTATTTTTTTGTCTAAAATACACCACGCTCTGGAAGAGCAATTGTGGAAAATATCGATTAAATCATGTAAGTGGCCAAAAGCTAGATATGGCACAAAAAACCATTTTGTATCATTTAAATACGGCTGAATGAAAAAAAAATCTCTCAGCAAGGTTGCCATCTACTATGAGCTGCTCCACTCCACTCTCATTGAGATCTGTACCGTCAACAATTGACGGTCTGAAGTAATCAAACGCCCAGAAGTGGCTAGCTTTAGCATATAGGAGAAGAATTGTGTTCCATCCCGACAACGCCAGGTCACACACATCGATAGAAGCTCCGGGAGCTTGGTTGGAATGTTTTTATGCATTCATCTTGTAGTTTGGACCTGGTACCTGGTAAGTGATTACTACCTGTTCCTCTCTAATAACAATGGCAAATGATTTTGCTTGTGAAATGTTTGAAAACCTCGCCTCAAGAGAAGCTTGTGACAATTGACTGTCCCAGTTTTTTGCCCATAGGGATGAGGGTTTCTATGAGAGTGGCTCTATGAACTCCCCTTTACATTGCAAATCGGCGAATTTTAACTACGCGAAATAAAACCTCAAATTTAATGCAAATATAACGGATTTCATTTTTACACCTTATATATGTGTTTAAGTGGTAATATTTAAAATTTAGTTGGTGAGCCGCGTTTATGAGCCTCGAAAAATAATTTCCGTGTTTCGTTCTAGTGTCTCGTAAGGTATAGCTAAAATTATAACATGATAGTGAGCTCGTCGGTGTCAGCTTACATTTTGCTTTTAAGACAACTGATTGATATAATTTACGAGCAGACACAAAGATCCAGAATACAGCGTAATAATTGTTAACTTTTTGTACTCACTTGATATTTCCAAGATTGTTCTACACATCTCAATCGGTTATAAGTGACTCGGAAAAACCACCAGCAGGATAGACAATTAATACTGATTCGCTAACTATGTGCTCACGGCTAGTCAAGGAGTGTCTGACTGGTCATAGCGGAACCGATAGCTTCTGCAAAACAGATGAGCTTGCAAGAAAATGCATCAACTGCTTCAGACTGGGAATTAGTCGGTCATCCATTGCCTCTGGCGTTCTTGTACTAGATCTTTGGACTTAACTTGAGCTCACGACGCCGAGATCGTTTTGGCCAAGAGTGGAAATACCCTGAATAGCATGCTCTTAGCACATGAGGTTGAATCATTTCAGTAGTCATACTTTTGGTGTACCTGGTGAATCGTTTAGATTCGACATTAGCCACTTCTACAAATTTGTGATAGCGGCTTATCAAAATATGAGAGTACTTTGATCCATACTTAGGAGTTCTGTTTTAACTGTTTAAGTGGGATTATCATGGTCTCAGTTGCGGGAGTAAGCTCCGTAAATTTCCGATCCAATTCAAAATGTTTAAAATCATTCAAAATGAAAAGGAATGCCGAATTACGTACTAGCGAACTGTTACGAACAATAAGCCTAAGCATGTTGCCCGAGCATAAGCAGCTCGGTGCTCTCCGTCTCTCCTCGTTGCTCCTTGCCTACAAACGAAGAGTCAAAAATAAGCTTTCGTGTGTGAACGAAGTTTTAAACTAGTTCGAAAAAATGTTCGTAACTATTTGTTTTCCAATAATTTTTAGAGTTTAAGTAATACAAAAGTCTATTGAAACTCATTTATGAAATAAAATCCAAATCATATTAATTTTAGTTTTAAATTTCAAGAAGTAATTCCAGTTTTTTTATTTTTTAATATTTCAAAATCCTATCAAGTGATTTCGTTTGATGAACCTTCATTGTTTTTCTCAGAAACCAGAGTACCGTCATTGTAATAAAATAGAACTGAATTCTGCAGAGGTGACTGAAAAAAATCTTAAAATACACTTCACATAGTGGCATGAGTAAGCAGTAGTAGTATTTGCTGACAATTTCTTCAAGAAATCGAAAAAAGTTTTATCGGTTGATACGGATAATGAAAAAAGCATTTAATTTTTGGGGAATGAGGCAAAAACATAACTTTTTAATAATTTATTTTCGGAAATGCAAACAGCGTGCAAAAAGCTTAAGACACTAGCGGAACACACACATACACTGATGCTGCAGTTGAGAGTAATAACCCTCATCAGGCTTTATTAAATTAAGACAAAATTTGATAACAGAAGAAATACATGCACAGCTTCTTTGTATTATCTATGTATGTGAGTAGGTATGTTTTTGACAGCGCATGAAAAAATGAAATAAAGATGATAGTTGCAAAATTTTGTGCGGTCGGACAGCGCAGAAAGGTGGAAGTTCGAATGACTTGGCTGAGTTTAGGCATACGTAGCAGTAGCTTTGATTTACAGTTAACCGATGTCGAACGTTATGCCTGCAGTATAATGTGCCCTTCAAAGCCGTCTGTCCGTAGAGCGTCGAACTTAGCAAATCAATTCACTAAAGTGGTGAAAGTGACGTCGAGCGGTAGCGGGTTGACGCAAACAAGATAATGCAATTCTTTCATATTCTCAGCTCATTTTTGTACTTCGTTCGTTGTTAGCGACGCATCCCCTGAGTATTTGCACGGTCGAGTGTTCATTTTGTTTTACGGCCCAATAATGATGGAGTCATTATAGCTGCGCCACTTCCAAAAATATTGAAAAAGAAAAATACAAAATAATATAAAACTGCATAATAAAAAAGTAAGGAAGGAACTGAGTTCGCTAAGTTCGGGTGTAATTGAACATTTTATACTCTTGCAACTTGCAAGGATCCAAACAGGGAAATACCTTCAGGTATTGGCAAAACTTGATTTTTGATATTAAAATCATTTTCAAATGGAAATTGTGATATTAATTCAGCCGAAGAGACCAAATTTAAAACATTGATTTGATGTGGGAAACGTCAACCAGAGGATCTAGATTCATTATATTAGGGATATTCGGTTAATACTTAGGTCTACAATAACTTCTTAACTATTCAGCGCTAAACCACATAATTTTTAAGAAAACTTGTCCATTTGATTTTATGAAAATGGCACACATTTCGACAAACCTAAACTGTCCGGTAACAAGTCGATAATCACTATGAACAGTATATTAGGGACAGAGAAATTTCTGGGCTTCTGGCATTGCTCAGTTATATTCAAGAAGATATTTCCAAGTAATTTAATAAATATTTCACTCACACACTGATCGCCATATTCGGCATAAGGTATGTTAGAATAACGAAAATCCTTATATGTAGTATATGGGAGCTTGGATAATTCGTGGACCAGTTTCACATATTTTCGGCATTAAACTAAGTATATGCGATATTACACATACGCTCAGGTAATTTCGCTAAAATATACGGAAACCAACTGGAAGTAAGAAAAGTTTATATTGGGTATATCGGCGACAAGGGTAGTATGGCTTGATTTTATCTATTTTTGGCATTACTACATATTATTAACAGAAAAAAACACTACCTGAATTACATTAAGGTACCTCACATATGTATCACACCCAATATATCACATATAATCACTAATATAAGTAAAGTCAACCGGATGTTTGAAAGTCCTGATATTAGTTATATAGGTGCTAGGGCAAGTTTTCACCCGATTTTATCCATTTTAGGCGTATGTATACACTGTTACGGGTTAGAAAAACACACTCATTCACATTTGAGGTAGTACTCGTTACTCACATACGAGTATTGACCGATATATGCGGTATAAATTCACCCGGAAATTCGGAAATCTTTCTATTTGGTGTATGGGGGCTAAGAGCAGTATTGCTGCGATTAAACCCATTTTTAACTCATAGACAAACTATTATTAGGGAATCATTTTCACGGAATTTCAATTATGTTTCTTAAACTTTGACCGATATTTTCGCCAAAAACTCAGCTATAGGCTCTGGGGTCCACATCTTCGCCTTTTGGCGGCTTGAAAAATTACAGTCAGATTTTGACAATTCTGAGACTTGTGATGACATACCTCCAAGGCACTAATTGTAGAAAGTTTTATCCTTATATATTCATATAATTTTGATTTGTATGCTAAAAAGTGAAAAAATCAGATGGAACTGATGGTGGTTTTTAACAGATTTCGTCCAATTTCCCACCGTGACATGGCAATGTCAAGGTTATCGTCATATTTTAAATAGCAGATCCTTCTTCCTGATTCTATTCGATGTTCTACATAATAGTCTTATTTCTTATTGAGGAGCTTAGTTATCGCACTTTGTAGGTTTTCGATTGATGGAGTTTTGTGGGCATGTCAACGCATCGATTACGCCCTTCTGCAATACCAACCCTCTTATGGTACCAGAAAACATGTGTATCAAGTTTCATCAAGATATCTCAGTTTCGAAAGACGGACGGACAGACAACCGACTTTCAATTTGTCTCGCCATCCCGATCAATTTTATATATACATAACCCTATATCTAACTCGATTAGTTTTAGGTAATACAAGCAACCGTTAGATGAACAAAACGATTATACTCTGTAGCAAGATGTTGCAAGAGTATAAAAATTACTGTTGAAAAAGTTTATGTTTTTTGCCGATCTGTTTGCTCTTTTGTTTGCTTCGGTTTCATTTTCATACCTTCCATTATGATTATTATTTTATTTTATTTTTTCCACTCGCTGCTTCTCGGGCAAGTGCAAACTTTTTTATTACCAACACAAAACTTATAAGTGGGTTTAGTGAGTGAGTGAGTGCCAAAGATGAGAACTGTTGAGCCTAATGGGGTCAGTTGTGCCCTTTTAATGGAACAGGTTAATAAAATTTCGCAACCTTCTCCGTTTGACAGCTGAAAATTGGAATTTATGCCTTTACGAGCTTTGACAAGTGAAATTAATGTGCACCAAGTAAATACCTGCACACACCCAGACAATTTTCTGCACACACAGACATACTCAACACACAGCCAAATCTTCTTTGAGCTTCTATTGTGTCTTGAGTAGCTGGATTCTGAGCGCTCTCGTGCTGTGGCTGCGGTTCATTTATGCAAAGTTTCATGGGTGACAAAACGAAGGTGGGAGGTGCAGGGGTATTTGGTAAGCTCATACCAACAAATCCCGGAGAATGCAGGATAAAGTTAAATAAAAACTTTATCATGCAAATTGGCAAAGCATTGAAATTGACGACAGAAGCAGCCGAACCGCACATAAGTACATACATACTACATGCAGCATTTGAAATACCCGGTCGAAAGTTTACTTCGGTTGTTATAAAATACTACTCATATTGGTTAACTCCCTAGATGTGGTTATTTTTATCAAGATACTTTTGAGTTTGCTTAGGCTGAGAAAACCTAAATATTAAAAAATCGAAATCGATGCATTGAGACTGTTTCGATAACAATCTAAGAGTAATCAGATAATTAAACACAAGAAAAACGTCAACTTCTGCCGCATCGAAACTATAATACCTTTCACAACACCTATATATGTGTATAACTAAATCTGAATATATAACAAGCCAACGGTTTACAACTTGCTAGCCACGTTCTTGGATAAAAACAACCTTCGGGTCGAATTAAGCTTACTTAGTAAGGAAAAAATTCTTTTATAAAGAGACTTAGTTTGTCACGCAAATTATTTATCTAAATAAGTATACTTTATATTTCATTTTGGATGTTACCAACGACGGGGCGAACTAAATATATTGTGTTCAGGGTATAAAAAAATTAAATGCACCCGCTTTTGCAAATAGAGGGCGCAATAGATCCACTCAACTTGAAAGACCGAATGTAAGGATATACTCATTCCATTATAATGTTTCTGGGCTATATGAGAGCTTTTGAAGATGTGTTTTTCCAAAACAGTTTGTCCTGACACAATTAAGAAACTACTATTGTCATCTTAATTGATTAAAAAACCGAACTCAATTTCGGATGTGCCCGAATGTATGCTAAGAGTGAAACCAATGATATCGGAAGCTATAGACAAAGAAAGTGTCTTCGAACATCAAAATTTCTATTAGCAGACTGGTTGTGTATGAACAATATAGATTTCTTTATATACTGTTGATTCTATTACGTCACATTAAAATTAATTTTTAGTTTTCTACTTCTGTCGACATCACTTTGCCCCTCAATAGTAAACAGTTGCGTCCTAGAATATTGTTCTTTTGTCAACTTACGACATTTGTGTGAGATATAATAACCTCGGTGCTAAATCGGTGACTATAAATTCTGTATATATATATATATATATATGTATATATGTATTTGTAGCTCTAAAATTATTGGAATAATTGCGGTCGGGTCGGAAACTTCCACCAATCGAGTTGCCTTTCCACTTTTGAAATCAAAACTCTTTAGATTAGCACAAGAGCGTGAGCGGAGGCTTTTGCGAAATAGATATAGACGATATATATGAGTATTGTTGCAAACATAAGTTATTTTTTTGTAAAAAAAAACCGCCGAAGAGCATCGCGAAGTAGATGATCATTAATGAAATGTTAAGGGTTGTCGCTCGGCTGCTTTATTTACCAAATTTTTTTTTTTTAATTTTATTTTTAAAACGTGAATATTAAATTCGTAATGAGCTTATCCCTAATAGGATTTGTTTTACTTTTTTTTTGTCCCATAGCATATATTTGATATATGTATATATATCTATAATTGCAAGTAAAGACATCCTCTAGCTCTGCGTTTGATTTTCTGGCAAAGACATTTCCTTACTAGCAGCTTTTATAATTCCGCGGTAGTCACAAACACACACACACTCAGGCTATCACTCACTGCCGCTGAAGATTGCAGAAATTGTGATGCAAAATACTAGGAAACAAAGCTCATGAAAAATGAAGGAAATTGTGTATGCAAGCGCTGTGTAAACAATTCAAACGGAAGAGCCGGCAGCAAATCATTTTCCACGCGCAGCTGCAGCGTCTGTGACAACTAAATCAACGCTGGCCGCCAATGCTGCCAACGCGTTCGCCGGCTACACAAAATCTTATTTTCTGCCTTAGCAGTTGCGGCGACATTCGAGCTGAGAAATCCAAGAAATTGGAAAGTGGACATTTGATTTGGAGAGCAACTTGTGATCCTTGGCTTGCTGCCCCGGGCTGCTTGCAACAGCGGTTGCATTACACGTCTGCGTTGTTGCTGTGAGTGTTGTTGTTGTAGCCGCCAAGAGCGGACGCTGCCAACTTTAGTGTGCGTTCTGTTTGACTTTTATAAACTTTTAACGACTTCTGCGCGCTTGTGGACCAGCGCCGAGCGAAGAGTTGCAAACTTTATTTGTTTCAGCGTACATTTTCTATTTATACTTCTTACCGTATTTTTTGCTTTTTGATTTGAGCATGCTTTTTGTGACTTCTTTTCGCTCTTTTTCTAATAAAATTTCTTGTTTCGCACGTTTTTTATTTGTCGACTTTTTCTGCACAATTTCACCGTTAGTTTGCATTCGCATATGTGTGTGTGTGTTTGCGTTGTTCGTCGTCATTTTTCGTTTTGACGTGCGCTTTGCCTCCTTCTCCTGCTCGGCGCCCACATTTCAAAGTCCCCGTGCATTCTTTGCCGCTCGGCGTTGTTATCGGTCAGCGATATTTTCTTGCTTCTGCTTGTGCCTTTGCCGCTCCAACAACAATGTGCCGCAAAGAAGCTTGTAACTTGGCCTCGGTGCGCGTCTTATCGATGATGTTGCGACAAAGTTGTTTGACTGTGGATACCATTAAGATTGGCGCTTGGAGGCGCTGGTGGCGGTGGCAGCTTAGCGCCGCCTATGACTGCTAACATTTCACTTAAGCGCCTTGCGGTGTGTGCGACAGCGCGGCGGCGACGTCTTGGATAAAGTTTTAATGTTCTCGTGTTTGATCAAGTTAATTTAGCAGGAAATTATAATTGTTTTAAGTTTTCATGTGATTTTTCTCCGGACGTCTGAAGTTTTGCTGATGACGGCAATAAGTCGAATCATCGTCGAAGTAAATTTTCTTTTTTTCTTGTCTCTCATCACAGTAAAGGCTGTAATGGTTGCAATTGAATTGTGGCTCACTCGCCCGTTAACCGCTCACATATAGCAAGTAGTTCGTTGAGATGCGAACAGCGTGGTTTTGGCCTTCTGCTCAAATAGACTTTTAGTTGGTAGCGAAGCAAATGACGCGGAAACTTTCAAAACATTAAAGGGGCCATTTTCATATATGTCGTATCCGTTGTTTTTCGAGAGTCTGCAAAAGTTTGGTGTTCAGCTTTTCATCGATTCGAGTAGATAATATGGAACATTGACTTAAAAATCATTTGTCATTGCTCTCAAAAAAATATTTCTCCTCAAAATTTGTTGTTCATTGAAAGCATATCATCAATCAACACTATTCAGGTATAAATTGTTCCTATGTAGGATTCATAGTCGTGGTTCTATCTGTGAAGTATTTTTGATCGTCCGAAATGAAAAGTCTATGAGCTTGCTATTGAGGTTACCCTTACGCCAACATCGTCCGATTGGATGCGGGTTCGGTACTACGTTGTCGTCTTGCCCCCTAGCGCTGGACCTATGGACCTCCCCTCACCTCGGCTAGCGCGAGTCAACCACCTCGTGGCTGTGAGTTCATATATAAGTTCAATAGGCTTACACGCTCACAAAAGTACCTTAAGAGGTGAAGTCAATCTCGACGCAATTGTAGATATTCTGCCTGGACACTGTCCAATGGGCTCATACCGGTGCGGCTTTTTGTCAAAACTGTATAGAGGACGGCGAAGTGGAATATTTTAGGTACTTTCTCCTCCTGAGGGACATTGAAATTACCGGAACGGAACCTAGCAAACCACTTTTGTGCTACACGTTCATTTACAGTATCGGGCCCATAAAGTAAATTAATTTTTTCAGTCGCTTTGGTTGCTTTTTGCCTTGATCGAAGAAAAATTGTAAAATATAGGGAATTTTCTCTTTGCTGGTCAAAGTCAAACTTTTAGCGCGAATAAACACGTTTTCAGCGCCGTATAGTATGACATGATGCGACACGTAACACTAGTACTATGGACAATAACGCCATCTCTTAGATAAAACCGAACGAACCTTTTACTTGACCTAATATTTATCTTGGTAGACACTCCTTCGGCAATCCTACCGAAGTGGCTGGGATTAATATTATTATCCATAACATATTTTTAGTAAACTTGAAACGCTTTGTCGATATAACGGGATCTAGTGTAATGTTTTTATGAGTTCCGTGGTCACAAGTGGCCAACGTTAACAGCTGTCCAAATACCATTCATGGCTAGTTTGCCGCAAGCATCAACCATACGATCTTACCTAACCTAATCCTAAGTTCCTACGTCTAGATTTAACATTAACCTATACTTATTTTAGCAAATATACTATTTCTATTGTATTCAACAACATCTTGTTAAAATTGTAAATAATAAAATTTTTTTTTCGCTCCCCCCTACTCATTAATACCAATGGTTCAGTTGTTAACTCTAGGAGCCTACTCCTAAAATTCAATAGTTCGAGCAGCGTGACGTTTTGCTTTGACTTGTACATCCAAATCATGGCAAGTAAGTTTTCTATCTTCCGCTTCTGATATAACAAAAATGGTGGTAACGTCTGGCCAAACAAATCTGGAGCTTTGACTGTTTTTGATTACTTCAAATTTCATTCGCTATTAACTTTCCAAAGATCGATACAGATTAATCTCGTCAATAATAACAGCAATGTTCTGACGAATAGAGGCAGCTATTTTATTTTTTAGTTTCAAGTTTTTTGTTTAACAAACACGGAGTTTAAAAAAAACGTTTCAAGTTAAATGAATAATTGGTTGCTTAGTATTGAACGCTACCCATAAAATTGGAATTTATTAAAAACATTTTTAACCACTTTCACTCGACATAAAATTGATTTTATTGGGGCTTATAGGTAAACAATTTTGTTCTTGATTTATAATTAAGTTGAATGAAAATATGTTTTACACTTTAAGAATTTTGACATCGATTATCGCAGCAGTTCAGTGAGAATAGATTGAATAGTGGCATGCACCGCGACCTATGGTCTATTTCGCCCTTTCAGTGAGAATACTTGACTGATTTTCATACACCTTCCATATTCTAACTTGAGCGTGTAACGTCGCTTATTGACTTTCCAATGCATTCAAGCGACTTCCAAAACATACTGAAACTGATGCTTGCATTTGCATATATCGATGTTTTTTTCAAATAAAAATGACCAGTTCCACGCATTAAACATAGCCTGATTATGTGGCACCGGAGGTTTATATTGACTTATCAATGCTTGCGCTCGCACAGTTTTTCAATGTCAACAGAAAATCACCAACTGTCATGCAAATTATCTCATTGGCTATATACTCGTAAATATATATCTAAGTATGTCCTATCTGCTTTGATTTTGTGTGTAAAAATTTGTTAAATGTTATAACGGACACTAAAATGCGAGCGAACAAAACCAAATTGCCGATACTGTCACTGCATTCGTCGTGCTTTAGCAATTTGTCGGGCACGCGCTGGTGAACTGCGGCCAAGGCTGGACTTTGCACTCGCCATGACAACTCCGATAATAAACAGTTACTCGTTGCTGTCTGCCTGCGTGCATGCCACAGTGGCGATGCAAAATGACCCGAAATGTCGAATATTCTGCATTTGTCTGCTTTGAATGGCGCGACAATGCGGCTGTTGGCAACCAATATAACCCCACAACAACGTAGCTGATGCTTTAAATATTTGCCTTTCGCACTCTGCAACAATTGTCCTCTGCATTGGCGGTATGTATTGAGTACTCCATGTACATGGTACATCCGTTATATCTATGCATGTTTATGGAGCGTTAGTGCCATGATGACCTGTATAACGGCGGCCGTGCAGAGGGCGCGGTCACGCATTCAATTGGCCGGGCCTTAGTGTATCAATATTGGCAATCACTTCGCGTTATACTGTGGTGTTGTTGTGACAATACCACGCGCTTAAATGTGTGCCGTTAAGTGCGTGTACGATGCCGGACATTGTGTTCAATGATCTACAAATTACACATGTCTACTAAGTGTCAATACGCAGGTGTCGCTAAAGGTTGTTGAAGTTTGTTTGAACAAATACACAAATACCGGAAAAGTTTGTTAAATGTAACAGTATATTCATATGGTTGCATCATATATACTCTCATTTACTTGAGAGGAAATAAAAATAAGACTGTTGTCCGCTGGTCGAAATTGAAAGTTGAAGTCATATTAGAAAATACGGTGCTTTTAGAAAAGCCTCTATTAAACGGAAGCTAAAGTGAAATAAATTTTATTTCTAAAAACAGCTTGAGTAAAAATTAAGATATCTTGGTGAAACTTCACACGATTCTTGGCAGCCAAATTGGTTGATATTACAAATGGGCGGAATCGGTCAGCTGCTACGCCCACAAAGTGGCGTTAATCGAAAACAGGTAAAATGCCATTACTAAGCAGTAAGCATTAAGTTACAAAACTGTAATTTGGTACAAGAAAACACAGTAGCGAGCTGCACCTGCGTGCTCAAAATTTGTTGAAAGTGGTCTTGACCCCACCCTGCATGGTTTAATGTACATATCTTCCAAACCACTGAAGCTAAATCAGTCAAATTTACTAAGAAGAAATCTCTATGGTATTTTTTTAAACACTGTTAAAATGGGTAAAATTGCGTAATAACCACGCCCACTCGCCACATAACGGTTATGCTGAAAACTAGTACAAGTGTGATAACGCACTGTATAAATGCACCACGAGCATTAAATTTCCCAAATTGTGAAAATATTAATTGCATATGCTATGAGCTTCAAATTTTGGCAAAAATAGAAGAAAGTTCCCATATTAGGATTTCTGAGTTTAGTCATTTCATAATACTTAACAAATCGTGCTTTATATTCGTAATTTTTAGAGATAAATTGTTTATATCCTTTGGAGTGATAAATATTTGTATAATATTATAATGAGATATCCAAAAATAAGTTAACCTTTTTTTATAATCTTTGTCAAAGTAGAGGTACGAAATTTCCAAATATATACAAATATTTAGCAAAAATCTCATTATGCAGCATGAGCGCTTTTATTTTTTTATTATATATATATTGTATATAGAACTGTTATTTTTTAGTAACAGAAAAGAAATAAGGGTCCTACTATTCTTAAAGACATGAAATAAAAAAATAAAAATCGCTAAATGTACTTTTGTCTATTTACGAATCTATGTATATAAGTATATCTCAGCAAAAATAAGATCAAAAATATAAGTGTACTCGTACATTAGTTTGATAGTAAATTTGATTAAAGAAAAATTTATGTATCCGTATTTTTAAAAAATCTAACAATATAACTATTGTAAATATAATATAATAAAACATAAATTAAGTTATGAGTGTATTCTTGTCTACAGGCGTTTTTTAAGTGCAGTAAAAAACGCAATTCATATTTTTACTATACATTTTTTATTAGTTATTTCATAACATTACAAGAATACAGAAAAAATAAATAAAAAACATAAAAAAAACTTAAAAATTTCTAAAACTAGCAGCTGATGAAGTGGGGTCTCTAAAAATTGGCACGTGACCATACACACGATTTCAACCCTTCTAGCATTTGAAATCAAAAAACAAAACCAAAGAAAAAAATATTAATCTAGAATAATGTCGCAATGTCTGGTACTACGGAAATATTGGAAATTTTTTTTTCACGAAACGGCGAGTGCATGAAAAAAATATTTTTTACAATTTTTTTTGACTGTTTCGAATTTTTTTAAAATATAAAAATGGAAATTGAAACTTAAGGATATGGCTAGTTTCGTAAATGGACAAGTCTATAAAGAAGACTTTGTTTAAATTTCAGGTAAATCGGTTAAATAGAACCTAAGAAATCGTGGGTATAGTTTTGAAAAAGACAGTTTGGAAAAAAAGTATGGGGCCAAGTTGCAACGACACTAAAACTATAACTATAACTTTGAAAATAATTTGAATTTTGAAAAATCCTTTTAGAGAAATATTTTTTTTTTTATATTTATGTAAACTGCCAAAATATATGTATAAGAAAATCTTTGTATATATTTTAAAATTTCTAGACTAGAATAACCACTTAATATAATGTAACATTATATAACTCAGCATAACATAACATAACATAAGGAACATAGCCTTCATATTATAAGATTAGTCCTTAGTCTATAATAAACGTAGGTTATTCCTGTTAAACGATTTAACAAAGTTTCAAATAAAATATTATTTATTAGTAAATTGGTCACGCAGCTCTAACATACTTTTCGATTTAAATATTAAAGCTGCCGCAACAAATAAATTTATTTTGTGACATAATTATTTAAACATACAGAAATTTCGATGTATAAGTGCCAGCGAAATCCCGGATGTTAAAATGACACTTAATTTATGTTGGTGCTTTCGTATTTGCATTGCGCGCGTGCCAAGGTCGACGGTATTCGATCATTGCCGGTGGTGCTGAAGGGTCCAATTTTAGCAGGTTAACTGTCGGTGACGGGTGGTGTGCGGTCCATTCGTTTTAGTAAATCATTGGCGTGCGTCATTAACAACACCGCAACATTTTTTATACTTTTCGCAGCTGAACATAAAAAGGATTAAAAAGGCACGCCAAATCAGGGGGCGCTGTATGCAGCATCGTTAGCAAATACTAATATACAGTTGTGTGTATATGTGCGCTATGTTTGTGCTCGAATTGGCACGGAGGTGGTCGCCGCAGTGCGGCAGCGTGCGCGCGAATGTGGCAGCATTGGCGCAAAATGATGCCACCGGGAAGCAGCAGCTGCGGCAGATGTGGCAGTCGGTCCCCTGTGACCGATGAATGTGTAATCAGGACAGTGAAGCGCATATGCATATAATTTTGTGTGTGTGTGTGTGTGTGTGTACACACACATATTACCTTTGCGACAGAATCGTCAACAATGCCTGCGGCATCAGTCCGTGCCGTGCCTATAAGCTCGCGCCCATATGTGTGTATGCGTGTGCGTGTTTGGGCATTGGAGAGTTGGCACGCGAAAATTATGTGAAATTGTCAAGCATGATTATTTCCGCTTAAATTGCGATTTACCAACGTTTATCACAGCGACGCAGCGCATACCAACAACACCACGATAAGCAAATGCAGTGGGGATAATTGTGGCGCAGATGATAAACACACACGCAAATATTTATATTTAAACACATGTTATAAGGTTGTATACAAATATGAATGGGATAAGGCAGTGCAGAAATCTGGTGGGCTTTATAAAGTAATTAGTTACTCGCTGGTCGCTTTGTGAAAAGCTTGAACTTAGTGGAAGACATGAAGCTATACATTTTTCGATAGCCACTCGATCTATATTACTTGTATTTCAGTTTTTCTACATATGATGATATGTGGCGCCTTTGGGGCAGGATAAAAAAAGCAAAAAAAAAAACAATGAATTTACTGAACTTCAATCTGCACTGCTTTATCGCTCCCTTCTCGTTTCTGGTAATATCCTATTAATGGAGAATTGCTTGTAATTTGAATAAAGGAGCGAACTCTGCACAAATATGGTCTGAGCATATAGTTTTGTATAAGACAAGACCTGGAAGAAATCATATTCTTTTTATACTCTGACGGCGCCTATCAATTCAACTAAGTTTTCATTAAACGTATTTCGTCGACGAAGGTGAAACCAAAATCATTATGTGATGGAGTTTTCTTCATCTATTCATTATATGAAACTTCGTCCGTTTCTCTGCACGTTTATCCATTCGTCTTTTCACCCATCTAATATTCCATGAGGTAGTCCATTTATTTATTATTTAAATGTTTCATTCATTATGTGAAATTTTCATCCTTTCATCCGTCCGTTCGTCACAGAGACCCTCTATCTGTTTATTATGTGCAACTTCGTTAGTCTATCCCTCCGAGCATCCATTTATTCATCGTGTGAAAATTTCATTCATTAAGTGAAAAATTATTTCGTCTATACATAGATGCGTTCGCCCGTACATCCGCTCGTTTTTTCATCCGTCAGTCCGTTAATCCATTCTTTCTTCCGTCTTTCCAATAGTCCAACAGTCCAATCTTCCATGCGACCGTACATCGTTTCATTATGTAAAGTTGTCAGCCGTACATCCATCCGTTCATCCATCTGTCCGTACATTTGTTCATCACGTGACATTTTTATACATTCACCCATTCATGTGTTGATTATCTGAAACGAGCATTCAACTGTGTGTACATTCATCCGCGTCCAGTGTATCCGTTTATTGCTTCATCACTTTGTTCATCTATTCGTCCATCCTGATCCGTTTAATTTTCCATGCCACCATCCATCCTTCATTCAAACGTTCGTGCACCTGTTCATCGTCTGTTCTTCTGTTTGTTTATCCATCCATCTGAAAATTTTAGTAAAATTGTTATATTACTCTAGAATTAGTTTGACACTCTGATGAATTCGATTATAACTTTGACTTTACAAAATAACATTCAATTATCATTAAAGGTTTTGAACTTTGTATTTCATAAATCGCGCATAATACGTGTTAAAAAATAGCCGAAGTCGGTTCAGACCCTTTCATTGGCTCTCATATAGCTTTTATAAGACAACACTCTCTAAGTGCTAATAAAGTTAGTTCAGAATACGTCGGATGCACTTCACGATAACAGTCCGATTTACTACTGAGCTTTTTAAAATACATAAGCTTCCTTACGTATATACTATATATGTAAATATATATATACACACACATATTTTCTCGCCTCTATTTACCAACGGGTGCGTAATTTCCCAAGGTATACTATTTGCTTGGATCGTGTTACGTATATATGTGTGTGGCCGCTGGTGGTTGGTCCACTTTATGCAGTACGGTGTTGGTATAAATTATTATTTGGTCATTATAAATTTTGTATGAAACCGCAAAATGGCGTTGTTAATATTATCTATGCGGTCGCGTTGGTGGCATCATTCATTCATTCATATGGCCGCTGCTAACTGCCAAGTGCCGATGTGTTGGTTTCGCGGATTTCGTCGACATTGGTTGCACGCGGCCAAACACATCTTTACATACATGTATATATGTGTATGTATGGGTAGTCGCACATGCAGAGGCTAGCCGCTGGCGGTGACAATGCGCGCTCCATTGGCTTATCAAACATTCGCGTGACACCAATTTCGCTTTTGGCGTACTTTTTGCCGCCTCCATACACACACACATGATCTGCGTTGTTATCCACAAACGCCGAATTTGGGCCAATTGTGGTTTCGGGGAATTAAATTTTCTATATGTATTCAAACAGCTTAAATGGTCTATTTGCGTGTTCGAAATATGCATCATAATTAATACGCAAAAAATTGTAAAGTTCGCTTTCATAAATAGCTCAAGGTCAAAATGAGAGAATATTTTTGGAATGAAAATAAAGAAAAATTGATATCAAGAATATACTTACATATATAAGAAAGAGTGAACATTTCATGATTTGCGTTTTTGTTTATGACTCAGACCTTAAATACTGCTCCGAGCTGTCGATGAATTTATTTGTTAAACTTTTTATGTAATAAATGGATTTGAGAAACTTATTCTGTAATATTCAGTTATGCCCAAACCTGATTTTTGATTTTCGGCTCGCATTTACTGTGTGTTAAAATAATGTTCATTATTATTTTGATGAAAATATTCTTATCCAGTTTCAAAGTCGCAGTTTTTCTTATACCAGCAATTCCTTCTTCCTGGTGAAATAGAGAAAGACGTTTAATTTTTCTTCTCTTGTCATATGTTAATAATAGTGTGATAACCATGCCCTCTCCCCATATAACGGTTTGGTTAAAAACTGTTAAAACTGCGCTAACACAAGAAAGCTTTGTAGCAGCAGGAGTTAAAATGGGTCAATGGGCGTGGCACCCCCATATTTAGGAGAAATCACATATCTCCGAATATACTTCACCATTTTTAACCATGCTTGGTAGATACGATTATTTTGACATTTTCATGTTACAGTGCGAAAATGGCCGAAATCGGACAGTAACTACGTCTACTTCGCAGATAACACAGTCCAATAGTATACAAATTTGCACGAATATTTCATTTAAAGTATGCCATCTCAGGTACAAAAATTGTCAAAATCGGGCATAACTATTCACGCCCCTAGATATCGGAAATATGGACCCCAGAGGCTATGGCTGACCTTTTGCAAAAAAATTGTTTCATTTCCATATACCTATATAAAGATTTTCGAACTTACAGTTGACTTAATAGCGCATATATCGACCGATGTGCTAGTTATTTTAATGAAATTGAAAAAGTGTGCTTTTCTAATAACAGTGTATCTTTGTGCCTAAAATGGATAACATCGAACGTAAACTTGCCTTAGTCCTTTATACCTGATATTCACGATCCATTGACATTACTACATTTATAATCGTATGTTAATATTTATATATTTATAAAATTGCTTGAAAATAAGATCTCAAATATACCTTAACAATGTCAAAAACGAATGCAATCAGCCCTTTCATTTCTATGTCCCCAATGATTTTAGTATAATTTACGCTTAGGTAAGGTAATATGATACTACCAAATTTGATTATTAGCCATTCACTATTTCGTCAAACGATGAAGTTGATTATTTTCGCTACATTTCTTAATATGAAGTTTTGCCAACACTTGAAAGTATATCCACGGCTTTGATTCTTGCTAGTTGCAAGGGTATAAAATGTCCGGGTGCAACTTAGCCCATCCTTACTTATTATAAATAATATTGTGTAAAGGTCAGTTCCATCGAAGTAAAAAAGAAAAAGAAATTTAAACAAGAAAAAATGTTCTACCCAAAGTACAATATAATAACCTTCACAAACAGAAAATATTCCGTACAAATGATTGATATGGCAGCTATATGCAATAGTGACTCGATCTGAATACTTTCTTCAGATTGAATGGACAATAACCAATGCCAAATTTCGTGAAGATATCTTGTCAAGGGGTAGGGTATCTGATACCTTATAGGGTATCTGATACCTGGTATCCCAGGGTCAGGCTGGGTGTTACAAACATCATGGTAAACCTAATATACCCTGTTCAGGGTATAAAAAGTATAGCCACTGTTTTAGTACCACTATTAAGTCTGTTCTCTACTCTAAAGTCGAAACTTATTTGAGTATTCTCCCACCAAATCTAGTAATAGTAGTAATCATAGTCTCCTAAAATGGAATGTCTCGGTGGATTAGCGATATACTTACAACGGAACAAAATAGGAAAGATCTGATAATCCACTTTTTATTAGCTATTTTCTTAAGGTATGCTTTATTATAGTATATTCTGTTTAAATTGTCTAAGCACTTCCACAAAGAAGGGGATGTCGGACAATTTATTATTTTACACTTGAAATGAATATCAACTATGCCCAACATTTTAGGGCATCGTTCGATGATATCGGCATTTAACTATTGAATAAGCACCGTCTGTGATGAACCTATATTAACATCCATCAAAAAATGCTGAGAACCGGCTGAACCTGAATAATTTTGTTAGTGAATTATTAACTATGGATCGTCAGCTAAAGCGCTTAACGTTTAATATTTCACTTGGAAGAACATATTTGTTCTTTTAGTAAACAGTTTTTTATGCAAAGAAACTATGATAAAATTTAAATTAAAAATACGCGATCTTAAAACGTATATAATTGACATTATTTACATTTACATCAGTATAAAAATGTGGGTAACAAATATCTATTGTAGATGATTTTGGATACGAAGACCTGGACGATATAACAGCATATACCACTTTTTACACTTTGAGGGAAATAGGGCCAAGCTCTCTTAGTATTTATCAAAACTTTACTTGAATTTGGTAAAAACTTTTTGATTTGAGTATAGTGGTAAATGAATTAAGGGGTAATTTTCAGTGCTGAATTTTGCAAATTAATTTTTGGTTTTTCATATATGCATGTATGTATATTGAATGTACATATATTTGAAAATATTCTCTGAAAATTAGAGTTGGTCCGGCATATATTTGCCAGTAATGATCTAAGGAATAAGATAATTACAATATATTAATAATTCTATTTTTGTCTAGTATTTTCTTATCTGTACTCGTCTACTTGTATTGTAATAATATTTTTTTTTGATTTTTCGATTTGTGATAATTTTAAGCCAAAAAATGTTCCTCACCACCAGACACGCTTTTTCGCAGATTCAAGGGAATTTAAAATTTTTCAAAAGCAATAGCCGATTATAAAAGTGCATTAAATTGTGTATGTGTAAAGTAATCTATGTGAAGAACTATTTTCGCGGAGTTGTATTGAAAGTTGCTTAGTTAGAAAACTAAAAGCTAAAATTACAAAAAAAAAAAAATCATTGAACTTTAAAAGTACAGCTACTGCTATTTTTAACATCGGTTATGGTTTGCACTGAATTTTTTATGAAAGTAAAATTAAAATAAAAATTCTTGAACTTTGAAAGTCTACAGCTACTGTTATTTTATTTTAAATATAGCATTTTTTTAGAAAAACAAAAAAAAATCGAAATGACAGCCATGAAACAGCGAATTGGTTACAACAGGAAAAGCTACTTTTCCGACAAGTTACTAATTTAGAAATCGGAACTTTGCCAGGCTGTCTGTCAGCGGGATGATAACAAAATGTAACGGTGAGTGGATTTTACCGTAGTCGAATAGGTTGTCGCCGGCAAATCGTTGGACAACTAAACTTTCTATTAGTTGTATTTGTGCAAATGCCAATAAAGTAGCAGGGCGAGTGCTGTGGCCACTGCGATTGCTAAGCCAAACTGCTCGCTACATAACCTCAAATTTGACACGAGTGTTGTAGTTGTTAATTTGTTTGATTTCGGTTGAAAACCAACAATTTTGCAGGCCAGCCCTGACAGGCAACATTGTCGATAAAGCTGCTAAAGGATGTAAAATTAGAAATAAATAGGAAAAGTCAAAAAAACAGAAATCGAAATAAATCAGTAAATAGAAATTTGTTTATACGCCAACAAAGGGAGCGGTAGGAACAATCGTGGCGAATCGAAGCGCACAAGCAAATGAAATGTTTATTTTGGTCTGGACTTGAGTGGATGTGCGGATTTTAAAGAAATAACAGAGTATTTCTTGCTTTCTCGCTTGTTGATGTTGTAGGCACAGTGGTGCTTCGAGACAGGCAGGTCCGAGTCTTAAGCCTATTTGTGCCCACTCATTTAATGCACTTTAGTTGGATAAAAATACGAAAGTTGTTTAAAGACACACACAGACACACGAAATGAAAACAATCACGGCAACAACAACTACAAAAGCACCGGGTAAATTGGGCAGTTTATAAGATCGCAAAGCGAGAATTTTGTAAGCCAAAAACTAGAGCAAGTACCACTGAATTATGGTGAGGGAGATTGAAGGTGGGGCAGGTGTGTGTGCATGTTGCATACACCAAAGAAAAAACAACATTTTGTATTTAACAACAGAACAACTAAAACATTTTTCATGCTGCGCTGGTCCACAGCAACTACGATGAGGGACAAAGCAGGGTCGAAAGGGGCGAGTGCGTTGTTAGAGGAATGAGAAATCGAGGACGAACAGATTTACAAGGATACAAAACAAAATTGCATTGCTCAGCAAATAAAATAAATTTAAACAGAAACAACCAGCACAAAACACACTAAATAAATAGCCAAAAACAACAACAAAAATAAGAAAATAAAAATGTTGGAGCAAATAAATATTATTTTGGCTGGCAGAGGGGTACACAGTCAGATATATAATAACAAACACACACATATATACATACATATGCATACAAGCTACTATATAAGGTTAGGTATACGTATATTGGTTGTAAGGTAAGGTAGCTTGAGAGACCGCTGAGCAGTTGAGATGCAACAAATTCTTGAAGTTGGCCAAAACGCTTAGCCTAGATACATATGTGTACGTACCTATGTGTGCAGATGAAGCGCAAGTCAATGCAGTGGCAGCGAGGCCACTGAGTCCGTAACCGATACCTGTGCAACCGCCTATAATTCACAAACTCACCCCCATGCCACCTGCTGACGCAACGTCACACATAATTCGTATGCGTTGCAGCGTTGTTGTTGTTGTTGATTTCGCATTTTCTCAACTGCAATTTGCGCTACACGCCATGAGGTGTATGTGTCCAAGGACGTAAACCAAAAAAAAACAAAATAAAAAAGAAGCAACATGAAAAAGGAAAACGGAGCAGAAAACAATAACAAAAAAGATACCAATTTAAAAAAGTGTTGAAAAAATGTGAAAAAGTGAGGTATGCACGGTAGTTAATTCAAAAGTTCCGACGCTACGAATTTCATCGTAAAGTGTTGCAATGTTGCACATACAACCACTACAACACACATACACACAGACTGAAACTTGTGTGTTTATATATTTTAGTATACACATGTGTATAAGCGAGGTTATACAGTCACATAAAGCTGTTCGGCTGAAAAGTCTGGACGGTGTCGGTTGGAGCGCGCAATCAACTAACTAAAGACAGTTGGTGGGCAGCGCATTGGTTTCAATTTCTGCATTTAAATTTAAAATAGTATTAAATGTTTGTAAGTGTTCTTTGGGAATATTAAATAAATTGTTGCTAGAAAAAACTTCTTTATTATTGCTATACAAGTCACCATAATCTAGTTTAGAGGTCTGAACCTGGAGCGTTTTCTGGTAACTGATAAATAAGTTAAGCGTCCTTGAAGTAGAAGCGGGAAAAGGGTAGCGTGATCGTCGCCTTGTGGTCATGTAAAAAAAAACAACAGCAACAGTTACTTGATTACTACAAATTTCATTGGCTTAAGAAGCAACCAAACCAAAAAAAAAAGTTATTTCATAAATGTAGATTTTTCGCTAATATTTTTTCTTTTTTAATTTTTTTTTGAAAATATTACATATTATATTAGAAATGATAGAGAGATATTTAAAATATATTTTCTAATTCGTATGGATATGGAGGGCTTGGAACTTGAGATATCATGATGACCACATCGAAAGAAGTTGTTTTAATACGCTTCACAATTACAACGTCATCATCGGCTCCATTTCGCTAAACAGATACTGTAAGTTGATTTAAAGGTGAGCGGTATGAGTAACACTGGAATGAATATGAGTATAAAGCAAGCGAAGAATGTAACGTAACTGTGAATATGTGTGTCTGTGTATGCATGTGTGCATGCAACGGAAGTAAGTGTAGCGTTTGCTCTGCATGCAGCAGGTAATACCGAAAGGAATGTTACGTATACGCCACGTGGCCGGGGCGCGAACATTCAAACGGCGGACGCCGTCACGGATGCGGATAAGGATACGAGTTGTTAATGCCCGCGGGTGCGCTTAGTTACTTGCTATTTGCCTTTATCTATTTCAACGTTTTTATTTTATTATTTTTCGTGCTTTTTGGTGTGTACATTCTGCTACTGCAAAGCTCAGCACTTCTTTGGTCACTGAGCTGCAGTAATGGAGCGCGCAGCTGGTAGTTGTTGTTGTTAGTTTTTTTATATTTTTATTTCAACCATAGTTCCTTCATTGTGGCCTGAGTAGCAGTAGCGGTGGCCTCTAGCGATTTGGCAGTTTCGAGATGTGAGTGAGCGGCAGAGCCAGAGAGGAGGTGAGCAACGGGGTCGCGGGCACTTTGATAGCTATTGGGTCAGCAGTCAGCGCTTGCAGACGTCTATGCAACTATATGGGAGCATATATTTGTGTGTATGTGTGGGTGTGTATGCTCTTTCGTGCTGACGTGTCTCGCTCTTGCTGACGTTTTGAAAAGCAAAGCAGAATGTAAATATTAACAACATGCAACAAATAACAACTTGCGACAGCAAAGTCAACTATAACAACTGCAGCTTGAAGCTGATATAAAATAAGCATAAGATATATATTGTATATATATATATACCTTATATATATATATGTAAATATATAAATGTGCTTGTGCATGTATTTGCCATAAATTTGGCCACAAGCCAATGCATAACTTCTCACACATCTTTGGCAAGTTTGAAGTGTTCAACATGAAGTTGCAACTTGAATGTGACTCAAGTTGCTGCCGCACAACCGCGCACCCTCCACAACTTATTGGCCAACTTTAACTGTTTGTCGACCCACTGTTGCACATGTTGCACCATTGTAAACGAAATGTTTTATGTTGAAGCGCTAAGCAAATATGATAAAATATATTCGCCTCCAACTGTTGATGCACACACACACACATATGTATAAACTTGCCTGTACACATATTTGTAAGTATGTGTGTGGGTTCCTCTTGTTCGCCACTGACCAACAGCAATGCGGCACTTCACGTTGCAAGTGAGTGATTACTTTGTACGTTTGAAATTTACGAGTATCGCAGCGCACACGAGTGCCGCCGGTGGCCGCCGAGAGTGGGGCGCGGGTTTGTTGTAGTTGTTGCCATGCTTGTGATTGCGCTTTATCACCCTTGCCGTCTGGTCTTTGTCAGTTGCTCGGAAAATGTATTGCAAACAAGCTGCTTGTATTGCATTTCTTATAACAGTGCGGTATTGATGTTGTTTTTGTTGTTGTTTTCGTTGAAATAGCCACTTCTGCGTTTCTTTGCCACAACTGTAAGGCATTGTTGCATAGTAAGCTTCGTTGCAGTTCCTCATACACACAATTTTCAGCCACACATACATATTAACTTTATGGGTACTTTGTGTGTGTATGTGTAATCGAAAACATGTGTGTTTGTGTGTGCGCTGGTTTTCTTTACTTAAGACAAATTTTACGCTACATTTATGAGCGCCGGAGTTGTTGTTGTGTTTGTAGTTGTAATTATAGTTGTTGCCTTAAGTGGTCATTTGGGGTTAAATTTTCGACAGTGAAAATTTGTCGTAATCTGTAGTAACAGTTATGTTGACTTTGTTACCGAAATGTCTGCTGGTCAAAGAAACATTTACTTTTGTGCTTTAAATAAAGTAATTAAGACAAAATTTGTCAAATGCATTCACTTTTGCAGAGTTATACTTGTATTAAGAATTCAATCATTTGTAAGGAAGGTAATCAACGAAAGTATAGTCTTTTTTATATCTTTGCACTTAAAATATTATTTCTCTAATCTTAAATGGATGCCAAACATTGAGTAGTGAGCTAGACTAAAGGTAAAGGGTTTCTTTTGTGTTTTTTACTCTCCCAACCTACCTACTCCCAACTTTAGACTCTCTCACGCAACAACCTGATTAAGTATTACTTCGCGGAGTGCCAACACATTTAAGTCTCCTCTGTGGTACGGACTGACGGACTCTAATCTGTTCTATATGTCTTAGTTTTGCTGCCGCTTCGCTGAAAGCTTTCCAATTCTCAGTGGACTGACACAAAAGTTTTGTCAAGTTTTCTACTATAAAACTACCACCGAGTGAAGTTTTAAGTGTTTCTCTTGTACTCGAAAATAGGGGACAGTAAAAGAATACAATCTCAGGGTCTTCTATGCACTATGTATCCATCGGACAGCTTCTAAAGCACCCCTCTCGACTTAGTATTTGGGTTAGGTGGAAATCCAGATCCCCATGTCGTAAAAGGTGTGTATTTTATGTCAGTATGAGAGCATTGATTAACTTCGGTATTTATTTAGCAGTTATATTGCTTATACATGGGTGAGAAGTTAATAGTCTAAATTTTTGTATTTGTGTAACAGACGATCTATTCGAGATGCATAAAACGCCATTCCACGAACAAATAGTGGCTCATTGAGCCGCTATTTAATCAAAGGAAGAAAAACAGTCTATTAAAATCTTTACTAGTCGTCCCCAATGTCTGCCCACAAATGTGTGGTCTTGATGCTATTTGGTCTCAACAAGATGTCACCATGGCCTCTGTCTATCAAAAAAAATTTTAGAGCAACTTTTTCGAAATGCTTTTGATTTTTCTTTCATTATGGTTTGAGACGATATGGTCGTTTATCGATTGCACGAGATGCATTTTATGCATAGAGAAATGGTTCACTGCATGAGCAAGGACACGTTTCAATGAATCCAACGAGTTGAGGTCTGTCCAATCATCCATGCGCGGAGTCTTTCTGGCAAGACCATGGCTTGTTGGCGAATATTGATGGGTTTCAAGACGGTCGGTTGGTTTGCTTTGGACGATGTTTTCACTTCCTTCTTGTAACGCCATCGTAACTCTCTTCTCACCATATTATTAGAGACGTGGGATGTATGGCTCTTTGAACCCTCGTGATGAGTTTAGTTTATCCTTCAATACGCCCGTGAGCAGGCTGAGTTACAAATATTTTTTGATTTTGCATGGGCATGGACATGGGTATCTCCGAAATTTGATTTTCCCGCGACAAAATTGTCTATTTTCGCAGTGGTTTTCGGTCGAAATATTTCGTAGTGGCTTTATTAGCTTACGGAGTTGTCGCAGTGCACGGAACTTCACAGCATGATACGCAAAATTGCGAGTGATTCCAAGCTGTCAAAACATCTTAAAGTTATTGCCTTTTTCCATGTTGTATTTTATATATAGTTGGCCAATGACAACAGTCTTATTTTGGAAGTCGCCCCATTCCATGATTGAAAACAAAAGGTGTCAAAACTTTTTACGTCTTATTGAGGGATAGAAAAACAAATCGCAATCGCAACAAAACGAAATGGGTGAGTTTCTGATAGTGACTTTTTCTAAATCTAGTCTGTGTTTAAATACTTTAGATACAAAAGAAGGTCTTTGTCAAGGAAATAGCTACATAAAATGCTCTGGATTAGTTAGAAAACCTAAGTACGGATTTGGCTTTAGGTAGTTTAATCGATTGATTCCAATCATTGTGCACCAAAAGCTTGGATAGTATCTATGCCGTTCGATGAATCGACATAAGCATCGTATAGCTTTTGCCAGAGGTTTGAGAATAGGTGAATAGGAAAAATATTCGTCATAAATTAAGATAATCTACATTTATATAGGTAACAAAAAGATTTGTAAGTCCAGCAAAGAGAACATTAATACATCATTATATCAACCATTGTAAACTATGTGAGATACATTTTTTTTGAAAAACAAAACAAAAATATTTTACTCAATAACACTTATTTATAACTGCCAAAGCATTTTTTTTAAATGTATGTTCCTTAAACACTTCAATTGTTTTAACTCTCGAATCTACCAAACCATTTTCAAAAACCAATTTATGCTTTCATAAATACAAATTCATAAATCTGTCCATTAAAATTATAAAAAATTTCGCTTCCACAGAAAGAAAGAAACGAGTGTCAGCCAACAATTGCACTTAGCGAGCGGAAATAGTGTGTGTATGTGTGTGTGGGTGTGGGTGTATGCCGAAAACATAAATATGTTCTTCTACGAGTAAGTAAGCATATCAGATTTATTGTCTGTATAAATGTTTGTGAGCTGTCGTGTGTGCTTCATAAATAATACACTTCCGTTTCCTGTGCGATGGCAATGATTCCCCTACTTATGCACATATGAGTGGGTGACACAGCAAACGACCGAGCTATTTGCTCTATCCAACGGTTGACAAACTATGAACGGACACACATACACATAATAAAAGACAACACCGGACTTCCAGAGTTAAGTAATTTTGATAAAAAAATGTAATTACAACAAACCAGCTGAAGGATTTATCCACAGCTCAGGCATAAATTATGAATAAAAAGGCACGAGTTTTTTTTTTTTAATTTCGATGTACATGCACATACAAAGTTAATAGCAGAAATGTTAAGATATATACGAGTTGCATAATGTCCCAGTTATTGCAGGGACATTAGGACTTTACGAAATCTAGATTGTAGTTTTCCTAGGGTTAAGCGGGTCTGGCGATTCATCCGAGCTTGCAGTATGTGATTAATCATGCTTCGACTTCCAGAATGTCTTCCTCGACAACAGATATTGTAAAGATGTTGACTGTTCCTAAGTGACAGAAGTTAAGCGTCTTATGGCAGAACACCTTTTAGAAGAAGTTTCCCCTTGATGTTCCTACGGGGTGTTGGTGTTTGAAGCTGCTGTTTACAGTGGTGTTTTTGCTAGTTTAGCTTGTAATTAGTTAGTGTTTGAACCGTCCAGCGGCATTCTAACACCATCGCTCCGTCGTCCATCGTTATGTTCTCATATGGATAGAGGAGAGGATTGTCTGAAAATTATTGGATATTATTAGGTTGTTGACAATGTTGGTGTGTTTTATGTGGGTACCTTCAGTGTCACCTAACATCACGGTGCTCAAGAGTAGAGCGGCTCTAAACAATGCCTTGATCAGCGCTGCAAATACCGGTACCAATTGGTAAGGCGGAATTAATACTTTTTCCACTTTGATGTGGTTCAAGGCCCATCTAACCTCTGCCGTACTTTGAATTCGCCACATGACAGTAATGCGGTTTCACATCGAGAGTTACATGAGCAGCAGGCAGGTTTTTAACCACAGCCACCACCAGATTCCTCCAAGAGCCAATTGCAACGAGCAGAGCGGACCGAATCCCAAGGGCTTACTGCTACCGTGATACCACGTAATCGAAAAAAGACCTCGTAATTGAAGCTACTTCTAGTTGAGCACCCATGAAGCACTTGACTGATGACATTTTTAGCATGACTTTCGAATGTCTTTACTTGTAGGAATATATTTAGAGTGTCAAAATTTCCGTTCAAGCTGAAGCTACTAGACTATGCCAATTGCCTAAAATTAAAGCTCTTACAAAAATGCATAATGTGTTTGGGTTGTTTACAGTAAAAATTTAAATGTCATCGACTGATATACAGATCGAAACTAGACACTTCAATTAAGCTAGTGCAGAGTGCTGCGGTATATTCGCTGCAGAGTACTGGTTAGGTTTCATTCAATAAAGTGGGTTTTCTTTGGAGCACCTAAATGCAGATTAAACTTTGTATTTTGAACACAGTTTCAGCAGTGGAATTTCAAGAGACAAATATTCCATATTTTCATTATCTTTCTACTTGGATCAAACATTTTATACTAGTGTATACTTTTGATCTGTATGGAACTCTGTTACCAATTACTCAGTGGATGAATTAATGATAATTAAATTTCAACATAATATACAAAGGAAAATTTATATAATTATATATATGTATTTATATAATTTTTATCAATGATCCTATGAAATTTATTTTTTCGCACTTTTATTTGTATTTGAATAATTTTCAATGGTCTAAGAAATGCAAACCTGTTCAATATAAATTCACATCTTTACGCAAGCAATTAATTTTTTCCTTTGAATTCATAATGCAGATACTTAATTTTCTTGCGAGCATTGTTATTTCCATGTCACCACGAATTCTTCACATTTCCTCACAATTTCTGTTTGTAAGCTCACATCAATTTAGCCCCAGGCGCCTGCTTTTCATTGCGCTCCACCACTGTAACGCCATCAACTAAGCAGGCAACCCCGCTTTACAAGTTTCCCAAGAATATGACTCACTGTAGCTCCTCTTTATTGACTCAAAGCAGATCGAGCAGCTAATGCCGACGACCGCAATGCGCGACGGAGTTGCTAAATGAGCGTGGAGGCAAGAACTGTGTCACAAGTGCCGCTGCTTGGGCGTTGTGCATATCGTTTGGCGTACAACAATAAAATACACCGGATATAGGGTGTGCTCGCTGTTCAGCAGAGCCAAACGTTTTCACGCTGTATGAATGCGGAAATGTGTTAGTCATTACTCAAAATGCGCTCGCTAAGAGTTAGCGGTAAAGCTTGTGGGTGCTAAGCGAAGCAGCACTGGCATCTAAGGCATGCGTGTGTGTATGTGTGTGCGGCTAACAACCCCAACCGAAGCAGTGATTGCACGTTGCGCTTTTGAAAAAACTTCCCACAAGGAAGCAGCTCTTTCGGCATTTATAACTATAACTTTTTCTGTGGGTGTGTGCGTGAAAAGGTGCATGATGCATTACTTGCGCATTGCTTTCTTTAATGGCGTGAGAAATTTATGTTTGCGCAGGGCAATGCAGCGTGTTGCAACACATCGTTGCCATGACTCAGCGTGGCCAGCGGATGCAGAACAAATGGCGCAAGTTGTTGCGGTCCACCGCAGCTGTTGTAGTCGCCTGTAGTTGTGTTGGTCGCTATTGCCGTTGCATTTGCATCGGTTGAGGATGTTGTGTTTGGCATTACGGTGAAATGGCGTCAATGTGGCGAGAAAAGCGCCCCTTACTTCTTATTGTGTGGGGAAATGGTTCAGTGAGAGGACAGACTGGGTGCTTGATGGATTAACTAATTGACGGTGCATGCTGAGGAATATCCTGGTAATTAGGTTGATCTCAGGGGGCGCTGTAAACTATTTATATTAATGTACACTACAGTGGTGTGTAAAAAGCTATAAGAAAATTGGTATAGAAATTTTATGGGTTGTGCTTCGATTCCAAATCTCGGCGTCTTAATATTATCCCTTTAAGAATATGATTCCTCTAAGCTGAAAATGGGGTTTAAAAATAATACTTTTCGTTGTGGATACGCATTGAATGGTATTACAGTGTCGGACGAGATATCGCATTTGTACCTATGGCTAAACTCACTATTAGCATGACTTAATTTAAGTGTTGTTCGAGATCTAGTCGCTCGGCGTAACTCAATAAAATACACCGGCGTATATAATTTCTTGAGGTATTTTGTGCGAAAACCTATTGCTAAGTTGAAGTGAATCATAATGTCACACTCATAGAAAACATTAGCCTTATTGGCAAAATCCTGGTATAGTTGATTTTCACAAAATTCTCTTGAGCCTAATTTTTCACTAGCAAAATCCTTCACCATAAACAAGAACAAGTAGTAAATACTTGATACCAATTCTTCTTCTTTTGACCAAGCTGGGCGTTACCTTCAGGCGGACAAATTGTAAACAGCACAGGCCCCAATTAAGAGTTTGATTGTATGGCAGCTGCTTATAGTAGATGGTTCACTGCTAATACCACCAAACCCACAGAAAAACCTTCCTGACCGTAAATTCTGGCTTGGCCACCGTTCCGTCCTGCCATACAAACTTACCGGTCAAAATCAAGTTCATTAAGTAATATTTTGTATTTGTAAAGGGTATTATAGCTTCGGTGCAACAAAAATTAACGTTTTTTCTTGTTTATCTTGTCTTGCAAACGGTTACTGTACATATATACACGTTATTTCACGACGTTATTTCATAAAATATTATTTCACAACCCAATCAGCCGTGAATCTAGAGTTGCCAAGCAAAGTTTACAACTTTCAAATTTTATTCATATTACAAATTGTAGCTTAATGAATTTATAATAGCTATGTGTAGACATTACATTACTATTTACCAAACCAACCTTTAACGCATTGAAATCGAAACGCAATGAATATTTTACTTCGGAGAATTATCGCCTCTTCTACTTGTCTCTCATAAATTTTATAAGTCTTATTCTTTGTGACCTTTTGAGTTGGACGGAAACTAGCTAGCTCCAATTCTACAGTAGCAGAATTATTACATACACTATATATTGTCTCGACCAACAGCTAAGCGCACTTCGGCCCATGATTTATTGCGGCACACTGTACTTTGTGTTGTAATTAATTTTAAAAAACTCTTAAATGTCTGCTAAACTTAATTTACAATGGCACATTAACAAGACAGTCGAGCCGAGGCAAGCCGAACCAAGCGGCATAACCTAAATAATGAGCAAAGAAGACGTCCGACAGGCGACGGCTGGCGGCAGGCGAGGGGTGCATGATTAGTGTAATAAACATTTGCGGAACTGTAAATTGGAATATTCCGTGGCAATCAACAATGCAAAATGAGCGTAGAATGCTGCCATTGAAAAGCAAAGAACAACGGAAAAAGGGAAATAGAAGAATGCAAAGAGTTGGCACCTTAAACAAACGGCAGCAGGGAGACGCATTAGGGAGCCGTGCTCGGAATTATTTGTGGCAGTCAACTCGGAAGGGCTGTGTGTAAACACACCTAAAGTGTGGCGGCGCCGCGGAGTGGGAGAGCGCTGTAGCCGCTTCTAACCGATTTATGGTGGCAAGGCTGTGCATTATGTGGCGGTAAAAATGTATATTAAGCGGACGCGCGGGAGGTGGACTATTTGGCCGTCAGTCAAGGCACGAGCTATTCAAATAAACTGGCTGCCACCAACACACGCTGGAATAGCGGCACACACAACTGCCGCACCAAACAAAGCCAATGTGTGGGTTTTTTTAATGCACACACGCACACATACACATGAACATGTGTTTATGAGCAAAAAGTCTAAACGGCATGTAAGCTGAATGCTAAATGCGGCAAGAATGGAAAATTGTAAACAGTAAACTGTAAATATCCAACTGTAAACTGTAAGCTGTTGGCTGCGCGCTATGAATGTGCAGCATTTTGCATTTTGTTGTGCGAAATTTGTTTTTCTGTGCGCCAACACGCAGCGTTGCACTATAAAACCTTGCTGCTGCTGCCACACGGTGGCGAGGTCATGGATGCATCCATTAATCAGAACAATTAACGATGATGGCGCGCCGCTACTGCCGCTGCAATCGCTGTTGCATGTAGGCTATGCTGCCGCGTTGCTCGGGTGTATGGTGGCGTGGCACGTCTCGAGTGCATATTTCACAGTCAGTTCGTGTGGCAAAAGAGTTCGTGCCAACTTGTTAATTAAATTATGCGTTTGTAGTGTGGCAAATGTGGCAAGTCCGATCTAGGTGTGCGCGTGGGCGCGTGTGCATTTGGTGGTGTGCGCATGTGTGTATTGGTGTGGGTATGGGCGCTTTGTTGTTCAAGTGGTAAACAAATAAATAGTGGAAAAAAGCTACGAAAACGCCGTAAAAAGCGAACAGCGGAAAAAACGCAAATAAATTTCTAAGTTGCACTCGAAAAGTCAAGCGTTCGCATTTGCAACTGCAGTTAACCTCAAACTGCTGTTAAAAGTGTTTTACACATAAGCAAAACAATAACAATAACAGCGACTACAAAGCGCACAAACCCCCCCCCCCCCAAACACACACTCACACACAACAAACAAATGAGAAAAACGGACCACGAAATTGCTAAGTCAAAAGGGCAGAGTGTGTAAAAACTGTAAAATAACTGTAAAAAGTGCTGCGCTTAAAGTTATTTATTTTATTTATGTTGTTTTTGTTTTCGCTCTGGTTGGAAATGTCGATTATTTATTAGCCGAGAATGTGTGGGTACACTACAAAGCAAATAGGGGCATGCATAACAGTAAATTCGCACTGCTGCTGTGACAAGGAATAGCACTGACAGCATTTTTTTTGCTGGTTTATAAATTGTTGCAGTCAGTCACAGGTCACTGTTGACTTCCGTTATCTCGCCAAAGTGGAAAATATATTTTATCTGCAAACATATAACGGTTATTATAAACGGTAAATCTTGTTTCTAGCTTTCTTTGCTTTTGAATCGGTTGGAAATAAAGAGCTTTTCGAGCTTTAATTCTTTATAGATTTGTATACGGTAACTATACCGTTGATAACGGTATATAATAAAACTTATCACAAAAGCGTTGACTTTAGCGCAATTATAAAAAACTTTTTTAACAGATTTATTTTCTAACCTAAATCGTTAATAAAGCCTCTATGATGCGTGTAATTCAATATAAATAGCTCCTGGAATGCGTGTTATATTGAGTTGATTTTCCACCTTAAACACGAGTTTGCCTAAAATTTTAAGCATTAAGCACCTTACATACGCACGAGTTTCTAACTCTCATTTCATACAAAGTTTCTGCTCTTTCTAATCATACTAACATACTTCCCTGTTTCCCGAGAAAAATCTTGAACATTCCGTTATAGCTAAAACACTTAAACTCGAGTTAAATGTGATGCATTCAAGTAAGAGTTAGAAGCTTTCTGTTTAGAGTCCCCGAAAGCTTCAAATTAATAGAAATATTGATACGAAAAATGATGTCAAATTTGAATAGAACGTATGAGCAAAACACGGAAACATTCTGAGCTTACCAAGGCAGTGCCATAAACTCCATTTATGTTTTTTATACCCTTAACAGGGTATATTAAGTTTGCCCCAAAGTTTGTAATACCCAGAAGAAACGTTGAGACCATATAAAATGA
This sequence comes from Bactrocera oleae, assembly GCF_042242935.1. Classification (NCBI taxonomy): domain Eukaryota; kingdom Metazoa; phylum Arthropoda; class Insecta; order Diptera; family Tephritidae; genus Bactrocera; species Bactrocera oleae. The sequence goes on along the minus strand of NC_091536.1, from coordinate 86,699,625 downwards.
TATGATTTGATTATATAAAGTGGTCACCATGACGAGCTGAGTTGATTAAGCCATGTCCATTGGTCTGTCTATCTATATGCGAACTAGTCCCTCAGTTTCTAAGATCTCGGTTTGAAATTTGCACAAATCCTTTTCTTTCCAAGGAGCTGCTGCTAAGGCAATGGTAAAATCTGCGAAGAAATTGTTCAGATCGGATCACTTATATGGTATATGCTACCATACACACTGAACAATCGAAATCAAGTTTTTGTAAGAAATCTTTTGTATATGTGAAGGGTATTATAGCTTCAGTGCGACCGAAGTTAATGTTTTTTCTTGTTTTCTATGTTGTCGATTTAAATTTATCGCTATATCGATCAACGTAATCTTAATATGATAATTGCCACTTTGAAGTACATCTACAAAAGAACCTTGACATATTTTTTTTTGTAATTTACAGAAAAACTCAGTATTATGTAGGTTCTAATGTTAAACCGATTCGTCAGTTAACCCTTTGCCTTCGGGGCCGTTTTCGCTTGCGCAAACCAGCAACTCGTTTTCTATATATTTTTGGGCTCAAATATTTTGTAGCTACTATACGACTGATTCAAACGAATGCTACGCTGAGACTAGCTGAACTGAGCTAAGATTTGGCTACAATGTCTGCCGAACTTAGTCCAGGAAAGGACTTCAGAGAAGAATAACTTATCGCGCATTGTTGTAATCGGACACATATGCTTGCATTAGAAGCCAATTTCGATTAGTAGTTTGTTTTGACAACAGAAAAGGTTAGTCACGTTTTTGTGTGATCTTCGATTTTTCAGTTTTGAAAGAAATGGATCAAAGAATACGTATTAAACTTTGCATTAAAAATGAAATAAAGTGCTCCAAGACACTTGAAATGTTGAATGTGACATTCGGTGAGTCCACTTTTTCTGAAACAAGCGCTTTACAGAAGGCCGAGAAGATGACGATGAGCTCATGCCATTCAATTTTCTCTAATGTTTTGGGCATAAATCGTGTGGCAGCAAAGTTGGTGCAGAATTGCTAAATTTTGAGCAAAACAATGGAAGCTGCCAAATGAGCCACGACCGAAAAAGGCACGCCAAGTTCGATCATATGTAAAGATTTTGCCCACTGTTTTCTTTGATTACAATGATGTTGTGCATCATGGGTTCCTGTCAAAAGGTTGTACAGTTAAAAAGAAATACTACAAGGACATTATGCAAAGTTTGCGTGAAGCAATACGACTCAAACGATCGGAATTTAGGAAAAAAATCGTGGATTCTGCATCACGATAATGCACCAGCTCCAAATCCAGAGATCAAGTCAGAATCGAAGAGAGAGTTGATGGCCAGACCGAAAAGCGCATTTCAAAAGTAGTTCGAGGCTTGGAATAAACACAAGTGCATTATAACAGACGAGGACTAATTTGAAGGGGGAAAAATACAAGTACACTTAGCAGATACCTATGTGGCGGCTAGATGATTCGAAATTGAAGTCGATGAAATTCAAAATTAACAAAGCTTAATTACAAATGCTGTATGCTGTTCTTTTGATGTTGTCGTTGTAGTAAGATGATTCAGTAGCAATTCAGTTATACAGAGAATATCTTTGGAACTTAGCGCTGGTTGCACTATTGCCGACAGGACGTGCGTCCATAGGCAACTATTCTCAAGTGAGGCTTCATCTAGCGATTGCGTGTGTGTGTGTGTGTTGTTGCCTATTGAATATGTGCTAATGCATTGCATTGTATGAACTGATTGTCAAGCAATGAATTGTTGATTTGAATAAGCAACAGTTGGCAGCGAGGAGTGAAAACAACAATGAATGCTATTATTTATTGGCAACGAGGATAAATATTCTTCGGCTTTGATGAGAACATCATCATCCTTTGGTTGCATTTCAATTAGAAAACAGCTGACGAGCAACATTGCAGTTGCAGGCTTCACGAAAGATGGAGAATACAGAAACACAAACCCAAAACAAAAATAGGCAGACCTTATTCGGTACACCTTTGAGAGAGAAAGCAAGATGAGCTTTATTGGAACATGCTTGGCAGCTGGCATCTCACAGTGAATATAGCGAATGAGAATTGTGTTGGCAATACCGCAACAATGACAAATATTGGTGAAAATATTACAATATAAGAAGGAAGATGAAGTTAAAGCTACCTATGATTTTGATTTGGGAAATAATTTGAACAGATGTAATGGGGGGTAGCAGGAGGGGATATCCGACGACACACTTGGGCCTTTAGGAGGTCTACTGTAAAACAACCGGTACTAAAATCCCCTCACGCTATTATGTGCTCGCTGAACCACCCCCGTGATTCTGATAAAGTTTACCAATACAAAAAGTTTTATTTGTGCAACATCCGAATCAACGTCAAGAAACCCGCGTCCTTGCAATTCTTTTCCTATACAAAGCTTTGCGTTCGCATAGATGATGTTTTATAGTCACCTCTTCTTCTACCTCCTATCAGCTTCGATAATAGTCAATGTAAGGCGATGTCAGTCAGCCGGCATGTCTGCCAATTAGACAATGGCCTGTTAGCACTTCTTCTAGAGTTCTTATGTTATTTCTTTTGAATTTTAATAGTCTGCATGTGCCGCCCATATTCCATTCACGCCACATATGCCTGCTTGTTGAGCAAGTTAGGAATTGACTCCACCGAGACTCAGCTATATTTATAACTTGTTTGTCGATTAAATATCTAAAAGTAGTCAGTGGCAAATAAGCTCCCTCTTTGCGGAAGTCGTATTATATGGTGTTGCCTTTTCTGGTTAGTTCATCTGCTTCACAGTTACCAGGAATATCGCTATGTCCTGGAACCCATTGCAGGTTTATCGTGAAATAACATAAGATATTAGATTTCTGTACATCTGTCCACTTCGCCACTTTCCCATTCTTCTCTGGAAGAAAAGGCACTATTAGGAACCGAATTTAAGTTAAATTCTATATGATTACGAACATCGATGGTATTGGGTAGAAATTTATGCGTAATTATATTTTTTCAGTTAAAAGTTTTGTTACTTAAAACAAGCATTAAATAAGCCTTCTATATCGCACGCTTCGATTTCGTAAAAACGCTACTGTTTTAAGAACTGTTTTACAGTCTGAAACGGAACTTATTGATAATAATTTCGTTGTTCTCAGTCACTCTGAGGTGTAAATTAAAAAAAAAAAACCCGCTAAGTTTGGTTGCACCGAAGTTATACTACCCCTAACAAATACAAATTTTCCTTAAGAACGTAATTCCGATCGTTCAATTTGTATGGCAGCTATATGATATAGTCGTCCGATCTTTTCGAATTTTGAAAATATCTCGTCAAATGATAGAGTTATCCATACAAGAACTTACTTCCGATCGTTCAGTTTTTATGGCAGCTATATGCTATAGGGGTCGTTCATTCCAAGAAATGAGCAGCTTCTTAGTGAATAAAGGGTAGGTGAAATTTTAAAAACTGAGGGACTAGTTCGCATATAAACAGACAGACAGACGGACATGGCTAAATCAAGTCAGCTCATATTGCTGATCATTTATGTACATATTTTATAGGGTCCCCGACGTTTCCTTCTGGCTGTTACGAACTACGTGACAAACTTAATATACCCTGTTCAGGATATAAATATAGATTTGTGGTAATTTAAACAGACAAATCTTAATCACCTGGAGATCGGCTACGCGATCAAGAGTATCCAAATTTTTGTGAATCCCATAATTTTTTTTCATATCAATCATATTTATGCGGTTTTTCAATTAAAAACTGTATTAAGTCTGACTTAGAAAATCGGTGTTAAGTAGCTTCAACTCATCTTTTCGTACGAGAATGCGAAATTGATATGGTAGACATAAATTTCCTGCTGCCTAAAACCTTCAATATTTTTAAGGTCATTCTCTTGATGAAAACCAAACCCAAAGCTATAGCCAAAACTCATATCGGATAACACTGCTTTTGTAGAAAAAGCAAACAACATTAAATTCATCTTTGGTATTTGGCTATAATAGGAGTAATTAATAGTTTTTTTAGAAGTCCTTTTCGAATGTATTCTTCCTTCACGTTTGGATCACTGCCTAAATTTTGTACTGTATTTCTTTCTCTTCCCATCTCCACTTATCGGTGCAATTATTACTCGATTCAAATAAGACTTAAACTTCTAGAATTTTTAACCTTTACTCGAAATAGGAGATCATTCATTAGCACAAAATATCCGAGCTTATTGCCTCTTATGTAAAGAACAGCACTCTACACTTCATGCAAGATAAGCACCTAACTCTAGTTTTGGTTAAGAATGACCACAACTTTTATTCAATGGTTTGCTAATTCGATTGTCGCTCAGTCCAAGAGCGCTAAGCCAACCAAGTGTCTGTCTTAAGCGGAGCGATGATAAATTTATAGACCAGATAAATATATACATACACCATGCTACATGTAAGTGTGCATGTGTGCATGTTAGCTGGCGCAAATGCTAATCTCAGTCGCAGCCGTATCCGTTTCCGTTTCATTTTCCTAGCAAATCGCAAGGAAAACACATTTAATATGAATGAATTGACAGAATAAAATTATATAAAGCAAGGCGAAGAGGAGCGCAAAAATTGCAAAAAAAAGAAACGCAACTGACCGGTGGTAGAATAAAGTGCAAATATGCAGCAAGGGTATGCAATTTCAGCGCCCTAACGCCGACGCCGACGCTGACGAAGCTGAGCAATGAGATTGTCTGTTGCTGTAAATGGCCATCAGTCAGTCTGGTTGACATTCTTCCACATGCTGACTGAAGCCATCCGCTTGTCTGTGGACGGTGGGCGGTGCGCTGTGAGCGGGATGCGACGGCTGGTGGACGGTCAACGTCGAGATCCGGCTCCGAGTGCAGTCCATTGACAGCAATGACTTTAATGCCACTTCAAATGACAGCATCCTGACAATGTCTACATGCAATAAGAACAACAACAATAACAGAGACAGCAACATGCACTCGCTGCACAGCTGTTCCGGCAGCTGGTTGCTGGAAACTGGACGCTGTCTGTCCTTTATTTTGCTTGTAATGTGCGGATCTGCACTAATTGTGGTCAGCACAAAAATATAATCGTAAAATGGATTTGCTGAGAACAATTGGTCATTGCATATTTATGAAAGTTTTCCAGCAGCTTGAGCGCGCATGTTTGTGCTTGTGTGTAGTGAGTGTGCGTTACTGCGCTAACGGGATATGTAGGATAAGTACGTTGAAGTGCGCCAGGAATTGCAGCCACTTCTTTTCTTTGCTTTTGCTTTGTTTGTCCATTCCTAGTTTTGCTTTTTTGCTGTTGTGTTTTTTCTTCATTGCTTTGTGAGAGAATATTTTACAATAATGAAATACCAACCGGCAGCTGCTGGCTCCCGTTAAGTGCAATCGCTGTTTGTTGTGTGGTGGCTCGAAGTGGTTGTGCGACTGCAAAGTTTGGCCATCAAGTGAGCCTCTGCTTTTGTACTATATGTTTTTGCTGTGTTTGCTACTCTTCTTTTTTTTCCAGCAAGCTGCGCTCACTTAGTCCGTTTATTTTGTATGGAGCGCTGGAAATTGTGTGGATTATTAGTAAATCTCGAATATGGTTGTGGTTTGTGTAAATGTGTGTGTTGGCTTTAACGGTATTTAATGTGCCGATTGTTAATATCGCTCGGCTAGGCGTGGTGAGTTGGCAGCGTATGTGAAAACTTTTTGGACTCACATTAATATTGATGAACATTATCCGTCACTTGTAGCTAAATGTAAAGGTGTTTCAAAAGTGAATGACCCCCGGCTGATATTGAACGCCCGTTATTTAGTTGCAGAGTTTTCATGAATCCATATACTCACTCGAACACGTGCGAAAGTTTTAAATTAAAAACTGGATGATTACAGATAGCATGGGTTTGCGGGAAATTCATCCATCAGGTTTAAAAAGTCTATATTTTTAACTTTTGTCAAAATATTCAAAAAGTTGAGTACTTTCATTCAAAGTTTCAAAATTTAATTAGAATTACGTTAAAATGATACAAGGCTGCGTCGTTTAGCTTTACAATGTCTAACTATTTCATTACTCTTATGTTAAGCAGTAGAAGCTCCCATAGTGGGCCACTTGGACAGTTCGAACACCAGTCCGCTATATTGCCAAGAACTCCTAAGTAATATAGACTTAAGACCATCATGAGTCGATGAAGCCCGTTCTGTTTATAACAATACTTATTGTGGTGACTAATATCTATTTTGTCCAATGCGTCCGGTTCACAGAATGTATGACGTACAAGATGTTTGAAATCTTACACGTCATTCGATGGCCCTTTCTGCTTTAGGTCAGAAGCATTGCGCAGCTAAGCGAGTGCTGGTTGTTGACTACCAACCGCCGAACTCATACCAAGCCTACAGCTGCAGTGCTAGAACGCAAGCAGCGAAAAGTAAATGTCCTTTCTTGCAAGCGCATCGGCCAAATGAGTTCAATCTGGTATTTGATAATGATGATTATATTATGAATACTCATCTTTCTAAAGACAGTGTTACCGGACAGTATAACTACTATTAGCTTGATGTCAGCCATCTTTGCCTTAAAGGTACTATAATGATCTGGTCTCTTGACACTAAAGTTAATGAAGAGCTCATGACATGCCATGTCCGTCTGTCTGCATATATGCGAAGTAGTCCCTCAGTGTTTAAGATATCGAGCTAAAAATTTGCATATATTTTTTTCTTTTTCCAAAAAGCTGCTCATTTGTCGCAATCGTACTTGTTTGGAGATCTTTTTTATTAGACAAGATATCTTCACAAAATTTGGCATGAATTATTGTCCAAGACATTGCTGCAATCTCCAAACAAATTGCTCAGATCGCATCACTAAAGCATACAGGTGCCATACAAACTGACCGATCGAAATCAATATAAGTTTCTTCATGAACGTTTATTTTTCTTTAGTAATTATTTTTAATTCAATTTAAGTGTTGTGTATATCAAAAAATAGGGCTAGAAAGTAAAAACTAGCACAATGCACCTTTGAAGGGTATAATAGCTTCGTGTTTTTCTTGTTTTATTTGTTGTGACTTTCAGAAGCGAGTACTTTAAGTTGAATATTTTACTCACTCAAAAAGTCATAATAGATAAAAGATACATCATTTGGCAGACTAACTGCCAATGCAGACAAATCAAATAACATATACATATTAGCCTTAACCAATCGGCCGATATTTGAATGTTGAAGCGCAACTAATCGCCTAAGGCGAACTCCCCGTTTGTGCAGCGCCAGCTTATCGCTCAGCAGGCGACTGCGACCGCTTGCGCTCCTAATCAATTTATTCCCTAAGCACAATTGCGCCAAACCAACAAATGATTTGCAAAATAAATATAGAAGACATCCACTCGGCGCACCAAATTGCATCCTCCGAATGACAAGTGTAATGGCTGGTGGCGCGGTGGCGTGGTGTTGGCTGTTGTGTGCTGTCCAATTGAAGTTAACGAGCGACAACAACGTAAGCTCCGCTCAACAATGGTCGGCACATAAAAGCTATAAATAAAAATAGAAATAGAAGAAATAGAAAGTATTAAACACAAATGCGATTGACAATGAAGTGAGGGAGTGAGGGAGTGCGCGGGGTGCGCAAGGACGCAGCGAAAATCATAAAATCAGATTTGCTTGGATTTGTGTTTGGTCTCTTATTCTCATTTGCCTGCACTTGCCGCTAGTGCTTTGCCGCTCTTACGTTGAGTGTGTGTATGTGACATTATTTGCCGCTTGCTGTTGGCCGATCGCTAGTTGCTCCGTTAGCAGCTATTGTTGGCTGGTTGTTTTTCTAGCTTTTTGTTATTGTAAACATGCATATATCCAATTTAATTCTTTTTGCGCCTTCAGTGAACTACATCTCCTCACGAACACACTTATTCGGCGCTGTTATTTTCCTGTGGTATTTTACAGTGATTTTTCATGCAAGCATCCTTGTTTGACTCCGTCGTGCTCGGCTTCTCGTCGCTCGACTATTTGACTGTCTGTCTGTCTGTCAATTTGCTATGCATGCACACTTGCAACATTGATTTTGTGTTTTTTTTTTCGTATTTATGCTTGATTCTTTGCAAGTTCTTTACTGAATCATTCGTAGTTTCTTTGCTACTTTTTCAATTGGGCCACACGGTCACTCGCCTGCTCCCTCGTGAGTTAAAGTTTTTTTTATTTAATTTTTGCATTTTTTTATTGTTTTTTCAACTGCTTTTTGGCGCTGTTGATCTGTCGTTCTGTACCACTCTTGTTTTTTGCCATTTCGATTTGAAGACTCTTCGGATTGCTCCTCGACGACGCGCTCAAACAATTTCGCCTGCAATTTGCAAACGGCAAACTCACACACTCACATGAGCGCTTATATGTATGTAAGTTAGTCTGCATGCAAGTAGTATGCATATACGTATATATATATATATGTATGTATGGCTCTTCATATGTAATAAGCCAATATATAACCGACAGTGTTATATGGTTGTTGTTGATGTTGTTGCTAAACCATAGTTGATCTGTTGTAATGTCGTTTTCATTGCTTGCCACGTCGTAGTTTTTGTGATTTTTCCATACATTCGTTCGACATTTGGCATTTGCTGCTTTGCCTGTTTGTGCTCTTAATCCCTGCTCTGTTCTTGATTTCTCTTTTTTTGCTACGGCTGATATGTAGCATTGCTTGTCAATCAGTGCTTAGTTTACACAGCACACAGATGCGCACATTTGTGTTTTAAACTACGCACTCGTCCTTCGACACATCTCTCGGGATGTGATCCTGTGCCGCCAATTTTCTTTGCCAAATATTCAGCTACAGTTGCCACCTGTTTCTTGTTCGTAAATCAGTCAACAAACTTTTGGCTGTAAGTTAATTTATTGGGTATTATTTTATTTAAAAAAAAATTATATTTTGGTATCTCTCTATTTAAATTTACTTTATTCTACCATGAATGGGACTGATTTGGGACTTCAGAGCATATGTTATAATTTCTTAAACCTTTAAGGATTTAAGACTAGAAGTTTAGAGATTTATTTATATATGTATTTTCGATAGTTTAGATATAATTTTAAATTGTGCTATACAGGAAGTAGGCGTGGTTGTAGTCCTATTTTGCCTATTTTCACAATTTGGTGTGGGATCGTCAATATTATGTTATATACCAAATATATATGACCCTAAATCTAACTCGATTATTTTTAGGTTTTACAAACAACTTTTAGGTGAACAAAGCTAAGTATTATACTCTGTAGCAACATGTTTCAAGAGCATAAAATATCAATTCGGTCGCTCGAAATGCGGGTAGACTAGAATAACGCAAAAAACAAGTATGAATTGGATACTTAAATAATAAAATGTATAACCTATGTTAACATATTAATAAGATGACACGGCGTATGAGTAACATATTTTGTATTGTTATAGTTGCTTGCCAGTATGGATACGTAACTTTTTGTAAGGGGGAGTTTACAATTTTTTATGCATAGTATAAAACTTTTAAGAAAAATATTTAAAACAATAAGAGTCTTAGACAATTAACAAATGTTAAAAACAAAAGCAACAAAAACAAACAACTTAGTTTATTACGAAGCCGCTGAGTTAGTAATGAAAGCTGTTAACGATACTCGATAACGATGCTCTAACAGTTCTAACTCAGCTAAAAATATATTAAATGAATTATTTTATCTTCTAATAAATAGATAATATCTGTTTGATGATTTTATTTATTGAGTTAACTTGAAGCTACTAACACAACATAGACTCTATATTTTTTACGAATCACAATATGTATACTATTTTCAGAGCCTAATGTTAGTTTATAGCTATCAACACCAACCAACTTGCATATTCACAACAATTAACTTCAATTTCATTGTCATATTATCGTAAGTCAATTAAACGTTATTTGGAGCAAGTCTCGTCATAGCAATTGCTTTTTCAAGTGCCAGTCAGTTTAGCTTTAAGAATACATCTTATGTCGAAGATAGTTATGCTGGAAAATAAAGCTAATAGCAAGGAAAAGTTAGTAAATAGTAAAAAAAAGCTCTTTATAAAAGTGAGCGTGAAATAAAAATAGTTTAAATTTTCAATTAGGGTTAAGGAATATTTGTTTTGGGTCAGTTAGGATAAGGTTAGGAAATATTTGTTTATCTTTATGCCGGTGACTAAGTCAAGAAATTTTGAACAAGAAGTTTTGGAATACATTTTAACGTTGCAGCAACTATTTTAACTTTCAGAACAACAATATGGCGTAACACATTTTAACAAATTTGATTTGTTAAAGTTCAATAGGTACAGATTTCTTGAAGTGCAATCTCCGAAGAAATTGTCATGATCAAACCAGTATAGCATACAGCTGTCATACAAACTGAAACATGGGAATCAAGTTTTTGTATGGAAAATTTTTTTATTTGGCAAGATATATTCCAGGAATTCGGCCTGGGTTACTATTTAGGACAACGGTCAAATCTTAAAAAACATTTGTGAATCGGATCCCTATATGCTGCCATACAAACTGACCGGTCAAGAACAAGTTCTTTAAGAAATTTTCTGTATTTGTGTAGGCTATTATGACTTTGGTGTAGCCGATTCCAATCATCTGTTCATGTTCAATGAACAGCTTTTTGGTTGGAAGATTTAAACAAAATATAAACCAACTTAGGCACTATTTTATGTATTTTACTTGAAGTAATGCACTTTTTTCCGAGTTATTAATGGAATCCATATTTTCTTTTATATTGAGAGTTTACACTAATAGAAGGAATTGATTATGAAAATAGTGTTCTATATATTAAATAAAAAAAAAAAAATTTAAATCAATATTTTGATTATTTTTTCATCAGTGAGTGAGCATACCATAACGAAGCCAAAAGGAAGTTGAAAGAAGTCCACAAATAAAAGATAGTTCAGATGATTCGCCGGTACTTTTCTTTTGTATGTACTTACGGCATATAATGACTCCAGACAAAAATTGTAAAACCGTACTGACTACCGCTGTAGACTCCAGTAGCACATCGTATGTGGGAAGCAGCATATTTAGCTATTTTTTAAGCACCTAATTTGTACACATGAAATTGAATCAATTGTGTTTATTTTAGTAAACTTCTTTCAAACAATATAAGGAGTTTTTAGATATCAATTTGTTTTTAAAAAATATGAAAGAGGATACATTTTAAATGAGAAACAAAATTTGCTTGACTTTACGGTTGCTATCAGACTATTCTTTCCAAACCAATTTAGGCTTCTAAAATGTAGCCGTCAATTTATTTTTAAACACGTTTCGCTCAAAGCAGTTTTTTTTTCAAATTTGCTTAAATAATTACTCGGTGAAAAATTATACTTAATGATCGTAATTTTTTTTTTTATAAATACGCCGCCATTTTGTCAATTTTTGATATATTTTTCGACAATATCGATAACTCATTGTTCGGGCAATATCTTCAAGCAGGGATTTAAGTTATTTCTTCAAACATTTTTTAATTACTAAAAATCAGTTGTTTTGCAGTAATTAATAAAGCAATAAATTTATGTTAACGCCTTTAGTTAAAATTCCTAGTATTATGCTTCGTATGACGTAAGCAGATCAAATTGGTTGTCAATCAATTTGGCACACTGCTGGTGGTCACTGCTGAGAATGGCAGCGAGCAATAAGCATAAAATTTATTGTTGTTGTCCCACTGAGCCAATTTGCTTGCGATTTATTGTTGGGCTGCAATAGATGCATTAGCATGAATCTCACTTCAATACCGTTACCTAGAAATCTGTACATAAGCAACGCAATGGGAAGCAAATTGCCAACACTATTTTGTTGTTTTTGCTTTTGCTTTTAGCAGAAATAAATAGAATAATTTCCTTGTCATGCAAAAAATAGAGTCTCAGTCTGTGCTGGCTCAGGCAACGCTTCACTGTAAACAAAACAAATCACGTTTTGCACCCAGCTATGCCGGAAAACCCTTCATTTTTGCAATTCCCAGCATCGTTTTGGTCCATCACAGCCCGCTTATCAAGCACAGCTGTGTTTGTTATCGCTGCTGTCATATTTGCTACTTTTAGCTGTCACTCACCTGCAGCTTTGTGGCCGACGGCATCGGAGGTGGTGATCGTTCGGACCGCCGTCGCTCTGGAGTCCGTTTTTCGTTTAATCTCGACCTTTTTGCTGCTGCTCGCTGTCGCTGCTATTGTTGTTATAGTTGTAGTTTTTGATGCAATAGCCGTGGGCGTAATGTAGGTTGTTTCCGAGGAGAAAAAAGAAACGACGGTATATTTTTCGCACGCTGTTTGTGCTGCTTTCAGATTTACGCTCCCCGTGGGAAATGTGTCAAGTTAACAAGCAACAAACACAAGAAGCTGCCCACCAAAGCGCCAACAATGCGCAGAGAAATATTTGCTAAATGAAAACAACAACAACAACAAAAAACCAGCTGAAACAAGCACAAAGCAAATAACATAGTAGCGGTAAATAAATGACGAAGAAGCAGCTTCAGCAAATATGAAAGGTCACTTTGTGTACAACAATAAAAATGTACGTGCAAATGGGGGCAATATGACAGCGCCTATTAACACCGTTAATTTGCGTGTGCGTTGGAATGTGTGCGCTCGTATTTGCGTGTTTCGGACGTGTGCAAAACAATTTTTGTTTGTGCTGTTTCATAATTGCTATCATTGGATTGCGAGCGTTTCACCTTTCTTTCCTAAGTGGACACATAATAAGCGATGGACAGTTAATCAAATCGCTTTTCTAACCGAACTAATTTTTTATGCAGCGTTATTCTCGCGTGTGGCACGCAACATTTGCAAATTAGCAACGAAATTCGGCAGAAATTTCACGTTAGTCATTATGTAATAAATGAACAGATTTGCTTATCTTTGATAGTCGGAAGAAAAATTAGTTTTTATTATGTAATTGATTTTGTTAGCACAAACTGCAACGAATTGTTGTAGTGAAGAAGAGTCTTGTTTGTTGTGTCTTGCTTTTGTTCATCTAACGGTTGTTTTAACAACCAAAAATGAATCGATATAGATGGAGCGTTAAATATAAAGTTTTATGTTAAGTTTATCAGGCTGATGAGAAAAGCGGATTTCCAGATATCTGTCTGTCCGTCAATCCAGATTCCTTTATGAATCTTCGTACAAATGTTCCTTGAGGAGCTTAGGATTTGCTGATGGCTCGAGCTATTGCCATGACCACCAAATGTAGCAAATCGAAAAAATCTAAAAGCTGGGCGTAAAATTAAGTGACAAAATTTGATTTTGGTACAGAGAATCACATCAGGTAAGAGCATCTGTTGTTACACAATTTTGGAAAAGAAACGGGGCTAAGAGTCCTGCAGTAAAAGATATATATATGTATATTCCAAATATATATATTATATATATATAGTAAATATTACATATGTTGGTGAATCTGTAAAAAAATTTAATACTGTTAGTGGCATCACTCGTTATTGGGCGAAAACTTACAGTTGAACTTTACAGTTTGAAAAAGAGACAAAATCGGTCTTAAACTAACTGTAAAATGTATCGATCGTGCCTTAAAATTGCCGAAATCGGTTCTCAATTTTTCAAGCCTCCAGGTATTAGATATCCATAACTTTTTTACTGCATATATGTATTCATATGCATATCGTAATTAAAGCAAGTGGTAACATATTCCGGCTAATAGTATGGACTGTTGCAAAAATCGATACAATAGGCACATTATTTCACCTAGCCCCAATATACCTAATAGTATAATGATTTTAGAACTTGCAGTTGATATTATACCGTCTATCAAGTTTTGGTGCTGAAAACGGGAGAAATCCATCTGTGAATCATCTCAGCCTCCATATATCTATTATAATTGTTTTCGTTATTTGTTTGATTTTATCCTGAATCGCTTAGAAATATTTACTCCACCGAGGTCAAGCTATGGATCACACGTGGCCAAATATGAGAGAAACAAAGTTCTTCGAAAAGATGGTGGAGGTTTTCCACTTCATACTTACTTTTTGGCAGCAATAGTGAGAAGTCTTATAGCGGTTACCGCAATGGTCAATTGGTTATGACAACACTTCCCATCCTTTATCGATATGAATTCTATACGAAGTTGATGATGGCCTGGTCTAAAAACTCATACCCAACCGCGATGGTTGAAGATAGTTTGGTACCCACTCCATTGACTTAAATTTTTCCAGTACATGTCATAAGGAAATATGCAGTGTTATGAAGCTTTTCACTGCATCCAATATATTTAAATTAGCAACAACCGTCCGGTACCAGTGTGACTTTTACTAAGTCTAATAGAACAAGTGATGGCTTCGCAATTAATTTGAGAAAACAATTTAATTTCCGTACTGTAGCGAATAATTTGCATCGACGACCAGGATTCGAAGGGGCTGCGATGCGCCTAAAAATATTCCACATAATTTATGAACTCCAACATACTCACGAACACCTGCACATCCCAACAAACACACACACACACACATGAACCGGGAGCGAACAACTTTGCAAAGATCACATCGACGAGAAGCAATAAGCGGAGTAATTGCGGTGAAGCTGGTACCGTAAGAATTTCAGTTAAAACACCACAGCGTTGAGTGCACTTCAAGTGAGCATATACACGCCTGAGTGTGCGTGTGCGCGTGCGTAAGTATGGCTGTGCTGTGGGTGCCACTAAAACTATATGCTTTAGTTGGTGAACTTGTGGCTGCAGCAACAAGAGGCAACAACAAAAAAAAAATCGCACCAATGCAAAATGTGGCGTTGCAAGTAAGTGCCGTTACGAATAACGGAAGTGAGAACTTGAAGAGCAGGGCAAGTGGCCTGAATTGTGCTCAACGTTGCACACAATCGCCAACGGAATGCGCACACAGCTGAGTATTGCCACGCTTAGAGCAGTGTAAACAATGGTAATATTGTTGCAACACCCTCATGTGGCACAGCTGAGCATTACGTTGCTGCGGTTTGGCGTCTAATGCTTTCGTCTGTGGGCAAAAACAAAATAGTAACAACAAAAACACATACCGTTAGCCATTTGGCCGCTGCAATGTCGGTGCACGTACCAAAAGCCCAGCTGCAAAGCGACGCGTACGTGTCTGTCTGTATATATAGGTGTTTGTATAGCTGTGTGCATGCACAAGTATGTGTATGTGATATCTTTATTCCCCATACATCGCATAGGTGCATATATTGCCGTAAGAAATATTTAATATGAGTCTGTGAGCGCAATTTAGTTGCGCGTTTGTATGCGTGTCTGTGTGTGTGTTTTGCGCTTCGAATTTAATCTTGGCTTATTTTTTGAATAATAAATTTCATATGTAAATAAGAGGTTATGTGCGCTTGCAACGAACATGCCGCCTTCCCTATTGAGTGTCAACATTTTCGCTGTTTCCTAAAGCCAACAACAACGTTAAGAACAACAGCTTTGCGGCATGTTGTTGCGGTGCGACTTTGCGGGCCATAGGAGCAACATAATGACGCTTGCTGCAGCAGAGGACCTTAAATAAACAATGCAAGTATTGTTGTGCAACAAGCACTCAAGCATTGCAACGTACATACACTCACACACAAGCACATCCACACAAATACACACAAATAAGCGCGCATTCACCATGCACAGCTGCCCATTTACCGTTTAAACGGCCGAGTTGCTGCAACAAACAATACCACATATTTGCTTCGTTCGTCCGCCTCTCTCTTCCCTGCAATGTGGTGCCGGCCTTTCAAACTCAGACTCAATTTCATTTACATACATTTTTATTTAGCGAAAGTTGTGTGGAAGATTGTGGCATAGTTGCGTTACAGCTATTTTGATGCCACACCTCTTCATACGTTCCAGTTAGTGTGCAACGAAATGGGGCAATTACGTCATAACGACAAACATCTAAAGTATAATATTTACATAAACATTTTTATTTGTTCGTCTAGTTTGGAAATACTGCACCGAGATGCAGTTATAAAAGTGGGTGCCAGCCGACTAATGCTTCGGCAGTGGTTGCAAATTAAGCGTAAGTTTTAGTTAAGTATGTATATGGACAGTGTTAGAGGCTGATAATTAGACCGATCTTAAAATTTTTATTTTCGATTTTGTATTTTTTGCGACCGGAAACAGGCTTTTTTTAAAACCTTATCTTTTAAAAAGAGTGTAATTCAATTTTGATTGGTGATAAATCTGTCAACAGTTCGCAAGAATTTTTAGGTATGGTACATATCTACCTGGGGAGCACAAATGAGTACAAGTTTGTGCATTGTGTATTTCTTTTTGCATAAGAATAGTAGTAGCTCAATTATAAAAAAAATTGTTAATAATACATGAAAGAAAATAACGAATTCTAAGGAGAAAACAAATAACACTTAAACAACTCGCACGTACTCAATTTTGCACCTTACAGGCATTTTCAGAAAATAAATAATTTCACAAAACACTTTTTTACATGGTTTGGCATATTTTCCACCAAATTCTGTATAATTTCATTTGGAATGCTATACCATTCCCGCTGCACCCGCTGCAAAGCTCATCCAGATTCATTGAAGTCGATCGGTATTTTCCTAAACTTCTTTTCCCGATTGACCTCAAATTCTAAATCGGATTGAAATTAGAACTTTGGTTTGTCCACTGCTTCAGTAAGAAATTTTGTACGGCAAGCCATTACTTCACGATGTTGGAGGTATGGTTTGGGTCTCCATCCTATTAAAATTTGACTTCTTCACTATTTACATTCATTAAGGCTGCTCTCCCCAAAATCGGGTATATGGGTCTGCAAAATATGCAGATAGTCTTTTTTCTCATTATTCCACATACCATGACGGCCCATCCAATATACTTAACTGTTTCATTAACATGTTTCCTTTGGATGGTCTCCACAGCGCGTTGCTACCAATAATGTTGGCCATAGGACTTAAAACGATTAAATTTTGATTCGTCTGACCAGATTACAAGCTTCCAATCATCTGCTGTTCAATTTCCAAGTTCTCTGGCGAACTTCAACCGTGACTTAACATTTTTTACTGACAATGCAGGTTTTTGTTTTTTTATCGCTGTCGCGGAACGCTCTGCTTGCAGTCCATCTACTAACAGGCTTATATATTTCTAAAAATGCGTTCTTTGGTGTCAATTGCTTGTTCCTTTCGTCAAAAATTTTTTGCTTTGGGGACAATAGGTCGCTTTTCTGAACTGTTAGGACCACTGATGGACTTATATCATGCTCTTTATCTATCGTTCATGTGGAAGATATCACTCTTGTCATGGCTATAATACTTTCTTTAATGCGTGGTGATAGCTTCTTAATTATTTTAAAAGAGCTATGAAGGTTATGTAGTAATTATTAAAAAAATAGTTTTTTATTTATCAAAATATTTCTTACCAGCACCAATATAGGACAATATCAGTTAAATGTCAAGAATAATGCAAACATATGACAAACTTTGATATATTTTGTTGAAAACGTGACGGCCGTGTTGTTTCAGTTTTATTTGTTTTTTTCTTAGAATTCTTTATTTTCTAACAATTTGGTTAATAATTTATTTTTTTTGCTACTACTATTCTTATGCCATGTCTCGCCATTTCGTAATGAACAGACTTACTCCGGAACAACTTATTCGGCCAAACATAATCGCCAAAAAATGTCAGTGATGCCAGCAACCATTGATCGGTTTGTCACCACGTTTGCTCTAAAGAAAAAAAAATTAGCCGTAGAGCCCAGAGATGCCGTACAGAGACCATCGTTATTACTGTTTTGAAGCACAGTATTGTATCGAGAAAGACTCGAATGAGTTCATCTGCCATCGCGCTTAACAATTCGAGCTGTGACCATCCACTTTATGGGAATTTTCGCGGAACGATCTTGCTTTGCGTGCTTACAAAATCCAACTCGTGTAAGAGTTAAAGTCGAGTAACTATCCAGCGCGTCGTACGTTCCGTGAATGGGCACAAAACGTGATGGCCACCGATTTCGATTTCATTGGGAGTGCTGATAACTCACAAGCTACAAAGTCACCGTTGGGTGTGCTTTATGGTTAGAGTGTCCGTTTTTTTTCAAAACTGAAACCGCTAGAGAGCCATGATTAATGATGTTTTCGTGCTTGAATTGGAGGATGTTTATATGGATGACCTTTAGTTCCAATAAGACGGCGCTATATATCACAGAACCAACGAAAAAATCTATTTATTGAAGGACACTTTTGGACAGCGTATTATCTAACGTCGTGATCCTGCAGTGTGGAATCAATAATCGTACGAATTAATACCGTTTTCTTTTATACCATTATGTGAAGTAGCTTGTTTACGCAGATAAGCTTAAGACGATCCGATGACTATGAAACTGGATTTTCTCTCTCTCTATTCTCTGGACTGGAAGCTTGCAGCCTTTATTGTTTCAGTTGATCTCTCAACTTAGTTTATAAATAAACTAATCTAAATCAAACTGCTATATGTAAATATATGTGAGAGAATACTTTATGAGGCATGGTGCTAACTATTGTTGAAAGACGCAGAGTGAATATCAAAATACTGACAAAGCATATCTTCTCTTCATATTTAATTTGCTTATTGTACGTATGAAGGAGAAGACCAAAATTATAGCGAAATTGTTTGGTAAAAAGTTTTACATAAAAAATCTTAATTATTAACAGCGCAACACTATTTATATAAAGAAGCTTAGTCCAGCCTCATATTTGTTCCTTATTTTGAAGTATATTATCATTTTTAAAGCACTATAGAATATGCCTTAAAAAGAAAAATTATAGCAAGTAATTTCTTCTTCATAATAACGACAACTTTCTTTTTCCTAATTATAATTGAGATTGTTCTCTAAAGATTCGAAGCATGAATTTCGTACTTCTTTTGAAAACTCGCTTTAATAATGCTATATATAGCATACATACCCGATGCTTGCAGATGCATTCTCTTTTCGTTGTATACAAATTACGACTGCTATCGGTGAAATGGCTCAGCTTTCCTTTCGATCAACTTTTTTCTAGATTCCGTGGTAATCCTCGCTTTCTTTTCACCTCATGACTTCTACCACTGAAAGGTAGTTTTTATTGCAAATAAAGTGGTAATGCACATATACCGGTTACAAAATAGTTTTATTTTATTTTCTATATACTTTTTTTTTGTTGGAAAGTGTCAGATTTACAGCACAACTTTTTACTCTTCACTCCGCCTTCATTGAGCGCCGTGAGCGCATCTGCATTGCAGCGGTTACCCGGTGCTTGAACTGCAATATTTTGTATCAAATTGAAGGAACACATGTATACAGCTGTTTGAACATTCATACATTCGCACAATTACTGAGGTGTAAAGTTCTCTTCTGTTCAGAGTGTTCATCAAAGATGATGAATGGTTGGAAGTGGCGCTTGCATTTATGGAACCATCACTCAGATGGAAGCTCAAATATTTGTGTGAACGAGTGAGTGTGTGTATATAAGTTAATATTTATTTGAAAAATTTAAATTTGCTCATATATGTATGTATAACGTACGTGTGCTTGTTTGCTTTTATAGTTTACCGTCGAATTTTCCACTTAAAGTAATGCAGCTCGTTTAGTGAGTTTTCTTTTATTCGTTTTTATGCCCTGAACAAGGTATACCTATTAAGTGCGCCAAGAAGTTTGTAACACCCAAAAGGAAAGGTCGGAAGCCTAGCTCACTTGTCGGAATCACTATTGCATTTACATATGTCACTATCATAAAAGCTGATCAATCAAAATCAAGTCCTTATATGAAAAACTTCTTGATTTATAAACAAATTTTCACGAAATTTGGTTGAGATACGTATTATTCACGGCAACGCTGCAATCTCCAAGCGTATGGTATAGATCGGAGTCCTATAGCATATAACCATTCAAATTGACCGTTCAAAATCAACTTCACGTGTGGTAAACTATTTTATTTGTGAAGGGTATTATAGTAAAAGAAGTTAATGTTTTTTATTTTTTTTCCTTTTTTTTTTTATTGCAACTTACAATAGTATTAGTTGTTGCCACCATACGAACATGGGAGGTGCTAATGAGTGTGCTGTGAACTTGTAAGTGCTGTAAACTTGCCAGCGGTTTAGCAAATATTTTCTACAAGTTACGTTTTTTTTAAGAAATGCGTTTGAATAGCAAATGTTAATGAAGTTTTCTCATTTCTTTACAACATTGTTTTATAAACATTTTTACTTCATTGCTATACTGCGCTAAAACCAATTTGCGATAAAATAATTTTTTTTTTCGTTTTTTCTGTAATTGGTGTCATAGGCAAAGTGATTTTTTATTTTTGTCCGGTTTGAAATCTGCTCAAATTTAATAAATCTTGAGAAAATATTTAATAAAAATTGAATTGTACGACAAAATTGTGAATATTAAAGGAACAATTTTAAATAAATACAATTTTGCATTTCAGAATTTTAATTTAAATTGACATTTTAGTCGTCTTGATAATGAATTACCACCAAAAATGTTACATGAATTTTAAATTTACATTTACAAATTATAGTAAACATATAAATATAGTTATATTTATAAAGCACTTTACTCTTCATTCTTCGAGAGCTGCCAATTATTGCTATGTGTAAGAGCCTTCCGAAAAATCTTCCATAAAGGGGATGGATACCGTTTCAATTGTGGCGCGCGATGGTGGATGAACTCATTCAGGTCTTCTTCGGTACTCTTCGGTGGGTTCTGTATGGCGTCTCTGAAGATGGGCATCATCCTCTGGAGCAAACGTGGTGCAAAGCAGATCCATAGGTTTCTTGAACTACCGAATTTGTTGTTCTTTTTCAAATAAATTTGTACGATTTGCAACCGTTGTTTCGTGGTAAGTCGGTTTATAACGAAATGCCAAACTAAACTGAGTATAAATTGAGTGACAGCTGTCAAAAATACCAAAAAATATGGGCTCATTAAAAACCACACGTCTAAAAAAACAGCTGTTAGTAAAGGTCATCAGTGGGCATTTTATCTGAAAAATCGAATCGAGTATCGAATAAAATGGCACATCTAAGGATATGCGATGAAACTGACTTATTGCATGAAAATATGTGCCATGCTGCCTGTGCTTCCAATGTAAAAGAAATTATACTGCTAGAATTAAAGTATAATTGACTCAAAAAGTTTCTTTGTTTCACTAGAGAGTACATATTCATATTATTGAACTAAAAGTGTTGGCATGTATTTTTGTACTCTCGCAAAGTGTTGCAACATGGTGTAGAATATTTTTGTTCGACTAACGGTATTTTGTGTCACCTAAAACTAATCGTGATAGATATATTGTAGAATTATGTATATATAAATGATCGGGAAGTTAAAAGTTGAATTCCGTGTGACTGTCTGTCTGTGCTAGGCAGAATCGAACTATTGCCACACCCGCAAATTTTGGTTATACGAAAACCTATACACAACGAACCAAAAAATAAATCAGAAAATGTAATGAAAACAAATAAGCGTGGCCCCACACCCATATAGGCTTAAAATATGAAACTCACATATCACTTAAACTAAATTTACCAAACTTGCTAACTTGTGCGTATCATTATTTTGACTTTCTTAAGTTACGTTGTGAAAATGTCCAATAGCAAACTACAATCACGCCTGCATCCGATAAATTACAACTTTTAATTTTAAACGATTTTTTCACTGGTATGCCATCTCTCTATGGTTGAAATCGGACAATAAATTTTCAATACCTCAGATACCAAATATGTGAACCTCAGTGCCTATATCTGAATTTATATCGAAAATGTGGCCTTGAGATATATTATATTATATTATTGAAATTCAGAAAAAATATTTTTTCTGGTGCCCTCGTGTCGAAAATGGTTATTATCGGGACAATAGTTCCATTGGCCTCCATATACCGAATATACAAATTTTCTAACTTTCGGCTGAATTTATACCGAATATATCGGATAATATGTGTGTTGTCCTAATTAAGTGCAGAGAGAGTATTTCTACTATGATAATTGTCTGTCTCTGACATAAAGGCGCAGTCCTTAATCTTGCGAGAGTATTAAACTATCCGTTACATCCAAACTTAGTCTTCCACAATTGTTAAGTATTATATGATTAGTTTGCCATAAAAAAAAATCATTTTGTTCTCAAGAAGATTCAAGGGGACCTCATATAATTAAATCTCCGACGCACAGGTTGACTTAATACTGTATGATATTTTAGAAAATATTATTAACAAATAATCTACTTTATATATTAAATGTGGGCATTGCTTTTGCGATAATTTATATTATATACTTTTAGTTCGTCGATTTGTGAACTGCAAAAATAACAAACAAATTCACAACACATTTGCAAGCATGAATCGCAAAAATTCAAATTTCTATAATTTTTTAGTTTTTTATATTTATTTTTTTCTATAAAATATTTTAGCAAAGTTGTTGTTTTTGTTATTGAAGTTGTAGCTGTTGCTGCAAAACGTTTTTTCAGTCGACTTGTTATATAAATATTTAACTTGTTGTTATTTTTATGCTGCAACAACAACAACATCACATGTAGCGCCACAAAAGAGGAGAAAAACACAACATTTTCACATAATAAATGCAGCCGCAATACGAGGAATATATTGTACTGTTATAACAGTAAGTTAGACATGTCAGCAACACACACGAGCAGCGAACAACATGCAAATATCAACAAACACACAGACACACACGCACACTTGCGCACAAGCGAAAAAAATAAAACGGCAGCAAAAATATCAACTTTTTTTTAATAAAACTGGAGATTTACACGAATTGTTGTTGCAAGTGTGTTGCAGCGCAGCGCTGTCTCGTCGGATCTTTTTTGTGTTTTTGCATGTGTTTTGTAGTTGAAAATTAAAATTTTGTGCTGTTGCAACACACATAATGTTTTCTTTTCGTTTTTTGTTGTTGCAACTCGCTCGTTGACTACAACAAATATGGTGAAAGCGACAGATTTGCTTGTAAATATTTAATACTGAAAAACATGCAGCTGTAAAATATAGAAAACACATTCATAAATAACTGGTAAATGAGAAGAAGAGAGGGAATTTCGAAAGAGACAAGGCTGGAATGTCATAAGAATGAGTTGAACACCGAAATCCACGCGTTCGGCCGTTGAAACATTGCAACAAATAATACAAGGCGATAAATGATTTAACTGATGTAACTTGTTGCTGTCAACAATGTTGAAGAGAGCTAATAAAAAGTGTACGAACAAAAGTTTACGAGTATATAAGAGCACATGCCAGTTTTAGCCACTTTTGGCACTTTGCCAAACATCATTTTAGGCGCAGTGAGTGATTTACTCAACAAAAAAGCTCGAAATACATTTTAAACATGAAAAACTAGCAAAACCAACCATTGAATACAAGTCAATGTCATATTTCATACAAATCAGCAATGATCTTGTTGCCTCCGCAAATCGCAATTTCACAATTGTGGCAAAGCCGCACCGCCAACCGCCAGCGCCAGCGAGTGCAAGGCAGCGACACATTTTATTGTTTCAATCCGATTACTTATATGCATGAGCATTGCATGTGTGTATGTATGTGTGTGCAATCCATGCCACGAAGCGCTAAATCACCACATTTCGATTTTTATTTGCCCATAAATGTCTGTCCGAGCGCCGGGCGCTGCACACCGCCTCCCCAGCTACCGCCGCAACCGACCGACGAACGACCATAAATGACTTTTGTTGTGGTTCCCTTCAGCGCTGTTATTGTGGCGGCGCAGCGACGTCCTCGCTTTCACGGTCATTGTGCTCCGCGCTGTGGCTGCGCTTTCACCGCCAATATTGCCAATAAAATTCTTGGGGTTTGTGAAAAATATGTTTACTGCGACCAGCGCCACTCCTCTCGCAAGCGTCGCCTATCAATTGCTGCCGCCTGTGTGAGTGTGTGTGTGTTTGCAGTGGTTGTTGCCACAAATTATTCTTGTTGGCTGCGCAGTTGTGAGTGTGTTGCATGCGCAGAACGGACCAACACCCAATCGGCGAATTGCCTTCATAAAATTTTCAAGAATCTCTGAAAGTAATGCATTTGTTTACATATATGCATATACTTGTACATACCTATATATCATGAGTTATTGAGACAGGTTACAGAATGAAGATTGTATAGAGAAATTGAGTAGCTTCGCATATAAATTTGTTGAATATGAGTTCCATTCGTTACGAATTATTTTAGAGCATTGGAAAATATATTACGAATTACAAAAATAAAATTTAAAGGCAAGAAATTCAAAATCTCCAAAATCCAGTAGATTTAAGTGCGCATTTACATACGTCATCTGCCATGTTGTTCTTGATAACTGTAGACCGCACTTTGTTAAAGAATATAAACTTCAGGCACAACTTCAGCTATTTTTCACTATATTTATCCGTGATATAATTTATTATACCAATAGAATTAAAGATATTGATGAGCGACCTAGTACTTTTATACTAGTACTTTTGAAAAAAGATAAGGGTATAAATACTGATATCAAACCACCTAACAAGGCTGGCCTTTGTTGTAGACATTATGTACATGTATAAGTTCTTAGGAAAGATTCTTGAGTGTAAAAAAAAATGGTATTGCACGTGCTGACTTGTTGCACAGTAGTTAAAAAATTATTAAGCTCTTAAAGTCTAACCTAAGAGAGATTCTTTTAATTTTTTTAGAAGGATATTGTGATATGATTTTCCAGCCATGCAGAATGTATCAACAGCGCTGGTACCTTACATTATACGAAGGATGTTTAAGGCTTTATTACGTACCTATATTTTGAAGAGAGGCGGGGGTCATATTCATACCGAAGGCGGGTGAAAGAGTCCCCCTTTACTCGAAAGAATATCGACCAATAAGCCTAGCCTTATTCCTTCTGACGTCATTTGAGAAATTTTTAGATAGCTATATTAGTCACAAGCTTCTACGGCGTAAAATATCTAACGCACAGCACTGATATACGAGGGGTGAATCAACGGAGACTGCACTTCACTCGCAAACCCTAAATATAGAAAGGGCGCTAGAGCATAAGGTACGTATTCTGGGCGTCTTTTTTGACATAAATAGAGCATTAAAAAATGTCTCCAATAACGCAATCGTTAACAGTCTCTAAGCAGCCCGAATAGAATTTGCCATTATAGCACGGAGGAAAGCTCTACTAAGCTGCAATAGGATTAATAATGGAACGAAACCAGATTGCTCATATTTGCGCAAACAGCAACTAATGAAGAGGATGTACCTATTATTATACCCTATGATCACTTGAAGCTTATGAGCTTCTGAAAAAATTTGAGACGAAATCACCCAAACTGATAGCCTATGCTGACAACATAGCATAAGTTACGACGCTACATGCAGAAAGCGCAGAGAAGTAGGCATGAGATAGACGCTGGAAAATTGTTAATGCCCCTGTCCAGCACTATCTTGAACTCGTCTTAAATATTTAGGAACTTCGCAGTTCAAAGAACTAGACGAAGTATTAAACTTGGATATAAAGACGCTCTTAAAGTTCTTAAAATTCGGAAAAACCATTGACGTTCTATATGACGAATACTTCACCTCAAATTAAACAGAACCTCCATCTGGCATTACTAAGGTCCAGTAGGTCTATGTACAACCTACATATTCTTGTATGGCGTGACAACCGGCCAGTATAACCTAACCCAAGTTATTGTGATATGAGACCGCAATATGCGTGGCACGTAGCCCCGTCTTGTTAAAACCAGATATTGTCAAGATCAACTTCTTCCAATTGCGGCCATAAAAAGTTGGTTATCATCGATTTATACCGCTCTACATTTATTTCGAAAAATGTACGGACCGATGATTCTACCAGACCAGAAACCACACCAAACTGTCAATTCAGGTGAATGTAGTGGTTGTTCATGAATAATTTGTGGATTTTCTTCGGACCAGAATCGACAGTTTTGTTTATTTACCGCACCACTCGGATGAAAGTAAGCCTAATCGGAGAAGATGATTCGCTTAAAAAAATCGTTATCGTTTTCAAGTTGTTCCAAGTCGAAGTCAGCAAATTCACGACATTTACGATGGTTTAATGCCTTCAGTTCTTGAGTGGCGGATGCAAACCCAAATCCTTTCCAAAAATTCGCTAGATTGTGGTTTGAGACAGTCCCAATTCTTGAGCACGTCTTGGAATCAACAAATTGCGGACTTCACCAATACTTGGCTGAACAGCAGCAATATTTTCATTATTTCGAGCGGTTCTTTGTCTTATTGGCACTTGAACATTATGTAAAGAAAATGCGTATGCGAAATTTTCAATTGTAATAATTCGACGAATATCGAGGACGATTATTACGACCATAAAATGGCAAAAGCGCACGAAAAGTTGCAATTGGAGAACGATTATTTTGATAATAAAACTGAATAATTTGTAAACGTTGCTCATATTTTTCATGATAAAATTGTAAACATTATTGAATATAATGGAAAAAAAATTACAAATCATGACATATTAAATATGGCCGAAACGACACTTAGAAATCATATCATCCCTATTAGAAAATCCGAGATATGCGAAACAAAAAATCGATTTATTGAAATTCAAAATTGTGAATTGTGAATTGTGTGTTCGTTTAGTGTTGCATGGCTTTGATACATTTAGAAATCCTGCTTTCTAGTGATCTTCAAAAATTTTCTCTAATTTTTTAACCATAATGATTTTCTCTCTTCACATTAATTTCTACCAAGTTTTTAAGGATCTTAGCACACTTTTAGGGTTCAAGAGTACAATGAAGTTAAATGTGCATTGAATAACTGCTAAAGTATGGTACAGTAATCGGTGTACTCAGTGAAGAAAAGCTTGTGTAAAATTATTTGTTCTATCTAGCGCCGTTAAATTGTCTATTCTAATAAAGAACGAACTATTAACAACCAGCAAGTTATTTGATACACCAATTATTATTGCAATAAATTTTTAGTAGCATACTTTTCGGCTGTTAATAAAAGAAGGAATAATATGTGGTGTACTCTTGCCACTCTATGCACATATTTAAATTGTTTTTACATTGCGGTCCACTTACAACTCTTCCCATTTCCAAAGTCCCACGAAATTAAATAACAACAACAGTTTTACTCATTAATTTACATTTATAATGATAATATCGACTTTATTTGTAGTTTTTAAAAATTTTACAAAATAAACAAATATTTAGTTTTATGTATGTAGTATGTATGTTAAGATTTGCTTCATATATATGCACGTATTTATGTATGTACTCACTTATAGTTTTATTTTTGGGTTTTTTACTCACAAATACATAGACTTTTACGTATATTCTACGAAGAAAGCAAATTAATTGTAAAAAAATCTAGCTCAGCGTTTGTTTTGCGCACAAATTATATACAAATAATATATAGGAGGTTTGTATGTATGTGTGTATATGGCTGCGAATTTTTGTAGTTAAATACTCATATTTAATTACATACGAATTACAATTAGGTGTACACGTACAAACTGCTTGTATTGTTTGCGAGCTGAGATGGCTCTATGCTTATGACCTAGTGTGTGGGGCTTAATAAATATATATATATGCGTGTGTGTGTATGTGAATGTATGCATGTATGTATGTGGTTAGGGAGGTACGATTACAAACACATCTACGCTTGTATGCATTTAGTTTAAGGCTTTTGTTTCATTAGTTATGTAAGTATGTGTATATATGTATATGTGTGTATGATGTGTATGAATTTTGTCTGCTTACATGTGTGTGGCTTTATTTGTAGATTTATTTTAGCTAAACCGTGAAATAGGTAGTACATGCACTTACATAGCGACTGCTTTGGGGGCATACTGTTTTCACTTTTTGTTGTTGTGGTTTTTTTTTTAAAAGCTAACTGTAAATAGATATCTGTCATTTGAAAAGTATGTGTTCACTGTCATTTCGCTTTCGCTTGTCAGTGTGTGTGTGTGCTTGTAATCAGTTAATCTATGCTTACTCACACATACATACATATGTACATAAATATGTTGTTCTGCGTAATTGTTACACAAAAATCAGTGTGTATATGTGTGATATCTGCATATTATTTATGACTAAATATGTATGTACGTATATTTTCATATTAATTTCTCTGCATATGCAAGACTGCACTTGTATGTATGTATGTGTGTGTGTCGGTTTTTAATTTCCTATGCGGGAATATGATTAAGCTCCCATAAAATACCGTCATCATAGATTTTAATTCATTTATTTTTGCCTAAAATATTTACGTTATCGCAATTTAATATTATATTTTTTGCATTTTTCTCACCTTTCTCTTTGAAATTAATTTTGTGATTTTTTCTTTTAGCTTTTCATATATGTTTTTCTTATTTTATTAATTTAATATTATCTTTAGTTTTCAATTGTTAATTGTATTTGCTTTTTGTTTTGTGGATTGATTATAATTATTTGAAATTAATTTAAAGTACTGCTTGGCATTTCACTTACAAATACATACAACAGGGTGTCCTCTAAACTACAAGTATATACTCGCATGTATGTATGTATTTGCATTTGTATTTGTATTTTGATGCTCTAACATCTCTTTAGCGGTTTTTGTGTTTGTAAAAAATAGAAAATATTTTCAGTGCAGTATTGAAAAACGTGTGTGAAGATTGAAAATTGCTCAACATTTGGAGATCAGTTGCATATTTTAACTGTTTTTTTTAGCGATTTTTGAGTTTACACTTTTGTTGTTGGTTAATTTTATTTCCTTCTTAATTTTTGTTTGTTTTTTTTCTTTATCTATGTTTTGTTTTTCGGTGTATTGGCATTTCAAGCAACATCGAGTCACTAACACCCTGTACATATTCATATTCGCTCGTTCTAAATTTATCTTCGCCTTTTGCCTTTTTGCTTCAGAATTTTCTTGCTTAGGCGATAAATTTATCTAGATATTTGTTGTTATTCTTTATCTTTAATATATTTATCTTCTTTTTTGCTTTTTCTTTCTATTAATTATTTATATAATTCAAATATTTTGGTGGTTTCAAACTGTTCACATTTCAGATTTTGTATATGTTTTGCGAATGCTTTCGCTTAATTTAAAATGGTAAATTTTCGAAAAAATATTTGTGAGAGATTATCATTGAAACAAGCAAAATGGTAAATAAATTGAAAGCAT
Organism: Bactrocera oleae; assembly: GCF_042242935.1. NCBI lineage: Eukaryota > Metazoa > Arthropoda > Insecta > Diptera > Tephritidae > Bactrocera > Bactrocera oleae. The sequence goes on along the minus strand of NC_091536.1, from coordinate 86,670,610 downwards.
ATAATTTTAAATTGAAAATATTATCGTTAACTGTGCAACCCTTCAGAAAAACCTTCAAATAATTTTTCAGAGGTCGCGTTGTAGAACGGCTGCTGGATCAAGAGATCCAAAATTACTCAGTATGAATCATCGATTGTTAAAGTACATTAAATTGAGTTAATAAACTTTTTCTGTTTGGTTATTAAATAAAAATGACTCCTCAAAAAACAAAAGAAAAACTTACAAAAATGCGTTTTTTACAACTTACAAGTGAATATAAGCTCTTAAGCAAATTATATTGATTTTAGTATAAGCTATGCTTAAATTTAAGCATAATTAATATTTTTTTTAAATATGTATACTCCTTTTTGGCTGCTTGTTCAAAATTATCTTTTTAATGCTTTTATATATTTTATATAGATAATTTTTAAGTATTTACACTAAGGAAATGAAATTAAATGTACGGTAAGAATATAAAAGCAAAAAAATTTAAATAAAAATCCGTTAAACTTGTTGAAAATTTTTTTATACAATACCTTTGTATGGTATATAGCGATTAGACAGATTTATTTTTAAAACACAGGGTCTGCTGTTTTTTTTATAGTTTTAGTGTATGTCAACTTGTAATAAAAAAAAATATAATAATAATAATAACTAAATATTTTATGTAATAAATAAATGTAAATTTTATAAATCTTTAATTTACTCAAAATAAAACTGATTAGATTTTATAACAGAATATTTCTCATATACTATTCTAAGTAAAAGAAAAATCTAAAAAATAATATAACTATTGAAATTTATATATTTCTTAAAAAAAAAAAAACTAAACTACAATTTTGTTTTTAAATTTTCATGCATAAAAATTTGCTTTCATCTTTATAAAAATATTAGGCAAACTTACCCTTTAAAATTTTACAAACAAATACATACATACAAAAGAAAAGTATTACAAAAATGTCACACTTTTAAATGTCTAATATTACATTTTAAAATTAATTACGCATACATGTTACTTAGTTGCTTACGAGTAAAATAGCAAAAAGCTTAAAAATTCTCTATGTTTGTATGTATGTATGTATGCATGGCCGCAAGCAATTTTTATTTTATTTTTGTTATTATTATATATAATAGTTTCACTTCATCATAGATAATATCAGCAGCGCTTACTTGGCGTTTAGTTGCTTCTCATTTTGCTATTTGCAGTTGTGTGACAACATTTGCACTAAAGTACACAAAAACGACGACACAGAGTTGCCAAACTTAATCTTTATTACTAAATGTTAATACTTCAATGTGCGATTGTTGAATTCAATTGAGTATATTTGTGTGTGTATATATCTATATTAAACATATAGCTCTCTATATGTACATACATACATATGTTAAGAGTGCATTAGCACATACATATATTAATATTTTGTATAATTTATTTTTGTTTGCTTAGTATTTTTTTTAATATTATTATATTTTGCATAATTTTCGCTAACAATAAATTAGTTTAAATTTTTACTAAGTACATCATTTACTTACCAATATGCATTGTATTTTACTATTTTATTACGTACTAGAGGTGAATATTGAAATAACATTTTGCTTGGCTGTGTGTGAGCGATACTCTCTTTTCCTGCTTGTGTATAAGTGAGCATCTGCCTCACACATCAGCCTATAATCTTTCATATACACTCTCTGGTTTTGCTCTCTTCTCATTTCACTGCTTAACAGTCAATTTGACATTGACTGTCAGTTTGACGGTGACAATATTATTTTTTAGTATATTTTTTTATTAATAATTTTTTTATTATAATTAGCTTAAGAGTATGAGTATGTATAAGATAAAAATTACTTTACTATTTACAATTGAGGTTCTGTCTTTTTCGCATCGATCATATAAACGATCCATTAATCAGCGCATATGCATTAATTTCATTTTTGTTTTTTACATTAAATTTTCTTACGCAAGCAAAATTTTCAAAAAAAAAAAACACAAAATACTCTTAATTAATTACAAAACTTTTACAAATTTAACTTAATATAATATTTACGTAAATTTTATGATCACTTTCAATTAAAAATAGCTCATTGCCAACCATAAGCTAATACTTCTATATGTTATAAATAAGAAATCAGTTCATCACAAATCTAAGCTTATCATAAATGTAGTTTAAATAAACACTTATGTTTTTATTTACTAATAATTTTTTAGCTTAAACTTAAACCTCCGCTCACATTTCAAATTTCTACACTTTGATTTCTTTCTTTCTCCGTTTCTAGAGATCTCTATCCATATATCCATCTCTCTCTGTATTTCTATCTCTCCGTCTACTTATATCTCTTTTCTTCTTTAGTTTTACAGTTATAAAAGTAATCTGATTGCATAATACCAACTTTAGCCCCGATAATTAGGCATTTTGTAAAATTCCAACTCATATTCCTCCCCTCTCCGGATTTTTATGCAGCGTTTAGGCCCAAAAGCTTTTGTTGAGTTTCACCAGAATGAGTGTCACAACTGAGAGCGTGGTGAGGCTCAAGCGCAGTTTGTGTGTGGCACCGCTGCCATAGAAAGTGACACTCAGGTCGCGCATTTCATTGTCTGTAATGGAGAAAAAAAAAACAATAAATTTGAAGATAAGTGGCGGATTAAGTATAATATTATTATAATATACTCAAGTAATTATGGTATTTTAAGAGTTAAAAGATTTCCGCGTAATTATTTAAGATTTTTTAAATAAACGTAAAAAGATCATGCAAATTGAAAAATGAAAAAATTTTTTTTTACTCAGTAACTTAATTTTTTTTATACTTTCTGTTATGAAAAGCGGACTGCTTTTGCATCTGTAGTTGAATTTTTCCTAGAGTGGAATGTTTTTTGCATACGTAAAATAACGTTTATCGTTCCCTAATTTTTTTTTTTTTTGTACATCCATTACTTAGATCAATTTAATTAACAAATTAGTAAAAAAAATTGCTTTAAATTTTGAAGTTAAAAATACAGGTTGGCGTAAACTTAAAATAGGAAACAGTTTTAGTTTTAGTATAATTTGGTTGCCAAATATCCCCAATATCGATAAATATGTTTCTTTCTCTTAAACAAAAAAGAAAAAAATATTTAACCCAATTTTTTATTTATTCATTTCGTTTCATTCATTTCACGTCTCAATCATTGAACTTACCTATATAAATTTTATAATTTCATAAGAAATTACTTAGACACATTTATTTCGATTTATGGAAGGAAGCACATAACTTAAAAGTACTAATTTAACTATTTTACTTAAGCAATTAGAGTTAAAATGTATTAAGAAGCGGGAAAACATGCATAAACAAAAAAAGAATTAATCAAATGCATGCAAATGAAGGAAAAGTTAAAGCCGCAATAATTTTAAATACTTATTTTAAAAGTTAAAGCAAAATCTGAATTTTAGATTTGTGTAATTTTCTGAAAAAAATTCATATTTGGTCAAAAAAAAAAAAAAATGTTTCTAAAATTTTGAATTTCCTTTTTCGAATCAAGTTTTGAATTTGAAATTTGAAACTTTTATTATTTTTATTATTAAAAATTCAATGTTATTAGAATTGAATGAAGTGAGTGAGTAAACGGTGCAGTTGTTAAGAAAACTTTTCGAGAGTGAAACTAACCTGACGAACCGTGATTTAGAAAAGATGATAGATCAATAAGTCCATCTGAAATAAGGGGACAAATTGCGTGAAATCAGTGAAGATGAACAAAGCAAAATATGAAAGAGAGGAATAAAAGGAAGCAATGAAATATAACATTTATACTACTACAGTGTGTGTGTGTAAGTAATAAGTGGTGTAGGTAAATAGGTACTTACATACATATTAGGAACATAGTGAGTTACATTTTGAAACAAAATACGCTATGACAACAACACATACAAGTACATATATATTTTCTTTCATAATAATTTTATTACATTCTTTTGTGCACTTCTATTTTATTTATTACATAAACTCAGCTCAGTCTTATGAGTAAAAGTGTTAATGATTCCGGGAAGCATAAACATTTGTGCGCCTAACAGGGTTTCAAGCGAAAGTGCGCGTGTGCGTGCATGTGAGGATTTGTGTGTAGAATACCAAGGCAGGTGAAAGATATATGCTAACATAGTTTATATGAAATCTATTTATGTAAGCGTCTACTTTGAGTTAGCTCCCCTTATACACGTGTAAGACGCCCACCTACAACACACACACACACATACCTAACGACCATTCAGTAGTGTGAGATAAGCATATATACACTTACACACATGCAACTCTGCAAAGATGTAAGCACTCGAGTATAAAAGTGTTTGCAGGCATTTTCTTTACACGAACGAATACTCGCAAGAATCATTCACGCATTTCTTAGTTGGAAGTGTGCAATCTTGACTTTGATTCCTCAATAGATAAGCGCCTTGCGCTACATAGTAATATAGTGGTTATGAAAAGATATCAAGTGCTAAGTGCGAGTTTCTTCAGCATGTTGCTAAAACCGGTTAAGAGTGTTGCAGTGCTTAGAAGGTGTGAAATGCAGGTTTTATGGAGTAGGAAAGTAAATGAGTGCAAGAAAAACAAGAAAAAAGATAGATCGCTCTAATAATTTTATAACCAACTGATGAAAGCTTCTTGCTAGTGTTTTGAAATTTAAAATCGTGTATCATAAAAGTGCTCTTTTTGCACACAGTTGAAGGCAAGTGGCGACGAGTGTGAAGTGGAAGCCTTACTTTCGTATTTTAACCCCTTAAATGATCTAACGGCAGCTATAAACTTTAAAAGACATGAATCTTGAAGACTTTCCATTAAACATTTTGTGAGGCATCAAATCGTATACAGTTAATATAACTAAAACTAATTTTATGTTGTTAGAAAAGTAAATTAATCAAAAAAGTTCTTATAAAATAAATACCCTGTAGCAAAATAATTTTTTTGAGTTCGGTTAAAACTTTAAACCTTAAAAAATAACAGCTTGTCGACGCAGTGAACTATCAGGAGTAGTTTCTCGATAATGTTACCGTGCTAAATTATGCAAAAATAAAATTTTTATAAATGATAGAATTAAGTTCAATATCAGCTCCTTCATAAGCATATTTGCTTATTTATCCAGTCATATTCATACTTCATATTTACGATTGCTATTTATTTTTAAAAATAATTCATAGTCATTGTAAGACGCTAATTGCACTGTATTGTTGTTGTTGGTGTAATGTAAATTTTCTTGCTACGTAATGGTTTCTAGTTCCAAGAGCATAGTCCTTAAGTCTTTGCTCAGTTGCAGTGTCAGCATTGAAGAGACAGCAAGTATTAGGATGACCCAATTACGTCGCTGCAGAAGCGTAGTACACATTCGTATATTGTGCTGCAGTGTTGAGCAAAATATAAGCATCCCCTGTTGTAGTCATGATTTATTTATTTGTGAAAAAGCGAAATTTCTAATTTTGAGAGGCACGCCTAGTGTGACCGACTAAAACAAGGCTATTTTTTAGGAATTACAATATAATATATATCAATTGGTTTAAAATTATAAAGCTATATTTATAAATATTTTAAGAATTCACAGCAACATTTTTAAAGAATAATATTAAATATATGATGAATAAAACTTAAAAAACAAAACATTTTATATCCGAACAATGACATACGGTCGAAAAAGAACAAAAATTGACAAAATGGTGGCGTTAAAAAAAGTTGAATTTTACCCAAGATTCTCATCGTTTTACTCTACCAGAGATCAAATATATATATAGTTTTTTTAAATGGTAGGTATGGGGAACCTAACATTTGTTACTGATCAAAGCAGGATTAATACCCCTCAAGCAAATTTCAAAAATGAAGTTTCGAGCGGCTATACTATAGAATGCTGTAACTCAAAACAGTTTGAGGTCTCGCTTTAAAAATTTTAGTATGTTAATTTCGAAGATATAGAATATCTCTTAATGAGTTTTACAAAATTTGTATGGACCTCAAGATCTTGCTAATTTAATTACTTATTTTAGAATCTAGTCTTACTTAAAGTCGCGAGTTTTTAAATTAAAAATTGTGGATCAAAAAATGCAAGTAAGATTTTTCAATTTACAAATTTTAACGTAAAACTCCAATATCAGGATTAAAAATAAAATTTTTAATTGCAGCACGAAACTTATATTTTTAAAAACTTGGAATTAACATATTTTTATTTTTCAATTTGATATTAAGGATTACAATTTTCCTTTTATTGCGATTTTTGCGATTAAATATTTATTTTTAATTTTTCAAAAACGAAATTTGGGGCTAAAAATTCAAAACTTATATTTCATTAAAATCGTTGAGATTACAAAATACAAAAAACAAAATTAATTAAAATTTTAATTCAATTGTATTTTAATGCATTTTTGGCAAACCTGATCACTAACAAATATATATAATATATTATATAATAGTGAGCGCTGCTTATGTTTCGTGCAATATTGCATATTGCTATACCATATAACCGTAAATGGAACAGTGAACGAGCACAGTGTCAACTTGGCAAAGAACAAGCAAGGCGGTCATTATGCCACACAGACATAGTCAAATGACAGCTGCAAAGTGAGTGAAGTGTGTGGGCAAATCAGTGGACGGCTCTTCTTTTCAATGAACGTCTGACAAGTGATCACACGCGAGAGATAAGTTTGTGTCTGCAAATGTGAAGAGACTGAAATCGTATTGCTACAAACGGCATTTGCACGCTACGCACCCACACGCACACAGGCGAACTGCGATACCGGCAATTGAGGACCTTCAAGTGGCTGCGTGTGCACTTGTGTTTCAATGTACGAGTATGCGTGTGTATATATGTATATACATAGCAATGAATGTTGCAATCTCTAACAATTTATCGCGTTTGACAGCGACGTCATCATCAGCATACAAAAAGATATAGAAACACAGATAGCCACACATGTTTGTAACCGTGTAGTGGCGCCATTGATGCCCCAGTTGTACACGCAACAGTCAAGCGCACTCACACTCACCGAGTATTTAGTACAGTTATTTATTTATGCAAAAAAAGTGTCACGAATGTTGTCAACTGTGCGCTTCTTATCCTGGTTTCTTATCTTCTTCATTTCGATTTCAGAGCAGCTTCGCGTAAGATGCATTTGCCACTAATAAGTTTTGTTGGCAGAAAGATTGCTCCACATGCAATCACAAGTACAAGTGTGTGTGCATATGTGGTATGTGTCAGGGTCATAAATAGTGAATGATTACTCGACACACTGCCAAACATACATACATGCGTGTATATAAACATAATGCAAGGTTTAAAGCTGCTGTGAACGGAACGCTATTTGAGCCAATGCCACGCTGTGACAGCCAGTGAAAATATCAACATAAATTAAGCAACAAAAAAAAAACACTTAATGATAAATGCTCATTTGTCATTATTGACAAGGTTGATTTTAATTGGAAGCTTACCGTGGCCAATTACCATCAACTTTGGAGAGCAAGTGATTTATTCGAAAATGGCGCTGAAATTTGGCAAAAGAAATGCGCTTTTTCCATAAGCGTGACGCACGCTTGAGAGATATATATTTATTATGTAAAGTTAAATTATGTATGCTTAAACATTACCAAATGAATATGTGTCTTCTGACAGCTTGAAGTTGACTAATGACAGCAGTTTTTGACAGCAGCAGTAGTTAGATTCGAAGTGCCACCAAACAGCGCAATGCAGTCGAAATGCAATCTCGGCAATCTCGACCACAGCCCAAGCAACAACAACAGCTGACAGCCACTACTCGTGAGTATCTGCTGGCCAGAAATCATTTGCACAAGGTTACAAAAGGCTATTCTAGGCAAACCTTATAGGGAAAGTCAGCTACAATGGTAGAAATCTGTGAGTTGAAATTTTTATATATTTATCTCGAAATATACGGCGTGATGATATCCGGTAAAGATAGTTCTAAATCACTTAAGAATGACTAAAATATATTAAAAAATGTTTTGATGAAATATTTGAATATTATTTGGCTGGTGTTTGATAATTCGGACATTTCGCTGTGAAATATAGACTAATTTCTCTTAAATGTAGGTAATATTTTACTTGATAACACACAATATAAAATAATGGGAAAACATTGCATACCTTTAGGCGCAATGAATATATTATTTCGATTTGCTTAATTATAACTGTTGTTAAATATTTTTGAGCCAGATACTAAGTTATGTACATATTCAGGTATACGTTTCGAAGGCAATAAATAATGTAAAAAAATTATTTCGTTACTCATCTGAGTTATAAGTATTAGAGGTTTGACATTCAACTTAAAAACTTGCGCTGAAACAAAATTCTAAGCCGTTTAAGGAACTAAAAATTTGCCTATATCAAGCTTTGATTTTTCAGCAGGCGAGCGTGGTAGACTTAGTTTTCAGTGGAAACTTCCCACATTACTATTCAAAATTCAAAGCAATACACTTTCCAACCGGGCTCTAATTGCAGCTGAACTCAATGCCATAGCATGCATTTAGGCAAAAGCATAAACCTCTGCATGAGGGCCAAAAGAAATGCGCACGAAATGGAGATGACGCTCACAGCGCCCAATGGGACCAAAATTGTGCAGATGACCAATTCGTGGCCAAAAAGAGCGCACTGACTGTAGTGCTCGTTAGTTGTTCTTGCCTTGCTATGTTTTTTGTTTTGTCACACATGGCGATTCAGTCTCCGATAAAAGTACCAAGTTTTGACTATTTCACCTTCTACACATGCATACATATGAATGGATATGCATTGGACTTGTTTAGAATTTTGTGCGCGCAATCATTTTTGGTTGTTTCTTTTTGGCAGTGACTGCTGCTGCTGTTGTAACAGCGGTTGTTTCAGCTGTGCGTGGCCTAAAATATTATGCATTCAGCGAGCGTACTCGTTGGTACAAGCAAGCCGCCGGCATGGTTGCATTTGACTATTTTCTAGATTGAAAAGAGCGCTGCATAGTGGCAACTATGTGTGGTTGTACGTATATGTGCTCTATATTGCGATATAAATTTATATATATAACTGCATATGACCTCTTATAGAATATTTGCATATGCGAAATTATTATTTATGTTGTTGTAGCTGATAAGCACCGTGGAGCATGTTTACATTATGCAATTATCTGGGAATTCTAAGGAAGCATTGTGGATTCAACTGGAATAGCTGGGCCTAATCCAACAATTTGAATAAATATTTTTATAGCAGAGACCAGCAAGTGTCGAAATAATATCAGAACCTCTTTTTTATTATTGCTTTTGAAGAGAAATAAGCACGTATTTAGAAATTTAACCTTTGATGAGATTGAAATATTAAAGAAAACGCAAATACAACTGAATATAAAGCATAATTTTAGACGTACAAGCTGCAATGTTTAAATTCACTATATTTTGCATCTTGTTTCAAATATCAAAAAATATTAAAGAGAAATAAGCATCATAAAGCCCAGTTTTAGGCTTCGAAATTGTTCTATATACAATTTTCTCCAAAAATCCAGATTGGTTGTTGCTTTATTGTATCTACATATCTACGTCGAATAGGTGAAATGCAACACTGTATATGGCTCACGTGAGACAGGTCACATTTTTTCCAAGCGATATGAAAATTTGATTTCTTCTCCAGTGAACTGTGAATATCGTGCAAGCAGTTCTTTCACCTGCCTGGTGGCTTCTGTACTATGAATGGTTTACAACTCGTTAGATGGCTTGGTGTTTAGATCATAGCGGTGATTTCGATGGAAGGCAGCTTGCGGTTGTCGTTTTTCGTGTTTTCTATGTTTGTTGTTTTTGTTTTGTCACTGAAGTGCAAAGGTGCCAGGGAACCAGAAAAAAGGCGTGAAAATGTGCACGAATTAATCGTGGGCATTCTGATATAAATTTGCATTTTTCTATGACAATTCAGCGTGGCGCAGGGCACGGCATGCGGGCGATGGCGCATTTAAAAAACGGTTGAAAACACTTTTGCAATTTCACGTTACACAATTTTGACGTTTCGGTTGGCAATATGAGAATGCCGGGAATTTCGCTAAAGTTACACACCGATTTGTGTGCCGTTATTGTTGTTGGTTTTTTTGTTAGATTGCATGTAGAATTGCATTTTTGCACTTTTCAATGCATACCTGTATACCGTTATTGCGCTTTTTGCCATGTGTACATTTGTATGTAAATATGTTAAAGCTTTTGTGGAGGCTTATGTTTTACTTTATTCATAAAATTGTTGTTGGTTTGCTGGAATATTGGCTCTATGAATTTAAATGGAAGGAAAATGCTGTTGAATTTCAGATCTTATCGGCTTTAAATCTAGCAGTATTTGGTGGATGTGTACGAAAATATGAGTGCAAAATATTAATGGAGAATGGATTTGAAGTCCAATGGGTATTGAAACCATAAATAATTAAATACGAATTATTTTCTTAAGGTTAGCACTTTGTTTTGGGTTAAAAAATACAAACTTTTTGAAATCGCCAATATTTTCAGATATCTAAAAGCTTTTCAGTGAAATGACCGGTGCGCCTGGATGTATACTAAGCATACAGCAAATGCCTATGGCTTTTGAACCATATACAATACATAAGAGTCTCACTGAAGCTACATCCTGTTCGCTGGTTCAAGAATATCCAAGTTATACTTAACTCTTCGAATGCTCCCACATAAAGTAGCCAGTGGAAGTCAAATCCGAAGTTCTGGGTGGAAAGAGAACGTTAGCTCTTTTTGGCATCCTACGCTCAATGAAGCTAAGCAGTTGATTTACAGAGCAGATGCAGCAGGGACTTGTTAAAATTAGTTAGCGCCAAGAACTTTTTCTTGAATTTCCGTGAACAGACATTCTTCAATAATTATGCCCGTTTTTTGATAGAAAGAACTTTAAGGTTTCCAAAACTTATCCAGGCAACTCTAGCGGTTAGTCAAATGCCAAAGTTATTTAATGTATACAAGAAAATAAAAAAATTATTGAAATATATGAATACTGCTAATGATGGAAGGATTAATCAAAATTTAAATAGCGTTTCGCGAAAAACTATTTTCGGAATCAAGTTATCGGAGAATATTCTTAAATTTGAACACATTCGATGTAAATGCAAAAGAGTAGTCGATTTTTCAAAATTCGATTTATAAGAAGATATAACTTTAAAAAAATATTCGTCTTTAATAACAAGAAACCATTGAAGCCGGTTCAGTCATCAGTAAGATGGTGCACTGAAATTGTGGTTCACCGATTTTGATACTAACTTTAAAGTAATTTTATTGTAGAGATTTTTTTCTTCGTGGTTACTTCAGTATAACTGTATAAGTTCAAAACAATGGTTATCATTTTTCATTACAATTGGTGTAATGCAGCCGTCTATATAATGTCAAAATTTAACTACCACTATCTTAATCAATTAACTATCACTATCTTAATCAATTATTATTTAATTTTTGAAACTAATTATTTTATTAAATTTATTAAACTGTATTTTATTGCCTATTTAATTTAACTAATAACCATAGAAAAAGCTTAAATTATTTCCCACCACTTTACAGCAATTGTTGTTGTTGCTGCATGGCCACTTGAGCATTGTCACCGGCAATTTACAACTCAAATAAAATTCTATTTGTCTACTTTTTTCCACTAAACAACAAAGCAAACATTTTCTTTAGCTAGTCTCAGTCTGCTCGCCTAACTGCTGTACGCCCCTTCCCGCTCCAGCTTAGCTCCGCGTCTCTTTTGTTGTGACCCTTTTCTCCCCCATTATTATGCTGGCTGCCCTGGAGGTGTGTTGTCATTTGCTGTTTTGCTGTCGTTGACACTCCAAGTGCACATTATTGTTGTTGTAAGTGTTGCATGTTGTTAACTTTGCTGCCATTTATTGTTGCTTTCTGTTATTTATTATTGTTGTTTTGCTTTGGTTGCTTATGTGTGCGGCGCACAATTTTCTGCCTTTAGCTAAGCAAAATAATGGAGGTGGCCGACGTAAGCTCGAGCCAGAAAGAGATGGATAAAAATAATGCACTTTTTCGCAATTTATAATTTAAGAAGATGAAGCAGCGCAGTGACTTTCTCGGAAGAGTATTGAAGGGTTGTGCTACGCACAGCTGCGCCGACGCTCACGCATGCACGCGCGCTACGCACAAGCGCCGGTATACACACATACACACACATGCTGGCTGGCTACACAAGGGAACACAATTATGAGAATCGAAGTGGAAGTAGAAGAGCAGAGAGGAAACAAGCTAAACAACCAAGAGTGCCTGTAGTGCCACTTAAGTCTCTCTATTTGCTTCTTTTTGCTATACCTCGGGGAATACAAGTACTTCAGGCTAGCAAATTTTAAATTGAAAACTTTTACTTGTACCTAACAGATGCACACATACATACTTAGATACTTGTTTATTTATGTACAGGAGCGCATTGCATGACAGCAGCGGTGGGGCGAGGCACAACATCAATAACCAGCAAAGCAAAATGGAGGCAAAAACTACAGTACATAGTTGCGGAACTAAAAACGCAACAACAAATAGTAAAAGTTGTTAAAGTGTATGAAAGTGGCGCTGGACTTGTGAAACGTTGCTTTAACAAGCAACAACAGCAAGAGAAATAACAACAATAGCAACAGCACTTCGACTTCTTAAGAAAAGTAGTGGAGCAAGCAGAAGAAAAAATGATGTAAATAGAAAAGCTGCTTCTTTTACGATTTCTTTGCGTAAACCCTATCGCACAGTTGCCTGTTGCTGATTATTTTATGTTGTTCTTCTTGGTTTCTTTATTGTTCGTTAACATTTCAACCGGGACTTGCAATAAGTGGCTTTTGTCAATTCTACCATTTTAACAGCACAATACGAATATTTGCTCAGCAGTTGTATGCAATTATGACATTAGAAGACTTTAAAAATTTCTTAAAATCAGGTATTGTAATGCAGATTACGCAAGATTGCTTTACTTTTTTCTAAATGTACACAAGTGCGTTTTTTAAAAATAATATATATAAAATATAAATTTTTAATAATTAAAAATAATTAAATTTTATTAGTTGAATAAATTGCAGCATACGAGAAGAATAATAAATCAAATGAATGAATAAGGCGTTGCCACATGTATTTGATACAGAATTTTTAAGAAAACATTATAAAACTTGTTGTAATATGTATTTCCATTGTTTGCATATCATTTGAAGGAACAGTTTTTAATAATTAATATTTTTTTTCGTAGTTGCAACCTACCTGAAAGAAAAACTGTTTGAAAATAATAAGCTTGAGTATTAGCAATAGCGTCTGAAGACAAATTTTTACAGATATTCTTAAACAAAAGCTTAAGTCTAACACTGTTTATTTCCATATCTATTAAATTGATAAGTAATCTAAAAGTTATAATATAAGTAAGCAATGGTTTTTATTATCCCAAATATTTATGACTAATTTGTAATTTGTAATTTTATTTTTTTTTTGTTTTTGAAGAAAACCAATAGCCAATGACAGTTTTCTGAAATTTATAAAATATTAATTAAAGCGTAAGAAAATAATATCTGACATTATTACTTTTATTATATTAGTTGTTGGAAAGGAAAAAAGTTGAACTTATAATATATTCTTTAAAGCGTAAAAAAATAATTTCTATATATATAAAATTCAGAGTTTTTGAAAAGGAAAACAGTTAATGTTTTTCAATTGTGCAGGTAGTTTAGAAAGAAGATTTCTATTATTAAGAATTTAAATTGTTTTCAAAGTTATAGCCGTTTTTGTGGTTTGAGCGTAACGTCAAATTTTAAACGCGTTTTTCTTGAAACAATATTTTTCGATTCGTCATAGATTTACTCGAAATTTTGCACGCATATTTTCAAAATATGTTCATATCTAGTGGATCATAATAAAATGAAAAATCCTAATTTGTAGTATATAAAAACAAAAAAACAAAAAATCGAAATCAAATCGTAAAATTTAAAATAGTAGGGTAAAAATCGACATAATTTTTGAGTAGCCACCATTTTAGAAAATATAATTTGTACAGTTTACTGGTTCATAAAATAATAATATTTATACTCATCAAGAAACGCTCATTGTTTTATTTATCTGACAAATACAGGGGCAAAAATCACGACGACGAGACCGCTTTTATGAAAATATCTTTATTTTTTCAAATTTATGTAACGTACTAATGAAATATGAATAAACAAATGATAAAAAAATGGATAGTAAAAATTAAAATTTTTTTCTTGCAATTGCCCAAAATGCTCGAAATTCGGGACTATAGAATACGCCCTAATCTTACTTACGTACTTTCGAATCCGTGAAAAATTTTATCTTGCATATTTCTCTATTATACATTATATGTGTTTAAGTAAAAATATTATATCACTTTTTTTTTATTTTACTATAGAAGTATTGATGAGAACTGCGAATCCGAAATTTCAGCAGCTGCGCCCATTAAAAGTAAATTTTTTAGGCCAATCTACTGAAAATTGTATTTAGTACCTTTTTTCCGTTTTCCTATTTGGTAGCAAACTAGACATAATCGTGTACGTATTTTATGAGTTTGTATGTGATGTTCAACGCTAACAATTTTACCAAGTTTGTCTATAAATTTTTAAAACTGCCTTCTGTCAGAAATCCTTGGTGAACCTTCAGAAGCCATGAAAGGTGTGTGACTTTACTACATAAAATGTACTTGTCGCCTACTGATAGGCCACATTTTAAAGTTCAGAAAATATCTTTGAACATTAACAGAAATCAATTTCAATACCATTAGCAAAGTATTTATTTGCAAGTATTTAAAGCCATATTTACTGCATTACTATATTAAATAAATATTTGTAATAAAAAACTCAGACAAAATTCAATTTCCTTGCAAATCTAGTCCCAAACCAACGACTTGTGTCTCAAAGTTCTGTAATTATATAAAAGTAGATGCACTTACTAAACATTTGCGAAGTTATTCTCAACTACAAACCAGTTAAAATCTGCAGCCAAAACATCGCGTCAGTCTGCATGTGGCAAGCGCCGGTATTAAATAAGTCACGTTGATCATAAACTTAAGTTTAACCAAATCTACATTTCATTTGGCAAAAAACGAAGCTACGTGCAATCAGCGGAAGGCAGTATGCAACACTAAGGCATTGCACAGCGAGTGGCGCAGGCAAGAGAGCGCTGCAGCTTTTTGCCACTTAAGGCGTCGGCGCTTTTTTCGCCAAAGCGAATGCCGAGCGCCGCTTGTAGCTTTCACTGTTCACCGCTGCCGCTGCCAGCGTGGCATTGCATTGTGTATTTTATTGTCGCGCTACTTTGCAAAATGCACGTATCCTTTATTAAATTTTCGCCGCATTCCCACGGCGTCTGCTGCTTAGGCGCTGCGTGTTGTCGTGTCTTCTTTTACATCGGCGCACGCACGTACTCAGGCACAATAGGGTGAGCGAAATATGCTTATCCATTACCTCGTGGATGTGGTAGTGTGTGTGACCATAAAAACATGTGTGTGTATTCGGTTGAAAGGGGCGAAGCCAGTTCAAAACGCAGAAAACAGTGTCTCGTGTCTGGTATAGTGGAGCGCCCAGTGTTGTACCATTGGGCAGGAAATAACACACACACACAAACACGAAAAGTTACGCAAACGAAACACATTTATACATACACACAAAGCAATGCATGTCTATTCCGGCTCCATGCAACAGCCGAAGGGGCACACCGAGCTTAGCTGTGCCATCCCTTCACCCCATAAGACCCCATACGCTCCTTTATGCACTATTTTCTGGCAGCGCTCTGCCTGGTTTGCAACTTTTTCGCTGCAGTAATTTCGTATTCTATGCAAAAATAGTATTTTGCATTTAAATGATTTTCGCTTGTGCCTTAAATATACCGTTTTTTCTACAATTTACTGACGCACTTTTTCGGTAAATTTTTTCTGAAACCCTTTTCCACCATTTTGTGTTTTTATTGGTTTTTTTGTTGCATTACGTTGTTTGCAATCGTTGTTTAGTGCGCATACTAGGAAAATAGCGTATTTACTAGTTGCACGTCGTTGCAGCGTTGGTTGCATGTACCGGGGCGTATACGTAATTGATTACTCAATGCAATGAAATGCAATACTGTTATGTCAGGAATGTTGCACACGTGAAATTGATTGTAGGCAGGTATTATTTTAATATTTTTAATATTGTTGAAATATATTTTGTTTTTACATTACTTTACTATTTACTTACATATCAACACACTAAATAATATTTTTTATACTTTTCAATGTTCACTTTTTTTAAAAAGCTGAGGTTGTGCAAATACTCGGGTACCAATGAGAAGTTTGGCGTAATCAAATTTTAAACTTAAGCTCTCAACATAAATAATTGCAGAGGATGTAGTTTGATACGCATACTTGCAGCTGTTTGTTTAATTCCACATCTATTCTCTCTGTAAAGCAACTACTTGATACAACTTAATTCAACAAAAAGTATAAAAACTATAAGTTTTTAATTAAAATTTTCTAGAATCTAAGTGTGATTATCTACGCTTCAATATTTTTTTTTGACTTTCGTAGTAATCGTCTGATTTAAAGTGAACAAAAATACTTAATGGAGTAACCTTCCTTATTACTTCCAACCAGGCTCTATGATTATGATTTCAATTTCTCAGATAACATTGATTTAAATGTTTTGTAAACTCTATAAGGAGTTATTAACTTAAAATAAATTGGCAGTCCCGTGATTACCAATTGCTTTAAAGTGGTTGTGTGCTTGAAAATTATATAGAAGAAGTATTTATTTACAAGTAAGTAAGTAAGTATTAATTATATCAATAACCATTGTTAATCCCAGTTTTCTTATATATTATTATCATACATTCTAAAAGCTTGTCTAGTTGTGATTTCTGGTAGCAAATGGATACTTATATCGGGATTTACTAATAGGGTTTTCTAATTGAGCAGATTGGTTTGTACTTGCCACAAGCGGTCATAAGCCGACTCATATATGTATATTGTTTGAAGTTTGCTGATATTTACATTATTTTGGGTATAAAAATAATACAGTAGAGTTATATTTAAGAAAAATTACTATAAAAAGTAGATAATTGCTTCAATGAGCTTTTTTGTTAGGACTTAGTTTTCTACTCAGATATTATTTAGATAAAATTACGCATTCTGTAAATTTATTTTAGAAATAATATCCCAACAATATAAAATGGTATAAAGAAGCGTATTAAATATCTCCAACCGCATTATTTGAGATAAAGTGACTTTAAAGTGAATAGATCTGTGATCACTACCTCTTAGTACATGTTCACAAGAAGAAAAAGTATGCTGGTTCGTTAAATATACAAGGTCTGTTCCGAAAATAACGGGAATTTTAAAATTTCACGATTTTGGAGAGCCCAATTGTAAATATTTTTTTTAGGTTGATATACTGCCCTTACATTATGATCAAGTTTTCAGTTGCATTAATTGTATACTCTGTCCGTAGCAACCGCTGAAGTTTGCGAGACGTGTTTTTATGAGCTCAGCATGCAGTTGCACACACCGCGTTGTTTGTTCGTGAATTCTTAGTCAAAAGCAATACTGTAACAAGGCCCTATCCTCCATATTCGCCAGACAAGGCTCCGCGTGACTTTACCTATTTCCAAAAAATAAAAAGAACCATTGCTCCTCACCAAAGCTAAAAGCTATATCAAAAATCGAGTTTGAAAAGTGTTTTGACGATTGGAAGAAGCGCTAATGTAATTGCATAATATCGTATGGCAACTATTTTGAAGGCGACAACACTAATGTAGACAAATGAATAAAATAATTTTGTTTTTCAAAATACGAAATTCCCGTTTTTTTCAGATTTATTTATACTTACGGTTGCTATAAAAAGTTCGAGTTCGAAGGGTATTGCAGTTTGTTTTGAAATAATTTTAAATCAAATAAAATCAAAAAATATCGTGTGTTTTTTTTCGAGGTATAAAACTTTAAGTTGGCATTACTATTCAAGAAGGCGACCGATTTAACGGCTGTCAAGTGATTTATTCTCAGTTTGGCTTGGCAATTCATCATGAATAGACTCACGCCTGAACAACGCTTGCAAATAGTGCAATTTTATTTCGAAAATAGTGGTTCTGTGCGGAATACGTATCGTGCACTATGTTCATTTTATCGTATGCTGCGATGAAGCGCACTTCTGGTTGAATGGCTACGTCAACAAAAAAAACTGCTAATCCTCAAGTGTGTATCGAAACACCGTTACATCCAGAAAAACTGACTGTTTGGTGCGCTTTATTGGCTAGTGGAATCATTGGTCCGTACGTCTTCAAAAACAATGATGGCCAGAACGTTACAGTCTATAGTCATCGATATAGAGCCATGATTACTAACTTTTTCATTCCTGAATTGAATAACCATGATGTCCAGGAGCTGTGATTCCAACAAGACGGCGCAACATGTCACACAGCACTTGCCACAATCGATTTATTGAAAGACACGTTTGGTGACCGCCTAATTTTACGTTTTGGACCTGTGAATTGGCCTCCAAGATCTTGTGATTTAACACCGCTAAACTACTTTCTGTGGGGTTATGTAAAGTCATTGGTCTATGCGCATAAGCCACAAACGCTTAACCATTTGGAAGACAACATTCGCCGTGTTATTGCCGATATACGGCTACAAATGTTGAAAAAAGTCATTAAAAATTGGACGTCCAGATTGGACTACATCCGAGCTAGCCGTGGCGGTCATATGCCAGAAATCATATTTAAAATGTAATGCCACAAGATTACCTTACGGATAAACAAAATTCATGTCAATTGAATAATCCATCGTTGTTTTATTGCAATTTAAAATTCTATACCTCTAAAAAAATACCCGTTATATATTTCTCAAAAGGCCTAGTATTGGAACAGCGTACCCATGAAAACAAACATTTCTTCTATTTCAATTTAAATAAAGTAATCTTATCTTGCGCTAATATTGAAGAATGTGTCAATTTTTGTTTACGTCACAATTTAGTTTAGCCACAATTTGCACGTGCTAGGCTACAATATGAGTACAACACCAAATAAAATTCTTCTCTAAACAAAACATACATGCGCATAACCGCAAACATATGAAAGACAAATAATGGAATTGAATTGAAATGGAAGTCCGTACAAAGCGCCGTAACGCTCGCAATTAGAATGAAAAGCTGAGCTTCTTTAATGCAATTAGCGATATAAATGCTACGCAATGAAATGAAGCGGATTGAATAATAAAGTGGGATAAAATCATTTCATCCAACGTGGCGCAGCACAATGCATTGCCAGTGGCAACACGCGGCAGACAAACGACTGCAGTTATATGAGTATGCGTGTGTGTGTATGCGTATGTGTATGTTGGAAGTTGAAAGGAGACATTATAGCATGCTAGTAGCAATATACTATACGCTTATTGTTGTAGAGACTTTTGTATGAGCGCGCACATGCAAAATATTACGTATACGCCACGGTGTACAGAGTGGAGTTGGAAAATCTGAGAACAAACGAAAACGAAATGAACCAACTAAACTAACAAAATCCCGCCAATGTGGGCGCTACAGGCGTTCGAATTGTTATTTCTATTACAAAAGTGTTAGTGCGAATCTACGTTTGTATGTACATATTTATGTGTGCATGTGTGTGGGTAAAATGTGGCTGCCATGCGTGTTATTGGCTGTGTGCACAATGGTAAGTAGCAGCAGCGAGCATTACAATGAACGTGCCAAAAATTGTTAATTTGCTGAATTTAGCTTTGCCAAATGCACGCACACATATAGAAATACAAACACACACACAGACATGCAGTGGCATTTTGGCATGCTGCAACACAGGCTTTACTTACTTATCTACTGGCTTTGCGAGCTGCTTTGCTTGCAACTGCTTTTACTCATGTATATTTATGTGTGTGTTGGTGTGTATGGCAAAGTGCGGTGGCGTGAGTTAGTGAGTGCGTGCCGAAATGACAATTTCACAGATCCATAAATAGTTGCGCAATGAATGGCAGTGGCAAAGCAGCGAAATGCAACGACAACAGCGATGCAACAATGCCACCATTAACATATGACCATGCAACACGCACGCAGGCATACATACGCACACACATACGAACGAGCATTTTCAGCTTGCTTGGGTGTGTTATTACTTGTGCGAATATGTTGCGACTCGATTTGCCGGTATGCCTGACGCAAATCGGATGAATATTTAAGTGAAATCAAAATGAATGAATGTGCAACTCAAGGAATCTCACATAACGCAGCGCCGACAGCAGCACACCCCAGCCGCTCGCAGTACTCGCTCTTAATCACAAGCAGCTCGAGGCCTCGAGTGCCGTTGTGGGGCATGACATTGCGCTCGTTCGCTTTGCCATTGACATCGCTTGCAACCAGCGCGCACTAGAGCTGGTGAGCGGTGAGCAGAAAGCATCAGACTCTTCTGCGCTGCGTTCTATCACTTTCCAAATACATGTGTGTGTGTGTGTGTGGGTGTGCGTTTGCTGGCTTTGTTATCTGTGCGTGCATTTGCAAGATAAATGCAATAATATTACCAGCGTTGACGGGCACGTTTGCTTGGTCTTTGTCTATGCTCTCGCAAACACAAACACACACGTACTCACACACACTGCACAAATTTATTATTGCAATTTTATAGTAGTATTAGAATAGATGAGTAAAGGCGTGCCAAGCAAAGCAACGCAACGCATTACTTGCACACTCATACAAATGTCTGCATGTATGTATGCATATACATATGTGTGTGTTGGCATAGTTTTGTCAGCTGCTTTGCATTCTAATATTTTAATGCATTTAAATTGGAATATTTTAAACTGATTTGCTTGCCGAACGCCCCGAGCGATGAATGCGTAAAAGGCGCTCTGCACAAAGGCAAAGACATTTCATTTTTGGCGTTAACATACTTGCTTACATACTCATATATGGTATTTAGAATATATTCACATGTATTCGTAGCTATCTTTGGCACTTAAACGTTTGTGCTTTTGGCGAGATTTAAGCAGATTTATTTGTCAAATGAACATATAAGCTATGCACAGAGAGTAGCGAGAAATTTTAGCTAACAGAAAATTTTTTTTTTCGAATTCTAAAACAAAATAAGGGCCAAACACATGTTAACGTTGCAAATCTTGACAATTTAAGTGCTCTTATTTTTATATGGATAGGAGCAATTTTCACAGTACAAAATTTCCTTAAAATGGTTTAATTTCCATCTGATCAAATTTGATCCGAAGTGGTTCATTTAAACTGCGCGCGTCATTCGAATCGATAAATATTTTTCTAGATTTATACAACCTGTTTTTGTGTTTGCGTGAAGTTTGATCTTTATATGTCAATTAGTGTGTGCTAGGCAGTTGTTTTTGTATGATGCAAAAAGTTTGTCTGGCGATTTTTACCTTTGAAAAAAATTGAACAACAGGTTTGTTTGACATTTTGCCCTTCCAACGGAATCGCGGCTAACGAATCTTTGAAAATGTTGCAGAAGTGTTTTGGAGAATCTACCTTATCATGTACACAAATATTTGAGTGCCATAAAGCATTTATCGAATGTCGTGAAGTCATCGAAAACTTTCCTCATGCGAGTCATCAATTCACCTCTTTTAATGACGAAAACATCGAAAAAGTTAAAGAAACGGTGATTGAAAATCATCTTGTTGGCAACAGAGAGATAGTAAGTAATCTGACTTTTTCTGACTTAAGACATTTTGGCTAATTTTTGGGCATGAAGACTTGAATATTTTGCCATAACGCCGTCAAGTAGAGGTCGCAGAAGATATGCTTGGCGACGTGACTGAGGACCGTAGATTCATCAAACGTATCAATACTGTTGACGAGAGGTGGATTTATCAGTTTGACAGACTGCTCAACAATCTAGCGAAGGGCACTTCCAAAAGGCACTGAAGTTCATCCCAGCCAAGGTTTATAACAAAAGTATGCACAATTGGATTAATCGTTGTTATGTTTTTAGCTGCTTAGGAGCCTATTTTGAACATTAACCTCTAAACGTTATTTTCTTGTCAATTCGGGTAAACTTTTGTATAACTAATTTTAAGGAAATAAAGAAAATATCTCAGACGTTTAAACTAATGAGACCTACTTAGATTACTTTTGGAATTCCCCATTTTAAAAACGTTCGACATTTCTTTTTTAGATTATCTTATCATACAAATTGTATGCTTGGGATCTAGTACGAATTTTACAATAGAAGTAGATCTCACAGTTGCTAACAACAATAAAGTGTAAAAATGTCGATTTTTCAACCAAATAATATGAGAAGAACCATATTTTTTCAATAATCACCAAAAATGCAATAATTTCTAAATATTTTTTTTCAAAAATTTGTATAAAAAATTTGAAACTTTTTCGCAACTTCTATAGACACCTAAAATTTCAACTTTATTTGTGGAAATAGTAAATTTTTGACATGATCGCTTTTGGAAACACTTTTAGACTCGGAAAACCAAGAATGTATTGTAAGGAGCTTAATATGTGCAGCTATTTGCAATCGATTCAAAATAAATGGGTAATGGGTATTTTCAATATGAATTGAATTACAGCATCGAGTTCATACAATATTTCAACACTTTCAAATGTGGCAGATGAGCTTACATAGAAAACAGTTCCCTTTCGAAAGAATGCAAATAAAAAAGTAAAGGGAACTGTGTTTGTTGAAGCATATTTGATGCAGTTTCTTCGAGATAATTATAAAAATAATAATATTTAAGAAACAAAAAGTTTAAATATATAAGTGCCCTAAGCTCTTGAGAGTTGAACAGAAAGGGTTTAATAGGCTTATTGTAGGCATTGATATTCAAAAAAAATTATATCGAACACTCAATGGAAGAAAAAATCATCTACGAACATTATGAAAAATATGTAGAAATGTGTGGGGAAGTCAATATATGTATTATATATATATATATATATGTATTCTTGGATAACCGTCTGAGCACTTTGTAAGCAGAACATCGAATTTGTTGTACGATTTTTAGAGACCTAAAGTTCTTTTGAAAACACGATATCCATAAAATCGATAGAAGCGCTGTGTGTGGGGTTTTTGCAATAAAAAGGCTTTCATTGGTAAATACTTTCTTATGTAAAGGCTATCATAGTAGATTAAGTATAGACTATAATTTTCATTAGTTTTTTCATTTTTTACAGTGTAAATACCAGAAAATTTAATTTTCTCTATATAAGGCCTTTGCATGTGCTAGTTATCAGCAACTGGCAATAACATTTCTTAAAAATTAATATATAATCCCTAACGATTATGCATGCTGGGATTTGCATATTTAAGTATATCTTTTCAAACGTAAGTGCATGTGTGTGTGTTAGAGCGTATTGGCATCGCAAGTGTGTGGTTTTATTAGTTTAAGTTTACTTTGTCAGGCTATTGCTTTGTTAATGCTTAAATTTAATGTAATTTACAAATAGCACATAAAAACAGCTTTGCACTTCAAAATAATATTTACTGTGCACTTAAGCATGAATATAAACTTCGAAATATAGGGTGCTTTTTGAGAGATATTGGAATTTCCTAGTGCGACAACTGTCAAATCAGTTGTCAAAGTCAACAGATATTTTTGACGTTTATATTTGTTATATTACGGAAAATTATTATCGAGACTAACGCGTTAATTGGTCATCTAGTTCATGTATGTCCGTTAAAATATTTTAGAGTTTACTCAAAAAGTCAAAATATTTGTGATTTCATGCATTTTTCTGCGTCTAATTTGTAATAATAGTTGTATGCCTCTAAAAAAACACCCTTTATACCCTTTATATAAATACATATAAAAACACTTATTTACGGCTATGCACGCATGTATCCGTGTAATTATCTATATAATGTTATATAATACGTTGTATGCACCAATTTTCCACTTACCATTCGAAGATGTCGAGAAGAGAAAGCTGTGCGTCAAGTCGCTCCAACCATAACGATTCCTGCAAATACAAATGTAATTAAAATGAAATTTAGCCATTGCTTAGCTATTTGTGTTTCGGTTGCTTGATTTCTAAAGTATTTCAAATATGTACGAAAAGACAAACAAACAAAACGAGAATTTGCAATTAATTAGAGAATGAAAATGTCACCTCGAAAATTATTAAGCACAAATGATTATTTGTGACGAACGCATCAGTGCAGTGTGTAGCATGCGGCAAGTGGCATGTGACCGAGAGGACTATACTTGCACGAACTAAGTATTAGCATATAATTTGTTTGAGGGTTTGCATATCATTCGTCTGTAATTAGTTTTTGATTTTCTTTGACCATTGTTGAACAAGTAGACGCTTGCAGCGAATACTAGTATCGAGATAACGAGAAATAAACTATTCATGAATTAAATATAAATTAATATTGTAAAACAAATAAAGTGAAATTGGAAGTAGTTCTGTGTCTTGAGGCACTACATGTTTATTTAAGGTCTTAGTTCACTTGGTCACTTGGTTATACATATATGTTATGTAAAAGCATGTTTATAAAATATGTATAAATGTAAATGTGCTTTATAATTATTTGCTTTGTATTATTTTGATCAAGGATAAACATTCAGTAGGTCAGGATTTGAAGACAAAATGCTGAATTTTTGAGCTTAAATATTTATAAACGTCGCTTTAATTCCACAAGAATTCCACAATTTTTCGAAAAGTTTATAATATAATGCGCTTTTGAAACAAGAAACAGTAAGTTTTACAATTCTTCTCCTATAAATATTTTACTGAAGTGTGTATCAATATTACGGAGATCTCAAATTGTATAACACATTGAATAAAAGTGTGGACTATTCGGATGAAAATCGGTTGACTTTATATGAAACCAGTACTTTCAAGTTTCAACTGACAAAAAAATGTAACATAACATACCGCTCAAGGTCATCAATCAATAAAGCGACTCTCTTCTGGGTTCCTACATGACATGAGAGTGCTATAAATGTAATCATGACAGGGTCAAACCAATATAATTATTTTATTCGCTCTTTTAAATCAAAAGCAGAACTTTAAAGAGTTGTACGAAAATAGTGGAAATATCATAATATGTATATGAGTTCCGGGAATAAACTTTTATTCACATATGTCACCAGTTTATTTGGTTATGGACCAAAAAATTCTACGTTACTTTAGTTAGCAAGTCTAATATAATAACTGAAAATACTGGAAAACTCTCTATGTTTGAAAATTCTTTGATTTTAAGTATAAACAAGGCAAATTATTACGTAAAATTAGTGGTATCTCAAGATTGGTGAAGACGTTCTTTATATAATAATAATTAGGCAAAAAAAAGAGTTAAAATTATGTTTCTTTTAGAATATATAATATTTATATACGTGCATCCTATTTCCATTTTTTTTTAACTAGAAAGGCGCGAATATAATAGCTTCTTTCAAGTCCTGATACACCCTGCCGGATGTTATTGCGCAAATTTAGAAAACTTTTCACCCATTTTCCTTTGTAACTAAACCTACTACAAAAAGAAAAACACAAAAATATAAAATTTGTTTGCACAATTTGTGACATCCAACTATGGAGCTATCCGCCGTAGAGACCAAACTTCGCACTCAAAGATTTATTCTTCTTTTCGCAGATCAAAAATAAATTGCGTGATTTGACGTTCTTCGACATTTGTGAAAATGCTCGATGCCTTCAAATCTCATAATTAAGCAAATTATACCTCGAAAATCTGTGTTATTATAATGTACTTCTTCCAAAATTCAGAAGTTTCCAATGTTTAATACTTTTTCTCTTCTTCATCTATTCTAAAGGATCTAACCTTTATCTTGGTATCTTTTGAAAAAAATTATGAATTTTTTTATAAAAGAAAATTAATAAATTTGCCTAGCATCTCTTTTTTAGCGCAACATTTCCGCCTGTTGCATGACAGCAAGCAGTTTCCATCTAATTCAGCGAGAAATCAATGAACTGCCCCATGGCAAGCCGAGCGAAATCTTGCACTAAATCAACGTGCTGCTACAGCGATTCCTCCAAAGTATTGCACTTAGAAGCGCGCTCAAGTCATGTCGCCATTGTAATGATTGTTGCTGCTGTTGTTTACGCCATTGTTGTCACTCTGCTTGCTACAGCTACAAAAGCAATGAAACAGCAGTGTGTGTCAGCGTTGCAAATTGTTAATGTGTCAACGCGAAATCTTGCAAAAGCTGCTGATCAAGAGCTTGAGCATTACAAAGAATCAATTTACGCCAATAAAAGGGGTGCGGGGAGAAGAAACCTTAGGCGCCGCACGTAGTTGGAGCTTATAGAGTAACAACAGTGACTGTGAAATGGCCAAAAGTGGTACTAATAATAAGGAAGCGGCTGTAAAGTGACAACAAGTCGTTGCTGGTATATTGAAAATTACAAAAACATAAGCAACAACTAAACATTGTTGTAGTCTTATACACTAGTATTGATTGCGAGATACTTGTGGAGCATAAACTTGCACAGAAGACGTAAAGCATAGAATGTAAAGACAATGCCACCGTTACACCACACCAGTGGCCATAAAGTTGTGGCACAACAAATCACTCGATATGCATGCATGCAGTATGCGACAATTCTTGGCTCAGTTTGCTTGCGTCATGCCGCCAGCTCTAAACTTACCTTGCTTGAACAGTGGCCTCGTAGTGCTGGTCCGGATCCAGTCCGCGTATCATGTAACTCATGCCCTGGGTGTAATGATGTGACAATGGCATCGCAGCAAGCACCACATCACGCCAATCGTTACGACCCCAGTGCATCACATTGCCATAGCTGCTGAGACCGGTGCCCAAACCGCTGCCAAGGCGATGATTGTGCTGGCTGCCAAGCAAGCTACCGCCCATGCTGCCACCACCGACGCCACCTCCACCGCCATACATCTGCAGCAGCGTCGAAGAGGATGAAGAGCCGGTGTGCGTATCGATGGAGTTATCGACCTCGTGTCCTTGCGGCAACCTTCGGAAGGACAGCTTATACTCTTCGATGGGTGTGTGCGAGTCCACAGTCCAAGAAATGTTGTATCTGCAAGAAAGCATTGAGAAAGACGAGACGAGATTTTAGTGGTAAGTATAAGAAAATAGAAATTGTAATGCTGTGTACGAGTATATATGTGGGTGTGTGTACATATGTGGCTGCGTCTGTATGCAAGTGTCTTACAACCACACTGCTCTACTCATTGTTGTCTGTTTAGTTGTGCAACTGAGTGAATTCAACAATTATTGTTGTTGTAGCTATCACTGTCTTTATGCACAACATAACAATCGCATTGTGGAGCTGCTGACTGAACGACCCGGCCGAGAGCGGGCATCAGCAGCAGCAGTCGGAGTTAATGAAGTACGCGCTTCTATTGGCGAAACAATAATGGCCGCCACACAAGAACGACGACAACAACCAACACAACTAAAGCATTTGACTGCAGTATCAACATGTTGACGATGATGTCGAGAAAGTCATTCTCGGCAGCGCCACAGACAGCAAAGTCAAACGCAAATTCCCGCTGGCAAATGGACGCCAAGACGCTGAACTCGAAGAAGAGCATGTCGTGAAGGAGTGCGGCGTTGTTAAAGTCAATGTTTGCATTGTTAAGAAGCTGAAGTGCGAAAACAATGACGGTTGCAGGCGGCCACATGGCAGTGCATTGACTTTGTTGCAGCAGCACGCAAAAGTGCTGCGGATAACCGAACACCGCCCACACGCACCAGCATTCAAAGGACAGCGCGTTGTACTTGCCAACTGTGTGTATGTGTTTGTCGGAGTGTGTGTGGTAGAGCAGCTGTGAGTTTCAGTTAAGCGCCTTAAGCAGCGCACTTGTACTTGTAGGGGTTAAATAAGCAATTCGACTGGAAGTTAGCTGCGTCGTTTGCTTGTTGGTAATTTGGTGCATGCATAATTCTTTACTTTTACAATCAATGCACACAAAGTTCCCGTTAGCTGATTGACCTTAGTTAGTCATGATTTAATAAGAAAGGAACACAGGATTGTAAGGAAGTGCTAAATTCGCTCGGACACGAAATTCAATAACTTCGATATTAAACAGTTCGATGGACTGACCTGCTTGCAAAGTATTTTAATTTCATTATGTCAATGCTAGCGTATCAAAAGCCATGAATCTTTTTTCCAAATCGATGTCGAGTAGAGTTCGCAAAAGAGATGCTTAAAAACGCAGCTGGAAACACTCAATTCCTCAAATGCATCACCACTGCCGAAGCGAGGTGATGTGGGTTTATGAATATGACGTCGTTACTGTGAAACAATATAGTGAATGACGCTGCAAAAATAAGCCGAAAGCGAAACTTCGGCTGTACCATAATAATACCCTTTACAAATACTAAAGATTCCTTACAAGAACTTTGATCGGTCAGTTTGTATGGCAGCTATATATAAACTGACCGATCAAAGTTATAGGTATATATTATATTCTATAGTGAGCCTATCTTAACTATTTACATTGCCTTGGGCACTAATCTGTACCAAGTATCTTGAAGATATCTCATCGAATGAAAAAGCTTTTTATACAAGCACTTTACTTCGATCGTTCACTTTGTATAAGAGCCATATGCTATAGTGGTCCGATATCGGCCGTTCCATCAAATGAGCGGCTTCTTGGTGAGAAAAGGACGGGTGCAAAATTTTAGACAGTTATCTTAAAAACTAAGAGACTAGTTAGTATATATACAGACGGACGGATAGACAGAAGGACAGACAGATGGCCATGGCTAAATCGACTTAGCTCGTCATGTTGATCATTTATATATAATTCAAGTATATACTCTATAGAGTCTCAGACGTTTCTTTTTGGGTGTTACAAATATTGTGGCAAACTCAATATACTCTGTTCAGTGTATAAAAAAAGAAAAATAGAAAAATCATAACAGGCTTGCTGTAAAAATGTATGATAGTTTCTCGAAAATACTATATCAATGTATATAGGTACATATTTATTGTTACAATTTAGTTGTTGGACAACTTATCTTTCAACTTCAGTGTCCAGAACGAAACCGTAACACTGTGAAATAATACGCTATTTCGGGCTCCAAATAAACGCACACATACATATTTATATTTTATGTTAATAAAAGTCTAAACCATTGATCCCTACCTTCCACCATCTTGAGCGAATGAACTCAATTGGATTTTATGTACATTGTCCATTGGCTTATTATCAAGTTATATTGCTGCCGCTGCATTTATTGCAACTCAAGAAATAAAACTTAATGTTACGCTGGTGTAATAACATTTTCAGAGAATTACAAAGTCTCCGACTACAAAGGATTGCGCTCGCAGCAGACCAGCGTGATAGCCACAGCGCGCAATTTGTAAGCAAAACGAAGTAAAATATGCACACAAACGAGAAAGCAATATAAAAGTGGCTATTGTCTGCAAACACTGAACTAACTTAACGATTTGCCACACGCCGGCAAACGAAGAAAACCAAGCAAATGTGAAGGAACTCATTAAAAGCGTGCGCAAGTGCGCCGAAATGCCAGACAACAGTGCGTGTGAGTGTGTTTAATACTACGCGTTTGCAGTGAAAATGCAGTTGCACTGCTTGCTTTTGTTGCGCACGCTTGCCACATTGCCACAGACAGTGACACATCATCGGCGCTCAACCGTAAACGTCAACATTAAGTGGCACAACTACACATGTTTTTTTTGTTTTTTTTTTGCGCAGCAGACTGCCTCAGCCGCTAGCAAAGTTACTTATACGCACCGGTGGTTGGCATGCGGTTGGTTGCCTCGACCACTTATTGTTGACGGCATTGTTGTCGTTGTCATTGTCGCCGTCATTGCATCATTGCCAACGTAATTTATACACTTTCGTTGTGCTTGTGCGTGAAATATGCGGTGTGCAATGAGTTTTGCAACGAGTTTCAGGAAAGCTTGCTGCAGCGCTCACTTGCAAGCATTCATTAGTATAGACAATCATGGCATAAGTGGGTATGTAGTAGTTTTTATTAGTGGAAATGACTTCGAAATGTTTTAAATATATATTCTTTATTATATAAATTCGAGTCGTTTTAAATTATTTTCGACATTCGTGGTATTATACTAAGGTTTGGGCATTACTTCTGGTAAAACAAATAAATTTTTAAAAATTGTGTAAAAAGGCGGTGAGTTGGTGACAAATTGAGAAAAATAGTGTCACGAAAATATCTTTTGACCTATATCGGGGATAGGAGCTGGCGATGACCGACCGAAGACTACTTAGAGAAGGTACCTCTAGAAAATAAATTTAAAAAAATTACAGAAAATGTTTTTTTAATATCTTAAAAAACTCATTCACAGATTATTTATTTTAACAGTGGTACGAACATTTCTGAATTATTTATTTTCTAGAGTGCCAAATTGTCAAAATTTCTATCTGTATGCAAAAAGTTTGTCAGCACGTATTGTGAGAATGCCTTTAACTAAACAACTATTTTCATTTGCATGCAGAAATGTATCTATGGTGGCGTATATACATATATAAATAATTTAACCTTTGCCGTGACTTTAGTGTGCTCATATCAATGCCGCCATTGCAATATATTTTACTGTCTGTGAATTTAATTTCATTTTATTTTATTTACCTGACAATTCTTAATAATAATTTTTATTGCTGCTTGCTTAGTGCTTGAGAACTCTTATACTGGCACACTTTTTATATTTGCACGAGTGAATGTGGCAACTTGTAATTGCCTGCTGCGGAAGCATTGAGTAGTTCGTGGTCTATGTAGCACAGATAAATAAATAAAAGTTTCAGCCGGCAAAGCGACAAGTTCATATTACTCCGGTTCTGACACGATTACAGAACTTGAAGTTTGAGTTGGTATTTATATAGGAAACTATTTTTTTATATTTACGTATGTATGTGGAAATATAACGGTACAAAACGTTACCCTGTTAGCGAAAATTGTTTTCAATGAATAAATTTTAAATTATATTTTTTAAAGCAAATTTGGCCATAATCACAAATTAATTTTAATAATAAGTCTTGAAAGAAATGATGACTCAATTTGTGGCCTTCGATAATAGCAATAATCAATCGAACTACAGAAATCAGGTACTTTATCTAGCTAAAATCGACTCTACTTCTAAAAGACTTCAACAAAAAACTTCAACCCGACTATTTACTGTCGTGTTTACATATACCTTAAACCAATATTTTAGTTTACTATATGCATACAACATCACCCTTTTTCCACCACACTGTAGTAGTGCTACCTTCAACTACTTATGTATTATACGAGTATATAAATAAACAGCTACAACATTTTTGCTTCGTTTAGTGAGTGTGCTTGTTGGTGCGTGCCGTATTAGTAACTTTTAATTTGAAGTATCCTTTGCACAAACGTTTATCTCTGCTTTGTATATTGACACTGACTCATTAATTAGCATATGTTTACTACGCTCTCTTCCGCCATATATATTTTCGTACATTATTTTGCCGTTTATTGCCAGAAAACTTATTGCGTAAACATTCTAATATTACACAGATTCTCTGCTTGTCTCCTCTGCGTACTCACATAAATTAGTAACAGAATTTTCGCAGTAATTGGCTAAGCATAGATAAAGCTAAATGAGTCTCATGAATAGTAATGATTTTTAGTAAAATCAGTTTATTGCCCTAATAAAAGTGAAATGCTTCGGAAACTTACTGGGCAAATAGTTGCGAAATCATTGCTGACATGCGATAGTGCTAAAATTATATTTGAAAAATAAAATTTATTTTATAAATTGTGGAAATAATATTTGGGATTTTGTATAAATAGAGTCTTACATTAATTTGTAGGCAAAAAAGCTATTTCAATCCGAACAATTCAGAAACATATTTAATCGCTTAATTAATAGTGACAGAATATGTTAGCTCTTTATCAGCTCTTTTTATTAGTAGTTTCATTTTATTACAATATGCGAAGTGCAATACAAGTATAATAATTTACAACTTATCTTTTTAATTGCAGTACAATTTTTAAGACTTCTTGAAATCCGCCGTTTGTGAAAACTTGTTTGTTGCAATAAAAAGCAACAAAGCAATACATTAGTAGAAAGCTTTCAAAGTGAGCTTTGCTTTCGTGGAAAACCATTTGGGTTGGATTTAAAATTTTCGAACCTCTGAATTAGCTGGAATTTGCATTTTATGGAGCTATTTTTAGAGTACTATTTCAATGGAAAACTGCACACTTGTACAAATAAAGGATTTTCCTACAGATTATTTTTAATTGGAAGCAACAACTAACAAGCGCATAAGCTTATTAAAGGAAGTTCATAAATATACCGGTTTTTAATACTCTTCAAAGAATACATTAAACCTTATTAAAGTAGTTGGCCACTAGTTTTTTCAAGCAGCCTTAACTTCTGGGTAAAAATTGGCAGATTATTTCGAATAACTGTATGTGAAATTTTGAAGTTGCTCCCCACGTAATAATATAAAGGAAAATTTTCATTGGCCATATGAGATAATTTTTTATAAATTTCAAAAATATTGACGGTTGTCATATTGATAGATCTTCAAATGCGGTAACGAGAAGCTGATAATTCTTATACGGAACATTAGCCGATTTGATATAAAGTGAGCCCTTAGACTCGCTATGTACTGAACTACTATACCATTGGTTTTTACAAAAATTAGATTTCATTGTTATCGCAAGAGACGCACTTATTCTAGTGATCTTACAACAATTCCACTACTCTTTGACTGCTTTTGAAATGAGCATTTCTTCGAGGTCACAGTATCTGGAAAATATGTTGCTAACGGCAGACATTCGAAGCAATTTAATAAACAGTTTTTTTTTGTTAGGTTACGCGGTGCATTCATGCACAGCAAGCAAGATTTACAAAGGACCTTCCTTGAAAGTCAGGCGTCACTCTGAAAGAGTCTCCTATCAAAACATGCTTTCTAGACTGCCGAGAAACTGCTAACACGGTAAGATGTTTTGAAGATATTTTTTCAATTTTGTGAGACGGATACGAGACATTCTCATGAAAATCGAGAGTACTAAAAATATCAAAAGTTAGATGCTTGTTAGATTAATAAATATATAGATTCTATACGAGTATACGCACTATATACGTTTCTAAACTGAAATCGAGGTTTATTTTTACTTTAAGGATATAATAGTTTCCTCAAATGTTGGAAGTAATTAAAGAATTGCAGAAAATAAAATTCTATACAAAAAATGGTTGAATTCCACAATCAAAAGTGCGAGTGGAGCAAGTCTTAACTAAAGTTTCACAAGAAAACACTGTCTTACTCAGCTTCCCTGTATTAAAATCATACAATCGGAGCATATGTTCCATATATACATATATTTAAGTAGTTACGAGTATATGTAAGTATGTATGTATGTAAAGGATTTAATGCCAGATGGTACTTTTAACTCAAAACTTTTGTGGCAGCATTCTTTCTTACCACTTCCACTTTACCGTCGTAATGAGTACGTGAACAGTTTTATTACGTTATTTCCCGCATGTACACACATAAGCGCGCATACATGAAGAGACTGCGGAGTGAATGAACGGAGATAACGCAAATGCGCTTAAATATGCGAGTATAAAGCAGCGCAGATATATTTGGATAGAAACTGTTGAGTATATATGTACACACTTATATCTGTATGCATATATGCATGTGTATGTTTGTGTTTGTGATTGTGTTTATGACCCACTTACCTGTCCTTATACTGACTGATTGGCGGCGAATTGAAGACGGCAATATTTGGTTTCCCGCTCAGTTGCAAAGTTTTCCGTGCTTTACCCAGTTGATTCTCGGCCACACAAGAATAATTACCAAAGTCCTGAGGATGTACTTTCCGAATAATCAGCGTGTGACGTGAGCCGCGATTCTCCATGATGTGACGTTCGGTGGTGTCCAGTTGCATGGTGTCCTTGAACCAAAGCACCTGCAAGCGCGTAAGCGATATCGACAGCATTTGGGCGGCAGTGTGGCATGTGGCATGCGAAGTGTGGCATGTAGATGAGTTTTTCGCGAATAATTTAAGGGGTTTGTGGATATTTTGATTAAAAGAATGTTAAACAGAGCGGAAATTATATTTCAAGGGAGTGAATTGGATGCGAATATTTCGAAGATAGAGTGCGTTAAAAAGAGAGGAGTGTAACGGTGTTTCAAAATTAAGTAATGAATGGGTAGCAAAAGCAAATGGAAATGCGATAGCAAGTTTGATGATTAACGCGACATTTAAAGTGGCGGTCATTGTGTTGGTTTGCATATTTGTAGATTTGTATAGGTGAGTGTGTCAGTAAATGTGTGAGCGCCACAATATAAAGGTGTTAAGCAGATAAACGCAGGAGAGAAAACAATAACCATACGTGGAAGTTTAAGCGACAGATTTGTTAGTGGTATGCGGTGAGAGAGGTGAGCGGGAGCGGTGCGATAGGCACGTGGTAACCAAACGAATATTGTTTATGTGAGCGTGTGTGTTTTTTGTATTCACAGGAAAAAGGGAGTAATCAAATTATGGCGTTTTCGCCGAAGTATATAAAGCCAACGACAGCGCGGAGAGCGTGAAAGATACACAATAAGCGTAACGCCGAGCAGTTGAAGAAGAGCCGGTAAATATGACAATCGCCAAGCAACCGCAAACATGGCGGCGAAGGCATATCGTGTGTCGGGTGTGAGTGTCCACAAACACATATGCCGGGTGTCAAAAGTGGCCGGAGTTCAGCAAACAAACACCAAAAGAGAGCAGCGCACGATGAACGGTGGCGCGGATTAACGGTAACCGTAAATAAGCACATCGCATTGAGGCGCATCACGTACGCGGCCGTCAAGTGAACATCAACGACAATCATCGGCGCATGAGTGTGAGTGCGAGTGTGAGGCGCATAGCGGAAAACATGTGGAACACAGCCGGAAGTTAGCGCACACACACGCAGCCATATACACACCGCGGCGATATAAACATGCGGATAGAAGCGTGCAGATTGGCGCACGGATGATGGACGCAAGCAAGTGCGGATAGACAAGTGAACACACAAAGACGTGCGGGCGGGCAGACAGACAGACATGCAGACGGTGCACGCAGTTGCGGCGGGATTATGAAAACAGCAGGTGTGCAAAATGTGGGACAAATAATTGGGCGGCGCGCGGCAGCAGATGGCGACGGCAAATGTGGCAGATAAGCGTTGGCAGCCAACAGCGCATATATGGTTAAAGGATAAATAAACCGAAAAGGAAAAATTATATAAAAATGAAGCACAAAAAATATTAAAAACAAAAAACAAGAAAAACGAATACAGCGTAGGCGAAAAAATATGTATGTCAGGCGGAAAAAATTTAATAATTTCGTTGTTGTGTGACAAATATGTGGACAAAGTGGCGGCAGCGTGTCAGTACGTGAGATGTTCATTTTTGTTGTACGTATGGTTGTTGTTGTCATAGTCCCAGCAGCGTGAGCACGTCGTGGCAGGCACGCGTACGTTCAAGACGTTGTGGTAGCAGATATGCGCCCAAGGGTTCAAATTGCATTAAAATGCTTGTCAGTGTATGTGTCCATGCG
This sequence comes from Bactrocera oleae, assembly GCF_042242935.1. Classification (NCBI taxonomy): domain Eukaryota; kingdom Metazoa; phylum Arthropoda; class Insecta; order Diptera; family Tephritidae; genus Bactrocera; species Bactrocera oleae. The sequence continues at coordinate 86,635,218 of NC_091536.1, read as the reverse complement.
CACACACATACATATGCGTGTCGGTGTGCATGCCCGTCAGTGCACATAGCACACATTTTTGGCATCGCCCATCAGTATTTTATTTTATTTTACCCCCGTTGTAGTTGTTATTGTTGACATTGTTATGACGTTTATTTCATTTGCCGACGCGCAGGTGTGCCGCCAACAAAAGCAACAATAGCGCGACGTGAATAAAAAGCATAGCCAAATGTGACACAATCCCGGCGAGATTTGCATGTATGCAGGATGTGCCGCGTCGGCGGGCGACAGCGGTGCCCAGGTGGGCAAAAACCCAATGTGATGTGAAACACATACATGTGCAGAGCCATGTGGCGTAACCACATGTTCGCATAGGCGAGATAAACACGTTTGTTGAACGTTTTCAAGCAGTCAGTCCATTCATTCAAGCCATAAATTCACGAGTGTGTTGCAAGTGCATATGTGTGTGTGCGTGTTTGTTTTATTAGCGGCAAAAGTGAGCGAGTTGAAGTTTTGCGTTGATTTTGATGAAATTATTTTATGCCAAAAATATACAGTTATTGTTTACATTGCCAGCCAGCCGGTGTTGGAGTTTGCCGTTGTTGTTTTAATGGGTTTGTTGTTTAGACCCAGGCGAGCGTTGACATGTTGATAAACGTTGTGGGCGTAATAAAAAAGCGCGTGGCATGTAAATTTTCAAATAACGGTATTTTTCCGTTTTTTATTTTTCAAATATGACATTTCGGTAGTTGGATTTTGTTGTAATAGCAGCATGCAGCGGCAATAGTTGTTGTCAGTTGGATTGATTTATATGGTGAAGTTGTCATGAAAAGAGAGCAAAAATTAGAGCAGAAAAGAGAGAAACGAAACAAATTTGGTTTTAGTTAGTAAATATTTACAGGCAAAGTACGCAATATTTTTAGGTTATATGTGTATGTTATTTACTTATTTATACAAACAATATATATAGAAGTCATAAATACGCTACTATTTACTTGGCGCATTTATATATTTATTTATACACGGATATTTGCAATGACCGCTCTAGTTTATTTATTTATCAGCAATTCGTTTGTAATTGCGAGAAATTCATTGTGGTGTACTTTAATTTTAAAGCGCAGCTACAATTCCTTTAATATTTGAACACATAACTCTTGAGAATATTTATTTCGATTTCAGTCTAGTCGTTCTAAAGACACAAAGCAGGACAACCTAAATGTTTCAGTTCTAGAAATGCATAAGCAAAAGAGTTCAGAAGAAAGAGCTCATATTATTCTACTGCACCTTTTTCCAGACAACCAAATAGGATTTTTGAAAGTAAGTAGTTTTAGAAGTCTCTCGTTTTCTACCTTGAGCCATATTGATCCAGCGTACTCCCTCACATTAAGCCATATCTGCAGTATTGAATCTAATGATATTGGAACAATTATGCCCTTCCTTGCAAATTCATCAACTTTATAGTAAAATAACTATAATAAACTTAACAGGTACACTGTTACTATTTATTTTTTAAAGACTAGTAGTTATGAGAAACCAATCCATTCAGGATCTGAACTATTTGAAATTATATTAAGAGCTTCTACATTTTTACTAAGTTTGCTTAAAATCTCGAGAAATACGATGAAATGGTTCACTGTGAAAAGCACCTACACTATGAAGGGAGTATAATATAAGGTGGCTGAAATTCGTTTTCAAAAATGGATCATTCGAAAATTCCGAATAAGAGAAGATAATGTACAGATTTTTCATAATTCCGCTCTTTTTCGAACCGTGCCTTGATGCAAAGGTCTCAGCGAGTGCATTATTTCATCATTTGTAGCGATATTCTTGACCTAGTAAAAATTCCAGAACAGCCGATTTATAGAACGATTTAATAATAGTATTTCAGATCAGCAAAACGTATGTAACTGGAATGGACTCAATCGTACATATTCCAAAAATAATTGCTAACGCAACTACACTATCCGTAAATTCAGTATTAGATTGTGTTGAACCTCTTTCTTCACAAAACTTCTTATTATAAACACAACTAATTAGACCAGTTGTGTCTAACTTTTGTTTTAAGAAAAATTGTATATTTTAGAATCGAGAAAAAAGATATAAAATCAAAATATATTCCCAATAAATGCGAAATAATTATCTCTCTTAGAGAGCGCCACTTAGTATAGGAGTATATAACTGCACGTGGATGACTCTAAGATAATCCGAAAATCTATGTTAAGGTTATATTTAGAATAGATCATCAAAATTCATAAAAATTGCGCTGTGTCTGAGTTCAAAAAGTGATTCTAAGAGTAAACGAAGAAATGTGTGGAAAAGATATTCTAGAAAATGCTTTTTAAAGTGAGTTCCTTAAAACATTCGAAAAAAATATTTCAAAATCCATATCAAAAGCGAAGTATATTGTCGTAAATGATTTGAAGATGGCTGCTTTCTTTATCAACCTGTCGTCTATAAAGACAGAAGTGTGGCCCTAAAGCTTAGAACTCACACTCTGTTACCTGAGAAAACACTAAAGGCATTCTCATTAGGAGCTAGAGGGAAAGTGGAGAAAAAATGTTACAAATTTATGTAATTAATTCCCGAAGAAATGCTCAAGTCAATAAAGTTGTTTTGTAAAGCATTCAACTAATTCATTGACATAAAGTTGTGCTCATTAGTGTGTTGATTGCGAATTTCGAAGGTTTCGCAGAATCGAAACAATCAAGTCGATATCAAGAGAAAATCATTTAGGCGTTACATGCCACTTAAACTTTGCTGCTGAGATTGATTTCCTATGGCACAACCGCTTAAAATTCAAAGAGACGATACAACGCTTACATATATACACATATATATTGTAGAGGTATATATAACATATACATGTTGTTGCTGTTGCACGCTGAATTTTTTCTACTACCGAATTCATCAATTACTGCCACTTCTAATCAATCTTTCACACTTGCTTAATTTTTCACATTTCGTGCCAATCTTTGCATTCGTCGTCTTTTCTTTATTTCAGCTCATTTGAAGAATGGGTGGGGGTTAGCGATGTGTGTGTGTGCGTGTTATGATGAATGCCTGCGTGCTTGCAAGTCGTAAGTGATTGGTGTGTAAGCGGTATTGCTTAGAAGTGCTTTTCATCGTCTCCAACCACAATCCGTTGCGGTGATGACACAGCCGCAATTGCTCAGCTCAGCACCGCTCAGCATGAGCCGCTCATCAACGCCAATGGCAAAGCGAATGTCTTCATCTATGACACGGCATGACAGATAGCAACTAGCGACCAGCGACTAGTAGCCATATCGTTTGCATCAACTTCAAAAAAACTTTGCGAAAAGGCTTTCTGAGTGTGCGTGAGTGTTGGTAAGTGTGTGTTGAGGTCTTTTGTAAGTGGTACGTGCGTTTTGTTGCCGAGACTTGGTACACAATGACGCTGTCGGCAGCGGGTGAGTGGGCGAGTTGACTGTAGCAACAAAAACTCTTAGCTTGAAAGCACATCTTAGCACACATGCACATGCACACTCAGACACGCAGAGGTAGAAAGTTGAAGACGAAAGAGCAGAACAGCGGCGCAGAAGAGTGGCGCAAGAAAATTAGTATTGATGAGCAGCAAAGCGAAAAATACCAATCAGCACTAATCAGCAAATAAGAGACATAAAAACGAGTGAGTGTGAAAAAGCAGTTGGTAATAACAAAACACACAGACACACACATATACGCACACAAATTTTGAGTTAGAAGTGTGAGCTCAGGTTGAAAGAAAAAAGTTATGCTTAGTCGAAAAAGTTATTGTTGGCTGGCGAAGCAGAAAAACTTGAGAGAACACATACATATCTGCAAACACACCACGCAAACACATACGCACACACGAACGCATATACATATATATGTATGTTTGCACGAAAAGTTTAGCGCGCACACATTTTAGAGTTAGTGCGCGCGAAATGAAAATGCTTGAAAAAATATTGGAACAACAACAACAACAATACAGGAAGAAACATGAACAAGCATAATCATAAAGTTGTGACAATAAACAAATTGCTAGCTGCGGTGCTGAGGTGCTGAGTAGCGGAAAGTGCGCCGAAGTGGCACGTCTGAAGTGTGAAATGCATAAATGAGTGGGAAAATTAAGAAAGAGGTGAGCATGTGCTTGCCAACAGCAGCAACAAGCGCCAAGTCAGCAAGGTACAGTAGCGTAGTATACCTGACACCTCAGCGCAGTTTAGTTTGCCTGTTTCGTGCGCTCGAAAGTGTCTCGGAAAGAAGGTGTTCCCAGGAGTTCGCCCCAATGTTGTAGGGATATTGGTGCAACGGCGTGCACACACGTACGCGGCATTCATTCAACTTTCTATTGTGCACGTACTTCATTTAACTTCAATCAGCAGCCCCCGCGCAAACGCATACACATACACACATGCTCGCTCACCCTTACAGATATACACACGTAGCGCACAAGTGAAATACAGTTTTCTTTTTATGCTGCTCGCTTTCCCGCGTGCATCGAGTGGAGTTTAAAGTTCTGAAAAATCAGTTCGCATTTATGAAAAATACTTTGGCGTACTCGGAAAGGGTTTTGTTTTGTAATAAGCGCTTCAATGCTTTGTTGTTTGTTGAGATCAAGGAAATTGCCAACACCTTCGAAATAAGCTATAGTTGCACCACGCGTTTATTAATCAGCGAGGAAGTAAATGAAATCGACATTTTGTTTCTTTTGTTTTTGATATATTTGGTTACGCTGGCTAAGAAAATGGCAGCAAACTGTTATACCCAGAACATGGTATATCTTACTCGTATTAAGTTTGCCACGAAATTGATTACACCCAAAAGGAAACGTCAGAGGCTCTATCATATATATATAAATGTTCAGCGGGACGAGCTGAGTGGATTTAGCTATGCCCGTCTATCTGTCCGCCTACCCATCTGTCTGCATATACGCGAACTACTCCTTCAGGTTTTGAGATATCGACATGTTTTTTTCCTCAAGAAGCTGCTCGTTTGTCGGAACCGTCGATATCAGACCACTAAAGCATATAGCTGCCATACAAATTCAACTATTAAAATTAAGTTCTTGTAAGGAAATTTTTGTGCTTTGGTGCAGTTTATATTAACGCTTTTTCTTGTTTTTAATGTTTATCACAGTTGTATTAAAGTATATCTAAATAAAAATATTTTGGGTTCGCATAAAACCGCTTAATTTGTAATTTACTATAATCTTTCCGAATGAGAAGCAAAGTAGAGCTATTTCTGGAAAAAATCCTTTTTATTTTCGAAATACATGCAGCTTCCCAAATCTCGTAGGAAATATCTTCGTATAGAATTATAATTCTAAGGTTGACTTTTTATTTTTGCTTAACAAATACAACTCTTCTCAGGAGCATTAAATTTTTTCTCGCAGCTGGAATTCGCGCCACCCTTTAGCTGTAAAGCCAACGGTACCTCGTCAATCATGCACCAAATGGCGATTTTCAACTGTTCAGCTGTAGCTGGTTTATCAGCAAAGACCATTTAATCAAAGGATTGCACGAGCTTCTAGCATAAACCCCTTCCCAACAACTTAAACGTTGCTAATATGGTAAGACTAACAGCTCTTGGTACTGAGTATTAGTCTGAAGTCCCACTAGAACTCGATTTAAAGTTATGTATTATACAAGTATACCTATATTGAAATTCGATATATTTATAATACGTATAATAGCAAAAAGGTTACCATTAACTCATTGGTCGGTTGGAAACGTCCTAACCTAAATATTTTGTCTAATAAAAATTACATTGTGTCTTTGCGTTGAACTTTATTAAAAGACATTTTACTTAATAAATATTAATTATTTGAAACTAGTGTTCTTTTTCAAAAATTAAAATTAATAAATATCTGAGAATAGAATACAAAAATTTAAATTAACTTTAATAATCCATGATTACTTTTGAACAATATTTAACTTCCTTGATCCTGGAGCCGATCTCCAGGATGATCTCCAAAAAAAGATATTTGGCGGTGAGAAAGATTTTTCTGTCTAAAATTATCTCAAATGCAAAACCCAATTAATTTATTATTACAATAGATGAATACAGATAATGATCGAGTGACTAGTCAAATTTGTAATTTATGGCGGTTTTCCAAACATTTTTATTAAAAAGTTAACACTTCAGAGAAGCCTAAAAAATTTAAATTGTTATCATCGATCGAACCATCGTTAACCGACAAATATCTTTAAAAAGTTCTTGTGATAAGTTTAAGTCGATAGGCCTAGCCGTTTCGGAGAAATTTTGTTTGACGACTCGCAAAACATCGAAAGGCTGTTGAATGTTTGGGATCCGATTACATTAAGGTAGAAAATCATTACAAATACGCTTATATCTCCGTAAATATTTTCCGGATCAACATCAAATTTTCCGAGAATAGTTGCAAATATATACACACTCGATATACCACATTTTAAATTCTCATCTGCTTTAGCTCACTAGAAACTTATAAGTAGCTTAATTCAACTTATGCTATTTACTATTTTTATATATAACTGAGAGTGAACATTGTTAGAAATTTGATATAATTTAAATGTTTTTTTTTATCGCTTTTGATACAATTTCAAAAGTAAGAAAGTTCACTCAACAAGCTTCTTTCGTCCGACTCCATCAAATTCTAGTAGCGCAGAAGTAAAGACAATGACAACATTTGTTGAGCTATCTTCTTGCGAGTTGGAAAGAAATATTTTGCGAAATACTTCAGTAATTCAACTCTTCTACCTTTCTGATATCCTTTATCGGTAAGAGCACCACGAGCATTAATTGCAAAATCTCGGGCCAAAATATACGGAAATAATCCGCAAGATATTAACGCATTAAAATCCATTTTACAAAACAACAACAAAGTTCGATTTTATCTTTAACTGCTTAAAATTATTTGTTTATTAACTTTACTAAAAAAGCTTGCATAATTCTACATTTTCCATCAAGCAGTGATAACAAGTCTTCTCATTGTTAATTTTATTAAAACTAACGCGTTTCGTAATCTAAAGCTATTGACTTAACTTGCAGTCTTTTAGCTTAACGAATGTTTTTTCGTTTCAATAATTTACAAGAGCACGCATTATAAATGGAAACTGATGCGGCCAATCTGTAAGCTGCTCTTGGCCGTGTGCTCTCGCATAGCAAATGCTTTTAACATAGCGATTTTACGCTTCGCTGAAGGAAAAGGTAACAATTAAATAATAAAAAAATACCCCCATACAAGCACACTTGTATCTGCGTATGTATGTATGTATAACAGAGTATATAACATGTATACATAGGTATAAATGTAGTAGTGGTGGCAAAATAGTGGGAAAGTAAAATGGGTTAAATAAATAAACCAAAGGAATAGTCGCCAAAGGTATGAAGCGAAATATAGCGTAATAATATAGGAGAAGCAAGAAAGCATAAAGCTTACGCAATGAAAAACGTTAAGGCCAAAGTAAAAGTATAAAACGAAAGCTCGTTTAGCTCAAAGCTGATTATGGTTCCTTTGTTGAAATTAAAGATAAAAGTGAACTGAAAATCACTTTAATATGGATATGAATATGTCATTTTACATTATTTAAACTATGATTTGTATGTATATAAGTGTGAGTATATTTGAGGTCATTTAGAGATGTACATAAAGTTAAGAAACCCACGAATTAAACCAAATTTCTAGTTTTAACGCAAATCAATATACTTGAAGCTATTTATGGGATGAATCATCGTTTTATTAGCACTTTTAAATTATTGCCAATTTAGTACTATATTTAGCAATACTTTTAGCGCAGTAAAACTCAAAAGACCATTTCACTAATGTGAAAGATTAATAGTTGTTTGAGTAATACAGTAATTTTTGCAGTTCATCGTTGACACTTTTATATAGCTGAAATGAAAAACTATTAAAATACTTTGTTTAGTTTTTTGAATAAAAGTTCATTTTTCAAAATTTACAAAACTTAGGCATTTAAAAACAAATTGAGTAGCAAATCAGCATTTTTTGTTCTCTCAAAATACACACATACATTTATGAACAATTCGCTATTTTTGTCAAATAATATATGAAAAAAAATATACTTTTTGTTAGTAACTTTATTAAGACTATTCGAAATGAATAATTGATAAAATAAATTGAGGTTATTTAATTTGAAAAGTTTTAAACATTTGTTGAAAAAGCTTTCTAGGCTGGGAAAAGAAACAAATTTAAGTGGCAACACTATTTATTTTTAATATTATATGATACACCCTCTTTTCAGTCTACTTTATGGATCTCTTATTTTTGGTTCAGGGGAAAAACACTTGGAAGACATGCATAATATTATTTATTTACAGATATTTGAAACTTTACGATATTCCTATAGCAAATCTACGCATATGTATTTTTGGTATTGTATGCATAACCAGAATTATCAATTGAGAGCTTCTGGTATATATTATTTACTATTGAGGTATTAAATGTGATCGGCATTGTGGCTCATATTTTGTGCAAGAAGTGAATACTTCTTTAAGTATTTAAAAAATCGATGAAAATATTTAATTTGTTAGTTGGCAAAAGATTAAAATTGGAAACAGTACCTGCGTTGCTTTGAGTCAGTGAAATATTATATATTTCTAAACTATCTATTGGCGAAGAGAACAGGAACCTCATGAGTATTGCTGCGGAGTTGCTTCGAAACTTATTGGTTAGAAAAACGTTTTTTGAATCACTTAATGATAAGAAGGCACACATTTATGAGAAATACCAATAATAATTATATTAAAAGATGCGTAAATTTTGATGGGTCGATAAGTTAAAAGTTTTTGACAAAATTGAACACACCTGTTGTATCTTTTATATATGTATGTAGTTTCAAAAATTTTAAGACAATAACTTACTAATTTATTTCTCTTTTAAGTTTTACTTCGAGTTACGACCTTCAACTCAAAACTCTTAAAAAAAGGACACGAACTGAGCGAGAAATGGCTTGATAGGGTATTTATTCAAGCTCAAAATGGATTCAAAAGTATTTATTAAGAAATATATAAAGAGCATTCGAAACTACAGTTTTTGACACGAATTTGAGTTTCCACTTAGTAATTTGCGTTATGTCTAGCACCGCAAAAAGTGAAAAAAAAACGTTAACTTCATTTGCACTGCAGCTATAATAACTTTCGCAAATAAAATTTTCCATACAAGAACTTGATGTTTGTAGATCAGTTTGTGCGGCAGCTATATATTGATCCGAACAGAAAACTTTGCGCGGAGACTGTACCGTTGTCTAGTAGAATAAAATATGCCAAATTTCATAAAGATAACTTGTAAAATAAAAATTTATACCAGACAAGGACTCGATTGTGATCGCACAGTGTGTATGACAGCTATATGCTACAGTGGTCCGATATCAGCGATTCCGACAAATGAGCAGCTTCTTAGGGGGAAAAGAACGTGTGCAAAATTTCAGATCGAGATCCCATAACCTGAGTGACTAGTTCGCGTATATACGAGTACAGATGGACATGGCTAAATCGATTCAGTTCGTCAATTCGTATATATATATTATAGCTATTCCATACAGAGTATACAAATCTAAGCTTCCTCGTTTAATTTATACTCATACAAATGTGTTTGATAATGTGTATGTGTTGAAAATTTATGTAACTATATAATATCCTCTCTTTCTAAATTTTGAAATTTAAAACTTACTTTGGTTAGCTCAAACTACACATATGCGTATAAAATAGGTCTAACACTTATCCGAATAGGCATGTACATACTATATACTACAAATATGTATGTAAAATACCAATAAATCAGCTGCGGGAGCAAACTTTCAACTTCTTGCTTAAAGCAAGCTGAAAAGTTATCAGTACCAGCACTTATCAGCGCAGATATGAAGTTGTAGTTTGTTGCAAGTGTCAGAAAATCTAAAATGGGTGCATCAGATAACGGAAAATTAGAGCTTTAGGTTAAACTAATTGCTTTTGTGTTATATTTCAAAAGCTTAAACTTTCCAGCTGTAAATTTGTATTGTGAAATAATTTTTATGGTCTACGAAAAATATTTAATATTGCGTTTACTTTTAATGGCAATTTGCAATATTTTGCTATGCTCAAAAAATTTTATGAGTACCGTTATATGTTAGACAAACACATACTCATAATAATTGCTTGCAATTCGCAGCTATTAATTGCTCAAATATTTAATAGCACTTTTCCAGCAACACTGCCACTTCACCAGAACGTCACATGCATACATGTGTATATGTGTTAGTTTGTTAAGTGTTTGCGCTGTTGAGTATCAACCGCATCTGTCACATTTGCCACATGTACAGTTAGAAGTGTAGACTATAGACCTTTAAGTGATTTTGACACTTGACTTGGGATCTCTTGATCAACGAAATTCAAACAAATAAGATTTATATATGAGTTATTACCAACATGCCACAGATCCATACACTAACAAACACGATTGTTTATGTAAGCACTTGCCGCAATTCATATGAGTTCATTGATTATTCTCGTCAACAACAACAACAACAATAGCACGCAAATACAAAAGCATGAGCCTTTCGAGCCGCATAAAATAATAACACCTTTATGTCGCACCGACGCTGCGCTGCTTTGGTGAAATCTGCCAGGCAGCATGCAAGTCGGCAAGTCAATCAATCAAAGCGACAAGCTGGTAGCCTGTCAACCAACCGACAAACCAACAGAGCGCTCAGCCAGTCTGCCAGGCCATCATTTTGTCAGCTAACATCTAACTGTACTCGGCACAACGCCACACCGCAGTGCTGAGTGTGTACTCTTACTCGCTTATTCATACAATTTTCATTTTGAATGGCTGCTCAAGTGTTTTCGAGTTGATTTACGTGCAAATCCATCAATTCATTAAAATATTAAAATAGCTCGGAGCCTCACATACGCACACACACACACACACCACATATGAATCTGTTGGCGTTTCTGCAGTGTGCTTGGTGGTTGGCACACACACTCGCTCCTTCTACCACCTGCTAAGCGCGTGCACTGTTGGGAGTTCGAGGTGCCCTGAGGAATCGTCGGCGGACGCGTCGTGTTGGCTGCTTAATCGATTTGCTTATTCGCTGCTCTAATTTGAAAATTAATTTGCAAAGTAATTTACTCCGCAGAAACACACACACACACATGCACACGAAAAGATGTGTATGTATTGATGCACCTGTTAAATGTGTGGTCGGGAGGAGCCGTTGGCTGACGAGCTCATATCCGAAATGAGCTAAACGAATGCAAATTCAAATTGTGCTGTCAATCTCGCTCGTCAATGCAAATGCAAAATGTTGGTGGTGTTGATGGCCTATTTTGTAGGTGCGAAAGCGTGCGGTAAATCATTATCATCGCCATTATTGTTGTTGTTGTTGTAGTAATGTGTTTTTGTGTTTTTAGTAAACTGACATGTTCGAGTGTGTCTCGCTGTGTTCATCAATTCGTCAATGCTGGTGTGTCATCAGTCTTTGCGCATATGCTTTTTGGTGTCTGTGTGTGATTAGTGTGCGTATGTGTGTGTTTGTTCATTTTTTAAGTGCTTTTGACCAATTTGTCATTAATTTCGAGGCTTTCAGACGGCTCTCATAATTGGAATTACTTGAGTATGCATCGACAATCGCTTAATAAGTACACGTACTTTAATATACAAGTATATATATATGTATATAATATATGTACGATTATATCAAACATGAGAGGTAAATTATTTTCAAACTCAACTTGGCTTGAAAGGTTTGATGATATATCGCAAATCAAAAAAGCGATTTTAATTAAGTCGAATATTTTTATCACATGTTACCTATACCTGTATTAAGGCAGGTGTGGTAGCTTGGGAAAAGTTTTTATAGTTCTCTCATTACAAATATATTATATATTCTTAGGTTGAGCGGATATGAATATAGCAGGCTACCTACTAAAGTACAATTCCTCTCTCTCTTAGCCTCTTATGTACGTCAGAGGCTGAAACAAACAAGTCATTCTCTTCGTGATGCTTCACAAGGCCACTGTCGGCCGCTCTGCTCTGCTCTCTTTTTTGGAACGAATAATAATGCTGACTTACTTTCTGAGCGTATTTGAAAGTCGACGGGTCTGAAAGTCATCCAAGCTGAGACTTACAAAAAGTGTATGAAAAATTGGATTAAGCGTTGGCATGCTTGTATCGGCTCAGAAACGTACTTTGCATACAATAATAAAATTTTTATCAAAATTGGTGAAAATGTAGTTTTTTGTCACTCCGCAAATTTTTAAATAATCTAACTTTTATGGTTATTAAGAATCAGAACTAACTTACTAAAAAAATCTGATTTGGGATTCGCGAAAAGCTCTCAAATTAAAAAATGTGTTCTCGAATTTTAAATTGTTTAAAATTGGTCATAAATAAAAAAGGTCATTCGACATTACGTCGAACCATCTAAGTTTCCATTAAATCCGCTTAGGGTCTCGTTCAGCGTTTTCTGTTGTCAATAGGAGAGTTGGCTGCAAAGCAAAATTTAAGAGCTTTTAAACTCAAATTGCATGCCTTTAGTTTTATAGGTTCATATTTTTACTATTATCATAGCAATACTTTTAGTAAATAAATTATATTATGATTACGAACTAGCCAGCGAGGTCCAAGTCTACTAAATGCAATAATTTCAAACTCGAATATACAGCAGAAAGAAATTGAAGAAAAATGATGAATGAAATCTAAAGATCGAAGTATTGTTAATATTACTGCACTTTTTAAAACTTTCTTCACTTTGAAAAACGGAATAAAGAGTTCTTCTCTTAGCAGATACAATTATATATTTACGTACCTAAATATTTTCTTTTCCCTTAACATCGACACTCAGCTGAAATTACGTCTGGGTCATTTGAAAATTACCCTGACTTCACACGACGTTTATGTATGGGATGTATTTATGTATATGCATTCTGCTTTCGTTGCTCAAGGGAACGCCGCGAAGCACAATATTTGCATGACCTTTCACGCTGTTTGCAATGCAATTTAGCGCTGAGGTAATTTACATAATTAACGGTAAAATAACATGCTCACCATGTTGCATTACATTGGACAATATAAACTGGTATATGCAGGCATTAGGATGAGAGAAATTATAAGAAATAAATTATTATAAAAGCTTTCAATGAAAGTGGTGAAGGCTTTGAAAACCTAAAATTTTAATTTTTAATGGAAGCTTGGGTCTAATTTTTTTATAATTATTATTAAAACTTTCAACTAAAGCTTTGTAAGCTTAAAGTTTCATTTTTTAATGAAAGCTCGCGGTATAATTGTATTATAATTATCATAAAAGCTTTCAGTGAAAGTAGTTAAAGCTTCAAAAACTTAAAGCTTTAATTTTTTATGGAATCTCGCAATATAACATAATAACTTTTCAAACATTAAATTAGTGAAAGCTCGGCATTCAAAGCTAGTTTCGAAAATAGCGTAAAACTAAATTCAATTCTATGCGCGCCCATATACCAAAATTTCTATTCTGTGAGTAATTATATTTTGTTTTGGTTATATATTGAAGTAGATATTAGCAATTAACAGATTTTGAATTAAGTAATTACAATAAAAGTTAATCATTTGGCCGCACCCTAATATGCTTATTTGTATTCTTCCACGTTACTGATTGTATATGTATATAAAATGTGAGAATTCATTAAAATTGTGCTCATTTCAAAAATGCGCTGACGATAAACCAGCAAAATCACGCAAGAAGACTGAAAAAAAGAAATTTCGTTTATTTATAATTTTTGTTTATTTTACGGTAAAGGCCATAAATGCAAAGTAAAAGTATTTAACGAAATTTAATTAAATATAATTTTAAATTTTTTATTCTTAGAAAATAAGTTATTGATTTAAAATGAAAATTTGTGAAAGCTTCGCTGCAAAAGCTTTACAGCAGGTGAAATACACTGGTGGCAATTTTTGACAAAAGTACCTATAGAATTTTTATATATAATAATTTGCGCATACCAACTTAACCCCTCAACCGTTGACTATGGCATTGTATACTAGCTTGTGTATCATTAACATAAATAAACACGAGAGTTATGCAAAGTGGGCATGGCGAGCAAAAACGAATGAGTCAATGCAGTGCAATGAATAGTCGAGTGAAGGCAAATGTACAAATTGCATGGGGAAATGTTGTTTTCTGCAACGAAGCAGCAACAGAAGTGCCGCCACACCCAATGTGACCCAGCAAAAATAAAACATTTGTGAGCGCGTAATGACAGCAGCGCGCAAATGGAAAGTGCAAAATAGAATGCAAACACACACACACATATACGACGCTACAGACTAAAGTGATTCAGAGAAAAACGCGCTAATAAAGTGAAAATGGCGAATGATGGCGCGCATAGCTTTCCCGGTTGACTGAGCAGGGGATTTAGTGTGCATAATAATTTCCATAGAAATGCCAGTTTTCAGCAAGCGAGTTGCCTTTCACTCATATAATTTCGTCAATTGACATTTATTTATTTTTTGTTTTTTGTTGTTTTTGTTGTTGTTCTTGGTTAGGGTATTGCCGCCCAACGCAATTATTTTTCCACACTTTCGCTGTAACCGCGCGAATGGCGTGTGCATGTATGTGTGTCTCGGTGCTTGCATTTGTGTTAGTATTGCGGCGAGTATTTATTTTCATGACAGTTGTATGACTCTCGGATGCACGCTTTTGTGCATTGACCGCATACACGCTCGTAAATATCAATTTCGAAATGATGATTTCCAGCGTAGCCCACACCCAAACGCATACAACCACACATACACATATATTTATAAATAAATTTTTAAAATAAAATCGCAAAAGAAATAAAAACAACTAATAAACATAAACCTCGTATAAGCAAACAACCATTTAGATTCGGAAAGTGGTCGGGCATATTGACAACGAATTCCATCAACTAACTGTCACGCTCACTAATGAGCTCGCGGGGCGCATTTAATTTTGCTAAGGAGCCTGAAATGATATGTGGTGACTATTTGGTGTTAAGTGTTTAGGGAGTTTTAGTTTTCAGAGTTTTGTTTTTTAACACAAACACTCTTTCCAATTATCTTATAAAAACATTTTATGTGGTTTCATTATATTAATAATTTAAAGTGGAATATACCTCAGGTTGTGTTTCCCCATGGACTATGCAGACCAGCATTGCTTCGTGTCCTTCACCGGAGAAGACTATAGGACGCTCAACGGATATCTCAGGTGGATCTGAAAATGAATAATTAATATAAATATCTTCTGGCAGATTTGTAAACAGCAGAAAAAGAAATTTAAAAAAAGGAATATATTATTATTATTGGTGCTTTAAATGAAATGGGACTTCATTGTTTTATATTTAAATTCCTTCATACTAAACCTTTAGTTTTGTGTTTAATAGAAACACATTTTCTTACTTTTACTTCAACCTCAACCGTAACCGCCACATCAATCTTAATCTCAATATTAACCTCAACCTTAATCTTAAGCTCATCCATTTCATATATTATATTTTATTCTTTTACAATAACATGAAATAGTCCATACTTAACTCCTATAAATATGTACCCATATTAAACTTAAACATCATTCCTAACTCCTTCTCAAGCTTAGTCTCAAACTTAACATACCAAAAACTTCAATATCAATGTCGGTCTTAACCATCATTGTTTTATTTGTAACACCCAAAAGGAAAAGTCGGAGACCCTAAAAAGTATATATATATATAATGATTCAGCGTGACGAGATAAGTCGACTTAGCCTTGTCCGTCTGTCCATCTGTATATATGCGAACTAGTCCCTTAATTATTGTAACTTTTTGACAAATTTTGCACACGTTATTTTCTCCTCAAGCAGCTGCTGATTTTTCGGAATCGCCGATATCGGACCACTATAGCATAAGGCTGGCATAAAAACTGAACGATTAAAATCAGGTCCTTCTACGGCAAATTTTTTTATTTGACAAGATATCGTCACGAAATTTGGCACGGATTATGTTTCATTCGTCTATTTAATCTTTTGTATTTAGAAGGAGTATTAAACTGCAACCAAAGTTTACGTTATTTCTTATATTTTTCTATCTCCATTATTGTATTTATCTGCCACTCTTTATCTAAAATTACCTTTCTATCTTTATATATATTATATATATATTGTAATCTTTCTGTCTCAATTTCTATATATCTGTTCTAAACTTGTTAGTTCGAGAAGCTATTTAAAAACGAAACACATTCTTTAAAGTATACTACACGTCAGGTTGTTTTTCATTACATTTTTAGTAATAGTTTAACTTTACCAATCTTATCGGACGAATTCGCTAATCGCATTTAACTGACAGCACTCACTCGAAAGCAGTGCTGCTAAAGAGCAAAGTATTTACACAAGCATAAGCAGAGACGTTTACACAGACCTCCATAATATCGCTTGGACGGCAAGTATGCGTAAACGCATAACGAACCTCTGCATACAAGAGCGCATAAATAAATAGGAGCACTTTTCATTTGTACTCGTTCGACGGTGAGTATTTAACCACATGCCGGCCTGATACTTTACTGTTTCGATTTTTCTCTCATGTTCTTTTTGTCCTCACTACATTATATTGTACAATATTTATTAAAAGCGATTTTGTTCTGCTCTTTGGTTTCGCTACTTACATAGGACATGCAGGACGACTTGACTGGATGCCGGTTGACCGACGCCGTTGTTGGCTGTGCAAATGTAGACACCGCCCTTGTGCCGGTCCACGTTCTCAATCGACAGGATGTGCGAGTGTAGCTTCTCCTCGCCTGTTGGAGAAAATCGGGAAAAGCAATATAAAAAACGGGACATGTGAATAAAATAAATTTACTGCAGTGATGGAATAACTGAGTGATTGAATGATGAGAGGACGTGGAGTAGGAGGAAATATACCACGAAAAAGGAAGTGGTCGATATACGAAGGATGCTGGAATTGCAGAATGTGGCATGGCAAGCTGTTGAAGTAAAAAAATTAAATTAAAAAAAAAAAAAAAAAATAGTATTAAAGATGAAATAAATTAAATAAAATTAAAAAAAATGCAGAAAACCAGAAGTTGAGCGTAAAATGCATGCGGGCAGTGTGAGTACAAAACAAACAACAACAATGCACCAATGGAGCTGCGAGAATGTGAGTCAATAAAATTGAATGGCACTTTTAATTAAATCAACTGACATCACTGCGCTTTCTACATAAATATGACAGACGAAGTGTGCTTTTAGGCGTTGTGCCACATATTTCTTACTTACATTTATATTCTGTCGTTATTTATTTACTTTTTTGATAAATGCAGCAGCTCTGCTGAAGCACAGAGCGATGGTGAGGATATTCAAGGTTTATGCACAGGTGGAAATGCGTGAATGTGTACACAGGAAACAGAAAATTTAAATAACAAAAAACACAAATAATAAAATAAAAATTAAGTTACAAAAATAAAATAATAAAACAAAAAACAAACTGAAACAAAAGTTCCTAAAATTTTTACTTAAACTATAAACTATAAAGAAAAAATTATTCACAAACTGAGGGAGAAAGAATGGAAGCACAAACATAATACAGGAACTGTGGTGGTAGGAAGGTTACTACGCAAAGAGTGTTTATTTAAAATGTTTTGTAACTTATTCAAATCTTACCGTTGGGCAAAATATTATTCTTACGACTCCAAGTTACGTTCGGCGTCGGATTACCGGAGGCCGAACACTCAATACGCACCGACGAGCCCTTTTTGACTTGCAAATGTCCGCCGGTGCTAATGTGATGGATCCTTGGTGGCACTGTGCGATGGCAGAGCATGAAAATACACAAGCAGAACGAGAAAATAACATTAGAAATATGCAAAATAGGCAAGTATAAGCAAAAGACAGCAAATAAGTAGAGCAACACAACGCAACAGGATGTCATGGCGCATACGCAACAGCATTTTCCTGTGTGTATATGTGTGTGTCTGCAGTCTCAGCCAAAGCAAATCAAATGGAAAGGGAGGCGGTCGAGTGTGGCGATGACACTGGTCACATTCCGAGCCAAGTCCAGATAAATACAAATGCGTGCATTTACATTTCATTTGTGTTGTTGCTATTTGAAATTATTATGGTCAGCAGGTCTTCCATAGACAGCAATTTAATTCAATGTTTGGGAATTTCGAAACGCAACTAAAGGTTTTGCCGCAAAAGTCGTTTGCATTAAAGGCAATATTGTTTCCGGCCCACATAAATTCACAACATACACACATATATATACTATATAAATAGATGTGTATATTGGTAGCGTAGTTTGTATGTGTGTGCAGCTGTTTGTTTGCGGGTAAAATTATTTTACAACTGTTTTCAAATTAAGATTTAAGGGAAATGTAAACCCCAGTACAGCCGTTTAACAATTCCTGCAATTTCATGTAAATTACTAATATTTTTGCATAACGGTATCGGTGGGGTTATGTAAATGGAAACTGGAAAAATGTTTGACCTATTTGAGGTTTAAAGTGATGGCATACTTCTATGGCAATATGTATGCATTAACAATACTAGGCATCTATATTCGACTAATTTTTAATTAGTTTTCTTTAGAGATACATATTTTAAGAGATTCGCCTTATTTTATTATGTTATTACCTGGTTACCCTAAGATTACGTTCTTTTAGGGCTAAACTAATTTATATGTCATACAGCATAAAGCGAAAAAACGTTGCATGCATTACGGCACACAAGATTAGCGAAGTTTCACACCTTATTATAGTAAAAATATACCAGCTGTTTTGAAAGTATTAATTAAATATATAGAAACATTTAAAATTGAGAAGTAAAAACATACAGCAGCATAAAAATATATCATGGAATATCTAATAAACCATGTTTAAGGCAAAAAAACTTATTAATTGCAAAAAAACTTATTAAAAGCTTAAGGCATAATTTGCTACCTTATTTAGTAGTCACACCACAGAAATATGTTATTTCAGATAACTAAGAGAACTTCTACCGAAGACATTAAAATGAAACGTTGCCTACATTTAGCCATGTAGGCATTTATAGCGAGGTTTTACACCTTACCCAATCACTGAATAATTAGTTACAGCTTTATAAGCAATTTTTGAGGAATAAATTACTTTTTCAGTGGAAGTATTTTAATTATATATTATGTTTTACTATACAAATGTATCAGCTAAAATTGAGCTAAATATAATTTCAATAAAAGAGAAAAACTTAAAGATTCCTCTATAGTCATAGTGAGTGCAAAGCTGTGCAGGTTTAACGTGAGGTATTGAAAAAGTATAGCATCATTAAATACTTTATGGTAAATGCCAACAAAATATTAATCTGTGATATTTTTAATTTCGGGTTTGGAAGAAGTTTTTATTTCCTTAAGAAACAACAAAGTTGCAGGCTTCCAACAGGGTGCGTAAAATATTCGGGGTAACGAAATAGAGAAGCAGTGTGTTTGTGTGTGTGTGTGAGTGTATGTGCATTATTTGCTATTATAAAGTGCTGTGCTGCTTATGACAACTGAAGTCTTGCTGAGTGATGATGTTTTACACTGCAATGGTTTTGCACAAACTGAATATACATACACAGACACATAATATATATAAGCGTACGCAAATACATATATATATGAGCGTATGTATATTGAAATTTAATGTAATTTCTAATATACCGACATGTTGTCAGGCAACCACGCCGCTTTACATGTGCACGCCAATCACTTTTCAAGCAAGCAATATGCGCACACATACACTTACACTTACACACATGCATGTATTATCGTCTGCGGGATCATATGCGTTTATTTGTATTAGCGCTTATCCAACATTTACGACATGATAATTTACAAATTCCTCGAAATATTTTCAATTTTAGGTTTTAGTCTTCCATAGTCACATGATACCACCGACCAGCCACGCTGCCAGCTTGACGCTGCCAATCTGTGCGCTTCGCTGCTGCACTAGTTCGCTACGTACTCGTATGCGGTTTGCTCTTTTGCTCGCTTTCTTTTGTTTTGCAATTTTACTTCACTTGATATTGTGAAACTAACCCATCTAAATCTGCGATTTTCCCCTAAGGACCAAAGTAGTTGTGTTAGAAAAGAAGAGAGAAAGAAAAGTAGCGTAGACCACATTGCCGAACATGCCGCAGTCGAGACAAGGCAAAGTTTTATGACAGGAAAAAAGTGCAAATAAATAGATTTTTACTTCATTGTTGTGTGAGTAGACAAAATTATGGAAATTTTGCATTGGCTTAGAGATAATAGAAAAGTTTATGTGAAGCTGATGGAGCAAGTCAGCAGAGGCCTTGCTTGTGGTATAATAGAAGAAAGAAAGTTATAGAAGACTGAAGCGTTGGAACTATGCAAGAAAATTAATGAATTAGCCTCTCAGTTATGGTTTAAGAAATTTATTTATTATGTTGTTAAAAAGAACGCTGAAAAAAAAATGTTTAGCTTTAGAAAACTTTTAATTTTTCCTTTGTATTGGGTTACTCATACGCCATGGGTGCACAGGTTGATCTCTAAGAGAAAAGAAAATCACAGAGGAGCACTTTTCTCAAACGCTTTTGCGTAAGCATTGAAAGCATATTTATATTTTTTAAAATTTGAAATTTTTAGAAATTTGCCCTTCTCGATACCAAGCCTGCTGAAAACTCTACATCCGTTTAAAGTTTTTAGTAAAAGTTACTTAAATTATAGACACGTACACAAAACTAAACAAAAACACAAAGTACTAACAACAATATCTCCACACAAACAATTCCGCAAACATGGCGAAAGCGGGTACACCACCTTAAATGCGGCGAACTGTATTAAACCGCATTGGCAAATGAAAATCATAATTAAAATGAATTTCCATTTGATTTTGTAAAGTGAAAAGTCAATAACATTAAATCAAATTTGTGTACATGTACTTGTAGCATCAAATAAACAGCACTAATAAGTGAAACCCAATAACAAAACCGACCATTTGCGTGGTAACTTCCGAAATTGTGGTCTGTTGCATGAAATACATTATTGTTCAACAACAATTAGCGGCCGCAATAATACTTATACACATACTTGCATGCATGCCACATGTGTTGAAAGTGTATGTGTGTGTGTGCAAATGCCAAAAATATTCGAAGCGCGAAAATTGATTGCAATGAGTGAAAAGTTGCTGCAGCCACCAACCAATACAAGGAAGTTTTGTGTTGCTACTATTAAAATAAGGCTTGTACGCGTTTTTTTTTTTACTTTGGCTTTCAACTACAGATCTTCGAATTGGTTTAATAATAGTTTGTCTGTAACCAGCTATGAACTAGCTTAGAATAAACTAGTTGATTTCAAAAAATATTTGAACCACCTGATATTATACTTTACTCGAAATCTCTAGAGTAGCAAGCTAGTTTAGATTCAATTCATAGTTAAAAGTTCTGAACCAAGCCATAAGAAGCTAGTTTTGGCTTTATTTTACCAATTTAGTGCTGAATCTGATCAGATGACGCTATGTAGTTGTAAATCAGTTTATTTAAGAGAAGTGTGTTATTTTTAATAATATGGATCGGTAGGCTCTGATACATATTTTTCCAAAATGAATAAATTGGCACAGTTTACAACTCTACTATTATATTTGGGCGGTTTGTTTTTCAAAAATACTGTGCAATAGTATTATTCAAAATATTACCCATCTGAAGATATAACATTTTCTCTTCTTTCTAGTAAATTTGTGGATTCACGCAAAAAACAACAGCGCCGCTTGGCGACCAAGAATGAATCAAGACACTTTTTGATACACTGTTCTGATGTGTATCGCTTCCTGTGGCGTTGCTCTGCATCGACCGAAATAGTAGTCTGAATGGTCATGATCTGAAATATAAAACATCGTAAGCCAAACTTTTCAGCAGCTGTTTTCCAAACAGTTTCTAACTGGTCCTGCGATATGAGGCCGAGCTTTGTCATGATTGAAAATTATTGCCTCGTGTTTTGTTGCAAGGCTCGGGCGTTTTTGGTAATCGCTCGCTTCAATTTAATGAGCTACTGTCTAGTGTTCCTTATTAATGATTTCACCCGATTTTAGAAGCTCATAATATACGAGTAGCAAACCCTTTCGCTCCCACCAGAAACAGACAGTATTCGGCTTTGCCAATGATTTGATTGGTTGACCAAATTTCATATATGATTTTTTGCGTTTATGGTTATCGTAACGGATCCATTTTTCATCAACAGTCAGAATCCAATGCAGAAACAACTTAATTTTATAGCGTTCAAGCAGCATTTCTGACATGAAAAATGCGCACAAAGAAAGTAATTTTCCGACACATGTTTGGAATATTTGAAAAATGTTATAATTATCTAGTTACGCCATCATGTGGCAAACCGTACGAATACATATATGGTATTTATAGATAGATCCAAAACATACTGAATTAAAAAATAGTGCACACTGTCAAGCTCAACAAGTCGAAGTAAAACCAGATTTTCTTCAGTTCAAATGAAACTAGTAGTTTATGAGGGCATATAAAACCAGTTGATAATTAGTTTTTATGTTACTAGTTCCAAAACAGCCAACGTGAAACAAATTTTAACTCTATTTATAAGAAACGAATGGAGAATCAGTTACTATTATTAAGAATAGTATCGATAAACATGAGCAGTTAAATATGTAATAAATCTGAAACTAGTTTTAATGATCTCACATAAATAATTTATTACTCATTCCGTAAACTAAGTAAAACCCCACTAGTAACTGTAGATTGGCCACGCCCGACAATGTCTACTGAACATTCAGTAGCACCGTTGGCGGTATGTTGATCTTTTAAAAGAAAATCATGTTAAATAATATGGCAACACGCAACCTCACACAAATGCTAGACACGAAATAAATGCGAATGTGAGTACTTAGAGGTATATCGGCGTATTCCAGCACTCATTAAGACAGGTTGTCTGCAGTCTACGTTCATTAGTAAATTGACTTTTTAATTTTTGGTGAAAAGCTCTGCACGCAGTTGAACTCATTCAAGTTTTGAGTTGACGCAAATTTGCATATTTGAAAAACTTAACTTTCCAAACTTTCGCAACTGGCTGGAAATTCAAGTGTTTGCGCTGCCAATTTCAAACTTTGACTGCAGAATGATTTGCCATATACTTATAAATGTGCATATATACGCATTGACGGGCTGACTGAGTGAACGGTTAGTGAGTGGAACGACAGGGCGTGGCATGCAATTATTGCAACATATGTTGCCGTCAAATGATAACAACTCGACTGTGATTTATGGTCTGTGGCTAAATGAACGAATGAGAAAACATGCACGGACAGTTAATTTGCCGCAAATGTACACCGAGCCGCAACAGCAAGACTCAAAAATAATAACAACAAAAAGTGCAACAGCAACATAAACGCTGTAGCCCAAATCAGAAACTTACAAGTATGAGTTAAAATGTGTGTGTGCGTACCTTAAAAATTACATACGCGTATGCTGGTGCTGCAGGAGCACTAACTACACCACAATCAAGCAGCCAACACACACATGTAACTGCATAAACATGATGTAATGATGGTCTACTTGACACTTTGTGGATATTCTGACATAAATTAACAACAGCAATAAGCAAATTGCACAGACCGAGGCAGGAACGGAGCCAGAGAATGAGAGACAGGAGAACAGTGCGAAAAGGAGCGCACAATAGCATTCGTTTATGTAGTTTGTAGGCCGAGAGTTGTTTCACCAAGCCGAACGGGTTATACATATGCTGGGGCCTGAGTGGGTGTGATGTGCTATAGCAGGCGACAGTTGGCTGGTTTACGATAAATAACGACAGTAATTAAAATTACGCAAATATGTTGTAAGCAAAATTGAGGAATTCATACAGTTACAAATGAAACGATAGCAAAAACATGAATTCTAAAATATGCAGTAGTGGAAAATCATATATTTAAGAACAACTTACCCTCACATGCAGTAAATTGTCAGTGCTGAAATTTATAACCCAAACTATACAAAAAGTTAGTACTTTAACTTTGAATTTTAATGGTCATAAATTGAAAGTGAAGAAGAAACAGAAATGTACATACATACTACAAGTACATACATAACTGTTTTCTATTGTTCCTTTCAAAAGATAACTCTACATACAGTTTATTATTTTTGCAATTTGTTTTAAGTTGGGTTGAGTAGAGGTCAGAAAACTCAAAAAAAGTAAGTTAGTCATTCCATGTCAAATCGACAAATAGTTGAACACGACCCCCACCGATTCGAATGAATTTTGGTGGAAAGTTTTGTCTTATCATAAAACAAAGTTCTGCCTTAAACCTATTAGAGGCGGGACCACGCCCACTTTTTAAAAAAAAGTTTTAACTGCAGATGCCCCTCCCTAATGTGATCCTGTGTACCAAATAATAGTCTTGTATCTTATTGCGGAGCTTAGTTATGGCAAGTTATTTGTTTTTGATTAATGGCGTTTTGTGGGCGTGGCAGTGGTCCGATTACGCCCATCTGCAATACCAACCGTCTCACGGTACCATGAAACATGTCTACCAAGTTTCATAAAGATATCTCAATTTTTACTCAAGTTAGAGCTTGCACGGACGGACGGACGGACGGACGGACAGACAGTCCCCTGGATTTCAACTCGTCTCTTCATCCTGATCATTTATATATATCCCTATATCTAACTCGATTAGTTTTAGGTGATACAAACAACCGTTAGGTGAACAAAACTATTATACTCTGTAGCCACAGGTTGCGAGAGTATAAAAATTCAGGTGTGTAGGCTACGCGTTCTTAGGACTTTACTTTCTCACTCCTGTAAATTTCCAAGTACAATAAATTTCGGATAATTACTTTACCAGCACAGTCTACATATGCTCTAGATTAAATTTATGCAAAAGCAAATCGATTTTTTGAAACAGTCACACGGGTTGACCTTAAAAGATATTTTCAGGAACCGTGTTTTTGAAGGATACGTTCTGCTTTACTCATTTATCTGTTGAGCTTAGGTATTTTCTTAATTTGAGAGTTTTGGAGAAGCGACTAGATGTAAATTTAGCTTCTAAAAGTTAATCGGTTTAAAAGGTAGGAGCATTCTTCAAAAGTTTTAACCAGTTTCCTATTTAAGTTCAAAAAAATATTAATGCATTTCTTCGAAACCCCTAGCACTGGGTAAGCTATTACGTCTTCCTACCAAGGTTTCCATACTTGAAAATAAAAATTTTAATTTATTTCCGATAAGCAAACCAAACTAGTAAACGTATGACCAAACTTAAATGTGTTAACAGTTTTGAATATTCTACTAAATTTTTCCATGTTCTGAGGTAAGACTAATTAAGAATTTTGGTTATGATTGCGGTAATTAATGACTTGTTTAGTATTTTTGCTGACAAGAAAATTGTGTGCCACATGAATTGAAGCCAAGAGACATTGATTGACGAGTTTGTATATTTGAAATGCTGCTTGAATGCTCCAAAAAGAAGTCGTTTATTCATCGGGAAAGGAGAACACTACCGACAACCACTCATTACATTGAAGCGAGCGATTACCAAAAACGCCCGGACATTGCGATTAAACATGAGGCAATAATTTTGTACCATGATAACGCTCGGCCTCATATTGCAAGACCAGTTGAAAACTATTTGGAAAAAAGCGGCTGAGAAATGTTGCCTAATCCGCGTTGTAGCCCAGAACTTGTTTCTCTTGTCCTGCTCGCTGTAACAAGCTCTCACTCAAACATGAGGAATTTAAAAATTGGCTTGATTCTAAGCTTTCAAAGTCATAATAAGATTAAAATTTTTATTTGTTTGCTGAATTGAATTTAGCCTAATTAATTGGAGATTAAAGAAAAATATATCAAACGAAATATATTTTTTTCAATTATTTTATTAAAGATCAAATGCTATCAAACATCTTACAATAACTGACTTCGCTTTAGATAATTATTAGATAATTTTTTTGCAATTTGTAATATAAATTAAAAACTTTAGTCCACTTCACTTCACTTTAGAAGAAAAAATTGTATGCACAAAGGATACGCCAAATTTCAATAAAAAATATTCGAGAGAACTTTTCAACTAAAATTACTTGTAATATGCGCAAAACAAAGTAAATTTTTTGCGTTGTTGTTGTTATTATATTGTCCTTGTCGCATAGACATTTTTAGTGAAGTTTTCGCTTGCGGTCCTGGAAGCAGCCACACTGACTCGCTAAGTGCTTGAGTGATTTTCGCAGTAGTCATCAAAGCAGTAAACCATTAAATTTGATCAATTGGACTTTTTACTTTTGAACTCTTGTTGTTTTGCTCCAACTTGTGTCTTTTGCTAACGACATGACCAGACCGTGCAGCAGCTTGTGGTTAGTGGGTGGCGACTCGCTGGTGACCGCATTAGTTTGCTATTTCTAACAACCAACTGTCGCCTGCCACTCGAACCGTCAGCGACGCAGTTTTTTCTGCAGTAAATATTCATAAAGTCGATTGAGACGAATCAACTTTGGGGAAAATGAATGCATTTTATTATTGACAAAGGGCAACCGCACAGCTATACTCGCTGCCAAACTCCCCACAGACGTTGTCCATCCGACTGCATATTTCATGAGATATTTTTGTCGTTGATGTCTGTGTCTATCGCTTGCTGCTGGCATAGTTTGATAGCTCGTATGTTGGATGCTTTCTTGCTTTTTCTTTGCTGTTATGCTAATAAAGTGTGCTTTTTGTTGATTTTTTTTCTGTATTTGTTTTATTAAGTAATTCATAAGTTTTTGCTAGACATCCGTCTTGTGCTTATTGCAGTCACTGGAATGCTGGTTTGGTTCTTGTTTGTAATTTGGAGTAATTTTTTTTGAGGACCGCATAGAAGTATCGATGAATGGTAGGCAATAGGTTATGTTGAATGGGGAATATTTTTCGAGTTTAAAATTGCATATCGGAAATATTGTAAAACCACAAGGGAAAAGGAAATTGATCAAAAAACAATTTTTTTTGAACAAATAGGCTTCTTTTTGAGAACTAAACTTTTCGGTAGTCGAAACATTTTAACCACAGAAAGTTTGCATACCTCAGAGTAAGACTTTCGCTAGCGATGGGCTATTTTTTGGAAAAAGCTGAAATGGCTTTTTGACCATGTGCGCTTGTGCAATAAAAACATATGGTACTTGTACTGGTTTTAAGAAATAGTTCGAAAATGTCTAACGCTAAGTCATTCGTTACTAAAAGCACTCAAGTTGCTGTTATTGTTGTTGGAAGTTGATCTGCGTTATCGAAAAGCTCACATAGGACTGTTTTACGATAAAAACAACAACAGCAACAGTTATCACAACTGAGGGATCCAAAAAATATAGACTGAATGTATTGTTGTTGTAATTGCATGCTACAACAACAAAAAAAATATAATTGTCCAAATGGCCGTGGTGTCGTCAACCCTGCTTGGCATCTTTATCAGAAACTAACGCAAACAAAGTAGCAACTTCCTTGCCGTAGTCCAGGAGTATCAACAAAGGCGCCCCCACTTTGCCTTGAATACATAAGTAGCGCTTTAAGTAATTAAATATGTAACGGAATATTGCTACTTAAATGTTTAACAACGATTTTCGGCATTTTCCGCATTTGCCATTGTTTTTATTTGTTCGATTCCCTTTTCGGCGCTATAGTTCAGTTCGCTGCCCCATCATTTTCAGCGTCACTGAGCCATATGCCGCACACAGACGCACATACATACATGCGCATTTTTTCACATTAACCGAACTTTGTTTGCTCTGTGTCCGGTCGTTCGATTCGCCACTCGTCCAGTGCTGCCGGCAGCAGTCACATCCTTGGCCATCATTAAACAATAATTTTATCTTTTCGCTACTTTTGTTTATAGTACTCATCTCTGACTTGCTGTTCTTGTTATTGCTGTATTCGCTTGCTCGTGTATATTTTGTGTCCCCATTGTTGCCAAAAAATTCCTATAGCGCAAAAACTTTTGTTGCCCGCCGACATTATTTTTTCATCATCAGTGCACAAACTGAAAGTAATTTACGCTACTCATAAAAAGTCCGGCAGCACAAAGCAGAAATAACACGGAGAATGAAGAGCCAAGGAGGAAATGAGCAAGAGTTTCGCAATGAAATTCATACTCGTGCGACGCTTAGCGCCAGAGTGGAGCTACAGAATCTAACTGTCCGCTTCCGTCACTGCGCGTGTGGGTGTGTTGGAGATTTTCGGCATTATGGCGGTCCAGAGCACCCGTTAACGCTGTCCTCTCTCGCAAGCGCGCGCTTTGTTCAGCATCCATAAAAAGTTGAAAAACATTTGATATTCTTCTGCATTTTTCTTTCAGTTATTCACTCTTTTGTTTTCGCCGCTTATTTTGTGCTTTTTTATTTACTTTTATTTAGTTTTACGCTTTTTGTTGTTGTCACGCTCCTGCATGTATATGTGTTGTTGTTTATGTCATGATCCAACTTTGACAAAAAATATGATTATTATGTTGCTTAGTAGTTGTGTAAAAGTCCAATAAACATTACATTCATGGTCATTACATCGCACACACACACACACAACCTCGGCATATGTGAGTCATTCAGACAAGACCAACCGCGCATGGCGTCTGTATGACAACGTGACAACGAACCGAAATTTTCAAAGTTTTCAATAAACACAAATTCGGATGTGGCATTTCGCTTCAGAACCACAATAATGTGTGAGAGAGATTGTACGTACATTGACGTGTAATTCAGTTAGGCAGTCAGTTAGTGCTTTTCACTCCATTAAGTGAGCATTATATTGAAGAACTCATGTGTGTTTCCATTTGTTTTGAAAATATTTCTTAAACATTTTACGGTTCTCTTTGAGAGAATTATATATCGTTTGAACAGGGTATATTAAGTTTGTCACGATGTTTGTAACACCCAAAAGGAAACATCAAAAGACTCTAAAGTATATATATAAATTATCAGTGTGACCAACGGAGTCGATTTAACCATGTCTCTCTGTATATACGCAAAATACTTCTTCAGTTTTTGACATATCGATCTGAAATTGCGCTCACATTCTTTTTTCCCCAAGAAACTGCTCATTTGTTGGAACAGCCGATATCTGAGCACTATTGCATATAGCTGCCATACAAACTGAAGTATCGGAATCAAGTGCTTGTATGGAAAGTCTTTTCATTTGACGAGATATCTTCAAGAAATTTGACATGGATTGTTGACTAAGATAATGCTGCAATCTTCCAAATATTTGTGAAGGTTGGATCACTATAGCATATAGTATAGTTCCATCTGCGAATTTTCATTTACGGCCTTAATCGAGTTGAAACGGATTCCACGGAGTGGTAACTTGAGTTTTGGAAACAAAAAAAGTCGCTTGTGGCCAAATACGGTGGTTGATCGATGGTATTGAACGAGTTTTTGGTCTTAAAATCGTTTATAATACTCTGTAGCACAGTATTTCTCTGTTAAACCAGAAAGTTTCCGGAAATTATTTTTTTTCTATATTCGCTGTTTGGTTCATCATGAATTCGTTACAACGGGACAGACAGTCAATAAAGAGTATTATTATTGGAGCGTGTTGCGGCGTTTGCGCGAAAACGTTCGTCGTAAACGATTTCCGGAAACTTTCTGGTCTTAATGTATATCTCTCTTTAAATTGATAAGAATTTCAAAGACCTAGCTCTAAGCTAGTTGAGAAAGTCTTTGCTTACGAGTGGTGTTTAACGTGATGCAACCAAACGGCCTGTCGGCTCTCAATTACTGACTTCAATCGATGTTAAAGTAGCTTTAACCTTGATAATAGCTGTCTGCGATTCACTATTTCTCTGTTTGCAATCTTTCCGCGCAGCTTTCTTGTTAAAAAATCTAAATGGAATAGAACAAAAAAGTGATCGAATTGAATTCGTACACGAAAGTATCTGGGTTCCTTATTAACGTGACATAACCGCTATCTTTAATGCTACCAAGCTTTGGTTTTCATATTTTTTACCAGATTTACTGTTGTGAATGGCTCAAATGAATGTCAAAAATTACATTTTTTTATTTTAGAAACCTAAGACTTAATTAACAAATAAAATTGCTTATAGAAAGCCAAACAAAGGCGCTTTTTGACAGGGAAGAAATAATTCTCCACAAAAGAAAGAGTCACAAAACCATTGTGAATGCATCATAGGTTATGTTATCGCAGAGTTGCACCGCATGTGCTGCCTATTTGTTTGTACATTTCGTATAGCTTGTTCGGTTCGCTTTTTTCGTGTCTTGGTGAATCGAAGACAGTTAATAACTATATTTGTTAGCGAGTGAAACTTTCTAAATCATTTATTTAGTTTTGATTGAGGATCACCTTAATATGTAAGTCTATTTCACAATTACAGTTAATAAGATGGCGTGTGTTAAAAGTATCTGACAATTAAAATATTTTCACACTTCAAATCACAATTTTAACACCAAGTGAAGCTTGGTATATCCACAACACAGAGATAGTAGAATAGTGGAAATTTGAATAGGGAAAGCTGCTAATAAATTCATGCGCCGACTTTTGCACAAAGCGCACAGCGGGCAGAAGTCATTTGCATGCAGAAAATGCTTGCAGCAGTTACGCAAAGGCAAGTGCAATAGATACTTGCCGTTATTCTATTTTTGCGCGTGGCAAACGCATTTGATTCAATTTTCCAGCGAGTGCCAGTGCAACGCCTGAGAGGGTTTATGCCGGCGGCGTTACACAGCTGCGAGCGAAGAATTTCGCCAAGCTAAGAAGTTGAGCTGAGTATGAGGCTTGAGTAAACGGAAGCTGAGGATAAGCATGTAACAACAAAGCTGCAGCACTTCAATGCAACAAATTTCGGAGCGAAGCGCTGCGCACTCACTATCTATCTGCATACAATCACTTTTAGTGCTGTTGTTGTTGTAAGCATATATTGTTGTTGTTGTTGTAGGGGTTTTTGCTGCTGGCATTTTGTATAGTTTCTTTTATTTCATGCTGATAAGCATGTCGTACTTTAGAGATTTGCGATTTTCGCCTTCCTTTGGCGTACACTGCAGGATCTTCATGCTGTTTTCTCACAGCTCCTCTCTTAGGCAACTAAATATACTCAAGTAGCAGTAGACAGCAACGGCAATGGAATCCCTATTGGACGCACTAAACATACACACAAGATATGCAAACTTGAAGAATGAAAGAATGGAACTGAAGAATTCCTAAGAGAAGTGTGTGTGTGTGTGCCGGGAAGATTGAAAATAATAAAAGGGAAAATGCCTTCGGGAAATATATGCAAATTATTCATCAATTCTGATTAGAAGTTTTACAACAAAGATGCTGCCGACGACGGCTCAAAGCGCACGCACGCACACACACACACTCATTCAACATTAACAACTACGTATGCATTGTAGTATGAATTTAACGTTTCTCCCCTTCGCTTTAACTATAAAATCCCAGTCAAAATAGAAAATAAATAAATATGTGTAATGTCGATATTGAGCGCCAAAGTGAGACGCAAAACGGAGAAGGCAAATGAGCAGAGAGGAAACGAATTTTAAGGAGTCTGATCCTCTTTGATTGGGGCTTAAGGCTGTGTGTATATAAAGCTACCCTTCCGCGCTGCTTAGCAAACGCTCAGTGCATACATACGTGCATGTATGCGTTTGTAATTTATTGATTTCCCAATTTATGCTGGCGGGGTCATTAAAACATATACACATAGCTACGAACCGCTCACATACTCAAGCCCTTAAATGCTGAACTGCAAATATTGCTGCATTGACTTTTATGCTCTGCGGTCTGCTTCATTCTTTTTATGGTCATAAATGGTAGCAAACATGCTTTAGCTTTTGTTGCGTCTGGCGGCTACGTGGAGTGTCGTAATTCCTCATCGATTTGCCATACTTGTCTGTTTATTATGCGCCTTACTGTCCAGTCTATTTACACATACGCATCTGCGTTGCTCATTTGCATAAGAAATGTACGGCAACGTAATGATCGATGTGCTTACAGCGACCTTGTAGGAAATGTTTTCATTGTTGATTGATTCATTGTGAATTGATTGCGCACTGAGTAAAAGGCGGTTTGATAGCTTTTTTGCTCTTGAATAGTACGGGCTGGCTAAATCGGGTTTGAGAGAAGAAAAATAGGGACGCGAGATTTGGACCGAAGAGAATTTGGGTCTATAAATAATATTTTTGTGAGATGAGCGAATGATTCAATGGTTATAAGAAGTAAGTTTAAGTTTCTAAGGCAGTTGCCACTATAGAGGTGTGAAGTCGCTTAAACCACAAATGGTGTGACTTGGTTTAAATGCCATCTGTGGCAAAATTATTCAAATAAAGTGTTGTTTTCACTAAGAGTGGATTGTTGAACTTGTTAATGGCCGAACGTAATTTAAACATAAAAACAAAATACGTCTGTGTCTTATGACGGTGATTTAGATTATGTAGGACCCCTCATTTGCCCCAAATACATACAGCTCAAAAATTGTAATAAACAGAACAATTGATTATGCGGCTTCTGAAACTGAAAGCTCTTGCGATATAAATGAATGCTCAAAAGAACAGTCGACACATTAGCAATAGCTGATACTATTAAATATAAAACATTTTCAACAATCTTTCTTTTCTTTCTGGGCATGTTTCATTATTTTTTAATATTAATATATAATTTTTGTTATATACATACACATATATATATCCATAAATAATAACCCACTGAAAGTTCGAGTTTTTATGCGAATATATCAGTCATAGATTGCTGGCATAAAAAAACTAATTTCGTTGCCCACAAATACTCTCAAGTGGCATTTAAATGAAGTCACCACCCGGCGACTACTTACTCTAAGCCATGGACAAAGGATATAAATACATAATTACAACAAATAGCGTGAGCCAGCAGAACATCGGATAGCCTTTGGAGGCCACTAGGTGAAACAAGCGCTAATATGTATTTGTAAGCAGAATTTATTAGCATAAGAATGAGCAGGAAAGTGCGAATGGAGTCAATCTGCAAATGACTAGATTACGCATAATCGGTGGGCAATGCTTTATTACATACTATATGAAAAAAATTGAAATATACTAGCAAATTTATGTATGAATTCGTGTATATGGCTATATAAAAAACTTGTGTGAACTTTAATAGTATTCTACTTGTGTTTCGAGCATTATATTTTGAAGCGCTAAACTCTCTCAAGATTTCACCACATACATATGTATATGTTTGTATTTAATTATAGTAGTTGTATCTGTATTTGAATTGCAAAAACTTGCCTAGTGACGAAACGATCAAGCAACTGGTTCAAATCAAATACCTATACTAACATACTCAAATGCAGTTAGAATAGCAAGCGGTTGGACAAAACTTTATCGAGGTATGAGCAACCTGTCTTGTAATGAATTAAGTTGAATAGCCTGGTTGTTCTTCTCACAAATAATGTTTTTTAAAGAGAAGAAAGTTATAATATAGCGCGCACCGAAGCTATTATACCCTTCACAAATACAAAAATTCTTTACGAGATCTCTGATCAGTCAGTTTGTATGAAAACTATATGCTCGCTCTGAACAATATCTTCAGGGATTGCACAACTGCTTTAATAAATAATCCTTGCCAAATTTCGTAAAATAAAAAAGTTAACAATAAACGCGCTTGATTCCGTTCGTTCAGGTTGTATGGCAGCTATATAGTATAGTGGTCCGATATCGATCGTTACGACAAACGAGCAGCTTATTGATGAGAAAAGGACGAGTGCAAAATTTCAGATTTATATCTCAAAACCTGAGAGACTAGTTTGCATATAAATGGACCGACGGAGAGACAGACGGAAATGGCTAAATCGATTATGCTAACTACGCTGATCACTTATATATACACTTTATAGGGCCTCAATCACACCGCACCACTGGTTGATATTAATTTTAAGATCTCAAAATTCTACCAACATTTGCTTTGTTATTTAGACGATATTTTTACAGTAACTTAAGAAAAATAAAAAAAATGTTGTCGGCCTATCCTAATATTTATATATATACTTGTAGGTTATGTATGTACATACCGAAAAATCATTAAAAATAACTCTCAGCACTCCTTTTGATAAATAATTTACCTTTTATGAATAATCGTTTATTCAATATTGTTACCGAAAATTCTCAAAATATTCCAATTAACTCCGAGCTAATATCGATTAGTATATTTAAATAATTGCGCTGAGGACAGATATCAAAACAGCCAACGAAACAGAAAACGCTTTGACAAACCACCATGAGATATTGCGCAAGCAACGCTGCGTTCATTAAATTATACTTTTAATTAACCCACCACAACCAACAATAACAACACATAACAATTTTGGTTGTTGTTGTTTGTTGATGCGCTGCATTAAAAATGCAAACAATTTTCCACATACTGTTAACTCAAAAATATGCAAATTTCTAACAAATAATTTCAAAGCTGACACGCGCACACAAACACACCGACGCACGCCAGCCAAGTTCATTATCCTTGACACAATTGCATCAGTTGATCGCTTGAAAATCCACCATTCAATGCTTGTTGTGTTGCATTTGTGCACGCGCGAATTTCATCAATATGAGTCAGTCTTCTGGAAGAGCAAATATGCGCGGCGGCATAACGGTATGCATTCATGTGAAAATTCGTTTTCGAAAAATTGATTATCATATTTGTTTGGGCGTGTGTATGTGTGTGTGTGTGTGTATGCGGGTATGTGCTTCTAACAACCAAATGCCGTTACGCGAATGTAGCAGTAGCGGAACTTGTTGACACATTTCCGGCGGCACTCATTCGCTCGCCGTGGCAGATAGCATGACGCAACATACAAACATATGCACACATACAAAATTAGCTAACTTGCAAATAAATGCGAATCGAGCGCACACGAAATTATTTTTCATGCACAAAAACAATAAAAAAAAATTATAAACGCAACAATAGAATCTATGTTTATATATATATAATACCATATATGTGTGTGTATGCAAATGACTCTCGAGATTGCTCGACTCTAATTAGACGCAAAATATTATTCTCTCCTAGCTGCCTTGATGAGCTGAGCTGCCTTGTTCTGCTCTACTAAGCCATTATTGCATAACAAATGTCATATAGTTCCAGATATGCTTAGAATATTTGTGTGTGGGTTTTTTTTTTGTTTTTTGAGTGCTTACCCAAAATCTCGACTGTGTGCGTAATTTCGCGCGGCTCCATTGTGGCAATCTGGCAGATGTAGTCGCCGGCATCCTGTGGCACTGCGTCGCGTATCTGTAAGTTGAATCGCTCGGCACGCGACACACGTGGATCCGGTGTTACCTTCACATTGCCGGCGGTGAGAATGGCGATGCCACGCTTCCAGGCAACAACATAAGGATCTGGAAAAATATTTAAAAAAAAGGAGATAATCATCATTTCATTTACAGTTATTTTATCAATTTACTGAAGTTTAGCAAGTATACGTAAATTATAATATATACTATATACATTCAGTACGGTATAGTTGGTTCCAAACTCTAATTTCCCTAAAATCTTGTTTAAAAATAATTCTAAAATTTCTAATACCAAGTACCGGATTAGAAACAAAAAAATGAAATGAAATTTGAATTCTGATTTTCGAATTAAAAATCAAATTTTCAATTTTTAATTACAATTTTGCAATTCAAACTGAAATTTTAAATTTTTAATCCCAACATTTTGGAATTCTGGTAATTGGTTACCTAAGTAATGTTATTTAACATCTTTATACCACATGGTCTGCTGATAAGTCAGCTATGACTGACTTGTTGGAGACCAATATTCATTGTTGATTTAAAGTGGTGCAACAGACCGCTAGTAGTAGTCACTAATTGGTCCATTATTATACACATTATGTTTAGAAAATTATTTATTTACTAAAGTTCCTTGTTGGGATCTTTCCTGACTTTACAAGAATCACTCCATAACCAAACCTAACTTCACACTTCTAGTGTCAACCACATTAAAATTATATAACTTAAAGGCCGCCGAAATATACCTAAATTATTAAGTAAGTGGCAGTCTGATTTCATTGCGTTGATAGGAAGCAAAAAGCAATATCCAAAAGAAAGATTCCATTACTATTTTATTTGAACACCAAGAACAACAGTACAGTACAACAGGTTTGAGATATATGAACAGATTAGTAGCATTATTGATACAAGTTATTAAAATATATTATAGTATTATTATGCTCATAGGAACTTTAGTAAAACATTGGATTTTTACCGAACAATCTACCAAAATTAATTGTCATATAAAAACTCTAGGCGAAAAGACGAACTGTATGTGAAAAACCAACTTCCGAAGGCCCATTTTGAAATCATTGGGACTAAAATTTCTTCACTCTATTATGTGCAACTTCCGAGACATCGTCAAGAAACCTTCGTCCAATAGTTACGATTCTTTTTCTATACAAGACTTGTATTCTCAAATATGATGTTCTATAGTATCTTCTTCTTCTACCTTTTGACAGCTTCTACAGTAGACGTTGTATGGTATCGCCAGTCTGCTGGCATGCTTGCCCATAAGAGACAGTGGCCTGTTAGCACTCCTAGTAAACTTAAGTAGAGTAGAGAATTCCTTAGAAAGATAAGGCCGGTTTCAGTTCCGTTGCAGAGCTCCCCGTACGCGCGCGACGTTTACAGCACTCAACTTTTATTTTTATCTGAACTACTCCTCGGATTTATAACATGGTTAATAGGCTAGTCAGATTCTAGCGGATCAGTTATTTTATATATTACCAGCTGTACACTTCTGTACGTTCTGATGATTTCTTCAGTGGGCGATGAGTTTGATCAGCGAAAACTTCTTCTGCCTAATATCTAGATTAGCGAATAAGAACAGGAATTTTTTACATAACTCGTACATAAATAGGTATTCCGCAAATCGTCCCGGCGTAATCGACCACAGTTGAGTAAATCCATTAATTAGTAGTTTCACACCAGCCGGAAACCAGTTCCCCACCTATTTTGCCTGTTGCTACCTTCAACCACACTTTACCTTACCACTCGCAGCTATGATGACATGAACTGCCAAAGAAACTCAATTACATTTCCACATGAAAACATCAATCAACGACTTCGTGATACAAAGAGATAAGTGCAGATATTAATGGACACAAAAACACTACAAAGCACAAATACATTCACACTTCAAACTCTTAGCACACACATACTTCCATATGAACATAAGCATACGTGAATGGGATTTAGCAAATAGGCACTTGATGTGGAGTGTGCATTGAGCCACGCTTGAAATGTTTGTCAACACGTACCGAACAAACGAATAAACGAGCGATTGAATGAGCGAACGCATATGCAAGGGAACAGGAAAAGCCGAGAGACAGAAGACAGGCGACGTTTCAAGCGAGTCAACAGAGGAAGTCGCATATATGCTAACGCGCACCGAAAGTCGAAGCATCCTCAGAAGCCGCAAAGTGAAGGCGGACGCTGACACTCACACACGCACGAGAGACCCTAGGCAGGTATATACCTATTTATATACGAATTAATGCAACGCCGCAAGTGTGTGTGTGTATGCGACAGCCTGCCTATTGCTTCTGTAAATAGCTCAAGTGGGCAAGCCACCCCGGCTCGACCATTTCAATAGATTTTGTCAATTGTGGTTGGCGGCTGGTGGAGGGAGATTGCTGGCTGCTTTTCGGCTGTTCCGAGTTGATGGCTTAGCTACACATCCGTTTGTGCGTTGCCACTCTTAATCAGTGGTTTCCTTTACAATAGCTTACAGGATGTCGACGACGCTGCAGCGACGTCGCGAAGTGTAATGTAGCGGTTTTAGCCGGCAGCGTTTGAAGAGCTTCTTGTGTGTCATGCCGGTTGTGTTGTCTGATTCGTGAATCGTTGAACTCATTAATTCGTGCGTTTTCAATTTGAATCGTCAACGGCGCTGACAATGCCAACTAACATAACACAATAACAACAACAGCAACAACGATGAGGACTCGGAACCACAACAAAAGGGCAATGAAATCAATAATACACATGCTCGCAGCAAAGGTCGCATGCCTTTGACATTTCGGTCGGTTGTGCACACCGGATGCGGATGTGAATGAGAATGCGTGTAAGTAGATGAATGCGATGAAGACCTTCTATAGACCGAACGAGCGTCGCCGATGTGAATGAAGATAGCGCGTGTTAGCTTTAAGTGCTTGTTACTTGCTAATGAAGTAAGCCTATCATTCGCCGCGGTTAACGTTTCATGATGGATGTGTTGTAATGGATAGCTTCATAATGTTATAATGAAATGTGTGTGTAGATGTTATAACTAGTAGCAGAGGCAAATTGATCAAAGTTAGCAGGATTCGATTGTGCCTTTTGGGTATTGGAAAGAAAGTACAAACCGCACTTTTACAGAGTCCTTATCACTGAGTTGATTGTTAAAATGTGATTTTTGGTCAAATAATCGGCCACAAGCGTCTATCGATGAGACGGTGCACTATCGTGCAACACACGCCAACTTCCATCTTCGCGATATTCGCGATATTCAGTCCGAACACGTCGAATACGGCGCACAAACGCTTCAAAACTCCAAGGTAGAATACCGCAAATTCTTTTTTTTTGGGTTTCGGCTCATTTCTCATTTATGTCCTCACGACCACTTTGAAAACGTGGAAACCACTCGTGCACTCTGCTACGGGATAGGCAATCATCGCCATAATTCATCAATTGAAACGTTTTACCAATTTTAAAACAAAATTTAATGTTGGCTCTTTGTTCGAAGCTCATTTTCGCACCGATGACAAAAACATACTGACATTTAAAACGCAATAACTTCACTTTCAATAGATGAAATGTCATGATGTTTTTACTGGAAGTCAATAAAGGATAGCAGATTCTAACGCACTAGTTGACATATAGATGGCGCCACTAGAGTTTACTTTGTTACTTTTTTACTGTTACTGAACGCACCTTGTATACCCGAACTAGCCCCCCGTTTCAGATATCGATCTCCTCCTCCATAAGAAGCTGCTCACTTGTCGAAATCGCCTCGATATCGCACCACTGTAGGATATAAATAACTGCTAAACACACTGATCAATCAAAATCAAGCTCTTATATGGAAAACAGTGAGTTTTGTAAAAGAGATAAATCCTTATACCAAAAATTAAACAAAATGTAAAAAACTTAAGATTTCAATAATGTGGGAAATAATTAATTAAGGCTAAGGATAGGATATTCATAGCATAAGATTAGAGGCATCATCTCTCTTCGATTCAATAAACACTCTTTTCAATCTTTAAAACAAGGCTCTTCAAACAATTCGAATTCAGCAAAAAATTTAACAACACAGTTCTTTTCACAAGCTTCATATGCATTAAATAGAAAATGCATGTAGAATTATATACATATACATATAAATATATCTAGATCCGTACAAATAAACCACCCATAACGCTTCTTATGAGTACCATATAGATTATCTGGTAGTATAGGCCTTTTCCCCAACCAGACTTGCTACTTGGCGTGACATTCAGCAGGCTGCTTGTTATTCTATTTTACCTGTGTTTTTTCTTTCAATTTCTTTCACCTTGTGCACTTATGAATTCACTTCAATGCAAAGTGATTGACAATTCTAAATTTGTACTCAATACTCAAGGCATGCATAAATTATTACACATCCACCTCAGCACCGTTATGACGCGACTTTTTGATAATAGAAACGCTCTCCCTCTCCTGCTCTCAAGCAGCTCGCAACAAGAATACGACTGTTGGGTGTAAATGAGTGACATGACTGTTACTTGGCAGGATGCTACCAATCGAGCTTGACTGAGTGTTCGACACTTGCCAATCGTATACCGTCAACGCGTCGTATAATGTGTGCGAAATATGAAAGTGGAAAAGTTCAAATATTCTATTTAATTTTAATTCAGCGCATGCAAATGAATGCATTGAGAATTTCATAACGACACTGCATCAATAATTTGATCGATTGTCATTCTATAAATAGCAGGTGGTTGAATTTAGAAATTAAGTTGTTGTTGGAATATTTAAGTACTGAAGTTTCCAGGTGTTGTT
This sequence comes from Bactrocera oleae, assembly GCF_042242935.1. Lineage (NCBI taxonomy): Eukaryota > Metazoa > Arthropoda > Insecta > Diptera > Tephritidae > Bactrocera > Bactrocera oleae. The sequence goes on along the minus strand of NC_091536.1, from coordinate 86,595,322 downwards.
TTTGTTGGCTTTTGCTTTGATTAAGTTGAATATACAGCTCTGAAATGGTTCGACGATTAGCAGGTGGAAGGAAATGTTGACACCGATCTCATTTGGTTTAAAAAATTTTAGTTCATACAAAAACAAAATTTATTATTAAATATTATTAACTATAAAAGTTGTAAATAAAACGCCCATAGGCCAAAAATCAAAAGACCCATCTCGGAATTTTTCATCAAAATGTTTAAAAATTGCTTCTAAATTGTCGAATCTTCTTATTTGCAAATCGGTTTTCGCTGAAAATCTAGCGATACTTTCTAAAAATAGTATTAAAAGCATGAACACGTGTTCATTTTCATAGCGCATCTGAGCTTTGGTCAAATATATGGAAACAAGAGCGCACTTAAAGTTGGTCTGGTAATGGTTCGCGTTAACAAATTAAAATTATTTTTAAGAAATTTTGAAGTTAAGTAATTAAGACTAACCTGATTTGTGTATTTTTTGAAATTAGTATTTTATATCACGAATTAGTTTTTATCTCTTTTGTGCGTCTTAAATTTGTTTACATAATGGTTTAATGGTTTTCCCCCCCAAATCCTTCTTAGGTTTATTTTATATTGTGTTTATCAGAGTCTTCAGGTAATAAAAGTGTTACAGTAAGGTGCGGAAATTCGCGAATGTATTTTTAATCATCAAAAAGCAAATGCTGAATTGACTGAACTGTTTAAATCAATTGGCTACATATGTAAAAAAATTGATGGTTTTTGAACTCGTCATGATCGCAAAAAATCTTCAATCCTCCATTACGAATCTGTTGGCTGAATTACTATACAATAACTTGGAAAACCCCGGCCTTCATCAACACGTTACTGCTGACCAGTTCGTTTTCAGTAAAAATAGTTTAAGGAGAAAATACCGAGAGTATAGTTATATATAAGTATCATAGAAATGTAATAGTTGAGCATGTTGTACAACTGACTATGGTGGATGGCAAATTATGCAATGTATTAAGTGAATCATCCTCTTCCAAATGTTACACATGTGGGGCAAATCGATAAGATATGAATAACTTGCTTAAATGTATAAAGTATTGTTATTTAATTTATCCACACTTTATGTAAAAATACGCTTCTTTTAATAATTTTCACATCTTATAAGTCTGTCATCAAAATGTGGCAAGCTAGAGCTCCGGAACAAAAATTAAAAGTTCTGGAACGAAAGCAGAAAATTCAAGCGGCATTACTTTAAAGTATGGGAATAATAGTAGACAGTCCCAGAGACGGAGGTAAAATATCGTTAAATGATAGCAATGAAGCTAGCAGATGTTTTTCAAATCTCAAATTGGACTTAATGAAAGTCTCATCCACCGTTGAGCTACTATACTTCAAGCTATTGCCTCGGGGTACAAAATCAATTTGAACAAATTTAATGAATATGCCATCGCTACAGCTAGGGAGTTCATTCAAGAGTGTCTACGATACTATTTGCTGGCCACAGTCCACAATGTCTTAATTCATATATTTGATGTGATAGAGCAAGCGCTTATATCAATTGGAGAGCTTTCGGACGAAGCTGCAGAGTCGAACAATAAGCAACTAAAAAATTGTACACTCAATCACAGTCGAAAAATGTTACGCATTATAACAAACAGCGCAATATTGATTTCGTTTTGTTTACGTTCGGGCTCATTTATAACTGGGCAAAGAAAAAAGGATAAGTCAATGTTACTTCAATCTCTGCACGGCTAACTAATGAAGACATTATAAGTTTTTGTTATAATTTAAAAAAATATAAAATTTAATGTATTAAATTGTCTTTTTTCGTACATGATTTTTTAATATGATGTTATTCTTATATGTTAAGCGTGGGGGAAGAATTTAACGACAAATCATCATATTCAGCTTTTTTTCCACATTCTTAAATACTTTTACAAAGCCTTATTGGAATTTTTGGCGCTTCACCATCGCCATATAAGTGCAATTACTGTGCTGTAGCAAGTAGTCGTCCGATATAGCCAATTCTTTTTACTTTATATTACAAAATTTCTTTTACAGATTTTTGGTGAAAATTGCATAGGCAACGAGAAGTATTTATGACCGCAGCTTCATACAAGCAGAACCACTGTGCGCTGCTGCTTTGTCGAATATGTCACTGTCTAAACTATTAGTTATCTAATATAAGTAAGATTAATATAATTCTGCATGATTAGCAGAATGCTTGTGTATCACTTGGTTCTTACATATTTGTAACCGATTATTAGCTCTCACACACCTACTCAGAAGTCATTATACCTACTCGCTCTTAAAAAGGCGAAAGCAAAATTTCTTCTATCTATTCTTTATTATACTTCAAAAATTGTTCACCCTTTCGAATCTTTATGAATATAAAACAGCCATGTAAAATGTTTTCAAATCCGAAAAAAAAAATATAATTTCTCATTTAATTCCCCAAGCTGTGTGCTTTCCACACTTAGAACTAATAAAGTTGAATTTTTTTTCCAACGATTAAGAGAAACCAATGAAAAATCGGGTTCTAAAATAGGGATGATATATTTTTTAGGGGTGGTTTCGGCCATTTTTAATATGTCATCTATAATTTTTTGTTTTTTTTTGTATTTAGTTAACAATTTTTTTAAGCAAATCATTTTCTCCGATGAGGCTTACTTTCATTTGAGTGGTGCGGTAAATAAGCAAAACTGTCAATTCTGGTGCAGAAAATCCACAAATTATTCATGAACAACCATTGTATTCACCTGAATTGACAGTTTGGTGTGGTTTCTGGTCTGGTGGAATCATCAGTTCGTACTTCTTTTCAAATAAAGCTGGAGACTGTCAATGGAGAGCGTTATAACTCGATGATAACCAACTTTTTATGGCCGCAATTAGAAGAAGTTGGTCTTGACAACAAGACGGAGCTACGTGATACACAGCACGTGCAACAACCGAATTATTGCGAGAAAAGTTTGGAGATTCGATAGTTTCAAGAAATTTTGAATTTGAATGGCCTCCAAGAAGTTGCGATTTGACACTATTAGACTATTTCTTGTGTGGTTATTTGAAGCCATTGGTCTTTAGCAAAAACCAGACTCTCTTCAAACTTTAGAAGTCAATAGTGAACGTGCTATTCATGACATACGACTTGATTTAGTGGAAACAGTAGTCGAAAATTGGGTTCATCGAATTTGTTCTTGCAACAGAAATCATGGAGGAAATTTGAATGATATTTTAGTCAAAACTTAATTGTATCCATTATACTTCTCAAAAAAGAGGAAGTTCCTTAACAGTTAGTGTGTTTTTTTTTTGTTTTAAATCATATCACTCATATTGGAAAACCCTGTACATAGGTACGTAGAGTGTGTTTGTGTGTGTGCCCGTTTGTTTGGGCGAACATTAAAGCGATTACTTTATGCAAATATGCAATTATTTCATATTTGATTTGTGGCTTCGGCGCTTTGATCACAATTAAATATGCATGTGATGATAATGACGAAATAAAACTCAGCAAATGCAGGCATACATACATATTTAATAAGACTATAAGTGTATGTGTATATAAGATTTATGAGCATATTTGAAATTAATAAAGAATGTAATTCTACACGCTTTTGCATTAATTACTCACACTGCCACACTCAAAATACATTTGCCATTTGATACAATATACTTTGAGGGATTAAAGTGTTGCCGTTACATATGGTGGTGATTGTGTCAGTCTTAGTATGAGTGAATTGTGTATGTGTGAGTGTGTTGCTGTGATATCCAATACAATTAATTTGTTATCCTTGCGCAGGAGGCAACGTTTAATGAGGCATTCAATTACGCATTGCTCCAGTTAAACGAAGTGTTTGTGATTGTTGTTGCACAACCGCAATACTTGCGGTTCATATGAGCCTCTGCAATTGCTGTTGTTGCCAGTTTTTGTTAGCAGTTATCTAGGTGTGAGTGACTCTAAATTGTTGTTGTTAAGCTGTGTCTGTGACCGGCGTCCAGTTTGTCGGAGACAACAAAGCATCTGTTGGTTTTGGAGCCGATATCTATCGTTGCAAGTAATTATAGGCAACAGTAAATATATATCCAGCGTTGCCGCAGGCAAACTCGATCGCTATAACAACAACAATCACAACTATCGCCAAATGCATATGAAAATGCGTCCGCTTCACCTCCGGGCATCTAACTTTAGCGCTTAACAGCTGTTTCTGGTTGTGTTCTTTTGAAAGATAGATGAAAATGCTTTACTTGTTTTTGTTGTAATTGTTATTTCCTTGACTAAGTGCTAGCAATCTCGGGCAGGCGACAGCGTTTGACCACAGCATACTCATCAGTGCAAACCCCAAGTGCATGTTAGACAGCCATCGATTGCAGCTTCTCCGTGTTGTGACAGCGCTTGTTCTCAGCATTGTTGTGTTGTTGCTATTTTAACGGGCGCTTGGCAGTATGCGGAAACAGCTTTCGACATTTAAATGTTGCCTACGTAACTTAAGTGTTTTGTATATGCATAAAGCACACACAAGCTTACATTTATACTGTGTGTGTGTATTCTCTCTTCAAGTGTATGTGTGTTTGAGTGAAACTTCGTTATTTATATTGCGAGCACAAATTTGTCGGCTCTACGAGTGTTAGGCAGCTACCGTTGTGGCTTCACATGTTTGCTTTGCTGTTCTTGTTGATTTTTATTATTATTGTTGTTGTTGATTTTGTAACCGGAAGCTATTTAGTACACATAATATGTTGCACAACAAAGTGCATACAATAAATTGGTGTTGCAACAACGTGTAGCAAACACAGAATACAGCGGCGTTCGCAGTGGCAGCAACAAAGTGCAATATATGGTATGTATTTTGCGTATGTATGTGTGTTGCAATATAGACAAAAGCGTGCAATAATAGTTTAAGGTTGCAGTAAGAATAAATGGAAACCATGTAGAAACACAAAACGCCTCAATTTCCGGCATAGCTGTCCGAATATAAACCTATCTGCCGCGTTTCTACATACATACTCACACTCTAGCTATCGTTTGCATGTATTTTATGCTATATATGCGCTTTCTCACTGATAGGTAAAAAAAACAATGATTTTTATTTTCGACACTATAAAAAGAAAATAAAGTAAAACTATTCTCCAAAATTGAATTGAATTCATTCATAAAAAGTTACTCATACGACATGTTGCACATACTCGTATAATGAAGGGCAGGTTAATTCAAATAAAAAAAGTGTGAAGAATTTAATTTTGCTTTTTTAGAATTTTGTTTTCATTTTGAATTTTTAGAATTTTTTTCTTGCTCGAATAAATCTTTAGTCCACTGAGTTATTCCTAAGTAATCAAATTTTGTGAAATCAGCTAACATACAGTTACATTCTATAACAATAATCTGAAAATATTTGCGACTAAACGCACAGAACTAAATTTTATAAAAATGAAAAGAGGCTAAAAGCCGAAAACACCGAGCCACACACTTGCATAATACGAGTATTTGTGTTATGCTCTTCAAAACTTCGTTTTATTGTAAGAACAATATCAAGACAATGATCAAAAGTAGCATCGCTATCAGTATAACTGGAGGTATATGCCACGTGCTGCTCATATGTATCGTAAATTGCAACAAAAAAGGATACTTTGGTCCAGGGTTGCGAATTTTCCAGGTAAAAAAATATTCTGTATTAAATAGTTAAAATTAAATCAAATTTTTTTCTAAAATTGGAATTATGAAGACAATTTTCAACCCCTAAGATTATTAACGCTGAATATAAGTTTAGAAATACAATTGAATATGGGAAATTTCAGTGTTAGTCTCGAAATCAGAATTAAATTTATAAAATATCTCTTTATTTAAAAATTGGAGCAATAAAAAAAAAATATTTTTCTTATCCAAAGCTAACATGAAAAGGTATAAAAAAGAAAATTAAACATAAGATTAGCATTTTTTTATTTGTCAATCTTGAATAAATAATACAATTAAAAATATCATTTTTCATTTTTAATCGGATGGTGAGATGAAAAATTTATTTTTCAAACCGTTATTAGGGATTAGAAATGTGAACATTATTTTTATTTACGATTCACGGGACAATACACTAAGAAACTAATTTTATTTTCAGCATTATTTTCAACACTGCGTGTATCAGCAATGAGCTTTTATGTTCAAAAAGTTTTTGGAACTTTGAAATATTTTCTTAATAAGTTCTGGGGCAGCTTTTGGTCCAAATCGATTTATTTTTTACAAGCTATGTTAATTTAATACTCCAAGTCACCTTTTAATTTAATAACTTTTAATTGAAATTTATTATTTTTAGACTTAAATGGCTTTTTGGCCATTGGCTCTTGGCAGCGCATATTTTATTATTAAAGCTTTGTAATTCCAAACGTTGTTCGTTATATAGATGAACATATATAGAAAACTAAGTTCTTCATTAGATCAACTACAAAAGAAGAGCTTGAAATCTTTCCAATTATTTTCGATTACTTTTTGTTGACAGACAAAGAAATTTCAAATTGATGTCTTCTAAAGCAATAGTAATCATGATCTGAAGAGTGAACTTTAATAGGCATGTTTGGCTGGACCAGAAGAAAATTTAAGAATTTCCATAAAATTTTCTTATAAAGATGTTAAGTGTCATCTAGAAAAAAAGCAGAACTTGATTATTCGTATGCCCTCTGAAATTTGTTTATGACTTTATGTGAAAGAAGCATAGTCAAGACAAAAGTTCTTACAACAACACACAACTCTACTTTCAAATATATTATAGTTGTTGCTTGCTTATTTAACAATATAAAAAGTTGAGTTATGATCTAGAGACTTATTTTATTACAGCTATGTGAATTTCGAGCGCAGTTACTCAGAGAATAAAGTGAATACTTAGTTTTAGAACGGAGTCGTGAAACCTACTTGTGGCCACACATCTCTCGTATTGAACTTGTATGATGAACAAAAAAATAGCGTATTCCATTCACTAATTCCAAAACTAAACAAGAAACAATATTAACTTCGACTACACGGAAGCTATAATATCCTTCACAGATGCATATATACATATAAACAGAAAGACCGACATTGCTACATCAACTCAGCTAATCAAGCTAATCACTTATATGTGTATATACTTGATAGGAACTCCGATGTTTCTTCTTGGGTGTTATAAAAACTTCGTTGCAAAAGTGTTATATCCTGAACAGCGTATAAAATGATTGTTTTCTACCACAATCTATACATTTTGGCTAAACAATATTTGAAGAAGGTTTCAAAAAGTTTAAAACTTTATTATAACGGTATGCTGTTCAAAGCTTTAAAGTACTATATATTTTCGCCCATACATACCTATACCGCCACATATAATAGCCTCACTTGGAAACAATGAGCAAGTAAGTACTCATGTACTTAAGGCTAAGCCGTTGCAACCAAAAATTGAGCAGACGACCAGCTACCAGACACACACATGCACGCACCTCCATTTACAGCGAATGAAAGCAAAGTAAAAGCATTTCTCAAACAACAACAGCCCGACTGACCAACAATATGCACACAACTAAAACGTTACTCCAAAACACGCACGTAAACACACAACCGGGCCACTTACGACGACACACCTAATACCGAGCATTACTTGGTTTGTTTTCGCCACTGGCGTACAAATTGTTTTTGTAGGGCCGGTAGTGAAGTGGTGGGCGAGCACTTGTAGGCAGAAGTGGGCGGAGCGCTGGTGTGGCAGACTTTGAGCGGAGTAAAGTGCCACGGCGCTATCAGTGACCACAGCGGGTTGCCGGGACCACTCAAATTGTCCTTTGGTCCCAAACACACACACTCACACACACACGCCCACATAGAAATGCAAACAACTAAAACAAAAGCTTAAAAGGCAAGGAGTAATAGTAATGCCAAAGCAGTCAACTGAAATGAGTTAAGTTTTTCTGGAAGACTAGACAATGTACATAAAACGGTCTCGGGTACGTCCTGTATTCTTAGCCATGTTGCGGTTTCCTTTCAAGTTCTTAACTGACCCGTAAGATTTTTGTGTGGAATTATCATGTTTTGCTGGTATTGCTGTTGTTGTTGTGGTTTTCGTTTGCTTTCGTTTTCGGTTTAATGCCCAGCAGCTGCAAAAGTCAACTTTAATCTATCTACTTTATGCATTTCCTCACATCACATGCTTCTTCTCAAAAACGCACATCAACGCACGCACGCGCCCACACAGACACACACATATACATATATACAAAACACATATACATATAAACTCTTCCATATGCACCAGCATGTTTACATACATTTATTTGCATGTTTATTTGCCCACTTGTTTGTGTTTGTGAGCGTCTTTGTATGTATGCGTGCGTGAGTGTGTCTGTGTGTGTGTGTGCAAGGACACAGCACTGGACATGCTATTTGTCCGAGTGCGAGAATTTATTACTTTTTGAGCAGGCCAATATTGCTGCAAACTCCACGAAAGATATATGACTTGAGGCTAAATGATTTAGCAAAATGCTAGCGGTGGCAGAGGCGTGGAAAGTGGTAGGCGGACGTTGTCCTTAATGGATTTGCACTCTGTGATTAACTTATAAACTTCGAAGACTCACACTTAAGCAGCATATGTGTGACTACAAATAAATTATAGCAAAATATTTGACTTATATTTTACAAGCAACAATATTTCAAAATATACGGTAGAAGGTCCAAAGGATATTTATGGCTATATATTACACGTGTTAATTAAATTTATTAACATGTGACGTGGCATTTAAATTTGTTTTAGTTCTGTTTCAAAAATTCAAGATTTAAAGAAAACTAAAAACAAGAATAAATTGTAACTTCGACTGCACCGAAGCCATAATATACAATACTTCAACTGTGCATTTCTTCTTGGTGTTATATGTATAACTAAATCTGAAAACTTAACCGACTAATGAAAAACTCTAGGAGAAAACATTTTGGTAGTTCTTTCTAGCTGGGTTTTTTTTTTTTTTTTTTTTTGTTTTTTTTTTTTTTTTGTTTGATATAAATAACCCTCAAGTCGTATTAAGGTTACTTAATAAGTAAGAAATATTTTATATGAAGATCTTTATCTTGATTTTGATCGATCAGTGTGCACGGCAGCTATATGCTATAGTGTTTCGATCTGAACAATTTGTTTGGAAATTATAGCGCTCCCTTACACAATAATCGCTACTAATTTTCGATATACAACTTTTCAACACAAGAGCATGATTTCAATCATTAAGTTTGTATGGCAGCTATATTCTATAGTGCTTCGATTCTGAAAAAAAGCAGATTTTTTGGAAGTAAAGGACGCGTGCAAAATTTCAGATCGATAACTCAAAAACTGCGGGACTAATTTGCGTAATTACAAACATACAGATGGGCAGAGTCATTAATATAGTATATACTTTATAGAGTCCTAAGATATTAAAAAAGAAAAAATATTTTCAACACTAAAATTAATTTTGCGATAAAAAAATAATTGGAGTTTACTTACTTAAGAAATATGGAAACGTTATTTTTTTGACTCGAACAGACTTTTTGGTTTTGTAAAGAAGGTTCATGAATTTTGAGGAGATAGTATCAAATCGGTCTTAACACGCATTAAAGTTTAGTTAACATTTTTACGAATGCTTTTCAAAAAAGCGCTCGAACTTTCCGGCTAACTAACCGATAGATAAAAGAAGAGAAGATGAGATTAGAGAAAACTCAGCTCAATGCGATTCTAATCAAGAGATACACGGGTGGTCATTAGGAAAAATGTTTGTCTGTCTAAAAATTGTTCAGACTATATTGAAACCGTTTTCAACCAGTTCAGCTGCTTTTGGTGTTAAAAACAATGATACCCATTATAAAAAATAAATACCTAAGTCTATCTTGACACTATATTCTTGCTGGACAGCTTGTTAAAAAAAGTAAACAAAAAAAAAAACTTTTGGAATATAACTAAACATTGTTAAAAGCTGACCTTTATGTGGGCGCATTATTTGACGCAATTTAATTTCTTAATAAGATCGTAGATAAATATGATTTCTTAGCAAGTATTCAGAAACAGCAGCAAGTTCTACTAACTAACTAATTTATTTTCATTTATTATTTATAAAATATATTTAAAAGGAAAAATTATTGGTTTAGCTATTAACATTTATAATTTAACTTTCTGCTGACTCTCAGTCTCTTTCAACCACTTCTGTTGAACACCTCGCATTTTGAGCGCCCACATATATAATGCCTATAATTCAAGTTCCAGTGATTACGTTACCATTCTATAGGCAAAGTAATGAAATAGAGCTGCACATAAATTTAAATAGGTCATTTCCGTCAATACATCATTCAGCGAACCGCCAACTGTCAATCACAAAGGCATGCACATCATCAAGGACTGTCAGCGGCCATCGAATCAAAAAGCTCATTTCGCTGCATATACTTGTACATTATATTTCCAAAACGTATTTGCAGTATTTATGAGTATTTTTTGTTGTTGTTGTGTTTTGGTAACTCAGTTTCGGCGCATTATTGTTTTCGAAAGGTGCTCTAAAAACGCTTTCAATTATTTTCTGCCTGTAAGGACGCATAACGATGTGGCACTATGAGAACTCTGCCAGCTTGCAAGTGCGTCACGACTTGCCGCGTAAACGACAGTGTGGCAGTTTAACCGCTGTTCGGTAGGCGTGTATTTATGGCTCAGAGTTGGTTCTTAATTTCCATTTTATATGTGTATGTGCGCATAATAAGCAAGCTACAATAATGAAGTTAGCGCCAGAAACGACGTGCCTGTACTCATCATAAAAATAAGCAGCGATAATAAAAACCGAAAAACATAAAATTAAAAAACGCTTTCATAAACCAAAATGTAATCTTCTTTCGTAATAAGAGGCGTTAAATATGCCAAAATGCCTTTTCTCTTCACTTTTGTAAATTTGACTTTGACTTGCAGCTAACGAAGATGAAATAAAAATGCTTACCGCCACATTGTTAATATAAAGTGGAAACGCATATTATCTTTTAACAAGCAATTTTACGCTATTTTTACACACAACACACACGCAAATACTTACATAAGTACATAGTAAATCCAGTAACAATATAACTAAGCGAAAAGCTTTTCAGGCGTTCTCTACCTTGCCGTTCACATCAATCATGTGCTTCACGTCTTTTCCTCTGGTTACGGTACAATGCCAGCCACAAGAGCGCACCTACACACACACGCACAAAAATGCCGTATTAAAATAAAGGCGCTCTTGCAAATGCTAATGATGCTCATATTTATAGTTAACCAGCGTTGCCGTACTTAAGCAGCTACCCGTGCTTTATGGGTGTATGTGCACACATACACTCACACATCCACATACTTTTGTGTGCACTTTTCTCTGGATATCTAATTTACTTTATTCCTCATATTTACTCCATAGCCGTAAGCAGTGAATTTGAAGTTCACGCTCCGCAAACATATGTTAGTCAAGATGCGGCGTTTGGGGTTAGTGGTATATATGTATGTACCAAGTTGGGTATGAAATGGCAGCGTCCGTAAATTTCTTTCTGTTTGAAATTGCGTAGTACATTCATGCATTCACAAAAGTTCCTATGATGTTAATTGTGGAGCGGAGCATGAACACTCGGCTGGGTATAAGATTAAAACAAATTTTTTGTGAGATTGAGACATAAGCAAAAACAGTAATTTTTCGAAGTTCAAAATTGCGCTTATTAAAACTCTATTATTAGTTGCAGTACGTAAGTTCCTAAAATATTAAAAAAAAGTATTTTATTCACATTTTCTGTTATTTTAATAAGCTTATATGGCAGGTGCTACTAGGTTTCGCAGTCGGGTTAGTATTTTTGAAAAATAATTTATTTATTTTTTTCGAAGATCTGACTTTGAGCCCATATTACAACTGTTATATAAGCCTGACAAGAAAATATACACCACTGAAGTAAGAGGAAAAGTAGATAATTAATAATGATGTTTCCAATAGGCTCAATTTTGAAATTAGTAGGCATAAATTCGATATAGACTTCAATCAAAAAATGTTGTCCAAAAAAAAAAAATGATCTGCCCCAATACCAAAAAAAATTGTTTTTGTCATATAGTGTTATCAATAAGAATAACAAATGAATTGCTGTCTGAACTCTTGATACACACAGAACAACTAAGGGAATATGTCTTGTTCGTAAATAAATGCTCCAGGCAATAAGCATCTTGAGAGTATCGAAAAAGCGGGAGAACTTGATAAGTTTGTAAGAGATATATAGTAGACGAATTTGGATGAAGCTAACCACTTATTAGAAAAGAAATATAGGCAAGTGGTATCGTGGGAACTCATTAAAGTAAGATTATAATGAGAGTAAGGAGCGCAATTGTGCTCTCTTATAGAGGAGAACACTTAAAAACACTGCCCAAAAATTAGTTGAATTGCCGTCACAACTACACTATGGGGGTTGTTTAATAAAAAGTATCAAAAGCAAACACAACAAGAATAGTGGTTTATCAAAAAATGGCTTTTATTTTAAAATAATAGGTTGTGATAATCAAATATATAGTGTCAATTGCAATTAGAAATGATCCCAGTAATTTTTGGGAGCAATTCCAACGACTCGAACTAAAGTAATATTTAAGGAAGGATTTGCTATGCTGCAGATCATTGAAGAATGGAGCATCTTATGTGAAAAAACTGAAATTCTGGTGAATACTACTCATAAAGTAAATATTTGTATCTGAAATTGATATAACGAGTGCTGATTTCTTACTAAATGAACAAATCGAAAAAGTAAATCGTTTAATAATTCTCATATTGTATTATAAAGCATATTTCTTAAAATTCTACGATATATTGATAAAACCCACCTGTATTGGCAACTTCACATGGTAATCTTATTGTGTCCCCAGCAACGAATTTGAATGTCTCTGAACGTGAAATAAACATCGGCTCATGCTTGCTCATCAAATTACTTGACGCCAACACTGCAAATGGAAAGCAAAACAAGAAATGCAAAAAATTAATAATATAACGGTAATAATACAATCTTATACAGAAATTTGTGATATTTTAATTGCGGCTGCTTTGAAAATCACAGAAGTAATTGCTTATACGCACTGGCTTGCACAATGAGGCCACAGCAGTGATCTGCGTTAGATTTAATTTTAATTTCACTTTAAATATTATATTTACTTGGATTTCGGTTACTGTATTGTTGTTATAGTTGTGCATAGTTTGCCTTGTAATATTTATGAATTTGTGTGTGGATACGTATATGTATTTTATATGTATATGTGGGTTTGTGTGTGTAAGTAGAATGTTTAAGAGAACATATCTGTAATTTGCCTCCAATGCAAAAAATTCAGAAATTATATATATTTATTTTTAGTTTTAACATCTTTGTAGAGGACTTTAAAAATTACCTTAAATTTACTACATTTTGGCAATTTATTTCAGAATGAACTAAGTTTGTATATCTTCAACCGGATATGTTAAACTTGCCACCAAGTTTGTTACACCCAAAAGAAAATGTGGTACCCTATAAAATATATATAACTTAGATCACCCGTTATATAAATGATCAGCGTGAAGAGCTGAGTCCATTTGATTATGTCAGTCTATCTGTCTCTATATACGCGAATTAGTTTCTCAGTTTATGAGATATCGATCTGAAGTAATATGAAACTTTGTGCTTTTTTTCACAAGAAGTTTTTATTTGTCGAAATCGCCGATATTGGAATACTGTAGCATATATCTGCCATACAAACTCATCGATTGAGATCGAGTTCTTGTTGTGAAAACTTTTTTAGTTGATGAGATATCTTCACGAAATTTGCCATTATTGTCCAACACAGCGGTGCAGTCAAATAGCTTAGATCGGACCACTATAGCATATAGCTGCCATACAAACTGGCCGATCAAAATTAAGATAAAGCTCGTTTTTATGTTTGAACCAATGTACTTGTGAAGGGTATTATAATTGCGCTGCAACCTAAGTTAACGTTTTTTTGTTTTGCTAAATTTTTATTCACTATTTTCGTTTGAGAAAAGTTCCGAAATTAACTTAAGTTTATTACATTTATGGAGGCAATTTACGGACAAAATAAAGTTACAATATTTCTAAAAGTTTTATTTCTGAAACTAGAAATGATGAAACTCTCTATTACTTTAAGCGGAACGGAAATTAAAATTACGTAGTATCTGCATAATTACCACAAAGCAATTTATCAAACCACAAATGACAACAGCTGACACTTCCGCCTTGTATACGCTTATGAAAAAAGTAAGTATGTTCACTATTAGGGAGGAAGAAAGAAACTTGAGTGGTCAGGAAATGTAGTAAAAAATAAATAACATGAAAAAATCTAATGAGAACTTCGTAAATAATTATGAACTAGTCTATTATTATTTGCGCAAATGAGTTACACAAACACACACATGTATACACGAAAGTGACGCGCAGCTGCTCTAAGTGACAGCTAAAAAAGCGCCTGAATTCTTTAAGAACGCTATTAATATTAGCTTTTTACACAGAAACCGTTATGTTTGAATGCTTATATAATCTTCACAGCCAAACAATGTATACATACATACAAACATAGAAGTGCGTCAAGCTGCTTGCGTATCGCCTCAAAGGAATTAGCACTACAACAAGCTAAATATCTCTGCTTCGTATATATACCCATGACAAGTACAATTATACCAAGCTTAACTAGAAAATACAAGTAAATGGACACATATAAACATACACATATGTGACCAAGCTCTTCACACCTAACATGACAAGTCGAATCGTTGTTAATGCCAGGAGCAACGTGTCTATCAGCGCCATTGTCACCACGCATATGTGTGTATGCGCACACACACACACATACACGAAAACACATACATGCATGTAATGACTATGCGCATATCTTATCTTAACATAAAATGTGTAGCCAACAACGAATAGCAGTAAAGCAGGCATTGCCAAGCGTTATAACCTCAAAGCAATTCACTTGCTGCCGTTATGCAACATAAGTATTGTTGCTATGTCATCTAATTATGTTCCATCAGATATTGCAACCATGAATATATTAATTTTGTGATTTACTTCAACATTGCAATACACAACACTCAAACAAACACAGACACACAGTCACCTGCTTCCTTCCTGCTGCTGCCATCTCATTGGCAACATGGAGTGCATATTTTATAGATTATGCGCAAATCTACAAGCTACAGTCTGATTATTTATGAGGCTCGAAGGCACATTTCACAAATAATAATGCTCGTACGTAATTAATTCGTGTATGGATTTCGAGAAAAATAACATAAATGGCTTATGGCAGCAGGCATGCACATACACACTCACACACTTGCAGGCATTTAAACATATGTGTACCTCAACACCTACATTCCATTGCATATATATTTGGTAGCTCTCATACATATATGTGCTGGTATTCACTTAAACCGCCTCAACTAGCAAGTCTATTGAAACTCCGGTGCGCCACGACGTAAGAGTGACACTTGTTTGCAACGTAACAGGCTGTCGAATAAGCAGTAAACCCTATTGCATGATTAAATCACTTGTTGCTGGTGTTAGCATCTGTGATTATGCCACACCATTCGATAGTTTGTGAATGTTGAACGTGTGTAGTTATGAGCCGGACTGATTGAAATCTGTATATATGTATATATGTGTATAACAATATATATTATAACCATTCATGTAATTGTGCATATAAAAACTAGTAAATATTAAATTTTTAAATTCTGAATAGGCAATAATTACATCAAAAGAAAACGCAAGGAATACCATAAATTTAATTAGAATAAAGAAAAGCAATTTCGAAAATCTACAGAACTGCTTTTAGTTATTGTAAAATTATAAATTATAAATCATAAGTTATAAATTATAAATTATATTTAATTATTATTTATAAACTATAAAATAATAAATTATTAAATTATAAATTATAAAATATAAAATTAATATTTATATAATATTTTAGTATAATATTGTTTTTTTTTTACTTTTTAATAAAGTCGAATTTTGATAAAACGCCAATTCGAGTCTTGAGTGAGTGCGTCGGAATAAAGCATTAGATTTTTATTTTAACATTATATAAACTGTTCGTAATAACTTAAATCGATTCCAGTTGTCGAAACATATTGCTACGGCCACATACGAGTATAATACACAGTTTGGTTATCAACAAACCACTATACATAAAATCTAGGTTTTGGTGAAAACCTATAACATATGTTAAAGTATTTGTTTTTTTTATTTTATAAAATTATACTAAAAAGTTGACGAAATTGATGTTGAGTGTTCTTAAAATGCTTAAAGGTTGCCTACATTTAGGCGCATTGATATAAACTAAATTGAAAAAACTACAGATTCAAGGCATTTTGACAAGGAAAGCAGTATAATGACATAGCAACATGAAGCATTATTTTGTTTTTTCGATTTTAAATTTCCGGAGTTCAAAAACTTTGCAACAAAGACACAATTGGACTTTGTAGAAAACAATTAAAAAGAAAAATGATCTGCTTTTCCAAATAACAATTCAGCGGTTATATAGCATTCCTTCAGTATAAAATAAAATGCTAAAAAATTTGCAAAATTTTTTTCTGTATAATTATTTGCCATTTTTTATTTTTAACTTGTTTAAGGAGCACACCAAGTGTAAAGTTGAATGAAAATCGATATTTTATGCCTTGCAATATAAATAGATAGGTTATAACTTTAAAATTTTATATCAACTTCTCAAATTGCTTTGAGTTACAGCCTTCTAAATATTTTAAATAGAGTGTTTACTTACAGGCAAATAATCCGAATTAAATTTCAACAAGCAAAAACGAACATAAATTTGGGCGAAATGCAACTTTATTTTTAATAAATGCCGCCACGTTGTTAATTTTAGAATTTTTTCGACCGTAGATCATTGTACGGACAATAATTTCAAGTAGAGATTTTTTTTAGATTTTATCTTTTGGCTGGGATCCTTTAGCAGTTAAGGAACTTTAATTTTTAGCGACGTCGGTGATTGCAGGTACTTCGAAAAATACTTGATGCTTTCTTTAAAATTTTTTTCTGTGTATAAATATAATATAATATTAAAATTTAAAACAATTGATACAGCAGTTTTTTTTTGCAATTGTCAAAAATGGCTTTTTTAGCGCTTTTCTAAATATTGGTTAGTTTGAATTTTCTACCTTATCATTTTTTCTAATAATTTAGTAAAAGTAAATACACTTCAAAAGTAATTACAAGGTTTAAATTTTAAAAAGAATTGTGATCAATCCTTGTTTTCTGCTGTTATTTCTCAGCATTACTACAGAATCAAGCTTGCAGCCTAGAATTTTATATAGGTATCAAATATGCTACAAGAAGCTTAATTTTAAAAAAACTTATGGTTAAACATAAAAAATATGTATGTAAGCGTTTTCATTTACTTTATATATTATAAGACAGCCATGCCACAAGCTTTTAAGATCTTTAAACAAACTGTGGTAAATGCAGTAAATAATCAAGCAAATAATACATTCTTTTACAATACTTTGCTTACACAAAAAAAAAACCTGCTCAACTTATTACCAATAAATTTACTGTTATACACTTATTTACCAAATTTATTTAAGCTTCGAAAGCTTGAGCAAAATATATGCATTTGATATGCAAATTGTAAATAGTTTCCATCCTTTCGTGCAACTATCCGAAATATTTCTCTTATTAAATCCTATTAAAATATTATAAATTATATGCGCACATATACGCACGGTCGCATGCGAATGTGGTCAAAATGAATCCTATTAGTAAAATTATAAATTTCATGGAAATTGTTAACGTTTCCGATAAGCCAATTCACTTTTATCAAGATTCCGGAGAATGTCATAAATTCTATTAGAGCTAATCTCTTTAAGTTCATCTATAACAACAGCTGGCAAGCCAATGTGCTTGTGCATATAATGTGGAGATGTGAGAGTATGCTATTATGTGTCTTAATGTGTATGTTCGGCATTTACATATGTTGAGTAAACAATTATTTAGCGCTCCGCCTAAGTAAACCATTCATTTGCCGTAATGACCATGTCATTGAGATTAGCTTATCCTGACAGCAGCTATTTGTTCATTAATGCAAAATTATGCTAATAATTTGTGGGCAATTATTTGAAGAAATTTCCATTTTTATGTAATAATAATAATTTACCAGTGAAGTGTAGAGACATATATAGAATATAGCAATTCGAACAACTATGAGCAGGGCCATTGTTGAAATTATTTTCTCTTTTCCTTTCACAAAATTTCTAAATAATACATAAATTTTATATTTTGATTCAGTAGAGAACAAGAATATAGAATGTACGATTTCTTGTTTTTGTGCTGCTACAGATTTATGCAAAATGCCTACATCCCGGCTCACTTTAACATGCTAAATTAACGATTATTATTTTTTACTCGGAAAAAAGCGAATCAAAGTAGTATTACGCATTTTGCTTCAGATGCACTGAGTAAAAAAAAATTTAAAATATATTTCCATACTTCATTTTCATACTCAGTATTACATATTGTGCATACATTAATCACAAGTAGTCAGAAATATGTTTTACAAAAGTATTTCAAAGGTAATTACTTCACATACTTACTGCTCTTCAAATGATTTGTTCCTCTTGAGATATAGGAAAATACTCCTACAAGTATGCAAACATTTTGCGCATATTTTGTGATCGTGTTAGGTTTATTTCCGTTACGGAATTTCTTGATTCGGTCGCCGCGCTCAAAGCCCGCGATAAAAGCAATGCAATAGCTTAAAAAACGTAAGAACAAAAAAAATCTTTACTTTATTGCGTATACCCAAATTATTTTCAGCTGTGAATTTATTAGGCCTGGCCTTTTTGTATTGGCTATGCGTTACTCAATGCGCCCAAGTCTAGCAACATTTTACGGCTATTTTCTGTGTTACATACTTTATAGAAAAAAACGTTAGTAAAAAAGGCGTTGTAAGTAATTCTTATATTCAGAAGTATAAAGCCTCTTCAACATTATTTCAATAACGAGACTTTCGGCTAGCAATAAGATTTTCTCTTATCTATGCAATATGCCCTTAAACTTTCGCTAATTTGCTGGATTAACTACATGATGTTGAAATATGTAACGGCTACTACCGGTGAAACTGAAAATAGTTATGCGACTTGAAATTTTTGCACGATTTTCTTAGATTAGTTTGTAAGGTAATAATCTTAAGAAAACTTAAGATTTTGTAAGCTACTCTGATATGTAAATTTTTTTCACTTTTTTGCCAAAAATCAAAATTTATACTATTTTTTCGAAAATTACATGTAATAAGAATTTTGTTGGGCTTGGGATAATTGTAAGCAGAAATGTTTGGCTCACCGCCACACACCTTCTTTCGGAGGTTCTCCTAGAGATTTTCTATGGGATCAAGGGAATCCTGAATTTTTCAGTACGATTCACCGATAAAATGTCTCACCAAAAAAAAAAAAAATATTAACGAAAAAACGCGATTTAACACCTTAAAAAACATAATTTTTTTTATAATAAATTGATCAGAAGTATATAATTTTTCTATTTAACAAAACGCGACTCAAGCAATTTTGATATAATACCACAGTTATTGCATATTGTTCTTTAGAGAGGTCTAACTGTACCAACAGGCGATTAAAGCTAAATTATAGATAAACGACATTACTTCTCACTTAAGTAGATATGTTCAAAGCAAATATTAAGTGTCATTAATTTCGTTGTGCATTTGTATGCTGAAAATTACTTTATATAAGAATTCTCAAATGGAATTTTCGAAATGGTTTAATTAAAAAATTGCATTGTGGTCGAAATTCAATTGCTATTGAGATGTGCTACTCAAATAAGACCACTTCATTAGAAGACGGAAAGTTCAAAAATGCAAACATCGACTTATACACGTACATACTTGTAGGTATGTACATATATAGAAATGCACCAACATGAAAATATATACACATCTCTTAATAAATAAAAATAAGTAAAAATAATTTGAATTTAGTCTGAAAAAATGTGTTTGCTTTTAAGATTGGTAAAGTAGACTTTTTCAAATAAAAATAAAGCAATAAATGTATATGTATGCGTGTTAGGGTGTCCGTTGATTCCTAAGTTGATACAATGGCTTATAAATGCTGTGTTGCTCATAATACATAGTACACTGTATGATGGGCTCATTGAACAAAATGAATAACTTTAACTGCAAATTTAAATTTTTAATAATTCAAGAAATTTTTTGTAGGTCCGAAAATTTGGCATTAAAATAAAATTTTATATTCCATGGAAAAGAAACACAGAGGCCTGGTAGAAATTTAAAATAAACAGCTTGTTTACGTGAAAAAGATTTTTGTGCAAAACTGAAATTTCAAGGGTCATCAACAATAAAAAAATAAAAAAACTGCTAAAAAATTATACAAATTGGACTAGTAAATTATTTTAGCCAGAAAGCCACCATACACACATTTAGAAAGCTACATATAGTAATACATATATACAATTCTTCAATTGACAGTGCCGCATGCTGTTACATATAAAGCTATCTTCAGAGAAATCTAAATACATATGTTTGTCGATCCGTTCGTTCGTTTACATTCATTCTGCCACAGAGCCGAGCCTTGGCAGCTTTACAGTTTAGCCTAAGTAAATTAATTGAATTGAGTTAAGCTTGTTAAGCTTATAGCTGTCCATCTTGTTTTCATTATCGTAATTTTGATTTTAACTTATAGACAGCAATTTGTCGACGACACAATCTGCAGTGTTGGCGTCGCGTCGGACGTCTGAGCAGCGAGCAGCATTTGCACAATATATGTGTGTGTGTGACTGAATGTAAGTGTTTGCCTGCAGCAAGGATGAAGGCTCAGAGGCATTTTAATTTCTTATTCATCAATTAGTTTACATATTTGATAGAAATGTAATAAATCTAAAGTTTTGTATGCAATTTATCGCCACAATAAGGCCACAAAACAAACACAACAACGAGCGCTTACAAACATACATACATATATACAATGATTTGTATGCAAGCGGGTGTATAAATACATGGCGCCAGCAACTAGTGCTATCTGCAGGTCAGTGAGAGTTCTGTACGCATACATGCGCCTAAGAGCATACTACAGCGTTGGGTGTTTGTGTGTTGTAAGACAGTTGTTATCCGTTGCCCATTTAAATAGGTATGCACGTACACATGTGTGTGTGTGTGTGTGCGTGTGTATAGATATAAGGCGCAATCAACATTTGTCCGACAATTTTCAATCGCATTTTCGAATTGAATTTAATTTGTCAATGACTTGCCATTTTGTATATTGCATACCAAACTGCCTAGCTAACTGCAAGCAGCCACATACATACACACATACACACATATAAATAAACATATATATATATCTGTACACCACTTTCTTGGGCAATTTTCCTTAAATTAATTGTAATCGATTTATTTGACATAAATAAATGAGGAAATTGTGATTAGACTTGTACTTATTGATTGAGAGGTGTTCTAAGGCGGGAAATCGTTAAATATCCTTTGGAAAATTGTTTTCGATTTGAAAGTGATTAATTTTGAATAAATTCATTCGATGACTAAACGACAGTTAATACACCCAAGGGCATAAAGATACATTTGGAATGTCGAACGTCGAATTGCAAATGACTAATGAATTTCCAAAGAAAGGCCCTCCAAATACCGATTTGGTTGGAATATCTCTTCCAGATGAAGCTCGGTGTGTGTCGTTTGTTTGTGGCCAGTAAAAGTTAGAGGCCACTTTGAATACAGCGAGTTCTGTCTGGAGCTCCTTTTTAGATACTGGTTTATAGCGTGTGCTTATTTCAAAGTATAATATGCGAAACAAGCTTTTTTTAAAGAAGCGGAGAAACAATTATACGTATATAGGATTATCGCTACAAAATGAGCTTTCAAAGCTTTTTATAAAGAGAGAGCCTCGTGATTCTTCGATAGTAAAATAAACTGAGCTTATTATGAAAAATTTGTCAAAAATACAAAAAAAAAATGCCCCAACTCAATACTCAATTTCATTTATGGTTCATCTATTAATCTATTAGGAACTGACTATTTAGAAAGTCTTAGAACCCCATTAGCAGCAAAGTTGTCCATACAAACTTTAACTCTTAAAGTCTCTACTCAAACAGAGGCATTGCTTAGTACATATTTTTTCCCTAATTGTAATTAATCCAAAACAGTAATTGTCTTCAATTTGCGAATACTATCCAAGCGAAATGACCTTGACCCGCAGTAAATATCCTTCAGGAAATAATAAAGATGGTTGTGTGAGGTATCAATCGTATATATGTATGTATGTATGTTTGTAAATGTGTGTGTGTGCACAATCAATTAATTTCAATGACACTTGGTCCGCGCAGCACACTCCCGACATTTTTTTTTGCTTTCAATATCGTTCACTATTTCTTACGATTTTTTTGTTATTTTTGCCATCTAACAAGCTCCGATTTCCCATAACATAGTCTGGTTTTTTCTTTTTTAAAGATTTTTTTTTCAATTTTCTTCGCCTCGCAATAGACAATCCAAATGCCGCTGCGAAAGCAGTGACAACGATAGCAACAGCAACAATAAACACAACAACAACAGCAGTGGGAACATGTTAATACATTTAAGCAAATATGTCAACAGAGCAAAGTGCCATTTCGTGCTTTCTTTCGCAATTCCTCAATTACACGCTGTTTTGGCACAAGTCGCTGACGTTCGACATGCAACATACGACGGCCGAAGAGGCGACGACCAACACCATGCTCTCGACGACATTTGCCTGTTTGATCTTGTTCGCTGTATTCCCCGGGTCGGACGTGCTGACCATCTTGACTGCTGTTGAATCAACACCGCAGCAATATAGCGGCATTTGACATTGGCTTAGAGCGGCAAGAATAGAAAAAAATTTGAAAGCGAGCAGAAGAAAAATTCAAAAAGCATGTGTGTGTGTGCGATTGTATATATATGGCTGTGCGTGCGCTCGAAGTGAAGTGTGCGCCAATGCCTTAGCTGCGTCGTGCTCGAATTGATTCGATTTCGCTGTGGGCACAATAATGAAGTGTCAAACGTCGTATTTATCACCAAATATCGAGTCCGTGGTGTGGCGAAAAGGCCGCCAGTATGCCATGGCACCAAAAACAACAACATTGACGCACAAGTCGTAGTAGACAGGAAACTCACGCATGTGTTTGTATATTTGTGGGCCCTTGAGGTTGCTTATGAGTGTGTGTATGTATATATCTGCCTGTGTGTGTTTGCGTGTGTTTGACGGCCAGCAAGCAGGCAAACTAAAGATTTCGAATTTCTGTTTTGCACAATTTCTGCGCCGGCGAGTGCGTGTAGACAGCGATTGCTCGAAGGTGCCTCATACCCTTTTCTCGCTTATCTAGTCTTAGTTGGAACATTGTGATTATTGCGTATCCGTTTTGTGTTAAGTTGCCTTGTTTGTTTTGTTTATTTGTGTTGTTTTTGCTTTGAATCCACTAGTATTGATTTAAGCTTCGCTCCTGTTGGCATTTATTTGTTTTTCTTTTCCATTTTTTGTTGTCGAGATTTTGTTTTTTGTCCGCTTTTTCAGGTTTTTTTTTTTTTTGAACTTTTAACGCATAATCCGTTTTCCGTTGTCTGTTTTCCACTGTCGTTTATAGACTTTGTTTGCTTATTTTCTTATCTTGCAATTTTTACTCTTTGCGCCTAAGGGTAGACTTTACCGGTACCAGTGACTTCATTTTTTGCGTTTTTCTATTTTAGTTTTATGCTTTTTTTGTTTTTTTCTTTCTTTTGCGCTATCTTTGTTTAGGTTGTTGACAAGATAAAACTGTCAACGCGTGTCTTTTTGCTGTCAATTGGTAATAATAATGAAATAATGTCAAATTAAGGCAACAAACGGAAGTCGATAATTTGTGGATAAAGGCGAGATTATTGTGGTAAAAATCTATGTACCATTTGTGTTTCAAAGCACCTTTTGTCTATTGTTTGTGGTTTGTTCGTTTGCAAATGTTGTCGATACAGGTAATAGGCTAAAAATATAGCGCAGAACGCATAGCGATAGAAAGTAGGGACAACTTAAGTTTTTTGGTGTGAAGGCTATAAAGAATAAATGTAGATAATTTAAAGTTTTTTTTTTGATTTTATGATAAGAAACATTAAAACCAAACAGCCTATGCCAAAACAGCGAGCATTTTACAAAGAGCACAATATTACCTAGAACAAAGGGCGACATATAAGCAAAATATATACAACTTCCGCTGTTATAGATAACTCCATCATCATTTCAGTCCTTCCAATTAACGTTAAATTTTATATTTCTGAGAGTGGAACTTTTCAGATATATTGTACAAGTAATTTACTCTAAAGAGAGTTTACAGAGTAGAAATGAGCATGAGCTTAACCTTATTTTAAGAATTCCTCCACTTTCCAGTGGAAAAGCGTATATATACGTTTTGATCAACAATTTCAGCTTAGCTAAACATATTTAATAAAAAAAATAATTGATCTCCATCAATGGTGTGAATTGCATATGAAATAACAATAAAAACAATACTATGAAAATTTTTCTCTAACGCAATCAGTCAGGCTGTCTAAGCGTGAACTTAAAATGGAACGATAAGAGCAAGATTGGTTTCAGTTTGTGTTACGGTAGATAGAAAATATGAAAATATTGATGCGACAGAGCACAGTATAAATAAGTACAATATATTGTGCAAAGAAAAACTAATGATCGAAAGCCAGTATTACTTTCTCAGTTCAAAGGAAGGAAAAATCAATTGTACACAATTGTATTAACATTTTAATAAATTTCCTTTTCTACTTCGTATTATAGAAAATCTTATTTGGAAATAATTTTAGAATTTCTAATACCATATATCAGATTGAAAATAAGAAATAAAAATTGTAATCTTTAATGCTGGATCGAATGTTTATCCCAGATTTTTATTTATAAATTGAAAAAACAGCGGTATAATCCCTTGAGTATGTTTACTACCTCTGCCATACAAAATCAAAATAATGACCCTTTTAAGCCATTAGAAATGTGTACCGAGGGAAGGGTACTCCGATACAGCCATAGTTAACATTTTAACGTTTGTTTGTTTTTTTATTTCAACCATCAAATTAAAGAAGTATAAAACCCACAGTTAAGTGCTTTAATACTATATGAAAAGAAATTAATTAAAAGAAAATTGTAGTAAAACGCTTCGTTAAATTTTTTTACTGACCACGAAGCTTAACTGGAAATTAAATAAGGCAGATATTTTTCAATCCTTGTAAATTGATGTATATATAAGATTGGATATACTATAGTTTAATGCCGAAATTAGTCTACGAATTACCCCAACTCCCACATATTACAAATATTTATTTTCGTTATTGTAACGAACCTTTTGCAGAATATGTCATTCAATGTGTGAGTTATACATTTATAAAGTTTCTTGAAAATACAATCTCAAGTATACCTCAACAATATCAACATTAACTTATTTAGCCCATCCCTTTCGTTGTCCCCAATATAGCCTGTATAATAATTTCCGACTTTCCACCTGACAAAATGTGTGATACTTTAATAAAATCACATGAACAAGTTTTCTTAAAAAATAAAAGTGAGTCGGTGACCTTTAATATAATTTAATAAAATATCAAAATTGATTGTAGTACATTTAAAATTTCGACGAATAATTAATGTTGAATTGTTTCGCCACAATTTTTAATATAGAATTTTTGTTCCTTACACTTGAAGGTATTTTCCCTGCTTTGATCCTAAAAAGTTGCAAGAGTATAAATTATTCGGTTACACCCGAGCTTAGCGCTGCCTTACTTGTTCTGTTTCTCTTCTATGTAAATTTAACAGAAACTTCCATAAAACTATTTTATATAACTTTCGAATAAAAATTTTGTCATATTAATTAATACCTATTCAAGCGTGTATCACTCCTCCAATGTGGAAATGAAAAAAATTAAAGTATTTTCTTTCTTTTACACACGCAAAAACCTTTAAAGGTAAAGCGAACGCACCCACACACTAATAACTCGTCCGTACCAGTATTTTTACTTGTATTTGACTTACGCACAACTTTGCACTTCACTTGATGAAAATAATTAAATTTTCCCTTTATTACTCGACGGCCAAGCACACAAAGGCGTTTGTCGAATTGTTGCCAAGCAACCCGTCAACCAAGCGGCCAACTGCCCCTGGAAATATGCTACGTGCGATGATCTAAGAATTTAAAAAGGAATTTCTTAATGAAAATATCACAGCGGCCGCTGCAAACTTTACGCAAACATTTCCTTCTCAGGCAACCTTTTCGCTCCGCAAGACAACTAATAGACAATGCAAATGTGTGTGTGTCGCAGCAGAGAGGAGAATGAAGTGAACTAAAAGGCAAAAAGAAAAAAAGAAATAAAGTGAACGAGCAGAAAATGGCTCGCAGGTTTACCGCTAATGCGTACTCGGGTTGCCTGGCTATAAAAGAAGCGACAAGCAAATATAGAAAAAGGGTTACAAGACAAACACAAACAACACAAACAAAAAGCGATGTGGACTTGGGGCCAACTAGTGAGCTGGGCAAAAGCTCGTAGGCGAAATGACTAAATAATGAGAAAACAAAAGTAAGATTAGAAAAAAATAATCAAAAGAGTAAGTTTTGCATCACTACGTCTCTTAACCGAATATCTTACAAAAACAAAGAATTGGAAATATATCCAAAAAAAATGCTGGAAGTTTAAGTTTGTTTCCCACAGTGACTGTAAACTAATCAGTGCAGAAAGAGGAAGAATTAAATGAAATTCTACTGTCTCCACCGCATTCTATGCTTTACGTTTTATTAATTTTGCGAGTTCATTGCACCCGTTGAGCTTTTATCGAACATTATGCATTTTGTTCCACCGCCGCAAGCAACAAGTTTGCAAATAGTTCGAATATGAAGAAACTTTTCGGAGACGTTTGCTTTCTTATGGCAGTCTTTGTTCTCTTAAATATGGACAAGGCGGGACAGCTGACAAGCAGTGTATAATATGTGGTGTGAATGTTTAGTAGCATCTTAGAGTAAAAATATTGAGTAGAACAAATGGCGGTGTGTGTGACAGCGCTGCGCTTTGAGAAAGTTTATAGTAGATACTTCTAAATGTATGTGTATATGTATGAGTATGAGTGCGTTTGATTGTAATTACAAGTCCATTATTTAATTGTGGCGAATAAATGCATTAACCGCTCGTTGGTCTGGAAAGTTAAAAACTGAAGTGAGAAGTTGGATTGCTAACGAATCTGATGCAATTTTATTCTTATCAGCTTGCACCAAGCCCCATCCAAACTCTGAGTACGAGTTCTTAATTAAAGACTGCGCTCAATTTGTTCTTTGAAAATCACTCAGTAGTTGTATTGTAGATCGAATATAGACCTTGAGTGAATTGTGTTTGAGCTATTTGCTACTTAAGTTCTCTAAAAGCAATATTAAAATTAATTAACAAGTAAACCTATATATAAGTCACATAAACGCGTTTCTTTTTTGATTTTTTTTGCAAGAGGCATTTTATGTAATAAATAAATATAAAATATTTATATTTACACAATTTAATGTAAGTTAATAATCGGTGATTCATTTTGGATTCCAGTGATACTGTAGCTGATTTTCTGGTGTATCTCCGAAACGAGGTGTGTGACGGTGAACACGATTTTTCTTTTTAAATTATCGCAAATGTAAATATGGCGGCTTCCAAAAAAAATCGTTTTTTGTAAAAAAAAATGTTATTTCAGAGTGGCTTGAAAAAACGAAGTTATTACAAAAGTCTTATTCCTTCTATCATGACATGACAAATATGGTGTATCTAAGAAGATCGTATGTATATTTCAAGTTAGTCGGTCTAACAGTTTTGTACAAATAACCATACTCTCACTGACTCTGAAAATAACCATTCAAGCAAAATGTTTTTAAATTTTTTCGCGCCGCTAGTAAATAAAGTTTAGTTTTTTAAGCAAAAACTAAGCATAAACTGTCAATAAAGAAATGTGCAACTTAATTTATCATAAATCCAGAACCAAAAAAAAGGTGCAATTTCGATTTTAAGTTTCATCGAGAAAAACCGAAAATTTGAAGTTAATCCGGCAGATTATATCGGAGATGTAATATATATATGCTGAGAACTATTTAGAAATAACCACATAATATCACCTTGTAAATGAATTTAAGTCCGACTGATCTACTTTTTCCAGTAGTTTTAGCAATAACTGTCGATATATTGTATAATAATTAATTAATTGTTAATTACATTGTAATTAGAATTTCGATTTTCTTAATAATACTACGACTTTATGGTGGAATTAAGCTTTAAAGTTAAATTGCTTTTCCAAATCTCTCAAACTCTTAATAAAAAAAAAAAAATTAAAAAATATCCAACTTCAATAAAAATAACTAATAAAGCTTACATACTGTATTTTCCAACTTAACCTAACATCATCAGTAGTCTATTCGAAAAACTACCGAAAAAGTTAACAGCCAATTTATAGTGTTTAATGTGTCTAAATTACAACTAAATTATAAAGTATCATTCTCTGATGATTCTCTGCGCTGCGTATGTCTTCCGGCCACATTAAGAAATAACGTCTGCCGGAATCCCAAACTTTCTTCAAACAAATTTAGATGAAGCTGCAGAATGCCAATAAAAGAATGGCAGCAAAGCAAATGCAACTGTTAACTTAAAAATTGGCGGTGATGAATTATTCAGTTGCATTGAACTGCAGCAA
Source organism: Bactrocera oleae (assembly GCF_042242935.1). Classification (NCBI taxonomy): domain Eukaryota; kingdom Metazoa; phylum Arthropoda; class Insecta; order Diptera; family Tephritidae; genus Bactrocera; species Bactrocera oleae. Next base: position 86,566,640 of record NC_091536.1, on the reverse strand, counting down.
ACGGCATAAAATGAGAAATGAGACGTCGCTGTCGCTTCCTAATATCGCTTACATATAATATATAATATTTTAATATTATAGTATATATCTAGGAGCGCTACCACCAGCGGCTACCATCCGCAACCAACATTCGTCGCCATTATCCACCATTAGCCAACGCGTCGATGACAGCAACTGATTTGCCGAGCACGTCAATTGTGATAAAACTTTCAAATTGGCCAAAGCCACGTCGATGTGGCGATTTCTGATTGCGATGGCGATGTTGATAGCGAGGTCGTTGTCGATTGCGCTGCCGGCGACGGCGCTAGAAAGTAATGGGGACCAGCAAACGAAGTCGTCGGTGACAACTTTAAGTGAAACGTGCCAATTTGCATAGGTTTGGCGGACACTAAGCCATACCCTCGCCATTAATGGCAAACACGAGACCGAAAGTCATGAAGGTGACCCTGCCGTGCGCTCGCCGGCACGTTCGCTCTTATGCCTTCACACCATATTCGTTAGAGTTTTAGTAGAAAAATGATGAGCGGCGCTTGATAAAGTTTATGCAACGTCGCTAAGACAAAGTATACATATATATATATACATGAATGTGTGTGTGTTCGGATGTGCAGGTGGCTGGTTGGAGATTTTCGGTTGTGATTTGCACACGGCGCTCGCGTGCAATGAAAGAGGTTAGAAGCGGCGCGTGCAGGGTTGCATGGGGCTGGTGGTTGCACGGTTGACTGCTGACTCTGAGCGTAATCGACGATTAAATTGGCCGTGTTGGACGTGAAGCAAAGTTGAAGTAATATCGGCTCACTCGACGCCTTGCAGATTTATTTCCGCAATTTTTTTCTTCCCACACTTTTCACTTCGCCGGAATTTGCAATATGATGTTGGCGTGCATATTTTGCGCTGAATTTCGACGGCCGCTTAGTGAGTGGCGCCTTGAAGTGAAAATTAGGCGCTTATTGTGAGTTTTTGTGGCGCCACGTCGATGACTACTATTCATGCGTTGCTGTGGAGTAAAATTTTTTTCAGTTCAAATTTTATTCCTTTTCTCTACAATAGCTGTGTTAGTGTCGCAGCAGCCGCAAGTTCAGCGCTCCAGCGCAACAATTGCACTTGAGCGTTGCCATACAAATTGACGATTGTATGTTTGTTATGTTCGTCGAGACTTTGTAAGTATGCTGCCATTTGCGGCAATGTTGCAATCAAGTGAATGACGTACAACACTGTCAGACCAAGAAATTAACAAACGTATCTCACTGATTTCTGTCGAACTGCGCTGCTGCTCCTCAGCTTTGGCCTTGCAACTGTGGACTGTGCAACTTATCCACTTGGCGCTCATAGACGTTGGGCTGACTGAAGGACTGCCCACAAGCAGTAGTGGTTAGTAGAAGTAAGAAAAATTTTGGTTGCAAGTTTGTTGGCGCATGTAATATAATTTTTTTTGGCTTATGATTTGATATACTTTTTGAAGTTATTTCGAATTATTTTATTATTATTTATTAGTTTTACGAAAAGATTCGGTGTATTTTGGTATTTAAAATCAGAGTTTGCAAATTTTCGTCGTTAAAGTATACAACGAAATATCAAGTAACTAAAACATTTTAAAACGGTTTTTGTTTTTTAAGTGTAGAAGAACCTTTAACGGTGCATATTGTTGTCGACTTATCATTTTCGCGGATTTCAGGCATATTTTAAACTAAGAGAGTTCTGTTGAGACCTTCAATTTACAGAAAACTAATATTTTAGAATGTTTTTTATCCAAGGTACAGCTATTAAAATAATATTTGTGCACTTTCGCTTTGAAAATCAATCTGTCCAAAAGGGCTAAGGAACTTAAAAAAATTGTGAATAAAATGGTTGCAGAAAGTTCGATGGAATTTTATATAATTTTTCGAAATGCATCAAATAAAACATATTTTCATGAGTTGTCGAAGCTAATTATGTCGTATTCGTACTTAAGCCTTTCAATTTTTATTATTTGATTTTATTGTTGTTGTTGTTGTTTAAAACTAGGACTTATAAATTGTGCAAACAAAAAATAGAAACAGTGGTTAAATATACCTTTTTCGAAACGGCAATATTTTAACAATCTAGTTGAGACTTAGCTATAAGATAATTCTTATATTATTTTCCTTGCACCATGTGGATACCTCTTAGTAAATTTTTGCGGAGAATATTTCCGATGTTTTAACGGTTATTCAGTGCGAAAAATTTCTATATAAATTTTACCAAAATTCTACCAAAAATACATATATTTAGCAAAAGACCCTTAAACATAGGGTATGTCAGAATGAACGCTTTGCTTTCTGTGCTACTCTCTAATAAATGGGGAGTCTTGCTTAGTAAAATATAAAAATATGAGACGTGTTCTACTTTTTTCTTCACTTTGCTTCGCTTGGATGTAAATGAACTAATACAAAAGCATACATCGAGCTTAGCTGTCAAAGCAACAGACTGAAGCAAAACGAAGCAAGAGTTGTATGTGAAACAGTTATTAGGAATAACTACGAATTATTATCGAATTTAGCTTTAACCCTACGTAGGTTGTCAGACGCTTGCTTTTCAAACTATTGTTTTCACAAAAGCGTGATTTTACTGTCGAATTCCGCTTAAATACCTAGAATATACTCGCAATATTTTTAGGCTTAGCCGTGTACTTATTATGACACCACATTTCGTAGAATCAGGGAAGTTTGTAACACCCAAAAGTAAGCGACGGAGACTCTACAAAATATATATACAGTTATGGCAATCGAATATTCTAGATAATCCAAATTATGAACTTGCGCTTGTAAGGACCAAGTCTACCACTCAACAATAAGTAAGTAAACCGAATAGTAAACCTCAACAAATCACATCGTTTTTAAAGCGATAATGGTAATTTACTTTTGTTTGCAAGTTTCATGCCACGCCTCTGCATTAACTTGGTGCGAATGTAACGAATTACTTTGCTTTGGGTGTAGGATTTCATGTGAAAAGCAAGGCTCATGAATATTTCACTCGCAATCACATTGTTTTTCGCAAACTTTCGAGATTGTTTTAACGTGCTCTCGTAAACTTGAATGCCTGCTGCCATGACAAGCCGCACCGTGCCACGTCACGCTAATTCATGGCCGAAGCACACTTACAAACACACGCGCGCACTCGAGAGCTGCCACAGCCACTTGGCCCGTGTAGGCAGCCAAAGTTTCGCGCTTTTGCAACGATGAAGCTAACTTGCCACTCACATGCACACACATTCAGACAGCGCTGCAACACTAACTGGCACACATACACATACAACCACGAACATATTTATACACGTGTTTACTGGTAAGCACAAGGCTCAGCGCTCTTAGACTAAGCCGCTGTATGTCTATTAGCGTGTGTGTGCGAGTATACCGCCCTTGCTGCATCAGTAAATGTTAGTTTTCATTTCGCCGAATTTGCGGTTGGTCTTGTTGCATATTTAAGAGCCACATGCCGCACAAGCATCGCCGGCAGCTGGCAACGTGCGCTACCGCGCTTCGTGCGATTTAAAAATTCAGCCCAACTCAGCTGCTACCTTGACCGATACACAGACACATGCATGTAAACATATTGCTATGCAAGTGTTTTGTAGTTGCTGTTGTTGCGCTTATGTTACCATGGCAAGGTGATCGCCGTTCGCAAGAGTAACGCAAGAGTAACCGGAAATTTTATGCTTTTAGCGAATTATATCCCCGAGTAATGCGAATTAGCTAGCCATACGGCATTGTTGTTACAGTTCTTATGGTATAGCCAACTGCTGCTCTTAACTGACCTGTAGCACGTTCAAAAATGCGCCCAATGCCAATCAAGTTTTTCGTTAATGTCGTTTTCGTTGTTGTTGTTGTCTGTTTATTATGACAGTGATGTTACGCTCGCGCTTCCAGCATTGCCAAGCGCAATGACTGATAGTTATAGCGCAAATGCGGAATGTGGCATTGCTGGTGGAAGGCATTTGGATTCTGCGAGCCTTTTACCGTAATGAGTTTCCAACGCAATGCACATAATTACTTGATTATAAATTGTTTAGTTGAACAACTTATGAAAATTTAACGCAATCAAAATTTTCTTACAAATCTCTTTTTGTGTGAATATGTGTTTGGAGGCGGTCTTTTCATATCCTGCTAATTATTAAGCAGCCGATTGTGATTTATTGTCGATACTGTCCAAAATAATTTATAATTGGTTGCTTACTAATTCAATTGTTAGCAGCTACTCTTATCCAAAATTCCCAAATCTGCTTAAACTCACGGGGATATATGTATATTGAGTTTATAACTATATTCGTGCGGTTTGCCAAGAGATGACGTAACTTGATTATTATTCCATTATTCAAATATTCCGAATATGTGTTGGAAAGCTATTGTCTGGTTGCGCCCTTTTTAGTATATGTCGTGTAACAATATATAATTTTTCAATCAAATATATGAAACTTTGTGCTTTGAAAGAGTGGCAAGAACGGCAAATCCGAATATTCATTTCGCCAAGGTAATGCTCTATATTTAGTGGGATCAAAAGAGCGTGCTCAACAATGAACTTAACAAAACGGAGGAAACCTTTCGATAACAACTCATCAAATTAAAACAAGCGGTTTCCAAATTTGTTACAAAAAGTTTTTATAATTAAAACTGAAATTGAAAACTTAACTAAATATGTAAAACTTATTGTGAGTACATAATGTTGCGTTCTATGACATCTTTATCGTGTGACTGTTTAACTACCAGTGAGTTGTAGAAGAAATAGAAGTTCTTAGAAAAATTCAGCTAGGGATAATTGTAAGTAACTAATAGTTTTAATGGTTTGGATATTCTCTCAAATGCTGATGTGAAGAGAACACACAGAATAATAGCATATAAAATTGTGCTGCCAGATGTGTTGGATCCATACACCATCATGACAATGTTCGGCCTCGTGTTGCAAGACCGGTTAAAAACAATTTGAAAAACAAGCTGGGAAGTTTTGCCTCATCTGTCTTATATTCCAGGTTACCGTTAGTTTCGGTCAATGCAGAACATACTCACGGGAATACGGTTCACTGCAGAACAGGGTTTCAAAAAATGGCTTGGTTCATTCATGGCGGCAAAAACGGCGGATGGAATCCAAAAACTGCCAGAAAGTTAGGAAAATGTCATAGCTACAGATGGGCAATACTTTCATAGTACCATTGTACATCTTTTTCTAAAATAAGGGTTCAAATTGTGAAGAAAAAAAATGCACGAATATTTTTATAGACCCAATAATATAAATATTATATATGTATATCTATAATTAATAGAAAATTTCCTATTCGATATTATTATTTAGTTAAGAATCTCTAAAAAATATTATATTATTTTGAACTATAGAACAGCTGAACAGACGATAATGAATGCCATTCACCTTCAATATTTTCTTTAACTTAAGTTGTAAATAAATTTTCTTGAATTATTTCAAACTCCATTAACTGATACCATCTAATATCCATGACGTCTGATGCCCTAACATAACCTCCATAAAGTAACGCAATTCTTAAATATTATTAAGCGCCTATATTCCAGCCACGTGCTCTCATTTCTTGCAGCCCAAAAGCAAAAAGTTAGCACTCCAAACTTTACAGTTATGTGTGCGCGCTTAGTGACACTGAAATCGAAAATGATAATCTCATCGAAGCAATAAAACTGTCGACACTTCCAAAAGATCGCTGGCACACAACTAGTCACAATGTAAGCCACAATTTGCCGCATACACTTAGATATGCTTGACCGGTTGACTGCTCGCCTGTTCGCCTGGCGCTAGCCATGTGCACGCCTCGAGGAGTTGCAATCAAAGACCAACGAGCAGAACCCTCGAATTTGACTCGAAAGCACTTCCGATTTTATCATCAATGAACTGAACTAAGCGAGCGAAGCCGAAAAGAAATGAAACCTCACAAACATGAATGCACATAGACATACACACACACACACACACACAAATGGATACAACTGTGTCGCTAAACGGAAGGTGTGCAGACAGGCCGCGCAATATACTCAGAAGTTACGCTGTACTTGCCGGTGTTCGCGCACACCGACTTTAGTGTGAACCAATGCCAGCTGTCATGTGTGGAACACACAAAGTGGCGTGTGACATTTTTGAACTCGAGTGCGACGTGTAGTCGCAAAGCAGTGGAGTTGTGGCGATATCGGACGCAAAGCATAAAAGAAGCCGACGGCAAAGCATTTATACTCGTATGCCTTCTGAATGAGTGTGACATAAATTTAGGCGAGCGAATACTCATGCTCACTGACTTTAGTCGTGCAATGTGAGGGGACGTGTGCTGCTCGCTGCTGTTATTGTTGTTATTGCTACTGTGTTGTTGTCACTTAGGCGGTGATAAGTGTTTTGCGACGCGCGAACATGACACTCGCTAACGTATTTATTGCGCGATTTTAGGAGCTTTGCCATTTGTCACACACTTTTTACATTAGCCTAGCGGTATTTTGAAAAATTACCAAAAACATGTTACCCTCATGCTTGCTCGAAGGCAGAAAATGACATGTTAATAATAAAAGGCGCAAAATGACGCGAGGGTGTGTTGCTCGAAAATCACAAATCACGGTAATCACTTTAGTAGCGTTGTATGTTAGCGCGTGTAACCGTGCATGTAAGCACGAAAAAATCACTCAAAGCAATATAGCGGCACATTTCGATTACGCGACATGATTTCTATACTATTCACTTTTATTTACTTGAGTCTGCTTTCCTGGCCTACCGTTGCGGCGCGTATGGTATTCATTTGTGTGGTACACTTTTTGGCTGTCGATAATTTTTAACGGCACTACTTGTGCTAACGCGTCACCTTTGTTATGTGTACTCATGTGTTGTTGCTGTCACCCGCTGTCTATTTTTTCCTCGCCTTTGGCTCTTTCTCCGCTTTACCCTTCGCTCTTTGACCTTTGCTGCTGGCTTTTGTGTTTTTGACTTTGACGCTTTTATTTACATACATTCATACACGAGCAGTTACATTTACAATTCACGAGCATATGTTTTCTCACACGCTCATGCATTTGTTATAAATGTTTATTTGCACTCGCTTTTGTTGTCGTAGTGTGTTTGTATAGGAATTCGAGTGCCAGTGTTGTGTATCTGGCTTCGGGTTTAATGGTGAAAACGGCATTTTAAGGTAAAGGAGTTTTGGCTATTGTAGTTTTGGAATTAGTATATTAGTTAACAAATTTCGGTAGCTCTCGACTTCTCTTAGTTTCTGAATGCATCTTTGTATAGCAATGCGTTAAGTATGCTACAAATCACAACAAATGAATGAAATTCAACACTACATGACTACATTTAGGCACTTTTTCGACTTCTGTCGAAGTCCGCTAATAGTTATGTAATCGAAAAAGAGCTCTAAAATATAGTTAATGGTTAGCAAGTGGAGCTTTGTAGTAGAAAAAGTTATAAAAGAGACTATTAAGTCCACAGGTATATACCGGATCTTTGTTACAGAAAAATTTATTATTTGCATCCAGTCAAAGTATTTTGGAGCATAATTACGTGAAAACAGGTAGAGAAATCTTTTATTACAACTCGATCTCGACTGCTTTAGGGCTTTCATATTCTTATGAAGTATATACTTGTAGATAGAGCTGTGGTTAGCATTGGATTCTCGGCTATGAGAGCAGAGAGAGTTCAGAGAAACTATTGATTCAAGGGAAATACCAGCAGTACATCGATCGAAGACAGAGACATTTACAATCTTAAGAAGGCACTTGAAGAGAGTTTTGATTCATTCATCACAGATTTCCAAACGATATAGTCTACTTATTGCTATGGGCGATTAGGTGGAACAACGACATAAATATTAGCAGTATTGATAAGAATGGACTATATAAAAAGTGCTATTCTTGCGAGCTTCTTAATCGTTAAGAGCCAAAAAAATCTTGAAAACAGTTTTAGTTTCTTGTTTTTCTTTTATAATAATAATAATAATACTAGTAGTAAGTTTAAAACCTATAGTATGTATTCTGCAGATGTAAGTCACAAGCAAAAATATATTCAAACAATGACATATTATACCATTTTCATGACAGTAGGTTCCTTGTAACCAGAACAGACTCAGCTTTTTACCCTACAAAAGACTTATGGGCAGACTTTCTCAAAATTTATTGGATAATGTTTTCTGCAGCAACAATAATAACAGCGATTAAAATATGAATATAGTACATTTTCGGGATGAGTATGTAACCGTTGTCGGGATCTTGAATTCAGTGCCGCATTGAAATTTAAAGCACAGAACCGAACATTTACACACACATTCCCCAAAGGCGTGATTTCTGTATGCATAAAATTTCCAAATATCCGTATATTTATTTATCCACACACAGTATCCAAACATATTATTGTACATTCCAATGTGTGTGTGTTGTCGCTTGGCAACATTTTGACATGTTGGCATTTTCTGCGTAAGCCTCTCGGCATGCAAATGACAAATGCTTGTAAAGCGTTTATTCTTGTATTGCTGTAGCCACATTACACTACCCTTCTTTTCTCTCTCAAGCGCTTGTTTCTGTTGTTTGCGGTATTTTTTTTTTGTTGCAGTGCCTTGAGTTGCTATTTTTTTACATCAGAAGCCGCTGAATTGATGACCCAACTTGTTGGTTTCCAGTTCTTTTTCTTGGCCGCTGCTAACGCTGCACACATTCAAAAGCTGCTCGAAGTCATTTTTTATTTGCCGTGTAATACATTTTTGATTTGTCGAAATGTCGTTGTATTTTTGTAAGCGCTTTTAATGCGCCACGTGCTTCCAACTGTCGCTCACGGTTGGTGTAAGGCGCTGCTTGTGTAAACTTTGTGTGACTATTTGATTTCGGCGATTTTATTTGCTATTCCGTTTCGTCAAAGTTTTATTTTCACTTAACTTTCACTTGTTTCGTTTGCAACTGATTTTGGTTGTTATTTGTTTGTTATTCCATTATTGCTATACCCTGCACAGGGTATATAAAATTTGCTACGAAATCTGTAACATTCAGAAAGAAACGCCAGAGACCCCATAAATTATTTATATCAATGATCAGCATAACGAGTTCAGTCGAATTAGCCATGCCCTGTCTGTCTGTATATATGAGAACTAGTCCGTCAGTTTTTAAATTATCGATCAGAAATTTTGAACACGTTATTTTCTACCCAAAAAGCTGCTCATTTGTCGGAACCGCCGATATCAGACCACTATAGCATATAGCTGCCATACAAACTGAACGATCGAAATCAAGTTCTTGTAAGCAACCTTTGCTATTTGTGAAAGGTCTTATAGTTTCGGTGTAACCGAAGTTAATATTTTTTCTTGTTTTTCTTTTTGCGTTATTTCATTTGGGTTTTTATTTCAATATATTCATTTCATTTGCGTTTGCCGCTTGTTGCTATTTACGCAACAATCATCTGACATTACGAATGTGTCACACTAGCGACAAAACGTGATTTCATTTACATGCAGGGGCGGGGTGTTGCATTCATTATGATATTTTTTTTTTATGAATATATGTATGTATGTAAGTGAATGTATTTACAAGTATATACATATATCTAGGTATATTTATTACTGCTTTTTACTGTTACTTAAGCAGCTGATGCTGTTATTGTCTTTCCTCTTTGCTGGTATGTAAGTATATCTTTGACGCGTGCTGAAACGTTACTGAGTCAAGCAAACACAAAACTGTCTTAAAGGTGTTGTTAGTACGGTAAAAGCTTATCCTTCTAACACCAAATAGCACACCCTGATGGCACATATACAATGCGAGACACATGTTTATAAAGTCATCTATTTGAAACATAATGGATTTCTTTTCAAAACCTTATATTTTATAACTTCATTGCACTGATGTAAAAAGCACATCTTGTTAACTCCTGAGTCAAAGATTAAGTTCTCGAAAAATTGTAATTGAAAAATTATAAAAAAATTATATAACATATCCGTATTTTTAAGAAATAAATAAAAAAAGAAAATTAAATTTCAGTATACAGATTAACACATCTACAATCTTTAAATTACTTTTGATGTGTTCATAAATAAAATTTGATAATAACTTCGAGTTGCGCTGGGAAAATGTTTTAAAATAATTTGAATGCACATATCTCTCACTCAATTATTATATTTTACTTATTTCTGTACTGCTCCCATCAAAACAAAAACAAATGAAATCAAATCAAACTGACAGAGATAATTCGTGAACTTACATTAAATATGTAATTTTTAATCACCGTTCAAACGCTTAGTTGCACGGTCTACTCACCGCTGAAATAAAATTTGATTCCGCGCGCTATGTCATTACTACTCGTCTCCGTATCGCCAGTCTTGTCTCATTGCCCATGCGACATTCTGTATTTTATTGCTTACCGTGACGTATACGCAACATCTAACTTGATTGCGTTTAAACATAAAAATGGTGGTAAGAGATAGCGTAAATGAATATGCGAAAGCATTCAAACCACATTTTCTTCCATGCCCTTTGTATTGCCTTTGAGAGGCCTGTTACTTTTATATAATCGATACTTTTTTATATTTATTTACATGCGTTGTTTACTTTAGCTGTTGTTGTTGCTCTTATTGTATCGCAGACAAGTGAAACAGATTACGTATCAGCATAAAGTTTCTTTGAATTATTAAGTACACTGCTAAGCTCTTCTTGTTGTCCTTTTATGACGCGAAATGGCTTAGCGCCACAAACAAAGGAACGGAGAGCGGGGTTCAGGGCACTGGCAAGTGTCTGTGGTGCGCGTTGGTGGACGCGATGGGAGATGAGGCGGCTGGAAACGATGCTTAATGTTTATTAAGTTACCATTATTACGCCGAAGTGATGGAGCGAGACTAAAGCCGAATGCAGAGAAATATGTGTGTGTTTGTATGTGTTTCTGCAGAGATTTAAAATTTATTTTACTGCCGCTTCTTAATCACGCATTTTCGTTGACTCAGTTAAAGGTGCAAAGCGTTGAGGTGAATGTAATTTATATATCTGATTCATCTCGCTGATGCTTTTGTTTTTGATGCTGCTGCGTGGGATATAAAATGAATATGATCGCTTTTATTATTTATTGCTTATGAATCTAAATATTGCAGAGCCATAAAGTTAACGAACAATTTAATGAGTGGAATAATTTCACATTGCAAGAACGTTAAAATAATAAAAATGTAATTCCATCGAGTATTTCATAGAATTATGAAGCATAATTTTTATGATTATTAATTGAGTGGTTTATTTATGAACGCTGATTGGAACATCAAATGCGGAATAACAGTTTAAATGGGTTTCTATGATCGAGCGGAATTTATATGAACATAAATTTTATTCAAAGCAAGCGCTGCATGACTTGAAAGAAATGAATGCGCCAGTGTTGCTAGGCTATAAAGAGTAAGCTATGTACTTACACGCGCATTCGTCAGACTTACTTAGTATCCTCATATGATATTTTTCCATAGCTAGATCTATATTTATGCAATCTTCAATATACAACCCTAGAAATATATATACACTCATAATCTATATATTATATATGGCTCTAAGGCCCACGCCATTCTCCGCTATTGTTATGCGAAAAGTCAAAATAATAAAGCACATTTTATTAAGCACATTACTTTTGCCAGCATTATTTATAAAGAGCTGCCTCTCCTTCATTTATTGTAACCATAGTAACGAAGAGTAGATGTCTCTGTGTGTGTATGTGTGTGCGTTACCCTTTCCTAGAATTGAGAGCCAGCAAAATTAATACCATGGCAAATGTCATTTGCCATCAATTCGTTTATTGTACTCGTATTATTCAGGAATATTGTTAAAGGCTATCAAACAACAAAGGCGTAGAAAGCAGAAAAGTATGGTTATGAAATCAAAACCAAGCACAGGGTGTGGCAAAAAATAATGCTGAAAAAAAGTGAAACAATTTAATTTTGAAAACATTGAGTTTTTGTTTCGAGAAGATCGATTCATCAAATGTGCATTTCGATAAAAAAATAACCGGGTTGGAACTCGACCCTTTAGAAATACGAACTCAGCCAGCCCTTTATTACTTGAGATAAAACTCTAAAATTTAACGATGTAGTCAGTATTTATCAAAGCAGAATTATATTGTTTCATTTCTTGTGAAAAAGCAAGCTTATATTCATAAAATTTTCAAAAATAAATAACTCGGGCTCTTTGTTGTCGAATCTAACCTTACAAGCATATTCGATTTTTAAAATGTGGCAAAATACCATATAAAAAATTATGATAGTATCTTTGATTTAACAAATTATCACAAAATCAACCAAGTTCTTTAATATTCAAAAATATTAAAAAAAAGTCTTCAATCACCGTCTGAAAGTCGGTGCAATTTGATTTTTAAATTTTACGAATTAGTTCTTAAGCGTTACCGTATACTCGAATAAGACTTCAGTAAAATATTGTACAGATAGCAGATAGGTAGGAAGGTGTGCTGCCTGTTCGGGCTGAATTAGCGTCAGATGCGCCATTTTGATACACTATCGTACGACCTTTATAGTCTTTCTATCCCTCTTCATCGTTGCGTGCAAACCATTTAATGCCCTCAATGAAACTCTGAACTCCGTTATGCTTTTGGTAGATAGCCATTCAAGCCATTGGTAGATTCCTGATAGATTCCAAGAGTTCTAGGTATAGTATATAGTATGCAAATTTTGATCCCTGTTGGATATGATTGATGTCAAAATATAGGTTCTCTTATCGATAATAATATCAAAAAAACTTTTTACTATTCTAACCAAAAATATTACTTAACTTCTTGTATTTTCTTTCTTAAGTAAAACTTTGTTTTTAACATCCAGGATCGACCTTTTGACCTAACCTGTATTTTTCATAAGTTTTTTCTCTGTACAAAGCTAGAGAAGAGAACTTTTTGTGAATAAATTCCCCTACTAACCTAAGCACCAGCTGAATAGGGAAAATCTAAAAATAAAATTAAATACTTTATATAAGCATTTATATTATTAAAGTTAAATTATAATCAACATTAGGGTGGAGAAAAATATTAATGACGAAAATCTCACATATATTTACAATACAACTGTATACAAATTAGTAGCTATAAGCGGTTATAGCATAGTATTACCGACTATTTTATGGAACCAACAATACTTAGCAAATAGCAGTAGAAGTGCAAAATGACGCTAAAACAACGTTATTTGCCCATCCAAATTAATTTAGAGATTATATATAAAAACATCATTACATCAAAAAGAGTGAATTGATAATAATTTTGAATTCATATTCCATAAGTTAAAGAATACCTTAATAAAGTGCGACCCACCCTAGTGTTAAACACAGATTTATAAGAAATATATCACATGGACAGCGACATAATTGTAACGTGCATTCGAGTCCCACAGCGGAAGCAGACTATAAATGAAATTTGCAATAAAGAAAAATGATAAGCAAATCTCCATGTGACATAACAACAACAATAAGATTTCAATAACAACCTAGCAACAATGAAATGTGAAAAAGTGACACAGATGACAGAGTAATATTCAATTGAAAGCTATGTGCAATGATGAAAATAAATAACGGAAAACATAACCTATATTTTGATGTTATACATAAGAAAGTAAAAACAACATCAATGGGCAAATAAAAAACGGAAAAAACCAAGAAAGCGCTGAGGCGCACAGCTTAGAAGGCAACAGATTTTCATAATGGAATTGATTGTGCCGTATTAGGTGCAAGTTCGTGCGTGCAGGCCCACACGTCCCGCTAGGTCACCGAACGCTATCGGCTTGACAAGCGCGAATATGCTCCCACAACTGTGACAGGCTGACTGACAAGGTTAGTTAGAGCAAGCGTTGACGGGTCGTGTTGCCGGCGAGCGCTTTTGATGGCCATCCGCGACCGGCGACCCGGCGATTCGACGGTCTCACGCATTCACAGCCAGCAGAAGTGATTCGGTGATTTGACCATAATTGACTGTCGCATTCGCAGGACATCAATCATGTCGGCAGTTAAGACAAAGCAAATCACACACACACACACACATACATGCACATTCATAAGCAGTTACAAAAAGTGACAGAAGAAGCAGCACAAAGCGACGCAAGGAATTTGTCACACAGAAGGCAATGCAAGATACTAATAGCTAGTACGGGCTTATATGTGGCGGAAATTGAAACGGACGCGCACTGCGGGGAGCACAAAATGATTGGCAAAGGCCAACAAATGAATTCGTACGATAAGAAAGAACAAAAAGGAAATTGAAGGCAAATTGAAATCATCAAAATGATTTAGTGCTGTCATTTGCCATTGTTGTTGTTCACGTTATTGTCGTTGTAGTTGTTGCGTCCGAGCAATAAATATTTTTAGTGATCTATGTCGACTTGCCATTACAGCAATAACCTTAACTTGTCTGACTTCGGGAGCTTTGCTTCCTGTTATCTTATGTTCACCGTAATAGCTCAGAAATGCATGACTGAATGACAATCATTTATTAATATTTAAATATTTAAGTCCATTTATTAGGTGATATGCTACTTGAGTAAATTTATTGGCTTCATTTACAGTATTTACAAAGACGTAGTCAAGAGAGATTTCAATGCAGTCTTAGTAATGTAAAATATGTTTTTAATCAAGGAAAGCTTCTAGCAGTCGCCTCTACCAATTAGCTCACGTGCTAAAATAGTTTCTGTGCTTGTAGTTTATGCGTTCGTAAATTTTAAGTTTTAACTCTAAGTATATATACGGAGCTTTTGTGATTTCTTTCTATTAGTATGAAGCTTTAGTGCTTTCATGCTATGTTTAGACCGATTTTACTTATATTTAGTGCTAATGCACTTTATGTTCAAAAAAATAGTTTTCATTTAATTTCAATAAAATAAAGAGCCTAGAAAGTCGAAAATCACTATACAGAGTATTTTGGAACTAAGGGAACGTCTCTAATGGAAGAGTCATCTTTCATCAGTATATCTCAAACTTTGTTGAGTGTACCTCGATAAACCCCAATATACACCACTAACAGCAGTTCACCAACAACAAAAAGCAACAACTTGTTTGAATTTTCAATTTTAAATTGCCACTCAGATTTTGCATTAAATGACTACAGTTACAATTTGACTGCTGGCAAATCCGTTAGAACAACAAATGAAAATGAAGACTAGCAACATAACAACAATAATAGCAAAAAAAAAGCCGTCGCATACTATGACACAGATAAAAGCCAAAACAAAACGGGCTACCAACGAAAGCAAAAATCTACAAACACAAAATACAAAATACAAAGAAGCAAGTCAAAAAGATACAAAAAATATTTTGCTAGAGGCATTGCCGCTCAAGCCGAATGACGGTGTGTATTTGTGTAGGTGTTTGTGCGAGGCATTTGTGCAGGCAGGCGATAAATGGAGATACGCATTTACACCTACACAAACACACACACATGCAAATGCTAGCGGACGGACGAACGGACAGACGGCTGGGCGCACACAAAACAAGCCCGCATCCGCATTGAGTGTAACAAATCGGATTACCATGCAACGACAGCAATATCAATGGCGGCAATAAGCGCAGGCACACACATACACACACAAATCTATAAATACATATGTGTATATGTAAATGTAAGTATATTTGCACCCAAAAACGGCCAAAGGTCGGTTGCAATTGCAATCGCCGCGAGAGTATACCAAATCGAAATGGAAATGCAGAGTGAAAATGAAAATGGAAAAGTGCAAACGAAATGAAAATGAATGGTGTTTCCATGTAGGCGAGTGTGAGTGTATGCGTGTGTGACAATATGTGTGCGTGTGAATGGATGCACACGTGGACAATGGGCAATAAACTTTTAGTTGTGGGTACATATGAAAACCTTTATGCACACGCGCACACACACATACATTTACACTAGGGTGTCCGTTATTCCACAAGTTGATTTCATCTTTACAAACGCTCCCTGAAGTTTCAGCTTTTGCGCTAAATAAATGATCCAACTTGAAGAAGCGCTTTATTATACCCAGAACGAAGTTTGTAACAACCAGAAGCAAATGTCGGTGACCCTATAAAATATATACATAAATAATCAGCATGATGTGCTGAGTTGATTTAGACATGTCCGTCTGTCCGTCTGACTGTACATATACGAACTAGTCCCTCAGTTTTTAGGCATTCAATCTAACATTTTGCAGCTGTCCTTTATTCACTAAGAAGCTGCTCATTTGTCGGAATGACCGACATCGGACCACTATAACATATAGCTGCCATACAAACTGAACAATCGGAATCAAGTTCTTGTAAGAAACCTTTTGTATTTATGAAGGAAATTACAGCTTCGGTGCAACAAAAGTTAACGCTTTTTCTTCTATTATATAGAATTGAATGATTTGGTAATTTGCATTAATACAGTAAACTTATAACCTCTACAAAAAAGGTCTTAATAACATTCATACAGTACACCATGTCGTATGAGCAACACCGGATTTGTAAGGCACTTTGATAAATGCTCAGCATATTTGATGCATAACTTTAATTGCGAATAGCTTTGAAATTAGTGTTATTGTGAAAAAATGTTTTAAGTTCTTTTTTCATAGCGGAAAGAGTTGCTCAATAGTATCACTTTTCCAAACTTGTATGTAACAAAACGCCTTGTGCTTTAGCTTTAGAGTTGTCAACGATTCCACTATGGCCAGGCACCCATATTTGTCTTATAACAAAATGATTCAATGCTATTGGTAACGTGGTTAGACATTCCTTAACGAGCCCTGAACGCATGGTTAGTTAGCTCAAGGCTAGTATCGCCGACATGCTACCAGAGTAGATGGCCGCCAGAGTTTGGTTGGCGAACTCTGATTATCTGAGTCTGATAGTAACTTGCGTGGCCATACACCTTCCGGCGGTTGCTATGAGCAATATATGTAAAATGGCATTACAATATTACATGCTGATGAACGCTGCTCGTTGGCCGCTCTCTAGCTTCCTTGCGAATGTGGTATATCCTAAAGACCTCCACTACACTAAGACTCGATAGAACATACTGGGCCTGACTATGCTATCGTAGAGGCAGAAAACTAACTTCGATTAGAGACCTCACTTCCTTCAATGCCTCATCTGCAGCAGTACAAGGCAATCGATGCCTTCTTTGCTCTCTCTTCCATAGACAGGTTTATTTGCTATAAAGGAAAAAAATGTACAGCAAAAGATTCGAAATTCAATGTTAAACATTTGGGAAACGTAAAACGCACGGTTTAAAGTAAAAACAAAATATTTGTTTGCTTTTGACGCTATTTTTAAGGACAAACTCTAAAACTTCTGCAAAAAAAAAATCAACACATACCCTAATAAACATAGGTATATATATCGTATGGTAATGCTTGCCAGTATTTGCATTTGCTGTTGTTGTTGTTGTACCAAGCGCTTGCAAAGCATGTGTAAGTGCTGCCTTACAACATAAACGATTACAAACGAGGCGGCAAATCCAATCGGCGATTTTGTTGTTGCTTTTGTTTACAGGCGCCACACAAAAGCGTATGCTCAAACAACTACATGTGTATTGGTGAGAATATTCAGTTAAAAAAATGGCATTAAAGTGGTAATTTCGTAAAACATAGAAACAAATAAAGCCAGAATTGGCAAAAGAAAGCAAGAAGAAACATTACAGCGAGTGAATGCTGAAAAGTGTTTTGAACAGTGGTTCCGATATAAAGGCGGAAAAAAGCTTTTAAGCAGCTTTAAGAATTTAGTTTGAAAAAATTAAATTAAGAGCAAGCAACATTTTACTTTCTGTGTGCCACAAAGAGCAGACACATTCGCTAGCTCGCATACACTGACACACAAACCAACACGAATAATTTGAAAACAGCTCCCTTACAATACATTCGCATACCGTTGTTTAGCGGCGACTTTTTGCGAAATAAAAACTTTTGCTGCTCGCGCTGTGTATCAGGGTATCATTACATCCCTGGAGGCATGTTTTCTTGATTTTTTTGCTTTTTTTTTCGGCACAAGTTAAAAAATAACTATTATTACAACATGCAAGCTGCAACTTTTTTGCACCGCACCGTTATGCACATCTTTTTATTTCGTTTTCTCTCTGCTTACCACTCGCCCGCTTCCTCAACGCGTCGTTGAGTTTATTTAATGTTGCCTTTGGTGCGTTTCGGTTAGCCACTTTGAGTTAGCAATACTCACCAGCGATCTCTTGTGTTGCACAGCAGCCACTGTTGTTGCTCCTGTGACAGCAGCGATGGGTAAGAGTTTGTTGCACGGATTGCGGCAGGAGCAGGGGCAGTGGCGACAAAAGTGTAAACGCATTTTTTTACGCTTTTTTTTACGTAGTACTCGCTGCTTTATCTACACATTCGCTATTTTATATATTAGTGCCTTTGTTTTTGTATACGTTCGACGCAGTTGCAACTTACGTACGTAAACGCAATGCACTGCGCAGCTGCAAGTGATGTAGCTGAGAGCTTGTGGTATTAGTTTTTTGATAACATTAGGGGTGTTCATATGTGTGTCAAAGTCACCGATTATTGATTGAAGTGAAAGTTAATTCTCTGGAATTACTTAAAAAATACGAAATTAATTAAGAAAATATTTTCGGTCTTATAATCAGAGTTGTAAATAGTGCATTAAGAAGACAATTGATTTTTTTGGTTTTTTTGTAATCACGAAAATCTTTATTAAACATTATTTTCAAATATCTGCCTTCATTCAAAAATTATTATATATTTTTAATGCCAAAACTCGGTTTAAAAATTCAAAATGAAAATTTAAATCGAGGTTTATAATAAAAAATTAAGAAAAAAAAATTTGCACTTGATTTTAAAGAAATCGCCAAATCGCAAAACCCAAATAAACAGTCCTAAATATTTCAATTAGAAAGTTTGCAAGCCTGCTTATGACCAACATCAAAACGCCTTTTTTTTAGACAAAGTGTTCTTTTATGACCTCGAAGTAGTTCTGTGGTGTTTAAGGCTAGTTTAAGGCTAGTTATATAACTTGTTATACAATATATTGTAGTATCTGAGCTTATTTTTGGTATTGTTTAATGTTAAACTCCATGCAAATATATTCGATTATTTTATTATTTTCATTTTTTAAATTCAATGCCAATAAACTAAACTATATATTTACTGTATTAAATAGAGTGTTTGTGAGTAGGGTTCACTGGTAAATTTCAAAATGGTTAATAAACTCGAGTTTGTGACGCAGAAGTTTAAAAACGCACCGAAATGGAAATAGTACTCAAAGAGTGCAACCAGACTAGACAAAATTTAGACTTAGCTCTCTGTTACCATGTCTATTTAACTGTATCCACTATCCATGTGTATTTCTATAAACGAAATTCTCAAAACAAAACATTAAGTGCACATAGCGCCGCAGTATTGTTCCTTTCAAAAATATGTGTATCCAACTGAGATGAAAGATATTTCTTTTATAGGTCCAAGATCATCCCTAGAGCAAACGGCGCTAGTTACTAATTAAAGTAAGTACAAACTACTCCGGCCTATGAGCGTTATTCTACAAAAGCTGTCTATGAATCTGGAGTGTTATGTGACACCGGTAACATTTTCCAGCATCCGACTGTGCAAAACAAACTGAAGACCTTTCGAGTGCGACAATATGAGTGCTTACTGGGTATTTAAGCACTCAAACACATGCTGAATTGTTTAAATGACGGTTGTTGCAAGAACCTCGGGCTGGCTAGCATAATTGTTGTTATGCTTGTTGTTGTTGCTTGCGCTGGTTGCCTAAGCCGTCGTTGTCCCAGATAATGGAACGTTTTTCGGTCTTTCCATCCCTATCATGTCCTCCGCCTCCTTCTAACCTTCTTTGCAAAGCACTCTCACATTTTAATATGCGATTTTTCATTGTTTTTCTAACTACGCAAATATTTATGTGTGTGCGTCTGCGATTGTGCTACAGTTAGACATGAGCTAAGCTGTTGTCGTTGTCCCGGGGACTACGCGTTGCTATTGTGTGGCACATTTAGCCCGCAAGTGCAGTTGTTGCGGTGAGGCTGAGCTGCTGGCGGCGTGCCGCTGTGGTGTTGTTGGTGGCAACGACGGCAGCGGTTGCATTTGAGGCCACTGCCGGTGCACTGTGCAAATACAACGTTGATAATCTTGTTGCTGCTACTGCTACTACCTCTGCCCCTGCCGCTGCCGCTGCTGCTGCTGCTGTTGCTGACGTTAACAAGAATGTTTGTCGTGTTGATGATGTGAATGATGACGGCAATGACTGCGGGCAGTGCAAGTTTTCGCATTTTCCGTTTGCAAGAAACAATGCCAAGCGCCGGGAGGCAGCGGTTGGTCGCAGGCAGGCGGTGAATGGCAAAGGTCACTTGGTGATTAGCAACGAGGCAAACACCACACATACTACTGGCTGACATGGTCACATCAACATCACACACGAGTGTGCTAAGTGCAAGTGGAAAGCGCTTAGAGGAATGTGCACATACGCGCACACACCCTCGCATACCCGTACACTGCCACATGCTCTTTGAGTGCCGAGCGTTGTCGTTTATGTGCCCGAGTGCTTAAATGCCGCTACTTGGCTGTGTAATGCAACATAAAGATATGTGTTTTTGCTGCTGTTGCTAGTGCAATTGTTGCAACAATTGCCGCCGCCGCTATGGCGTTGATGATTATGATGAGCCAACAAAGCATATAGTTGGAAATTGCATTAAGCTTGTGTTGTAATTGCTGGTGTTTGAGTGTATAAACTTTTTCGCACTCGGCGAATTATTCACAACTGTACAATTTTTTTTTTTTTCGTTGTTATGTTTTGTGCAAAAAGCTCTGCAATTCACAATTTTAGCTTGTGCGCGTGCACGTCGCATGTTGCAACTGTTTGTGGCACGGCTAAAGTTGCCACTTGCCAGTTTCTGTTTCGAATTTTGTTTTCTCATCTGATACATTTGAGAATAGTTTGTGTTTGACTGCGGAAATTTGCGTTTTTTCCTTGCTTTTTCGGTAAATACGATTTAACGAACTTTTTCAACAAAAACAAACAAACAAAAAATGGAACAACGAGTGCGAAAAGGATGCAGCAAATTTCAAAATATTTAGTTGCCCTCAATGCTATTACTGTCGGCGGACAAAATATTCCTGAAATCGTAGTAATTAATAAACAAAACAAAAAAAATTAACACTCGATGAATCTAGGGAGCTATGGTCAATTGATAGAAGATTAAATTGTGGTAAAAGTTAAATGACAAAATTACTGTTTTGATTTCCTTTGAGTATCGACTGTAATAAATACCACACATTAAATATAGTTAAAGTTCTAGTTTTATGTTAAAAATTTCGAAATTTTGTTTTATTACACTTGGTAGCATTGGACAATTTCTTTATAACGTGATCTCTATCCTGATTTTGATCGGTCACTTTGTAGATCAGCTATTGTGGTCTGATCCTAATAATATATTATATATTATATTCTTGCTTTGGCCATTAATCCATGCTAAATTTCGTGGAGATATCTTCTTAAATAAAAGGTTTTCCATAAAAGGACTTGATTTTGATCAATCGGTTAATATGACAGCTATAACCCTTAGAGTTCCGATATCAGCGATTCCAAACAATGAGCAGCTGCTTGGGAATAGAAGGACGTGTGCAAAATTTTAGATCGATATCTCAAAAACTCAACAACAAGCTTATGTTAAATGTCTGAGCAGGGCTATAATTACGTTCTGTTACTGCAGCTATACTGCTCAAACCTACCCCAAATAGTTTTAGAAAGTGGCTAACGATATTTTATATAATTTAATTTTAAATAATTATTTTCAAATACCATAAAGGTGCTTTAGAAATTTTCAGGAAAATTATTATTATTTATACCTGTGGAATACAGCTTAGTGAATACGAAAAAATAATTGGCGCTGAAATCAGAATAATTGTATATCACTCACTTTTTTTCCAATATTTATGAGAATATGTTTATTCAGCACAAAAAGTAGCTAATATCTATTAAACGAGAAAAGCTTTTCATGATCGAGTATTAAAAATGCTAGACATACGGCGCTTAAAAGCCTAAATAACAGAATATAATACATGTAAATTATTTTTCAAAGCAACGCGTAGTGTAATAGTCAGTAATCTATTGCTTCTCCGGTTAAAACAGTTTTATTTATTTTTAGCAAAAGACTTTTTGGTATGCACACCTGTGCCTACTTCCCGGCAAAATATTAAATTTTAGCGAAGTCGCACACCTCAGTTAAAGAAAATGTAAAAATGTATGTAAAATTAGGCCGGTATTTAGTTAGAAGAGAAATTTATGTAGAAAAATAACTTCTCTTATATAAAATAATATTATATTTTTGCCATAAGTTCAAAATTTGGAAAATATTACAATACGTTTAAAGGGCTTTATCCACTTGAAAAACAAAAAATGGAAGATATTTCTGCTTAAAATTATATCAAATCGAAAACTTTATTATTACATATGCCAATATAGTTAATGGTCTAGTTAAAATTTTGATTTTAAAAAAGTGGCTTAAAAAGCCGAAATTATTATTAAAAATAATACTTTTTGATCACGACAATGAAGGTGGTGTAAAATTTTCAAGCCTAACCAACTTTAAAAACATTATTTCGAGGAATTGCCAGTGAAATTGATAAAAATATATAACCGATTAGATTAACTTTATATAATGGTATTATAAATAAATTATAAAAAGACCTGAAAATAGTAATAATTTCTTCTTAAATAAGCAATCCCTAATTTTTACATAAAAATTGTAATTTTCCATTATACATATATGTATTCTCGTAGTACACCTAAATTGTTTGTCTAGTGGTTTCGGTAACTATATTAAAATTCCTGCGCTCACTTCTCCACAATAGCATAGCGCAGACATTCCGAAGCACTCTGCATTTTAATGTACCTGCTAGATATTGCAAATATTTTGTTCAACTAGTTTTTTACAGTTATTTAATTTTTTTTTTTAAATTTTTTATTACTATTTTTACGAGTGTTGCTTGGGTACGGTGTATATCTCATTTGAATTCTTGTTTGTCATTGCCAATGGTGCTGGGGGTCAGCCCAATTTTTCATACTTAAAACACCGAAATGAGACAATTTCGGATAATTTAAATGCAAATGACTCTCCGTAGGTTTGCTGGCGCTACCACTGCCACTGCCACACCGCATTGTGTGTCGACGCTGCTGGCACAGTTTATCTCGATGATGTTATTGTGCTTGTTCTTGTTGTTTGTTTTATTGCAAATGCTAGTTGCACTGCAGTTCCTTTGGCACATAGAAAAATAAGCGAATTGAATGCTCCGCTTTCAGTTAGTTTTGCGCACCAATACATGCGCAACGAGTGTGGCTGCATAGTATTCTATTTTCTAGCGCTACAAGGAGCTGGGCAAATGAAAGGCAACAACCGCGAGGCCGAATCACTGAAGCGTAGACGTGCACACGCAAAACGCATACAAACACACGCATGCACATGTGCAACAAAATGTGGCATGCAACATGAAGAAACGAGGCAACTACTGCAAAATAAGCTGCTGCATGCAGAAATATAAAGAGTAAAAACTAAACCGACAACAAGGCATAGTCGCCAGCACACTTTGCACCCACTTCTGCCACTCACCACCTAGCCACCAACGCTAGCAGTTGCTACCAACTTTATTCTCAACTATTTATTTATTTGTTTAATAGTCTGTTATTTTTTGTGCTGCCACATGCATGTATTTATTTTACATTCCCGTGTGTGTGTTGTTATTGTTTGTTGCATTTCACATATAGAATTGTGCAACAATGTTCTAGTATTGCAAAGTCGTGCATTTGCAAATGTGTGCGTGTGCTCGTGCTTTTCAAATTTAAACACCGTCCACTATTGCATATTTATTGGCGCCGAAGCTTATGTTCGAATTTTAATGCTCTCTTTTGCTGCCTCATCAATAATTTGCACTGCCCTGACAGCTTAAGGTGCAATAACAACCAAACACACAATAAAGCAACAGCGTCTGCAAATAATAGCAATACTAAATAGAATACCAACACGAAGGCTAAATAATTGCAACAAAAACCAATAACTATCGAATTTAATTCCAATTCAAATTCGAAAGCGAAATTCGGCAACGAAAGGAAAAATCACTTTGTTGCTATATATTTGCACAATATGTTGTTGAAAAATAACAAAAGCAAAAAAAGATTAATTGAAAATGTATTGAAATTACAATAACTTTAAAGAGCATTACGTACATGAACCCAGTAGAAAATTTATTGTTATAAAGAAAGTAAAAAATTTAGGAGGAGAGCTGATCAGTCAACAAAATAATAATATATGCGCGAGGCATACTTGAGTGAAGAGCCTCAACTACATACATGCTTTATCAAGTGGAATATCGGTACAGTTAGGAGATAGCTCTAAGGTCTGGTTATAATGATTTGGAAGTTTAAATGTCACGCAACGTACGACAGAGGTCTAATATTTGTAATAAGGTAAGCCTGAAATTTAAGTAAATTAATAGGTATATTTCATGCTTCCAAATTCATCGAAATTTTTTAACATAATCGGTAACCCGTAATCGAAAGTTTGCAATAATCTTTTCGTTATAGGTCAATTTTGGGAGAAAGGCAGGAAAACGATCATGAAATTATTGCGTTAATAGCTTTGCTATTGGCTTTATATCATCATTAATCAAATCAATATATAATATATCGATTATCGTTATTTATAAACAAGTTAAACACTGATCAAGCTAGAAGCATATGGAAATAAAGTAACCTTGAAAATAATATTGGCGCTATTGTAAAGTTGACAATAAAACAAGAAAAATTTTAAGTTAGGTTGCATCCTTCGTAAATATCAAATACCCCTTACAATTACACGATTTTGATCGGCCTACTTGTATGCCAGCTATATGCTATAGTGACTCGATCTGAACAATTTCTCCGCAAAAATGTCTTAAAGATATCCCATCCAACAAAAAAGCTTTCCATAAAAGCTTTTTATTTCAATCGTTCAGTTTTTATGACAGCTATATACTATAGTTATACGATATCAATATTTCCGACAAATGAGCAGCTTCTTGGACGGGCAGATAGATAAACTTGGCGAAATCAACTCAGTTCGTCATGCTGAACATTTATATATAGTTACATATATTTTATAGGGTCTCTGACGTTTCTTTCTAGGTGATAAGAAATTCGTGGTTAACTTAATTTACCTTCAGCGTATAAAAATAGATCGAGAATTTTATAAATAACGAAAATGTATCGGTTGTATATCGATAATGTTACATGTTTAAATATATGTGCTTCTAACCAGTACATAAATATCAACCAAAATATTATACATCGTATATGTACTGCCTTAGATAGGCGAATATATAGAAACATCAACAACATAGTTCAGTATAGTCTAGTGCTTCAAATAGCTGTAACCTGAAGATAAATTCTAAAATTAACGACTTCAAACCTTTGTTAGCTTTCTATAAGTTTATGTAAAGTATAGTTTCTCTCAGTACTCTCCAGTAATATAACTTCTTATATTTGGTTCCTAGGTTCATATGACTAGCGGTTGTTTCTTCATCTACCGCTTTAAAGTGGCTTCTTCTGTAATACCAAAATTACCAAATAAGTTATACACTTTCCAGCAGGGGCTCTTGTAACTTTTTTACAAATACATAAATCAAATTCTCTATGTAGGCGTGTTTGTGGTTAATGGCTAACAGTCTTTACGCACCGTTACGGAAATTTCCATTACAATATATCATTTTGAGAGCAATATTTAAAACAACTTCCGCAATATTTGCACAACATTGTCAGGTCACACGCCATTGAAAAATGAGAATATAAAAGTGGGCTGAGTACTGATTTTATATTCGAAAGCTATTCGAATACACACCCAAGAAGGGAAGTATAGATTTCTTTTCTTTCTGACGTTCATCAATAAAATTTAAGATTGCACCTGTTTTCCAACGCACCAAAAACAACAACAATACAAGAAAAACTGCAAATCACTTTCAATCACAACAGTTAGTAAGAAAACGAAATGGTCGAGCACATCGATAGACCGTTTCCGTACGTGATGACAATCTTAGCATAAACACTTTTCCACGTTCGCACTTTCAAGCAGCCAGTTGCCAACGCCTGTCCACCATTGTGGCCTGCGCCCTACGGAGGCAAAAGACAACAAAAGGTTCAAGTGAAAGCGAAAAACGGAGCCTGCAATACTGCCGCCTTACCCCGTCGATGGGATGTCGTCGCAACCGTTTGTGGCCGAGACTTATTAAAAATCACTGTCAAGGCACTTATGTATCCACACGCACACGCACGCATACAGCAACATACGACATGCAAAGCAAACATTTTGCTATTGCTATTGACCCTTTTTCCAGTATTCCTTTGTCGCCTTCATTATTCATGGCATCGCTTCGACATGTGCACGTGTGGCTATGTAACTGTGTGTGTGAAGCATAAGTCTTTGTGTGTGTGTAGTTGTATGTGTGCCTTTATTGGTACAAGCGATTGTCATTTTAGTAAATAAAATATGCAAAGAACTTCCCTGAGCAATGCGGATCGCTATGTGACACCGAGTATGCGTCAACTATTTATGTGTGTGTTTGTGTGTTACGCGGCCCCTAAGGGTATTAAACTGTTACTACTTTATGTAGGTCAACTTAAACAAAATGTGTTTTTAATTTATTTTCTTTTTTCTCTTGTACATTTTGGGGTTTGTTTTGGTAATTTTAGCTCAATCCTTTCGGTTCTCTCTTCTTTGTTCGAGGTCAACAAAATAGTAAATGTGCAATTTATTGGGTTGCTAAACGTAAATAAAAATAGAAAATTTCTGCATACATATTTTATATCTGCACGCTAAGTTTTCAAGTGCCCCTAGACTTACGCCAAAAAAACACAAAACAAAAAAAAAAGTATAAAATAAATACAAAAAATGTCTAAATCATACAAATTCATGGTATTAAGAAGCCTAAAATTTTTGTGCAAATAATTAAAAATATACTGTAGTTGAGATTAGTGTATTAAGCATAATTTACCCAAAAATTTTCAAATTTTAACTCCTTTGTTAGCAGGGTTTTCATTTTATGTGGAACTCATAGGCAAAATGAAAAAGTGAAATGTGATTCCGTACAGTTTTTAGCAATTGGTTTTGGATTACTAATGAGCATCGACAGTGTCACTAAATTTTAAATGACATTTTAAAGACGAAATTTAGAGTTTTACAAATGAAATTATTAGTACCTCGTAACTGTTTTGAAACCACACGTGAACACACGAATACACATACAATCTATCACAACTTGGAGCTACTTCATAAATAAGTTTAGTGTCTCATAATCGCTGGCAGCGTTTGGGTGAAGCGGTTGTTTGGGTTGTGCCTTCGCCGAAATTGTCCTTGTAACAGTTAAATTCCACGTGCGTACACACTCAAGGCTGCGAAGACACATTCGTTTGTCAATGCACGAAGACATTTTTGTTTGGTTTTTGTTGTCAAATTTTTGCCATTTAAATGCGTTTGTATATGGTAATTAAACTGCGTTTCTGAATCTGAATGTCGCAGAAGCGTTTTTGTTGGTAAGTTTATTGAAATATAAATAACCAGCAACTGAGAGGGAGATAGAAATTTCGCACCCTCTCTTTTGAAACTGTTTTTATTGGTATGAGTATACCTATATGCTTATGTATATATTCTTATGTATATAAACGGCTTTATATATGTTTGAGAGAAAAATTTTATTAAAATATTCGACTTTCCGAATGTCGTTTGATGATATTTACTTTAATATTGGGTGGCAGCCCTATTTCATATTAAATTAATTTAACTTAAGCGGCACATAAGTGTGGCAAATCTATAGTTATTACAGTTGTTATATTTTCTTAAAAATTGTTTTATAAAATATATATGATATATATATATGAATATCATTAAAAAAATATTTGTTTCATTATTTGCATATAAGACTCAAAAAATTAAAGTAAAAAGTATTTATTATTTTAAACCTTTTTTATTTTCAAAACTACCGATTTTCTACACTCCACTGTAAGAATATTTTAGTTTGCTAAATAACGTTTATTTGGAAATTACTGCTTAAATACAAACTTTTCCACCGTTTCTATTTACTGAGTTTTTGTTTTTGTTGCAAGTTCTAAATGACATTTCCCATTCAGTCGTGTCGTGGTTACATCAACATACAAAAATACAGAAAAAACGAGTTGTGTACATATGGATATTGGCACTGCACCACAGCTGTTGCACATACATCACCACATACTTACAAACACACACACATGTTCATACCTTAAATGGCAAAGTGCTGAAGTTAATGAGAATGGAAAATGCGCATAAATTGGAATGAGGTAATTGAAAACGCAATGAGTCGGTTGAGGCCATGTGATGAGTGCAGAAAGCACAGTATTGAAGCGTTAAATTAATGTGTATGTAAGCAGCCTTACCAAGGTGCTATTAAGTAATACTTTTTCTTTTTACAAATTACCGCGAAACTTATGTCTTTAGGGAAAAAATAGGTTAATATTGTAGATACGAATATACATATTTTATTGTTTGGATGTACATTTGTATTGTATGGATGTACATATGTACGTATATTAGAGCGGGTTGCTTTACAGGGAGCCATAAAACTGGAATAATTTGTTCGTCAGTTTTTGAGATATAAAAATAAAATTTGATACATAGGTGCATTTTGAGATTCTATTTATCATTTGTCAGAATCGGTCAGATATCTCACATATCTCCCATACAACCGCTTATTCAGCTATTTTATATTCCGGTTGTCTGCCTTTAATAAAAAGGTTAAGGGCACGCTCTAATGTATAACGTATACATATCTATATATCGATTAACTTGAAATTTAATACAGGGCTTCTTTATAAATTATACTGTCGTACTACGAGAGGATTTTTGTAAAAATTTTTTTTATATACTATAAAATTCCGAACCGCAAAAAAACTGGGAAATGACGAAACATATTTTTTAAACAGCCGCCATTTTTTCCACAATCCTCTCGTAGTGCTATAACTACATCCTTCCTCTTTAAGGAACACTCAACAATTTCCATTCCGGGTTACTGGGAGTACTGTTATCCTATACACCAGGACACGCCATTTTTTCCTCAGTCCTCACTTTGCCGACCTTTAATTTTTTGAATTTTTTTTCATTTTTTAATGTTAAAATTGATTTGTTCCCTTTAAATATCAAAAAAATTTATGGTAAAAATATATACATTTATTTTATCGGCTCAGAAAAGAAGCCTAAAATTCGGGCTTCTAAACCAGAATACCCACTTAATATTAATTTAAGTTATATATAGGGTTGCCAACTTTTAGTTGTATAGTTAGTAAAAATTAATTAACAAACGTGAAAAATACGATGACAAGTAATTGCAAAGAATACGGGAACATTTAATTCCGCAGAGTTGCCATAGTACGAGACAAAGAAAATTAATAAACATTTAATTTTAAAAGTTTTTCAAAAGCACTTGGTAAATATTTACTATGAAAAGTAGTAGCAAGGAAATTTTTCTTTAGAACAGAAGGTTGCCATATCAGAATGACGAAAAAAAATTTTATTTTAAACTACGTTGTTTGTATTAAGTTTCGTACAAATTTAACCAATTCAATTCTAATGGAAAATTTGCGGTACCCCGGTGAGTGAAACGCTTACAAAATATTAAGCTTTGTACCTCGGTAAACATACATACTAGTTCTATCTAATAATAACGGCACTAATAATAACAGTATTTGTAGCTGCAATAAAGATACACATTGGAACTTTTACCGTTAGGGAAGCATTTCCTGCAGTACTGCAGGAAAACACAATTTACGCACATCAACGCCTGTTTGCTTTCATAGCCCTCTCTCTCTCTCTCTCCCCGAACAATGCCATATAGTGCAACAATAAAGCGAAAACCCGAAAATGCAACGACACAAACGGAAACAGCAGCCGAAACTTGAATGGTGAAACTGCACGAAACAAACATCTCATAAATTACAACAAAAAGTGTGCGAACAATAATAACAACAAAAATATTTAAGCAGATATGGCAATAAAAACACGCACGAAATGCAAACGGAAGATGTGCTGCAGTAACAACAACAACAACACTAATAGCAATAACGGTAGCAGCAACAATAGTAGCAGTAATAACGGTAGCAGGAACAACAACAATAACAGCAATAACAAGGTATGGTATGAATTGAATGAGCAACATTAAAAGTTTTACAATTGCGTAATGAGAATATGCTTTAGGGCCTCGACACTATATCGCTACAAATAGCAAAAACAACAGCAATTCAGCAAGTACTAAATGTCGGTGCATGCAAAAAGAAGTGCAAGAAAACTTTATACTTTGAAACGTAAATGACGGTGAAAGAGGATTGCTAAAGAAGCGGAAGTCCCACCATAGAACTACAATACTGTTCACTATATATCAACCTGTGTGTGTGTGTGCGCGTAAGTACATTATATTTTACAATTTTCAACTCAACAGTATGGTGCTGTAGTGGTTATCAAAGTACGGTAGAAGAGGGAGAAGGTCTGTTTTAAGAAATCTGAAGTCACAGTGTTATCTTTCTTCAAATATTTAATTTTGAAATGTTTCATATTATTCCAATAGATGAGATCCTGGATAAAACATTAGATCGAGCAAATTAGTTACTTCAAATTCTTATAGCATTAATCTTAAGAAAACATCGATAATGTCATATTAGTCTATACCATATCGGTAGACACCGTTAACTTCAACACCAACTGACTTGAGAGCGAAGCAAATGTTTTTATACATTAAGTATAATTACTTCAAGACTTTTATATTCAATTTATTTTTGAAGTATATCCATCTCCTTCAGAAACCGTAAAAACGAAGAGAGAGAGAGAAGTTGCTTCGACATTTTGTTGCAGTTGAGCTGTTTGTAAGGAAACAATGCATTGAAGCTTTGTTTAGAAATGTTTAAGAAATTTCAGTATCGATGTATTAAATGTATGAGCTAAGTATGCTATACTTTTTACTTGAACTAGGAGAAAGATTCATGAAAAGCTCAAAGTGCACCAAAATTAAAAAATTAATCTTTTGAAAACTAGTAAAATTTAAACTCTTATGTATTTATGAATTT
The DNA here is from genome assembly GCF_042242935.1 of Bactrocera oleae. Taxonomy (NCBI): domain Eukaryota; kingdom Metazoa; phylum Arthropoda; class Insecta; order Diptera; family Tephritidae; genus Bactrocera; species Bactrocera oleae. The sequence goes on along the minus strand of NC_091536.1, from coordinate 86,535,603 downwards.
TAATATCTCAAAAAAAAAAAAATCGTTATACATTGAATATGAATAAATATTTAATAACACAAAAGCTATATAAATTGCTTTGAGCGAATCAAAAAATTATATGGAAGCTTTTAAATGACCGGACTGCGGAGGCTACATAGATTAAAATTTCGAAATAAAACTACTAAAAATTCACAGAATAGAATGTTTCCGTAAAACATTAATGTAGACGTTAAAAAAAAGTACAGTTATAGTGCCACATGATAACTTCATTGTTTTAATAGCTTTAACTTGAAAAGCTTACCCAAATATAACTTTTTTTAATTAGAAAAAATAAATTCAGTATACTTCGAAAATAAAGATTGAGTTCTACAGAAACGCGAAATTAATGCAGATTATTAAAATTTATCGATAACACATATTCAACAGTTTTGTTGTTATCGATAACTTTTTACGGAAAAACATCGACATGAAAAAATATTATTTTTTTTGTTATTGCGACATTAAATGATAGATGGACGCAATTGATTCATAACTTAATTCAGGCATTATTATTTTACAGATTTTTAATTATCGATAATTTCGATAAACTGTAAGTCTATTTCATAGCTAAATTGTTAGCAGTAAACGACAGATGGACCAAATTGATTCATATGTTTCATTTTGCAAACATTTAATTATCGATAAATTTCGATAAGCATTAAGTCTATTTTATGATATTCGACAAATTTTATTTCAAAACTTTATACATAAATTACTATAATTAAACTTGAATTTCTCAGAGATCGGAATAAATCTTACTAAAAATGAGCAAAAAATCTCATCAAACGACACACCGTGTCTTGTACGTGGCACAGTTCACGCCAGAGCTACGAGCAGGCCAACTTGCATGGAACAACAATTGCAGATGAGCTTAATTGACGTAAAGTTTCTGCACATTTACGCACGTTTGCCTCGTACGTTGCAATTATGGCATCGCACAAGCGGGCGCAGGGTCTTGCTACCAGAACTACCGTTCGCCGTGTTGGCAATGCCGGTGTAAAACAGAATTTACTTTTTACCTGTCTGTGTCGATTACTTACGAATATTTGCAGCTTTCAATTAAGCAGCGTGTGAGAAGAACTAGCAGCAGCCGAAGGAGTCGCGACGGCAACGATATCAAAACCAACTGGCAACAAAAGTTTCAACATTTTATGACCAAGTGCAAATGAGCGGGCCATCGCACGGACTCTCTGCTCCACAGCCTCCGCTGGCAGCGCAAAAACTACGGGCTAGTACAAATTCATGCAATAAAGTTGTATTTATTCGGTTGAAGGGATGTAATTTCATTTAAGCGAACAACTGCCGTAAACTGCTTAAGTGACTTGCCAAGGCGAAATGCATAATACGCCACGCGAAGGAGCGAAAATCAAATATGTGGCTTTATGAATACTTGTATGACAGACAGTGAGAGGGTGTAAGAGAGAGAGAGAGAAAGAAAGAGTTATCAGGCGAGCGTAAGCGTATTAGTGTGTGTAAGAAGTGCACTGGAGCGCCACGAAGACAAGCGAGAATATCAGCTATTACCGCTACTTTTGTGATTTTTTGTACCGCTTTAATGCAAGGTTATTTTAAGCGACATTTCGATATGTTTGTGTGTGTGTCGGTGTACATCCCACGGTTATAGTAAAAATTAACTAGAATTTAGAATTTTGTTACTTTATTAAGAAAACTTTCCCTCCGTAAACTGGTTTAATTGGCACCAATGTAAACTATACTGTTTGACGTTGCCAACCGTTATTGTCGCCGCAGAGTTTTGGGCATAGATATGTAATTTGGGTGACTATGGTTTTTCTTATGCTATGGTTTCTCTTCAATTTTGTTACATCATAATTATTATGTGTCCTCAAATCACAGCTGAGGTTGTGTATTTTGCTTTTTAAAATGTCAAAATAGTGTGTTTGTTGTAAAGTTTTGACCGTCTAAAGAGTAAAGGCAGAAACAAACTACATATATTGTTTAGTTTATTTTTTCGAGTTCCCATTAAATTTGATATTTACAAACGACTGTTATTCATAAATAGGTAGAGTTGCCGTACAGTTTACCAACAAAAACAAAAAGTATATATTTATTTTTGTATAGAAAAGTTTCTAAAAAAAAAATCACTGAAGGCACTGAAGACCATCCCAGCCGAGGCTTACAACAGGTGTGTGGGAAATTGGATCAAACCTTGGCATGTTTGTATTGACTCAGGAGCCTACTTTGAAGGCTATTTATAGAGATTTGTATTGAAATTTGAGAAATGTAATTGTTTTTTATCACTCTGAGTCATTTCTGATCAGATGATATTATTTGTGAGCATTGCCACATATTAATTTTGATAAAAAAGGGAGCAAGCTATAAATATATTATTTGAAATGAATGTGTTTATTTAAGTATTTAAAATGTTTGTTATTACAAGCAAGAGTACAAAGTTATAGCTTGGTCTAACTAAGTGACATTTATGAACAAATAAAGCGCCTATATTACGCCAGGCGCTCAAATTATACTTTTTTCCAAGGTCTTGTCTTCTATACAAATTTACCGAATCTCTTTATATCTACTCTATTTATATACTTTATTTCAATTCATAAGTAAAATAATATTTCGTAAATAAATGTTTTGCCTGACAGCCAGCCACTTTCCAGCTAATTGTGGTTACAATTTACAACACCAAAATCCTTGGTTTTTGCCCGGTGAACGTGCATATGTTTATTTACCCAAGCTTTGTGTAGGATTTCAATTGCGTTGTCTGGCTTTGTTTAGCGAGGAAGCCAAACTTTTGCAGATTTTCATAATCTACCGACCAACTTCTTGCAATGCATGACGTCTCACAGCCATTATATTCTATACATTAAGCTTAGAATTTTAACATTTTACTTTATTTAATTTTCATGCTTACAAACTTTTGCCTTGATGTTTAAGTGGAATACGCGCGAAAGAAACGAGACAAAAAAAAATACTAGAGATGAGAAAGTTGTACAGCAAATGTCTAAAGAGGATCACCGGGGCCTTGGAGACATATTTTTGACAGTTACAGCTTTGATTTGATTTGCGACTTTACTTTTCAGTATTACGCCCCATTGTAGGCAATGTTTTGCTAGTGGACGACGTCATTAAAACATTGCCCCCATTTAGGCATTTACGTAGAAAAGATTAAAAAGTTTAGCTATTGTTTAATATATTTCAAAGTAAGCTTTAAATATATAACTTACAATGTAAATATGTATATCAATTCTCTTATTAAATATAATATTATTGTTTCTCGCCCGCTCTCATATCTGTTCTCATTAGGGGGTTCTGCATACATATGAACCTCGAAATTCTTTTTGCTTTTAAATATATCGAGGATACATGCACATATATTTAAAAACATTATTTAAAAATTTGTAGTTCAACCGGCAAATAGTTTCAGGATATGAGCAGATTGGTAAACATTTTTTAATTTAGTGTAATCGCTTCGCAAAAATTTAAACGCGTTTTTTTCGAAACGCTGTATTTAGAGGTGAGTGACGGTGAGACACATTTCTAAGTAACGCCTGGACCGATCAACTTGAAATTTATGCACAACGTTCTTTAATAAATTTGTTTTTTACGAAAAACGAAAAACTTTTCTTGGGGAAGCCGCCATTTCTGTCAAAAATCAAAATTTTGCCTAGCCCTACAATCATTACCTGCATTCGTTTATTATAATAATAAAAGTAAATATTTTCTTTCTAAAGTCGTGACAATTTTAAGCAGAAAAAATTTCCTCAGCGCCAGACTCCTTTTTTCGGCAGTTTCCTGGAGATCCCTTACAGGTTCAAGTAAATCCAATATTTTTCAATATAAAGCACCGACTATTAAAGTACATTAAATTCTGTAAATGTGCATTATTTTTATTTTTTTATTATATGAAATGCCTATTCAGAAAAAAATTCACAAAAAAATGCAATTTTGCTAGCTCGCCAATGGATATAACCCCATAAGTAGTCAATAACAGCTGGTGGGTATACTAGGTTCGCTTGCTGATTGTATATGTAATTATTAGTTAGGGAGGCTTCAGTAATTCATAATCATATTTATTAAGTGAACAAGATTAAATGGTCCTCAGATAGATCAACGGGAGAAGAGTCAGCCATCAAGGATTAAGGCACAAAATATATATATGAAGTGTTATGATATATAATCCAGAGCGAAAAACTTGTCAACTCTTCAGGCAAACAAAATAATCCTCCCAGCGGAATCTCTGCTGTGCCAATGGCTTCCACTGCCACGTCGACTGCCTGTTGCTGACTGCTCAGCGCTTTTTGGCGGTAGTTGTCGCCACATTTCAAAAGTCATTTTCTCGAGCTACCGACATATGTGTGTATGCGTGTGCGCTGCAAAAGTGGCTTTTGCGGCACAGATTTGTTGCATTATAATTTGCCAACTCATTTGTTGCAATTTTTCACGTCTGCCACTGCCACAGCATAAGCAGTTGCGGCATGTTGCTTAAGACAAAAACTGCAGAATCAAGTATACAGTTAGCATTCCTGGAAGTCGTCAACATTCCACGGCATGCGCTTGAGTATATATATATATATATATACGTGTGTTTGGTTGTGTATTTGCGTGGCAGAAGTCAAAGTCTTCAAGTAGCCGGATTACTTTTGTGCATTGCTGCGGATTTAACTTTTGATGCCAACTAAATATACCGTTTTAGTCCGTCTGTCTGACTGCCTCTTAGTCTAGTTTTCACTAAGTTTGCCTGCCTGCTTACCTGCTGGTGTGTGTGTGTGTGTGTGCAACATCTCGCTGCCGTTATACCGTTGGCTCTGCGGTGTTTTTTATTGTATTATTCAAGTGACTTTTAGCGCTGAGCAGCCACTCCGACCCCTGTGCCACACCTTGACAGGGAGCTGTGTTATCAGTTGCAAGCATATTTAAACGCGCAACTTGAGTGCTAAAGATGTGGCAGCGGTGCTGCAAAGTGCGGCGCTGACACGAAAAACTTTCACACACGACTCCGCACACACACACTGACATGGCTAAACACAAACGCAGACAGGGGAAAAATATTAAACATTCCACCAGCTCATCATGGCTGTTGTAACAAAAGGCTGGTTGTTGTTTTTGTATGTATGTATACTTTTTTTTTGTTTGTTGCAAGCATTTCCACGTTGATATGCCAAATGTGCTCATCTGCGTATTTGCTTCATTATATTTAAAAGTTTTATTTTCAACTTTTTTCGCAGTAAAAATATTTTACAGCTACCATGAGTTGTGCGTAGTAGGGGGGGGTTCCGTTTTTCTTTTGGTGTTTTTTCGTGCTTGCAACACGATTTTTCGCAGACTTTTCTTGTTGCATGGAAAAGACACGAAGTCACGTGTTGCGACTTTTCCCTAATTTGCCACACACTTACACACGTCAGTAGCGCAGGCAGTCAGACAGCCGTAGGGAAATCAGTGGCGCGCATACAAAGTGAACAACAGGAGCTACACACATGTGGCAAGGCGGGTTGCTGTTCACTTGTAAATGAGCTCGTTTTGTATGTAGGATGTTGCTTTCGCAGGGGCGGCGGTCGTAGTAGTGTTATATGTTGTTATTATTATTGTTGTTGTTGCAACAAAGCAAAGCTAGAACTTAAGACGCGCCCGCTTGTCTCTTGTTGCCAGCATTTAAAGCGTATGAACGCGGCAGTTACCGTATTTAAGTAGCATTTTTAAGTCATGAACCGAGATTACGGCGATTACGCACATTCACACACATGCTTACATGTGTATGTGTAAATTTTGTTAACAAAGAAAAAGTATCATCTCAAATGCTTTATGTTTTTGGCACCTTAAGGGCAATTAGGAGCGTCGCATGTATTCAAATATATTCAAATTGTTGTTGTTGTTTTTTTACGCTATTGCATAATCCGTACGCCATACTTACAAAGCCTGTCAGCCGCAAGGTATTTTCTTCTCCCAAGAATTACTTTGTAATTTCTTTGAAAATTTCAAAATTCTTTTATTGCTGTTGTTGTTGTTATTATTTGTTTTAATTTTTTCTTTTCGCACAATAAATTGCCTGCAGCAGTTGTCAATGTGTCCATGAAAGGTGTAAGAAAAAAATTATAAACACATGTGCCACAATACTTGGCAATTTGTTGCGGCATGCAACAAAAGAAAACAATACTTTTAAACCTACAAATCGAAAGCAGTTTTTGACATATCACTTATGTAATTTAAGAGCTATGCTTGAGTGTGCGAAGCAATTATATTGCTTTAATTATTTTAAGATATTGTATTACTAGGGAAGAAAAAGTGTTGATATCAAATTTGGGTGGAGAAGGCAAGAGAAGTAATGTGTAAACACACAGACAACTATCTGACACTGGTTAAGTACATTTTCAGCTGATTGAAACCGGTGCTGAAGAGTATGTATTAAATGTAAATAAAGTTTGGTAGAGCAATTTCTTATACTGCGAATTTTAACTAAATTCGGAACTACGTAATTACTTGTTGTTTTATATTTTGTATGAAGTTTAGTCCGCAAAAATGACGTTAGTAATCTCGCAAGTCCAACATTGCCTGCATATGGTGAACACTAAAAGATTAAATAGTTACCGAAACTTGACCAAACCCATACTAAAAAATATTCTGGTCTATTGCCGAATTTAATGTAAAAATACGACTTAACTATGAACTTTAATTTCCTGATTTTTCGATGATAAAAATATTTACAATTCAATAAGGACTGTATTCTTCTAACAGAGAAGCGTACGATATCCAGTTTCCTCGCATGTGCAAGAGTAAAAAACGTTTTCATTTTTCTCAATGATATTGCTGAGTGTGTGGATGAGGACAGTATTCGAGAAAAAACTCTTAATGGCTGCAAGAAAAGTTTTTATGAGAATCAAATTCATTTCCAAGAACTCGGCTGAGCATAGAATTTTCAACCTTCGTGAAGCTATGCAGACTCCCATTAAGATAACATAGTTACGATGCCAACTCCATCAGTTGCAGTTCGATATCGTTGCTTGACTAAGGCAAACGATTTGTTTCAGTTTACAAACTGAATCCGTATTGAATTTATTTTTTTTAAAACAGATTTCTCCGATATTTCGCAGTGTTTTCAGTTTAAAGTACAATTAGAAAGCTCTACACTATTCGCAATGGGAAGAGAGCACAAAAATACAATAATAGCTTTATAACCCAAACAAGACACCCTATTTAGGACTAACAACTCTAAAGTGAACAGTAATGGTCACTTCACTAGAGATGACTTCTCTGTTCAGATCCAAATAGTCTACACTGCACACATATTATTTTAGATATACCACGATACTTCATGCAACTACTTGTATGTACAAAGAGTTCCTTTAGAGAGATGATATAATATCATTGGATCCACACATGCTCCCACACTATCACAATTGTTATGTGAGACAAATACGATGTACATATACTTGTTTATAGCTTGTATTAACGCTAGCATCTATAGCTGCACCCATTCGAAGTTAGGTTAGGCAATAAGGCTGATAATCCCAAAGTTACGAATGATCCCACTTAGATAGCGAGAAATGATGAACCCTTGTGATGCTCCTAAGAGTGAATCATAGTGCAGGACAGTGGAGGAGAAAGCATATATATGTTTATATTTTACTCAGCCCACGAAGTCCATAGATCCTGTGCCAGAATGCAAGGAGACAGCCGAGCATCACTCTTTCGCAGTCTAATCAGATTGGGGAAGGGCTACACTTTCTTACGAGTTCATCAGTTTTGCAGGTTCTAGGCCACAGTAAACCACAGTACACCATATACCCAAATAAGTCTGTTAACGAAGAACCTTGATGCTATTTGCTATTGAGGTCAGACTCTGTCAGACTAACCTTGAACTCACTAGCAGTTTTCAAACTAACCTGTATTTGAAACACTTTTTAGACATAAAAATATGGGTATATTTTTGAACCAGAGATGTTTTCTACCCCAAAATTTAAGTTTGCCACAAAATTTGTAAAACACAGAAAGAGAATTCGATACATGATCCGAGGGACGAGCTGAGTCGATTTAGTCAAGACCGTATACCTGTTCATCTGTCCGTTTATATATAAACGAACTATTGTCTCACTTTTTGAGATATCGATCTGGAATTTTGCACAAGTACTTTTTTTTCTAAGAAGCTGTTAATTTGTCGGAATGCTCAATATCGGCCACTATAGCAAATAGCTGTCATACAAACTGAACGATCGGAATAAAGTGCTTGCATGGAAAACTTTTTCAATTAACGCGATATCTTAAGGAAATTTTGTATGGATTGTTGCCTAAGGCAATAGTCTCCGAAGAGTTTGTTCAGATCGAGTAAATGCAGCATATAGCTGTCAGACAAACTGACCGATCAAAGTTCTTGTATGAAATGTGTGTTTATGTGAAGGGTATTATAGCTTCGGTGCAACCAAAGTTAACGTTTTTTTTGTTTTTTCTTTTTTTTAAATTTTAATAATATGAAGAATTACGTTCGTAATTACACTTTCATTATTAAAATTAATCAAAATTTTTCCGGAAATGTGGTTTTGGCAATCAATTGACATGCACAACAATTTACTATTTTACGAAATTTCAAACTAATTATAATACTCCCACAAAATATTTCACTACATCTGCTCGTTGAATGCCTCCAAGCTTTACACCACACGCTAAAAGCAACTAGAAGCATTTTGGTGTCGTAAAAAAAGCGAAAACGAATGAAAATACCAAAACTATAATCATCCTCATACATACTTTTATCCACAAATTAAGATGCCACCTACACAAAATATATTTATCATATGTTTGTATTGTATATGTGTGGATAAGCACACATACTCTCACATATCCCGCTGAACTCTTACTTAACCCCCGCAGCATTGCTAGTGTACTTGTCTGAGATTACAAAATTATTTCAGTTGTCTCAATTAGCGCATTTTCATCCATGCCACATGCCGCACACAAACGTAACACTATCCGCCCCTCACGCATACACTCACTCTGATGTGTAGTAGCCGTAAAGTTTTGAGGTAAGTAATTCGTTAGGCTGCCAGCAATGCTCGGCTAGTTGCTGTAGTGTCGCCTTTGATATCTTCGTGCAACACTTAAGAGGGGGTGAGTATGTAAAAACGTTACAAAAAAACAGCAAGCACAAATTAGAGAAGCATATTTTTACCTTGACTCACTTCTCAGCAGCAACCACTTATCTTCTACGCGCACTTATAGCTGTGCGCTTACGCCCCAAAACAACAACAACAAGAACAGCAGCAAACAACACTTCTCATGCCACGAAAGTGTGTAGGACAAATTAATTAATTAAAAGAAAGTGAACGCGAGGTATGCACGCGGTGCTGTAACGATTCTCACATAACTAAGTGAAGACATTGAGATGTTACAAGACACACACGCACACCAACACATACATACAACACATATAGGTGAACACGAATGGCAGCCTCTCTACGTGGCAAGCCAAAATATATAAAATATTTTCGAATGCATGGGTGTATGTGTGTGTGTGAGCTAGTTGGTTTTCATTTGCGCCGCGTTGAGTGAATGAAAAGAAAATTCCTGAATTATTGCAAAGTGTAACGGTAAATGTTATTACAAATTAAACGCGTATTTACACTAGGATTAGTGAGAAACAAGTTTCATGTTTGCGAAGCGTCGCATCAAGTGCCACCGAAGAAAAGTGGGTGAGCGCTGCAACTGGGATAGTGTGATGTGAAATATAGCTCTTGAATTAAATGAAATTAAAATTAACCTGCAAATGATGGAAAATAAATGTAAACACACAGACAAAGAAAGTATGTTATCAGAAAGAGAAAGGTGAAGGGTTTCTTCTCATATTAATGTAAAGCAATTGGCTCACACCACTCGGATAACTGCCATATTCAACAGTTTCTCATATAATGAGATTTTAATTAAATACCGTTGCATACATTTAGGCGTAATATATTTTTTATCAAAGCCGCATTCCTTTTTTACCACATTACTATATAGTGTTGGAAAGGTTTCTCTAAATTACAATTATAATCATATATGTATATATGGTTTTCGGTTTTCAAGAAAATAAATACAACTTTTGTACGCCCAACTGTCTAATTACACAGTTATCAGTTAGTGCTAACATAGTGTGAAATGTGTTTATAAACCAGCTCTCTTAAGGCCACAAAAATGTAATATTATTTAATATAGGCCGTAAAAGAAAATTTACAGAGGGAACTGAAGGCGACACCGGACAGATGTTTCGATGATTGGAAAAGGAGGTGGCATATGTGTATCGCTTCAGAAAGAGCATCCGGAAACCTTCTGGTCACAGCATCTCCCACGTTTCCTTTTGGGTGTTACAAATATCGTGGCAAACTTAATATATGCTGTTCAGGGACAAAAATCGGTTGATTAGAGTAGCTACTCTCCAAAAAAAAATCATTAAATTATACATTTAACTTCAAATACCACCAAATTGACACCAAATGGGAGGCGTTTTATACGCCTTTAAGTTAAAAAGGATTTTTTTGTTAAATTTGGAAGTTTTTAAAAGAGTTGCCATTAGACTGAAATATACATTTTATTTCAATATGTAGTATACACTTTGGAGTTTGCTTCAGAAATATTTTTCAGAAAACTTAATCAAATATTATATAATGTAATAAATATGTTTAACAGTGCTGCCACATTATTAAAAAAAGCTAAATCATACATATGGAAAAACGACTAGGGTCTGGTATAACATATGCTATTATTTCTCTTTTTTGCGCTACAATTTTCACTCTGCGTTGCAGCAAGACCATTTGATTTTTCACAGGCATATGTAATAAGAAGATCAACTTTTTCGGCATTTACACCATAATTAAGAGCCGTCACAGCATTTAAATGCTGAAAAAGCAATTTTTACAAGCAAATGAAATTTTCAATAAAATGTATTTATATGTAATAAACGAATGCAGCGAGAGGCTATTCACAGCAAATTTAAAAAAATGCATAAAGAGGGTTCTTGTGAAAACCCGTATAAACCAGAGCTCGGAGCATAAAAATTCTTCACTTTTAGGTTAATTTGAGTAAAAATCACTGATGTTGCAAAATAGCGCTCAGCAGTCATACGCGCCACTCATCCGATATGCTTAATAGTTATACGGTATTAACAAGAAATATACAAAAAAAAAAAAAAAAAACATACGTACATACTTGTAGGTATATAAATATAAATATTATTTTGAAAAAATATAGCTTATGAATTATGGGAGAGCTGAGTGTGTCAGAATATTTATTTGTATAAATACGTATGTACTTGTAGAGTACATGTAGTAGTGTAAGAGTGTGGAATGTGGTAAAATAATGCTGGAATAGTTAAAAAAAATTTATTGCATATGTAATAACTGTTATTTTTAGCAGATACAGCGCGATGTTGTCACAATTTCAACAATTTGTTGCACATTTCAATTTTTTCCACCAAAACGCTGTTGCCGTTTGTGCATATTATTCTACGTTTTTATCAAAAAATTTCCTTTTTTTATGGCAAAAAATTAACGCATGCATATGAATATGGATGTGTGTCTGTGGCTGGGTGTGTGTTGAAAGCATTCATGTGCGTGTTGCGCTTGCTACGCGTGCAAAAACGTGGGCGCTTGTGTATGCATATTGCTTTTTGCCACAATCGAAATTATTCAAAAACGCATTCATGAATCTTTAGCAACAGCGCTGAGCAACAAAAACAACAACAATAAAGCGCCCGCTTTGCATTCATCATTGTGCTTTAACGCCTTTTGCAAGCTATTATTTTTTAATAACACGCTTGCTTCACACATGCACACATGAGGCACACTTCCATGGGCGCACAAATACACACACGCACACAAGAAGAGAGTTCCCAGCTTGCGCATAGTTTTATGTGTGTGTGAGATGTGCTAGAATTGGTTTATTGCGGCTAAACCGCTGCTAAGTGCCTCATTAGCATATTGCGTGTCAAAAGCCTATTGAAAATTCTCGATAAAGCTCTCATGTGAGTAGATTGAATCGCGTAGGTGCACGAGTGTGCGTTTCGATTTTAAGGCACATGCGAAATTTTTTACACTTTCACTTTGCATAGCGCATACATACACTCAAACACTTGCCAGAGTTCCGCCTTTGTTGTTGTTGTAGTATGTGTGCTGCAAAGCCTCTCAGTTCACAGCCACTCATGCACTCGCATACACACCAAATAACGGCAAACAACAGCTAACGCCTAACCAAACCCAATGCGCACACCAATAGCATGTGTGGAAGAAAGCGAGCGAGCGGTGTGGGCTAAGGGGCGCGTAAGATGTTGTCAACCGTATGTTTGTGGTTGCTTCTTTGCGGCTGTACTTTTAGTGGTTGCCTACTCAAGGATGCAATCAAGTACCTGACAGTCGCTGCCGTCCCAACACCGCCTTGTCAACTATATTATGTAGCCGTAGTGTTTTGGTTGTTGTTGTTGCTATTTTCCCCCGAGTGGGTGTGTGTAAATTTGCTAGTTTGTTTTGCGGTTCACAACACCGTCATAGCACTCAAGTCGAGCCGACTTTCTGCTTGGCGGATTTTCGCTTTTATCGATGCCGTAAAATTCAAATACTCGCGGCACACACTCACACATGCATGCAAATATATGATCGCATACACATCTGTGCTCTGTAGAGAAGTATGTTGACTTTATTTTCGCCTCCCCTCCGCCCAAAAATCGTTACGAAATTGAGCGAGTGGTTTGCATAAGTCAATTCGTTGGTAGTGTCAATGTGATAAAAGCGCTGTAAAAGCAACAGCAACAACAATAAATTGTAATAAAAGTCGAAATATATGAAGCAGGTTTGCGGTTTTGCCTAGAAACTGAATTAAATTGCATTTGCAAGGCCTACAAGGAATTTCATTTACTGCGAAATAAATCTGCCTCGGGGTGGTTTTGTGAACACGAAACCAGCAGAGAAGAGAGAGAAAGAAAAGAGAGAGAGAGAGAAAGAGGAAATTCATCATCACACTAATAAAAATTCCAAATAAGAGTCCAACAGTACCTTACTCTATCAAACTGCAGACATATATATTTTATCTTTTTTAGCGTACATAACTTAAAGCTAACCGTGTGCGATGTGTACCTTTAACGAAGATGCTAACATTCCACGAGTGAAGCCTATACCATTTGTTAGGAAAATCTGACCACACGCCTTTTTAGTTAAAATCTAGAAGAACGACTTTCAAAACTCATTAGCTTACAATGTAGTTGTCATCGGTTTACAATTCTCCACACGCTATTATTAAGCGCTCTTCTCTTGTCACAAAATTTACATGTTAATGTAACAGCAAAGTTAGCAAGTTTGTATGGTTTGTTCGATTTACTACTCTCTTACGATAATAAACCAGCTAATGTCAAATATTCCTAAGCCCCCATAAGTTTGAGAGTGCTATGAGAACTATATTTATATATATATTATACCAGATATTTATATATATTTCTAAAAAAGCTATATATCTCAAGAAGTCTGCTATAGCATTATACAGAACCTTTAGCATCGATAACAATTGGTTGGTAATCGGTTGAGAAGTTAGAAGCATCTCTCATAGCATAGAGTAACTATATCTTATGGACACCGAATCACAGCGATATATCAGGTACCAACAATTATAAAAAATTTGCTAGATAAACCATAACCTAAGTTTAGCCATGGCGAGTATGCAGTTCAAATATACGGGGGTGTATTTTTAGATCGGTGATTTCAACAAACTTGTGTCTGTTAAGGTAAATCGTATTACTAAGCAATTTCAGATATATGAAAGAAAAGATAGTATCTGAGCAGAGTCATAGGGAAAACCTACAAAATATTACCACGAGGGTTGGGTCTATGTAAACTTAAATTTGTAATCAGCCAAAAACTGTCAACTCGGCAACATTCTTCAAAACTATTTCGGGAACAATTTTATCCCATACATATATAATATATAATCCTACTCGATCGTTTTTTTTATACTATCGTCAGCCTTAAAGTAAAATATTGTCTCTTTTTTCACCTAAAAATAATTCGGCCTACCTAAAATTACAAAAAATAAGAATTGCAAGGATTTATATTTCAGCTTAATTCACTTTAAGAAGAGGCGTTTTAATTTCATTTCAATATAAAATAAAATAAATGCCTCTTTGAATATGTCCAAAATACCAAATAGCAAATTTAGCATTGACATATTGAACTTTATAAGGCCATAAGAAATGTCATAAAACGAAATCACCAAATCCGGCAATATAACAAACAGCAGGGTAATACGACGATGGTCAGTAGGATGGAATTCCAATTGGTTGTTTTATGAACCTTCTTCAGCTGACTATAAACCAAAAACACCAGATTTACTACATATCCACGGAATGCACATAAAATTTACTGGTACAACTGTCAGCCTACGTGAGAATAAAAACAAACGCTGATGTGCGTGTGAGTGTTGCTGATGAATTACACAACAACTTAGTTATACACCAAATGAATTTCAACATGCTGACATAGTCACGTCACACAAATACATATATATTCATGTACCTGGGCAATGCGCCGTTCAATATTAGCTAAAATTGCGTAAAATAGTTAGAGCGCCTTAAGATAGGCTACAGCACGAGCAAACATGTAAACAAATAAATGTCGGACTTTGGAATAACGTCGAGAAGAAAATTAGCAGAAACGCTGAATTGGCTAATAAATTGCTGCACAGGTCATTTCATGTTCATTAAGTAGCCAGAACATGTCGATAGGTAAGCTGACAAGAGCAAAAGGGAGCAGGTGAGGGAGAGATCAATTGAGTGGGCTATTTAATCAGACGCTACTTGTTAGCAATCAAGACGCCGTTAAGCCTCTAGTAGTATGCTGCCATTACAGACTCAATGAAATGTAACATAACAAATCAAAGTTCATACTCAGCACTTGGTCTGCTCGTGTGCACAGGGTTGTTTTTGGCAGCATTGGCAGCACGGTAGTGGTGAGCGAGAAGTCAGAAACCAAAAGCCAGTGTGGGTAATTTATTAAGTGCGCCTTTGTGCATGACCGAGCCAATAAAGTACGGGTGAATAAATGCGTATGTGCGCATGTGCTTCTTCCACTGGGCGACCGACCGCTGCGCGTCTAAGCCGGAAGCAAAATTGACCTTTTATAAACGCCATTAAATTGCCACCTTTTGCCATTAAGCATCGACCGTGTCCTAGGTAATATGGACACAGGATACCCAACGTTGCCCCACATGTGGCAGCAATCAACAGCAATGAGCGGCAGAACGGCCTAAATGCCAGCAAGCTGCTAGAATAATAAAAATTTATTGTTAAATAAAAAATAATTTTATTTATTAGTATTTAGCTGAAGAGGATACAATCGAAGATATAAATTGGAATGCGGCCAGCATACGATAAAGGGTGGCAATGAAAGCTCTGACAATGGCTAGAAATGTAATGAATTGCAAGCGAAGAAGACGCTCCGCGGCAATCGAAATGGAAAATAAGAATCATCACACCACAAAATTTGGTAAGCACAAATAAAGCGAAAGTCGTTTCCTGCATTCATCGCTACACGAAAGTGCCGTGCTGCCAAAGCGAAAAAAGAATAGTACAAGAAATAAGAAACATAAAAAACCAAGCGGAAATGAGACTGCACTCGAGCGAATGCTCGAAAAAGCATTATAGTCGAAACCAAATGGAAAATATATTATTAGTGTACGCAATGTGAAATAGTGGCTACTATAGGCTGGCAGAGAGGAGGCAGAGGCGTTGCCGTATTTATAGGTGACTGCGCCTGAAATTGTGCCACAAACGTTTTGTGTGCGAACTGCAGTGGCGACTTTCTCTTTGAAATGAGCTGGTGTGGCAGCTATTGTAAATAAAATTTAGTTGCTCGGTAAAAATTACATGCTCCGTGGCGTATAATTTGTGACCCTGACTTATTTATAATTCGTTTGTACGGGCTTTCTAACGAAAAGCCGAATTGAGAGCAAATTTATATATAAATATAAAATATATAGCTATAAATAAACCTTACTGTATAGTATGCATGAAAAATTACAGTTCCAGTTAGCATATGATAAAACTTGTAGTTATAAATCAAATTTGGTTATAAAAAGAGTTGTTCATCGACTTTAACCCATATCCTTTCAAGAAACTTTGTTTTCGAATATTTTGGTTAAATTTATGTTATATAGTAAAATTGAATAACGGAACTCGACTGCGAGGAAATGGTATATAAATGGAAATGGGAAATACATATGTATGTGTTTATTAGCATGGGTCAAAAAATAGTTTAATGCTCTAGAAAAAAGTCTCTTACGATTCTCTCATAAGCCTAGCCGTTTAAGAGATATTATTGAAGATAACTAATGAAGTCTACTATACATATCAAGCAATTAAGTAAGCAATTAATGATCGCATGAAAGTACTTTAGGTAAAAAAAATCGCATCAAAGTACCTGTCATCATTTTATTAATTATCTTAGGAAAATTTAGGTAAAACTGACCTAAACCTGATACCCAGGAATTACCCGAAAACATAATTTTGTTTTCCTATTCAACAGGTACGAGTATTTGCTCCAACAATATTATTGCAAAATTTGAAAAGCCGATAATCAAAATTGTGGAATATATGCCACTCAAAAGCAATTGGTGCGGAGCCGGCCAATCTTAAACCGTAAACTTTAAACGGTGCTTGCTCGAAAGCATGCTTTTCGAATTGGCGAAAGGGATTACAGAAAAAATCATAAGCCGGGTTTGTTCAGCCAACTTTAGTTTAGAAGGGCATAAATGACTACTCTAAATATACTATGAACCTAAGGAAAACACATTGTTAAACTATTTTAAATGTGGAAATATTCGAAAATTTTTGCAAAAAGCCAAAATTTTTTGTAACTTCATTTTTAATACCCTTTTTTTAGCTTGGGTTGTATGTATGTAATGGAATCTTATAGCTCAATTTTCTCCGGTTTCCAGAAGTCTGATCAACTTGAAACTTTGCAGACGTGTCAAGGACCGATGACAATGCAATAATTTGATAAAAGTTTCCCACTACTTTAAAGGTGGGCGTAACCCCGCCCCTAAATGGTTTAACGTATATATCTTCCAAACCGCTAAAGCTAACTCAACCAAATTTGCTGAGAGGAAGTCCTTTTATATATCCATACTTCATACGCTGTGAAAATGGGCAAAATTAGATAATAACCACGCCCACTCTCCATAAAACAGTTATGTTAAAACATACTAAAAGTGCGATAACTGACGAAATAAATGCGCCATAAGCATTAATTTTCAGAAATAAAATGGTAGGGAAGAGCTTAATAGGAGGAAGTTTAAAAATTCCTTTAAAGGCTGTTTTTTTAGTTTTTTTAAACTATTGTATAACTTATTATAGTTATTCACGAATTTCTTGAAGTTCGCAGTCTATCTAGATAAAAATATCTTTAAGAAGGAATCACAGCGATGATTCTACTGCGTCGTCGCCTAAGTAATTTCTGCAAGTGGCAACTGATAAAATATTTAATTTTCGGCTCCGATCGGGCTAAGAGTAGCCCTACATCGACTTTTAGAAGAAGGTGAAACTTGCTGAAGGCGAAATGCCCATAAAACCACTTACAATTCATCGCTAATAAACCAATCTAATGATAAAGTACATCGATGCTATTAATAGTGGCATATCTCTTCGAAAGTGTAAAACGGCTGATGACTCAATTTCACATTTCGAACAAGTAGAGGTTACTTTTGGAAATAAATTTTGCGCTGGATAGTTTTGGACGCAATTGTCTATTTGCTAGACTGCAGCATTTGAGCAAATTCCTGTCAAACGTTAATCGTCTCAGTAAGAGACCTGTCTTCGAGCACTAAACGTAGCAAAAACAGATTAGAAGGACATTTTAAGACTTCAAAATTTTTATTGACAACTGCTTGGGCATGTTTGTATATATATAAGATATCCACAAAGATATATGTTATTTGTATGTATATATATATATATATATATACATATATATGTACATATGTGCTAATAGTACAAGGATTTCCAAAATTGTGTGCAGTTTGAGTAAAAGGATCATCCTTATCTACAGTTAAGTTTTCAGTTTGGCCTTTGGTTGCAAAGCGAGAGAGAGAAGAAGGGTGCAGTTTGCAAGCTGGCACGTTTTAGATTCAGTTTGGTTTCAGTTTCCGTTAAGATAGTGTGTGTGAGTGTTTGTGACCAGCTAAATACAACCTCCATATATACTTGTGAGTAGCTATATAGTATATACTTGCGTGTCTTTTGGAGGATTTTCTTGCATTTGGCTCACTTTCTTGAGCGCTGCCTTTGCCTGTCGTGCCCAACTCTCCCGCCAACTGTACATTGCCTCGGCTACTTTCGGTGATTTTGCTTATATTTAGTTTATTGATTTTCGAGCGAGCTACCAAAATGAGGCTCTAGGGCGTAATTAGGGCAACGCTAATGTGCCAACAAATTGCGAATGCCAATGTGCTGAAGGTTTTTGGAAATAAATTTATTTTTAAAACATTTTCACAAACGGCGAAGCAGTCAAGTGTGTGTAAGTGAGCGCAAAAATAAAAGGAGTTGCGGTCGTTGTTGGCATGCTCGCCAAGTTAAATAAGTAATTGCTATGTTTTATTGCTTAATCAGCGCAGATTCTTCAGCGCGCGTGAAAATTATATTTCAAAGCTTTAATGTAAGCTTCAAATTGTTTACTAACGGTAGTGGAATGCTGGCAAACTTAAGTGCAATTTAGAGTACGCAGCAACTTGGTACTTTCGCTTAACTTTTTTCTTTTTATGTATGTGCGCGTCTGTGTGTGAGTGCAGCAAAGCACTGCTTTCAGTCTTTCCTTGCATAGTGCACATGCCGTTTCGATTACATTTCGTAATTGACGGTTGTCTTTTTTCTCGTGCATTTTCTTGTGCGTGTGTGTGTTCGTTCATTTGCTGCCTTGGTGTTGGTGAATGCGCTCTTTGTGGCAGTTTTCAAATAAACAACTTTTCGCGTATTTGACACTCTCTTGTTGATTGTTGTGCCATTCCAATACCTCCGCGCTCCACTTCACAACACATTCAATTGCACATACTGCACTCACACACACACACAGCCAAAGACTTGGCGTTGTCTTTATATGCATGTACGCATGAATGATTGCAGGGTTGCCGTTGTGCGTAATAATAGAAGCCCCGTAGAATGCAATCACGCCGACAATCGCGCAAAAAACCTCACCACTACTCTTGGCATTGCACTGCAAACAAATACATGCACATACAAACACACCTGCATACATGCTTACGTGTATCATTTCCGCTTCTATCGCTTCCGACGGGCGACAAGCGAAATGATTTTGCATGAAGACGGAAGGCATTCGTAAATACTCACATACAGGTATGCATACATGCATAAACATATATATATGTATATATATATATATATATATATATTTATTTATTTATACCTACCCAGATATACATTAATATCTTTACACTTATATACACTCGCTTTGTCACGCCATCGTCACTCCTGAGCATTGTCTGCACAGGAAGTTTGTCGAAAATGCAGCCAACAATGCACCTTTACGTCACACACAAACCCTTGCACGGCACGCACGCAAACACTGACACACGCACAAATGCAGAAATATCTATGAATGCGCTGATAACGTCAATGGCTCTCAATGCGCCATTTTGAAATGTAAAATCCTTACTTTCTTGAAAGAAGTATGCAACTACACTAAAAGAAAATCTCTTGGCAAGCAAAAAAATTGTGATTGAAAGTTTGAAAAGCAGCAAATAACATTTGTTAATTGCATAGAAATAGAGGTATTTGTATTTTATCACTACTACTCGTCTACGAACGCAAAGTCAAACTTAACCTTAATTAAAATTTGGTTTTTCTGTGCGAGTTGTCTTTAGACCAAAAACAGAAAACCTACCGATAAAAGTTCTAACAAAATAATAAGTTTTAAGTTCGGTTTCCAAAATATATTTTGCTTAAATTGTGTTTTTTAAGAAACTGAAAATGCATACTTTGGACCAATATAACGAACAAATATTTCATTTGGCCTATTTTTATACCCTGAACAGGGTATATTAATTTTGCCACGAAGTTTTTAACACCCAGATGGAAACGTCGGAGACCATATAAAGTATATATATAAATGATCACCGCGACGAGCTGAGTTGATTTAGCCATGTCCGTCTGTCTGTCTGTCCGTCCGTCTGTCCGTCCGTCTGTCCGTCTGTATATACGCGAACTAGTCCCTCAGTTTTTGAGATATCGATCTGACATTTCGAACACTTCTTTTTCTCCCCAATAAGCTGCTCATTTGTCGGAACGGAAGATATCGGACCGCTATAGCATATGCTGCCATACAAACTGAACAATCGGAATCAAGTGTTTGTATGGGAAACTCTTTCATTTGACGAGGTATCTTCACGAAATTCGGCATGTATTATTATTTAAAGCATTAATCTTATCTCCGAAGAAATTGTATGGATCGGATGACTATAGCATATAGCTGCCATATTAACTGAACGATCGGAGTAAAGTGCTTGCATGGAACATTTTTTTATTTGACGAGGTATCTTCACGAAATTAGGTACGAGTTATTGCTTAAGGAAACAAATTATTCTCCACAGAAATTGGTCAGATCAGATCACTATATCATATAGCTGCCATACAAATTAAACTTTCGGAATCAAGTTCTTGAAATGGGACTTTGTTTTTGTGAAGGGTATTATAGTTTCGGCGCAACCGAAGTTAACGTTTTTTCTTGTTTATAATAGAGGTACCATCTACAGTTAATTTAGCACTGAATACTGAACTGAATGGAAGATATAACAAACTTCGTCAATCACAATACATTTAAGAAACTTTTCCTTAAAGGCTTCTGAAAATATTTCATTCTCATATATTTTTCAGTAGAAATGCCACCTACCAAAAATAAATAAAACTACGTAAAGAGAATGCCCGCTATATGAAGGGTCTCGAATAGCCTAAGTATTTTTACATGTCGTTATCGTTATAATCTGTCAGAAAAAAGTAAAACTGACGAATACGAGTATATGCCAAACGTGAAGTTTTTAAGAATATGTTCCCGGAACTAAACGTAAAACCAGCAAATGTAATATATAATATGTATGGTTAACAGGGTCGCCACTTGAAATGAATTTTGATACCAGAAATATATTCAAAACTGCGAAGCAAATATTGTGCACACCAATGGCTAAAATAAAATAATGATCCAAAAAATAGATTACCAACAATAGCCTTAAACATTAATTATACCGGGAAACAGTGTTTTGGTTTTATGAAATTTCTTACCTGATTTTGTATGCTTTTTGTTACGCTGATTCCTAATCAGTAGACAGTTTTTCTTTAGCAGCTCTTGTTTTTAAAATATGAAAATATTACCTTCTTAGCCAAATTACTACATTTTTATATGTAATGCTCTTACTGAATATGAAAAAAAAATAGTTTTATATGCATTTCTTGCATAATTAGAAACATCCAGCCATAATCAATCATCATTACATTCCAACAACCCTGGCATTCTTCTTCCACAGTGCGAATAGCATGATTAATTATCCTTGTTCTTCGCATAAATCGCCTAAATTTTCTGCTAAGCACCCTAATACTGAAGATGCAGTGCATCCTGATGCTCATGTTACATCCTAGTCTCCGAAACTGCAACATGAGTTGCTCAATGTGTTGAATGTACTGTGGAAACTTTTTATTTCCTAAATAAATTTTGCACAACCCAAATATATTCAATTCATGCAGATTTTTCATTATCTGTCATATCAGTAAAATGTTGGGCCTTTATTAGTTCCACGACAGGAGGACCGCCAAAAATGACAGCTTTAATTTTTTTCTGTTCCCAATTTCGGAAATATTTTACTGCTATACTCAAAACATTTCTCATCCAAGTTTAGAGCTTTTACAAACTGTTTTATCAGATCTGACTTTATACGATGAGGGGGTAATATAATACGGTCTCTGGCTACTAGAGAGGCATTTATCACATTCATACCCAATACAGAGGTATTGGTATATCCTACTTATTGACCCAAAATGAAATTTGACATTTCAAGTTCGACGTTTATCAACCAGTTATGTTCTATGTCTGTAACAAATAGGCGTTTTTATAGAGTCAGACGCATTTAAACGGCATTCTCTAAACATATAGTATATATAGAAATTATTGCGCTAGAAAAAATTAACTCCATAATCGCCGAAAAGCGAAGTTTCAAAAAGCACCTTTATCACTGAAACTAGAGCTGCTAAAAAGGAAGAAGGTAGATTTGAAAGCAGCGACATTAAATTAGTTTATAAACTTCATAAAACAAAAAAGGTGTTAATTACAAAATATTATACGATTTCATAACTTACGCTACATAACCGGTATACACATATATGTTAATATAACACAACGTACTTTTTCATATATATTACTATTATTATTATTTTTTTTTTTTTGTAATGAAGATAAAAATTCCCGTGATCTACAAAATAAAGTTTAAGAATTTTCTCAGCGTATCGCTGTTTTTGTTTATCTCAATAATATACAACGATGGCATTCAAGCATCGATATTATTTGTAAGCTTCCTCAAGCGTACATTGATGTTCCTCTGTTGAATATTTCACACTAGTACATTTATTTGTTTACTTATTTTTTCGAATTGGATTTATATTTCAAGACCTTTTTTAGTTCAATTGCATTGAACATTCTTTGTGGATTTTTCAGCTGGTGAACACAATATAACATAAAAAATTCAACTAATGCAAGTGCTCTAAGAAAAACAGTGACGCTACTTATGGTAAAAGTATGTAGTTGGACTCATGTTGCATAAAATTTTCATTATGGCAATTCTTGTATCTGCTCATAAATTTATTAATAGAGTTAAGATAAATTTGATATTGGGTTTACACTAAGTGAAAGTTTAGCAAAATAAAAACCCGCTACTGGAAAATACTTTAAGAAAATTTTCTCAGAAAACTCTTTTGTAGATTTGGTGTTTTTGGTCAATCATATATAGGTCTCTACAAATAGGGTTTGTATGAATCTATGAAAAATGTAAATGGCAAATAAATGTTGAAAACACGAACTTTATATGAGTTTTCATATAAGTATTCATATGAATATTTTAATTAAGATCCTACCTATACATCTTCTTTTCGCAGACCCGACATTCTTTGAACGCTCCCAACAATAAAATTATAAAATGTCATATCTGCATCTAGTTCTATATTGGACTGATATACATCTTCTTTTCGCAGACCCGACATTCTTTGAACGCTCCCAACAATAAAATTATAAAATGTCATATCTGCATCTAGTTCTATATTGGACTGAATACTGATGAATTAAATTATTGTAGTAACAACCTCCGAACACACTGTTTTCATATAATAGACAGGGATGGCAATATGTATAGTGTCAACTCAATTGGCTAGAGGGAGAGATCTAATAAAGTCTGAACTATCCTTTAGATGAGTAGATTACACATGTATATCTTACTTGTACTACACTTATCTGAGGGTCTGGTCCTAAATCATAAGCAACTGAGTTATCTAGTCACTACAAAGACTCTTGTAACTATTTCAAAGCAATACAATTTGTCTTTTTCAACATTGAGCTCCAACTTAAACTGTATATAATTTTTGAAAATCTTCAACTAACCTAGTCACTTTAATAGTGGCTTTAACAAAAGCTACATAGACTCTTCGGCAGTTTAGCTGCGAAGTAGTTCGATACGATACACTTTTATATACTATTTCCTATAATTAACTTTTTGATCCGAAACCGATGGGAAAATATAACACATTAGTAGATTCTATAAAATATAAGATTAGCTGAGTACTAAAGAGAAAAGGATGCAGAGGCAGAAGTTTACATTTCCTATGGTATTGTCACAGAAAATCCAAGAACTGTTTATATTTAATGCGAACCAATTATAAATGCATCGAAATTTAACTAGTTAGAAACTAATGCGCTTCAGAAAGCGGAACTGGAACAAGTTAAATAAGTAGCTTTGAGATTTAGAAACTAATAATTTATATAATTATTACATTACTACATTTTTTTAGATAAACCACCGCGCAATAAGCTTTAAAAACATTTTTTCAACCTAACATAACGTTTTGAAATTTTTTTATTTAAATAGCTTGCAGCAATATCAGCAAGCAGTTTAATGCAACACTGTTATCTATTTTCATATAAAGTATTTTCAATAAAGCAGAATCGACTTAATTAGCTCTCAGCTGCTTTCAAAACTCATTAATCCGGTTATTCGGCATTTTTCAATCATTTGAGCACTTAATAGGCTATTTATTAAATATTTCATACTCACAGTTTTTGTTTCACACACTAGCAAAGAAACTGGCGCGTTTGCAAGTTGGCCACACTTGTGCTAAATTTAATCACTAAATGGTTAAATGAACTCACCTGAAAGAGAAAGGGATGGAGAGAGAGAGATAGTTAGTTAAAGTGTGCGGTAAAAAAGAGTAATATAAAATCACATTTAAAACCCATTGACATGGGGATTTGCAATGCAAATCTGCTGCTGAAATTCACATTCGCTATAATACACAGATTTTTGCCATTAATCTCCGGCGCGCGGCTGTCTAAATCAAATGCAATTTGCATAAAGGACTCAAACTGGCGAATACAGCTACAACTACACACACACACACACCAACGCACATCAACATATACATGGCAACCAGGAACAAGCGACGCGTATGAATTGCAGCAGTTAAGAGACTGTTTGTCAAACAGCGGGTGAGCGGATGTGGGCGAGGGGAGTGGCAGTGTGTCTGAGTGCACTTCTGGAACTAGTTCTGCACTTTTTGCGGTTTCCAAACATACCTATCTGTGTGTATATATAAATAACATATATTTTACGTCGCTGGCGGACCGGAAGCAAAGGCGGCTTCATTCTTCTTGTATCGCGCGCTTTTTTGACTCTGGCGCACACACACACAAAGCTTTGCTTTATATGTATGTGTAGATCAGCGGCCAAAAAAACAGCTCATATCAAATGCTCACTTTTCATAACGGCATTTTTTGAATCTCTTTTCGCCGCAGTCAAACTATTACATTTAACATGAGCTGCAAAGTTGGCGAGCTGAAGCGTCACAGTGCGCACAAAAAAGGTTGGCATAATTTTTGCACTACACTTGGCAACGTGTTTTTTCCCAGCGCTCCGCGTAGTTGCTCTTATACTTTTGCTCCTTTTTTGTTTGCTTTCGCCAAGCAGCCACTGGGGCCGTGAGTACACAGCGGATGCCGACACGAAAAAGATAAACTGCCAAGGCAAAGAAAGCGGCGTGTTGATGAAGCCGCGTTGATCTAGTGAAACTCCACACTGCTAGCCAAGTCTTTTTTTGACGGACGCTCGCCTTCACGCTGATTCTGTAACTGTCAGCCTTATGCGCGCATATGTGTAAGTGTAACATATGTTTTTGTGTGTTTGTGTGGTATGTGACACAACTGTGTTGCGTATGCGCCGTAGATTGGGAAAATTATAATTTAATGTGTGGATAAATGCATTCAGTTTAACCTGTATGTATGTATGTATATGTACTCATATTATCTGTAAGTAGGCGTTTAACAAAAAAGACATAAGTAAAGAGTAGACGATGCATGAAATATGGCGAAAAAATCCGCACTTGTAGGCGCTCTTTGTGGTGCATGCAACTGAAGGATGTCAGTTCCATATGAGTCTAATTTTTTTACCAACTTTGCGGTTGTGTTTTATTATTTTTCGAAGCGTTTTTCGCAATGATATATTATATGTAACAGAATTTAGAACCGGTATCAAAACGGAGTTAAATTTTATACTACTTTATGAAGCGAAGGAAATTTTTATGTCCTGTATATTTACATACAGAACTTTTTGTTGAATATTTCAAATTAACCGAATGACAAAATTTTGTACCTATTTATTTCTTATCAACAGCAACAAAAAGTGGTCCGATCCATTGACGGCAGTAACCTCTCCTATACGCAATCTAACAATCATCCACCCCTTAGTATTTTTTCAAGTGCACATCTTCTCGTTGAATGTGCTAACGCTAGGGCTACTCAATATAAGGTCTAGTAAAATCAATTGTTATTATCATTTTTCTAATAGATTTCTAATAGTACTCTGTATCTCGAGTTGTATAAGTGCAATCGGGTTAGGCTATATGGCGGTAGTTATTATCCTGATACTGTTACAACCAATGATGTTCCGTTCCGGTAATATTGATGTCAAAGGCGCACCACGCGCTGGAAGCCTAATTGCTGGAAATATCGATAAAATAATGGAAATCGTCGATCATAGTAGGGAAGCATATACTATGAGCAACACCTCTACAGCCAAACTCGTAATTCGGGCGGGTACTGTCAGCAACAGAACCTGCACAAATGAACGAACTAATAAGGACTCTGAATGCAACTGTAGACGGTTTTAAAATATGTGCGTGTTAGGTATTTACTACTCACTTACTTCTTTACTTCTCCTCTCTCTTGGCTCATAATTATACCACGATTAGTAACAGTTTTCTTTTGCTTCTCTAAAAACTTCCTCTGCATACCTAGCATTCGCCAAAAATCAGAAGTTTTGTTTATATTTCATTTAACGAAATGAGTTTTTCTTGCAGAATCAAAAAATAAATCTTGGGAGTAAAATAACTATAAAAATTATATTGTTTTCCCACAACGCAATTATGGAGTGAGCTTGGCACTTTTTCCATAACAAAAACAACACTTTCTATATTCTACACTAAGCTGAAGAATTGAGATTTTCGCACACACATACATGACAGCTCCAAACATTCTTCAGAGTACTCACTCACACGGCCTCGAAAGCTTATTTGCACCTATATATCCACAAACAAACCCCATCTACCAACAGCCGCTGACATCAACGAGCACTTAAGTATTATATTTTTAATTCAATTATTCAAAGCGGCTCACATTTGCCACACTTTCACTTTCGCACTCGTTCATTTATATATTTAGAGCCGTGCAACTAATGAATTTTATTATAATTTACACACAAATGCGTGGAAAAGCAACGGCATCGACAAGCCGTCGGTCTTACGAGGCAACCAGCCGCCCTGGTAGGCAGACGCTGACATTCGCCAACGAAATGGGGAGCATTAAATGCGATTAAGTATGAAAATCTGTTTTTATATCGACGCTCAAACAAACGTCAACCGAGCACGCTCATATACGAAAGCGGTTGGCGTCGAGTGCCGAACGATGAACGGCATGCAGCGGGTGCGACAGGATGTCAGTTTATCTGAGTGATACACCGGCGATGGGTAGGCGAGCAGTTGAATGCTAAGCGTCTGACGCGCCTTGACAGCTCGACAGCACCCACGCCACCTCAGCTCGCACAGCCGCCCAAGCTGATGGAGCAGCATGAAGCACTTGAAGTGGTAAGCTCAAGTTGATAGCAGTGCACAAGCGACTGGCTGACAACGCGACGGTAAGGCAACAATATGAGTAGTGTATAGTGTCACTGCCCCGCCCAGCCATGCATGAGTATGCTACAACTGTCAAACTCGATCGAGTCAATGTATGAATGTAGCTACATAAATCCGTTACTGTGTTTAGGGGGTGCGACACATAAATGCTATTAAATATTTAAATGCGAATAGTTAAGCGCTTGCCAAGTGAGCCATAAAGAAGCGAATTAGTCAGCACAGTTATGCTGCTAATTTGCGAATAAGCAGGCGCGCCAACAATTTCTGTAGTATAGACGTCCATATAACAACTCGAGAGGCTGGTACGGTGTCTTAAGAGGGATTTACTCGACGCTTACGGCTCACTGCGCTTATTGTGCAACAACAGCAGCAACCTTGAGTGGTGCGGTACATACACTATATGGGGTATACAGGGTGTAGTTGATGTTACGAATTCTATGAATTAGATTCTTGTAATGTTTTTTAACTTTGGAAATTGCGGATTAAATCCGGATAAAATAGCATTTAAAAATAAAAAAAATCACTTGAAAATAACTAAAAGATTTCATAAAGTATCTGGGACCCTTAAAATATATGTACAGAGTTAAGTCATATCAAAACTGTAATCCAGTCACTTTTAAAGTTATTAAATAAAGCTTATAAACATCCGAAAAGGCGAACACAATTAAAAATTATACAATACTAGTCTCAGAGTCAGTTAAAAAGCTATTCCCAAAGTTTTGAATTAAAAAAGTATGTGTGGCACGCGGGGACTGCTGCGGTAAAGCTATTGCAGAGCAAATTTTATCAACTTATGCAATTATAATTATTTATGTACTTTATGTTGAGACTTGATATTGTCTAAATATTTTGAAAATACGGCGTCAATAGTGGTCCCATATTTTGTTGTAGATCCTTGTGGATCATTATTCATTTTCAACTTAAATTTTTCAGAAAAGAAAGTTGTCAACCGCTCTGATTTTTGATCAGCGAAGTTGATGTTGAAATCGCCAACCAAGATAAGTGGATATTTATTTCCATTGATAATCCGTTGGAAATACATAATTCCAATTGTATTGTTCAAGTCAAACGAGATACTGTGCCATAAGGTGGGGAAGGTATTTACAAAACAATAATAATGTTACTAATATTATGACTCCGAATATTGAATAATTTATTTTTTATTAATTAAACTTTTATTATATTCAACATTTTTATTTGTCATTAAAAAAGTGTATCTTAAATATTATTATTTTTGAATCACCCTGCTCTTTAATTGATGTGTTCCGCTTGAGATATGCGAAAATAGGCGTAAAAGTATGCAAACATTTTGCACATACTTTGTGATCATGTTAGGTTTATTTCCGTTATGGATGATTCAGTCCCCACGCTCAAAGTCCGCGATAGAAGCTATGCAATAGCTTAAAAATACGGGTACGTAAGCAGACCGTTTTCCTTTGTATATTCGATAGTTCTTGAGTTGCTTAAATTTTTAATTATTAAAAAAAAAGTATATAATATGATTGATTTAACATTTATTTGACTACATTTAGGATTGCAGAGCTAAATTTGTTAGTGTAGATCTTTATGTTATGCGGTCGCTATTTTACAATTTCGGACTTTAAAAGTTCTAATAACTCTATAATATTCACTATTGATGGTTTTTTCCTTCTCCAGATAGTCCATTAATATTACACGTTTCATATCGCGAAATACCGAGGCCATAACCTTTCCAGCTGATTGTTGTGCTTTTGGGCGCTTTGGACGAGATTAACCAGCTGCTGTTCACTCAGACGACGATCATTTTGATTCCGAATGACGCAAAAATTTCGGTTTGTTACATTTAAACATGGCCAAACAACGCTCTGAATCATCAACACATGCTTTCACATGGACAAATCACTCATGCAATATAAAGCCAACACGTTCTTTTGAAATCCTTGTCCTTGATGTCAGCTATATCACGCAACTTCACTTATTGATCATTCAGAACGATTTTGTGGATTTTTTTTATGTTTTCTGGTGTTATAGCCTCATTTGGACGGGCACTGTGTTTTGCATCATTGGTGTCTCTACGACCACGTTTAATGTTAGCAAACCAACGTTTTATTGTGGTTTCTGATAGTGCGGAACCCTCATAACACTTTTCATTGCCATTGCTTCACTTGAACGGTATTTTTTCCAATAAAGAAGCAGTGTAAAATAAAAACACGTAATTGTGTATCATTCATTGATTTTCACATAACAAAAGTAGCGCTACTCTTAGCACAATAACTCGCAAATTAATGAATAGAATTGCATAAAATTTTAACAGCTGTGTAACAGAAAATGAGGGCCGGAACTTTTCAGCCCATGAATTAGACTAATTAATTAGTTAGATATGTAGTTATATACCTATGTAGATATATACATAGTTACATAGGTATGTAGTTACTCAAAAAAAACTTTGGGCTGTAACGACAATATTGCTACTTTTAGGATAATAGACATTTTTTTAACAAAAATTGTGTGACGTGTTGATTTCATATACATAATTAGAACATGAACACCATATGGGCTACTTTAACGTGTTTTCTCTTGTTAATAAAATTCTAAAAACTACATTACATACAAATTTCAATTCCACGCAACAAAAACCTAGCAGGCACCCTGTGTACGGACGTGTGAGGCGTTGCTGTTGGTTATCTGCAATTAGTGGCGTAAATTCACTTACTAATTGTCAATCGCTTTGAAGCTGGGAGAGATTCTTAATGATAAAGTTCCAATTGTTGCGGAATATGTATAGTTGCGGCGGCAAAATCATACAAATGGCATATAAATTAACGACAATAATTGCTTAATTAATACTTTTTGCTAGAAACAGCCTTGGAAATGTCAAATTAGAAGTATCAAATGAAAAGCTAACACTGCAATAAGCATATATTTTGTGTTTATTGTTCTGGAATGCCTCATTATACTCAGATGCTCAGCAGAGAGGTTAAAGTTCGTAAGTCACATATATTTATATTAGCATATACCATATACTACAATATTTACCGGATGTTACTGGATTAAAAAAATTGTGTTGAAAATGAATGTGAAAGCCGTTTGTGACATTACACGTGTACTTACCAAACGGCTGTGTTTCGCTTTGTGTTCGTTTTAATTGCGTATACCTAATTTCCTGAATTCTCACATATATGTAAGCCATTCTCACTACACATGTTGAAGTCAAAGCTAAGTCATTAGCAAAATGTAATTGTCTTATCGGTAACGCAGCAGCTAATTCTCCCTTTCAATACTGCTCGTATTCGTACAGGCGTATATTTACTAAGTATTTCATTCACGGCACTTAATTGCAATTGTCATTATTCTTTTTGTGGAATTAAATCCTATTATTCAAGAGACCAGCACATACAACATATTTTTGGAAATTAGTGTCTTGGATACCCACCGATATTAATGACAAATCTTAATAATCTATATTCACAATTATTTCTTCTGAAGATTGGAATTTTGAGTGGCACTGAAAATAAGCTGATAGCTAATATGACGTCAGATAATAATAACTCTTTTTGTTTTTTTTTCTTTTTGTTAAATGTTGTTGTTAAGTTTTACGCTAAGTGAGTAAATTCCAGAATCGACGAAATGTTTTTTTTGTGCGATGCGCATGCCTCTATCCAAAAAAATAGAGCTTATAAGCTTCTCTCAAATACATATTACTTAAAGTATTGAAAGAATGAGCTTGGGACTTACACTAGGACACCTTCAGTGAGCTCTCTCTCGAAACATTCTATTTTTGGATTAACTTCAATTCAGTCAACCGTTACTATTATCTCGTTTACTACGTACTCAAACCCAAGACTCTTCATTAGTATATTTTACTAAGAATTTTTTTCCACAAAAAATTTTGCTGATAAAATACTGGCGGCTTTTTCGTTGTAATAAAAAAAATATATAAAAGTTTCTAACAATAGATACATATCTGTTTGAAAGTTTCGAAACCATCCTAATTCTTGGAAACCATTACAAGTGAACCAAACAGGAATTTGCTTAGAAATTGGATACCAAAAGAAATGCGAGTTATTTAAAGCAATATAAATATGCTTAAGAAATGTTTTACCTTACAAACGCGCCTACAATCCCCCGGGATGAAGATACTGCACGAGATAGACAGACCGGCATTCACCAAAGATTCGTGCAGGCAATTACATGACACCGACAGAATTGACTCACCGCAACGCCTTTGAGCAAGCGTAACAAGTTGTTCCTCTAACCATTTGTGACAATTCATTTTCTTCTCGCTGGCGTATTTTAGACCTCCCAAAAAAGGGAATGAATAAAGAAATTGGTTAAATTACTATCCTAGCAACAATGGCGTAGGCAGTGAAAATATTTCTTGAATTCGTTCGCTGGCTTCTCTTTTGTTGTTGCGCTTTCATGTGAGCTGCTGAGATAATTTATGGTCGTTATGCCATTATTTGAAAGCGAGCACAAAGACTGCCAGCCTGATGACTGGCTAAGTGGGTGTGTCGACTTTGGCATTGTGTTCATAAAGTGGGCGCACGACAGAGGAAAGTGTGGCAAATAGAGCAGCCGCCATATTGTAAAATGTACTGTAATGACTTAGAAGTATTTCTGGAGAATGTGGTACCTCAACTGGTCTATTGTAGAGCAAAATAGCGGGGACACCGAATTCAATCTAAATAGTTTGCCCCACAGTCCCCGATGACCAGGTTTTCATTCCTATTATATGTAGGTACCTCTTCACTTAGCATACAATTTTAAAATAAAAAATTAAGAAATGTAGCAGAAAATTTCACTAAATAGGTAAACAATCTATTGACTAATATATGGTAACTTTAATACCCGACGCCGTGGAAACTCAGTGTTTTAGGGAACCTGTAGACTTTGTCATCATTGTCAGGCAACGGTTTCAGGTTTGGATTGATACAACACTTAACCTGGTACTTGGAAGCGTTCACTAATACAATTTTTATCCCCGGTAAGATCAAACTTGGTCAGTTGTAGAGCAAATTGTCTATAACAATTACTTCGTAAACATTCAAATATCAACAACGCTACTTGGGACCATCAAAAATCCTTTAAGATAATGAATTATGATTCCAATACAATTCGGTTTCCTATTCGTCTGGATAGCTAAAGGTAAGTGACCCAAAGTGTTTTCCAAAAGCCGAGCTATCAAGAAGATTTTGCTCAGTTACTACAGAGAAAGAGAGCTCAATGTATCTCAGACTAGAAGTCGGCGCAATATAGGCTTTAAGTTCACGCTAGGTAAAGCCATTCAATAATAAACCGCAAGAGACAGCAGAATTCCAACACGCTCGTTCGTCACCCTTTTATAAGTAAGATCCTACTATGAAAATATTATATAAAATTTATTACATTACAAATAAGTACATAGCAGAAAAGAGAGAAGGGACATCAACAAAAAAGTAGACTGGTTCCGGAATAGTGAATTTGATACTAGTTCTAGCTGTAAGTAGTTTGCATAATATGTATGCCCCCTATACTTAACGGTGTTTTTGATAACAGATTGCCATATGGTTATTTGACTTAGCCACTACAAGTAACTGTTCATATGCTTAGTTTACTTTGTATATTTTGTATCGTTATTTGTTTATGTTATTATTTTGTATTTCTTTTTATTACAAGTCTGCATAAAACTTTCTCCTCCTCTCTCTCAACTCTTCTTTATATTTCTATTGTGTCGAAGACAAAAAGGTGAGGCATTTTTATTGTTATACGAGTAGTCTCTGCAGCGCTCACCTGTGCATCGTACGAAGAGTGAGTGCGATTACCCCCTTCACACCCCTTCTCTCCAAGGCACAAAACTTCGCTAACTGCCATTTTTTTTGTTTTTGTCCTTTTGTGTTTGTATAAACACACATATATATATACAGGTGTGTGTGTGTATGCAAGTATATATCAATATAATTTGCACACAGCCAGACATAGAACAACCATATTGAGTGGGAAACCGTTTTTCACTGCTCGACACTCGATACTGGCGACTGCTTGCCTGCTGTTTGCCAGCCAGCCGCTTGTTGCTCTCCGCTGAATGTTGCCGTTGATAGTCATAAATTAATGTCAGCGTTGCTTTGCTCTTTTATGCGCGCAATAAAAGCGGAAAATAGCATGTAATAAATTTGTTAGATAATTTCACACTTAATATTTTATTAAAAGCTCTTTTCCAAAATGACTATACGAATTTGATGCATTCAAAGCCACTAATGTGCATGAACGTTTCCCGCTGCCACTGTGTATGTATGTTGTATATTTGAGTGTATGTGTGGATGTATTTTTGTTAAGGTGAAGGCGAAGGTGTAAAGCGCCAATAAAATGAAATTGAAGTTAACAGCAACAGCAACAGCGACGCCAGCAGCATCACATTCACATGCACGACTGAATCCCCTGTACCGTTAAGAAAGCTTGCCTCGCCAGGGCAATCGCAGGATATTAACATAATCGAATTTTCCGCATATTACATAACTGACTAAAACACACACTGCACACGTATGTACTATGTGAGTTTGCATATCAAAGTGCTTCATATATGTGCATGTATGTATGTATGTACCCGTTACCGTCTTTTATGTGAATCGTAAGTATTATAAGACTTAGTGGTGGTATAAAAGTGAAGCATATTTTATTTATTGATTGTAGTTATCCACGGCTATAACTTAAATAAATTTTAAGGTTTTTTATGTAATTGATCTATTATTTTAACAACGGAATGTATACTCGTAAAAACATTTGGGAGGTTTTGATGGAAGGTGAAAAAAGATGGTCTTCCTTCGAACAGCTTCAACAATTCGAAACGTTTTTCACCTCGCTGAATGGATGGATAGATACCAGTTGAAACCCCAACATCTACAAAAAAGTAGAACTCATGAAATCAGAACCTTTTAGGGTTATCGGGTGACCTATTTATAAACGGAGTATACATGGTTTTACCAGTTTTTTTATTAAAAAGTAGAGAGATATTTTATATTTCAAAAGTGGGGAAAATATCTAGCTTGTATATTTAGAGCAGAATTTCATGATACACTATTTTGTAGACCATTTCAGTCTACGAACTCGCTCATAAAACAACGGTAATGATAAAATTTAATAATGAAATTTCATTAAAATCTCGAACCACACCAGTTCACGTTATCACTAGAGGGTAAAAGACCAAAAACTTTAAAAATTCCGAGATAACAATTCTGTAGAATTTTTCTTAAAAAAAATCTGAGAAAAGCTCACAGGCTTAAACATGGACTTTTGACAACCCTTTGGTATATAAACCACTTTCTATTGTCGCTTAATGTAACATATTCATAATATATTCATACAAATAATAAATTATTTTGAATCGAATATATCGATTCTAGTTAAAGCAGAGTCTAAAACCTGTTACTTACTAAAAGTTAGCCAAGACTCACACCACGTTTTGTGATATCAAGTCAGCCTACGATGGAGGAACAATTTTTTTATAGTAGTAGCAGTAGCAGTAGAGCGAATAGAGCACAAATGTCAACAAATAAGTGAATTTATTTCGAAAAAATATAAGACACTATCTTTTAGTAACAAACGAGTAACTGTTTAGGACGAACTTAAAACACCATATTATTTTTGCACTAAACTTAATTATGTTAGAAAATATTGAAGGCTACCAAAAAAAAATTAATTTGAATTAATTTTTCGACTAAGTCTTTATAAAATACACACAATATTACATACGTAGATAATAAACTAAATATTATTATAGTATTTTATTTAAACTAACTTTAATGAATGCTAACTATTTTCGGGTGCAATAATTTACCAGTAATTCAACACCATGCTACGCCAATTAATGGATATATATTTATGTACGAGCGTACAAGCGCATGAAAAATACCAAATTCGTGAAAAATTCCAATCATTTCATGTGGTGGTGTAAAGTCGTTTCCAATTAAATGTTCGCTTTAATTAAAGAAAATGAATTCAATATGCTTGCCGAGCAATAAACGGCACAGAATGATGGCAAATCGGCGATTAAGTGGGTGGTTGCAAGGCAAGTGTATAGCATTGCGGAGCAGCCTCCCGCTGCTGGCAAATATGCGCGTGAAAACAACAAATAAAAATTTAATTTCCTGCAAAAGCTATACAAATCAATACGTGCCGAAGAAGAGAAGTGCAAAGCTGTGCCGGGGGATGGTAAATGATTAAGCAGTGAAAGTGTAAGAAATCGGGAGCTATTAATTAAAATGAAACTTCAACAGCCACTGAAGCGAGCAGCTATAAGCAAACATGCAGGTCGACGTATGCTGCTATGTGTAACGGTATTTGGCGAAGGAGTTGCAAAGGGGGGTTTCTTGAGTTGCAGCTATTGACGAGCAGTTGAACGCTTCAAGACGCATTTTGCGAGTTTTAAACTGGATGTAGGAATGCTTGAGGAAATAGTTTATAGTGCTTTTTTTATACAATTTTCGAATATTATAACGAATAAATAAAATACAAAAGATACAGGAACATTGCCTACATTTTGCGTGTTGTTATTAAACCTAAAATTCATTGAAGCCTGAACTCTTGTATGTTACTTAGTTTATACTTATGCTAAATTTGAAAGTAGATAACTACCGGCACCATTTTTTATACACCCTTAAAAACTCATTTTACGCACTTTTAATATTTTATTTCAACCAGAAGTTTATTGATTAAACACTGCCTACATTTCGGCGCTAAAACTAAAAGAACAAATACAACAATTTTTTATCGGAAAAATGTGTAAAATTCTGGTTTAGTGGGTTGCCTTTTATAAATCAATTACCTCTGAAGAACAATACGCTGTAAAATTTAATTCGAGAAAAATAAAGCGGGAACTACTTAGCCGATTTATGCCGACAAAGCGCCAAAGCTAAGAAACCTAAATTCTTCTAAAAACTGACTTCTGATTGATTTGCCTACAAACTTCAACTTTCATAGCTCATTTTCAATTTGCTAGCGAACAGAAACTTAAGTTGGGCACTTTCGAAAACTTTGGTCACCAAAGAAAAATATAAGCTTGTTAGTGGTGGCACAACGGCACAGCTATGCACCCTAGCCGACATGCACAACATTTCGACAAATTGCGCAGTTATATAGTTGGGGGAAAGGTGATAGTGAAAGAAATGCACCAGCTATGTGGACTTTTGAGTCGACTTCAAGCTTTCACTGTGCATTTCCGACATATTTCGCGAAAATTCTTGGTTTTTCTTTTCCCGCACTTTTTGTTGTTTTTGTTGTTCTTAACCGACCTCAAGCAAAACAGCCTATGTGGTTTGCGGCATGCAACAGCGGCAGCAGCAGCAATTCTTTGTATTTTGTTAACAATTTCCCTGTACTCATGGGCGCAAAAGCGACACGTAGCGAGGCGTGGCATTAAAGTCAGCCAAGCTTTGATGCTCGCGAAAAGTGGCTCGGCGGCGGAAATTCTTAACAATTTCGGCATCGTCAACAATTTAAGGCGTTGCTGGCAATTGCGTTGTTGCCTCCTAATAACGGTTTGCATCCGAACGACATAACGGAGCACGCTGGTGGAATGTTAAGCCTATATTTAGGCGTTATGCCGCAAACCTGCCATTCCGTGCGGCTGTTGCCCTCTGTTGGCCCACTTACGGTCTTGAGGGACGAATTCGCTTGAACTGTTTGCTGATTTGTTGTTGTTGTATCTGTTCTTGACTTGACGTAACGCGTACAAAAATATTTGGAATTTATACATTTATAATAAATACCAGCTACATATATTTACATAGGACACCCCCTCCCAAGAGGCAATAACTGTAGAGCAAGAGCCCTATAGCGAATATTCAAACAACAACTAAAGCACCGTAAAGAAGTAATTTAAATAAAAGCATCGCAAACAATGTTACACCCGCTGTTGTTTTTGCAGTTATAGCTTTAACTCGTGATTCGCACCCTTTCGTGAAAGCTTTCCGATAAAATTATGCTATCAATTTACGCGTTTCTTATACACGATATTCGCATCTGTTGCAATCGTCAAATTTACAGCGAAAAGTACAAAGGCTCGGACACATGCTGCGCATAATTAAAGTGTGGGGATGATAAGTAAGGAACTAGGAAAGGGAATTAAGGAACCCAGCGAAAGTTGTTAATACGTTTTTTTTCTTACTACTAAAAAAGCAATAAAAAAATTTCAATTATTCAGATTATGCATATTTTGAGAAAATTAATATACAATATATGTGAAATTTACTTAAAGCTTTTTGAATAGGGAATAGGTTTACATTTAATAAACCTTAATTTCGTAAACAGTTATTTAGCAGTAAACGGTTATCAAACAGTAATAAGAAGTCGCAACATCGAATGATTATATTTATATCTATATCTATATCTATATCTATATCTATATCTATATCTATATCTATATCTATATCTATATCTATATCTATATCTATATCTATATCTATATCTATATCTATATCTATATCTATATCTATATCTATATCTATATCTATATCTATATCTATATCTATATCTATATCTATATCTATATCTATATCTAAATCTATATCTACATCTATATCTATATCTATATATATATCTATATATATATCTTTATCTATATATATATCTTTATCTATATCTATATCTATATCTATATCTATATCTATATCTATATCTATATCTATATCTATATCTATATCTATATCTATATCTATATCTATATCTATATCTAAATCTATATCTACATCTATATCTATATCTATATATATATCTATATATATATCTTTATCTATATATGTATGTATATACTTAGTATATCTTATGGTTTATTCTTGAATCATATCAACTTCCAATCAAATAAATTTAATTACTTAAAGATGACTTAAAATATTTTGCAAATTTATTATTCGTAAACCAGGACTATATTCAATAAGCAGTACTTATTTTCGCTAAATTTGGTTAGAAAATTGTGGTAACAGTCGTATCTACAAATGGTACAATTTTACAGCTTTAGTGAGCTAGCCAGTTGGCGCGGAAAAGTATGCAAAAATATTTTCACAATGGTTGGTAGCATTTATTGTTCAAGATTTCAAATCTAATATCGCCTTAAAAAATATATCTGTTTGAAATATAGGATTTTCTTAGCAAAGCCTCTTATCTATGTGCTCCAAAAATATTTCTACACAGTTTTCCATATTACATATACAACACACACAAACAATTTTTAAATATAATTTTTTACTGTTTTTCTACAATTTTATAAACTAAAAATGAATTGCCAACAGTAAATTAAGTGCTGCAGTATATGAATATTCTAAAGGCTTCCAGCAGAATATGAGAAACGAGTGACCCCAGTGAAACCGTATCAGATATTGCACAAAATTGTTCAAAATTGTAAAATTTGTGACATCCCAAAATTTGCTTTGCAATTCAACTTCTTAAATTTCCATATTTATTTTTTTAACTCGCAACATGAACGGTATTACCTGCGTCATGCTGACACGACAAGCTGCTTATTTTGCTTAAGTGGTTACCTCCATTTGCGATGCCATTTGTGTCCTTAACGTTTATGTTTACCATGGCACTTGGTAAATTTTAATTTTCAGATTTTTAGCATTTACTAGTAGCTAGTTTGCTTTTGTTTCCATTTTGGTTTTTATATTTTTTGAATGCTCTAAAACTATAAGAGCCCTCTTCCCTGTCTACTCACTATAGCAGTAACTTTTCTATTATCATAACTATTTGACATTCGTCCTCGGACACACATACACACACACAGCCATACATGCACAGTAGCTCAGTACTCAACGTAATTTTCCAATTTAATGAAGAGACAAAGAACAGCAACATTTTCTATTGGTCACAGTGAGCTTACGGAAAATTTAACAAAAAGAAGAGCGAGAGAGGGATAAAAAAGTGAAATAAACATTTGAAAACGGGATCAAAAGCTACCGAGTTACATAATGACGTCACAAATGTTTTTGTTTTAGTTCTAGAGGGGAAAAAGTTGAAAAGTTGAATGGGAGCAGGTAAACCTTTGTTGTTGTTAGTTTTTTTTTATTTTTTAATTTTATAAATTTTTTTGCTGGTTTTTTTTGGTTTTGTATTCTGATGTTTCCTATATTTTTTATATTTTAGCTATTTCATGTTGTTTTCTAGTTTTTCAATGGCTATTGTTGTTGTAGTATAAGCATGGAAGTAGAAAACTTGGCTCACAAAAACTATCCACTATTTGCAAAATTTTTCATTGTATTTAGGTGGCAAGGCATCTCCACTCATACCACATTGTTTTCAAGTATATTTTCGCTTTCTTCCCTTTTCCCTATCAGAAGATTGAAACAAATTTCACATTTAGTCTGCTTACGACGACTTCAGCATTTTTGTTTTTGCTTGCCACATTGTTTGTTTATTTCATTTCACCGTTACTTCGTTTAATCATATTAAAAATGTAAATGGTCTTTTAGCGGGAGAAATTATTTGAAATCATTTTGAGCAGAGCTCTGCGAAGTCACTAGCGCAAACACACAAACGCAACAACAACAATAATGCACGCCATTTATAAACAATAGTAAGGATACCGAGCAAATAGTGTTGAAGCCAAATATTTTGTTTACCTTTTCGCCGCACGAGAAGGGTCTGAGCATAGATAATGCCGTTAAACGATGCCAGATAGGTAAGAGTGTATGTATGTGTGCGTGTGTGTGTGGGCTAAAGTAAAATTAAGAGCAACTTCAGTTAGCTGTCACGGAAGTGAGCAAGTGTCCTTTTAATTTCGGTAAGCTCGGTAATAGCGCAGCTTCTTCACTCCAGCGCCCCCGCCAAGCGCCGGGCTCTACCGCTCTTGGGCGCTGCTGTCCGATACACTCAGCAAGCTGCGGCATTCCTCCGCAGTGAGCGAAAAGTTTCGTGGAAGTTTATAAAGCGTCTGCACTTCGGCCATTTTGCAGATAAACCTTAATCCGAGCTCAAGCAGCCGTGCGAATTCCACCTTTCAAGGTGTTGGCATTCAACCTTAAACTACAACAACAACAACAGAAACTAAAGCAAGAAGCAGCCAACTACTGGATTACCAAATAAAGCAGCCAACAAAGTATAGCTACAAAAACAAAAGCAATTAAATACTTAGTCAAAGTTAAGCTCGAGTTCATTTTAATTTCGCAAACTTTGCCTAGTCGTAGCCACACACCCACATACAGTCCTATCCTATTTTCCTACTAGTGCCTTAGTGGCCAGGTTAATAGCGCCTTTCGATGCGGCTCAAGTGGCTCTCAAGCCTTGCGGCACCCAGTTTCAGGCTAAATTCAGACCATTGCCGTCCGGCGCTCCGAGCGCCAACTACTCGACCAACAAATTGTATCGCCGTCATCTTTATTAACACTTTTGTTGTTGTTACTGTTATTTACTAATAAATATGGTGTGAAACTTGTGCTTTCTTGAAACTGTTTTAAATAATATGAATGAAGCTAACGGTATTTAATATAATTGTGAAATGTTGCAGCTTTATTACACACACATACAGTATTAGCGCTGAAAAGTATGCAACAGTATTCTGGTAATAATCGGTAATAATTGTGCGTTGATTGCAGTTAGTTCAGCATTAGGGTTGTCGCGATGTCGTTCGAGTACAAAAAGCGAGAGAAGCTAATTTGGAAAAACAAGTAAAAATGTTAACTACGACTGCACTGTAGCTATAAAACCCTTCACAGGTTCATTTCTTAAAGCATAAAGGCGCTTTTTATACCACATTTATATATATATATTATACCACCGAGATTGTAGTGTTGCTTTGTCCAAAAAGTGCAAAATTTCAAATCGATATCTCAAAAACCACGAGACCAATTCAAGTACAATATATACAGACAGACTCGTCACGATGATTATTTAAAGAATATACCATGGACATAGTTTATAGGGTTTCCAACGTTTTCATCTGGCAGTTAGTAACTTCAAGGCAAACTTAATATACCTTGTTCAAGGTATAAATAAGGACTTCGTTATTGTTATTATCCAGAATTTTGTTATTGTTATGTGCCAGAATTTCAAAAAAAAATTTTTTTTGGCATAGGGGTCCTAAACATAATGATTCAAAAATAACAGAATTTGTTCGTGTAAAATTTGCTATACGCAGTGTGAAAGCTTTGGCACATAAATTTTTATCAAACGACATTTTTCAAATCGGGCAAAGATGGTACCCTTAGAGTATCGCACCAATTCAATTGACATTTTAATATTCTTAAATTATTTTCGGAGATATAGACATTTTACTGACCCGTCCTCAAACTGGTTTGGCTGGGTCTAATCGAACAAAAGACTTTACACGAAACTTTAAATGAGTTATTCTCAGACCAGACTTTTTCAATACGATACCCACGACTGCTTGAGTTCTACTGCACCGATTTACTTGAATTGATTTTTAGAGAATTTTCTTTATGAATCTCTCTCGAAAAGGAACTAGCCTCATTCCCAATTTTCAATTTTTATTATTTTTAAAAAATACGAGAAAATACAGAAAATGGTAAAAAAATCGTTTTTTTTTTTAAATAGTCGCCATTTTGTCAAGCCTTTTTATTTTACTTAGTAGTACTAGTACTAGTTCATACAATAGCGACATCATTGCAGATTGATAATTTTTTTTTTTTCATTTCAGATAATTAAGAGGGTTGAAATTATTGGGTATGCTTATGTGCCAATATGTTAAGAAGCCCCACTTGATCAGCTGCCAGTTTTTAAATTAAAAAACAAAATTTTTTTGTTTTCTGTTCTCTTGTACCATTAATAAATAACTCATAAAAATCGATAGTAAAAATATTGATTGCCTTTTCTTCACACTTTAAAAATTACCTAAAATGCATGTCTCTAGACTAGAATACCCCCTTAAAGTCTAAGGATTCTCTGACTTAAGAAATATAATTTTATTTTGAATACTTTTTTAGGCGCTCATTTCGATTTCCACATATAATATTACAAGAATTCCCAAAAAATTATGTCGCCCACGCAGAACAGCTGATTTGGTGACCTTTGTATTGGAAAAGTGCCATTATCGTGTTATGTTTTAGTATATGTTCGCTTTTTTGTCGTTCACGTTTTTCAGTCTATGACTTCTATTTTTTGTTGTTTTCATATTTGTTTATACTTGTAATTGTAGCTGTCTCATTACACATTCATGCAACATAAATTTGTGAATATTGTTATGGACTTTCGTATGTCTAGACAAATAAGTATAATTGTAATTTACTCGCGCCTATTGTTACAGAAATAA
This sequence comes from Bactrocera oleae, assembly GCF_042242935.1. Lineage (NCBI taxonomy): Eukaryota > Metazoa > Arthropoda > Insecta > Diptera > Tephritidae > Bactrocera > Bactrocera oleae. Next base: position 86,492,965 of record NC_091536.1, on the reverse strand, counting down.
CAGACTATATGTGGGTAATATGTAATACACGTTTCAGTCAAACAAATGTTCATATTAAGAGGGGCTTACTTTTAAATTTCAAATGCTATTTTTAGATTCAGACACATGGTTCTTCTAAGAGAAAAAATAAAATAAAAATTATTTCAAGAGCGTCTGGTAAGATATAATAAGGTAGACGAATAGAGTTCTCTAAATTTAACGACAATTTTTCTAATAAATTTAAGAAAAGAAGATTTCTGTGCCTAAAAGAGATCTAACAGAGCTATTTAGTTATCCATTGTGTATTTCCCATTATTTTCAAGACTAATTTGGTAACGAAGTACTGGAAACAATAATTTAGTCTCGTAAGTACATATTGGTTAGAGAAATTTCTTGTTATGTTCTTTAGGAGCAGGGCTTAAAGCAAGAACGCGAAATTTAAAATCTTTGAATTTGTTAAATCAGTAATAAAAAATTTGCTTTAAATTGGGACAGTTCTAACAAAGCTCGCATCATATATTTCTTTTGAACACCTCTTCTACCCCGAGAAGTCAGCTCAGTTCAATTTAATTTCGATGGCTTTGAAAAAATTTCACTTATTTTAGGTATTTAATATGCTGCTTTCTTTTGTATTCGTTTCGTTAATTTGCATACAAAATCTTGTCAACTGATTATCTCATTTCTTATTTTTTCTTTTAACGGAATGATATTCTTTCAGTTGGCAACCCTGTTTCTTTTTGACAAATGAATTAAATGTCAAACGATTCGCATATCGTGATTTTTCGTTTTAAGTTAAACAAGAAAGTGGCAAGTGAAATAGGGCAAAATGCTTAAATTTATCGTACTCTGCTCCCAAAACTTCAAACACGGTTCTCTCGAATACTGTTTATAGAGTTGGTGAGGAAAATTTCTGCGAAACGGTTGGGCCGATTGACTTGAAGGGATAAGATTTTTAATAATAATTTTTGAAGCTGTTTTGTAAGTGTAAATTAAAAAAAGGAGATGTTTTGTAAAAAATCAAAATTTTAGCTGATCTTCCGACCATTATCTATATTCTCCAATTGCAATTATTATTATTTTTTTTATTTAATTTGAGATCACTTTAACCAGTAAAATTTTTCTCACCGCCAGACAATATTTTTCGGAGATCCTCCTGGAGATCGGCCACGGGATCAAAAGATTCCATAAATTTTCAAAATGAGTCTTAAAGTACATAAAATTCCGTAAACCTTCATTATTTACAATTATTTATTAAATATTATTTATTATAAATGAAATACCTCTTCAAAAAAAAACCAAAAAAAAAAATCGCGTTTTTTGACTTGCAAGTGGACGTGTATAGCTCCTTAAGTTAGGACTACTACTTAAGACTACTACTTAATGAGACCCTGAAATTGTGAAAGTCGTTAAAGAATTACGTATTGAAATTGCAAAGAAAACACTGTAGCAAGATATCATATCAGTCAAATCTAATTTGAGGCGTGTTAAGCCGAAAAATAAACACTTGCAGAAATCGTTCACTACCAGCTTTCAATTACTTGTTCGAATTGAAATCGATACAAGTTTCAGGGCATAGAAGTGCCTTCTCGAAATTTTTATTTGTATTTCTAAAATGTATAATATATGTAAGCAAGGAAGTGTTGTTATGTCGTCTTATCCTATTGTTGACTTGAATAAAACCCCACAGTGTGGCTTTTGCTACAAAAGTATGCCCAGGAAGAGTAGCAAATAAATTTTTTGGCTACATTCGTTTATTGCTGGAAGCGCAAAAAATACCTAAACATAACTGTAAACATTTAATAATTGACTCTTCCTACTGGGTCTTTTATGAGGGTTAGCAAATGGTCTCCCTGTTGACGTTCATTTATTAATGTTCATTCTTAGCATATCGGCAGAAAAATAGACAGAACCATTTATTTATAGCTTAACAATGAATAACCTATATATATATATATATATATATGTATATACAAATGTCGGTAGGTAGTGGGGGTAACAAAAACAAACAGCTATGTGACGCATTTAAGCCATAAAAACACAATAAATTACACAAAGCCTTGCCTTGGCGGGGTTGGCAGGGGGAAATGGCGTTATTGTTAACGCATTTGGCTTTATGAATTTTTTAAAGGTACAAATTGTCTGTATGTCTGTTTGGATAACCTCTCCACATTAAATATGCAATGGAAAACACGACGCACCGTGTTCTGTGGATTTGTGAACAAACAAACGCACGTAAATTGGGATTTTGGGAAACTGCAACAACAAAAAGGCGACTTCTTGTGTCGGCGTGTAAACATTAAATATTTTGAAAATGTCTTAATTTCTTTGACATGATTCCGACCATCTGTCACGATAAGCGTCGCACGAATCACAGACAATCAGAGGTTGCACGTGTTGCGGCCGCTAGGTAAATGCCCACAGGCCACAGAAACACACATACACCCACACATGCAGACGAACGCACAGCGAGCGCTTAATAAGTGTGCAAATAGGAGGTTGAATTAAGCTGCCAAAGCCGAATGTTTACCTGTGACAAACAAATGCGGCACAGCAGTGACAAGCAAAACAATTCACACTCACGGCCTTGCAGCCTTGCGGCACTCATATGCCCAGTTATAGAAAAGTGTATGTATATATGTAAGTAGCGGGCTTTCCAAATGTAATCTCCGCGCGCACACACCCCTCTAGTCACATTAGTTTTATGAGCAATTATTCTTTAATATTACTGCATTGTTGTTGTTGGTTTTTTTTGCTGTTGTTATTATACTTTCGGCCAATCGAATCGTATGCGGCAATTAGGTTTTATTTATTTATTAGCTGCATGACAGCTGCGTCACCCCAAACGACGCCAAACACACACACACACGCACATATTTAGTTAACCCTACTTGGTTCCGCTAGAGGACCTTTTTTGCTGTCTTACTTCATTAAGCGTTTTATGCAACGCAGCGGGTTGCTTTTGGCTTTTAGACAGTAACAAATATTAATGATACACAATATATTTGACCCCTTGCCGTGTGCACACACTCGGCGGGTCATTGCACGAACACGCTACACTCGGCCAAGCACATGCGAGCCGTGACAGCTTGGGATTTAAGATCTTATTTCTTCATCCATAGCTAAAAAAAAATTATTAAAAAAACATCAAAAGTGGTATCTGAGTGATCAGCGTGACAGTTGGTTTGAAGAAAGTGGTTTCGAAACGAAGAACAAAGGGTTGAACTAAAATTGAGGTGGCGACTAATAGGCAATATAACTAATTTTATATTTTCATTAAAACCTTGCAGGCTCTTTAAGTCGCTAGATTATAGCTTAAATGTCCTCATTTATATATACATAGAGCAAGAATTGAATTTCATAAATCAGAGACTGGTATGTAGGCTTACCAAACCTTAGTAAATATTTATAAATATGAGAGACGCATATGAAATGTTCATAAAACTATTAAAGTTGCATACACTTGAAGTAAAAAAAACTTTTGGTTTTGTGAAATTTTTCGATGATTTATTTTGTTAAAACAAAAAAAAGTTAAAAAATTTAATATATTTTAAAAATCGCCGATTCCTTTTGAAAAATTTGGCCCCCCTTGATGCCACAGTCGATCTCCAGGAGCACCTCGTTTAGGGCGCTCGCGAAGATTTTCGACTTAAAATTATTTCAGATCCAAAAATTAAACCATTTATTAATACAATAAATCAATATAGCTAATGATTGAAAGACTAGTCAAAACTGTGATTATTGACAATATATCAAAACCAAAGAAAAGTTTTTGTGAAAAAATTTACAATTCAGAATGACCTAAAAAATCGACATTATTCGTATTAGTTCTAATAAGCGAACGGACAAATGTAGTTTAGAGGCTCGCGAAAAATATCAAGCCGATCGGCCCTTTCGGAAATTTTTTCTCACCGACTCTGAAAGCATCGTTTGGAGAAAAACGCGTTTAAAGTTTTCGGAGCCGATTACACTAAGTTGAAAAACTCTTTCAAGTACGCATATATTTATACAACTATTTGCCGAATCAGCTTCATATTTTTGGAGAGTAGTCTCAAATTATATACATTTTTTTTTTTATGTAAAATTCATAAATGGATACAACACATAAAATAGTTCAGCCGTTCTATGATCGAGCTAACATATCGTTCCTTAGCTCAGCACATTTTTGAACGGTTTATTTCTTTCTAAAAGTACAGTAGACTTTCACCAAGAACGTTTGTGAAATTGTATTAAGTGTAAAAGTTTAGATAATATACATATTTCTCACAAAGATTAAAAAATATTAATATATAATATAAAAGATATAATGGTCTAAAAGTCTGTGTTATACAGAAAAACAACGTACCTAATGTAAATGGATTTCAAAGCGTTTTAAAACAACTGCCGCCAACTTCGCTCAAAACAAAAACAAAATATGTAAGCAAAACAAAAAAGTGGCGCCGACAAAAGTAAAAATATTTTTCAGAAATTATTCAAGCAGATGCTACTTTTTACTTAACTTTTTATTAAATAATCAATAATTTAACAAAACGTAGCCAGAACTGCTCTTTTGGCTTTGATTTTTCAATTTAAACAAAGAAATAACAGATGTTTTGACAGGCCGCATATTGTGAGTGTAAATAAGTATTTTTGAAAACTATTGCATGTTTTTAGTACTTCTATGTTTATTTTTGAAAAACTTAATCTATAATAATAATTGTTAATATCCTCAAGACATTAACAAAGAAAAAAAATTTCTTCCCGCATGGAAAAAAAGTCAAAAAAGACATGTACTATCTGATCAAAAATTCCCGGAATGACAACGCTAAAGCCAATTTTTGAATAAACTTGCTACATATAAGCCTCGGCTGAGATGGCCCTCAGCGAATTTTGGTTTTTTCGGTTTCGGCACAATTAGAACGACTCGCATGAGCTTAGTTTTCGATGACCTCTCGACCTTCACTAAACGCTCTTTGTCACTTAAATATAAGTGTTCGTGGTAAAGTAGACTCCCCAGAACCCTTCTGCAATATTTTCGGCGATTCCGTAGCCGTTATACCATTGGAAACAAAAAATTTCAAGCAAACTCATTGTTAAATTTTTTTTTCATGTTAAAAATCGTCAGACAAAGCTCTCGCGTCGTAAGCAAACAGCTGTTTAATACTCACAAATTGACATATGGAGGTCAAACTTCACAGGAACTTCAACATATATTGTACCGATCTAGGAACAATTGGCTTATCGATTCGGTTTTCGGGTGCAGTTTAATTGGACGAGTCCAAATATAAATAAAGTATATGAATATGCCTTAAATTAATAAAATAAACAGACGACCCAATAAAAAAAAAAAATTAACAAGCTCTTAAAAATGTATCTTTGTATCGCTTACGAAAACTTAGCGCTAATATGTGCACAGCCTTATTACCACTGCACGCTTTAAGTAGCGTGCGCCTGTGTTTATCAGGCTGACACTTAAGTTACGTAAGACTTGTAGCAGCAGCGAAGCGAACCTAACCTAATAGTTGACAACACGCACGCCTTGTATGCATGTCAGATGGCTGTGGTTGTTCTTATTAGTTTGTCGACAAACACATATATACATACATACAAATATACAAATGTTGCAAAATGTCCTGCTGTTAGCGTCCAGCTGCGGCCCTTCGCTGAGCGGTTGTTGAGGAGGGGTGCGAGCGTGCAAATTAAGTGCGTACATATGTTGGTGACACATTTGTTATTTTTGTAATTTTTGCTTTTTGCTATTATTATTGCATGTGACATTCCTACTTGTGTAATTGCAGCAGTTGTTGCTTTTGCTTTTGCCTCTGTACCATTATAAAAACATACTTGTGTAATTGTATCTGTTGTTGTTATTGTGCGTTTATTTGTTGTTGACATAAAGTATTTCCTTATTTGCACTTTTTCCTTGGCTTTTGCCACTTTTTTGCACTCTTCGCCACACTTCAAGCAACCTCTTGCCTGTGTGTGTGTGTGTATTTGCTTTTCTCTTGAAATTCTCTCTTTCATACGACATTCTGTTATCATTGTCGTTCTAATCGCAAATTCATTGCACAGAATTTATTTAGCACTACACAAAAAGCAGCTCAGCTCGGCTCAACGTAGCTCAGCTCAGCTAAGTTCGACTCACTCCCGCACCGCTCCCCTTGGCAAGGCAGCTAAACCAAGCGGCTGCCTTGTAAGTGCCGACATGTGTTCCTTTGCGTATGTGTGTTTGTGTGACATATTGGCATTGCTGTTTCTGCGCTAATCTGGCCTTGTTGCTGTTGCATTGCCTACTCGACGTGATGAAGTGCCAACAACCCCCCTCCAGAAATGTACGCGCCGCAGCCACCAGTGTCACATTGTCGCAATTGTGGCTTAATGAAGCGTGTACTGCTAGGCCTGCACCCCTTAAAGGTTATTTTGTTATTGTTGTTTCTTTTTATTTTTTTGTTGTTGATTTTCTTTTTTGTTTTTGTATTGGTTTTTATTTTGTTGTTGTTGTTTTTATTTTCTATTTTATTGTTGTTATTTATCTTGTTTAGCCCACAGCCTAAGCGTGTATCAAGTGTGCAACTGAGATTTGCGACGCTGTTTATTTGAGTTGATTGCTTTCTCTAGCTATTTGCCACTCTACAATGACGCATATGTGTGTGCGTGCGTAATAGTTTATATGTATTACACATAGATATATATATATATATATATACTTGTATATATATGTGTAACTTATATGATTTTAAATGACAACAGCTTGGCTCGCTAAGCCTCGCGCCCTCCATACCCATTCAAGCATATCCATGTATATGTGTGTACAGTTAAGTTACAACTGTTTCTTCTCTGCCATTTCTATTTTCTCATTACATTATTCTGACATTTGCACGCTTGTTTTTCTATGTCTTTAAATCCTTTCCGCATTGATTGATAAAGCACTTTATGGCGCATTAGCACGACATTGATATAGTGTTTGTCACGGCGCAGCGACGACAATGCTTTTAAAACTACGGTTATACTATGCGCGAAGGGGTGTGGCATAAGGGATGCGCGTATTATTGCATTTTGAAGGATTCTGACAGTTAGCGCTTCATTATAATCAAGCTAAGTAGTTGGGAAAACAACTTATATACATTTATTTCATTGAATTTTTATTTATTCCTATGCTAGACTCCATTAGATATAATTGAAAGTATTGTGACGTTGAGATTTAATTAGAGTCGTCAAGGTTTTCTTTCAAAGCTTCATTTATCAAAACTCTTAATAAAAGTTTGAAGCTTTCAAGAAAGTACCTTCGTCTTAAAATCTAACGGTGAAGTGTAGTCACAATATTTTGTGATAAGATACTCTTCATTGCTACCGCAAAAGAAGACATGCAAAGCTTATAGAAACTGAATATTGATAAGTACAATTTAAAATTATTTTACTGCTATTGAAAGCAAATAGATACTGAACCTAATGTCACAGTGTACCAATAGCTCCCTCCTAGCTAAAAACGAAGTCTTCTTCATAAATATGCGGAAACAGACCACGGATAATCGATACATTACCAATATGCTGTATGCATGTCGTAAATAATTATATGTTTAAGGCAATTCGTAGTGACTTGTCATTTCTATAGATGATGATCAGCCTCGTATCGTAGTCAAGACTTAACTTAATGATACGATTGCGAAATTTCAACACGGCCGCCTTACATATATGCAATACCATCAGATCAAATTTGAATCGTACTGGTCCATTTATACAAGTCGCAAACCGTATCGAAATATATTTTTTTCCTACGTTGCTGCTAACTTCTTTTATGTTCATGTGAAGTTTGGTTTCCATATGGCAATTAGTATTTGTTTGGCAGCTGTTTGTTTACGACGCAAAATGTTTTTCTGGCGATTTTTGCCAATTTTTTGTTTCCAATAGAATCACGACGATGGAATCGTTGAAAATTTTGCAGCAGCAGTTTAAGCAGAGGGGTAGGAGGGGGGTAGGATTTTTACTTTCGAATTTTTTGTCTCTTATTTTATTGTCTAACAGTTCAAGAATTTGTCTTTAAAATTTTAGGTTGATAGAAGCAATACTCTTAGAGTTATTGTCTTATTAATCTCCTGGCCTTAAACGCTCCAACCAATGTTCATAAACTTTAGATGCGTTTTTTTCAAAACTACTTTTTCAAAGTCCGTGTTCACTGTCATTTCAAAACTACTTGACCGATTTATTTTAAACTCTATACACAGTTTCGACATATAAAATACCTCCTCCCTATTTATATATATAATTTTTTTTTTACATTAAGGGTGTTTTCCACCCCCAAAATGACGAAATTTTTAGTGGAAAATAACAGTTTGCACTTTAAATAACCGCCAAAAATTTTTAAATGAAAAAAAAATGATCAGAGAACGTTGGGGAGGAAGATTTGATCATAATTTAACTACTTTTTCTTGGTTTTTGTTTTCGGATAATTTTCAGCCGAGTTATGGTGAACACCGCAAATTGTGTTTTTTTGAAGACGTTCTGGGGGAAACTCTGTTACCGGCTTATGCTTCAATATTCCGGCATGAAAAAAGTACCCTATATTGCAGAAAGTATGCTAAATTATGTACAAAGGATCCGAATAAAATTAATCAATCCATATTTAAGAAAAAAATTCGCAAAAAAAGTATTTTTTTTTACCTTGAAACCCTACCCCCCTTAAGTTATACAATGCATTCAGTTAATGAAATAAAGAAGTGCTTGAAAATCGTCGTGTTAGCATCAGAAATTTCGGTATAAAGCGTGTCAATGATAGACTCATATGAAAAGCTGAGGATCTTTTGCAAAAACGACATCGAGTAGAGGTCGCAAAAAATATGTGAATGTGTCGTCTAAATTACCCAGCGAGCTGAGACCGAAAAAACGACGCCAAAATCAGTCAATAATCAAGTTTGTGTATAAGGAATAGTACTTGGCCGTTTTCAGGCGCCTACTTGAAGCAATTTGTTTGGGCAGCTTTATTGAGACTGATTTTTTGACCAAATACGCGACCAGAGGGAACGCTCAGCCACCGTATCGCAAGTTTTGGCTCCCTGTGACATTTTTCTGTTTTTGAAATTGAAAAATCCGTGTCGGGTTCAAGAGTAGTTACGTCAAGTTCAACATAATTTATTGGTAAATTTTCAGCGTTAGGTCCACCTTTATTTTCGCTTTTTAAGGCAATAGAGTTGATATTTTCCGACAAATTCAGGCTCGTAGAAGTTTTATGACTTTTTCTCGACTTTTCTTAAATACTGTTTTTGAGCTTTGAATCAGATAATCAGGAACTTTCGTCAGGTGATCGACTACAATGACCAGCGAGTAAACCATTTTGAGCGAGTTAAGTTAGAAATAAGCGAGAGAGAACATAAGTAGTAAAAGCAATCCGCTAATAAACATTATGCATTTAGCTGTGAGGGCCTCTCTAATATGATTTTTAAAAGTGAAATATAATGGAGTGAATAAGTAAATAGTTTCATTATCTTTGATTGCGTTAACTGTACGCATACTTTTGTGAAATTTTTTATGACAATATAAAACCAGATTTTCTTCGAAATTGTCTCTATTCAACTATTAAAAATCATTTGCATACTTGGGGAGAGATAAAGCACCGAATAATATATTTACAAGAATTTTCAGACTTTCAATTACACTGTGTAGCAAGCGCAAAAATTCCAACGCGAAGGCAAACCGCAAATAAGCAGAAGTCAGCAGCTCATCTAAAATGTCAATGCGGCAACATTGTTATTGTTTTTCTTTATTGCTTTTGTGGTTGATGAAGACAGGAAGCACCAGCGCCTGCCATACGCCATTAGCGGAAATATCAGATTTTTTAATTTACATAAAACCATAGAAACTTTTTTTATGAATTTCTATAAAACCACCGTTTCAAATGCCGGCGTACAGGATGGGCGCAAAGTTGCGGCAACAGGGCGCTGAACGTGCGCGTAATGGAGTCACGCGAAATTATTGGCTTGGCTTCCAAACGCCAAGTGAAGGAAAAATGAAGCGCCAACAAAGTGAAAAAAACGCACAAAAAAAACTAAAATAAAACAAAAAATTAAAAAAAGATTGTTCAAGAAAAAGGCAACTTAATGAAAATTGATGCCGCCGCGCACGAGGCACCAACAACTCTCGCCGCACCGAACGGCAGCAAAACAAGGGGATATTAAGAAAAAGTATAGAAATATGGTAAACAAAGTCAGAAAGTACCAAAAAAAAAGACCCTAAGAGATTTTCAAAGTTAAACGAAGAGTCGCAGGGGACAACAAGAACAGCAAGAAATATGAAAAACAACAAAGTGTTAAGTTGAGCGAACTCGCGAGTCTCATGGGTGCGCGCCAAATCAATGCTGAAGTTGTGGCTGACAAAGCGCGCGAAATAAATGTGACGCAAGCGACCACGTCAGCGAGAAGCTGGGAGTTGGAGGCTGTAACCGCGTACTTGGCAGCGCAACTTTTCGAAAAGACGCATAAAAATTATGACTTTCCAATGTAAATATAGAGCGCACAAATACAGCGGGCAACGCAGCGTCGACGCGAGCGCAGGTGTGGCAGAAGAGGTAAATTGGGTCGACGCTGTAAGGCGCTCGGCAATGCATTCCTTCATCGCCCAACCTTTCAACGCTTCTAACGCTCCACACACTGTTATTGCTGTTTTCATACGCTATGGATACACGCTGCTGCTTTTAACATTGTTGCTACCGCTGCTGCTGCTGGTGTTGCGGCAACACATAATGTGAAAAGTTTTCACGTAATGTTTTTTGAGTGACAACATTTTCCTAAAATAAAACAACAAAAAAGCCTCCTTCATCATTATACTACAGCATCAATTTACTTACTCCTCACCAATTTCCCATCTACCCCACAAGTGATTGCCTGCCCCTGCAGCCAGTTTTTCATCTGTGCTTCGTCAATTGCAGGAAAATGATTTCCTACAGATTTCGCTGCCAATTTCTACTTAAAGTTATGAGCTGCTGTTGTAGCTGTTGATGATGCCACAGTCTGTGAACGACACAGTTGCGTACACGTCATAACGGTACTGTTGTGTCCACGTCCCAAAGTCAATATACTACGCAAGTCCATCATGAACCGGCCGGCAACAGGAGTGATGTACAAATATTTGCCCTCAAAGAAAGATTTTGCCACTTTGCCATATTATGGGACATTCGAAATATTAAAAAAAAAAAATTATTTGTAAATACTATATATAAATTGCATTTCAAAGCCAAACACACTTGTCCCTGACTCTCTAGTGGAAAGTATTCATCTTTTTATGAAGCGAATGCTTGGAGCTAGCGAGTGGCCGCTGCGCTTTGATTGACGTGAATTGGAAGGCCAAGTGTTGTTGTTCGGTCGTACGTAAAATAGAAGGTCCAATAGGGAAGAGTCGCGTGAAAATAAGAGATAGGAGAAGTGGATATAAGAAATAGAATTGTGGAATGATTGGAGTTTCAGAGTTCATGCATCATATAACAGCTTAACTTTGAACTAAAAACTCGAGTTTATTTTATATATCATGTTTTATATTAAGCCCATCTCAAAAAAGCGGAGTTCATCATACAAAGATTTATTTTAAACTTGCAATTAACTCCAGTTTTAAAAACGTCGGATACATAAAAGCTCCCAAATTAAACTCCGACAGTTCTTTTGTAAATTAAAGACTTTAGACTCGAACGTATTATTAGCTTATTTATTTGCCTTGACTGAAAAGTGGAAATTCGTAATAAAAAATTCCGTGGACCTAAACTTTTTGTTTGATTTTGAGTGCGCCGGGGTTAGGTGAAGTTAGGTTTTATGGAATGATATGATCATGAAGCTAGAAACATAACTACAGTAATTAAATTGGAAGTGTTGACAAAGCGCCTTGTACCCATGAGAAATCTGCTTGGGCTTTTAACTTCTACTCCCGCCAGCTCAGCTAGATTTCTAGACGTGCTGGATCCAAGGTATTTTAGCCTTAATCTGGCAAATGCGGGACAAGCAAGAAGAAGGCCTTCACCAGAAGAAGGACACCAAAATAACCATGTCCAGTTATAACTCCGACCAATAAGCAAGGTTTAAACTTGCTGATGGCTGGTTCTCATGCGAATGACTCTGGCCAGAAGAAATTTGGGACCGTACAAATAGCAGTATCTTGGTATCCAGCTATCCAATAATAGCCGGCACAACAACAGCGAAGCTTCGACCCATTCCCCCTACAATACTTGTAAGAGCGAGACTAAGGTGACCTCTTCAGCTTTATAGTTGCCTGCGATTTCTTTATGGACTGCTGGTATTATTAAAGTTTATTTTTCGATAACGTCGGTTCATTACAAGAAAGCTACTTGTATGTAGTCAATATTGAACAATATCGGAGCTACACCTACACCTTAATTTAATGAGACTTTTAAATAAAAATGTATGGAATATTATATTTTCAAAAGACATACATCCATCATCAATATAATATACGGTTGTAAAAGATAGACTGATCTATTAATTTAAAATTCCAAGCTCTTTGCTCTTAATTACTTAACATGTCACTGACTTAAATTGGCAAATCCACCGGCAGTATAAACCGAACTTTCAAGTGAATGTTTTAAAGCTGTCAAAAAGCTCCCTTCCATTTTTGTGAAAATAATGCTTTCCTTTTCTCTTTAGCTTTTCATTTAGGTAATACCATTGTTAAACTGACTATAACGGCACTGTATCCGTTTTCTGAAGTCAAAATGAAAATTCTGCTTAAACCATTTTCACGTAACTATAAATTATGTCATAAAATTAATCGCCTGAGACGTGTGCATTACGCTCGACATGCTCTTTCTACGCTTCGGAACGCGCTCGGACGTTACACTTTACAAGCTTTTTAACTTAAATTAGCCACGCTCGGCCGCTAACTACAAAAGTTCTAACCCCGACGCGGGTGAACTTTAATAGCAACTTGTTGACGCTGATTGCCATGTACATTTTTTGTTGTTTGTATACATTCCTTTGTTGTTAATATAATATTATTGTGAGTACAAGTAGCCGACGCAAACTACGGCCCATGTCACTTTAGTGTGCCTTCTGCAACAAAGCATCGGTATAGATATTTTACACTACTCGTGGTAGTGTAATGTAACCACAAAAAATTACCGAAGAAATACTTTTCTCATAAAGAGATTAACGGTAGATCTACTCATAAAATTTGCTCTTTCTCTTATTGTTTTTAATAGCAAAAACTAATGTTACTTTTTTCTTAAGATTGTTTATACAAAGATTCTTTTTTTGACTTTGATGGCTTGGTATTGCGAACAGTGCTTGTATATGTACGCATTTCCGGTGTAGATTTAGTGATTCCTTGCACCGAACGGTATAATCATGACAACAAGGAGCGTTTCAAAGAATTTATAAAGGGGTTCATTCGACAAATATTTTTTTACACGAAACTAATATTCCTGTCTTATTTCAAACCTGAGAAAATTAAGGAAGCCTTAGAATAGAGCGCAACGGTTCTTTTAAATTTTAACGTTGAACCTTTTGGCAATTTGGAATTGATAAGGGTAGTTGACAGGCGCTATACCGTGTAAAATCGACAACACTATGAAAAGCTTATATAATCTGACCAAATTAGGCGAATTATTTCTGAACTCAAGGCAGAACTCAAAAGACATGAAAAAGAATAGCAGATTAACAAGCAATGTAACACAGAAGTGTCGTAGATATGAATATCAAGCTCAGTAAAGAATAAGAGCATTCTCGTGCCGTTGAAAAATAGAACTTTTACAAAGCTCGGAGAAGAGCAAAACATTTCTTGGATCATGTACAAAGCGATACATATAACATGACTACATTTATAAGTGTCTCTTCATCAACTCTTTCATTATAAGAAAATGATATATGTTGTCCTTGTATATTTTTCCTTCTTTTTTTTCAACAAACTAAAAACACTACTGCATAAATGATATTTACACCTTGAACAGAATGTATTAAGTTTGCCACGAAGCTTGTAACATACAGATAGAAACGTCGGTGATTCTAAAATATGTACCATATAAATATCTATATATATAAATAATCAGCGTGACAAGCGATATCCGTCTGTCTGTTTCTCAGTATATACGCGAACTAGTCTCTCAGGTTTTGAGATATCGATCTGAAATTTCCCACACGTCCTTTTCTCTCCAAAAAGTTATTGTTATTATTCAGAGCCGCTGATATTGAACCACTATAGCATATAGCTGCCATACAAACTGAACGATCAAAATCAAGTTATTAAGTGAAAACTTTTTTTTTGAAGCGCTTCGGTTAAGAGATCTTAATAGTTTGCTTTTAGTACAATAATAAAAAATTTTAGAACCGTAAAAGCAAACCGAATTAAAGTAGCTACAAAGTATTTACCGTCGATTTAGTTAAATTTAATGATTTTATTTTTGCGCTGTACCGTTAAATCTGTGTAAATCTAACATGTTTCTCTCTGTTTTCAGGTTTTTAGTTTACCTTAAGCCACAGCCATCAAACAAATCCAAATTGAAATGAAAGGAAATGCTTTTAATGCTCGGCTAAGAAGAGCAAAACCATGGCAAACGAGACTTAGTGGAAAATCCTTAAATTTATGCATATTTGCGAGTAAGAACACCTGTGTCCAACCGCAAACCACTCGCTGCTCGGCGCTCGTGACTAGCTCCACTGGCTCACTCAATCAGCTTCCCAGCCTGGTTTTAGCTGTAGCTGACCACCTTTATGTCGGAATGAGGGCGTCAAACAGCTTGATTTATGTATGGGTATATATGCATGTGTGTACTTGTATGGTTGTTAACGTATGTGGGTGTTTTTGCGGATGTATATGTATGTAATAGGTGGCCGCGTGTATCAAAGAAATCATCAGCAACATCATTTGATCATCTGCTCCGACATGGTTGCAGCACACTTCGCTCTTACGCTGGCACATACACTAAACAACACACACACACATATATATACTCAACCACATAAATTATACACACACCCACACATATAAACATACTTATACAAACATTTTAACCGAATTTCTTTTGATTGCAGAGGTTTGATATAACACCGCCGGCTCTCACCTGCTCTCCAACAACTAAACTAGCTGCTCTGCATAACTAGCACTCTACGCTATTGTAGAAAATAAGTTAATCTTCGCTTGTCATGTCAAGGACGCTGATGTGGCGGGTTTGTGAGGGTGTGGATGCTTATGTTGTTCCGTTCATTGTGTGACACACATTCACCATGGAAAATAGTAGCTAACTACAAATACCGCAAGTTACGGGTTTTCTCTATGAAATTCGTCATTTCCTACCTTTTCTTTTTTGGTCCACTTTCCTCATTGCTCCGTTCTTACGGTTCTACGTTATCCTGTCAAAAGATAAACGCTTCAAAACATTCGAGTTTATTTGCTCGTTTCTCACAAAACGCTGGTCCTGCGGCCAATGGCACTTACCAAACCGAACCAGTGATAATATACAGTTAGCATGAGTATGAGTACCTATGCATGCATGTGTGTGAACATTTAGATAGCCATGAGCGCTGCGCAGCAGTTGAGATTTGCTTGGCAGTGGTAGCTGCTAAACTGGCGTGGCAGCATGAAGGGGCGTTGCAAGCGCACGCATGGCAAGTGAGGACGTTATTGTTGTAGCAAAAGAGATGCGTTGCTAGAGCACTACAGCTGCTTCTATAATAAAGATCAACTTCAATTTTTCAGCAGCGCGTACGTATGTATTGCATAATATACTCGCCACATACAGCTTACGCGTCTGCTCAGTGTCTTTGCCAATGTCAGCACATTTTAATTTTAAATTAAACTTGACAATACAACCGCTGGAAAAGCAAATGACGACACCTGGCTGATATCTTACACATATACAAGCACACATATATATATTCGTGAATGCATCTGAGAGCAAACAACAAAAGCCACAAAGAAAAAAGTGAAAATGCATGATAAATGAGTGTGCGCCGTGAGGTATGCTTTGTATTTGATGCTTTGACGACATTGCAAAGATGTCATTGCGCCGAGCGGCTGCGTCGAGATAGACTACTAAGCAAGTGAGCTCTTCAATGTTTGCCAGACGTAAGCTTGCGGCGCTTCTATCTTTGTTATTCACTTTTCTGTCACAAATGTGTGTGTGTGCATATGCAACATAAGTGTTTGTGTATGTGTCAATGTTAATATTAAAGTGTTGTATATATGCGTATGTATGCAACACACCGCAGCTTAAATATGCTGCATCGGTGCACCGGTGAGTGGCTGCGGGGCATAACGTATGCAACGCAAACATGTGGCAACGCCACACCGAAGGGGATAAATGTGGCGCGTCCTGAAATTGGTGGTTATATTAAATGTGTCACCGTGGTTATGCGGTCAGTTGAACTTTGGTAAAAAATTAAATACAAAGTAATACAGGAAAAGGAGTTGCCATTGCATTTATGACAGAATTATATAACATTCAGTGCGGAAATTGAAGCAATTATAAATTCTTGTCGCATTTTACATTAAATATGAACCAAATAAGTGATTAAATGAAAATGTCTAGGAATATATTAATTTAGAGGCAAAGTAGGTGCGGTATAGTATTATTATCAAATAAAGGAGAACAAGAGAATAAAGAAAATTAATAATGAAATATTAATATGTTATCTTATGAAGTGGACAAGAGCTCCAGCGCAGAATAATTGGCCAAGGGCAACCAAATTGTAATCTTTCAAAGGCCCTACAGAAAAGTAGTAATTCTCTAAAAGTTCCTTACTATCCTGCATATAAAATATATAAAATTGGCTTCAAATAACGTCATATCACAACATATGAGTATGGGCAAGTTATTTTAAAGGAACAGTGCAAAATATGTCAGTTTTCATTTCAATTCATTCAGCAGTGTCATCAGCCTTCGTACAGCAAGTAAAAATGATCAAGGCAAGAAGTTAAGCATTATAAGATTAACTGCATTGCCTAGCGATCATCTTGAAATTCAGCTGTAAAATATATTTCCTGGGAAAGTCTTTCGAAATGTGCTGAACTCACCCACATAGTGTAATCTAAAAAATCCAATTTTTGGTAACCAATAAAAAAAAAAACGAATACAGCAGTTTTAAATTACAATAAGCATATATTTTTACATATCTTAAGAATGCACAATAAAATGTTTGAAGCAAAAAATGTAAATACTTTTCGAGTTACTCGCTGTTGCAGTGATGCGGAATGAAACCTTAAAAAAATCCTCTACTACGAAGATAAAATAACCAACGAACGAAAAACATCAAAAATTTACATGATGGTGGCGTTAAAAACATTAATTTTACCAAAAATGTTGATCGTTTTTGGGTATTTAAAACTCGAACTGGTGAAGCACTGTTTGAAAAACATTATAACTGTTTTTATTCGCCAAGTAATCATAGCAGCGAAAATGGCTGTTTCGAGTAAAACGCGTTGAAAAATAAACGGATTGAACTGAGCGCCTAGGTTTTAAAGGCTGTAACTCAAAAAATATGTGAAATATTCATTTAAACATTTTGTACGTTATTTCTGAATGTATAGACTATCGATATGTGCATATGCAACATGTTAAAGAATAATAAAAATAATTTTTTTTTTTTCAAATATCACACTATCGACTTTAACTAGATATTTTGATAATTTTAGCAGTGCATCTGTCCTTTATTTGCCAAGTTGATGTTATGCAAACACCCCCTGAAGTTATAGTTTTGGCCCTAAAAATAAGGGTGCAACGTAAACAAGCTCTTCATTTTTAATTTAGACTGTGCCTAAATTCATTTTCTTTGGTCATGTATATAATATGCGATTTCTTGATATTTTGCATTTTGAAAGTAAAATTAGAACGTTAAAAAAGTGATATTCTATTACCAAAGTTATTGCTCTATAAAAAAGGTTTTAATAATTTTTTTCATAAAATCGTTCGTTTAAAATTTATACTTAGTTAAAATGCAATGACTTGAGCATTCATGCAAGGACTTTATAAATTCTATGTTACTCATACGTCATGGTGTACTATAAGACTACAGTACACTTGATGTATATAGTAGTTCAACTTTTACCTTGAATAACTTTGACGCAAGTAATTTTTTTGAAAAATGTCGCAGAAAGTTCTTGTAGAGCGTTCAATTTCCTATAAAAATAATTTGGTGCCGCAGCAATGTATTAACTGGGTTCGCAAAGAAAAAATAATTTGCAAAAAGTACGAAAACCCTATGTTATTTAAAGGTCTTTGCGGCACGGGTTTTTATCAATACTAAGAGCGGAAATGAGTTTCATAATTTTTTTTGTGGCAGTTACTAAAAATTTTAAGGGCGCTGCAGAGTCAAAATCAATTTGGGAAATAACGGACACCCTAATCGATATCTACACGAAGGAATGCCTATTTTAATTCGGAGTTTCTTAAACACTATATTCATAATTGTGTTATGCTTTGTATTTTTAAACACGAAGTTTAATCTCGAACGCGAACTTACTATTGTGTTATTATTGCATTTAATTTTTTGAAAATGCTCGATGAGTTTCGTATGTGGTTATCCAAGGATATCCAAGGTTATTTAGCTGTGCCTTTTAAATTTGACACATAAAAAACCCCAGAAACTATGATATGTTTGAAAGAAGTAATAATGTTGAAACAGTCAAATTTTTTTTTGAAAATCGATTATTTTGAAAAAGATGAGTTCTTTATGTGTAGAGAAAAAAGAACAAAGCTCAGCTTTTCGTTAAAAAAAAGTATGTGAGATCATGACATGCCAGTTTTTCTAGTATAAAACCCGGATATGAGACTTATAAAGATGCTATTTTTCAAATAAATTTTCTTCCCTCATCCACCTGTTCACATAACTTATCATAAATATTCAGAGGAACAGAGAGGGCTTTGTAAAAGTTTTAACAATTGAATTAAAAGCAATATGTTACTCAGTCTGATATCAAAATGTTTATATAAGTGTGTATTCAAATTAAAAGAAAAAACTTTTCAAACAATTCAACAAATTTCCATTTCCTCCTTACACTACCCACATAGTTGTAAGCATGGTCAGCCGTATACAGATGCTTATACCGAATGAAAAAGAATGTAAATCGCTTGTCCATTCGATTTTCCAAACAGGAAACTGATTTAGTTCAAGTTGAGACCGACTGAGGATTAAAAAAAGGGAAAGCAGCAAAGGCAATGTGATGCCTGCACTTGAATGGCTTTTACGCAAACTTTTCAGAGCTGGACAACGCATGGCGCGCACAAGCAAACGCACTGAGTGCAGAATAATGAAGACGACATACAGGCATTATCTTCGCATACTCGACTCTAGACTACTTTTTGTATAACATCAAGTGCTCATTGCTAATAACGGAATTTAATAGCATATATGTATATATGCCTGACACATACATACACAAACATAAAAAGTGATACTAAATACCTTTTGAAGATGTGTAACAGGACCTACATATATAAAATGCCGCCGATTTACCGTGTTGTAAGTAGCAAGAAAATTGCTTGCAAGCATACATAGAACAGTGAGATATTGTATAAACGTATTTTATACATATTTTCACGCTTTTAAAGCTTAAGATAAATTTATTTTCACAAGTGCTTAGGTCGGCTTTCTGCGCAATGCATTACTGAACAAAACAAAACAAAACCAGACGAAATTATTTCACCACAATTGTGTATACCTAAGTACATTGTACAACAGAGAGTTAGAGTGGGAGAGAGTGAAATTTTTGTGCAGGCAAAAGGATGCCTCTTTTGTGTAAAGAAATTGGAAAATATTTGCTTGCAGCTATTCTTCAGTCATTTCAAGTTCTTTGGCACTGAATGACCAGACATGGCGACAGGTTTCCACAAGGACCTGCAAGCATTGTGCCAGGTGTCGCCATGTGGCCAACGGCTAGAGCGCACACATGTGCGTATTTTTTGGACTGGCATTTTATTAAAGCCACAATTAAACCAGCTGGAAAGTCACATGCGTAGCAACAACTGTCGACAGTTGAGATGGCCATATGTACACACATATATATGTATGTGTGTGCTCAGTAGTGCCTGTCCACTTGCTCACTTAATTGTGCGCCTTTTGTGCATGTCGCTCTGATGCGATTTGGGGCATCAGCGGCAGCTTTGTTGCATGCCAGTGCCAACTTTTGGTTTTGACTCTCCTTTTAATGGTGAAATTTTAATCACAGCCTTGTGGTAACTTTGTGTAAGGGCATATATTTCGATTTCACATAGCTGAGACGGGTAGAAAACATTTTAGAAATGACAAACCAAGCTGTTAGGCAAATTTAGAAATCTAAAAAATTTTCGAAATTTATTTTTATTAAATTCTATGAATATGATTTTCGACTTTAGTAAAGATAATGCTCGATTATAATTCATAGGAGAGCTGGATGTATAGTTTACTTGAAGCTAATTTTCAAAAATTCTCGCACTCAACTCCAGTTACGCTACGATTTGAATGAATCATGTGATCTCCTGTAACCTACTAGGCAAAGTTTGCTTATATCAAAAAATATAATTTTATAAAAGTTCTGTTATGCGCCTGGGAGAATAGTGATTCGATTCTTAGAGCACATGACAGTTATTTTGAAACACTACCGCTATCGAGAGCTATACCATCTGACTATTACATCGAAACTGTACAACGAGGAGACTATTTAGAAGGCGATAATAAAAATGTATTAATATTAATTTTTTTTTGTTAGTCCTGGTCAAATTTAGTACAAGCATACCTAGTAGAAGAATCGCTTGGAACTCAATTTTATACATATTCGAAATAAAACTTAAGTTATAAAATATATACAAATATACATACATATATAATCGCATGTCTCCATTTCGGTAGCAAAATTTCGCATATATTTTTTGAAGGCTGTCATCAACTTTGCCGCAAAACTTGGCGTTTCAAAAATAAATGATGAAATATGAGTTCAGAAAATCGAAGAGACTGCAGGGTAGTGAGCGAAAAATTGAAGCCAATAAACTCTTCCGAATAATTTTCATAAAACACTAAAGCAAGCTGAATGTACGAAGTGTACTATACAGCTATGTAAGGAGCAAAAAGTGGACGGGGGAAGAAATATTTTCGACCCAATACATTTCAAATTTAGTACAGAAGATGGCAACGAACTTTCCTGGCGCACTTCTGCACTGCTGGCGGCGCGTACTTAGTGCTTTGCGCACACATTATTTTTACGCTGCAAACATGTGTGTGTATACCAATGTATGTGTGTGGCTGTGTAGCACTTGCACAAGACAAATTTGTCTTATTTTTCTTTCTTTTTTGTTTGAGTCCAAAGTGAGCTGATTTGGCTTGCGGCCACATTTCGCAGCCAAATGAGAAATTAGAGCAGTCACACAGACAGACGATTAGACAGGCTGGCAGACAGACAGATAATTTGGAGGGAAAGTCTACTAATAACCGATTTGTGAGCGCAGGAAAAGTGTAGAGCAACACAAGTTAAATTTTAGGGAAAAGAGAGCAAATTATACACACCCACAAACACACGTGATTAACTTATATTCCCACGTCAATCACATTCCACACAACCGCATCATCAACAACAACAACAATATCAACAGCAATGCAAAGGTGGCCAATAATGAAGCGAAATGTGAGCGGTTAATTTGAGGTAAGCGTCACATGTTGCTAATAATTTCACAGTTCAATGGCTCGAATTTATTTTTGTTGGCACAACGCTATTGTTGTTGTTGCTGCTGCCGTTGACGAACAGCAGTACATCATCATTTTCATCATTTGTCCTTCGTTTGTGTCCTTTTTCGCTTGTTAATTGTGTGTTCTGGTTCAGTAAGGTGCCCATGTGTGTCTGTGTGTGGGTGTGTATATGTGTGAGTGTGTGGGAGCTTGTTCAACCAGCATGCGAAACCGAAGGATAATTACTAAGTTTAAAGCTTTTAATAAGCTTAACGCAAATGCGGCGACAGACCAACACCACCAACACATAGCAACATTAAGGTGGCCGAATAAGTGTGTGCCCACACACACACGTACATACAAGCAGTGTTAAGTAAGTAACATTTTTCAGTAGAATCCCAGCAGTAAATTGGTGTAAGGGTTAATTAATACTTGAGTGCCTTCATTTGGATCAAAGTTTCAAACAAAAATTTAAGCGTTCTTATAACGGTAATAAGCGCTTAAGTAAAAGCATACTTTTTGGAAGTCTGGAAAATTGTTGTACAACAGATATTTTCTCAGACAGACAGACATGGCTAAATCTACGCAGAACGTCGAGCTGATCATTAATTTGTATATTTTATGGCGTCTCCGACATTTCCTTCTAGGTGTAACAAATTTCGTGGCCAGCTTAATATACCTTGTTCGGAGTACAGGCACTAGTATATACCTTAAGATCTCCAATTAGTTGCCAGTCACTACACTGTGTACCTAGCCTTACACCGCGAAGGGTGTGTTGAAATTGTGCGCTCTCTTTTGTTTGCTGGGTCAGCTTTAAGGTGTGTTGTACGTGGGTGTGAATTTGTTTTTGCTAAATGAATGCTTGTAAATGAATAAATGGTGATTGTGTGTAACGCCCAAGCCACTAATTGATATATGCCAGCTACCTAATTAGCTTGTCGACTATATACTGAAGTAGCTGACTTGCAAATTATGTGAGTATTTTCCGTCGAGAATTCAAATTTTAAATTAGTAGTAATACTAAATGGATAACTGTAATGTGGAAAAGAATTAACACACTCCACTTTTTTCATCATATTTGTAAAGTTATTTGTTAATTTTAAACAAATTATAATGAAACGAGCTTTATAATATACGAGTATATCATTAGACTAACCAGAACTTTATAAAACGAAAAACCCATGGAACTACATAGCTCTGGAATGTTTCAGGGATGTCTGTTGGTTTCAAAAGTAGGCGTAGCCTATAAACAATCAGTAGGATCATAAACCTAATGCTCTCTACCAAGAGCCAAATTCAATATTATACTCGTTTAAACACAAATCTGATCTCTCTTTTAAATAAATTTATATTAGAAGTTTTTTATATCTTGAGAGCAAAATTTCTGTCGAGTTTAGTTTTACAATTCTGCAGAATCAGAAAAGGAAACATATGAGATAAGTTGTAACATAACGTGAAGAAATTAATGCGCAAGATTACGGTTCATTTCCCTCTAATGATATGCATAGAAAAATGAATGTTGATACCCTTTATGTTCTAGATATGAGGCGTTAGAACCATCAGGTATATTTGCCACCAACAATTTGAAATAATCTAAAGGTATGTGTATTGATGAATAATTATACTATATTCCACAGATAGCAATCAAAACCATATATTCAAGGACATGTAAACACCTTCAATTACTTTACCGTATCCATATACATCTACGTCCTCCCCTCCATTTTTCACTCACTATATGCCCATCCAACTAACTGACATATGATTAAACTTGTAGCAATCAACACACGTTCGCAACGCCCGGACATATTGCAGCGCTGATGGCTGCGGTACTGACGTTAAGGTGTGACGCAAACCATGTCACGTAAGGAAAACGGAAATCGAATTTTCCAATAAATAAACCACCATCCCTCACCGCTGCCCGCTACACGCGCTGGGAGCGACTAAGTTTTCCATATTCCCGTAAGACCGATGCCTTAACAGGCAATACCTGACAAATAAACAGCAAAAAGCATGCGCTGCAGCAGTCGAGCAAATATGGAGGTGGAGGATGATAGGAAATGGAAAAGTGGTAAAAGAAACCAAAAAAGGCGAACAATAAAAAAGCGGAAATAACGCGAAGCAATATTATTATTGACAGCCGCAGAAAATGATGCAGTCACTGACGTAGTGGATGTGTCGTACGCAAGAGTGTAGAGACGATGGCGGCGGATAATCGTGGACAGTAATGAAAACGCTAAGCTGCTGACGAATGACAAATGAGCGATGGCAGATGGCAGCTGACTGCTGACTGACGAAAGAGTGCTGACGCAGTTGCAGTTGAAGATAGTGTCGGTAATCCGCAAAGCGAACATTCAGATATGAGGAAGAAGAAAAGTCAACAAAAAAAAACTATAATATCTTCAAAGCCAGAGCAGTGACCAATATTTGGGCGTTACTTCGATAAAAATTTTGTAGGAAAATAGTCAAATTGTGACTATTTGTAGCCCAATAATATTTCACATAATCAATTTCGAAAGATGCTTATTTAAGACAAATATACATATATTTCACCGTAACTGTGGAACCCTTTCTTCAGGCATCAACTTAATTACAGTGAGGATATCGGAAACAATCTCTGATTATCACAGAAAATATAACTATAAAATTTTCGGGTTCGATAAGTCGGATGATTGAACGAATATCTGACGGTTTTATGCCCCTTTATAACACATCCTTTCTAAATTACAAATTTTTAAAGAAGTGTTTTGTGTTTTTAATCACATTTTTTTCTAGGACCAGCCTAAACGAAATTACGATGCAAAAATGGGACCAAATTCATACTATACTATTCGGCTTCTTAATATAATATATTATAAAAAGTGAATATAAGAAAAACTACCAGATTTTTAGTTCTGAGCTAAGACCCTACAAGGTCACAAGGTAGTATGCTGCAAACATGTTGACGGGCCTGTAAGAAACCAAAAATTTATCTTTGTATGCCTTGGTGATGTTTTTGTGACACAGCCCGCGAGCTCTTTGTATGTGTGTGTTTCAATTTTAACGCCTTTTAGTTTTTTTTTTTCATTTTGTTGGCACTCAGCAACTCAACGATTAGTGTTTAGCAACATATCAAGGGCATCCAGTCATATATGCTTTACACATGTGAACACTACCAATACTACATTTGTGAGTGCTGCTTGTGTGTTGGTTAAGTACACTTGAACTGAACTTGATCTCTCAAGTGACGCGACAGTTCGCAGCCTACAAGCGCAGCGCGTCCCAATGCCAACGTGCCACTTCGTGATCAAACGCAATGGGAGCTACAGCAAATAACAACAAAAAAAGCAAACACAAGAAATAAGAGCCTGCGATTGCGAGGCTCACAAGCGAACGCGACGCCTACAATTCTTCCAGTTGCTGCGCTTGCGGTTGATGGTGTTGTAGTTGCCATGAACTTCAAATGTAGTCCTCCTCCCTGAAAGTACGATAAGTCAGCGCGTAGATTGTTGGCAGTTAGGAAAAAGCAATTCACTTGAGATAAGCAAACAAATGCGCGAATTTGCTTCGACTGGCAGTTTGGCGGTTAAGCACTCGTAATACCCACTTGCATGCTACGCCCCAGCTACACACATGAATACGTCGAGCGCCGAGCGTATAAAAGGCTCCGAATTTCAAACAAAACCGCAGGAAACCTAGAATATGTGTCCTCTCCTTCTTACCCACACACACACAGGCATATAGACACTCCCCAAGCGGCAATGTCGCTCAGTTAGACAGCGCAGCGTTTCGGTTGAGCCGCAAGAATAAGAAAAAAGTTCACCGCAAAACACAGACAGTCAAAGGGTTGCGCCATCCCGTTGCCGCCTGCGGACTCCGATGCGCGCGCCTCTGATATGCAAAGTAGACGCTTCGCTATGAGCTGGCGAAAAAATTGCAAACTTTTTTCCTGTTTGTTGACTTGCTTGTTTGTCTGCTTTGTGTGGCATCGTGATAGTGAAATGCTGGAATTTCCAATATTGCCAAGAAGCGTAGCTTATGCCGGGCTTGAATGTTTGGCAGTGACAGTGGCCTCGTCGGCCCATGAGCGCAACGCATCCACACACATGCATTTACATATTCCCACATACACCCCCCTCCCACAGCCGCAGCAAAGTTCTCAAGAAGTATGCAGTAAATTTTAAGTTTCTCGCTAGCTTACACCAAATTGTGGGTTGTTGCACCGTCTGTGCTTATCGAAAATTTTTTTAACATCTCGAGAAGTGAGCTTTGATTTATGTACACACATGCCTGTGAAGTTTGGTAACAGCAAAAAAGGTAAGTATAGATATGAGAGAGAGAGAGTGCTTTACTTTACAAGCGTGTCACATTAAATCTCTTCGGAGTGCGAAAACAAGGTATAAAACTGCAAATATTGACTCGGCTGGACTGAAAATATGGGTCAACTCGCAAGTGGGAGGAAAACGTTTGCAAAAAAGGTGTCTAAATGTGATAATATTCGAATTGGGTTGGAAGCGCTAGTGAACGTATGAACTGGGATTGTGAGCACTGAGAGCAGATTGAGGGGGATAGATTGAACGATATATTGATATGAATATAAGCGCTATAACTACCATTAGTTGTCCTGGATCACCGCATCCCCTCATGTTAGTAAATATGCAATCAGTTCTTTATGGGTCCTGGAACTTTTCTAGTTCAGACAGTAAACAGAAGCATTACGTATCATATTATAGGGATTTTCACATGGTCTAGATTGCCGTTTTTAAATAAACACCTCGCTAAATCATTTCGGTATAACTACGGGGCTGTGAGAGTGATAATTACGCAAAAAAATCGCAAAATATACTGGATACCATATTAGAATTGTTACTCACGATGCATCTTTGTGCTTTTGTTCTTTACCTATGGACGTTCAACTGGTAATGCATCTATGTCGATTAAAGAGTTATTTGAAAAACTGATATAGTTTTAAGCTTAAACTTAAGCTCTTAGCGAAAATATTTGAGATGCAATATGATCACTCTGTGATCATTATAAAAAAGGAAACGCAAGCTTATGTTTTCATAATTTTGAGTTTAGAAATTCTCCTTACTGGCCTTGAACAGTTTTGTATCTCTTCTCCACATATTCTTATTTTTGGTAAAGAGCTAAAATCGAAAAATGCAATTCAATACCCGGTTCATTTATATACAATTATTTACATATTTTTCTAACGTTTTCATAATTTGTCAGTCAACCTCTGAGGAAGTTCTTAATTACCTCGTAAAGTGCAGTTAATAAAAATAGCTTCTGTTAACAGTTCTCCCTTTAGTAAAACTTTGCACAGATTTGTGAAGCTTTCGCAAAAGCACTGAATTTTTTATACAAAAAGACAAAGGAGTTCACCAACGCAACTAGACTTAAAACTGAACTTCCTTGTCAAATATCAAAAAGGATTTAACTGCCACTCAATGAAATGGATCTGCTTATCAAAGATTTCAAAGCATCAGCTCGACATCTTGATTAAATTTCCAACAAACTTTCGGTAGCACCCAGAAGCTTTTTCAACCGTTACACGCACACACAGCATATGGCTGTTTCACTCTTTTCCACTTTTTGTGTCACACACTTTTCTCACTAAATAAAGTGGGAATGTGAAGTATTTATAGAACTCGTGAATAAAAAAAGGAAGCGAGGCACCAAAGACGTGAAAATATTTCTCGCAACAAAAGCGCGCATATAAAACCACAAAATGCCACAACCGCATTGTCGTCTGCACTTGCTAAGCCATTGGGTATCGGTGTGTATGTGCGGCTTTGCGCCGGCACTGCAGTAAATTAATCCGGCAGTTTGAATATTTCAAAACGAAACTTGAGCAATTAATTTTACTAATTGCTTTTTATTTTTATGCGGTCATTTCGATGTAAAGCTGTTGGGAAACCCCAGCCGACGAGCAGCTGGCAGCCGACAGCGGACAAACTCCAAATACTTTACGGCTGCAGACACTTATAGCCGCAGGGCAGCTGCTAAGAAGCGTCGAGGTCGCTGACTGAAGACTGTGCAACAAACAGCGGAAGCTTCAAGTGCTTGAAGGACGCTTAACTCGGCGCGAGTGGTATAATGACAGCTCACAACTGCTAGCAGTAGTTGTTGCAACCCAACAACAAGCATTAGATGCAAAAGCCTTGTATATGCAGCAGGCATTAGCGCGCTAACAAAATTGAGGCGCTGGCGTTCACTCTGCTCAGCTCCACTCCAAATAAATTGACTCAACTTAACTTCGCGTCGCTTAGCTTGGTCCAGCACCGCCTTTGAGCGCAAACTTTTCCGACATTTATATGGAAAACTAACTGCCACAAAATAGTAGTGAAGTAGTGAGGGCGCAATAATTAAAATAAAATTTGCTGTCTTCGAATGTTCGCGCGCTGGCAGTTATTGGTATGCATACTCTCTCAAGCGCCGCCGCGTCTACATACCGATGAATTTAAAGCACGCACCACCGACGCCCGCGCAAATACCAACGCCGAAGCAAGCGACTCAAGCAAAAATGCAATAAAAATGAGAAGCGGTGTGGATTTGCTGAGAAAAAAAGTTGACCAAGTGTACCGAGAAATTTCAATATTCCTGCCTCCGCTAAGCATTGGCGGTTTTGTATTTGCGGCTTTGCGAAAGCTGCCGGCAATACTTCTTTGTATTGTGAAGAAAGTAATTTCGTACTTTGTTCATGAATATTCCAAATCAGACGAGAGCGTACAAAATAGAAAAGAAAGCTTGCGGCACTAGACGAACTTCGACTGAGCACATCAGCAATGATGACAATTTGAAGAGAGTGGGAGAAAAAGAACGCGGCAACCACTTTAATGCCAATCAACTGGGCAACTCGACTATGCAGCTTGGAATTTGGCGAGCTCGACGAAGGGTTGCTTGTGGTCACATTAACATGCTGCCAAGCAAACGTCTTGCCATGACCAAGCCAACCGCTAACAAGCGCTGATATCGAATGTACGCAACAATAATCCCGTTATAGCTAACAAGCGCAGCAAAAACTACAACAACTCCAATGTATTTCCTGTTTCACGTTACGTCCGAGTACTCACTCTACTCAAACTCTGTCACAGTGTGCCTATGACTCAACAGCACTCGGGATGACGAGCCTTCGCCGGCATAATAACAGTTACAACTTCAACGAGAATACTCCTAATCTTTGCAACATTGCATAATGAACCACAAATAACTTGCGCAATGCCGATAGCAATAGACACTGCTTGCAGCGCTTCTTGAGTCCGTCGCCCAGCATTGGCAGCGGCGCTTAGAGCTGATCGACCTTTGTTGCATATTCAAATACTTGCAATGGCTAGCGTGTAGCAAGCAGGCCAAACACGCGTAGTCTGGCAATAAATGTTGCAACTTCCTTTTGTGTTGATTTTATTATGTGGCAGCTCCACCACCGCAAAACATCCGTTTTGTGCCAAAACAAAAAAAAAAAAAAAAGACAACTTTCGCCAAACCGCAATATCATTTCCTCTATGATCCACTGCTCGCACGGTCACTCATAGTTGACGAACTGTAAAAGAACGCCGCCGGCAGACGAAGGCACAGTAGTGTATTTCAGGGAAGCGTAAGCGCTGCTGGAACCAAACTGCAGATTGCGATTGCAAAATTAATTTTAATGTTTATCGCTTTGTTACTGTTCGGTTTTGCGTAAGACAACTGGTAGTAAGACGGCTGTCAGAAATCACATTCACAACGGAGTGTGAGCGAAGTGAACCAGAAGTTGGGAAGTAAATATGCAGAATCTATAGGCGATTACATTCGCAAACAAGTTAACTCTGATTTTTTGTTGCATTTGGGTCATTGATTATTGAATATAAGATGATTTTTCACATAAATATTTGGTTGATCATTTTTTTTTGAGACATGAAACATTTTTTTGGTCATATAAATATTCAGTTTAAAGTCTCCAGTTTAATAAATAAAATAGTTTTGAAATTAATCAAAGTTGAATAAGTCGTTATTAACAAAGCTCTAAATCTGTATTTATGAATGCTGTCAAAGAGAGATATGAGAGCTCACGCATTTTATGAACAACTTCTGGCTCTTTCACTGAAATTTTAGAACTCGTAATAAATCTAGAACGTAGAATATGTTTTTAAAGAACATTACTCTCTATAATTCTTAGATGTATTCGGTTTGGCAAACTTTAAAGAATAGTGAATTAAACAATCTAGTATCATGATAAATTCAGCTTGAAAGCTCGATTATTGCTTTCAAAGAAAATGAGTTGACAAGAAAGAATAGCTCCAACAAAGCGCACAGGGACTAAAAAATTAGGTTTGATATTTCTTTATACTAGTTTTTTATGTAGAAGTAAAATTTTGTGTATTAGAATTTTTTTCAAATATTGAGTACATTACTGATAGCAATAAAACTTGTTGCTTAGAACTTAGTAGTCCTGGAATTATTGCACAAATTTTTCACAAAAACTAAATTAAACGGTAATACACTCTGCAAATTATTGAAGATTAGGCGATACAGCTATTAGTTTAGAGAGCATCGACAACTAGTTTGTGTAATTGTATGGTCCCTATAACTACTAAAAACATTGTATTTTCAACTGACACTATTCTAAAGAAATTGTCATAATTATTGAGTGACTAACTGCATTTGGTTATAGTGACAAGTCATTTTCCTTCGATGCGCATCGTTGAAATAAATTATACGGTAGTGAAATTAGATAAGACAAGAAAAAACGTTAACTTCGGTTGCACCGTAGCTACTTGTATAATACCCTTCACAGAACTTGATTCCGATTTATACGGCAGCTATATGATATACAAGTAGTGATCTGATCTTAACAATTTCTTCGCTTAATTTATTGTTGCCTTAAGTAATAATCCATGCCAAATTTCATGAAGATACCTCGCCAAATGAAAGAGTTTTCCATAAAAGCACTTGATTCCGATTGTTCAGTTTGTATGCCAGCCGTATGCTACAGTATTCCGATCTAAAAAACTTCTTCGAAGATTGCATTGTTGTCATGAGAAATAACTTATGCCAAATTTCGTGAAGATATTACGTGAAATATAAAAGTTTCCCATAGTGTTTCCTATAGTGATCCAATATTGGCGGTTCCGACAAATGAGCAGCTTCTTGTTGAGAAAAGGACAGGTGCAAAATTGCAGATCGATAGCTTGAAAACTGTTTTCAGTTAATACACATAGAAATCACAATTACTTATTTTTGAAATTGCAAAACTAAAACCTACGCATTAAAAACAAAACTAAATAAAAAAAATAATGTGCACCAAATCATAAATCAAAGATCTCTTATTTCAACTAAATTGTAAATGTATATTTTCCACAATTCTGAATTAGAGATCCACGAGGAAAATAATCTGCCTAAAGAATCTTTAAATGCGTCGGACAAAATAATACTGAAATCAGCAGTATTGGCCTTACAAATAAAGCCAATAAAAATTTTTTTCCTAGATTGCTACAAGCTTTCTTTATGTTCGTGTAAAGTTTGATCTACATATGTAAACTCGTGAGTGTTTGGCAGCTGCGAAAAGTTTGTTTGGCGATTTTTACCATTGCAAAATAAGTTTTAACAACGAGATTGCTTGAAAATTTTTCCAATGGAATCACAGCTACGGAATCGTTGAAAATGTTGCAATAGTGTTATGCGGAGTTTACTTTATTACGAACACAAGTATTTAAGTGGCGCAAAGCAGTCAATGAAGGTCGTGAAATCAAACTTGCCACATGCGAGTCGCGAACCTACCTCTGTCAATGATGATAACACCGAAAAAGTTAAAGAAACAGAGCTTGAAAATCGTCCTGTTGGCATTATAGAAATAGTTGAGGACTTCAACACCTCTTGTAGAGCGAGTCAACACTTTTGGCTTAATGTTTTGGGTATGAAGCGTGTCAATGGTAGATTCTAATCGAAAGACATGAGTCTTTTGTAAAAACGAAGTCGAGTAGAGGTTTTAAGAAAGATTTTTGATAATTAGGTTAATCCTATATTCAGCAAATGCACCATTACTGGTAACAAGACGTGGGTTTATGAGTATGCGAGTGGTATTCCAAAAATATGTGAAAACCGAAAGAGTCTTAATTCGCTGAAGACAGTGAATGCCATCCCAGACGAAGTTTAAGATAAGTTTTTAAAAGATTTTTATTAAAATAGCGAAAATATGCAAATTTTTTATTCAAATTCAGATATTGCATGCTAGAAGATAAACTTCTGGCAGAACTGGTGAAAAAAGACTTGAGAGAGTGTGTTTCTGGAGAGAGAACTCTTTCTTTTTTGGAATTTAAAATTAGCAGGTGTTAAATAAAATAAAACTGGCAAAAGTTTGCTAACAATTCTTACGTAAGTTTTATATGTATTGCCAACATCACTTACCGCTTGGAAAATGCTGCAAGGCGAACAACAACAGGACGCTCAAGAGCCGTGTGTAACCAGCGAAGGATTTTGTATAATTGTAATTCATTTTCTGTTGTTGTTGCTGTCTGCTATTGCTGTTGTTGTTGCAACCATTATGCATTCGTGCTGTTATGATGTTGTTGCTATTGCGCTCACCCAACGGCATGCACACCGAAGTGAACTGTTGATGCCGTTGCACCTGATGCCGCCGTGATTGGACGCTATTTGCATTTGTGCTGAAAGTGGTGGTGGTGGTGGTGATGGTAGCGGCGGTTTTGGTGGCAGCGCCGTTAGTATCCTTCCTCTTTTCCACTTCTTCAAGCGAGTGTTGCAAGTTGCTGTTGTCATACATTTTGGTGATGGTGGAGTTGTGTGTTTGTTTTTGTTGTTGTTTGTGTTTTTCTTGTGCTGCAAGTAATTCTTCTGTGTTGCAGCTACTAACACCGTTACAAGTTATGCCAGCTGCACGCAATTCTTGTTGCTGCTGCTGGTGTTGGTCGTGGTGGGGTGTGGCGTGTACGCGTGTGGCACGCTGTTGCGTCGACATCAACTTGCAACTTTTCACTTTAGCGTATTTTTCGCTGCCGTTGTTGCAACCGTTGGTGGATGCTGCCAAATGTCCAACTCTTTGTTGTTGTTGTTCTTGTTGTTGTATTTGTAAATTTATGCAATTTAGTCTATGAGCGGCGCACGTCATTTTTGTTGTTCACACAGCAGACGATCGCTCACGCATTCACTCCTCTGCCTCTTGCCAAGATCGCTCACTTGCTGTTGCAGGCTGCACGCCGCTTCAATTTGCCAACAAATGAAACTTTGTCACGCTAAGTTTGCCACGCTTTTCTCTACTCTCTGCTTCTTTTCTTTCGCTTATTTTATTTTCTTTTATTGCACTTTTAGTTTAGTTTTGTGTTGCCACTCGTTCACTGTGATTATTATTTGTGTTCTTTTTTGTTGTAGTTGTTGTTGTTGCCAGTATATCTGTAGCAGTTTTGGGCCAAATGCGATTTCCTCGTTTCTCAAGTTAAAAACTGCAATTTTAAGTGCATTGAATTAATTATTCGATTGCACTGTGCTACAGCAGAGACGCTGCCGCTGCCACACGCGGCCGGAATGTTGCATGCGCGCGCCCCTTGTTGCAACTAGGTTTTGCACTTTTTGTATTTTCTATTTTTCTATAACTTACTTTTCGATTATCGATTAGTTTCTTTTGTTGCTGTTGTTATTGCAACTGTAAACTTTTGTCACTCTTTTCTTCTTCTTTTTTTTACTTCCTTTTTGGATGCACTTTTGCCGATTTTACTTTTGAAACTCAATTTTAATTACTTCAAATGTTGCACAATTTCTGCAAATTCTTTTCCCTTCTTCTTCTTCTTCAACTTTCAGTCACTTGCCACAAAGTATTCAACGATTGATCAACTATAACCGGTCTGAGTAGTTCACTTGATTCACTGTGTATCTGTGGCTGTGTGTGTACTCTGTGTGCTGAAGGAAAAAAGTTTCACTTTATTGGCAGTTTGTCCGAAACTTTTATGGAAAGTAGCCCTCTTGTTGCGCTCGACGTCGAATTTGGAGTAGTTGTCGACCCGCTTAGCAATGCTCTCAAGTATTCTCTGCGTTAATCTGCAAATGAAGAGAAGTGAAGAGTATAAGCCATAGTCTTTGCGGAAATTTTCATGTGATTTGTTTCTTATTCTAA
Source organism: Bactrocera oleae (assembly GCF_042242935.1). NCBI lineage: Eukaryota > Metazoa > Arthropoda > Insecta > Diptera > Tephritidae > Bactrocera > Bactrocera oleae. The sequence goes on along the minus strand of NC_091536.1, from coordinate 86,459,308 downwards.
AGAAAAGAATTATGGATTCAAGATGCTTTTGAGCTAAAAATGCAAGAACTTCTTCGAAAGCTACTCGAGATATTTAAGTTAAGGAAAATAAATTGTAGTGGACTTCTAAGAATATATTAAGTAATGAATACAGAACCAGTTGTGAATTTCTAGAGCGCTGATTGCTGGTAATTGAATTGTTTATACATTTATGTGAAAATTTGACAAAACAACTTAAGGGGGTATTCTAGTCTAGAGACATGAATTTTAGGTAATTTTTAAAGTATCGTAAAAGGGGCAATCAATATTTTTACTATCGAATTTTTTATCAGTTATTTATTAATGTCTCAAGAAAACAAAAAACAATTAAAAAAACAAAAGTTAAAAATTTAAAAAACTGTCAGCTGATGAATCAAAAAATTGGCACATGTGCATACCCATGATTTCAACCCTTCTAGTCATCGGAATGAAAAAACAGATTATCAGTCTGCAATGATGTCGCAATTGTATGAACTAGCGATAAGGAAAAAAAAAAATGTTTGACAAAATAGCGACTGTTTGAAAAAATAACAGTTTTTTAACCATTTTTTAATTTTCTCGTATTTTTAAAAATAGCAAAAATTTAAATTTCGGATTAAGGCTAGTTCATATCCGAGAGAATTATAAAAATTCTCTGAAAATTTCAAGTAAATCGGTTCTGTAGATCTCGAGAAATCGTGGGTATCGTATTGAAAAGGTCTGGTCTGAGAAAAACGCATTTAAAGTTTCGTGTAAAGTCTTTTGTTCGATTAGGTCCAGTCGAACCAGTTGAAGGCCGGGTGATTAAAATGTCTATATCTCTGAAAACAATTTAAATTTTCAAAATCCTTTCTTAGATGTATTCTTAAATCGCTAAACTTTGAAATATGAAAAAAAATCGTTTTTCTTTTGAAATTCTACACTAGAATACCCCCTGAACTCAACTTTTTTTATTTTTTTAATTTAGTAATATACTTTAAACAACCATTTTTCTAAAATTCGTTATAAAATATTACACATGTCTATGATAGATAAAACTAATTACCATACTCAAATGAAAATCTTTTAAAGTCAAATAAGTTGTTCTGTCAAAATTTTATAGAATTTGTTGACAAACCACTAGCGGCAGCTGGAGACATATTACACATTTCAGCACTCAAAATTATTTTTGCTTTTATTTCTACTTAAGAGTTTTTCCTGGATCACATTAAATTTATCTTATATAACATTATAAGTTTTTACGTAAGATCCAGTTAAAAACGAAGAAACATCAAGGGAATTCTTTATATACTTTTGCGACACGTTGCTACAGGGTATAATAGTTTTGTTAACCTAACGGTTGTTTGTATCACCTAAAACTGATCGAGATACATACGGAGTTATACAACATACATATATATGATCAAGATTTTAAGACGAGTTGTAACCCGATTGACTTTCCGTCCATCTATCCGTCCGTGCAAGCGACAACTCGCGCTCTACCAATTTGGAACAAATTCGGTGCAAAAAATTATTTTGACATTCTTATGTCACAGTACGAAAATGGGCGAAAACGGACTACAACCACGATTACTTTCCATATCAATAAGTTTCTCAAATATGGGTAGAATCGTCCCAATACTTCCCTTATCCCCTCTTAGTGTTAATATAAAGTTTTGCCAACGCCTGAATGTAAGTTCCCGGCTTTCATTCTTGTGAGTTGCATAAGTATAAAATGCTCGGTTACACCCAAATTTAGCCTTTATTACTTGTTTTAATTTAAATAACGTAGATGGCACTGTGATTACGATAATATTATCTTACAATAAAAATTAAATCATCAATCAATATCATTCGATGAAAAACAATATAAAATATGACAAACGCCCCATAAATTTTCTACACTGGTATTATTGAACATCAAAATTTCATATACTTATGTAATCCTCGTAGGGAATTCTGCTCTATCACAAGAATATCAAATCAAGGCTTCACTTAATGAGAGAAGTGATTTAAAAGAACCTAAAGCTTAACATGTGATTATTGAATATAGAGTAACAAGAAAAATTAGAAATCAACATAGATAACAGCTGTCTCTGTCTGTTATTAATTCTCTTTGACTATATGATTTCGATAAAAGTCCCTAAATACGAATGAGATCGGGTGGGATAACCAAATAGAGAAAGTTGTCCTTTATCAGTAGTCGGCCATCCACCCAATATCTGCAAAGACCCAATAGGTCTCGCGTATGTTCTAATTCCCCTTGGCCTTTAAGAAAAGTATCTTGAAATTTGCCGAGTCTTAGCATCTTTAGTGGAGTATTGCAATTTGAAATGGAGACTCTGATAAGTCGGATTACAAAACTTGCATCGAAATTTTGGATAAATCAGCGATGGCACCCATATATAATAATAATATCGAATTTCGTCGAAACGTTATATCTTTTAACACCCACAACACGTTTAAGCGCTTCAAAACTGTTACACAAATGTATCAGTGCTCTTTTCGCTTAAGTAAAGTTTACTTTAAAACATAGGGCTGTTGATAACCTGTGCTGCCACTATTTACTATTTCATATTTTATATGAAGGCCGCAATGATTTATATGTGTTATTATATACAAAAGCAGATGTACATACATATATACATATACTCTTGTATTCATATATGTATATAGCCAATCACATGGCTTGGCTGGTTTTTGTGATAAAATTGCACAATAGCAACTCTAAGGTCTCTGCCAAGCTTTGGTTCATATTTATGCTAACCATTTACAGGTATGTACATATGTATGTAAATATATACACTTTTATATTTTGTTTACGGCATTGTCAAGCGCATAGCGCCAAAAAACCGTTGGAAAAGCGAGCGTTTTTCACGGAACTGCGGAGCAAACGAGAAATACCAAAAAATATAAGCTGCAACCAGCCTGTTTTTAAGCCAAAAATTAAATAGCACAAAATGCGAATCTGTGCAAAAAAATGCAAAACTAAAAAGATATGCAAAAGCGAAATATAAAAAACAACAAATAAGTAGACTAAGCTAAATAAAATGAATGAAGCGAAAAGCAAATGAAAATATTGCAACATAAAATGTGGCCAGATTGTGTATGTGCCATTTTATTTGGCAGCACACAAAATGCATACAAAGTGCATATGATAACAACAATAACAACAGCAACAACAAAAGCAACAAAAGTTTTAACAACAACAACAAAAACATGCTGATAATAGTACGTATGAGCAGAATTTTGGAATGTTGCAGCAGAGCTCACATGAGACAAATAAAGAGTCCGAAAGTAGATGTTACACATACATGCACATATTCATACACATGCAACACATACATATGTTATCATGCGGCTATTTGTGTTTTTGGTTTCTTTTAAGCTATTTTGATCTTTAAATTGATAGTACGAAAAACTTGTGCTGAAATTAGCAGTTATTTGTAATAAATTAGTGATAAATAAATTATTAATAAAGTGATGCATGTTGCTTTAACTGCGCTGATTATAATTCGATTATTTCGATTTATTAGATTTTCTAAAAAAAATTTATCAAAAAATTACTTTTTTTAACTTTTTTTATTGAAAATTTTAATTTAATTTTTTCTTTGCTTAAAAAGCGATAAAGCATGGTTAGCCCCAAAAACAAAACACCTGTGGTGACCTACCAGCCCATCAAAACAACCTGTTCGCATAAGGAGCCGCCACAAACTAAATACGCTACACTCACAATACCGTTAGTGGAGTCCACTATTGTTTTGACTTGCGTGACACACCCGCTCTCACTACAGGCTATTGGAGAAACTCCCAAAATAATTTGGCATCACTCATTCAACAATTTCTTATTTCGCACAGAACACTGCCTTCGCTCTTCTTGCTTTCGTTTCAAGCACTTAACTGTCTTCAGGCAAATCACTTGTAATCGTATTTTTGCTACGACACTTGTTGAGCTAATCGGCTTTCTCATTCACTAAACAGGTATCTGCGTACGTTCACTTTCGTATGGCCGTAACACAATGGTAACGCGGCGCAGTTGAACTTCACCGAACGGTTGCTGCAGCGAGACTGAGGTTACAGACGGGTGGTTGACACATTTAAAAAGGAAGCAAATTCACATCAATCGAGTTTTCAAATAAACCTTATCGTTACCGTTTGTTATTCACATGCGCAGACAACGGATTCGCACAAAGTAACGCTGTGAAGTATGCAATACGCACAAAGGTGGTTGTTTTTTGGCGTTCTTTTGTACAACAGCTGATGAGCTTATCAGCAGTGTGGTGAATTTCGATTTCTACTGGAGTAGCAGGTCTTTATGTTAACAGTTTATTTGAGTTAAGCTGCATTGGGTATTGTTTTATTGTGGCTTTACGCTGATTTCTTAAAGTGATTAGAAAGAGAGAAACGACATTATGTTAAAAGAAACATTTTTTAAATGCTTCATAAAAGAGACTTTCACTGGTTACAAGTTTGAGTATTTTATCCTCATATTAGTATGAAGAGAAGTTTCTTCTAGACAAATTGTACAAAGCTAAATGAAATTAAAGGTGACTGCTTAAAAAAAAGCGATATGTTTATACATATTCAAGAAAACACTGTAAAATTTGAGATGAAAAAAATAAGTATTTTTTGAGGCTGTAACTAAAGAAATTTGAATTTGAGTTATCGATTTAAAATTTTATTCTGTTATTTTTAAGAGTATAATCTATCAATATATGAAAAAATATCGATTTTTTTCAAAATTTACACCAGGTGTGACCCTTAATTTTATTATTTATAATACTTTGGTAAGCCTAAAAAAGATCTTAATATTACATTTTATTATTTATACACTATTTATGATTTTTATATAAATTTTGTCCGCACTTTAAAAAGTTTTAATTACAGCATTATCTTATTCTATTACTTTCTAACAATGACAGCCCCACACATCCAAAATTTATGTTTTAAAAAATATTTGATAACCGAAAGAAACTTGTAGAAAATCCTCATGATTTCTAATGATTAACTTGGTTTATTATTTTTTAAAGTAGGCAGTCCTGTGCGAAATATATCTTAAAACCCACTGTATCAAATATTTTCTACCAAATACGCGTACTATTGAAAAATATTTTAATATATAATTTATGTTAATTTCTTTTAGATTATATAAAATTTAGCCTTTTACAAATTAACCTAACTTTTCTGATATAACCTATGATAACGAAAATATTAAATTTGGTACGAAATATTTTTAATTTGAATTTCAATTGCGTCTGTACTGTTCAAGCATGATTAATGTTGCGATGGCTATAGCATACGCAATATTTCAAAGCTTCCTATATAATCTGTTCTATTATATCTGATCTGACTCTAAATCACTTCATTTTATCCGAATAAAACATTATTGAAACGACCTTATTCCATAAAATCCACTTTAAACCAAACTTTACAAAACGTTAGTCATCGGATACCAGCATATCCATCCTTAAAATATCATATCCTGATAAATAATATTTCATCTTGGCACGCATTTCGTTCATATACTGGCTCCATACGATGTCGTCCGAACATAACCTAGCCCATTTTTTTTTTTTTTTGTAATACTTAACCTAACCTAACTCACAACTTTTCTAACGGCACTTAACAGCAATAACGAAACGAAGAAGAAAATGAAAATTCTGGTCCTTAAATACAAGCAAATTTCTTATTAATACTTCATAAATACTTTCTAAGTTTCTAGAGCCTTAATTATGTCCTTAAGAAATTAACATAATTTTTGTGATTCACCAAAAATTTAACGGTGATATAAAAATGCACACTAAATATTTAGGAGCTGAAAATGTGAATGTGTTAAAAAAATAAATTAATGAAACAACATTTATTCCAGCAAGCCGGCCCACACACGAGTCCGTAGGCGATGAGAAGCAAAGCAACTCAGAAAAGAGAAGAAGAAGAAGCAAAGAGCGCTGTGAGAATCGAAAGAAATGACCGGCAATTTATTTCGCTACGCTTTATTGATTTGTGTAGAACTGCCGCAATTTACATGTTTGCACAAAACAAACACTCACACACACACACAAGCGCACACTCATGACCGGCAATTGTAGATTTATTTACGCTTATGAACCAGCATAAAAACGCTTAAATGGCGCATGGAGGAAAAAGGAAATATTTACCTATCCCTTTGGCAGCGCGCAAGCTTCTCTCCAAGTTATGAGGCCACAATAGAAGAGGTAGATTTGAAATTTATATGCCAAGCGATTATGATGCATGAACGCCAAGAAGATGGGTTACAAGCAAGACGAAACGGCGGTTGGTCGACAGGACATCAATAAACGTATACATTATTTGGTAGAGGAGCGGAAGTTTCGGAAGGACATCTTTGGCTGAATGCCATTGAGCATATTTGATCAACGGTTCAACGGCTGGTTGTTTGTTTTGATTTAGCTCGGTAGCGTAAGTTGATACATGTTTATAAAAGAACTAATTCAGTATTAATGAAAATTGCAACTAGTCAGAGACCAGTAAAAAATGTTATAGATATGAAATTTCAGATGCAAGTGTTGGTCAATACGCTCATAGGCTGTGTGACGTATTAGAAGCTTCTTACTATATCATTTTGTGTGCCTGAATTAAGTCCCATGAATATATTGTTGCCTACATTTAGGGAGATCTTAATAAATCTCGAATATCGTTAAAAGAAAAATCAGGATTTAAGCATACATTTCTGATTAATAAAAGAAATCTGCGACTTCCGTGAGATTCCTATCATCATTAAGATAAATGTTTTAATAAATATTGCACCTAATTGTAGTCCGCAATTTTTTGAACAAATTTACTGTTAAATTTTATATAACAGTTTTAAAATAATAACTACTCTTCCCGTATAACAATGCCTATATTTAGGATAAACCCTGTGATATTAACTAAAAAACCTCAAAGGTTTAAGCGTAGATAATAATATTTTAAAATAAAAAAAACTTAGAATAAAATTTAGATTCAAGATTCATGTAAGGAATCTTAAAATGGAACCTATCCTTAATGTAGTGTGCGCCTAAATGTAGGTTTCTACAAATTTTTTTTAAATATTCGAATCGAACATCTCGTATTTTGAACACGGTATAACAAAAGGGGACCCCACAGATATAAGACAAGTATAAACTCCTAACGCATATGTAAATTTCAAGTTAACAGCAAAAAATCTTCTAAAACTGTTACTACATCAAACTGGGTTACTTTCCTCGTCGACTTGCAAATCGTTCTTTGCATGACAGTACAACAACAAACAGAGGAATAAAAATCGAAACAAATCGCATATGAAATCAGACAGAATTCGATTGAAAGACGAATGGCTGGCATGGTCAGTAAAAACCGACAAGAAGATGGACATCATAAAGTATACAAAACGATACTGCTGCCAGCCGAATGGCAACATAAACTGAATCATAGGCATACACTCTGCATACGTAGCGATATGAAATAAAGATGTATGAATATGAAGAAGCATAAAATGATAAAAAGAGGCATAGAGGTATAGACTGATGGAAATATAAATTTTAAGCAAACTGAGCTGCCGCAGGTTGCCTAAACACTGAGCGCAGGGACAGAAGGGACGACTGCCTAAGCTTAGAGATGGTGAATGGCAACTTTAATGTTAAACTGAATTGGAAATACTCGTCTGAGGCAAATGAAAATAAACAAAGACGCACGTGGTTAAACGCTGCACAGCACAACGATACAGCGATTAATGCCCCTGAAGAGGCGGGGGCCCGCAAGCTACTTGGTTTTTGTTTCAGACTGTAGGTAGTCGCAGCGCCTGTCATGGTAATCGAGGCGACGATGGTGACGGGGTGAGGCCTTGGATGGTGAATGCAAACACAAATACAACCGAACAATGATTGATTTTTGGAAGATTGAAAAAATTAACCATCAAAGCGTTTCGACAGCAAGACTTGGCAAGTAAAGTAAAATCCGTTGAAGTGGAAAATGCTAAGGAAACTGCAGAGAGTTTAGAAAAGTAAAGAGGAGAGCGAAGTGTAGTGAGCGAGCGCTTTATAATTTTCTTTTCATATTTTTGTTTTAAACCTAAAATAAAAATGATAAACATATAGGAAAACTGCCGAAAACACACGTCCAAAAATTAATATGTATATGTGACATGCAGGTACACACAAGTACAAACATATTAGTGTATGGCAATTGGTGGAGAGTAAGAGCAACCCACCGCCGGATGACTTTGATGAGTTCAAGCACATGTTCTTCGAATATGAGTGTATGCAAACCCTACAGAAACCGTTATTAGTCACAAAAAACAAACAAATAAATTATTAGTCGAGTGTTGTATATATATTTTAGATATCTATATTTTAGATGAGTGGTAGAACGTAAATCAGTTGGAAAATAGGATAGGAAAATTGTGTCTTTCGTAAAATGAAAAATAATATTATTGCTTGAGGAAGAGGATCGATGTAAAAATAAATGACGCTTTATAATAGAAAAAGCGCAAAGGTAAATATTATGTGTGAAATATTTATTTTATAATTATCAATAAATTTAAAATAAGTAAAAAGTTATGTGTCATCTCGAAATGAATTATGAACTTCTTCGAGATTAGTTCGGAGCTAGTTCTTGGTTAGCTTGTTCTTACAGAAACCAGTCAGACACAAATTAAAACTGTTTCTACTCCAGTTCGGCACTAAATTATTGCTAAACTATGGAATTAGATTATTTCTAGATCATTTAATAACCAGTGTAAAACTACTTCGGAATATTTTAAAGGCAAGTTAGGTACAAGGCATTGTTTAATTCAGAATCTCATAGTAACTGACTTTACAGACACCAGTTCAAAAACTACTTTAGAACTATCTCGAAAATAGTTCGACATTAATCCGCGATTTGTAAAAGATTCTTTCGTAATATTTTCAAAACCTTTCTAGAAATATTATGCGAAATTAATGCGACCCTAATACTTGATCAATTCAAAACAATTTAGAAATGAGTTCGAAACTAATTTTGAACTAATTCGAGAGCAGTGCGGCATTTTAGATTATCAAGACTCCATTGAAACCAGTCGAAAGTGATTTCTGACTTTATTCTGCACTGTTTAAAAGCAAGTTCTGTTAGCCATTATAACTTCTGAATATTTTCAGAACAAAGATTTCAAAACTTTTAAAAATACGTTCTTGAAATCATGATATAAATTAAACTTGTTATATATCTGATTTTCAATATTCCTTTGACAAATCGAAAATCTTTATCAACATAAATCACTCAAATATTTTAAAGTTTAAACCGAGAATGAACTCATTAAAAGCAGCTTTCTTATTTCATCTAAATATAAACTCTTTGTAGCAGCTGTAAAAAAGCAGTCTTGAATCGTTTAGTGCGGTCTTTTTTGCATTTTCTAAGAAAATTTAGCACAGTTATGTACATTTTTTGCACACCATCAGAAAGTAGAGATTTCAACAGAGTAAATCTACTTGTTCAAAAAAAAGCTAATATTTTGACGTGAGAATTTTTGGTTGAAAATTACGGACTTTTTCCGATATTGTTAAAATAAGATAAAAAAATTAATATTTTAAAACAAAAATATTAAAGTTTGGTTGGGAACATAAAGAGGTTAGTATATCCCAAATTTCGAAAAAATATTGTACGTAAAAGATAAAAATAAATAACTAAAATCTTGTTTAATTGAATTTCATATTAATTTTGAGGTCATTTGTGTCAATACAAAGGTTTTAGATCACTTTATTACCTATAACTTCGCCATTTTCCGACCTTCGATCGTTCGTAAATTATTTTTCCTTTCAATTTTGTTATATTCTCTTTCTTTTCCAATGAGTTCCATTCTACAATAATGTTTTTGGTTTCACAAATTATCGACTCTGGTCTGTATAGCATATACTTAATTCAATCATCACCCCATTATCTAACCTCAAAAACTGGGTAAACTATTACAGCACAAATCGACCTAATCGTATCTAGAGTGACCTAATAGCTTATGCATCAAATATACGAACATTGATTTATACTGGACTAGACCTAAAATATCCCCAATTAACTTATTTTTATCGTGTTTTCTATAATTCTACCCATATTTATAAATTTAAATCAACTTACTTGAGGCGTACTTAATCTCATTAATTTAACCATATTCTGATCTATGACAATTTAACTAAACTGAATATTATTCTTAGCGATTCAAATCTAAAGCTTCAACTTAACCTAAAGTTAACCAATACTTTTAGTTCACCTAAAGTTGAACTTACTCCAAAGTTAACCTAAAGTTGAAGGTTTAGATTAGAATCGTTCAAAATAATTTTTAGTTTAGTTAAGTTGTCATGGATTAGCATATGGTTCATCAACATAATATAATAAAATATATTTCGATAATTTTTTACCTAGGCTAGGAAACAAAGAATAATTTCTTCTGAGCAAAGTGCACTACTGCTATTAAGGAAAACTGGATTTTTCTCAGCTTCTCAGCTTCTAGCGAACGATTAAAATGCTGCAATAGGAAAAGCAAAATCTTCATAACTTCAAGTCGGCACCACTCAATTTCCCACAGGGTTTTCTTACACACATTACATGAAAACAAGTATCTTCGAAAAAACCAACAAAACTTGGAATGCCATGAGATGAGTACAAAATAATATTTCTATATTTATTTATATTTTGCTTGTATAGACAAAAAGGACGCCAATGCGAGTTTGAGGGCAGTAAATGTTTACATAAATCTACTTGTGTGTAATTTGGGACCGGAATGCTGGTTACAATTTGCCGCCCCCCTTCGTCACTACACTAATCAAAATTACTGAACACAAAATGGCAAAATGCGAAAATTTACGCATTTCATATGAAATAATTTATCAATTGGAAAATGTTTATGTCTGAAGACACAAGCATATATACGCATTATACGGGCCGATAAAACAAATATATACAGGTATTTGTGGTTGCATACATTTCTGGGCACGTGTCTGCATGTGTGTGTGTGGCGCAGCGCCATGGCTGAATGATCAGTGACATATTCGAAACTGATGGCCCCCACCGTACATCCGCGCACAGCATGCAACCAGTCAAATACACACACATATGGTACATATAGTACAAGCGGTATATACATATGTGAGCATCGCTGGCATAAGAAAATGCCAAAGCATAAGAAATTTATATCGATTTATTACGATCTGATGGAGTTATGTATGTGAAAAACGAGAATTATGACAGCCGGAAATTGTAGGAAAGAAATTTATTGTTGAAGTATAAAGTGTACGCTTCACTGGCGCGAACGGGTTGCCATTCAGCAAATACACACACATAGACAGTTGATTATATTGCATCTATAAGTACATATGTATGTGTGCCTATGCCATTGCGGCCGGTCGAGCCTTTTGGCACGACATAGCAGTTGGCCAAAAGCCCACCGGGGGGCACTTGTCGTCGTCGTCTTCGTCTTCATCTTCGTTGTCGAAGATAATAAATAATTTTCGGGGCGACACTCAATTCTCAGCGGCGACAGCTATGTACGCTCACGGCCATCACAGAGCTCCTGGCGAATTACCGGGGTGGTGAATTAAGGATTTGCGCACAGCATCACAAGAACATAACTTATATAAATATAAATGCTTTATTTTGGCTATGAATTATTCGCATGAAATAAATAATGTTGAGTGTGTGGCCGCTTACTTTGGGTTAAATGCTTGATAATGTGTTTAGAGGCATACGTAAGTGCTGGATAGGGAATCGTGGGTAGACTTAAAGCGAATTCATTATGGATCTCTTCGATTTGTCGAGCTTGGGCTACGAACAAAAAGGCATCAACATATTAAATGAAAAATTAAACCTGTTATTACTAACCTAAGCAAATAATGCTACAATTCTAGCTAACCACCCAATAGTCGGATATATTATAATAAGCACATAAACCATGTTTCTATAATATATATATTGTAATAAGGCTAAAAAGCTCATAAACAGCATACTAAATTTTTGACCGACCGTAAAAGCCTTAAATTTTCTAGATGAAATGTGATCGAGAGAGTTTGTAACAGAAGCTCCTTCATTTTTAATTAAAGCTAATTAAACGACTAAAAATAGAGAAGATTACAATTAACAAAATGAATGTACACAAAAATAAATAAAGTGTAAATATATATAGGTATGTATGTATGTAAAGCACCAACCAATTTTTTTGTCCATCAAGCAACATTTCAAATGACCCCAACGTCCCTACACGAGTAGTATATATGTATGTATGAATTCAATCCAAGGCAAGTAGTCATTTAAACGGTATACACATACAGACAGTTATTTTGGTAAATCAACGAAAGATAGATGGAAAACACTCACACACACACACAAACAGTCTTTAACGTGGCAGTCAGGAAAGCTAAGCTCAATTCCAACGGATGGCGGGCGCAATGAGCAGCCAATGCACTGAGACAACGCAAATACTCACATACCTACAAACTATATAATGACAACGACTGGAGATAGCAGCAGCTTGCACTTGAGTGCGTCCGCGCAAATGTCGAAATGAATAAAAGTCGCATTTCAGCAGTTAGGGACAATTGAGGCGGGGCAGCAGGACGACACTGCAAGGGCTCAGGAAGAGCGAAATAAAACTATGAAATGAACGGTGACTGACCAAATGAGTAAGAACGAATGAATGTCTTTGTATGTGTGTATGAGTATATGCAAGTGTGTGTGTGGGTGTGCGTGCATTGTGCGGGTGAATCAACTCGACAGTCAACGAACCGAATTCAATTTAGTTTTTCGGCCAAAGCAACAAATTGCCAAGTTGCAAAGTAATTAGCCGATTGCGTTGGACAGCGCTGAGATAACGGCAGCGGCAACAACAGTCGACATTGTGGCACGGCTGATTGAGGGCTGACGCTACATGCTATTTGGCGACGGGCTGGTGGCAGCGCTGTTTTGTTGTCGTCGAGACGGATACCGGCAGTCTGTTATTCATTCGTTGCTGCAACGCTAATTACCACAACAGCAGCAATAAAAACAACAACAACAAACACAACAATCAAGTGCATGCAGCAGCAGCAATGATATTGTGGTTGAAACGCCACTAAAGCGTGCGACAATCTGCCACTTTAACTACAACTCTGCAGTTCATATACATATAGCATCATAATAGTGGTATTTGTACGAGGGTGGTTTTTATTTTTTGAGTGAGAGTTTGAGAGTATTTAGGTATGCTATAAATACGTTAAAAATAAAATTGAATACATTTTTTAAGTTTTGAGTGATCTTGGTAGATATTTGCATTTAACTTCACATATTTGGTAGTGGAGGCGTATGAGTAACATTTCGTTACATAGAAATTTTTACAATTTTTTCAACGCTATAACAAACCAAAAAAGAAAAAATGAGAGTACTATGCAAGCACAGCATTTTTCTTCAGCGGAATCCTTTAATAATTATGGTAAACAAGATATAACGAAAAGCTAACTTTCAAGCTTCCGGCAGTGCTTATTTTGTAAATATTTGGAAAATTATATATAAACATTGAATGCCTTAAGGACTTTTAAAAATCTTGCAATTGAACTAAACTTTTCACATACATTTCTGATACGCTTGCAACATGTTGCTATAGATTAAATTAAAATTAAAATTTCACTTAGGGACACCCTTAGTTCACTGACGTAACGCACATACACAATGAATGTTGCTCATACGCCATGTCATGTGTCAGCTAAAGAATTTCTGCTACTGTCAAGCGCCAACAACCACAACAATTACATGAAATACAACAACAATAACGAAAGGTACAATAACAATAACACAAAGTGCAACAACAATAAGAAAAAGTACAACAATAACTCAGACAACAACAATAACAGTACAACAAAAACGCAAAATACAACGCCAACTACAAGCTCACAAGCTACGTTCGTGTTGCTGTTGCCGTTTTTATTGCGGTTGCTTGGCTGGCTACTGTCGCCACTGATGCTTGTAGGACATGCACTTCACATCAAATTACCAATTTGCGGTGCACTTGTGTTGATTTCGGCGGAAGTGAATGAGAGACTCACTTGAAGCCTCGCAGCCACGTGTGGGTGTTTCCGTGACAGAGCGCATTCCCTGCTGTCCCGCTGCGTCCATCTAGCACTACTTTACGAAACTCACATACATATGCGAACCTTTTCGGAAACGATTGCATGTGTGGATATTCAATTAGAGGGCAATAAAAGGAATCGGCAATTTTGTAGACGATCCAGCTTCGACGATAGAAATGTGAGCCCCACAACTGCTTACTAACTGCTGCAACTGCTGCCACACATGTAACGTATTCTTTTTGATGCATTCGCTTTTGCGACGCTACGGCCACCAGCATACATACATATGTATATGCGTGTGTGATCACTGTGAGTGAATTAGAAATCTGTAAATGAATGGTAGGAAAGGACGAATTGCGCACGGACACTTTTTGCGAAATGTGATTGCAACAACGTGCATACACACACATAAATGGCGATGTGTGTGGCAGCTGAGGTAGTAAGCGGAAAGCGTTAATTGGAGCACTTTTACTTACTTTAAAGCGTACATTCGCACTTCCGCTCTTTAATTGTCATGAAGGAAGTGTTGCACATATACATACGAGTACATATGCCTTTTGTTTATTAGACCTTGCAACAGATGGAAAAGACTTAGAGATAAAGGGAAGCTAAGGCTGAAGTATAAATATATCAGCAAGTCAACTCTGAAGATCAAGAAATTAATCAGAAACTTTTTTTTGGAACTTCAAATATGCTTTTCAAAAATCTTTCTTGATGTTAGGATCATAGTAAGCGACTTCAAAGAAGTGGACCGATCTAAGTCGCCAAAAATTGTTCACAACATTAATAAATCAGAGTAGGATAATGAATTTGTCTCAAGATTATTTCTGCCATTCATCACCAGCACTAACAACATCACCAAAATCATCATCACATACCTAATCAACATCGTAAACAGCATCATCATTATTTTATCACCATTATAATCATCATCGTAATTATCATTATCTTAAAGATTGTTATCTTCATTGGGATCATCATCATAATTATAACCATAATCGTTATGATGAACAACATCATAATTAATTATCATTACTATCATTATCATCGATAACATCGACAACATCATACCACCATCATCATTATGTTATTGGTCACCTCTGGAAATATCAACATTATCATCATAATTATAATATTAATGGTTGTGATCAACAACATCATAATTATTTATCATCATGATCATCAAAATCATAGTTATCATCATAACCACCATCATCATTATGTTATTGGTCACCACTGGAATTATTCACATCATCATAATTATAACCATCATAGTTAGGATTAACAACATCATAATGAATCAATATCATAATTATCATCATCAGTATTCCCTTAAGCTCTATCTACAGTAATCTTAACATCCTATAATGATCATTACAAAATTATCATTATTAATAACAGTAGCTTGCTATAGTAATATTAGCATCAGCTTCAACATGATCATCATTTTAATAACCATCATCATCATTATTATTATTATCATCATCACCATCATGATCACCTCATCATCATCATCATCATCATCGTCATCATCATCATCATCATCAACAACATCATCATCACTATGGTAATCTTTAGCAAAACTACCCCAACTTAATCATCACCATTGCAATTATTTCAACAATATCAGGTAATATTCGTATTTGCTTCGTACTATGAGCTTCTCAGCTGTTCCGTAAATAAATTTTGCAATTTATGAAAATCGATTTGGATCGTAAATGCATAGATTTAACTTCATCTTTTTATTTAATTCACTTTCAACGAAAACCAAATGCTATATTTTCTTATTACGCAAAAAGGAGCTTTCTCTTAACTTTTATTGAGTTTTTTTTTTATTTTTTATTTCAAATTCAATTTTACATTGATATGGTAAATATTGACGAAAAAGGTGCAATCTTTTCGCCCACAAACAAGCAACAACCGTACAATGAATTCAGATTTACTCATTCGCTTACATATATAAATATATAATATTTGCGTGTGCGTGTGTGTGCATTTTCATACTGAAATTATTATAACTTTGAAATAATATGAATTTCGCAAATACCACTGGCTACCGAATTTCAGCAATTTTCCAACTTATGGCCGCTCAATGCATTTCAATTTCCACAAATACAAATATAAATGCATACAAAATCATATTTATGTGTGGATGCATGGCTGTGTGTGTGCTTTGAATGAGTGAAACGAGTGCGTTTTCGTGCACCTTTTTGCTGTGGTTCCTTGGTCTCGGCTGCGTCGACTGGCGTGGCGAGTGAGAATATTTGAAAATTTCATATTCCACAGCAGAGCAAATAAAAATATCAGCGTGAATACATAACACATTCTAGTTGCCACTATGTGCATAAGTGTATGTACGCACAGAGCTATTTTCTCTTAGCTTTGTTTGGCAACACTGTATTTACATATATTTATGTGTGTGTGTGTGTCTGTATATTTACTTGGTCCACTTATTTTCGATGTACTGGAATCGAAATTTTACAGCATCCACTGCACTTTCTTCGAGATGTACGGTTATGAGTAGCAGCATACTCGCACACAGAGACACATATACACAAACACAAACAAATTGAAAAATGACAAAATTGCACAATATGATAAATTGAATTTCTCTGCGCCATTTTTAGCTTAGACATTGCTACGCCTTTGTCCCCTTCACCTTTATTTGTCCCTCCGCTCAGCACACACACGCATACAATGAAACAAACAAAGAAGCCATGTACAAATAAGCATCGTAGTACATGTGTGCGATTCATGAACATTCCAAACATAAATAATGGAAAATGTTTTTGCATATGAATGAGCGGAAGAAATGAGAAATCACATTAGAATTAGAATAGTTGAGAAAGGATAAACTACTATGTAATGCCAATTCAGGCTACAACTGTCATTTGTGTAGCCATTTTCATGTGTGGCATTCAGTCACACCTCACACTCACACATATACTCGCACTTGCACCAAATTTGTTTGTGGGTCTTCTGTTTGTATTCTAATTTTAGTTTGTACATATACATATCTGGTCCATGTGTGAGTGTATTAGTGTATGTGTGATTGCTTGGGTGTGCTTTCGGCATATGAACTGACGACTCTCTTTCATAATACGGTGGCAATTCAATTTGATTGAAATCGCCTGGGATTTGTAAGAATTCGACATGTGACATAACTTTGCAATAAAGTACAGTTAAAAATTATGTTCTTGTGTATAAACAAATGTACATGTACATATGTATACTATATGTATGTGTTGTTACTTACTGACCGCATAACTGTTTGCTGGCTGTAATGTTCATGCGTCGGTTGTAGATTAAAAGCGTTAAAGAGAAGTCAGATTAAATTGGGTCTTTATGATTTATACAAATAATTAGTTTTAAAAACAAATGGAAGTAAAATTTTGCTATTGAAATTTGGAAGTTATGTTTGAAAAAATTATGTTTTATTTGCATTCTTACAAATAAGTTATTATTATTTTATCTACATTTTTATTTATTATAAAGGGAATTTGAAACTAATCATTCAATTTCGAAATTTCGAAGATATGTTCGAAAATATATTTTTAATTAATATTTTTTCAGATTAAAAGAAAATTAACCCAAAATTTTGATTTAGCAGTTGTATTATATAGACCGAGTTTTACTACTAGTTTCAAAATTCACATTTCTATTATCAGTTTGGTCAATAATAACATTAGCCTAGCGAAGTTTAAAGTACTTTGAGGATACCTATTTAAGAGTAGATATTTAAATAGGAATAAAGAACAGTTGTTATCGATTATTTTCTAAAAATTATCGATATGTTGTTATGTCTATTTAAAACCAAAATAAACCATGCAAATATAATATATACTCGTAGTCACGTATAATTAGACTGAAAAGGTCTTGCAAAAATCTGAACTTGTAACTTCCTACAAAACTAAGAATCGACTAAAAAGTAATACACAATGGCAACCCTTAATCGCGGAAAAAATTGTGTCGATTTTTACAAAAAAAAAAAGATACATAAATAGTAGTAACCAAAGTTCCGACAAATATATATAGTAAATTATTTACATAAATATAAAGTTTTATTTCTTTTATAATAAACAGTTTTTTTTTTCTGAAGTTTTTCAAAAACGTCTAAATGTTGATATATTTTTGACATTGCTAGAGAATAATTTAGCATATACAATACAAAGCCTGGTTCTAATTAAACATTATATAATATATTGGTCCATGAAGAAAGTTTACATAACATAACGAAAAAGATTGGTTTCAACTTGAAAATTCTAAATTTGATTACTAAGTTACCGCAAGTATAGCATTAATAGTAACATATGGTATATGCCAACCTATTATCATCGAACAGTCAACCACTAATCAAGACGCCATAAATTGCACATTGTCACCTGCCTGTGCTTCTATACCTGAACAGTCTGTCCTTCAACTGCTTGTTCTACAAGCTCACAACTCTCGTTTGACTTTGGAGCAATTCTCCAGCCACACACCACACTTATTTTCATTTTTCAATTAATTTTTGTTGTTTTTGTTTTTTAATTTTCCTGAAACAAGCATTACAATTAATTTATTAGGTTCATTAACTCGTTCTCGACGCCCTCTGGCACATGTCCACTTTGCTACGAACATGGGTATACACATGTATAGATTTATAATCGAGCACATGTTGGAGGAGTAAGGCAGGCGAAATGAAGACAATGACTAGTAGCGTGTAAAAATGGCATAAGAGACCATAAGCGTAGCTAGGAAATGATGAAAAAAGCAGGGAACTGAATTGAAAATGCACAAAGCCACTAATACACACACAAATATGGCTTCACTCCAAACCAAACTGGTTATGTGTGTCTCACTCTCCCGCACTCTCTTGTCATACATGCTGCCTAGCTGACTCACACTCACTCAACGGTATTACAAAGGGAGGGGTATGGCGCCGGTCAACGCAGGAAATCGACAATTTCGCTTCAGTAACCAACAATGGACGGAAGTTAATAATGGAACATGAAATGCGATGACAACGACCACGATGAGTGGCGTGCACGCAACCGTGGACCAGCGTCCAACAACAAGGCGCGCAGAGTATACGAAACAAAAGTAAAAAATTAAAAAGGAAAGGCGAAAAGCAAAAAAGACAAAGATTAGAAGTCAAAAAATGGCGCAGAAAATAGACAATGGCACATTGTGCTTAGTATAATGAAGCTGAGCGCCCACTAAATGTTCGGAGAAGGAGATTGGCGGTCTGCACTGCTAGGTGCTGGTCAGACGACTGTCCGTTACTATTGCACTCTACTATCTCGATTTGCTTTGCGTTGCATCCGCTGGATATCAGCTGATGTGCTGCCGCTGTCACTGCAAATCGGTTGCGGCAAAGTGTATAGATACTTCTGCAAAATGCAATCATGCAGCAGCAAAGCATAACACTAGTATGGCAACAATGGAACTGACAAGTAAACCTTCGTTACTTTGCGTACAAAAAACGAGCGACGAAATGTGGCATGCAATACAGAGCAGAATTGAAGGACAAGCCGACAGAGTGAGGGTGTGTAGAGGGCTTCGAGGTTTTTGAAGAATCTGTCCACCGCGGCCAACATCAATATGGCAACGCCAACAAAACAAAGCACTCGTCTAATCGCTACTTTAATAGATTTATCCAATGTGCCGCGCTATTATTATTTCAGTTAATGAAAGCGCCACAAAAGCCAACTAACCAAGCAAACAATCAAGCGCAGAACCAGACAATGGCCGCAGACAATGGCTGATGATGACGACGACGACGCAGCAGCAGCCGCAATAATGTGTAGAGTAGTGTAAGTAGTAAAACTGAATGCGAAATTTCTGTGGAATTTTTACTTTTGTTGTGAACTTTTAATAATGAAATCGTTCGTTTTTGTTACGACTTCATTTCGTTAAATATTTTGACAGTGGCATGCTGCGTCGTTTACTAGTCAATCAGCTATCCATTCTTCTGAAGCTTACATTTTATGGAGCTTTCATTATTAAGAAGTAAACAAACCGGTTTCTCGTTCTACGTCATTGCTAATTAGATAAGTCTACATCGAGTTGCTATGCTAATTTTATGCCTTAC
This sequence comes from Bactrocera oleae, assembly GCF_042242935.1. Classification (NCBI taxonomy): domain Eukaryota; kingdom Metazoa; phylum Arthropoda; class Insecta; order Diptera; family Tephritidae; genus Bactrocera; species Bactrocera oleae. The sequence goes on along the minus strand of NC_091536.1, from coordinate 86,439,202 downwards.
GAATAGTCTGATTTAAAAAGGCAATTGTGAATGTTTCACTAACGCCTTTATAAGTTTTCAAAGTACGAAAAATTCTTATTAAGTATTAAGTCCGCTTAATAGTAAATTAATTTGATGCAATGATTCATGGCTCGATGCAGATAAATTTTGTAGCTTCCTAAAGTTTGTAGTTGTAAGTTTATAAACGGCAATTGAAAGTTTTTAGGCAGATGACGTATTTGATAAAGTCAATCATTCTAAACAAGACCACGCTTCAATCCCTGCTGCAGCCAACATAAAACTGTTTCTTTCAATAATAGTTGCTCGTCAAAGGTTATTAGAAGCCCTCAAACACACCACTGATAGCTCTTCAGAGTTGTTTTTAAAAATTTGGGTTTTTCCATTTCAGATAATAGCAGAACGTAGAATTGTCATTTGTTAAAAAAAGTGAATTCTGTTATTAACACAACTCATCTCCATTGATAAATAGATTTTCTGTGAGTTTACTAATATGAAAATGTTATTTCCTGATAATGATATTTCCTGCTTCTGAAAGTCTCCAAATTTTAATTTTCAGGCAAAAACTAATTCTTAACGAACATTCCATTTAAAATTATAAGCTCTCTAACTGTCCTTTTCCATCCGTTTCTTCTGCTCTCTTTTGTACTAGTTCGTTTGATAGTTTTTTCTACTATACTTGTATTTTTTAATAACAGTAGACCAGTTTTAAACTAATTTGGCACCGTTTTGCTAACTACTATCTGCTGCTCTATTATAACTATTTAAGTTTACTAATTTCAATTTATTCACGCGAAAACTAATTCTCTGACGCTTCTCTCTGTCTCTCTTTTGAAAATTATTTATAAATATATATTAGGATTGGAATTTACAAAATATATGTTGGGATTTTATAAAAATAGGTAGAACACTTTTACAGAATTGCCTACCGGATTTTGGACTGTTAGTATATTAATTTTATACTATATTTTTTTATTTATACCAGCCAGTTTTTATACCATTAATGTTTTGTGTGCCTTTAATGAGCGGCTGAAGAAAACTCGTTAGGTCTCAGGCTTCTTTAGTCGAAACGTTTCATGTCTCGACAAAACAACACATCTCTTAATTGATCCGAAGAACCTTTAAAATAATCCTGACAGTAAATTCAATATCAAATTTTTAGTTCATCATCATTTATGAGAAGTAGCTAATTTTGTGCCCTGTGAATAGATTCTTTTCGAGTATTGAGTTAGAGTTTGAAAGAACTTTCTTTTACATAACGATTCCACGATTCATTTTAAACTTGTGTTCTATCGAGTACTGGTTTCTCGTTCATCTAAAAATTTAAAAAAGAAAAAACTTCTAAACGGATCTATGTTAATGATATATACTTGATGATGATGATACTTAATATTATATGTTAAGTATTTAGCGAAATATTTCAAAACTAATATTAGTGACTAAAAAAGATAGATAATCGAACGAAAAATTCTGAGATGTTCGGAAGAAGAAAAAACTATGACGCAATCCTGAGAACCATTCGAAGAGGAAACATGGAGCTGGCTGGTTGAAAAATATCTGTCAAAACCAGGGTATAAAAAAACCTTGCAGAAAACACTGTAAATCTCCAGTTAAACAGGAGCCAAAAAGGTAAAGTTTTTAATACGATTATACAATATATAATATATATTAGTAATAGACTGTTTCCTTATCTGCCGTATCCACTCCTCACTCAAAAAGAAATCAACAGAAAACAAATATCTTAATTGATTTGTGTAATTTATTTTAATGCGAGTGAGATGGCTTCAATGCTGATGAGTGCATAAATTATTTACTGCAAACTTTTTTTCAATCGGCGTTTTTGTCATTTTCCGCTTTGCTGCACCAAAGGCCAACAGTAATGGCCATATTTATGTGGACTCGTCTCAAATGGCCGCCTCACCTTGCCTTCAGCGCTCAGCCGAGAATTGTTTTGATTATTTAAAGTTAAAACAAACACGCACACACACACACACGTATAATAAAATATTTATGTGTGTGTGTATGAGTCGACAGCACATTTGCTTTTTGCAAACTCGTGTGGGGGGCACAAACATTTTAATTACATTAAGTGATTACACTCGTTAATTACGAAAAAATGCGCTGCCGTTCGAGCGTAAAATCCGACGCAGCCACCACAGAAGCTGTTGCCGTCCCCCGCCCGCACCACCATCGGCACGATTGCGAGCATTTGCAGCTGAGTGTCTGTGAGCGTTTTTGTACTTCGCTTTCGTTATGCTTTTGCCATGTTTTACAGCTTTTGTCCTTTCGCTTGGCTTTTCGTTCCTTCCGCTGCTTTGATTTCGCTTCGCGCTCCGCAAAAAGTGAGAAATTATTTAGAGACTGAAACATCGGCCAAAAGCAGCTGCTGCCGGCGAAAATATTGGATTTGCTTGTCGTAGCCTCTGTTGTGTGTGTGTTGTGTTGTGTTGCGGGGGGCAGTTGGGTGCGAAGCAAAACTGGGTAGTTGGAAATAATCGCCTGAAATCGATGCAGGCAAGCAGAAAATATCAAAGTAATCAGCCGTTTAATTGAGATCAAAACCGCAAACTGGCTGCAGAAGAAATTAATTAAATAAGAAAATATCGCGTGGAGGGGTTGCGACCATATGCCAAGCGCCACGTGCCATATGCAATATAAATGATACTTTCAAATGCTGGGAAGACGAGCACATTTGGGCGATCAATTTCTTTAGGTTAAAAGAAAAATGCACAACTTCAAACTGAACTGTAATTATAAGGAGATAACGGTTTATGTTTATGAATTCAAATATTCAAAACACAATGGTAATTTTCTGTTAGAAATTAAAGTTCCTAACTTTTATTGCATCAAAATCATTTTTTTATGATGAGCTTAGCCAATTTAGCTATATCTGTAAATCTGTTTGGCTGTATATACGCGAACTAGTCCCTCAGTTTTTGAAATATTGTTCCAATGTTTTGAACACATCCTTTTCTCTTCAAAAAGCTGCTCATATGTAGCCATACATACTGAACGATCTGATGCAAGTCCTTTAAGAAAACCTTTTGTATAGTTATGTATACTATGCACATAGCTTCGGCGCAATCTGAGTTAATGTTTTTTGTTTTTTTTTTTTGTTTTTGAGCAACAAAGAATAAAATAGAAACATCAATAAAACGATTTAGAAAAAAAAGAAATGACAAAACTTTTAAATCAAAAAACACCAAAAGATGGTGTAATTTGACTATTATTCCCTTGTTTGAACATTTATTTGAAGCCTAAAAAACAATAATTATTTTCCTTCAAATATGTCGAACTTTGTGCCTGAAACGTCTTTTTTGTGCGGAGTTCGTATTCAGTATAGTAATTTTGGCACGGAAGACAAAGAACATCCGGGGCGACCAAAAAGAGTGAGAAACTGAAAGCATTACACGACGAAGATTGTGGCCAAACACAAGAAGAGCTCGGAGAATCTTTGGGAGGTAATTAAGCAGCCATTTCAAAACGTTGAAAAGCAGGAGGATGCATTCAAATGTAAAAAAAAGTGGGTGCGATATGAATTGCGGCCAAGAGACGTTGAAAAATCCCGATGGTGGTGATGAAAAATGTATTCATTACAGCAACCCTAAACGCAAAAAATCATATGTGAAGCCTGTCTAACCAGTCAAATCAACGGCTCTGTATTTGGTGGGATCAGAAGGGCGTTCAGTTATATGAAACTCTAAAATCTGTTGAAATCATAAATTTGGAACGAAAACTCGTGAAATTAAAGCGAGCGATTGCCGAAAAACGCCCGGCATTTGCAACTGGATACGAGCCAATAAATTTCCATAACGACAAGACTCTGTCTGATGTTGCAGCACCGGTTAAAACCAACTTGAAAAACAGCGGCTGGAAGGTTTTGACTCACCTGGCTTATAGCCCAGCCCTGGAACCTTCTGACTATCATTTATTTCAGTCGATGCGAAACTTCCTTACTGTAATATGGTTCACATTAGAATAGGGTATCAAAAATTGGCTTGATTCAGTCTTGATCGCCAAGCCGGCGTAGTTCTTTTAGAATAGAATCCACAAATTAACAAAAAGGTGAGAAATATAGCTTCAAGTGGGCAACACTAACATATTTAATATATTTAGATGAAGATAAACGTTCGAAATTTGAAAACCAGGCCTTTAACCTAGCTATAACCTAGAATAAAAATCATAAACGACAAAAATCTCATGCAAAAATGTTAGCTATTAAGTCTACTACTCACACACATGAAGCTTCATTCTTAGGTTGATCTACACCATTTCCCGATTTTTATCATTTGCCTCATATACTGCCTTACTGAGCTATCCTATATTGTTATTTTAAATAATATCACGATATGAATAAATCTTGTCAACCAAAATACAAGTAGCGATCTCACATTCTTGTTCTCAGACTTCAAGAGAAAGGTCGCTGAAAAGCAATTGCCGAGACGTAGACCCATTTCGACGCAAAAGACAAATGGCAGTACGAATATCGTATCAAAAGTAGGAAGATCGATGATATAACCCTTGATGGCAACTACGTTGAGTTATAAATTTGAATTATGCCCAAAAATTTGTTTTTAATAGAAATGATACTAACTCTCATGTTATACATACCACGTACAAATATACATAATTTATGAAATTTAAATTCACAAATATTGCGAAAATTCCACACCAAAAATACTATATATAATATATAAAATTATGAGCTTATATATTTAAGAGCGCATTTTCAACGTCAGGTAACGCTGTTTCGTGTTCTGGCAAAAGTTTAAATTAAACACGTAGCACAGCGCGCTCATAGCTTCATGCACATAAGTCCCGAGCGTGCCAATACTCGTAACGTTTGGCAACGCCATCGTTCAGCCAATTCAATGACATGTACACATACATCACTATGTACATAAATATAACAGTAAGTATTATATATAACGGCATCTTGTATTCAGCTGTCATCAGCAAGTTCGTCGCTTTATGACCCTTACACTGGCGCTACATAAACTCGATGGCTCAAGCCAATTTGTAGGTGCCACAATCACACAACTCCTTCCGCTCTCGCACTCCAACATTGCAGGTTTGTTTGTGCGTATTAAGGTGCTGCTTGTGATAGTCATTAGAGAGTTTAGCTGTGCCACGCCGCCTGCATAAGCCGTATATCGGCAATCCCGTTGCGCCGCTTAAGTGTCAACGACTTTCGAAATGTCTATGCCGAAACCCATCAATATGCTATCAGCGGCTCTTTGCTCTATTTTTGTATGTCTGCACAAATGATGTTTATCTTGCAGTTCGTATGCATAAGTTGGCTAGCATTTTCGGTGCCAATGTATCGATGTAGTTAGTTGACATAACTTTTTTAGAGAGTTAAGGACTGATTCTTCTGTGCATATGCGGATTGATACTCCAGTGAAGCTTAAAATTTAAAAACTATATACACTCATGATTTTGTGAAGCTCTGATTATTTTCCTGAGAAGACTCACTCAAGCTGGCCTCATATCATTACTGACTTCAAATTCATGTAATACATAGAATTCTTGAAAATACAATAATTAAACTATTTATCGCCTCTTCTTGGATCTGCCAAAAATGTAAGAAAAATTACACTTTTCTTAAGAGATTTTTTTTTTTAATATGCGCTATAATTCAGTTTCGAAGGCATTGATTATAAAATAAAAAATACAATATCTTCTATGTTCCCAGTATTTTCGAAACTGCAGTTCATTTGTTCTGGTAGTTCTCAACTATATTTGATGAGCGTCGAATAGAGGGTATACGGTTGAAATTTCTTCAAATGAAATCAATTAAGCTCGTGAAAAATTTCACGGCAATTCGCTTAACGTTTTTGAGATATCGGTCTGAAAGTTTGCATACGCCTTTTTCTACTTAAGTAGCTGCTTCTTTTTCGAAACCGCCAATATCGGCACACTATAGCATATACATAGCTGCCAGCTGGGTTTTTGTATTTGTGAAGAGTATTATAGCTTCGGAGCGATCGATAAAAATAAATAATAAACTGTGTGGGCTAACAAGAAACAAACGATCAAAGATCGATAAATTAAATCGAAAGAAAAAAGTCACGAGTCTCCTTTTGAAACGTTAAAGATTTACATGTGTATATGAAAAATTGTTCCGAAAGTTATTGCAAATGCTTTTGACACCACTTATTTATATTTCAACCAGTAACAGTCTCACAAAAAGTCAAACCTAGCTCCCAATTCAAAGGAATTATAATAAATAAACCAAGAGAGTACTTTTGCGGCCTTAAACCGTTGCAATGCTGTCGGCATTACGAAAATTAATTTTAAAGAAACATTTCCGAATCATAAATCGAGGCGAACAAAAACAATATATATATATATATGTATGTGTGCGCAAGTGCACAGTCATAAAAATAAATATGAAAAATTGTCATTACATTGCGAGCCATTTGCGTATACTCTTAACGGATGAAAGCAACAAAAACAGCAACATAAATTTCATTTAAGGCTCCTGCCTCCCATAACAGCAGCACGAGCACGCGACCAAAGCGCAACGCGCCTACCGCCGTTGTCATTTTCATTATTCCTCCAACTTCCTCATTTCGTGACTGTCGACGAAATATATATTTATACTCTCGCAACCTGTTGCTACAGAGTATAATAGTTTTGTTCACCTAACGGTTGTTTGTATCACCTAAAATTAATCGAGTTAGATATAGGGTTATGTATATATAAATGATCAGGATGAAGAGACGAGTTGAAATCCGGGTGACTGTCTGTCCGTCCGTCTGTCCGTCCGTCCGTCCGTCTGTCCGTCCGTCTGTCCGTCTGTCCGTCCGTCCGTGCAAGCTCTAACTTGAGTAAAAATTGAGATATCATTATGAAACTTGGTAGACATGTTTCATGGTACCGTGAGACGGTTGGTATTGCAGATGGGCGTAACCACTGCCACGCCCACAAAACGCCATTAATCAAAAACAAATAACTTGCCATAACTAAGCTCCGCAATAAGATACAAGACTGTTATTTGGTACACAGGATCACATTAGGGAGGGGCATCTGCAGTTAAAATTTTTTTTTAAAAAGTGGGCGTGGTCCCGCCTCTAATAGGTTTAATGTGCATATCTCCTAAACCGCTAATGCTATAATAACAAAATTCACTGGAAGCAAATGTTTTTAGCATTTCTATTGACGGTGTGAAAATAGTTGAAATCGGGTGGCAACTCCGCCCACTCCCCATATAACGGTACTGTTAAAAACTACTAAAAGCGCGACAAATCAAGCACTAAACACGCCAGAGACATTAAATTTTATCTCTGAGATGGTATAAGATGACTTTATAGGAACCGCGTTCAAAATTAGACAGTGGGCGTGGCACAGCCCACTTTTAGGTGAAAACCCATATCTTGAGATCTGCTTAACCGATTTCAACCAAATTCGGTGCATAACGTTCTTTTCATGTTTCTATGTCATAGTGCGAAAATGGGCGAAATCGGATTACAACCACGCCTATTTTCCATATGACACCATTTTAAATACCACTTGATTCTTTCACTTTCCACTATGCAAATCAAGCAACAATGATTATATCGGCGTAAAACTTTGCGTGAATAATACGTTTAAAGTATGCCACCTTGTGACCAAAAATTTTCTAAATCGAACCAAAACTGTTCAAGCCCCTAAGTACTAAATATGTGGACCCCAGTGCCTATAGTTGACCTTCTACCGAAAATATCAGTCAATCCACAAAGAAATCTCAAACGAGTATACCATTTGACTTTGCGAGAGTATAAAATGTTCGGTTACATCCGAACTTAGCCCTTCCTTACTTGTTTTCATTTTGTTTTGTATGATCTTTTGTTGTTGCAGTCGAGGTTGCTCGTTTGCGTGTCGCTGCTGCTGTGGTTGCTGCCGTTGCTTGTGCTGGTGCTGGTGCATCGCTTACGCCATGATATACTGAAAATATAAATGTAACATTACACCAACAACGACAATGCCAATATTATTATTGTTCGCAGCGAGCAAAAATCTGTCCCAAGTCCCCAAACAATTTTTTAAGATGTTTCATGACATTTTTACGCGCCGCTGACTTTACGCCATTAATGCATGTTACCGACCGCCACCACAATGCACTCACATACATACATCCCCGCGCAACTCTCAACCCCATTCTGTAACTGTCGCCCGTTCACTCATCGCGGTGCACTCACCCTGTTTTGCGGGCGCACTTTAAACGCCGTTGAAACACGAATGCAATGGCAAGCAGGCGTGCAGCTGAACGTGTGCGCTTATGCATGCTGGAGTTCATGTGTGTGTGTGTGTGTGCGCTCGCATTTGGCCCGGCTTATAGCGCATAAGTCGCATTTGCCGCATCGCAGCACACTCAACTGCAGTGAAAACCAATAAAAAGCGCAGCGCCGCAGAGCAAAAGTAAACATGAAAATCAACAGCTACAACAACAAAAGCAATTACAACAAATACAAAACACTCGCCATAATGGATAGTCATTGAGCTGGTTGTAATGCAACGTTGCGCGTTGGCAGCCGCGTGTCACCGCCTGCCAAGCGGATGGCAAAGCACCAGCAACAATGTGACACCCCTGCGACACGCGCCCCCTCAGCGCCCGGCGCTTGCCTGTGCGCTGCAACAACAACAAAAATATGCCACGTAAAACACCACCACAACTAAGCGTGTTGCGGTTATGAGGAGGCGTCTTGAAATCATCGAAAAGCTGCATAAATGGCAAAAGCGTCGAGCTTCACGCGGACCAGGAAAGCGCATCACACTCGTTGGCGGTGCGCAGGTGTGAGGCCTTCACGATTTGCACACTTTGGGATAACACCTTTTTTACCAGCGCAGCAAGTAGGCAAAATATGGCAGGCGGTATGATGGTTGTGCAACAAAGGAAATACAACATTGTTGCAAACTTCACTGGTCGCATCCATTTCGCGCTTTGATGTTTGTAATTTTTCTTTAATTTTTCATGTCATTTTCGACGGCGGTCCAAACAAATAAAAAACGCGCGCCGAAGAGGGGCGGTACTTTGCATATGCATGCCGCTGATGCGCTGAGTGATTGGAATAGAGCATAAAGCAGAAAATTGTTAAAGAATGCACTTAACGGCACAAGTAAAGGAACTTCATGCTTTCGTATGCATGTATGTGAGCATATTTGAATATGAAACATTGCTTGACGTGTCAAAAGTTTTCGGCGAAACATACTCATGGCTTTATTCAACACACGCCTCCAGCCCGCTTTGTCAAGTGTGGTTATGAAAATTTATGCAATCATCTTTGCTGCAGCGCCATGTCAGCGCAGACATTCTACAGAGGTCACAGTCGGTCTGGCAGCTTAGTTGGCGTTCAATTTCATCTCGCCTGCATCATATTTCACTGCAAGTGACAACAACGGAGAGGGTAAGCTGGTTTGCCTTCCCGGTAAGCGTACTTTCTCTCTCTCCTTCTTTTGAAACACGAGCAGTTTTCCTCATTCCAAAAAGAATGAAGATACTTGTATTAGGAGTTTGTTCAACATTATATATCCTTATTGCCCTTGATCTCTCTCCCTCCTTCTCTCTTTCAGACGACAAACAGTCATGCTATTAAATATACATATGCTGACTTTTTAGGAAGATTTATCATCCGCTCATATTAAGTATGTACGAAATGTGGGAAACTGCGGCACAATTTCACTTCATGCTCAGATAGTCACTAAACTTTCCAGACCTCATAAAAACATTAGCTTATTCAAGTGGACAATTGGACGATCACTCCAATTAAAGCAGTCATTATAATTGTATTGTACTGAAACTATATTCAACTATTCACATTATGTCTAAATTTATTATTTTCAACCTGCATTAGAACTAGTGGCCTATACAAGTAGAGAATATCAATAAAACTTAACGAAGAGATTATCATTAACGTGTATAAATGAGAAGGCTCAAACAAAGTCGAATAAAAAGTATACAGCAAACTAAGAAAGCCATTGCATGAAGCGCACCCTGTTCAACACTAGATGGGTATATTTGAAAACCCTCTCACTGCACAATTACCCGAAAGTCAACAATATTCCAGAGAAGCCCTTACTTACTTGAGGGAACACCCAGTTGATACTTGGGTTAAGTTAGGTTAAGTTAAAAGGTTCATTTAAAAACGGATTCCACTTGTTCAGCTGAGAATGCTGGTCCATTGTAATACCTAAATATTTCTAGGTATTGACCGAAAAGATTCTCAAAATTCGACAAAGTGCTTTGAGCCTGCCACAAATTTGTTGAGGCAGTTGCTACCAATTCCGGCTATATAGCCAGGTTCGCCGATGATACGACTGCCAAGCTGTTTCAGTCACATTCTTGCAAAAGCCGGACAATGAAGGTGAAACTACCTAATTGTTTCCACCTCACCTTTCTCCATACAACTTTGGCAGTTTGAACACATCAAGAAATGTGTACTTTTAGATCTAATCCTAGTATCAAATATCGGATGGTGACAATTTTTACTTGACCTTGATGTTGGCACTTATTGAAATCTCTGCATACATATATGTAATAGATGTAATATCAATTGTTTAATATGGAATGGAAAGGATCATAATCAATCGAAGATAATGGAAGTCGTTGATACAGAGCACTTAAAAACTAAACTCACGGAACTTCAGGTATTATTGAAACTTGTTGAAGCACTTGCGAAACAATTTCCATATTTGTAGGTGAGTTTCGTCTTTCTAAATTATTGGATTTGAATATCTCGAAATATTGAGAGAAGATCTTAGATAACAAAAGACTTATATTTAATTTTTTTCGGTGAAGAGTGGCATTATAATTGATTATTTTGATTGCTCTCTGTCTATAAATCCAGACTTCGTATACAACATAAATAGGAGCAAAGATCTGAACAAAAGTAAGCTGTCAGGTTTTGCCTTACGATCCACAATCGAACACAACGCAAATCCCTCGATCAATTGCTTGAAATTTCGTCAAAGCTACTACTATTCTTACCTGCTAGGTGAGTTTCTAAAACTATGGCGTTTTAAATAATATGTTAAAAAACCTCACAAAAGCGTTATTTTAAGTAAATAAATGAAACCAGCCCAAATATCTTAAGAAAGTATATACAAGAACAGTCTTATTAACTTTTCTATACATAAATATAACGGTGTAAATATTAATCCATAAATTGTGCATTAAATATAAATAAATATATTTAAATTTTTCAAAGAAATAAACTGCTTTTTCAACCAAACTTGTCATCAACCAAGAGTACACGTACTCGAAGACTATCAGCGAAACATAAATTTCCAAATGTGATTCAAAATAAGACATGTTGCCACAGGAAAAATCGGCATGAAACCGAAATCACAGTGAGGAGACAGAAAAGTCATGCAACAAACCGACCCTTCGTTAAGTGAATCTTCTCGACTTTTTATGTTGTCGCATAAAATTCAATTTATTATAGCAATGAAAACTTTTAATGACCCTGTAAAGTGGCAACCCCTTCTTGGTCGAGTTGTGGCCATTCCAATTTAGATATATAACCGCACGCACTCTGCTCACTCTAACACACACATATATACAAGTTTATACATATGTAACAGTAGTTTTATTTGTATTTTCTCTCGGTGTGCCCATAAAGTTCTTAATATAAAACTATTATCACTATAATAAAGCAGTTATTGGGTGAAATTTGCATTAAATTAATACTTTGGCTGAATGAAATGATTTTAGCTTCATTGCAAACATGAAAAGCTATTAAACAGCGCCTCTAATGAATTCTTAAGTTGTGAAAAAATATTTTTTGGTTTAGTGAAATAATAAAATTTTACTGCCAAAACTAAAATGTTAATATGAGCTTTGATAAATTTTTATAATATAGATATTATTGATGAAAATCATTGCAACTACTACTTTGAATTTATGAGAGAAATTAATAGTAGAATCGAATTGTTCGTTAAAAACGAGGAAGTTTAGATAAGTCTGTGCCAAATAGTTAAATTTTGTTGTTTTTTTGATAAATTAATTCGGAAGCTATATACCAAATATGTTTAAGGTTTACAAATTACGCACTAAATTTTATCTTCTTAAGTTATACTTTCTTTTGAAGAGACCAGCGACAGCAATTCGTTCAGAGAGCTTATTTTTGGAACGATCAACTTTCAATAAATCGTCATAAAGTTTCGATTACAGAAATGTTAGTCATAAATAAATTTCCACTATTATTTCGTTTATGCTTTTAAAGGTGCTCTTTACCGTCTGTAAATAATAAAGCTGTTATGGAAGTACCAACACTCCAAACATGTTGTTGGAGATGTTCAGGGCCCATAATATGTTATATTCCAACACTTTAATCAAAGTTTGAATCCCTTTCAATTCTTCAAAAGCCCACTAAAATTCATACTAAAGCACTCAACTTACTAAATAAGTACCGAAACAGTAGAAAGAGACGCTTTTTAGGAATCACGCTATTTCACACGAAAAAATTATTTAAGAAGAGTAGAATGGAATTTTTAGAATATTAATTTGAACAATAAAAGATTGATATATAAATTTTTAAAAATGATTTAAAAAAATTTGTTTTTTTTCATAAAACAAAGATCATTATATTTATTATTATAGTCAACCGAAAAAAGGGCGCCATTTTTTGTAGCTGTTGTTAAGCCAGCAGTTACTAGCAATTAAAATTGAATTGATATTTTGTTTATACGAAACTACTTTTATATTAAATATCTCTGATAAATTGCTCTTATGCAATTTGGGACGACGGACGCATATAAATTCTTATAAAATACATTTGTGGAAACTGTAGAATCGAGCTGGGATTGCGAGTGCTTATAACTTAAAATTCGCTCTGGAAAAGGAAAGTGTCTACTTCCCGAATTTCGCTCATTTGCTTTCAAACTGCATCCTGACACTTTCACACAAGTCCAAATTTATCCAAAATTAAGTCCTTCTTTTAAATTAAGAAAAACCAAATCGATTTTGTAGCGTGACTAATTTAGCACATTTTAGCCTTTTCACATTATTCATGGCCCATGATCGGCAGTGCAGGCACGTCGCACGCACACGCCGCCCCGCAAATGCTAAAAAATAAATTGTCGGACGCTTAAGAAGACGCGAAGGAACGCTTCTGATTGCATTGCATTAAATGCGTGTCGTGAATTATAATTTCATTTGAACTTTGCGCTTTTAAGTGCCATAAATTACCTGCTGCACTTACAAGGCAAAAGCGAAATAGTAAAAGTTGCACAAATCCAAACAAGGGACGCAAAGCAAAATGTAAACTATTTCGAGTGTACACATGCTTGAGAGTGTTTATGGTCGTGTGTAACATTTGTGGGGTATACATAAATTTTGGTTTCATGCTTTTAAAATGTTTGCTATTTTGTAGACTTTCGATAAAGAAATGGAGGCTAATTGCAGGCGGAAAAGAGAGTGTAAATATATAAGCCGTGAGTAGGGGCACAGATATATGTATATTTAAAGGGAGACTAATTGAGAATAAAGCTGTATTTTCAGACGGCAACTCTAGAGTGAAGCAGATTGATTAAAAACAAAATAATTTTTCATCCCACGTAGCGTATATTTCTAGTTTATTATTTCATTTTCCATTAAAAATATAAATTATATCTGCTTACGAAAAAATCGATTTTTTTTTCGATACCTATACGAGGTATATGAGTATATCGAATGTGTATCGAAAATTTTAAGTTGGCCCAGCAAATTGTTTCGAAGATATGATCGTAATTGTACAAATCTTATAACTTAGTGACGGTGAGGAAAATATCTCAGAAACTGGCGGGACCGATCGACTTGAAATTTTTTTTCTTATCGCTATAATACTATTGCTTTTTTCACAAAAAATTTTGCATTTATTATGCCTTACCCCCGGGTTGCCAAAGTTACGTGTTCTTTTCCCCGAATGTTGCCTTCTAACCTGAAAAAAGTACAAAATTGTCTGCCCATCTCAGAACGTGTGGGTGAGAGTTGCTCAGACGATGTATATTTTTCTTTTTTGTTAGTTATTTTTTTTTTAAACGAAGTTTTTCTCCTAGTTATAATTAATCGATCAGTTTTATAGATATTACAAATGAGTTGTTTGGCATTTTTTTTGCTCTTTTGTCATGTAAAAAATGGAACATGTATATAGTGTAGCCATATAACAACATTTTCACCGAGAAAAAAAACAGCATTAAATATTTGACAGATAATGATCGCAATAATAAGATTTTTTATAATATCTTCGATTTTTTAAACCCCTTTCACGGAAAAACCAAAATTTTTTGTCAAAAATTTAAATTTTAACTAGTCTTTCTATCATTAGCTGTATTAATATTTATATACTTGTAGTTACAATAAATTTTTTGGATTTTTTGATTTGAGCTAGTTTTGAAGCAGAAAAATCGTCTTGCGGTGAGACACCTATTTTGGGAGATCCTCCTGGCGATCGATTAGAGGATTCAAAACTTTTCAAAATTATTCATTGGTTATCAAGCTTGTATATTAAATTCTGTAAATGCAAATAATTTTTATTTATTTAACAAATAATATGTATCTTAAAAAATTTTTTCAAAAACGGTTTTTTAGACTTGATATAACTTAACGCTAAAGTGAGTATAAGCACTCTAAATTAGACTTATTTGCTTCAAGTACAATAGTATTTAATCGCAAATACTCAACACGCCAACACTTCATTATACGCATTAAAATATTTAAAATTCAATCCTTTCAGCCACTAACTACTTACATAAACTTTAATGAATTGCCAACCACAGGAAAAAATTAAATTAGACCACAACAACAAAAACAAACACAACGCAAATCACACGGTGGCTATTAGTTATGCTGCCAAATAGACTTGCTGGCCAATAACGGTACGCTTGCGATCATAGAATTGCTAGCGCTGGTCGGTCGTACAGGGCGTATGAGTATTATGTACACAAAACAAGCGCAATTTATATATTGCCAACAAAACGCCGATTAATTACGCTTATAATACAGCAATTTAATTACCAACGCGGCAAATTAGTGAAATCTAAAATCTGTGAAAAAGTTCATGGATACGATTGGATCATTACATAAATAATATTACAACAATTTTGTGCAACAAAGTATTGGCATTTATTTTGCGATTTTTTTGTATTGTTTTTAAAACAACAAAAACATAGAACCACGAACTATGCACAACAATGCACACAATTATTAAATATTGATCTCTAATGCATTTGCGTTGTCATTAATTAAATTTATTAAATGCTATGCATATGCGCTTGGCACTTTTTCGACAAGCTTTAGAAGTTTGTTGTTGTAATTAATAACAAAGCAAAAATTAAAAAAAAAAAACATGATGTAAGCTTGCAAAAAACATTGCGTTTTTAATTGAATTAGTAACTAAATAAGGAAAATTAGGAAAGCAATTAATCCAAATTAGCGCAAAATTTCAAGTTCTTTTTGCAAATTCATTCTAACTTATTTTTGTAGCCAGCAAAACATAGCTTGTTATTTAATGCAACAACTTTGCGTTGCCTTCGAAAAAATGTACATTTAGTTTTTTTAATATTAGCAAAATGATTTAATTAATTGTTATTATTATTACTCAGTAATTCGTAAATAATTATTCTAATGTATAGTGTCTATTTTTGGCATACATGCCAACGCTATTACTACCTTACTAAAAATACGATTATATTTTTATTATATTTCATAATTTTCTAACAATAAGCTGTTTTTAAATCCGGCAAATGCACTATTACTCAATTTATTATGGTTAATTAATTATCTTGTATCAACTATAAATAACCGGGAATTCGCAATTTTTTTTTAATTTTTATTTTTTGGTGAATTAAGGAAACTGCATTTAAAAAATCATTATTTATGTACGTTGATTCGATAAAAATACATATTTATATACTAAACAGGGTATAATAAGTTTCCCACGAAGTTTGCTGCACCCAGAAGAAAACATCGGACACGCCATAAGATGTATACATAAATGATCAGCGAGACGCACTGACTGGATTTAGGCATGTATGTCTGTCTGTTTTTATATAAGCGAACTGGTTCCTTAGTTTTTGAGATATCGATCAGAAATATTATATGTCAAAAGCGCCGATATAGGTCACTGTAGCATATAGCTGCGATACAAACTGATCGATCAGAATCAAAAGCTTGTATGGAACACTTTTTACGATGTATGCTATGCTATGCGAGAAACGATTTTTTAAAAGTTCACAAATGTGTATAACACTTTAAGCCAAATTAAATTCATTGCCGAATTATTGTAGCTCCATTTACTGGCACTGGCACCAATCTTTCAAGCATTCATCTGCATTTCGATCAAATAAAAGTGTACCATGTCTATTTCTCTTTATCTTTATTTATACTGTCCTTAATCAAAAATACACAAATCAATAAATACTTGCTGTATATGAAATTGTTGGATCCATTACGCAAAATTTCTATGCTCGTTATCGTAATTATTTTTGACCGTTAGTTACACGTACTCGTATTAATTTGACACACGTCAATATTAATTATAAATAAATCAGCTACACTATACATACATATATATATATCTCTGACTAAACACAAAATGACTACTGTGCGCTGTTTACCAATACCATAATACCGTATTTACCATAAAATAATATGAGTACATGCAAATATATAGTTTAATACCTGAGTTTGGGGATTTGAGGATTAGTAAATAAAATTTAATAGCGCAGGCATTATTAGGAATAAACCAAAAAATATTATTATGCATAAACAGTTTTGTTCGCAAAATGTTTAGAATTTGATGAATATTCACGTGTGCTGGAAATATATTTCTGTTTGAGAAAAAACCATTATTACTGACAATTTGATATTAAGACTGGAAAGATTAATGATAGTGAGCGAAACAATAATAGGATTAGCGTAACAGAATATTCATGTTAGTTATATTGAAAAATAGTTTAATCATAAAAAATGTTTGTTAGAATTTCTTTTATAAAAAAAGCTCTAAAATTAATTACTTTTCCAATTGAAATATATTGTATTTCAGGTTCAAGAAAACTGTTAGTGTTGATATTCAGAACTAAAATAGTTTTTTATAAATAAAAATATGAAATTCTATTCTAAAACCAATAACTTTTTTTTACTAAAAACCGGTAAAATATGTATACAAATATAACGCTGTAAAAGTTTTCATAAGTGAACATTATTGAATTCGATTACCAACGAATCAAATAAAATTTCAAACATAACCTTATATTAATCAAAATAGTTCTCAAACTTTGTATAAGAAGTAAATATCGCTAAAATTACAGCATATCTTTAAAATTATTATTTTTAACTTCGCCAATACAAAAAATGAGTGACACAAATAAAACGTTGCCTACATCTGGACTTTCTTTAAGTGTAGACGCACACCTATTTCTCCCTCTCACTATATCAAACAACAGTTAATACAATACTAGTAAATGCTTAACTAAAATGTTAAAAGTATATTGTTGACACAAAAAGTGTACATGACAAAAAGTATTTCCTCATGTGAGTTGCGAAACAGACATTTGCAGTGCAAATAAATTAAGCAAGTAAAGCTGTCATTCGTCGAAGCAAATAAACTAATCCGAACTCAATATTTCTTTCAGTAAATATTATCACTATTTTTTTAAGAAAACAATTATCATACATTATCAATTTCACTTTCTAAATGAGTACCAAATATCACCACTTTTAGTAGAAAATCACCACATATTTTTTTGGGATATACTCACATAATATTTTAAAGAACACATACCTGCAAAGAAAAATAAAATTTTTTTTCAATAAATATATATAAACAATATATATTGACACAGATATGTAAATTTATAGTAAAATTGGAAAATATGATAAATCTACATCTAGAAATATTGGCATCTTCCTTGATTAAACTACTGTATACATATACAGTAGGGTGGCTCAACAAATAAAGTTTTTATTCTTTTTTTTTGCTCAAAATAGTTGATAGGCATGTTTTACAAAGGCTCTCCAAGTATGAGCTCTTAACTGTAATGGGAAGGTCCTCCGACTAAGGGTTTTCTACTTTTTTTTTATTATCAAATAGAAAAACTCATATTTCGCTTTCAACTACGTGAAAACCTATTTCGTTTCATACGTTATGTAGAAAGTTTAATGCTCTACAAAAAGTTCTTTCACAGTTTGTTCGTAAATTTAAGCGTTTAAAAGATATTAACGGTTGAAGTTTGACTATTTTAAGGCAAATTGGTTTCTTTTTTACTTTTGAATTTTATAGCAAAATAAAAAAGAATCGTTTTAAATTGAAAAACTTATAGCCTTATAGAAAATTTTCTGCTCTACAAAATGGTAAATTTAATGGTTCATCGTTAAACATAAATGCCTATCACAGGAAAGCAGCAAAAAAAAAAATAATAAATAGAAAAACGAGACCATTTTGCAAAGCGTTCAATTTTCTAAAAATATCTATAAAACGAGATATTTTTTTTTTTAAGTAGTTGGAAATGAGATATGATCTTTACTATCTGATAATAAGAAAAAAATAGAAAACCGAATAGAGCCTTTCTTAGAGGTGGTTATCTAACAATTTTTCAGAGCACGGAGCGAAAAAAATAGTCTTTTTGTTTTTTTTTTTTTGACCCACCGTCATATACAGTTAATAATAGCTATGCATTATTTGCAAGAGTTATAGCAATAGAAATGCACAATATGCAGCATATGGAAATATTTCGGAAGATATAAATACTAGTAGATAGATGTGTCTATAAACAAGTACTAAATATCAATTTTGGCACTTAAATAAATTTAAATTCCTACGTAAGTAAAATATGCTTTTAACCAAAGAAAATTTATTGAAAATTAAAGTATGTCATCATAACTGTATATATTGTATATTTACCAAGGCTACCAAAGAAAGAAGTAGCAAATCTTGTATGTCAAAAAACATGATAATCGGATTTGCCGCATAACTGTGTAGCACGACGACGTGGCATACATACAAGAGACAAATAGTTGGATTGGATTTTCAGACATCTGTGCAAAATTAAATTAATTTTGCTACAGCATTGTACGCATGCATTTTTTAATTGTTGCTGCCTTTTCAAAGTGCATGAGGGAAAAAAAAACTATTTCTTTATTAACTAAGTAAATTGAAGCTTTGAATAAAAAATTTTCCAAAGCGAAATAAATATAATACAAATCCCAACTATTTCATATGCGATTAAATTTTAAACACCGGATAGTTTTCTTTACTTCTGCAGCATGTTTTAGACTTAACTTTGTAAAGCCCCGAATGCCATTTTCTTATATACCTATTTTATAGTTTAATGCGTACAAACAGTCGCTTCGTTACGACAGTACACTTTATTTAAAGTGATATACCTTATAGAACAAGAACAATGTTATTGAGTCTAAACACATACTTTTTTGGCGCTTAAACCTTTGCCAGCTTTTTGGCAGCGCTTCTCTTCTACTAACTGTGCCTCTTGATAATATTCAAAAAGGGGAGGATGGCCACTTTCGAAGGGCTTTTGGGTTTTATAAGAAAGACTTATCATGTCTAAAACCTACAAACAGATGTAATGGTAGCATAATTGGAACAAATATGCAAAGTTTTCACCGTTTCGTAGTATATAAAATAATACAATTTATAGAACATCAGCATTCTTTATAACCACTTAGAAGATTGATAGAATGATGAATTTTTCAATTAAACATATAGAACTTTGAATTTAGATGAACTAATATAATATATGTTAAATAATAAAATATGTTTATATTTTCTTAGCAAAATTCGATTTTTGGCCTACATTTAGGCACATCGACACTAAACTTTAGCAGAGTCCCACACCTCATAATAAAGATAGGGAATTAATATTATATTAGAAACAAATAGAAATTTGAGAAAAACACAATAAAACAAAAAACAAAAAAGTATTAAAAAAATATAAAAAGTTTTTCTAACTTACACTGGTTTTCATTTAAATTTTGCAACTATCAGCTAAAACCAAATCGTTTTAGACTTCCTCCGGGAGTACTCAATTTAATATTAGAGATGTGATTCAAAACAGAAATACCCCAAAACTACCAGATGTTTGGTATCAAAATTGCTAGCAACAAATACTTATGAAAATAAAAGCAAAGCGAATAACGAAATCAAAAACAAGTCCACACTGACTGGAATAACAAAGATTGTAAATTATTTTCTGCAACCAAATTACGTGATAGGACTGTTGAAATTGCAAAGTATGCTCATACATATGTACATATGCCTGGGTATAAGTGGCAGCCAACAATGGCCATTAGCGTGTGTCATGCACGAAATGGGTCACATGATGAATTTTGAAACAAGGCTTGATTAGTACCAGGTACAGAAATTTTTCAACGCAGCAAAACGTAAAAATTTCAAAATGAGCTTAAAGCGCCAGGGAACTTGAGTATTTCGGCACAACTACATGAGTATAAGCTAGTAATTTGGGCTAAGGCGCTGCCGACATGCTACAATTGCCAGCGGGTATGAGCACATGCATACAACTGACTTTAACCTTTTGATGGTATACTTGAATTTTGCGCGACCTACCGGCTACCCGAACAAGCAGCGCGCGTCGTTTGTTTATACGCGACCTGACTGCGATTTCATGATTACGCTTAATTAAGCTGCTTTCCAGTGGATTTGTGTGGTGTTGTTGCACGTGGCGACGGTTGTGTTGCAGCAGCATGTCATGGCGTGTTGTGTTCTCTCTGCACACAACAGCAACAGGGGCTGCGCCACGAGTACGCGGTAGCGCTACAAGAGACGCTCATGTCATGTTGCATGCAACAAAGCGACAATCAGCCAGGTAGCTAGCCTGGCGCTGCGTTTAAAAGTTGTTCTCTCGCTAGCTATTGGCAGCCAAGAGGAGCTACATGTTGTTGTTTTTTATGTTGGCGGTGATTGGCGCGCAGTTTTAGGCAGGTTGCGCAGCCATTAGCGTGGCATGTATACGCTCATTATACGAAAGTCGCAAGGAAAACAATGGCAGTTGCGTTTGCACAGTGGCGTCTTCGCATTTCCGTTTGCTAAAAACGGTTGCCGAAACAAGTGCTACGACAAAAACAACAACACTAACAGACGAAACGCGTAAAGCAAGTTAGAATAATAACTGGCGCTAAACAAACAACAAAAAGCAGCGGCATGTTTGTGATGAAATTACGTACCTCTGCACGACTTACATAAAAACACACATACACAAAAATGAATGTGGGCGCTGGCAAATATTTTTGTGTGTATGTGAGCAAAATACCAAATGAGTCCGTTGCATCGTATCGCATAAATAAAACACGAGACGCACACATACATATCTACGTAATTTGTATGCGGATATGAGGGCATGCAAAATGCAATAATTTTTTGCGAATCTAAGCGTAGCGCTACAATAGCGGTATTACGTTGCATTCCGCGCACCAGATAAGTCTTGCTGCACGCCGCGTGTCACATGATTGGGAAATTCTCACAGTCGGCTATTGTGTTAGCGTGAGGCTCTATGTGTTAGTGTGTGTGTGTGCCACATAAAGGGGCAGCGTTAGTGGCACGAATTCCACTTCAATGCCGAAGCGCGCTACAAATATGGCAGCACAAGAAGTTGTAATTAAATACATGGTGCGCGCGCATGTGTGTGTATGCTTGGTTTCGCGCAGGCGGTTGGGCGGCGCGGCGCACAGCCACAGCCAGACATGACAAATTTGCAGCGAATGTGTGTCAAAGGAAAGCCATGTGCAAATAAATTATTATTAACTGTCAACTGAAACTTTCATTTTTCCCGTGATGCATGCAACATGCTGCACTATAACTCGCGCACATATACACAAAAACCTCTATGTATGTACACTGTGTTTGACACACAAACTCATAACGCGGCACGTAACTGCAAAGTGCAGCAACAAAAGGCAATCAAGCGACCAAGCGCAATAAATCTCATCAAAAGCACTAACAAAAACAACGGCAAAACAACAACGACAACACATTTTTAGTTTAAATAATGACATTAAAACGCAAGCAAAGGACATACGAAACGCATATGAAATTGTACAATAGCAATGGCATGATAAATGGAAAAGCTGACATAGAGTTGAAAGTGTGGATGGGTAAGGAATTTGGGGGAGTTACGAAAGGGATGCACACTTTCGCATGCAATATATATATAGGGTACGATATAGTATATAAGTACGACTCGATCTGGCATCTGGCGTATTCGCATGCTGGAATGTATCATCATGATGAAGTTTTTGTTATTGTTGCAAGTAGGACATTCTTTGCATAGTTTCTGCAAATGCAACATACAAGTGTCACAGCACCATATAGATTTTATGGCTCTAGATAAGAGCTCCTTGAGGAGAGTTATGAGAGGATTAAAGAATAAGATCATCCATATATAACATCCCTGTGAATGTAGAACACCCCAATTCATTATTTTAGCTAATTCTCTCACAGTGAGAGCTAAACTAAAAGATCAAATCAAATTAATCAAAGCACCCTTTCGAAGCACCTTTTGAGATGACTATTTTTCTGTTCATTCTTATTCTAAAGCGTATCGTTTTTTACTATACGCTGTTGCGACTAAGATATGTGTCAGAGCAAAATATGGTAAATGGAGTGGTGAGTCTAAAGCATCACTGTCATACAGACTTGCCATTTAAAGAACTATTACACATCAAGATTTACTTTTGAATAGCAGTAGGATTTTGCAAACAAAAAAACGAACATTTTGCTGTCTACAAATGAAGAGAACTCGGCGGACTTAAAAGCTTAAGAACCAGTTAGAAATCTTTAATTCAGGAGACTATTTTTAAGCAACTAGGGAGATAAGAGAGAACTACTTCCTCTCACTGTGGAAATCTACAAGATCAGTTAAAAAAAGTCATTTTTTAGTAAGTAAAAAATTTACTACACCAAAGAGCGCTAAAAAAAATGGCTGCAACGTATCCGATCTTCTCCGTGGATAGAACTTAAAATAAAAAATTATTTCTAAAAGATATTGTCCGTACAATGATCAACGGTAGAAAAGAATCAAAAATTGACAATTATTATATTGATGTTTTAATAATTATTTATGAATAGATAGATATAGATATTCTTCCAACTTACTCTATTTCGTATATCTTTTCTAGCCATATTCAATCGAACCGAAATTTGCCATTCAGGAACTCAAACTCTTCTAATGAATCATCAGGAATGCATTGTCAGTTGTTAGAGTGCATTTATCTCTCTAAATTTTTTATTTTTTTTGTAAATTCAATCGGTTTTCTTTCTTCTTCTACGGCTGAAACCGATTTTACATGCAAATTTTGTAGCTCATTTTAAGGAAGACTCAGCCCTTTCGTCTTTCCTCGTCGTTCCGTTGCCTACAAAAAACCAGTTTGGACGACAAAAGACTTTGTATGTAAACTCAGTTTAACAGCGCCCGTTCAGCAACTCTCAGCTTATAATTAAACAGACGGAAATCTCACATTCCCAATTACAGTGGGAAATTATAATTCCCACACAACTCTCTTCTGGAGAGAGATTAAGTCAACATTAACTTTAATTATTTAAATTAAGGTATACAAGTAATTGAAATAACAGTCTTTCGCCTTCAAGTTCTTTTTTGCATAAAACATGTATGACAAAGACAAACTTTGAAGAAGAAATCCACTTCTGAGATAGAAATGTCTATGGTATATCATATGTATGGCAATTATATAATAACAAGAGCAAGGTAGTATTTCTTAAAAAAAAGTAAACAAAAATATTTAACAAATTATTTAGGCACAAAAATATGTTTCAAACAAAAATATATATCTTGCATCAGCCATAGAAATGTGTAATCAACACGCACTGTTTGCGTGATTTATCTTCCTAAATTTTGACTAAATCATAAGTCAGATTCTCATTAAAATTTTACAAACATAAACAGTTTCCTGATTTGCCCGCCACTCGCCCACCTCGCCGAAATTGAATGAAATGTGATGATTTGACTCGCAGCCTCCTTGAATGTCACGACAAAGAAAAATTATGAAATCACAAACCAAAATACACGAAACGCACACACACATTGCTATTTGCATGCAAAAAACATTTAACGGCAGTATTTTGCGAGTAACTTCGCGTTCTACAAACATTTGATGGCTTACAACGGAAGTAATGCCTGCGTCTGTCTGCAGCTTGTTGTGTATGAGCGCGCGTGCCACTAAAATAAATGCGCAAAATGCGTGCCACAACAGTCCATATGCCAGCTGCCATTTCCTGTTGCTTAAGCGCCCATAATAGCTTTGAAGGCAAGCACGTTCCGCGAATGAAGGTAAGAAATCTACTCATTTCCGTTATCTCATATGATTCGAGTGAGTAAATAGCCAAAAACATATATTAAGAGTAAAATACATATGGTTGAAATTAATCATTTACCTTTTCGAAAGATATAAATTTTCCAGTGCAACAGCGCTATTCACAAAATTTTCAAGTAAGCAAGGGTTAAGTTCATGCGAAGGCGACTTTTGTAAATGTTCGAGATTGTTAGAAGCATCTATGTTTATACTCAATGCAACTGACACATTAACTTTATTTATATTCCCTCATTTATTATTTTAGATACGACAAATTCAACTAAGGTTGTATGGTACTATGATAAGCCAAAAATTCTAAACAGTGTTTTTTTTTTTTTGAATATTACATATATACTAAATAATATATGTATTATATATGTTTCAAACGAAAATTTGAACTACTCTTCTGACAAGTGGCTGTGTTTTCCTGATAATGCTTCTTTTTTTGTGCTTAAAATATAATAGTAAATTAATCATTATATTAAATTTAACTTCTTCAGTGGAGTCTATATCACATGTATCTCAATTGAAGTTGATTTTAATACAATTTTAGCTGACGCGAAGTAAAATATAGTAGTAAAAGTAAGTGAGTATATAACCTATAATATAACTTAATAAAATTAGATTGTTATTCATTGACGATTTCGTGGAATAATGAATATTAAATTGTTTCGCAACATTTTTTAACATAAATATTTTAGTTACATAAAATAATTATAAATTTAGCACAACAACCCCGGAGGAAAAAACAATATATAAATTATCAGCGCGTCGTCAATTTAGACATGTGGCGAACACTCTGTAAATATGCGAACTAGTCAATCAGTTTTCGAGATATCGATCTGAAACTCTGCACACGTTCTCTTATCCTCAAGAAGCTGCCCATACATACCGAACAATCCAAAATTATGTCCTGGTATGGAATTTTTTTATTTGAAATCATCATGAAATTTGAAGTAGATTTTTATTCAAGGTACAATATCCAATATCTAACGGTACAATATCCGAATATATTGTTGAGATATCATATAGCAGCTATACAAACTGACCAATCAAAATTAAGCTCTTTGGTTAAGCTAAGCTAAAATAACTTAATTTTTTTAATTTTTTGTTGAACTTTTTAAAAATTATTTATTTCCTATTTAGCAAGTTTTTTTTACAAAAATGGTTGAATCCATATATTTCGCATAAGTAATATTTAAGCATTATTTCAATAAAACCAATTCCTTTTTTATTAGTATTGTTAATATAATTTTTTTTATACTTTATTTTGATACATTTTTTACAATTGAGTTTAAGTCATTTCTTTTTTCATATTTTTTTAAATTTAATTCATTTGGTTTAAGCAAAATTTTTGTAACTCATTAGATCCCTTGCTTATTATTATTGGTTTTACTATGCCTCCATTTGTTTCATATTTTGATTGAAATATTTAGCCAAATATTTATTAATATATTATATTCAGTTTTATAGCTTTATTAATCATTTTTATAAATTTGTGAAGCGACTATTTTCATTTTTTTATTTTAGTTTTTTTATTTGAATTTTTATTTATTTAATATTCTTTTTAATATTATATTCATTTTATGTGATTAAATAATAACACTACAAATAATGTTACGTATACGCCCGGCATATGCATTCACTTTACAACATATATACATTTAATTATCGCAAGCTTTAACTGCACTTCCCTTACAAGTTCCTCTTCAATTTTTTGTCGCGTCTTCTACTGCTTTCACTAGCATTTTATACACCAGCATGAATTTGAATAGAACTTCGCCGCATTATTTATCTTATTATATTTAATTTTTTTCTTGCGTTTCTCATCTTCTTTTAAACACAAAGTGCCATTAACCATTTGCATTCAAAGCGCTCGTACGCGCTCGCACGCCCGGCAATCATTTCTCGCGCACAAAGCGCAGCCAAGAAAAACAAAAGCAGAAGCATAAACGAAAAAAACATGTAAATGTCTATATGTATGTATATTTGTCTGCATTGCGTCTTATCAGCCACACGAAAGCCCTGCGGCCAGCATGCAATTAGGTTTATTCAACTCTCCTATTTTCAGCAAACACACAGCAATCTTGGTGTCTTATTTTCAGCTGCTACGTTCGCTCATTCGCTATTTCTTTTAATATAAAAGGAAATTTTCTTAGACGAAGTGGCGTACAAATTGCAAAATAAATACATGAACTGCAGCTACGATGACAATTTATTTAATTTTACTTTGCGCTGGCGGCTATTGAGCACACACATACACTTGCAGGCTAAGGAGCCATTGCAGACACATAAATGAATGCTTAAAGCACGTAGCAGATGAAATTTCTTTGTGTAAAATTGCAATAAAAATTATTTAGATAAATGTTTTTGCATATGTTTTTTTGTGGGTTTGTTTGTATGTGTCTACTTGCATAAATTATCGTTGGCAACTGTGTTTGCTTATTGGTAGGCGCTGAGTAGTGGTTGAACACACGTTGCGGTCGCGGTAAGTGCCAAGCACTGGTTCATGCCACGGCTCCAAGTTCAAACCCTGCAGCGCTACAGTCATAAAAACATGCTCACAAAGACGTCGCTATTGCTTTTTTAAAGAATAAACGTCCCTATTGCATGCAGTTAAGTGTAGCAGACGCATTTATGAATTATACTAATCATTATTTATTTAAGCACATTAGCGTGAGTGCGCATTAGAGAGAGTTCGCCGAGCAAAAGTTAAAATACTTATAAAAAGTTAAGTTGAAATTTGAGATCTTTTTAATAAAAATAGCAACAAAAGATCTTAAAAACTTTCTCTAAAATGCATGTCTTCTAAAAACAAATTCCGCATTTAAAATATTGCAAAAATTTTATACACAATTGCAGCAGCCTAAAGTTTATTTAGATTTTCCTTGAGAAAAATAAACAAGCAGAAGATTTTTTTATTTATTTACTTTAGTCAGTGAGCTGCTCTAATGTAAACATCAGCATCGCTTGCCAAAAAATAAATCGTATAACTGCCTCACCGCAAGCTAACCTCAAAAATTAAGTATTTACTTAAATGAAATAGAAATACAAACAAACACACAAAGTAAATACGCGAGGGAGAAGACTGGCGGATCAAAAACGAGTACTAAGACAAACTTGGTGTAATGAAAATATAATTTTCTTTTTGATATACTTCTTTAACATTTTTTGTTTGTCGAAATTACTTAATTCTCTCTACATAAATATATATTAAAATATTCTGTGTTTATATACTAGTAGGATGACACAAAAACCAAAAATTTACCTTTAAACTTAAGTAAAATTTGTATGCTTTGCTTAAGATCTAATAAGCTAACATAACGGTATTTCCCAAACTTATGTTTCGAAGCGCTTAAACAAGGAGCATGTTGGAGCTCGTGAAGCACTTTTTTGCACCAAATTTCTTAAGACCCTGAAGCCTACTACTTGAGTGTTTTTAATATATAATATTATTAAGAGAGCAAGAATCCTAAGACTACAGTTAATTAAAGTGAGTATTGAGCCGAAAAACTTTATCTATGGAATTTTACATAGTTTCCAATCTAAGGTCTAATACCCTACAAGAACAATGCCACTCATTTGCGCGGTAATATAAAGCTGAAAAAATTTTATCAGCGCTTCTTAAAAGCCTTGTGCAAAAATTGATGTAAACAAACTAACAAATTTAACCACGAGTTTGCTTGAAATTTTGTGTTTCTAATGGAATCACGGCTATGGAAGCGGCCGGGTCAAATTTGATCACAAGATATTTAATTATTTATTAGTTTCTATTTTTATGGGAACCAGTTATAAATAGTTAAAAAAAACAACATTAAATGAAGAGAATTGTAAATTATTTATGCCACTTATTGTTCCTGCACATAATAATGTGTCGCTTTAAGGAATTAGAGGAAATGTTTATAGAGGAATCTAATTTCCTCAGCTCAAGATTTATTTTAACCTCTAAGCGAAAGCTGTTAGCATTGCATTCAAAATTATTCCAATGCATATGTAAATTATGTAGTTGGTTTCTCTATATTATTTAAACCGCAAAAGTTATATACAATTTAAAGTAAATTAGAATTTAAACTAAATATTACTGAAGTCCACAAATTTCACAATTTTAGATTTGAAATAAAATAGTAAAAACATAAATTTCAAGAAATTTTCAAAGAGTCAGCAAAAATTAAAAAACAAAATTAAGGGAGTCAAAACCAATTAAATATCCGTCTACCTCAAAAGCAGTAACGCAATCAAATCAACTACAAGTAAATCAGAAATCAGCAGGTGAAGAGTTGCATTTTATATTGACAACAAAATGTCTGCGCTCAAACCAAGTCGCTGTGTTGCACCCACCGAGCACACACGTAACAATGGAATTTTTACTTTGAAACCCTACAGACTTTGATTGGATTGTTGGATTTTTTTTTTTCGAATTTTAGTTTTCATTTCCATGCCAAGTGACTGGCAGTCAGTTTGATTTTATTTGCCGATTGTGATTTATACTGAGAAATAGAAGAATTCTCTCGCACAAAGGAATTTACTGTTGCACCGAAGCAACTCTGCTAGGAATTGTAAGTTGTATTGCCAATGAAATTACGGTAAGCTTTAAAATAAATGAGTTTACAACACACAATCGCATTTGCTGAATACAAATATACAAATTCTCATATTTACATATATGTGTGTGTATGTGTTTGGTTAGAAAAATGCTTGATTTCGCAAATAAATTGTAAGCAAATTTGATTTAAGTGCTGTCGCAGAAGACCAGCGCTCTCGGCGCTGCTGCTGCAATGAATCAGTTTAATTGTGACGCGAAGCGACTGTAACGGTCAGTTGTACAAGTATGTTAGGGTGGGTAAAAAAACGAATGTTCTTTTTTTGTTTAGTACTCTGAATAAATATTTTAGTAGACAACTCTAAAAAAAATTATCCAAGTATTGTAACGAGGAGGTCCTCCGATTAACGGTTTTATATTTTTTTTCTTACTATTAGATAGGGAAATTCATAGCTCGCTTCTAACTACGTGAAAAAATATTTCGTTTTGTGGATTTTGTAGAGAATTGAATGTTCTTCAAAAAAGGTTTACTGCAATTTTTACATACATCTAACCATTTAAATGATATTAAAAGTTGAAGTTTGACTATTTTAAGGCAAATTTGTCTTTTTTTTCTGAATTTTATAACTCAATGAAAAAAATTCGTTTTAAATATTAAAGTTCACAGTCTTGTAAGAAATTTACTACTCTATAAAATAGTTTCTTAAATTTTTCCATTAAGTTAGTGCTAGATATTCATAGCAAAACATCAATTCCCATCAAATGAAAAAAAAACGAAAAAGTGAAAAAAGAGACCATTTTGTTAAGCATGCAATTTTCGAACATAATCTATGAAACGAGATATTTTTTCAAGTAGTTGGAAGCGATATAAAAATTTTTCTATATGATAGTAAGAAAAAAATGGAAAACCGTTAATCGGAGGACCTCCTCGTTAATAAGAAAACATAGAAAATAGTAAGGCGGAAGACCTTTCCGTTACAATTAAGAGCTCATACTTGAAGAAGCTTTCTAAGCGGTATCTATTAACCAATACTGCAGAGTAGTAAGCGAAAAAAAAATTTAGTTTTAATATACCTACCCTAATGTATGTGTGTGTCTACAAGATTCAACAGCGCTTCCTTAAACGGTGACAACATCGGCGACAACTAACAACATGTCAAGTCGACAGCGTCCAGCAACTGACCGCGCACACGTCCCGCCAGTCCAATCCTCACTTCTATATCCTTCCCGCGCCTCCGCCACCCCACGACCGAGTTGTGATGACGATGATGCGCACAAAGTATGACCGCGGGCACAAAGTGCAGATTCTTTGAAGTGACTGTCGTTCCCATGACGGCAGTAATGCAGAAAAACAATAAGTATATACATGCTTACAACCACCAACACACACGCACAAACACAACAACAACGCGAAAACCAATAATAATAACAGTACAAGCAAATAAAAACCTAGAATTGTCGGCAATAAGCAGAACTCTCTGATAAGCGAGGCAAATTAAACAAAACGAGAGACAAGCAACAACAATAACAATAATAACATAGAGCAAAGGAATATGCAAAAACACAGTTAGCATTTGTGGCAATGCAATGTGGGCTAACAAAAACAGCAGCAAAACAACTTGAAAATGCCAAAGGGAAATGAATTGTCAACAAAATTTGCATTTGTGAACCAAGCGCGGGGCCATCGTCACTCACAAGCGAGTGTTGCAGTTGCATTTGTGAGCATTTTCATAACACAAACAGGCGAGTTATAGCGTTTTATCTAGTTGTACAAACATAATTTAACAAGCGTGTGAGCTAAAAATAGGAGACTAGTGGATCGGATAGAATCTTATTATTACTTTCATTTATTTCCTTTATTTGTGACGCCAAATAGTTAATGGTGATATGAAATTTCACTGAAGAATCTGTTTTCCGCTTTAAAATGTTTAAAATATACATACTTTATTAAAATAAAATACCGGGAGTCCAAACCAAAAATATTATTCCAACCTGCAAATCGAATTAAGCTGCCTTATCAAGGAAAAAAGTTCAGTTTGCATGGTAGCTATATGCTATAGTGGTCCGATCTGTACAATTTGTTCTGAGATTGTAGCGTTGTATTGAAGAATAATCTATTTCAAATTTCGTGAAAATATCTCGTCAACTAAAAAGGTTTTCCATAAAAGAAATTGATGTTAGTCATTCAGTGGTATGTAGCTACTATAGTGGTTCGATATAAACTGTTCCGACAAATGAGCAGTTACTTCGTGAAAAGAGGCGAAACGAAACGTCTGCGAAATGTCAAATCGAGATTTCAAAAATTGAGCACCTAGTTCGTGTATATACAGACAGACAGACGGACATATCTAAATCGACTCTGCTCGTCCCGCTGCTCACTTATACATATGTACATGTTATATATTTTAAGGTTATATAATTATATGTTATATAATTATATTTCTCCGACATGTATTACAAACTTCGTGGCAAATTTAATATACACTGTTCAGCTGCGACTAGATTAAGTTTAGGATTGATAAAGTCATGTTAAGTTAGATGAGGTTGAGGTTAGCTTGCGTTGAGTTAGACCTCTTTAGGTTGAAAATATTGAAATAAGGTCCATTAAATTAGATTAGATTACATTGGGATAGGTTAAGGTTGGATTAAGTTATATTAGGTTGGATTATGTTATAATTGGTTGAATCGGTTTCATTCAATTAGGTTGAAATAGATAGATCTGAATACCTTTCACTTACGCTGAACAATCCATTAGTGTAGCGACCTGCAGTTTCGAAAACCTCAAAAGATTCTATGTCTCTTGTCGACATCACCTTGAGCAACATTGCACCATTACAAATATTCGAATCACACAAACTTAGTATTTAACTAAGAAACTTTCGTACATATGTCCAATTCATACTTATTAATGATAAACCTCAATTTTTTGCGATTGTTATTATTTTCAAAGAAATATGCATAAACGCGATCAAAGCAAATGTCTTATTATCTCTCCTTCTATACCTAGGTGAAATCAAAAAATATGGTATTGTTTTAATGTGAAATTTATTAATTTAAATGTATTGTTTTAAAATAAATGATTTTAAACTCAGTCAGAGTCGGCTTAAAATTGTGTAGCTGTATAATGTTAATATTATATTATGTATAATAATTATTATACTTGAGCTCTAAATAATTAATAATATAAATTTAAGTCAGAAACAAATAGTTTATTAGTATTAATAATTAGTAATAAATTTCCCAAAGGGGGTTTTTAAAACAAAAAAAAAACTTGATCTCTACAAAAACTAGAATGTATTCCTCATCCATCCAACCAACGCCAACTTGTTGACATTGTTTTTGCGATTAAGTTGTGAAGATAAAATATTCAAATCACTTTCAGATTTGCAATTATAAGTGCGAGAATTTTTGAGAATGCATTACGGCAACCCAGAAAATTTTTTATGCACTTCACTAATTTGTATTTCGATAAATTGCATTTTAAGCATTTTGTGCTTTCGAATACTCGCAGCAATTTATGTCCGCTTTTTTCTTTTTTAACACTCAAACACTTGTGTACATGTTTTTTGTAATTTATTTGCCCATGCCGCAACTCTTTTGAATCGAGCCGAGATGGCGATGTGAATATTTTAAATGTTTCGTAAAAAAAAAGAAACAACTCGGTAACGCTTTGTGCAGCGACACAGCGCAAATTGTCCTTTGCTTCGCACAAAGCAAATATGCGAGCGTTCAGGCGTGTGTTCATATTTGTCTCGCAGCTGCCTGCCTGCCTGTTTACATATGTATAAATACTTATATACATACCATACATACAAATCTCATACACAAAGCCATGTGGTAGCACGAGTATATGTTGCAACTGGGCGTGCCGCACTGAACAATGGATGTGGGCGATAGCAAAGTAAGTTTGCAATGTTTCCTGGCTTTTTTCCTACGATTTTGTCTTTCATAATCCCGTTAGTCTCGCGTCGTTACAGTTACATGGCGGAGTGTCTCAGTGCAAGTTGCTTCGTTTTTTTTTTTTTGTTGCAGGGTTATTTCTTTTAAGTGCAAAATGTTGGTAAACAGAGGAGGTTCTACGTGCAAGAAGGGTGTGAGTTTAACTGTTTTTTGATTTGTCTTTTTTTTTTTTTTTTTGTTTGGTGAAAAGAGATTTTATGCATTTTTTCACTTTTGTGCCATTTTAAACCAACGGACATTGGATACAGACAGCTGATATCATTTTTGTTTGCTTTCCAAGTATTTACATCTCGTTTTATGGTTAAGTCCATATCGGCTATATGCTGAAACACACCTTGTAGGAAAATTGTGAAGTCACAAAAAAAAACTTCCATAAAATTTGTTTTTCTATTGCTTCTAGTTCTTTGATTTCTGTGATACTCTTTTGCAATCAAAATAGTTAAAATAAATTTATTTTACCGTTGTATGCAGTTTTAACAAAAAATGTGTCTAGAAAATGCTAAAAAGTTAGATAATTCTAATTTTCTAAGTTATTCTGATTATTTCATCTTCGGTTAAGAATAATATTTCACATCAAAAGCCCTTTCTAGTATTTGGACCGCTGCGAATAGATTTCATAATATATTGGCAAGATCACAGCCGTAGAAATATATATCCAGCGCTTCCGTCTGTCAGCTTAGAACATACTGAAAGCGTAAAAAAATCGAACCCATCTTAACTAAGCGAACTGTATCATATAAATATACGGCTGACCTAGAGCAAAATATGGAGATCTGATCAAATGCCCAGGACTGGTCCATTTAAACTACGCTCGCAATAAAAATTTAAGAACGAGTTTGTTTGAAATTATATTGCAAGCACAAGTATTTGAATGTCACAAAGCATTCAGTTAAGGTCACGAAGTCATCTAATCCGACAACATCGACAAAGTTAAAGAAATAGTGCTTGAAAGTCGTCGTGTTGGCATCAGAGAGATAGCAGAGGATCTTCAAGCATTTCGCCGCTAGACTAGACAACGTCAAATGGAAGTCGCAAACGAAATGCTTGACAGTTTTTTAATTTTTTTTTGTTAGTCCACGTTACATCATATAGAAAACTGTTACTGAAGTTACATTTCCTACCGGCCATATTCACACTAGGTGAAAGACACATTCGCCTAGCATTGCTCGCACCACGATATTGCGATAGAGGCCAGCGAGATAAGAGGTGTGTCTGTTTACCAATGCATATATATGAGTGTGCGCACATACGTGTGTATTAAATGAAATCGCTGAGGTAAATGTGTCAGCCTCAAATGCTTAAGCGAAGGCACCAATGGCCACAAAATGCTGAAGCACTAAGCCCTATAGCTAACGAACAAGTGAAGCGGCAGAAAGGATTTGCACATACTCAACACAAAGGGGAGCGGGCCAAGCTGTCGACAACGATGCAAGTGTGTATGTGTGTATGGGTGTGTTTGTGTGTGCGTTGGTGCACGTATGAAACTGCTACTTCTGTTTGTGCACCCGCTGTGGTATCAAAAGGTGAATTTGTTTTGCTATTCTCTGAATGGAGATTCTTTCGACCCTCGGCGTTTAAGCAAATCAAATACGATACCCTTGCCTTTCGCTTAACATACAGCATACTCGTCCTTGTCCTCCCTCTTCGCCAGCTTAGTAGCATTTTATTTGCATGACTTCTCTGGGCTGTCTTGTCTGACCTGCGCAACAACAACAAACTATTAGACTATGCTTTTTGGCGTAGATTCCAATGTTGGCAGTTAATGAATGAGTTTGCTGAATTCTATTTTTATTCCATTCCATTTCTTCTCGTATGTTTTTCAGTGCAAATAAGCAAATATCAGCAGCAGTGTAGCAATTTGAAACAAATTAATTGGACTTTCTACTCTTCTCTGCCCCTCATCATTAAATTGGAAATTGTTTGTCGTGATTGCAGAATTGGAACTTTTAACCGAATTTCGCAAAAACATTTTCATGCTTCAAAGCTACTGCAATGTACCGTTGTGTGTGTTTAGTATCAATGTTTGGTTTTATTAATTAATGCCTACATAATAAAAAATAAAAATTAAAAATGTGTTTATTTTGGTAGTTACTTTTTCTAATACTAAAATATGGTAAAAACTTCGGATAGTGGGTGAAAGAGAGCAGTCCGAACTCATGTAAGACGAATGGGAATGAAACTTTCGTAATCAGTGAAAAGGATATACAAAATCTAAGCATGCTTTTGTGCGCTATTTGATTTGCAACAAGAAAGAAAACCCCAAGGATTGAGTCATGACTAGCACTAAAATGATGGTGAGTTGATGTAACAGCAATATCGATTTTTATAGTTTAAGCGATATACTTTATTCTCTTGTACTACTTTTAAGTTATTATTTGATATTAGTCCTTTATTACCTAATATATGGCAATAAATAAACTAAATCATATTCGTAGCAGAGAAGGAGAAGAAAACTAGTTGCTAAAAGGTATCTGAAAATGTATAGATAGAAAAAGTCGCTCAAATATAAAAAAAAACTCAAAACTTCTTTCAAGACTTCAGAAGAAAAGATACTTCCACACAACGAAGAAGTTTTATAACGAAAAAGTTTTCTCTAAAAATGTTGAAAGAAACCAACTCCCCTGCACAAATATCAAAGTGACGTAGAAATAAGTGTTGATTGCCTGCTTATTAGAGCGATACAAGGGCCAAAGGTAATCCACATCTTTATCAAGTGAAAATAAATAGGTACAAATAGGTAGGTATAAAGCTAAGAAAAATCTCAATGCACATCAGTGATCAAACGAAGACATTTTTAACATCACTCGCTTG
Source organism: Bactrocera oleae (assembly GCF_042242935.1). NCBI lineage: Eukaryota > Metazoa > Arthropoda > Insecta > Diptera > Tephritidae > Bactrocera > Bactrocera oleae. The sequence goes on along the minus strand of NC_091536.1, from coordinate 86,403,593 downwards.
TTTTGCCAAACAAAAACAACAGTTAAAAATAAAAAGCAAGTTATTAAAATCACTTTTGCATATATACTTTAGCGTAAAATACAGTAGTCGACATATAATTTTAGATAAAATAATGAGCATGGCAGAAACAAAACAAGAACTTAAGCAATTTACAGCAATTGGCGTTTTTTATACGCCGGGCGTACAAAGCTGGCAATATGTAGCTATCTCTACAATACTCTGTTATTATATTTATGCTGTAGATTCTAGAAAATGTTTAAGTATATGGCACATTTTGGCCTGCTGAGTCTTACAGTATATCGCGCAAGTTACAGTTAGATGGTTTATTTGGTTCCTTTTCTATCTTTTATGCAAGTTAAGATTTTAAGCAGCATTCAACAACTTGTATTTGTTATTTGATGCTGAATATGCTCTTATTACATATTAGCTTTACATAATTTCTTTCTTAAAAAATAAGCATAAAATTAAACTTTTATTATATAATTACAAACCATTCAAAATAATTTGAATTATAATCTTTGTTTTCGTAACATATAAACCCTTTGTAATTCAATTGAAAGAAAATTAATTGGAAGAAAGCTCACACACAGATAACTTAATGGAGATTTACAGACACACACAAAACGCCTGGCCTAAATATTAAAACAACAAACCAACCAAAAAGAAAAGATATTATGCAACTAGTCTAGTGCAGACTTCACTTAAGTTTACGATTATAATGCATACAGCACTCGACTGTCACTCTCACTTCCTGAATTATACACCAGAAATGCACTTGAATATATTGCATTAATGAAAGGTATAAATGTATGGGGTAAAAGATTAAAAAGTAAAAAGAATTACATAAATTTAGGGAGATAGGATGGAAAACTCCAAAAAAAAAAAAAGAATATTATAAAAACAATTTAAAGTCATATACACAATTCCGAAGAAGAAAATCAAGAAATACTATTCGTTTCAGTATTGACACTATGTATGTACATACTTGTATATATGTATTTTAGAGTAAGTAAATGAAAAATCACATCAGTTAGTAGACACGTCGAAAAATTATTTCCAAGTATGAGCTTTTATTATAGTTAGAAAATCTTTACATTCGGTAAATGGAGGCTAAGGGAAGTATTGACCCGATTCAACCCATTTTTGACACACAGGCATACTATTAGCAGAAAAGGATTCTCTCTGAATTTCAATGTATATACATATCTGACACATAAGCGATATTTGCAGCCATACTGCACTAGGGTTTACATCTGCATTACAGCATGTCAGGATAATAATATTATATATATTGAAACTGGTTTATTAGTCCCTGGCTTGTTTATTTAGTGAGTTATCGCACTTTTAGTAGTTTATGCTAGCTATGTAGAGAGTGTGCGGGGTTATAAACAGATTTCAACAATTTTCACACTGTCGTAAGAGGTGTTGAAAGCATTTGTTTTGCGCAACATTGGGCTTGAATGGTTTGGGAGATATATACACTAAACCTATATATATATATATGTGGTAAGTTTTATCAAGATATCTTAATTTTTACTTAAGCTAGCACTTACACAAACCTACCAACGGACGGACGGACAGACATTCAACTGGATTTCAACTTGACTTCTCATGCTGATCATTTATATATATACATATAACTCTATATTAATCTCGATTAGTTTTAAGTGTTACGCACAACCGTTAAGTAAACAAAACTAATATACTATGTAGCAACATGTTGCAAGGGTACAATTAGGAAACTGAAAAGTGGAGGACCTCTCAATTAATGTTAAGCGCTCACACTTGGAGAGAATTTTGAGGTACCTACGGATCAATTTTTCAGCATGTACATACATATCTATGTTAATTAAAAATTACAATCGATTTTTTTTACCTTACTTAATGTGTATATGTATACTTGTACACATATGTTTATCGTTGCCATAACTCAAGTTAACGGCTACTCATTTGCACTGTGAAAACACATATTTTAAGCATTTATTTAAGCTGCCACCCATGAAATTCCAACCAAATTCACTTTCAAAGCGATTTGATAATTTTGTGATAAGAAAATCGAATCGCCAACACCTCGCTAAAAGCCAAATAAATACTTTAAGTCGCACGCAATGCAAACTATTTGAAATAGAAAGCCGACATTTACCCGCCATTAGCTGCACAAATGACACCAGTTTTCGCATCAATTCTTCAGCGCACACACACAAATACAAAGGCGGCGCAGAGAGTCACAGCATATCCACTTATCTCCACGAAGCTATGGTGTGTTCGTTTGGATCCAAATCGATTTTGCACCGGCTCAAGTGTTTGCCAGCCTAATAATATGAGTTGAATGTGTGTGTATATATGTATATAACTGTTTGCGCATGTGGGTGTATCGTTCGTCAAAACAAGAGTCACTGGTCTGTCAGTCAGTTAGTCAGGAGGGAAAACAGCGCGGTAGCGTGAGCAATTGTACATCGCTATTGACGCCCACGCCCCCACCCTCTCCTCACGTACACCCTGTAAACGCGAACAATATTCGCCGGTGTGCACAATTCAGCCCAAGTTTAAATAAATTACAGGGTATTAAGTTAAATTGGAAAGGCAAAGCAAATGATTTGCCAAAGCATAGGCCGATGAACAACAACGTCAACAGCAAAGGCATGAGTGACAGGCGGCAGCAATAACAACAATGAAACAACAAGTCCGACAACATTTTGCGTAAGTTGACGCTCGGGAATTTCGCAGACAATCAGCGTTGCAAACGCCAACGATAACGGAAACAATAACAAGAACAACAGTAACAACTATGGCAATAGCAAGAGAGTTTGTTAGTTCACTAGGCGCGTAGAGAAATGCAAATCATACATACAGTAAGGAGTGGCAAGTTTACTTCGACGCCTAAACTGTTAATGATTTGCTGGCTTTTGCTATACAAGCGCTTATGTATTTTTTCTATCTTATTCATCCATGTGGTAAATCAAACTGTTTCCAGAACCTTTTTTTTTTCTATAATTTTATTTGTTCCCATCATCCTAAATGTAGGCAATGCTTATTCGAAATACATTTAATATCCAAGTTTTTCAACTCAACGATAAAATTTTGAGCGATATATTAAAATAGCTAAAATCTATTAAAACTCAAGTAGAAATTTAGATTTTTGGTAAAACTTTCAGTATATCATGATGGTTATTTATGATGTTACATATAGTTAAAATTTTCAAAAAATGGATTTTTCTTTTACTTTTTTTCCTAATGTACATATATTTAAAAATTCACACAAAAAATTTCATATCGTTCCGGTGAATATTTTCGTAGTTACATGCAAATTTAAAAAGGCGGTTTTTAACCTATGTAAAGTGCATTCCAAACTTTAAACGCGTTTTTCTCAGAATCGTGTATCAAAGTCGGTGACCAACATTACACGAAAACGGCTAAACCGATTAGCCTCAAATTTTAATACGAGCTTTTTATACTCTCGCAACCTGTTGCTACAGAGTATAATAGTTTTGCTCACCTAACGGTTGTTTGTATCACCTAAAACTAATCGAGTTTGATATAGGGTTACATATATATAAATGATCAGGATGAAGAGACGAGTTGAAATCCGGGTGACTGTCTGTCCGCCGTCCGTCCGTCCGTCCGTGCAAGCTCTAACTTGAGTAAAAATTGAGATATATTTATGAAACTTGGTAGACATGTTTCATGGTACCGTGAGACGGTTTGTATTGCAGATGGGCGTAATCGGACCACTGCCACGCCCACAAAACGCCACTAATCAAAAACAAATAACTTGCCATAACTAAGCTCCGCAATAAGATACAAGACTGTTATTTGGTACACAGGATCACATTAGGGAGGGGCATCTGCAGTTAAATTTTTTTTTTTAAGTGGGCGTGGTCCCGCCTCTAATAGCTTTAATGTGCATATCTCCTAAACCGCTAATGCTATAATAACAAAATTCACTGGGAGCAAATGTTTTTAGAACCTCTACCTACGGTGTGAAAATAGTTGAAATCGGGTGGCAACTCCGCCCACACCCCATATAACGGTACTGTTAAAAACTACTAAAAGCTCGATAAATCAAGCACGAAACACGCCAGAGATATTAAATTTTATCTCTGAGATGGTATAAGATAACTTTACCGAAGAAGAAGAGCCGCGTTCAAAATTAGACACTGGGCGTGGCACCGCACACTTTTAGGTTAAAACCCATGTCTTGGGATCTGCTTAACCGATTTCAATCAAATTCGGTTTATAACGTTCTTTTTATATTTCTATGTCATAGTGCGAAAATGGGTGAAATCGTACTACAACCACTCCTATTTCCCATATAACACCATTTTCAATTCCATCTGATTCTTTCACTTTCCACTATGCATATCAAGCAACAATGATTATATCGGGGTAAAACTTTGCGTGAATAATACGTTTAAAGTATGCCACCTTGTGACTAAAAATTGTCTAAATCGAACCAAAACTGTTCAAGCCCCTAAGTACTAAATATGTGGACCCCAGTGCCTATAGTTGACCTTTTACCGAAAATATCAGTCAATCCACAAAGAAATCTGAAACGAGTATACCTTTAGCGAAATCTGTTTGGCTTTTTAATTTCATAAGATCCAGTCTGTAAATAAAAAAAATACATATTTGGAATAGCATACATTTTGGCGCGAAAAACAGTGATGAAAGTCAGAATTAGACTTCTTTCTTACTTTATTCCCTACCTTACATTTATGGCATCAGTGTGATGCCGACTGGGTACAGTTAAGACGCTGAAGCAGAGACCGTCATATTGTTCTGCCCACATTTATATACCTTATGTTTATAAAAAAACACATACATAGGTATCTATATACAACGGCTATTCACCTTCGTCTACGCATATTTACTTTATCTGCTTTTTTTGCTATTTCCGTCTGTTTTGTTGTTACTGTTTGCACCGTAGATAGGTAATCAATCATCAATTACCATTAAATCCAACAGGAATTATGCGTTAAATTGATTGAAAGTTCGTTGAGCCTTTCTGCACGCGCTCGAATCACCCTCACACTCGCACATAACCACAAACACGCTTACACATATTTACGCACACATACAAATACCAACTGTGTCTATACCTGTAGATAGCTGTATATATGAAAGTGTTATGTTTTTGCTTCGGCAAACGCCTGTCCCCTACCCAGCTCAGCTCGTTTACCTGGCAGCGGGAATGCAAAACCCGACAAAGCATTGTCACAGCTTTGAAATGCTACACTTAATTAGAGGTGCGCGGCGAAGAGCCACTTACGAAGCTGTCTACGCCAAGGTGAAAGGGACACAAAGCCATTTAGGTCTCTGGCAATTCCTTTCAATTGAGGTCAATAAAGATAAACAAGCAGCTGAAGTTGTAAGCAGGAAAAAAAGATGCTACACGCTACGTGTAACGCACTCGCTCACGCAGCGTTAAGACGATTTTAACGAATTACAGTGAAAAGTTTAGCGCAAAGACGATTATATCTGCGGCTGGGGTTAATCATTGCTTAAGTTAATTTTGGGATTAGATGATTTGACGGCGAATATAACCACTTTAATTGCAATTGCTTAGATGTGACATTGTTGTTAACAGGCAATTAAATTAAATAGATTCATTGGCCTTGCCATTTGTAGAATTTAAAAGAAAAGAAGGTGAAAGTTGTTGAGTTTTTTTGTAATTTTTGTATTTTGGAAGAATCGCGAAACAAAAGCCAGTTTCTACGAAACTTCGAGTGAGTTTCTGCTTTAATTAATAATCAAATTGTAATTAATTAAATCATAACTAATCAAAAGGCAGCTTTCGTGACTAAAGATTTATTAGACTGGTCGGAACCGCTGATATCGGACCACTATAGAATATAGCTGCCATACAAGCTGAATGATCAAACTGAAGCTTTTGTATTAGAAACTATTTCTTTTCACAAGATATCTTGACGAAATTTAGCACTGCTTACTGTACAAGGCAACGGTACAATCTCCGAACAAATTTTTCAGATAGCACCACTATAGAATATAACTGTCATACAAACTGAAATTTTCACTAAAAATTTGTGCTGCTTTTAACTTCGATATCTACAACTAATACAAATGCAAGATAAATATCAGGGGGATCAGTTTGGTTTATAATATAAAAGATCTCAAGTATACTTGTAGTCAGAACTGTATATGATAGACAAAAGCTCGGGATTTACGATAGACAAGTCCAAATAATCAGAAAGGATCAGGAATAATATATAGAAGAACTATTAAATCGGCAATATTTTCATATCTTATTTGCGGAAAATTGTTGGCCGCTGCAACAACATATTATTTATAAAGCGTATAAATATTGTACTCACAGTTCCATCTAACGAAAACTCATAAAAGCGACCTTTAATTGAATTTCAAAGAAAATTAATATTTCAATTTTCTTCGCCAGCGCACGTCAATTTTCCCCGTTTTTATTAAATGCGTATATCGTTTAAACGTGACTTCGATAGCCTTTCAACTACAATTAACCTTGACCCCATTTCTGTTGGCACTTCTATGAATGAATAAAAAACAATTCAAGCGCTTCGCCGCTCACATTTCAGCACTCGCTCTCTCGGTCTCTGTATAACGAATGTTTTTGCATTTGTTAAAAGCATCTAGAAACAAGAAGTGGTAAATGTAGGAGCAGAGGTGAAAACGGTACATCAGGTATGCACGGGTGGCTTCTGGCGGGCGATGAAAAACTTGTAAAAAGTGCATATAAAATGGGTCAATTAAAATTTTACGTATGACCGCTTCAAACGTAACTCAACTGATTTCGATACCGATGCGAACTATTTATTCAATGGAATAGCAAATAAAAGCGATATTAATGTTGAATTAAAGCAGAATATCGTACAAACATATGTATATACGTCAGCGTTAAAGGGTGTTCGTGCAGTTTAATGAAGCTGTTAGTAGATTTGTTGTTAATTATGACCTCATTCGTATGATGTTGGATATGTGCTTTCAGTTGGATGCGTTTTATGTAGTGAAACCAAACAAGAACGATTTTTCTTTCTGCGATATAGTTTCTTTTAAGTATTATCATATACTTTTATGTAGATCAGAGAAAAAAAATATTTGTCGAAAGTTTTGTTTGATCAATTGTGGTCTTAGTTCAACAAGTGAAGTATGACAACAATTTTAGCTAAAGTTGCCATAAAAGAGGTCAGCTCCTTAGAAAAAGTGGATAAAACCCATGATATAAAAATTGAAGACTGAGAAAAGACACAATGGAGCCTGCAGAAATCCTATTTAACTCCATTTGCTCCGTATTCTTCGCAATTGTTTGTGGTCGAACGAAAATAAAAAGTTTTTAAAGCACAGATCAGTTTGGCAAAATTTTTAACTATTAAAAAGTGGAATCAAACCAAAGAATATTTTTTTAGAAACTAGATCGAAAGATCATCTTAAGAAAAGTGAGCTTACGTTAATACAACTCATCCACAATATTCTGCGGGTAGAGTGCTGAGCGTCTACCTTATGTAAGCTGAAGTAGCTGGTGTTAAGAGTGAGTCAAATTAAGCTATTGAATTGAAAAAAGCTATTGAGAACATTTTAATACTATAGAAAAAATACCTTTAATATTCATAATAATTAGCTTTCTTCAACTCTCTCTCTCCCAGTCTTTCATCCTCTCTCTTTTTCCCTCTCTCTTTCCTTCTCTTTCGCTCTTTTTTACAACCAACAGTAAATGTTTATTTTCCCTTTTCTGCCTTATAGGTTGATGACGTTAATTTATGTTTGCTCTTAAGTTTTATTTATATATCTTTTCCTGTAATCTACAGATTTAAGAAACTTCATATCCGTTAAATTCTTTACATCCTCTTCTTTACATGAGTGAAAAATTGGCATTTAAACTAATTTTTCCACTCCCTGCTACACTCGTGTTAGTCACAACATACATGGCTTCAAATATTCAAAAAGAAATATTTCACATTTACGAGTATTTATTTTAAATTTGCTTTTATAAGTTTCTCACACCCAGAAGGAAACGTCGGAGACCCTTTAAAATATATGTATAGGTATATTATAAATGATCAGCATCTGTCTATATATACGCGAACTAGTTCCTCAGTTTTAGAGATATCAAACTGAAATTTTGCACATGTCTTCTTCTCCCAAAGAATCTGCTCATTTGTCGTAACCACCAATATCGGGTCACTATAGCATATAGCTGCCATATAAACTGAACGATCGGAATCAAGTGCTTGCATGAAAAACTTTTTATTTGACGAGATGTCTTCATATCATATCACTTATAAAATCACTTCTTCGAAATATAAAATTTTTTACATAAAAATCCAAAAGCTATTCTCCCAAAATAGACACCTTTTAACTTGAATTATTTCACGCAAATGACTTGATTGCAAGTCGTAGATTTCATTGCTGCAAACGTAACACTCCTCAGTAAGTAATTGAATACACTGCAGGTGGATTTCGAAATTGCATGCCAATCGCTAATTGAGTGGAAGAGGCATTGAGGTCTGAAGAGCTGGAACCACAACGGCACGCAAGCCCAGGCCAGCCCGCACCAAATTTAATGGCTGAAGAAAGGATACAGCATAGACATAGCGCTTGGAGGAATTTAAGTATTGCATGCAATGCGCAACATTGCATTATCCACAAAGCCACACACATATAAATATGAGGCATTTCACCTATACGTACACACATACACACAGGATGACAGCCCGAAGCAACAAACTGCATATTGTTGTGATAAACGCCAACATTTATATTATTCTGTACAAAAATCTTTCGTTGCAAACGGAAGCAAAACAAACTCGTAGCTAAATGCTTGACAACAACAACAGCAACAACGGAAAAAACGACAAAAAATATTTGCTACTTTTGTTCACGAGTTCGGTTGCAACGAAAGCGAAATATTGTCAATGAAATTTATTTTTTGAAACCGTTGTTGTTGTTGCCTTTGGTATTTTTATTGTAGTTGTTGCTATTATTACATATTCCTGCTTCAGCGTATGACCAGCGAAAATATGAAAGCGAGATAGAGATTTGTGATAGTCAATAACAACAAATTGCGAATGAGCAAAAAAGCAAAAACAAAACTGATAACCAACAAATGGTTATGGCAAAATATCGCACAAATCATGACGAAAAAATGCAACTGCAATAACGGGATATGGAGCGCAAGAATGCTGCCAGTGAAGAGGAAAATATTTCCAAAGAGCAAACAAAGCAAAAACTAAACAGCTGCAACAACAACAGCACACAAATAAATATAAAATATAAATTGACAAATATCAAATCAAAGGGGGAGAGTGGGTGGAGCGGTGGATGATCACATTGTATGTTGCCCAATAAAAAAATACCGTATGAAAGTAAAATGCGAAAAAGAATTTCGCCAAATATTAGCGAAAAACAAAATCGCGTGCAGTGAGCGGAAACGAGCGAAAGCGTCGGAGAGGGGAGAGTAGCGCTGTGAAAAGGGGTGTGAGATTCGGGCGACAAGTGACAAATGCGCATTTTAAAACAATGCAGCAGCAAGCAGCGGCAACAGCAAGGGCAACAGTGCAGTGCGCCCTTGTGTATGCAACGTTTAGCGACAGCGCTGGTTTGGCGCGGCAAGGGCGGCAACGATAATACAGGAACTCAATTGATTTTGACAGCAAAAATATACAGTCTCCGAAATAATGCAATATTAGTGAGGGAGTGTGGTGCACTTGCTCAAAGCAAACGCTTGCGTGTGTGTGTGAGAGTGCGCTTGCGTATGTTCATATTTATGTTCATAAACTTGTTATTGTTAGAAAAATAAATATCAGTATGCTAGCAGAGCCACTGAAGCGCAATGAAAAGCACATAGAATCAATGAAATGACAAAGCAAAGCTGAAAAAACGTTGCCAGCCAACTGTGAAAATTTGTCGGGGGAAAATGTCAGCGACATTACAGCGCAAAGGTATTACTTTATAGAGATCTATGATGAACACATGTGAATGCACATATGTGCCTTTGGGGCTTTGCTTAATCTTTAGAATTACAATAAGAGGCATCTCGGAGCAGCATTTTGAGGATCTTTCAGTTCGGAAATAACAAAAGAATGGTTGATTAAAAAACTTGAAATGTGTTCGAGAAACGTAGCAGATATTGCAAAGAGTTAAGCTTTAAGGGTGGGAGTGTGTCTGTTTTCTTTTTTTGTTTTCGAAGCTTAGAAATTGAAAGGGCTGCACTGAGAATGCACTGAAAAAATTCTTAGATCTAGATTAGTGTAACGACTAAACGTTTTCAGAAAAGATTAGTCACGTATCGAAAATTGTACAAAACGGTCCCACAACTGTCCCTTATATAGCAGTGCCTTCTTCTCGTTACGATTTACTAAATTGAGCTGTAGAGAAAAATAATGTGTTCAATTTTTACTTAGATTTATATATTCTTTAAGGCGGACCTTGAATATCACTTTGTTACTTACGTTTTCTTAATAAACGGTTAGATCAGTTAAATGTTTAAAATTAATATACATATATTCGAAATTTCGGCCTTTTTGAGGCCTTAGCTGTTTTTTTTTTTTATTAACTTTGGTTGTACTAATATGAGTAAGATTTTAGGACTGTGCGGGCTTAAAATACTCGAGTATTAGAAAATAAAGTATGTTGCCATCTTTTCGAAAAATTCCTATTTATAATAAAAATCATGGTTAAGTTAAAACAACGCTATATTATACTTAGAACCTGAAGCGACGTAGAAATCTGAAAAGCAAAAATATAGTTTGAAAAAAGTTGCCACCTGTTTGAAAAATTTAGATCAGTCTTACCTCTTGAAGATTTTTTATTTTCAATTACGATATTACGGGTCAGTTCCTCAAAAACATGAAATTTCATATATAATAATACCTACTTAATCTTTTAAATGAAGTCTACTAAGTCGTGAGCTTTCGAGCTGTTTTAAGCTCTAACCGCTTTTATTTTGAAATATGTTTCTCTGGAAACCATTTAGTAAGACTTTTACACTATTCAGTTTTAAAATATTTGGATAGTATAAACAAAAAAATACGAGGTTGCCACCTATTATTCCTTTTAACATTATAAGAAAAAGTATTGGCAAGTTAAAGCACTTCTGTAATGTATTTATAAGCCTAAAGCGAGACAAAATGTTTAAAATTAAAAATATAGTTTAAAAAAGGTTGCCACCTGTTAAGATTGTGTGTTATGAACATGGAAATATTTTCAGTAAGGTGATAAATTAGGAAAAGGCATCTAGTTATTACAATAACAAATTTCTTGATAATATTATAATACGATAACTACTAACTATTAAAATCTTCATGTTTCATACTTGTATATCTGTCATTTCGTAGTATATTTTCGATACCATCAAAAAGGAGAGATTTTAGTGAAAAAAGCTTACCAACTTTTTTTAAAAAGAAGACATTTTGACGTGGGAACTTTCGATTGAAAATGTAGGTTCCTTTCCTATAATAAGTCAAAATAAGGGGAAAAAACATATATAATAAATCGAAAAAATTACAGTGTGTTTTTGGAACACCAGAAGAATAATTAACCCCAAATTTAGTGAAACAAAAATATTTGTAAAATATACAAATAAGTAGCCCGAAAACTTTTTTTCACATACATTTTAAGGTTATATGAAAATGGTGTCAATGCAAGAGCTTTGTTGACTTTTTTATAACCTACACCTTTGCCATTTAACTTGTTTCCATAGGACTATAACTTTTGTCAACCCTTAAAAACTCAATAATGCCTTTCCTTTCCTCTTTCCGACCTCAGATCGCAAGCAAATTAATTTCCCTTTAATTTTTATTATTCTATCTACCTTTTCAAATTTATTTTTTGTTTTTGTTTGCTTTCAAAAATTATCGACCTTTCTCCAGTATACCATAACGATCAGACAAAAATATAAAAGACTGCTAAAACTGATATTTTTCTAGACATGAATTTACAGTTGAATTTGGCTTTTATAAATTTTTTTATTTACAAACTTTTTCTTATAAAGTACGGTGCTATATACCAAAATACATTAAAATACTCTGGGTGATGCTGTACACCCTATGTAACGATATGAAGCTACCATTATTAACCACTCTCCAAAGGCTATTGAACCCTTCACATTTAAGTAATCAACAGGTTCAGCTACTTTCACACTCCCCCACCTAACAACAACACTTAATGTCCACTTGAAGATAGCCAATAAACACCAACGAACAACTACGCGATCATTGAAGTGTCCATAGTTCCGCAGTTAAGAAGCTTTGAGAAGTGTCATTCATTTCAAACTTGATTTTCAATTCATACTAAAGGGAAAAGTAAATATTACATGTCACTTCAGAAGTAAAGAGGTTGGCAACAGCAAAGAAAGGTTCAAAGACTATTTATAAGCAGGAACGCATAAAATGCAATAACAGCAACAAACAAGCACACACACAAACTGCAGTAAATATAAGGCAGAGAGAAAATTCAATTTCAAGCGATTGGCGAAAATTGCAACAACAAAACAAACTATTGAAAAATAAAAGTAAATAGGAGGGAAGCGAACAACTAAGCTTCCTATATATGTGTATATGTATGTATGCTAGCAAGTCATTGAATTACGAAAAATAAGATACAAGAACGCGGATGCGAGAGCAAACTTGAGATAACCGCTTAGTTGACGATCAGAAAACGTGCGGCGGCAAAGACGATTCTCATATTCCGTTTTATAAACACTCCACTTACACATTAAGCTGGGGTAGCCAGATTGGTTGATTTCTGTGAAGAAATTCCATTCAAAAGAAAATAATGAATTTTCCGATATATTTTCAAACCCAATTTAAAGCTATTGGAAATTTCGGATGTCATTAATTTCTAGCTGAAAATAATCTGACAATGCTGACCACTCTTGCCAGAAAAAACAATTTAGTGTATTTTATATTTTTTCTAGCATTCTAGCAGCACTTATTTTTAATATTTGAAAGTAATGCATATCTGTAATATTATCTTCTAAATTGAAGTAAATATGTAAAATTATTAAAGTAATTATTTTTTCCGAAAAGAATCTGGCAACTCTGACATTGTCACATACTTCTGTCACAGCAAAGCCTATATTTAAATTAAGCCGGAATATTTCAAAAATATATTAATTTTTTACACTAGCCAGCTATTATATTTTAGTAACTAACTGGCAACTCTGTCACTCCGACATTATATTGGCTCAAGCATATTTAGTTGATGTTTTTCTCATTTTCTACATTTTTCAAGAACAACAACACGAAAAAAGTAACAAAACGAATTTTAAATTGAATTCAGTCTCGGCAAACGCCGCAGCAACAGCTTAAGATGCGCCGGAGCAGAGTGCAGTGCGAATATTGTGGTTGTTGTTGTTTGCCTGCAATATTGTGAAAAACCAAATGAAAAAATCTAAAATTATAAAATAGAAATTATAATAAAATAAAAACATGCAAGCAATCACTGGATAGAGAATACGAGAGTCGAGAGTAATGTTGGCGTTTTCTACGTCGCAGCAGCGGTTAGTTGGAAAAACGCTGGCAGTTAAGGCGATTAAATGTACTCGAGTGACAGCTTTTCAATGGAAGTGCGTTTTTTGAAGTAATAAATGATGAATTTGTAATAAAAAATGCTTAAATGCAAGTACTGAGAAAATTACAAAGAATATTTTCCAAATATGAGAAATGTTTTCTAAAATATATGCGATATTTTTCAATCGTACTGTACCTTGTTTAAAGCGTCTCAAAGAAATAACGATTAAAAAAAATGTTTGCTTGTTCTTTGGTTCTTATCACCTTCGATTTCAAGAAGGAATAGAGTTGACATACCTGTAAAAAGAGAAAAAAATACGAGTTAGTATTTTCTGATCAGCGCGAATTTTTTACAAATATTTTAGTTCGTTTAACGCAAATACATAGAACTATTGATTTGATGTCATATAGCGCAGGAGATCATATGACGTACGACAGAAACACTAAATACATATACAAGTTGTTTTTGATCTCACACAATTTAATAGTTTATTATAGGACTTTCTTACGGTAAAGATTTAAAAAATACAGGTTTATTTGTCAATTATAATAAAGGTAGGTGATTTGATGTGATATCACAGTCACAACTATATCTATACTATGATGTCAAAGGAAGAGTGAAACATAAGTAATTAGCATTTATAAGCGCCCGGAGCGCCTGATATCATATGAACGATTAGAAATAAAAATTAAATATTTCCACTATTTGGTGATGTGACATTGTATCAATATATTAATATACATAGGTAATATAATATATATAATATTATATAATACTATGGTATTATAGCGGTATATTTTCAACGATGCGATGTGAGGTAGCATATCTACATACATTTTTATATTATTAGAAAACTTACTTACACGGATCGTTATTGAGATAATAGCAATGACTCATTTGAATTTTTTTATAATTTTTAGACTCTTGCAACATGTTGCTGTGGAATATAATACTTGTGTTCACTTAACGGATCATACCTAAAACTACCATTATTTGGTGCAAGAGAAAGGGGCACTTGCGGTTTGAAATCTTTCAAAAGTGGGCTTGGTTTCGCTCCTTAATAGATTTAATGTATATATATCACCCAAACAATTCAAGAGACAAATCTATTCAACACGACATCTTTTCTTACGACAGCATAAAAATAAATGAAATTGGATAAAAATCCCACTCAATCCTCATATAATAGTTTTAGCTTTGTACCGCAACATTTTTGTAATATAAAGATTTGATCCTTGCAAGTTGAAAGAGTATAAAATGTTCGATTATACTCGAACTTAGCCTTTTCTTACTTGTTTTATTACAGAATATAAATAAGAATCGTATACCATTAATTCTATATTTTTTACTATTCTCCATTGCAGTCTCTCTTAACTATGTGAATAACACTATGTTGGTTAACGATAAATTTTTCTAGTTTTTCCCTCTATTCAAGAATATTCAGACGAATAAAGCTTACCCGATTCTACTTCAGTTTATTTATCAATATTATTTTTTTAAAATCCATAAACCCATCCAACGCAGCCACATGACTCAGGCGTCCATAGTTTACACAAATACACATTCATCAACCAACATGACACGTGAGCATGGCTGCACACTTATTTATCTTCAGCAAAGAGCGATACAGGGTAGAGCCACTAACAAAGCAACCAACAAATAACTTTAAATGCAGTCACAAGCAGATGCCTAACAAGATTTTTTCCATATTTTCCCCCCAAATGTTTTGCTTTTTTGAGTTTTTGACATATGCTCTGCCAGCCGAAATCATGTCAGGGCACACAATGCCGGCGATGAACACCTGCGTCCATTCTACAGTGCTGGAAAAAAACTTGTCGTAAATATTATATGCACATTCATATATATGTATACATGTATGTTTGCATAGCATGTCATATTCATAAATAAAATCGAATATTTTTCAATTGAATATTTATGCACCGCCCCTTCCCGCTGCCATTGTTCATGTCAAACACTGACGTTGACGATGATGTCAATAATATTGTATATAAAGTGAATGGATGAATGAGTGAGTGAGTGAATGAATGAATGCTATGAAGTATTCAGTGGTGACTGATGACTGGTGAGTGCTTAAATTGGTAGAATAGCATATGAAATAATGGACTCCAAGTGGTTCGCTAGATAAATTTATGTCAAATTATGAATTCTATTACAGTGCTTTATGTCATTGCATGCACATTTGCGGTGAATGTGTAGAATTTTCAAATGGAAAATGGGTTCTTAGCCATTTATAACCAGAATTATTTTTATTTACATAATTTTGTTATTATATGAATGTTTCTTAACTGATTAGTGACAAATGTTTCTAAGCTGTAATGGCGCTAAATACTTTAAAGTGGCAAAGCTTTATAATCCTAATTTAAACTAGCATATGCTCGTATGTCACGTGTGAGTTGTTAATTTCAAATATTGTTAATATGCAAGCGTTGAGTATGAAAAATAGATTTTATCTCCAATAATATCAAAACTCAGTCGTATAACTAATTTTGTGAACATAGGCTAGTTGAATCTTGGCTAAGTACGCGTAAACGAAGTTGCACAAGTTAAAATCTATTAAAAGTTACTTTGAAAGGTAATAAAATTTGACGATCTTAGGTAGGAATTATGTAGTAGGCATTTAACTACTTTATTATCAGACTTTTTTGAGTGCCTGGTCATAGTGATATCGCTGGATACTGCAAAGCCGCTGAGCTTGCAAAAGAGGGTACCCTTGTTTCGATAACAACGTATTAGCTTATCGGCCTTCCAACTTAGATTTCCACGATCTATCTATGACGATATGCAGTTAAATTTTGAAAACTTAGATGACTAACTCAAAGTCCTGATTATCAAAAGGATATTCAAAGTTACAACTCAAAAGAGCTTTCTAGCAATTCGAGTGTTATATGATGATTTTTGAGAAAAAATATGTTGGATAAGCAACTAGTGCATTTAATACTAACCTATTAAGTGCATCCTTAGACCTTTTTATTACAAGTATTCATTTAAGCTTTGAGTGTGTTTCTATTAATTTTTACACTACTTAAGCTTAATCACGATTTTCCATTCGATTGCCTCAACAATCAGCCATATCAAAGCTCTTTTTTCTCTTTCTATTCTTGCTGAACTAAGCAATCGCTCCCAATGGAGACCGGATGGATTTTGTTTGTCACTTTTGAAATTTTCATCCCTTGTGCCCCCACCCAATCCAACAAAAGTTAATATTTTCAACTCTCTTTCTCATAAACCCCCTCGCCGATCAGCATTTTTTCTATAAGCCATTTATGGCGGAATTTGCTCCAATTCGCAGACAAAAGACCACTAACGGCTTAAAAGTAATGATAATGTCAATATTAGTCAGTCGCATAATGTAACGGCAAAATAATAATACAAAAGGCATGCGAACGATGAATGCCGAAAGGTGGCATGCACCAAGCGAAGCGTGACGAGCGCCAGCGCCGACTAGTAGGCTTTAGTGAATAAAGTGATTGGCGAGGGGGGAAGAAGACGCCAACGGTGGAGTACACCGCCTTTGATGCCGGTAAGGTCCACACTATGTTCATCTATACTCGTATGAATAATTGAGTCGAAGCAGAAGTTCGTGAGTGTGTGTGTATGGATATTTGATTCACAGTGGAAAACTATGCGTATGGCTTGCTTGCACATTTGTGTGTGTGTGTTTCAAATAGCATACAAATTTGTCATTCGTAGTTGTTGCAACAACAACAACCCCACAGTTATGTAGCACTACTCGACCGCAGCGACACACGTTTCCAGCGTCATATTTCGAATTTAATAGAATTGCCGGGTTCGGGGCACCGGCACTTAAGTAATATTTAACGATGAGTACGGTAAATTGTGATTTCTTTATGTGGTTGTGCTTTTACTTTTATTTTTATATATTTTATCTATCATACTTACACTGCATTTATTTAATTTCGCCGCGTCACTTAAAGCGAAGAGGGTGAAATCAAGCAAATAGCGAGCACAAACAAGTTTTTGTGTTATTTTTAGCAAAAAAGATGGATGAACAGCACTAAAGCATTAAAAAAAGTTGCATAAAGCGTTTGGGTAAATAATCCAATAAGTGTGAAAAATATAAGCGTTTAATGCTTTTAGATTTTGAGTTGAATGCCGAGAGATGAGAATTCTTCAAAAAAGTTATTTCTATAAATATTGATTAATTCGCAGACGAGATTCAATATCATGAATCACAAATGTGAATTCAAGCACCGAAGACGTATAATCTCAGTTGTCGTCTAAAATATGTTTTGAAGAAATTGAAGTAAATTTTCTACCCAAATTATCAGCATATACTCGTTTTCATAAGAGTCGAGTCTACACAATGAAATTTATAGGGGATTTAACAACGGTGATACGTGATATTTTTGTTTATAGGTAAACTAAAGTGACGACACAGTTAAAATTGGTAAATATTATACTTTAATATCCGAAGAATCCAGTGTTCACTCATCAGATACTAGTTTTCCTCAGTTAACGTCGCCAACGTATTCCAAAATTTTAATTTTTTTGTTTTAACACTTTGTTTACGAAAAAAACCGATTAATTTGTTATTGTAAAATTCAAATTATGAACAATTTGAAAATAACTCACCGACGTTACTTCATACATTTTTTATAGAAAGTGTTCAAAAGCATTCGTTTTGAAGTTATGCAATGCAGCAACTTTGAAAACTCGAGTTGTGGGAAAAAATTCTGATTGAAAACGTTCATAAGACAAATAAAAAATACTCGTAACTGGGTCAATTTGATTTCAATGGACTTGAAATTTTGACACAGATATTTCGATTAAAGATAGTTGCTCAAGTTAGAAATGCACGCACTTATTTATGGGAGTGTTGATTTAAAATGTATATTAAACAACCTGGCCATGACTTAGGTCTTATAGAGGCCCTTCGCAACTTTGTCAGGCTAGAACCTAGCAATGAAACGACTATATTATAAGCTCATTAGTTATTAATACAAAATTTATATACAGACTGTAGATCAGCTGTAAATGAGCTTACTAGCACCTGACAGTTCATTCTGGAGTTTAAGTAGAAGAACTTGAGTAGCTTTTTAAAATATGTGTACACAAGTTTGTTGTGGTATTTATGTGATTTTGAAGGCCAATAAATGGTCCTAATAACCTGGAAGCTGAGGGCTAATGAATGTAGACGTCTAGACTTTCAAAGTACTGGATCAGAGACCGCCAGAGGTTCAACTATAAGAAGCCATTAGTTAAAAATATATTTTAATTTAAGTCTAAAGTTATTTAAATCAATAATAATATTTTTTATTAAAAACAAAGTTTTTGTATTTTCATTTTCGACAATATCTAATTATCTAAAATACGTAAAAAAGAATTTGATAGAGAGAGGATTAAATTAAAGAGAGGAAATTACATTTGATACAACAGATTATACTGCTATCCTTTAATAAGATCCTTTAATAAGATATCAATATAATCTGTTGTTTCAAATGCAATTTCCTATCTATAATGTTGCTCATATTGAAATTTATTGGCAGGAGAACAATGCCTATAAATAGCGAGCAGAGCCATGGCCGGACTTATGTTATTGCTCCCAAACGTAACCTTTTTAAAGCTGAGGTAGAGTCTTCCCACCAAAAATATAATAGTTCAAGTCTTACACTTGTTTCAAGCGTTGGCAACATACATACATATTTACTTTAAACTTGTCAATATACATTTTTGGTTTCTCGAATATGAGTCAAATCGGACTACAAGTATATAAGTTGATAGTCATTTGCATAACGTGCCACCTATTGAGATTTAAAACTGGGTTCTCTTAAACTAAAATTTTTCAAATATGTATGCACATACATAAATATTCACTTACCGCTCTTCTACTACAAATATCTATATGTACTCTTTCACTTTCACACCACAATAAAGCGTTTGAAATTTCCGAAAAATCGAAAGAAAAAACTGCCACGAAGTAGCAACCAAAATGCGGAAAGGAAATCAAAGTAAGTGAATGTAATGAATTCGCTAAAAAGCATAATAAATAAAGTAATAATAACAAATTTTATTACAAAGATGTCAAAGCGCTGAAAACAAATGTATCTATGTAAGTGTAGAGAACAGAAAGGCGGGTGGTCCAGACGACAGTCTATGAAAGATTTGTCGCAGCTACGGCGAATGCGACGTTGAAAGCGTGATGCGTGACGCAGCTACAACAAAAAAATAAGAAATACTTTGAATGGACGCAGAACTGACAGACTGTCAGACTGGCTGAAAGCTGGCGGAGAACATTACAGCGGAGGCTGGGCAAGGCGACGAGCGTACAGCGGGACCCAACCGCGAGGCGGAAGACATTCATGTACCGTTTTACTTATACATCCTTATGAAGCGGAGCTATTTGCTTTTAATGATGTCCCATAAATTATTATATTGCTATTTTATTTTATCGTTTCATCCGCTATTGAGCGGGAGCATTAAAAGCTGGCGCGAGCAAACATGCGCTCATCTGTGGCTGCTACGCACACGCTGCTTGGGCTGACCGCCCCTGTTTGTGCTTTTATTTAGTGAAAGCATATAATGTAATTTGTGGTGTAGGCGCAGAGCAGAGAAGTCTATCTTCGAATCCTCGCAAAAGCTACACACCTTTCGCACCAGCCGCTGTGGAGCGCGGCGGCGTTTTAAGCCTTTGAAGCTTTATGTGCGCGCACGTGAACGCACTTTACTATAACGGTATACTTTATGTTACTCACTTCCGGCTTGGCGCAGTAAATATAGTGATGCCCCTTCAAGTTAAATTGCGTTTGATGTTAATGCTTTTCGCAAGCGCTTTCACAGTTCTTTCACTGCTCAAGCTTTTTTCAGGGCGCGAATTTGCACATCGCAGCTATATTAACGGCGATAATTGACGAGGTACGATGCAAATTACTCAAGCACCATTGTGAAAACAGGAGTAGGAGTGAGAATGAGAGTGTCGCTGGCGTCTGCAAGCCGTTAAAAATAGGTTGGAGAACCGGTGGAAAGCTCGCTCTGCTTGGGAACAGCGGCAGCGCAGCACAAATTTGTTGCTGTGTATTTGTGTTAAAGTGTGTCATTAGTTAGCCAGGCAACAACACTTCGCATATGCGACTGCAAATAAATGAATTCATAAAGCTGCTCTCGGCAATTAGTAAGCCTCCCTCTCCCGCACAAATACTCACACAACAGCGCACCGACTCAGCGTGTTTCGCTGCAGCTGCCGCTATCGCTGCCGCAGGTACCCCGTACCACTTTGTATGCCACCACATCCACTGTTCCGACAACCCACCGAAGCCAGCTACCGCTTAAGTTTTATGCTTTTAGCACAATTTTTGCTGTTGTTGTAAATCTGTTATGAAAATTGGCGAAAATGTAATTGTTAAACGAATTTTAATGAGCTCATTAATTTGACAAAGAGATTTATGAAAACGTGCGACGTCTGTAGTATGCCAAGTGCACACCTAACGCCCGCTTGCGCTCCGCTGACAACCCTCTCTTTTTAGCCGGAAACATAGCTGTGGGCAAAAAAGTTGAAATTGGAAAATTGGTTGGCCTTTCGCGTTGCTTTGTTGGCTGTTTGGTTAGTCGTGTGTCAGCTGCCAGGTGTTTGAAGGTTGCATGGACGGCAGCGAAAGCGAGTGGAAATGAGTGAGCCTTGAAATGAAATATTAAAACAAATAGCTGAGCTTCGGCGCATTTTTGCATCTAATTAAATTTGTTGTATTTATAGGTGAAATTCCATGCAATAAGAGGAAGTAAAATGCAAGTTTTAGTGGAGAGAATGTACTGCTTTTGTCTGAGTACGTTTTTCGAAAATGTAATAAGGTAATAAATAGTATAATTGTGTGTGAAAACCGAATTAAAATATAAGTGAACTTTATGGACCCTGCTTTAGCTATCTCATATAATGGCGCTCATGTATCGGGTATGTTGGCTTATTTGTCAAACTAAATCTATGCAGAGGAACAAAAAATCAGTGAAATAATTCTGTGTTTATTTGAAATAGGTCCTTCCTGTTGTAAGGACCGCCGTTGAAGACGTATGAATTTTCATATATCCAAATTATCTCCTTAAATAAAGTGTAACTAAGTATGGTGAGATTGAGGTCAGTTGACCTATTTTTTGTTTAAGGTCAATATGTGTAGATATATGCTGATTCTATCTATCCATCTCGGATAAAAAAAATTAGAGTTTTTTACTGCGACTTTCTACTGACAATATCGACTTCGAATCAGTTCAGTATGAAATTCCCAAGAGTAAATATAGGTAAGTTGATGAGCTGAGCTTTACCAAGGGTTAACAAAAAAATATCTTAGTTAATTAACCAAAATTAGTATCACTTTCATGAAAATAATTCTCTAGTTCTAATCGTTCATAAATATTTAGAGTTAGAGCGGTAGAACGAAGGTAAAGAAATAAGAATTTTGTTTGAAAAAATTATTTTTGACGTGTAAGTAAAATAGCTAATTTTTTTCTTAAACAATATTACTCTATAGTCTTAATATATATTTAAACATACCCTCAAATTTCAAAACGACTCTTACAGTAGTTCTTTTTTACATATCAAATATCACCTTGTCATATATGGCTGTCACACGAGGTGTGTCACTTAAATTTAGTTTTTTCGGAGAAATTATTCCAAATTACATTTCTAATTGATTACCAAAAGAACTTTAATGAATTATTTCAGCTTTGCCCAATCAGCCTATAACTTTACAAACGCGCTCTATTCAAATCTAATAAATCCAGCAACTTTCATCGTTTTCATATAACAGATATCAATTGAGATGAAATGATGTGAGTTGAGCTTTTGTGCGAAATGAGTCTAAAGCCGGAAAAAAGCGAAATCCATTATTAAAAACCATTTAAGCGTGTACTCACCACTCAGCAGATCATATTTTATATAAAAGGCTTACATAATAATGAAATTCATGCTATCAAATAGCATATAGTATTTAATAGCGCTTTTGTCAATTACGAAGCATACAGTTGTGCTTAAATGCATGAAAAAGTTCGGGCGCTAGGAAAAAATTGCAAAAAAAAATATTGTGTTAAAAACTGTACACTCATACATCATACACATACTCATACTCATACATTACACACCTTATGTGTGTTTGTGTGTACTTGCAACCGTGCAGCGGAAACGCTCACGTACAGCTACGGTGCGCCAACATCCTTCCGCCGTACGTAACTGTGAAAATCCTTCCTCATTACACACGCTCGCCGCTCTTCTAGTGTCAGTGTACCGTATTCGTTATGTCTGTCCGGTGCACCATCTGTTACGTTGCTCACAGCACTGCATGCCACTCCACTTGCAGCTAACGCAAATTGACAAACTGAAAATATTTTACAAATACAAGCGCTGTCACGTGATTTAATTTTGGTGCCAGCTTTCGGCTCCTCACCGCTAACGCTCGCATTCTACATTGCTACTCATGCTCATCCTCATGCTTTTGGTGATTTATTTGATCTTGTTGTTTTTGCTTATTTTTTGAAACGTTTAAATCACAGTTTCCTGCTTCCCTCCATACTTCAACAGGCCTCCGCCCACTTAACAGCAAAAAGCAACTACAAAACTGGTTCAAATTCATCGCTGATGTTTAAATCGTGTCCAATAGGATAGCGACGCAAGTGGGTATTCTACAATTGCCTTTCAACGCTCTTTCCGCTGCGGTTTTCAGCCGCTCTGCCCCACAGTGGTGGTCATAGATGTGGCAACACTGACGGCATTATTTTCCTTTCGAACAAAATTTTGAAGGAAATATGATTTTTAAAACTCACTTTAGAGGCTAACTGGTAGATAAAAGTTTAAGTCACTTGAAAAGACTGAGCAAATTATTTTCTGAAGTTACATAGCTGGTTTAGAACTCTCTAGCTGTTATCAAGTAAAACTTGAAGATGGCAGTTAGCATTAACATCGCACAAAATTGTAGTTCACTTGAAATGGTTGTTGAGAATTAATAATGTATGTTCTTTACAAACGTGAGGCAGTCAAAATTAGAGGTTAAATTATATGCGTTCTAATTTTTATAATTAGATGCTGTTGAAGGCACAATGTTTTAAAGCAGTTGTAAGTATTTAAGTTGCTTGTTACATGCATTTAACTGCCGATTAAGGTACCGGTTAACTTTTCACGATTACTTGTCGATTTATGTAACGACTATAGTTTTTGGTAGCACTTAATATAATAATAATATATGTAATATAAGCAATATAAGCAATTTGGCAAAACATAGTACTCCTCCTTTATTTCTCAAACAATAAGATTTCGCATTATTTAAATTGTATTCGAATAAAAGAACCCTTCAAAAAAACATGATATGCATTTTTCAAACCGCTTTTTTATGAATTTATTATATTCAAACGCAATATTTTTAGTCTGATTTGAGAATCCAATTTTCAGGCCATTTAACTGACGGTTAAGTCTTACTGAAAACGTTTTTAACTAATTAATATAACTGTTAATACTATATAGGTATATAGTTAAATTTTACACGCCTCTAAGACTGTTGATATATAACTATAGATCTTCAATAAAATATTTAATAAGCAAATTATTTAAATTAACTAAAATTATTTTCAAAATTAGCATTCGATTTTTTGGCAAGTTTAATTGAAGGTTATATTAGATTGCTCGAAATTTCGGCTGCAAGCTTCACAGCTGCATTTTTAAATCATAAAAGAGTATGCAAGAATCTTTGCCTTGATTTTTATCGGCGTTACAATGTGAACAATGTGTTCACAGATTTTAGCACTGCCATGGAAAATATTTTATGGCGAATTTTATGAATTTAATTTAGCAAATAAAAAGTTTCCCATACAAAGACTTGATTTTGATCGATCAGATTATATGGCAGCTATATGCTATAGTAGTTCGATATCGGCAGTTCCAACAAATAAACACTTTCTTTTAAAGAATACCAGGTATACAAAATTTCAGACTGATATCTCAAAAACTGAACGAAATTTAGGAGAATTAATTGAAATTAAGAATATTAAAATTAAATTGGTCTTGTCTACTATTTTTTTCGACCGCGACTGTACGTATTCACAAGCACCTATGTGTGTGGGCAACCGAATGCCGTTATATATGAACAACCTGTTTCAACGCCGTTTGACTTGTCAGCAGCGTCCAGCCGTTGCACCGAAAATTCTATAAAAAATTCCATTTAAGCAAATCGAAAGCAATGAAAACATTGCGTAAATAAATTATGAGTAGGCCATGGAATCGAAGTTCAGGTAAATAAAAATTAATTTGCCGCGGTAAACAAATGTACGACGAATAAAGTGAACCGACAGTGCCTTACTCTAGCCAATAATAAAAACCAAATTCGAACAAAGGCAAAAAAAGGAAGGGCACAGGAAAACGGTTTTATTTGATTTGCGGCACCAATACATGCAAGCGAGATTGAAAATGCGCCTATATGCACCCACACACATACATTTATTTATATTTTATGTATACATATATGTACTAGATTGGAAATACAAAAGGTTGAATAATTAATTTTTTTATAAGATTTTCGCGATTTGTGTAAATAGCAGGTTTCCAAATTAATATTCATTTTCGCATTAAAAAAGAATCTCAAATATTATATTTGTTATGCAAATTTTCGGAGCAAAATTTGAATTTTAAATGAATTTTACATTTCAACGACTTCGAAGTGTTACGAGAATTTTTAAAAAGTAGATTTATTGGCGTTAACTTTAAATTTTTTTGGGTGATTAATGTTATCAGGGAAAATGAATTGAGCTTTTTCGATTTCCGATTTTCTTACTTTATGGTGAGCGAAAATTTGCGCTAACTGGCTGCGAGTTATCATTATTACCACGACTACGAGCAATAAACATTATTACACCGAAAATATCGGCAGCTAAGACTAAAGAAAAAAGTTTAAGTGTAGTCTCTTCCCAACGAATAAAATCAACTCTCTGAAGATGCTTGAAGAAAAATAAAATATATTGGACGATTACACTGGCATTCAAGTAAGAATAAAGGAACCAGAGCACAAAGTCAAGGTGAAAGTATCCCAATCTGTGCACAACTTTAAAAGTAATGCCAGTTTCGAAAACCGACCAAAGTTAAAATTATATATAATACCATAAATGTGTGGCTAGATTTCAAAAGTTGACATTTTTGAGAATATAGTTACCACTGATCAACAAAATCAACGAAAGAAATAACAATATACTAAAAATATGCTTAAGCCCATAAGCAGTTGAAAAAGAATTACGAAAGGTCTTAAGGATCTGAATTTGAACTATTCAGGAACAGGGTTACCACCTACAGACAACAGCAATGTCAGTCCACAAAATATCCGTCAATACTAATATTTATAATAAAAATTTTAAGTTTTAATTTAAACAATGTATTCGAGTTGCCATCTGCTAAAAAAACTGATAATTGTAGAAAATATATTAGGAAGCTATGCTATAAGTCTTTAGTTTTGACTTTTCCACTCTTTGGTAAAATTAAATCTGAGAAAATAAATAGAAATAATAACAGCTGTCTTCGATTCGCAGTTTCTCTGCTCGCTATCTTTGAGCGCGGCTATCTTGTCTAAATGTTTACAAGTAAAAGCAAAAACAAAGTACAAGAGAGCAAGCGGGTGCCTCATTACCGTGGTACAACCGCAATCTTCAGTTTTACTATTTTAAATAGCTGAAATAACAAATCAACATTTTTTTTTATTATTATTTTTTATTTTTTTGGCTTAACATGTTAAGACTTAAAATCAATTATAATAATTTATAGAAAAAAAAACTGCGAAAAAAAGAGTTTCTCGACCAAGAAAGAATCGCAGCACAATTGCCCATGCGTTAGAAGAGATGTTAGCGCAGGGTTGCATCACAAGTTGCCCCAGTTGTTTAAAGATTTGGTTTAGTTTGTTAGATTTTATACTCGCCAACGCTTGGCGAATAGAAGACAGCTTTGGACGCAAAGCATGTCGTTAAGTTATATGTACAGTCTCTGATGAAATAAATAGGGCTTTTCAAATAAACTAATTTGTTTGCGTATAAGATAAAAATCTACACCGTATTTATAAAGTAAACGTAAACCCTACTGCAAAAATATAAGTTTATATACATATGTAAAGGACTTGTTATTCAAATTTCTGACGGTTGTAAACCCGTCATATAATCGGAAGTAATTCAAGTGAGACACAAAAAATATCTCACAAATAAAAGCATCGAGTTACAAACATATGACAATTACAAAAATATTATAGACGCAAAGTTAAATCAGTGAAACATACATACATTGGATGTTAGTAATATAGATACTCTGAAGAGAGCATATTAAATTTGGCACGAAGTTTGTAACGCCGGGAAGGAAACGTCGAAGACCCTATAAAATACATATTTACATATGTATATAAATGATCTATCCATGCCCATCCGTGTGTCTGTATATATACGAACTAGTCACTCTTTAAGCTATCGTTCTGAAATTTTGCAACTGTCCTTTCCTCATTAAAATGCTCATTTGTCGGAGCAGCTATCGGATAACTATAGGATATAGCTGTCATACAAACAGCCCGATCAAAATCATAATAAATATCTTTTGGTAACATTTTCTGCTATAAGACATGCACCTGTAGAAGGTTTTTTGTTCTAGTAATCATTCAACTCCTCTTTAAAATAAATAATTTCGAATTGTAATGATTTTTACAATAAAAGTCTGATTTTCATCTATCCATTCTATAGGCATGCCCGCAAGTAAAAAAAATTGTAAATTTATGTATGTTCGCGCACACAAACACACTTCAATGAGCAAGCCGAAAGCAAAGTAGTGAAAATATCTGTCAGTATCGTATTAAAAAACAAACGGCATAGCATTTACATAATAGCCAGCAACAATTATGAGAAAATCTGCAGCACTTCATTTATTCGGGCATTTACATTTTTATTACAATAACAATAAAATATGAAAAGTGTGGCAGCACACACATACATACAAACACGCGCGCATGCCCACCGACTGCGACAATAAGCCAACAACCAGTGAAGCAAACCATAAATAAATAACGGCAATAGCAACAGTGACTAGCGAACGGCGTGAGATTGCGATTGTGATTGTGGCTGACGCTGTGAATGTGGCTGTGGCAACGCCGCACCAACAGCAATAACAATAAGCGCAAACGTGAAGTAATCGACGCAGTGAGCGTTGGTGTAAATGACGAAAATGTGCTGCGAAATTTTCATTATTACAAGCAGAAATTTATGCCAACATCAGCACATTGACACACACACGCACACGCACACAGAGTTAAATATATGCACACGTACACAGTTACAGCCGATTGCTGGTGTGTGCCCATAATTGTTGCCGCCGCGTTGAACATTGACTATGAACGTTTTCCGCATGCACACCACAAACTGTTGCCAATATAACGGCATATTGCCGTAGCCACAAAATGATTGCTGACTCGCGCATTTACATACACACACACACACGCACACACTTAACCAAATATCTATTATAGGCGCCATTGCACCCCTGTTGCTAGCACAGGTGCTGCTGTTGTGTGTTTTTATTTTGTTGTTGTTGTTTTTACAGTCACCGCTGCTGCCACTGCCATATTTATTGTTGTATTTGAGTTATTATTGCTGGTGTTGGTGTTGGCAAATGGCAGACCGTAAGTGCTTATCAATGTGTCGGCACTTTTGACTGTCAATTGGCGCGGTATCTGCGGCCCTGCCAACGCTGCGCCGCGTCGGTGCCACACAATTCTGTTTGTGGTCGACGCATATGTTGCTCTGTGCGACAATTTACAGTTGCGACAATATTTTTACACCTCCACGTTTATGATTTTGCGGTGCAACAACAGAAATAACAACAACGCGCAAATAAATATTAATAGACAAAGCGTGGTTAAGTAAAGAGGCTGGGAAGTTTCTATGCAAAATATGAAAACGGTAACAGTTTGAGTGCGTCGAAGGTTGTCACATACCATACTGCCACATATGTGTGTAGTTGAACGCCAAAAAGTGTATAAAATTGTTGTATAAGACCAGCTGCGGCGCCTATTGTTTTTATTTCGGCAGTCAGAATTTGATTGCTGTAAAATTTTAAGAAATTACGTTTGACAGCTATTTATATTTTTATTAGCAAGCTGGCCTAAACAAAATTAAATTTAAGCCGGTTTTTATTATTTTCATGTTTTTGCATTTTAAAATTCAAATACGTATAAGTAAATGTACATAAGCAGCAACATACTTTTTTAAAACTTTTTGTTCCAAGAAATTTTTCTCGCATATTTAAGTGGGAAGTTTTTCTTAAGGTGCACACCTGGTGTGAATAAGTGAATAAATGAAATCGATTATTTTTAAATTCAATAGATTATGCCCTCAAAAATAACATACTAAAACTGTCAATCGATATTTCACATAACTTTTGAGAAACTTTTTTTCAAAATGGAGACTTTTTGTCAATTTTTGATATTTTTCCGTGATTGACCGTTTAGGCGCAATCTGAAATCGCTTGTAACACGAAAAGCATTTTAATTTTTTCTTCAAAGATTTTGCTGTGTATTCTTAAAGTACATATCAATATAGCTCTAAAATGTAAAAAAATTGATGCAGTCGATTATTATTTTTTAATTCTTGAAAGCCGCTTTTCTAAGGCTGTCAAAAAGTATTATAAGCAATAGCGGCATCTATATACTTTAGGTTAGGAGCTTTTGCGCCTCTTGCCTTCTCCCGAAAGAGCTACTTAGTCCAAAATAACTCATAATAATTATATGAAACTTACTTAATCATATATTTCTTAATCAATTTTAATTTGAAATTTTGGGTTAAAATATAGGCTGACTATGAAGCATCACCCTAAATGTAGGCAATGTTCTAGATGAGGCAAGAATAAAATTTCAAATAAAGCTGTCGTTACTGAAGTACTCACAACCAATCTACTGAAATGAAATCTTATGTCAAAAATGTGTAATGGTTGGTTGTTGACAATCTTTGATTTTCAAATCAGTAGCCCCTAAATCATCGAATGGAGATATTTGATTTTAGCTCGGACAAGATAAACTAATGCAAAGTTCTGCTAGATTTATAAGATATAAATTGCTAAAACCGAGGAAAAAATAAAAGATATTCTTAAACGGATCCAATATTGTCCTCCTGAAAGTCGTAAAATTTGCTTTAGTGGGAGATAATTCTCAAAATTCTTTCAATAATAGAGTAGTTTAAATTAAATTGGAAATTATTTGAATGTCACAAGCCGAATTTGTTTTTGATATGGGAAAAAATACAAACGTTTATAGCAGATAGATAGATAGATAATAAATTAAAGAAGATCACGTTAGAAGCAACTAAACGCACCATCAAACTCTTTATATTAATAATCTTATATTTATAGATTTTTCATAGTAAATTTATGCAACAGCAAAAAAAACTGTATTTTTTATTGTTTCCAAATATGCGGAAAAAACTTCGCTTAATGCGCCGTTCAAGCGGAAAATCGCGAGTAATGAAAATCGTAAATAAACTACTTTATGGCGCAAGGGAAAGAAATCAGCAAAATAAATATTTAAGTAGCAAAAAGTAATCGCCAAAAAACTACTTAACTGTTCAGCATAAAAAAATAACGAGAAAATCACTTTGCGGTGCTGATAACGGTATTAATGGCATACCACTACAGTAAAATTGAATAAAAAAGGATTATAGGTATATAATAAATACTTATGTGTGTATAAGTACTGGTGGCAAATTAAACAAGCAAATGGAAATATTATGCATTTAATTCCAATTATGACACAAATGAGGTGAGAGAAAATAAAACAAAATAAATAATATAAAAGTAAAAGCAAAAATTAAATTAAATTAAGTTAAAATAAATAAAAATTAAAATAAATTAAACAAAATTAAAATAAAGAAAAAATAAATAAAATAAAAAAAATTTTAATTGTAAAACAAAATAAAATTAAATTAAATTTTATTGAATTAGATTAAATTCAATCTATTTTAAAAACAAAATAAAAGTAAATTAAATACAATAACATTAAATGAAAATTCAGTCAAAAATTTTATTTTTTAATACAAACAAAAATAAATAAATTACTCAAAAAAAAACCGTACAAAACAAGTAAGGAAGACTAAGTTCGGATGTAACCGAACATTTTATACTCTCGCAAAGTCAAATGGTATACTCGTTTGAGATTTCTTTGTAGATTGACTGATAATTTCGGTAGAAGGTCAACTATAGGCACTGGGGTCCACATATTTAGTACTTAGGGGTTTGAACAGTTTTGGTTCGATTTAGACAATTTTTGGCCGCAAGGTGGCATACTTTAATTGCATTATTCACGCAAAGTTTTACCCCGATATAATCATTGTAACCTGTTTGCATAGTGGAAAGTGAAAGAATCAGATGGAATTTAAAATGGTGTTATATGGAAAGTAGGTGTGGTTGTAGTCCGATTTCGCCCATTTTCGCACTATGACATAGAAACATGAAAAGAACGTTATGCACTGAATTTAGTTGAAATCAGTTAAGCAGATCCCAAGATATGGGTTTTCACCTAAAAGTGGGCTGTGCCACGCCCACTGTATAATTTTGAACGCGGTTCCTATAAAGTCATCTCATACCATCCCAGAGATAAAATTTAATGTCTATGGCGTATTTACTGCTTGATTTATCGCGCTTTTAGTAGTTTTTAACAGTACCGTTATATGGGGAGTGGGCGGAGTTGCCACCCGATTTCAACTATTTTCACACTGTAGGTAGAGGTTCTACTTAAAAAAAAAAAATTTAACTGCAGATGTCCCTCCCTAATGTGATCTTGTGTACCAAATAACAGTCTAGTATCTTATTGCGGAGTTTAGTTATGGCAATTTATTTGTTTTTGATTAATGGCGTTTTGTGGGCGTGGCAGTGGTCCGATTACGCCCATCTGCAATACCAACCAACCGTCTCCCGGTACCAAGAAACATGTCAACCAAGTTTCATAAAGATATCTCAATTTTTACTCAAGTTACAGCTTGCACGGACGGACAGACGGACGGACGGACAGACAGTCACCCGGATTTCAACTCGTCTCTTCATCCTGATCATTTATATATACATAACCCTATATCTAACTCGATTAGTTTTAGGTGATGCAAACAACCGATAGGTGAACAAAACTATTATACTCTGTAGCGACAGGTTGCGAGAGTATAAAAAGTGAAAGATATAAACTAAGACTGCAGACTTTAGAAAACACAAATATTTCGAACTGTTTATGTATCTCTGAACACATATTTTGCTATTATTTCAATTCCGTTGCAATCAAAAAAGAGTTCCAAAGAAAGTTTTCAAAGTTCGTACACTCCCAAATTGTTTATCAAGTTGTCAAAAAGAAATGGAAAATGTTATTTACCACACTTTAAAACTAACCTATAATTGAATACTAAATGCTTAATCCAAAAATTAGGACCAAAATTTGGAAATTGAATTATTTTATACCAAAATCAGAACTAAAAATTGACAAAATATTCAAAGGTTGCGAATTTTTTAATTGAAAATTTTTGGATTTTGGAATTTTATGTTAAATTTTTAAAAATTGAAAATTAAATGTTTAATCTCACAATTGGAACCAAAAATTAAAAATAATTTTTTGAACCCAAAACCAGAACTAAAAAATTACAAAATATTTTTTCATTCAAAAATTTTAGTAACAAATGCAACCAATATTTTTCATATCAAAGGATAAAAATTTAAGGGATAAAAAAAAGCAATACATATTTCTAACAGAAAAACTATATTTAAAACTAATAAAATGTAAATAAAATGAAAATATTGAGATATGTTGATATTTTATTGATAATAAATTTTTATTTTTAAAAATTGTATTGTAGAAAACGAAATACGCAAGCGCGAAATATTTTAAAATTCAACAGTTTTACAATTTTTTAGATATATATATATAGATATATTTAATAAAATATTCATTTTTTATTCGATTCTTATTTGTAATTTTACAAATGCTGTTTAAAATTAGAAATTTTTTAAATATTTTTTAATTACAATTTTCGTCATTACAAAATAAAAATGATAACTGAATTTACATTTTAATATTTACTTTTTTTTCTTGTGCGTGTTTATAAAAATGCAAGAAATCTTACTTCCTAATTGGAGGCAAGATATTCAGTAGAGAAACAATAGAATTATAAACGGAGAAAAATGTATTTGAAATTAAAATTAACATCTCCTGAAAAAGTTACCACTACAGTACTGTCAACCAGTATTTTCCTTCGCCGACTTAATTGAACATTATCACAAAATCACGGTGCCTTCCTTATTGGCCTGAACAAATTTAAACTTTCGCCGATTTTGATCTTAATTAAACGCATTTGCCACGCGCACCTTAATATGACACATATTGCGGCACTACAGCGCTAACTACACACACACACATACAAACACAAATGAGACAATAAATATGCGAGACATTCACTCTGACTCATTTAGTACGCTGCTGACAGTTGCAAGCGCCGTGCCAAATGAAAAATGGCACACAATCAAAATTGAAATAGTTGTTGCTTCGCAGTAATAGCAATATAAAATACATTTGAAGAGCGAACGCACACACGCAGACAAAAAAGTGAAATTGTATTGCAATAACACACGCGCTTCATTGTCGCATGGAATACACTCTCCTTGACCCGTTAACTCGTTTGGACCGAACTCAACGCCACCGAGCGCACACGCACACACCTCAATGCCTGCGACGTTGGGACGCGCGGACAGACGGAAGGACGGGCAGTCGAACGAATTGTAATGAAGATAAAGTGCCCAGGCGCACAAATGCCACTTAATCCTGAAGAAGAAGCAGAAATTGCGCTGCCCCACCCGCTGACGTCAGCTGTTTAGATAATAAAAGCACTGTTTGTTGTTGTTACTTGCTTTATGCTTTCCACCGCATTCGTCTGGTTGCGCCACTCAAATGCCACTAAAATCATCAACTGAAATATTCAACAAACGCACACATACAAGTACCCATCCATACAAGTATATACGTGTACAGCAAGAAAAATACCAACAACAAGCAGTGGTGAGTTGTCGTACATACAACAATAACAACGAAAATGTTGCTTAAATAACAAGCAATGGCGAAGAGCGAGAAAACGTTAACAACATTTGTTTAAAATAAAATTAAAAACGGTACATACACACACACACAGAAACACATACATACATACATATACAATTGCGCTTAGTACAGCAGAAACGGAAACAGTTATAGCAACAAAAACGGAGACACCTTACAACCACTACCAAGAGCGGCGACAGCAGTAATGACTACGACAACAACAAAAACAACAATGGCGAAAATAACAAAAATACTAGCAGAAACCCTTGCAATAGCTATAAGATTGCCTGCCACACACAACTGCGCCAGTTGGTTGGTTGCCTGTCTGCCTCCTCCACTAGCTGCTCGAGTGTTGCCACAACCGCCGCGCCGGTCACACTTGGCAAAGGCATTTACAGCAGTTACAATGAGTAACAACAGCAACAGCAGCAGCACCATACCGTTGTTCATTTGTATTCTTGCAACGTCCTGTTGAACATTCTTAATTAGGTTAAATCTACTCAAGCTGGTGAAAGGCAAACCTCCAGCCGGCACCACCAACAGCAACCAACACCGTTAGGACGTCAAGAACGAGGTACCGACTTGTTGTTGCTTATAGCAAGCCAGCTGTTGAATTGTTGTTGTTGTTGCTGATTGAGTTGTAGCATTCGCTACCATATCTTTTGACGGCGGGTAATACGAGTACCGTTATCAGATTTTGCATCTGTGCGGCGCACAACCAAAACTTATGCGCACACATATACACACAAACATATGTAGGGGTATATATTATATGCATGCATATGTATGTACTGGCATCTTCTAGTCATGTGCGAAAGCGGTGCAAGGGGCAGTTAAATGAATGCTGTGCATGGAATAATTTGCAAGAAACTGCCGACAAAGGCATATTTGCAATGTAAATCCTGGAAAGGAAACAATTACAAAATTCTCGTACTCACACACACACACCCATACATGTATGCACATATGCCGACTCTTGCGGCACCAATGAATGCCATTACCATTAATGGTTCACCGAAAGCTGTTCGTAGTGTCGACGAAACGTGTGGATTGAGCAACAGGAATTGGAGCAACATGCAAACGAAAAAGGATTTTCAGTTCTGCCTGTTCAGTTTCACTTTCTGCCGGCGGTTTCTCGGTGTGCGGGTGTATGTGTATGGCTGTATGTACGGCATGAGCTGCTTAAAAGCGGCAGTGATTGTTGCAGATTTACAAAATTAATGCGAGTGTGATGTGATTGAGCCCCTTTATTGTAAGCCGCCTTCAGGTTACAGCCGTCTCTTTGCTTACATGTGTGTTGGTGTGTGTGTATACATATGGGCGCAGTAGGACACAACACAAATTTTACAGCTAGAAATTAAAACATAAAGCCACTTAAGCGGCAAGTAGCAATGACTCTGTGACACAGCCGGCGTTGATTACGCGTAAGCATACGTAAAACTGTTAAGGGTGTTCATAACTGTATTTAGTAAAAATAATGACTTGCTCTTGCTCTAGTTATGTTTAATGGGAAACCGTTTGCAATACTTATTTTACAGAAATGTACAAATGTTATGATGAAAGGATTAGATTTTGATTGCTTTCATTTGAAACGGCAAACATGCATTTTCACTTCTCGAACATTAGCGTTACTCCTAATTAAAAAAAATATTATAAATTTTTCTATTAATATGTATTTTTTACAGTCTACGACAAAACGTGTACACACATTAGGGGTAACCAGAAAAGGTTGTCGCTTTTATTTAATTTTTGCAAAATCTGTTAAAAAAATTTTTTGGAACAAGGACTTTACTACGCATTTTTGTAATTGTTTTATGATAAATAACATTATGTGTGTATATTATTTCATTGATATTGTTATAACTTTCAAATTTCAAACCATTAGGGCTGTTCTTTGTTTAATTATTATTTTATTATTTCTAAGTTGTGATACATTTTTTTTTTTGGTTTTGCCAAAAATAACAATTACAATATGTAAAAACTCAACAAGCGTTAGTCCTGCTCCAACAATTGTTATTTCTTACTCGAGGCTTTTTTTTGAAATAGCATGAGAACAAGTGACAATTTCGTAGTAGCTTATAGGCGGATGAGTATTTTCCTTATAAATACATTACTTCAGCTACTTTCTAAACGTAAAGTTCTCATTTTGAGTTTTAACATATATTAAAATTCAATTCAAAAAGTTTAAAAAAAAAAACTAATTTTTTCAGAAAAAAACCGGAAACCTCTAATGTGTGAACACGCATGCAATTTTTCGCAGAAGTCACTCGTGTCTTAATTTGCCTCACATTAAATTTTTACGCATACTGTGTACGTGTTGAAAAGCTGAAATCAGCGTCAATTACCATAATTATTTTTAATTAATTTTTTCTGTTATTGCGAAACATATATACAAGTGCGATTAGTGCCACGCTAATGTGCGTTCCTAAGAGATATAACTATAGGCAACTAATTTTGTAATTGTTATAATTATTGTATGCCTTATGATTAAAAATCTTACTTGATATTGAAAAATAACTATATATTTATTAATTATGAAAAAACCCGATACTTATTAATTTCTTTTAAAAAAAATATGTATATATATAAATTTTTTGTATGAAAACACCCGATTTTTATTCCTATGTTGTAATAAAATATATTTTTTTTATGGAAAAAATCTGATTCTGACCCTTTTCTTGAAATCAAAAAAATGTATTAGTTGAAAAAAATTTTTGACATTAATTTTTTATTTTTTAATATTTGATTTTAACCCATAACTACGTTTTTCCTTTCAGTATTCAAACTGAAAATATTTCTCTTTACCGATTTTCATTATGTTTCATCGGCGTAGAAAATAAATCTTATTTTTACTTTTATATTCCCTTTTACTTTGGTTTTTTTTTTTTTACTTTACATTTCTGTTTTTTTTTTTTTTTTTTTTTTTGCTATTGTTCCGTCGGTACAAAAGGTTTTGGTTGTTATGTTTGTTGCTAAATTTCATTATTGTTGCAAATATTATAATCGGTTCGTGAGTTTTATAACAAATGAAGTCAAATCTAATTAAGCCGCCTTCACATTTTTCGTCATATTTCGTTAAATGTAAGAAACCCTTGCAACACGCGTGCTTTCGCCCTAACGAAAGCCAATTGCACAGTAATGAACAAAAGGTAATCGTCATAGCAGCAGCATTAATCCACAAGTAAGTGGTGTGCATTTCAATGTCGGTCTAAAATATGAACCCAAACAATTGAAGTAACCCAGCAGACCAAATTTACATATATTGATTAAAATAAATTACAATCATTGAATAACAGAATGCTACTCAATCAAATTCGCCACTTTTCTTCAATTCTTCCATTTGAAAGCACAATCCATCTATTGGCTAACTGGGCTACTCGACCAGTAAATAAAGTCACTCACCATACTAAACCCACTAACTACTGTAAACCCCTGTAATCATACTCCTGTCTGTTCATAATACTCATAATAACGAATGCCAACAATCCGCGACGGAACGCCATCCACAACAATATCCTTTCGAAACTGACATACCATTTAGCTTTTACTCACCTACACAACCATACACCGAACCAAACAACTGAATATTTAGATTTACGAATTTACGTGCCTAACTCGCGCTGCCCTTGAAACTATTCACTTCCCCCTTTACTTGAGCTTACCATTTTGCATGCTTTGCTAACCCAAAGCGGCAACTCCATCAGCAAATGACGATTATTACCGGCAACAGTCGGCTATCGAGTGGTTTATTACCCCCAACAAGCGCACCCCAACACACACACCCACTTACCGGCATAAATGGAGGCAAATCTAGTCGGTTGGCAGCGACAGCTGTGGGCTTTGAACTCTCATTTGGAGTTAAGCAAAAATTGCTGAAATGATTGGCAGTCGCCTGTACAAACACACACCCGCAATTGGTGGCGCCACACAAAAGTGACGTCTAGTTTTCAACTAGTGGAGTAATCATAATTTGTACGCTTTTCCATTCTATGTGGTTGTGCACAAAAGCAAATATATTTTACACAGCACTATTGTGGAGGTTTTAAGTATGCATATTATTTGCTGAGAGACAAATGGATATCGTCCGAAATTGAGGCAGCAGGTGTCCCAAAATTAATTATCTTTGAG
Source organism: Bactrocera oleae (assembly GCF_042242935.1). Taxonomy (NCBI): domain Eukaryota; kingdom Metazoa; phylum Arthropoda; class Insecta; order Diptera; family Tephritidae; genus Bactrocera; species Bactrocera oleae. The sequence goes on along the minus strand of NC_091536.1, from coordinate 86,365,887 downwards.
CTTTAGGTTTACAAATATATATTTCTGCGTAAACTATTTGCCTGGTTTAAATTAGGACCAGCATATTTTAAATTTTTACTAGAAAAATTCTGCTGGATGAAATAGAATGGCAGGCGAATCTACAAATACTCGCTTTTTTACCCTAAAAACGATATACAATAATAAGTTTGCCTCAGTTTTTGAGATGACGATCTGAAGAAGCTATTCATATGTTGGAATGGCCGATATTAGAGCACCATAGCATATAGCTGACATACAAACTAAATGATCGGAATTAAATGTTTGTATGAAAAAGCTTTTAATCTGACAAGATATCTTTATCAAATTTGACAACGGTGCAATATCCGAAGAAATTGTTTAGATTGGATTGCTATAGCACATAGCTGTCAATGTTTTGTATTTGTGAAAGGTATTATATTAAATAATTTCTTATTATTTTATTATAAAACAAAATTATACAAGGCTTTTGATAACTACAGTTTTATTTCGTCACTTTTTTTAGATATATTAGACAGATCCATCACCTCGTGGCGTCATAAGGGTATAAAGAGATGAAAGTTCCTTTTTTTATGATGTGATGTATCACAACCTTGAAAATGTCATTCTGAAATTACAGGTTTTCCACTCTTTGGTGGAGCTATAGACATATTTTCGAATTTTAATCATGACCTTTATTCTTCGAATGAATTGGCAAGCGCAATTTTAAAACAACTTTACAAAAAATACCGGAAAAGTAACCTATAATTAAAACTTGGTACGAATACTCGTAGGGTATTAGAGAGATCGAACTCTCTACAAAGGTACTATGTAATATAAGGTATACTTTATCCAATTGCTGAAATCTCACAAATAATTTTTGAGATCCTTCATCATGAAATATGTGTAATTTTGAGTTTTTCTTATCTTTTATTTTAATAACCACTCTTTTTGGTTTTTAAACCTCACTAATAACAGTTTTCTCATTAAATAAGTACTGCGTCTTCAGTCGCAACATATATATATATATATATTATATGATATGTATCACTGATACAAATATAACCTAATTGTAGGCTAGGCTATGTTTAATTAGTTCGCTGTTAGAGCGAAAGATATCATTTTAAAAAAAACTCAAAATAAACTATTTATATACTTCTTAATTTATGTGTCGTTTTGTAATAGAAGCAATACCAATTTTGCAGCCTTACTGATAAAAGTAGTAGTCAATACAATCATTTAACTAGTTTTTGTCTATTTCGAATATTTTAAATTTATTTGTCATCATTTACTTTGCATTACTTGTATTCTGAGCTGGAGCTTTTTTAGAATATTTTGAGGGGCACACACAGTGTGAAATTTTGTATAAATTGTCAAATTAATTTTTAATTATTTTTACGATATTTATATAACTTTGAAAATACCATACTAAAATATTAAATAAATATTTCAAATATGTTTTGAGTTGCAGCTGTCTCAACTCGACGCTCGTCAATGGTCGAAAATTTAATCGCGTTTATCTCAAAACGACTTTTTTAAAACTGGCGTGCTGGATAACTCGGAAAATTCTCAACCGATTCTTATGAAAATTAGCACATATTTTCTTTGTAGTGTTAGCTTCTAGTTATACCACCAAAATGCCATAAAAAATTTCAAAAACTACCCTCTTTGACCCAAAAAAGGGTGAAAATTTCGACTTTTTAGTCTGAGGCGTGTCAGTTTTTGATTTTTTGTCGTTTTTGACTTATTTAATTTTTTTTTATAACTAGAAGATACATATTTAATGAACAAGCTTCAGCCTGTTTTTTTATTTCAGATAGCTGAAATCTATGCCTTATGTCGCGAGAGCGATTGCCACGGCGGCCATTTTGAAAAAAAAAATGTTTTTAATCGGATTTTCACAATAACATGTGCTTAATAAACATGCATAGTTTCATTATCAATTATTAATTTTTTCCATTTCAAATCAGCTTCCAAAAATTGGTCTAAATTCAGGCGTTTACATGTATCGCCCCCCTTAAACGTGTTTTTCTCGTAACTGCATTTTTAGAATTTGCTGCAGTGATTACTCGGAGAAAAATCATCAATATCAATTTTTTTCATATGTTTTGTACATAGTTCTTAGCAGGTTTTTGAACTGATTGGAGTTCGAATTTGGCCAAACCACCAATAGTTTGCGTGATTTGCCACTTTTTTTTTAACGCCGCCATTTTGTCAATTTTTGTTTTTATTTCAACCGTAGGTAATTGTATGGACAATAGCTTGTAAAGAAAAATATTTTTAAGCGTCGTCGAAGATCGCGTGTAAGTCAAAATATATATATATTTTTTTTAATTTAGTAAATATTTTGAAAATATACAATACAAGTACATAATTATACTCTTAAAATTGTAAAATAATTGTGTATAGGTGTGTCATTTACGGATGACTTATTGATCATAAATTGTGCATGCATTGTTATACAATTTGGTTATTAAAGAAATAAAAGTAAAAGGTTGTTGTCTACAAATGTCAATTAAAATTTATAGGATAAAATAAGAAATAATGTTTGATTAATCATAATATATCTTTTTGTTTAACAGTCGGGTAAGCTACAAGTCTAGTTGCCGAGCTCATAACCTTAGTTAAATGTATAATATAAGCTATATTTGTTCACAAGATTCACTATTCTTCTCAGAAAATCCAAAACACTAATAAATGTCATACATTCCTTCCAAATGATAAAAGCGCCCAAATGTATGCTACATCCAAACTTGTGTGCATGTGCGGCTGAAGACTTATTTAAATTCATATTATTTTGCTATTAAGAGCTCTATGCTTTTATGGGCCGTTGTCTAAGTAAATTGTTCTTTCTTTCTTTCTACAATATTACCCAAAAACAAATATTTAAATATGCCTATAATATGATTTTAAATATATGTGTGCGTACTAATTCTATCAACACGTTTATTTATGGATGTATATGTGTATGTGTGCGTTGCGGCACACACATATTTTGCTCATAAATAAGCATTTTTATTAAGTAATGCCTGCTTGCGCATAAATAACATTCACTGCCACATTTGCCAGCAAAATAAATATAATAAATGAATGAGAAAAACCTTACACAAAAACACGCGCACGCACTCGACTAATATATATAATGTACAATTTGTATGTGTGTATGTATGGGTATTTGAAAATATGTACTAACTGACCATTTGGCTGGGTTTGCTGTTGGCTTGGGCTAAGTTAAGCATAATGACATCATAAAGAGCATAAATATGTATTTGCAAGCACACACACATGGCCACTTCTTATGTTATTTGTTCATATATGTGAGTATAAGTATATTTATAAGCTTTTGTTGTTGTTTGTTGCTATATCAAATGCGAGCATGAGCATATATTAGAACTTATGCTATGGATATTATGGCATTTCACTCACTCTTTAGCCTTTATATTTTATGCGCTATCTGCTGGCTCTCTCAAGAGCCACTTTTATTAGTGCTGCTTAACAAAAGCTTAAATAATTGCATTTCTGGACAATTTTGTTAGTAGTTTTGGTTTATATATATGTATGTACATACATCTGATTATTAGGATGGTACTTAAAAAAAATTAAAATATTGATATTTTCATTTTTCCAATTGCTTGTGTGAACATCCAGCATTTCGAAAAATATTTTAAGTAGAGTGATTGCTTACAAAAAAATACATGCATAACGATATAGTCTATGTATTATATATTTATGCAACTTATTCTGAATAAAGATAAATTTTTTTTTACTCACCTTAATGTACATAATAATTTTAAAACTGGCCTACAAAATACAAGCGCCGCTCAAAGTTTCTACACTTCTACTGTTTTCATAAATTAATAATAACCGCATCATAAATAACCACAATAATGGCAACAAAATGTATTATGTATATAATAATTACCTCCATGTTAACAAAAGTCACTTGATTTGCTACTTAAGCTAGTGCTGCAGGGAGTAGGAGCAATGCTAAAGTTTTGACTATTCGAAATGGCAGCATATTTTCTGCCAACTATATAAATATGTATATTAAAGTATATACATTGCTTTTGTTGTTGTCACTTGGATTCACACTATTGCCTAGCGGTTAGTCTGAAGGGCGCAATATTCATTTCATTTGCTGTAATCTCCACAGAATTGTTGCTGTTGTATGCATAATGTGAATTATTCAATTACATTTCATTTAATATTTCAATTTAATTATCTGTGCTGTAAGGATAAAGCCAGAGCTCGTATACGAATTCGCGCCAAAAATATGTAACTTGACGCTAGCGCTGCCTCTACATTATGCACAGTGCGGCAACACCACACATATCAATGTACATGTGTATGTATGAGTATATATCTGTATTCATGCTTATATATCGTCCTTTTGTATGTACTCGTTTACATATTAAATTTCATTCATGACACACTCACCTTAGTCCTTGATATTTCCAACGCTGCCACAGGTAGCAGTTGCATGAATTAAAGTTAAGAGTTCAGATACACACACACATACACACTTTTCTGTATTGTTATGTATGTGTACCTATGTGTATACTCTCATACAATACACACTCCCTATAATTAAACCACTGTAATCGGATGTTAATGTGTGCGTGTGTGGGTTTTCTCTCTTAATGGTAATGTGACTCTCACCTGTAAGTAAAGAATTTAAAACAATCTCATTAATAACTTAATTTTGCCAACATTTCGGTTTATAATTGCGTTTAATTGCATTTGCATATATACTACCTGATTGTTATTTGTGTGTACGAGTGGCAAATATTAGTTACCATATCTTAATAATGGGTGCATATCCTCTATGGTTAAACAAATTTGAAGTTTTGACGCTATGCGAATTATACGTTTATTTGGAATGAGTTGGGGTTTATCATTCTGGAGAACAGCTTGCTCATTCAGTTGTTTTTTAGCCATTCCCCTGAACTTATAAAAATAATCCGAAATTAATTTAATTAACATTTGAGATTAATACGTGCCGAGCTGAGTCAATTTCGCCATGTCAATATGCATACCAATACGGAAATAGTCCCACAGTTTTTGAGATATCTGAATCTAAATTTTTTCACACGTATTTCCAAAATTTCTGTTCAGATCCAGGTAGTTGTTGTTGTAGTGATATTTAACTTCACTCAAGTCTTATTGTAGAATTCTCTTGTTGACAGTCTTTGACAAGATAAGAATTCAAGTACCTTCGGATCACAATTTACTGTTCAGGTTTAGCACTTTCGACCTAGTCTAGCACAGCTCGTTGGACGCTACTTCGTCTCGGATTCTTTTATGGAGGTGTTCCACAATTGAAAAATCTGCTACCACCAAAAGGTTCCATATCTTTCAATACATTCTGACATTCAAATCGTCCAGGATCATATATGGGAAACCTATTTATTACCTATTCCTGTTGGTCATGATATCAAATTTTATACAGTTATGCACCTTCTTACTTCCGTTATATTGTATTATAAGTTAATATTCGTGAAAAAAGGGTATGGATATGTAAGCTTCAGATTTCTTTCTATATAACAACAGTTATATGTAACAAGAACAACTTTCATCACATGAGCACACACACATACACAAGTAGTGAGTTGTTATGGTTGCGATATTTGAAACCTTTTACAAGACAAGTCAACCGCCAGTAAGTGTAACTCAGTGGAGAACAACAATAACACAGCAATAAATAGTCATAAGCCGAGAATGGCTGCGGGCTGCGGGCTACAGTTGCTACGAGACGCCGGGGTACATCACGTTGCTGCCACCGACGCTCAAGTATGACATAAGTTCAACAACAAGAACAAGCTTAGAAAAGTGTTAGCTACCGGGAAACAAGTTGTCAGCAACAACAAGCAATAATAACAACAACAACACAAGTAGCAATAATGGCTGAAGCAACAGAGTGCCGCAGCGACAATATTATTGTCAGTAATTTAAACTTTATAAACAACAACACAACAACACAACAACGAAAAAAGACACGTGAGCGAACGAAACGTTCGCTGAGAGCAAAACAAAAATGCTGAAATGACAAGCAGAAACAACAACACGAGTGGGGCAAAATAGAAAATAAACATATCGACGGCAAAAGGTGGAGGTGGCAGCCACAAATTCCAGAGTTGCCGCCTGACTTTATGTTTATTATTATTGTTGTTGTTAGTCGTAACAGTATGTAGCGGTGGCAGTGGCAGTGTCAGCGACAGCTCATCAGTGTCAACAGTTTTTCGCGACCAGCAGCAGCCACGACAACAGTCAATCGGTGACAGCGTGTGTGTGTGTGCGGCACATGCATATGTGGCTGTTTGTGTGTAGGTAAACATGTGTGCGTGTGTGAATGAGTGGCTAAGCCGCATTCGTTGAGTGGCAGCTATTTTTGTCACCATTGTTATGACGTCCACTCTTTTTTATTTACACATTTTTTTGCGATATATTTTTGGTTTTCAATGGCATTTGTTGTTGTTGTTGCCACATCAGTTCACTATCAACATTTTGTAACCCAACACATGCAACACTTCTCACTGCTTGTATTTACAATCTGCGAGTATGCTTTTACCCCGCTACATATGCAGATACAATAAACAGTGTTGCGTTTGCCAGTAACGGTTTCTATGATGATGGCTTGCAATGAAGTTGCAGATTTGTTGAGTTGTAATCTCCACATGGTTATCCGTTTGCATGGACCGCAGCAACAAAATCATTTGCATCATAAATGCATTTCCGCGTGTATGTGTGCGTGTGTGTGTGAGGTAGTGATTTCAACATTTCGCGAAATAATACTGTCATGTTTATTTGCGCATTGTCGGTTAGCTTGCAACATTTGCGCTGCCATTCACCATATTTCAGAAATCCAATAGAAATCAACAAAGCTCAGTCAACAAAAAGTTTGGTTATCTAAGGGAGAACGCTGCAGTATCATAATATATTCTGAGCTAAGCCATTTGAGACATTTTCGTCTTTAGGAATCATTGATATTTCTAGCAGAAACCTGTCTTTAAAGCAGGTTTCAGGCTTGTAAGATCAGCTTGTATCAGTTGACAAGCCTGAATAACCACGAACACTCTAGACGTAAAATACCATCTCTTAACAGCCAGCCAGTTCCAGGTAATCTTAGGACGAAATAGGCAATAGATTTTTCTGAAGATCGAATTAATCAAGTCTCTCTATTTCTCCGCCTCTACGCATATCTCTGCTTTGAATTCGTCATCTTAAGATAAAAAAGGGAAATTATTGTAATGTACCCTTATAAATAAAGTTATAAGTGAGTAAGAAGATTATAACGCCTTTTCATTTCACTATCTCAATACTTTAGTCTTATTTGACTCTAACATTATCTAAACGAATTCAACCAAATTAGGAAACGGACCACTCATCTCGCTTCTCGCCAAATTGAGTTATACTTGATTATGTAGAAATTTTCAAAAGTTCGCATAAAGAGGTCTAAAAATGAATATAATACATTCGGACGATTAGAAAAGACATGTGGTAATTGAGATACGATCATCTTAACAGAAGATATAATTTCATATTCGCGATTGTTTTACTAAGTCAGACTTTGAAGAGACACGGACTAAAATATAAGCAAAAAATACAACAAAAAAAGAAGGAAGCCAATCCCAAACAAGAACACTACAACGATCAAAGCAATCGGATAGGGAATTTGACCAATTGGTCTTCTCCAACCGCTTGTCTCTCTCTCTCTCTCTCTCTCTCTCTCCCTGTCTCTGTGTGTCATAACGTCAAAAAGGTGACTGATATTAGGTGCTTTGAGTTGAATCAAATTACCATTTTCAATAGCAAGCCAAACTTCAATATTGGACGAGTGAGTGTTCGGTGTAATGATAGATATAAAAAAAATCAAAATTTGTAGGAAGTTAGTCCTAGTTTGGCTTTTCTTCAACATTAGCTTAAAAAATCAGCGATAGTAATGAGACTTATTTTAGTTGACTAGCAATATTTTTCGAAAGTTTTCTTGTAAATATTTTATGCTGCTACAACAACAATGTAGACGGCATACTCCCACGTTTATTTGGTACCAAGACACTTCCATTGTGGAAGTGATATTAAAATTTCTTGAATTTGATATAAGGTCTCTACTACCTCTCGGTGTTGTTGTTATGTATTAGCTCTATCGGATCAGTTTTTTAACATTTTTATAGAAATATAATTCCTATTAAGGTTTGAGTTAATATATAAAAGTAAGGTAATTTTACAGAATTTATTGTACTTTGAAAATCGGCAATTCATTTTGAAAAATTTGATTCAATTGGCCCCGTAGGCGATCTTCAGGAGAACCTCCAAAAAGCGTGTTTGGCGATGACGAAGATTTTTCTGCTTAAAATTATATCAAAACCAAAAACCAAATATATAATTATTATTACTATAAATGAATACAGTTAATCATCGAAGGACTAGTCAAAACTTTTAGATAAAATGGCGGCTTCCCAAAAACAGTCCATTGTTATGACAAATACATTTGAGCGACTTAAAAAATCGAAATTTATATCAAAAATCGTATTCCTTCCATCTATACCTGACACATATATATAGGAAAATTTACAAAACGGGGGGTCTAGACGTTTCGGAGAAATTTTTCTCATCGACTCTGAAAACAGCTTTCCGAGAAAAACGTGTTTAATGTTTTGGGAACCGATTATATCGGCTCATATGTCGGAATCTATTTGTCGGATTTACTTCAAATTTTCGGAGAATACTCTCAAATATATGTAAATTCACTATATGTATATGAAAAAAAAAGGGCTTACCTTCAATCTAACTCTATGTACAACAACATTGTAAGCTATATGCACAATTCTATGCTCACGCTAACCGCAATTGCTAACTGGGCTTAATCCACACGGTACTCAATTCGGTTTACTTGCCGGTGTGCCTGCTATCAGCTCAAACTAAGCACTAGTTCATCAACGCAGCTATCATTTTGTTGGTGTGAAGTATTGCTACATTCGAATGCAGTTCCACTTATCTTGTGTTATGAGTTTATGTGTGCGTTGTGTGTGTGTATGTGTGTGTAGCATTCCAGCTTTGTGCTGTTGCATTCGAGATAATCAATTCAAATGTGCAAATACAGTTATGTGGCAAGAGTGAAATGCTATCCAACACCACCACCAACAAGCAGCAACCAACGGTCGAGTGACTGATGTGCCGTCGACAGATGCAATCAATGTTTAAATTACGCGGAAAAGTATCTCATTTCCAAGCGTCAAGTGGCTGGCCACACTCATCAGTTATGGTTTTATGCCAGCAATGGATATGCTATTCGAAAGCCATTGGTCAACATGGAATTTAACTATTTGCTGCGCAATTTGATAGCCACGCAGGTGAGTACATATATGTGCGTGTGTACGCGTGTATGTGTAATTGAGTTTATCCAAATAGAGTGAGGGAAATGCGCGAATTCCTGCTTTCAATGGTGCACGAAGCGTAAGCGTACAAATATTTTGCATATGAGAATAAAACTTAAAATTCTACGGTTACTTCTGGTTAGTAGTGAGCTTTTAGGAGCATTGATCGCAACAGAACTCATTGGGTCGTTAGCGTAATTGCAAATGAAAATAATAATAAACTACCGCTATATTGGTATGAAAACACATATAAATGCACAAACACTCGTGCACACACACACACACTCTATCCCAAATGTGGCACATTTATGATGCCTGCCACCCAAGCATTACTGCAATTCCCACATAAAATATGTTGCAGCGTCCAATTTAAGCACCTTTAGCTGGGGCTACTTGCAAAAGCTTTTCATAGCGCACAAAAGTATTAAAAGCATATCTTCTTGAGATCGCGTTTGTGCAACATGGAGACGGCAAACAGATAAAGCAAAGCTGCTACACTATTCACACACACGCATCTTGGTGGCAAATCCTGATATGAGTTTTGCGCCCATGTGTGTGAGGAGACGGAAGCTGGGGCAGTCAACTTGCAACCAGCAAATAACTGCACATTACACGTTGTCACTTCGAACACGATGCAACATTAATAACGCCAACTAATGCAACAGAGACGACCGCAAATTGAAGGTAGTGTGAATGTTGGCATACTTGCGTGCCGACATCTTGGAGTAGCTTGTCGCTTATGGTATGACTATGTATCGACAATGCGGCTACATGCTGGTCGCGACGGTCGCTACACATGAGCAGATCGCGTACAGTGGTTGCCAACTGACATTTTATTGATCGAACATTTTTATACTCTTGCAACATGTTGCTACAAAGTATAATAGTTTTGTGCACCTAACAGTTGTTTATATCACCTAAAACTAATCGAGATAGCTATAAGGCTATGTATATATGTTTCTTGACAAAATTAAAGACGAGTTCATAGATGGGCGTAGTCCGACCACTGCCATGCCCACAAAACGCCATTAATCGAAAACGTATAAAGTGCCATAACTAAGCCGTTAATTAAGATACAGAACTCGAGTTTGGCACAACGAGTCCCATTATTAAGGGGCACTTGTAATTTGAAAATTATTAATAGGTGGGCTTGACCCCGCCCCCTTATAAGTTTAATGTATCTACCCTCTAAGCCAATTAAGCTAAAACAGTCGTCTTTTTAACACTTTTTATGATACTGTGAAAATAGGTGAAATCGTATGATAGCTCCGCCCACTTCCCATATAACGGTTTTATTAAAAACTACTAAAAGTGTGAGAAATCCATAAATAACTGCGTCAGAGAAATTAAATTTTACATCCAGGACGGCACAAGAGGGCTTTATAGGAGCCGGTACCAAAATTGGGCAAATATCTCACAAACTGAAGGACTAGTCTGCCGATATTCTAATATATTAGAAAAAGGTTCAATATAATATAATGAACCCATCTTAAGGAAATAAGCGGAGTTAGTGGTAATTTTTAAACCGTATAAGCTAGTACCACAAGTCCTATTTAGAGGTTATTTTGAAAGGATTATTAACTTAATAATTTCTCGTCGTCATGAGCACATTTTTTTCTTCTTCCATTAGCTTTTTGTAGTTTCTAGAGGAACAGTTTCTCCCTCTGAAGTGCTCCAAAAATATAAGGCAAGAAATCGTATGGTATGACATGTAAGCATTCTTGAGATAGTTCTGCAAAAACAACTGCGACTCGATGAAAGGAAGAACAAAGAAAGAAGTAATTCACTGTATCGCTGCCTAAATTGCCCTGGAGACCAAACCGGAGCTCCGAAAACCAATGTAGCGGCACTACAACATCCTATTATAAAACCGGATCAAACAGAGTAAACAATTATTGATTTTAATGTTTTTTCATCTCTTTTCTGATTGGAACATTTAGGAAAGCTCAATGTAGTGTTTTTACATAATGTATATAATTTTGTCTTTATATTAGGCAAAGTTCAGCTCAAGTTGCTCCCATGTCAAATGACATGCCACTTATAGCTTTCAGTGGAATTTATTATATTATTATATATTTATTCTCTTTTTTATAAAAAATCAGCCACTGTGCACCAATGTCTTACGCCCTACTTGGCACGGCTTCTCCGAATCCCTACGCTACTCAAGTCGCAGGCTCGCTCGCTTGTCCTCTTGTCTCATTGCAGGCCAATGTGCTTATAGTCCAACATTGCGGTACCGTACGCCGCGCCCCTTAACTGCACTACACCGCACCGCATATTGCACACACAAATATCGTTAAGCTCGTTTTTATGGAATTTATATGCTGCTACTAGCACAGTCTATCTCGACAGCCATTACTATGCCGGGTGTGTTGTTAGTGGCTACTTTATATGGCAAGTAGCTGGAAAGATACTTACAGATTTACTCACAGCGGAAGTGCAAATAAATTTCCAAAGTGCAAACGTACATTTTTCAACATTTCACTCTTCTTTTCCTTTGGCAAACCGGGTTAAGGCGCAAATACTTTAAAGCTGTGACTCGTACATTGTACTAAAAGATTATGCGAAGGCTAGCAGGCGATGGCGGTTTCACAGAAGAAGGAAAGGGCTTCTTGCTATCGGTATAGGAAAATAAATTGGAGGAGCCATAAATGTCAACTGGTGTGTCTATATTTTCGTATGTGTGTATGTGTGGTTATGGGCGTGCATACTTAGCGTGGGTGACTAAAATCAATTTTCGTACAAATTTTCCTCTTCGCTGCGAAAGGACAGTAAAGAATTTTCGATTAGGACGTTCGTTGAATTGCGAAAAGGCCAATTATGCGAAGACAGGCACTCCAACACACAGTTACAGCAAAAATTACACCACTCCTCTTTTTTGGAACTCTGTTGGTCAATGCACTTGATAAGTCAACACCAGCACCAACACAATTGGCTCATCACTATTAATAGTACTGGCTCAGCCAATTTTGGCTTTGTTAACGCTGTAGCTTGCACAGAAAGTCTAGACTAAGCAAGCAATCGACGCGACAGATGGCCCGTATTATGAACTGTCAAAAAATGGGACACGCACATGATAGGAATTATTGATGGCCATCGTATCTCTCTAATGGCGATTATGTTCATACAGAAAAGGCTTAAATTTATCGAACGCACGGTTACTGTCGAGTATAAAAATACACACAGGGTGCTACGTAAAGTGGTTTCCTTATAGAAATTTTTAGAAAATGCGGAGAGAGTGAGGATTCCTATAACAAGTCCATGACGATGGTTGCAAGGCCTGCCTGAAGAACGTATTGGACAAAGCTTTGAAACATGACATGTCATCATCTGAACCAATTGGTGTTCCTAGAAGTATACCGAAAGCAAAAAAAGACTTTAAATGACACTGTTTTATTTAAGTGGCAACCTCCTCTGTCCTCACCGAAAGGCTTAATTTTAGTCCAGTTTATCGTGTCGACTTATTTTAGAAAAGTATTTTTGATGTAAGCATTCACGGTTCGGGTAAGTAATGAATACAATTGTGCCAAGTAGCAGCTTAGAATAAGTGGCGGGCGGTCACTCACATAGTTACCGAGCTCGAAGCACAATCGTCTTGAGACCAGAGAACTCATAAGTCAAAGCCTTTGATTTCCGTGGAACTTGTTTCTTATGATTGCTAAGCCTGCATCGATGAACAAAGTGGCGTTTGAAGTGGAGCCTGCAGACAAAGAACCCGTTCCATTTGCCAGTTTTAGTTTAGTTTACATAGTTCCGAATTGAGTGTTGATTTTATTAGAAATCTTATCTTAACCCGCCCTTAATCTCACCTTAAGACTCTATATTGAAAAGTGTAGCCTTCTGTATTTGTGTGAATTATTGAATTAAGAAGGATCGAGGTTTGTTATTGAACCATACAGTCTCTACTATAGCTACAGAGTGTAAGTCTCATTTCGCCCAAACTTCTTTTCAATAAAGCTTCTTTCTGAGTGATAGAGCATCTAATATGTGTCTCTCTTGCGATATTTACTATCATTGATTATATGTGTGGCTCTCTATTGCGTTTCGCCCCAATATAAAGCTCATTTTCCGCCAATATTTCATATGATAATCACTGTCAAAACAACCGGTCCACCCTTTATACCCACATACCACCTTATTTGTTATTCCAAAATTGGTTATTATTTTTTCGATTTGTAAGCGCTTCACTGCATTTCAGTGTTGCTGTCATTTATCCAAAGTCACTTATAAGTTCGAGCCCTCTCAATTGTGCGCGCGCGTTCGCACTACAGCTAACGCGGTCAATATAATCAACGTCGTCTGAAGTGGCACACAAGCAGTTCTATTATTAATACTATTAATACGTCGACAGCCAAGGCTGACGGCATGACTTTGGATCGCTATCGATAAGTGAAGTAAATACAAATTTATTTGCGCAAATTGGTCGAGCAGACGCTCAACTAGGCGTATGAATCACTTGAGTACAGGCATTGGCTGCGGCATAGTTACGCCTATCGCAATCATTACACTTGTATATGTGTATGTTTGCTGCTATGTATTTGAGTGTTTATGTAGATATGTGCAGTGCGGTTGCTTGGACGCAGCGCAATTAAATAGTTAGGCTTCATCGATTGTCGGTCATTCGCATTTGTCACAAATTTCTTTTAATTAAGGTATATTCAATTTCCTCTAGATAATCGCTGCGCTGTACGGACTGCAGCCTGTTTTCGCGCACCTGTTATAGTTGGTTAAGAAAGTGGTTCAATTTCTGTTTGAGTGACAGCCATAATTCGTTTTGTCTTCAGTATTGCGTCCGAACCTCTTTCCACGCTGTCAACAAGTAAACGAGCATGTCAGGCTCTACTTACGATCCAAACTTTCACAATTTGAAGTTAGAAACTAAAGTAGTTGAAGTAAATGCGCTGCTTTGGTGTATAAGCACAGGGACAGTAGAAGTAAGAGGTTAGTTTCCTACTTCGGGCTACGTATTAGCCGTAAGGTTTATCATAAACAAACACTCTACAGGAAACCAATTCAGAAAGGTGCTGAAATAAGGTACTCTTTGATCACCTCATACAATATACCGTATGAATGTATATTGACCAACATAAACTGTTTAAAGTGGCGGAAAGTTGAAAATGATTAGAGTTAGAGAATGTCTCAACTGATTGCATTAACTTTTGATATTATTCAAGTATACTCAAGAACATGTTTTTAAGCAATTTTATGAATTCCACATAAAGCCTGCTAGAATAAAGAAAATCCTTATAGGTAGTATATGGTGGCCCTACACACATTTTCGGCATCAAATTATAATATATGCTACAAAATCAAAGGAAAGTTCGAAATTCTTTATGATAGGTAGAGGGCTAGCTAGGAGCAATTTGGACAGGATTATACACATTTTTAAAAAGCGCACACAATTATCAGAAAAAGTTTAATTTAAAAGATATTATTCTATTATGTGTACAGGACTATAAAGTGGCTTCCGTGTTATTAATTTGTAAAAGTACTAAAAATGCTTCGTGAAAAATATGGTGATTAATTAGTAAAAGCAATAAGCAAAATATACATTTACCCTTAAAATGACAACAGAAATATACTAAGTTTATACTAAGTCGACATAACTACCCCTTTGGTGCTTTTCACCATTTAATTGGACTACGCTTTTAGTCTTTTCATGGCCACCAAAGGCTAACTTCACAGAAATGCCTCAAGTAATGTGGAAGATTAGTGCGAACTGACGGCTAAACTGCTCGACTAGCCTTTGGAGAACCGTGAGTGGCCGGACCCCTTCAACGGCAGCAGAAATGTCACAAAGCATTAGCCGCCTTTTGATTTGCTTAATTTTATTAGAATTGTTGCATAATACTAAACGCTAGTTAAAGTGTGTTTGTATGTGTTTAAAGCCGCCACATTAAGCCGCGCAGCAAATAGCAAAAGAAAAGTAAATCATATATATTATATATATATTTGTATATATGCATATATCTATGTGTGTGTGTGTGGCTATGTAGTGGCAATCAAACAAGTGGCGACTAGTTTTTCTCATACACAACAACGGACACACGACTAACACAAATATCATAACGGTTTAGCGAAAAGCCATGCGCGACGATCAACGTCAGCAGCGCTGCAGCTTGTATGCACGAAGCTTTCAGCATAATTGCCTGTTGACACGGGAGTTAAGATTTGTGGGACGCCTCCGCTATGAGGGTGGCTACATGAAATGGTTTTTATTGTGTAGATAAATGAAAATTTCGAAAATTATTTACCTCACAAGCCTATGGCAGGCAGGACTAGTAAATACCTAGCTAAAGTCATATCACCCACTCTCTTATATTTGTACGTGTGGGTGTGTGTGTGTGTGCGGTGTTGTTTACTAGCTGTGTGTGCTTGGCGTGTATAAATTAAAAGCGAAATGGCTAAAGAGCAGTTGATTAATTCCAGCATTCCACATACATACCTTGACTTTTTTCTCTCTTTTGACCCTCACTTTTCCACACCAGCCACCATCGCTCAACCAATAGCAGTAGCATTAAATTTTCTTTACATTCTAGTCTAGCCTTTGTTAGTTAGTCACTCGGGCCATTAGAGAAACCAATATAACGAGCACTGGCATTGCAAAGCGGGTTTCGTGTTTTATGACGCATTAAGTTTGCACATAAAATTTTTTCATTTTCATTTTATTTCCTGAATTAAAGGGATGTAAATATTTATAGCAAATTGCAAGGGCACAACACACATACACAAATGGGCATGTATGTAAATAGAAGCAAGAATACGTGTATATGTATGTAAACATGTGTTGCGGTATCTACCATAAATTATTACTACCTGAAACAAGCCGTTGCTGCAACACGCTTATTAAAGCAAATATGATAGCTTTTAATTAATAACCAAAAAAAAAGTAACTCATAAAAATTTCTTCGAAAATGAGCTTAGTGTTTATCAAAAAGGCAATAAAAGTATTATATTTATATTTTTTTTCTTTCATGTATTATATAATTTCGTCAAAATAGTAGAATATGGGATGAGAACACGCAAACCCCCACTGTATACTTTTACTACGAGGCTTGGTTATTATATTTCTCGTTACGTTTTCATTGGAAAACTTGGCATAATTCTGACACAAAACGAAGTCGCGCATATTGAAATTGGTAAATTATTTTTAACTGGTGAAAATATCGAACCTATGGTACACTTTTCAATCAAAGATAATTAAATCCTCATAACTTCTTTTTGTTTCCAGACATGAAGAAGATACCACAAATCGCTTTGACCCCAAAGAAAATTCTTGGTGCAACATAAAATATATATACCTGATTTGTCTCGTTCGACTTTCTTAACCCTTATGTTAGTAACCAACTTTACCGAAGTCTTTTAGCAACCGGGTACCACGATCTGAGTATTATTATTATTTTGTTTATTTTATTAAAAAAAAAATTTTCTAAAAAATGTTTTTCTTCAAATATTAATAGTCAGTGACAATTTAAAGACAAAAAAATAACAACGTAGAATAAAAAAAATTAACTCGCAAATAGCTTTCTTTTAAGTTAAAAAGCGACGATTTGAGAGCATAAAATGAAATATTGAATTTTTTTTAAGCTATTCACACAAATACAAAGCGGTGGGTACCCGGTTACTAAAATAAGGGTTAAAGTCCTACCTCCATCACGAAATAAATTTCCGTAAAAGGGTTAAGTTAGGCAATTTTACTATAGATTATATTATTCGCAATTACCATCAGATTTTAAAGTTACATAAGTTTGTTTGTTCGCATAAAAAAGACAAGTCTCCAGTAATTTTGACTTGTGTACTAACAAAGAATCCGAATTTTTAATAAAAAAATTTTGGATTAAGAATTAGAGTTTACAATTTTCAGATTACGGGATTAAAAAATTAAATTTTAAATTTCATACTGATTTTATCTTTTCAAAATATAACCAAAATGGTAGAACACGAAGTACGCAAAAATTTAAATTCGAAACAATATTTTGTTTAAAAATTTACTTGTAGTTATAAACTTGGCATTAAATTTTTTGTTTTTTGGTTTTTATTCCGGTATTTGGGAAGAATTTGTTTTATTTTTCAATCAGGTATTTGGGAGTAAAAATTTTAAAAATGATTTTTAATTCAGATTTTCGAGAATACAAAATAAAAAAAAAACTTTTATTCAAACGTTAATTCAAATATGTTGTAGTGCATTATTTGCAATCCTGATAATAACTGGATTTTGCACATCAACTCGGATTAGAAGAGTCATTAGGCGTATACTTCACTCTCCTTGTACCAATGTTGGAGAAGAAGTTGGATTGAGCAAGGAAAATCGATAAGAAAAAGTATTTACTTTAGTATTTTAGCGGAAATAGTAGTAAGAGTAGAAGCTACCAAATTGCAACAACAGTTTTGGGAATGACAAAATATACTTGACTCAAAACAATGTTTCTACTGAACTGAGAACAAAGCAATGTTTGCAATAGCTAAGTGAATGCGAGTCAATGTAAGCCAGCGCTGAATGAATGACGATTATCCCGTTAGTTTCGATCGAGCCACCGCGAACCAGATGACGCTAGCGCAAGTCAACTTGCTTGCTGTGATAATTTTGCGTATTGTTCTTAAAAAATACTGTGTTTAATGTAAGTGATGTTGCAGCAAGCCAAACGAAGCTAAGTGGGCAGGAGGCTAATTTTTAAATGTTACCTTGTCGAAAAAAAGTATATAATCAAATGACATTCATCTTGAAACTGGATGAGATCATTCATTAAGGATAGTTAACGGGTATTAGATGAGTTCGTAGATGAGAGCAGTAATCACAACTTTCTGTATATAAATACTAATAATGCATATTATATGATATACTATCCTCTTTTTGCCTCAATTCAGAATATATGACATTACATACCTGAAAAGAGAAGAAATAAAGCAAAGTTATAACAATACTAATAACCTGAAATCAATTTGGATAAGTGGCAAATATGATTCTAGTGTATAAATTGTACCAATTAAGGAATAATAATAATAAATTCAGTTTCAACGCACTGAGAAGGCTACACAATGTTTAATTTGTCCAGACTAGTGTCCATGCTCAACCGCTATTCTGCATAGTCTCTCTCTGCATTAATTTGCTTAACATTAATTTTTTGCTAACTATCAATAGGTATAAAGCTTTATTATATAGAGTCTAAATGTGCACACATTTATCAGCATCTGTTTCTAATTACAGTACAATAACTCTTTTTCCAACTTGTAAAGTTCCACCTCAATAACTTTATCGCAGTAAATTACATAAATATAAAATTTCTTCCGGCGCCACATCCGGTATGCTATTGTTTTCAAGTTGCCTCGAACAATGACAATAACAATGGATGTAATGTACCCTAACGTACCCAGTAGGAAAAATGTAACTGCATTCACTAAATTGCAAAAAAAATAAAACTCTCAGCTTTCCAATGCCGAAGTAACACTGAAATTTTTGGACTGATCTTAATTTTTGAAAAAACGGTGTTGAGAGTTTTTTAAGAAAATTGTTTTTTGAAAATAAAAATTGAGTTTTCAGCAAAAAAAAAATTATTTAGCTATTTCTCCTACTGGGGACTTTCCACAATCAAATTTTTTATGGCTAGACAATAATAAATGGCTGCGTAATTATTTGACTTTATTAGATTGTATGTAATAACAACGGTTGACAGCTGAACTGCTATGTATATTTTAAACTTGTTAAGTTTCTTAAATAAATTTTTATATGTATTTCTTTCATAAAATTAACTTTTATTTGATGCAACACTATTGAAATTACAATATTAAATATATATCTATATACTTAAGACAGCAATGTACTTAAATTTGGTTTAGCTTCTTAACAAAATTAATAAAAAATTTCATTTAAAGTTATTTTATTTTTTATTAAATTAATATATTTTATTTCATAAAATAAATAATCAAAAATTTACAAAGCTGGAAACTCTGCTTAAAAATTATTTTCCATTGCAAACGTCTTAAATATCTTTGGTATAATACACATATTGCAGTAAATTGTTCATTTTTCAATTTATATTGCATAAATATTCTTATGCATATAGGTGGCAATCCTCCTCCCAAAAAATTTTCAACTGTAAGTTCTTTCGTGCTGAGTTTTACTGCTGGCGAGTGCATTCTAGCAGCCATTCTGAACGACATGTTACATGCACACCTCGAACTCACAGACATACACCTAAAAGTATGCTACCAACAATATGTGTGCAAGCGTGTGTGTGTTTTGAAGCTCATTGCAGACATGTGTTGACAGCAAAACTTTGCCGCAACAGCCCATTGCAACTGCACTTCAGCGCCGAAATGCTTGGCATTTACTATTTCCTCACTTGCTTTGGGTGTTGGTGTGCATGTGTATGTATATGAGCGTTCTTATAACTTGTTATTTTTGTTTTATTCCTTTTTCAGCTTTTTAAGTGAAACTGCAAACAATTCAAATTAAGCAGAAAATCAAAATAACACCAACAGCAGCAGTCAAACACTAACATAATATTACCCATAAAACAAAAGCACCAAACAACGGAAACAACAACAACAAGAACAGCAATACATCTATTTGTGTATGCAGCAGAAAAAAATAGTAGTGCCACAAGCAAAACAAAGCAAAACAAAAGCGCTCGCATAAGTTTTTGATGGCATTTAATTATGTGCACAAGGATGAATTATACTTGAAAAATTTCCGCAAGCCA
The DNA here is from genome assembly GCF_042242935.1 of Bactrocera oleae. NCBI lineage: Eukaryota > Metazoa > Arthropoda > Insecta > Diptera > Tephritidae > Bactrocera > Bactrocera oleae. The sequence continues at coordinate 86,345,837 of NC_091536.1, read as the reverse complement.
CCGAGCGAGTAGCACCAGTACCAGTACCAGCAGCTGGAGCAGTAACGCTGGCGAACGCAAAACTTGCACTGCAAGCGAGCCGTGGTGCCGGCGCGGTGCTCGGCGTGTTGTCTCGCTTCGTGCGTATGTGAGTTTTTCACTCTCCTCTCCTCTCCCATCAACACTCAATGTTGCTTTTCTGGCCGGGCGCCTTGAGTGCTCCTCTGCTGGCAGCCACTACTCCTTGCGCCATTGTTTTCCTAGCTTTTTGTTTTGCGTTATTGTTTGTTTTTGTTTTTGATTTTGTCCACACATATACATTAGTGTATATATGTATATACATATGTATGTGTGTGTTAATTTTTTGTATGCATCACTTCTGCTTCTATCAAGAGATTTCATTGAAAGTTTCTGTTTGTGTTCCTGCTCATGTGTATACTCGTGTGTCAACATATTCATATGCTACTCACCTACACACATACTAACAAACACACACAGATGCATACTCATATTTGTTCACATACATACACACTAAATAAATATTACTTTATTTTAGTTAATGCAACACTTTAAGTGGCAAGTAATTTATGTTATAATAAGCGTTGTGTGCACGGCAAATTTTCGTTATATTTATATGCATGCACACCCATACTTACATATTTAAGTGTATTTTCGCTTTAATGCAGTTGTTGGTGAAACTGAAGCATCAGAAGCTCTGGCATTGATTGCCTCGTGCTTAAAAGAAAAACATTAACTGTAAACAGTTTGCAAAGTAATGATTACTACTGTTTTTCTTGGAATTTTAATCATTCTTGTGCATAAAAAGTTTATGTAACTGAGCGCTAATACAGTTGCACAGTTAATTTAAACACAGAATCTTTTTTTAATATTTTTATATAAATATATATATTTAAAGTAGCCACATATCTGAAAATCGACTATTAATGAACATATTAAATAAATTGATATCGTGATATCGTTTGCAAAATACAGGTGCCGCGTAATGTTTGAAACTGTACTTCATTTTCAATAGTGGTGCCAATTACCAAAAATATTAAACTGTTATTTAAGAAAAATGCTTGGCTAAATATTTTGAAACAACATTAGAAATTTTTTTTTTTAATTTTGAACTTAATTTGAAATTATATAACAACTAATTTTTAAGAGCGCTGCCATGTATACAAATATTCAACACATTTTTTGTTATTTTAAAAAAAATTCCTAAAAATATATTACTCAAACAAGAAAACATATTAAACTTAAGTACGCTTAATTTTAATGGGGTTATTATTTATAAATATATTTAATAAAAATTAAAAAAAAAACAGAAACACTTTTCATCACAATTTAGATACTAGCATAACATTTCAACGAAACTGAAAGGTTTTAAATATAAAGTTAAAATTAGGCTTGCCACCTAGAATTAAAATTATAAAGTCAGTAAAATGAGTGAATTTATAATGTTGTTGACCAACAACTATTTTAGAGAATATGCAGAATTTTGAGAGAAAAAACAGAGGTAATTATTTCTCTGGAGCCCAAGCAAGAATTTTTCAAAACTTTTATTTTTATAAAGACCAAAAAAATCTTTTATTTTTAAATTTTGGTCTTCATAAAACATTATGGACATGTAAATATGTACACCCATATGTAACAAAAGTGAACTGCGTGTGGTATGAGCAAACTGCACCGCTCAGTGTTCGACAGCGTACATTATTACCTCTGAGGCCACTTTGATTTCGCATCCATTAACAAGCGCTTTGCTGCCGAGTAATTGCGAACACTTACTTACAACAACACTCAACAGCCACAAATGCAATCTTCACTTTTCCTATCACTTTAGAAAATTTCTGTCAAACCACCGCTATCAGCATAACAGTATTAAATACGGAGATCAACACCCCTCCCTCCACCGCACTTTTCCACATATGTTCTGGTAAAAGTTTTTACTTTGAAGTCAAAAGTAAAAGGAGTAACTTTATTACAACTTCATACTTTTTTTTGCAAAAATTAAAAAAAAACACCAACAACAACCAAAAGTGAACTTTTTGAAAATGTTGACGTTTTTTGCGAAGCTGATTTCACACAATTAGCCAAGGCATTAGCACATGCTAACACACATATGTAACCTCGTACACACACTCCTGCCTGCATTCCATCTCTGTCCTAGGTATATGTATATATTCTGGGCACACACACATATCACTTAATGACAGCGCAGTTTCATGTGCGCCGGGTATCTATTGCACATGTCAGCTTTTGGCTTTTTTGCGCTCTTTTGGATAGAGTCAACTCTTTGGCAATTTAGACGTTAATTATTTCTGCACAAAACGTAATGACTGCGGCAGTGTTAGCGTTGCGCCGTAAAGTGGTTGAGATTAAAAAGTTGAAGCGTAAAAATTTAATGGATTTTTAACTCAAAGCAAAAGTTTAAACGCTTTGTAGCTGCGCTGTTAAAGCAGGTACTCATATGGCAGCGCTATGTCAAAGTTTCAAAAGTTAAAAAATGCACCTAAGCGCTATTTGAAACAAAAAAAATTATAAAGTCAACAAACAGAAATATACACTATATTTTTTAGAAGTATGAATTAATGATGATGGAGGGACGAGCGACGTAGACTACACTACGACTACTTTCAGACATACCTTTTTTTGATCACGCGATCTGTCAAGCGCCAAAGATATCTGACAGCAGCACAAAAGCAAAGAGAGTTTAAGCCGATAATTTTTGAAACCAAAAAAATAATAATATTGAAATCTACCCCTTATTTCGTAGTAGAAGTGTAGTGTCTAAAAAGTCAGTTAGTAAAAATTAATAGCATAGTGAAGAGCCGTAGCCTCTTTCGTATAATTAGTGAACTCAAACATGGTTTGCCTGACACTATAACTATAAGTTAAGTAAGTTTAACGCGAAGCGGCTCCAAATTCAATTAAAATTATCAGTTCTTAGAGGTTTCCGATTTTCGTTTGGCCAAGATAAATAACCTCTTTATGGAGTCAAATTAGTAACATAAAAAGTTAATACATAGCCCAGAGTGTTAATGTTTTACTTTGCTGCTTTTCTTTTTCAGAACCACGCAGATTTTTCAGCATCGGCAGGTAACGTTTTTTTTTCTCCTCAGCGGGAACAAAGCTTTAGTGTAGCTTTCATGATTAATTTTTGTGCTTTGCTTCATTGCCAAGTACTGCTCATCTTTAATTGGAGGGAGAACATAAGCACTTCTATTGATTCGTAGCATTTAATCTGAGGCAGGATCTCTTTGGAGCCACAAAGCTAACATCTTACACGAAGAATTGACAGAAACAAGAAAGCACGATAACTTTGGCTGCACCGAAACTATATATAATAACCTACAACTGCGCATTTCTTATAACATTAAAAATCATAAAATGATCTTTATCTTGAATTTGATAGGATTTATGTAGCAGCAGAATTTTATAGTGGTCAGATCTGAAAATAATATTTTGTAGCGCAAATTCAATTCATTAAAATACATTCGCTTTCTTAATAACTAAATTGGAGACATATGCTAAGCTTAAGCAGACTACCAGTAGAAATAACGTCACAAAAATTATAGATATTTTCTAAAATATAATCACCGCCAGCTATTCTCAACGTATTATAAAAATCATTATTAATAAATCTTCTATTTCCACCGCCACCACCACCAAACATACATACATATATTTAAACTTGGCACGTTAAGCGCATGACCAGGAGACTACTCAACTTGCCTTACGCCCACTCTTTAAAAATATTTTTCTCAAATTCATGTTGTTGTTGTTGGTGTGTTGCGGGTCCGTTCCGGTTATGTAAACCCGACTGTCGTGGGAACGACAAAAATTCATATTTTTCCCTGCTAAATATTTTTCTGCCACACAAAGAATGTACTCGTATGCATATTTTATGTGTAAAAAAAAGTCACAAAAATCCATTAAACATTTACGCAATCAATCCTGCACATGTGTATGTATGTGTGCACACAGCCCCGCCCAACTACTTAACTTGACCACTTGGGTCAAGCCAGACTTACGAAATCGTACACATTTCCCCCCCACAACTTAAGCGGAAAAAATGTATATGCATGTGCTCGCATGAATTTTCCAGGCGCCACAAGTCATAGAGCAATCAGCACTTGACACAAACCAGGCACTCCATATACTACCAAATATACATATGTATGTATTTGTGCGTGTTAGCCCCACTCATACTGACACAGGCAATGCTCCTCTCCTCCAGCGCACGGTTAATGCTAATGACCGGCAATGAGCCCGAAATAAGTGTTCGCTAAATTAGAACTGAGCACCCAATAATGGACGCACAAACAATACTTGTAGCAACAACAACGGCAACAGCAAGCGGCAGTAAAATATATTCATGCGAGTATATAAAGAAAAACGTGAAAAATCGATAAATTGCCGAGGGAAAGTGGTTTTAGTCATTAGTTTTTTCTTTATTTTATTATTGTTGCTGATATTGTTAATGTTTCTGGTCTGTTTGGTCTGCTGGTTTTCGGCGTTGCAGCTGTCATTGTTTTGGTTTCGACTCAATTTATTTAGCTTGGCCAAAAACTGTTGTGGATTTATGTGCTCACCCTCTAGGAAAATCTGATAGAGCGAACTGAGACAATTAGTTGTTTCCATTTTAATTAACAGAAATGACAAAAGAAAAAACAAATACAAACTTCACGCTTTTCTTAAAAAGCTTTCACAGACTTTTACACCAATATTAGAAAGCTTTCATTTTCCATGGTGAGACAAACAAAATCAAAATCAAAAATCAAAACTTGCGCTTGTTCCGGGAAAGCTTTTCAATTTTTTGAACCTAAATAATCTCAAAAATATAGGGAATCTTTTGATTTGAAACTTCTTATTTTTTTTTCTATAACTTTATTTATTCAACTAATTTTGGGCAAACCACTTTCGAACTTTTGTTTCAAAAGCTCAAATAATGCCCTCCGTGTCGCAAATACTTTGGTTGATTTTTTAAAATGCAGAGTTTGAGAATATAAATGATACAAAAAGCGCAACAAAAGAAACAGTACCTCAATCGTATTTTACGACTGAATTCTTAGTAGCAATCAATTGTTGAATGAGAACGCACTTTTAAGCTTTCTTACTAAAAGCTCAACGTGTGTTTTCTGTTCGAGCTTGATTTGCTCACAAAATGTTCCCAAACAAATAATGATTTCTATATTTTCCAAAATTAAAGCTAAAATGCTTGATAAAAATATCAAACCCTATAATCAAAAAAAAAACCGCGAAGCTCTTTTTCTAATTAAAATCCTGAAAAGTGTACTGTGAGGCTTTCTACACGTTTCTAAATAGTAAGAGCTTAATATATGCTTTTAACTCCAAATACAACTTTAGGAAGTTTAATACAATTTTGCTATCTGGATTTCCCAACTAAAATAAAATAATAAGGAATTTCTACAGTGAAAACGTTTGCGGTCAGATGTCGACGACCTCTCTTTATCGTAAGAAAATATACGAGTATTACAGAATTTTACAGAACTGAAGGCGTAATTTTCCTGTGAGATATATGACATTCGTTAATATTCGGACGAAAGATTGTGTACACTCGAGGATATAATTTGCGTAGGTTTAAATACTGCTTTTAGATTTTAATCCATACAAACTCATATTCAAAATGTAAACCAGGTTACCGTTATCCATATTCGCATGCGAACATTTCCACCAAGGCTAAAGCACATATCCGTACATAACGCTAATGCGCAACAGGAAGTAAAAATAAGAGCGCATGAAAACAATACCGAACAAAAAAACAAAACAAAAAAACCAAAACAACAAATGCATATCAACTAGAATATCGCAAAATGGAAATGAATCATTACTGTTATACGCCACTTAAAAACATGGACCGAAATAACAAATTTGGCAGAAAAAGCTAGCGAACAAAACCACCAAGCGACCTTGTACAAATATGGCATAAGCATGTATAAAGCTCAGCTGGTGAGCAGCAAAGCGCGACGCACAAAAGGTCAATGTATGGCGTAAAAGTTTGTTAGAGAGCAAACGATTTGATTAATGGAAAAATGCTGCGGTTAATTAGTTGGGGCAATATACACAAATGTCTGTTTATGCGGATGTGTTCCCTGGTCACAAAGACACTTGGACAAAAACATAAAAAGAAATCTTGGGGGTGTTTGCTTGGTAGGATTTAGTAGAAAAACCACAAGCAACAAGCTAAATTAGTTGCACACCACGCAGGATATGTAAAGGATATGTCCAGTAAGTAGCTACGACAAACATTTTCTTTTCTAACGCGCGTGGTGTAGAACTTTATTGCGGTCAAGTCCCTTAGGCATACTACGATAATGGCGATATATGACAGAACGCATTTTTCCATACATACGAAATTAATGAAATAGTGAACTTCAGGTCTTCCCATTGATTTATTTCAATGAAAATAATATTCACTCGGGGATTATTGAAAAAATAGGAATTTTGATATTCAAACACTTATACTTCACTAGAAAACCGGAACCTGGTTATTCTAGTACTCATAAGTGAACAGAATGCTTGACATAAACAACCACAAACCAACTGTTATTTGAAACAGTCTTGTTCCATTTTCTTCGACCTTACCATTGATGAAATTAAAACTGACGGTACACCGATTTCTAGTCACTCGTATAACTTACTTCGTTATGGCAATTGAAAGAGCATTGGCTATAAATTTCCACTGGAATTGTCTGTCAGAAAAGACTTTGTTTCTGTATATCTACAAAAATTTTTGGAAACTTTAGTCAAAGTTGATTTTACAATTTCCTTAATCAGCATACCATAAGCTACGGAACAACCGACAAGAAGAAACTAGCAAGAAGGGCGCCTTTGATTCGCATACATCGGAGTGTGAACATGCAGGATTGCATTCTAGCACTACAGCTATGGACCTTGCGTGCACTTAGCAGGTGTTGATCGACGACTAACTACTGCGCCACTGCGAGCACCTTCTGACCTAAAATAAAAGCAGAAAAGCAAGAGATCTACTGAACTACTTGGTACTTGGTCATGTGGTATAACTAAAAATCTCGCCGTAAGCAAATTTTCTAAATTGTATGGAAGAAAGTGTGGCGGAAACATAGGTACTTTCTCCTGCATTGTCCAGCTTTTAGAAGGCTAAGATTGAAATATCACGGCAGTCATAGTACTTTCTCAAAGCGCTTTGTCAACTAATGAGGGTCATTACGATCGATTGGGACAAAATGGAACTCAATATTCTATAGATATTTTTTAAAGATAATTATCGCGAGTCAAAAAGTATGCCCCGTGATAAATAAACCTCACTGAATGATTTGCAGAACACCTAACAGACAACACATGAGTTTCATAAAAGCAGCGATCCATAATTAAGCCCACTAAAATCGAATACTTAGTAAGAATTAAGTTAATAACACATGCAATTTAAAAACTTAAATAAGAAAATTCAAATATTCAAAAAGTTCCTATTAAGCACAACAAGAACAAAAAAATACACCGAAACTAATCAGAATTTCATATGAATGTATAAAATCTTCGACCATCTAAAAACTTTTTCAAACACGCCGCTATTAATAACAATTTTACAACAACTGCATACCATTACCGATTAAATGAAAATTTATTCAAAATTTCATAAAACTTAGAAACCAAAAAGCTTTGCGGCAAAGTAACCATGAACACTTAAAACTGTTTGCATAATCCAAAAACTCGATGTGGAAAACTAATTTGCTTGGCCAAACACAAAACAAAAGGGAAAGACGAAACGTCTGCCGAACACATACACATACACCCGCATACATATACATTTACATGTAAATGTGTGCGAGGTTTTTTGCAAGTATTATGAAGTTCCAAAAACTGTATTGGCAGCAATGAACCAATGAACTGATGCGGCAGAGAAGGAACGAAGCAATGAAGAACTTCTGCTGTTTGTGTGAAATTGGAAAAGTTCCGATATTCATATTTTCAAAGCCAACAAACGCAACGTGCAAAGTGCTGAGTAGGATTAGTAGCAGCAACAACAAATGTAGTGATATTGTATGAGTGACTCATCAAACAGCTAGCTTACGGTGGCAAAGATATTGTGGCTGCATGCCATCAATACATAGGCAAACCAATCAATGAGCGCAGTGTTGAGAGAAATGGCCGTAGGGAATATGATGAAAAGTGAACGTGTTTTCCTATGTGTGAGTGATTGATGTTTTGCCACTGGCGCCACACATGCACATACACACACACACACACGCACAAGCATATGGAGACTGCAATGATTGCTGCAAAATCACAGCACAATCACACTTGCACAAACCCAAACACCAAAATTGAAAGCACTTACACTAGTTCTTTTCAAATGCATATATATATGTATGTAGTATGGGCACAGATTCATAAGTATTTTTAATATTTTGTAGCTTGTCTACACAGATTATGTAGACAATCTAATTGCTTTGCAAATGCAAATCACTTAAGAATTCATTTTTCGTTTATTTGTTTTTAACTGAAAATAGTAAAGCAGAAAACTATAATTCGCTTGAATGCCTGTATGTGTTTGTGTGTGAGAGTGTATGTTTGTGTTTGTGAAAATTTCAATGCATTCTGATTTCTTTTAAGTTCTGTAAGTGCAGATATTAGAAGTGTATACAAATTGGAAAAACATCAATTAGAGCTGCTAAAGTATACTTCGGAGCTTCTTAACATTTGAGTGTATGTGCGTATGTGCATTTGTAAACTTAAATATGTGTAAGCCCACTTGTTGGCATAGATGAATTGCTTAAACTGCTAAGAGTATTTTCTTTTTGAAAATTGATGGCACTGTCTGTTAAATAATTATACGTAGAAGAAAATAAGAACAACCAAAAAAGCTGTACAATGCTTTTGCGTAACCTTTTTGATGACTTCCTTTATTTACTCAGTAACTCACTTATCTTAGGTATTTATTATTACTTTTTTTTCTGCTTACGAGCATATACGAGTGTACTTACTAATTTACATACTAAATTACTATTATTTTAGCTCTTTATTGGGTCTCAAACTATATTCGTGGAGTTTCATTTTTTTATCTGAATGTTAATTTTAGAAAAACATTTACAGTAGTATTATACAAACTATCTCTCTTCTGATCTAAATTTCCAATTTATGAATTTCATTCCAAAAGAACTTTGCCCAGCTTGGCGGCCAAAAATGTAGCGTTTGTAGCGTTAAAAAAGCAGTTCTTAAACGCAAAATCGTCTATCAACGTCATTAAACTTCGATTCATATGACTCCAACAGATTCTACAAGCTATTCTTGTGTTTGGCATCAATCTTCATCGACTACTGCTTTAAGTTCCTCATCCTCAAATTTTTTTTGGGAGCCCTGTAAGTTCTTTATCTTCCAATCCGAAATCACTACTTTCAAATCCTGTCAGCCACTTTTGGTACGCTCATCCAGAAAATTTTCATCATAAAATTTCACCCCAAAACGACGACTTTCGTCTGAGCTTTACTCCATTTTAAAGTAATGAATGAGAACTCCCCGCAAAAAAACACGTTTTCAAGTATGTAGTTTGACGAATATAATTATGGATCCACCACATTTAATGTCAGCCTTCTGACCAAAAGTTAGATTACTTTCTTACCCAATAGTGCTATTCTAGACTCTTTAAATACCAGCGAATCCCGAAAGCATATGGCCTATGTGAAGATGAAGACAGGTAATAAGAGAATTTACATTCTGCAGACCTTAAATTTTTTTACGACATAAGTCCCGTTAAACTACTGGTTATTGCAGACGGTTTTGGCTACATATGTAGCTGACTCATTCCAAGGTCGAAACAATTCTCAGACTTATTAACACCCAGCGATCTCTTGCTACATTATTGACGCTACTTGTAAATCCAATGAGTTGAAGCGGCGGTCATATTGTAATTACACCCAATTACACGATAAAGTTGCGCATAACCACAATCACAGGGTCAATTGGATGCGATTTTCGCGTTAACAGGTGCTTTCAAGTACGTGCCACGCTTCCGTCGCAGTAGCGCCCCTGACGTACTTCAAGTGCCATCAAACACTTCGGCTGCAACGGCCATTACAAAGCCATGATGACTGTCACGGAGCCAACTTGTGCGCCGCCAGAGCTCAATTAAACCGAATGGATAGGGTGATATGCAGCCAAGTAGTACAAGTAGTGGTGGTTGAGAAAATGCGCTTGAAGTGATTGCTCAAATCAAGTGACTAAGCGGCGCTGTTGAGGGCTAATTATAAAAAACCAAGACGATACGCAGATTGCAGAAATCAAGGCTTCGAATGCAAATTTCAATGATTTTCTGTATATATAAGTTTATATACTTATTGTATTTACATAGTTACTTAACTACATAATGGATGTTCTTATTTTCTTACTAACATACTTAATTACTTAATAAATTACTTAATTATTTTTTTTTAGTTACCTAATTACTTATTTAAATACTCTTTTACTTACGTAACTACATACGTATTTCTTAATTATTACTTAATTAATTATATACTTATGAAGTTATTGTCTTACTCAATTATGTATTTTTTCACTTACGTAATTACTTTCATACTTACGTAATTATTTACTTAGCTAATTAATGATTTAGAATTCTACTTACTACATAATTGCTTCTTAAGCATTACCTAAAGTAAGTAGCTTACTTAATTGTATATTTAGTTACTTATTTACTTAGTAGCTCTGTACTGTGCAAATCAATAAGTGGGTTATTAAGCAAGTATTCAACTAAGTGTTAAGATAATAACTAAGTAAGTAGAAATTTGAACAATTAAGTAAATCAGTAAGTATGTAAATAATTAACTTATTACATACTTAAATACTTATATAATAACTTAGTTACATACTCACATACTACATTTTCAGTCGTTGAAGGTATTATGTTGTCAATTGGCTATTTTGCAAATTAAATTTTACACCCGAGCATTAGTTTGCGGTTAACGCTCACATACATATATACATATATACTTAAACATAATTTTACATTGTTTAATAAAGCGGTCATCGCGCGTGATTGCTTGATAATGTTAGATAAACCACAAATGTCTTCGGACAATGGCGTGTATGATTCCAAAACAGTTTGGAGTATATATGACATAAATTTATATTAATACTTATATACACATTAATTATTTCGCAAGCAAATTATACCCCGTACTAGGTATATTAAGTTTGCCACAATGTTTGCAGCAGCCAAAAGGTAACGTCATCCTATAAAGTGTATTTATAAATTAGCAGCGTGACGAGCTGAGCTGATTTAGCTAAGTCGCTCCATCTGTCTGTATATATGCAAACTAGTCCATCAGTTTTTGAGATATCGATCTGGAATTTTGCACCCGCCCTTTTCTTATCAAGTAGATGCTGATTTGTTGTCACGGTTAAGATCGAAACAAAGTGTTTGTATGAGCAATTTTATTATTTCACGAGCTTCGGTGCTACCGAAGTTAACTTTTTGTTTTTTGGTTTTGCAACTACACCCTGATGTTTTAGTTTTTGCCCTGAAAAATATTATCCACCGTAAAAGAGCTCTTTATTTTCAGTTTAAGCCCTGTCTACTTTTCACATGTATTTAGCATGAGATTTTTTGATATTCTGCATAAGCCAAGTAAACCTACAACTTTGCAATACTAATATACTAATATAAATTTTAGCGCTCTATAAATGGGTCTTAATATTATTTTTCATAGAAACATTACTTTAAAAGTTAAATACAGTTAAACATATATTGTATTGTATATCAAATGTATAGAACGTTCATTGAAGTGCCGTATACATTATGTGTTTCTCATACGCCATGGTGTACTGTATGTACGTGTGTGGTTGTATTTATGGAAATAATTATTTTGTATAATTTTAATTAAATACAATCTATATATACGTCTATGGACGTCTATGTTGCCATGCATATATTTTCTGCTTATCCAAGTAAATAATGTTAAATGTATTTGAGTAACGACTAACCGACTTTCCGATTGATTATATCATTCTAGGTAGCACATTTACACGTTTACTCGTTCATTTAGTTAGTTTATAGAGACAGATATGCAAACACACAAGCACACATATGTGTTGTTACACTAATTCCCTTAGAAATGCTTTATATATTGTAAGTATCATTTGATTTAAATAGGAGCTTTGAGCAAAATTTCAAAACAAACATTATTATAATTATAATGCGGCATAAATTGCAAGCATTTACTAGAAATACACACATACATGCATATATACAACTTTTTTTTTTACTGCCTCATATATTAGTCGTGCTCTGTTAATATAGCACGAACCGAATGCATAATTTATATATGTATGCATGTAAAATATATGAGCATTAAGTGATTACTAATAGCAAAGTGAATACACATATTTATAAATATTTATAAGTGTATATATGTATTGTATATTTATGCAAAATACTGTTATTTATGGTGAAGTATATATGTATAAAAACGATAAAACTCATAATACGTAATTACAAATACTCGTACATATATATATACAATCAAGTATATACATGTATAGAAGCAGTAGTTATATAGGCCAGATATGTATACACAGGTAGGTGTGTGGACTGTGATTTGTTTCTGGGGCAATTGCACCCAGCAGACCAAATTAACTGCAATACACTTTGCCTAATGACACAGAATGTTTTAAAGTATGTGTATTTAGTATTTTAAGCTGGTGAATAAACTACATTTTTTAAAGTATTAAACGTCATAATTTTTCACTTGAAAACACTTGGGCAAATAAAACACATACGAAGGGAAGGATAATTACAGACCATATGGCTTAAAATAAAACGTTAGTGGATTTTCACTTGTTAAAACATTGAGAATCATTAATAAGTTATAATCATTTAAAGTGGTAAGAAAGTGTAGAGTTGAAAATGTTATCTAGCAAGATATGCCATCTGTTTAAAAATTTTAAGAAAAATATTTTTTATATAAAATTTAAAAATGGTAAGAAAATTTTCAGTTGAAAATATTGTTGAAGAAGGTTGCCACTTAAAAATTAAAAAACAAAAAGTTACACAAGTGGTAAGAAAGGTTTTAATTGAAAATATGACTAAGCAAGGTTGCCACCTGTTTAAAATATTTAGAAAAATATTTTATAACATAAATAAACTTTAAACACTTATACAATTAAATAGTGGTAAGCTTAAAATATTGTGGAGCAAGGTTGCCACCTGTTCGAACATTTTGTTAAAAAAGTTTATTAGATAGAAAAACACTACAAAGTGAGCATCAAAGTGAGGAGTTAATATTTTATGAGTTATATTACAAAATTACAATTTTTAGGCCTCATCTTATTTCCAGTAAAAAATATTAAGAACCTAATTTCAACAAAAACCATTTACACTTATATTAAAATTTACAGCCTAAAAATATGTCACGTGTAATTGAAAACTTATCAATGCAATCCAACTGCTCATATAATTGCAATAATTATTATATATTTTTATACCCTTAAATCTCTTTTGTTATGATATACTTGTATATATAAAAACTATTTAAAGAATGTCATACTTTGAAACATGAGTCATACTACTATATTTAACTATGCGCTTAATTATAAGCAATGTTTTTTCATTTAAATTTTTATTAAAAAAAACTAACGTTATGAAATCATATTAGAAAATTATTCTGACATTTACGAGACGACGAGATATGAAATGATCTCAGAAGGACAGCATTTTAGACTAACTTGCAATATAAAAACCAAGAACACATTTTAATGTTATGGTTCTTGCTTGAATACACAATTCACAAATAATAAATAGCAATAAGAAAAAAATTAGCGCGAATATATAGATTATGCGCCTTTATACTTACAGAATACATAATACAGAAACATAAACGTATAGCACAACGAAGTAATTGATATCCATGAAATTGGCCAACCCACTACAATTAAATCGCAAAAAGTCAATTTATAGACTTGCCTCTTCTGAATGACTTATATTATTTGTTGAAAATTTGCAATTTTTTACAGGCCTCTTCATATGTCCTACAAAATTCATAATTGATTAAGAAATAACAAGTAGTTGTAATCATTGAGCCTATAATAATACTTGTATGTCTATTCAAAGTCAATTACAGGTTTGCCTAAATATATTTGTGATCCTCAAAGTATGCTATGAAAATCCCCAAAACATTTTGTCAACAAAAATAAAACATTTATTGTAAATTACTATGTGTGCTTGCAACTGGTCAAAGCATTCATCATAGTCCACAACAACAGCATACACACATACATCCACACACGCAACTGGTCGCTCTACTGAGCTGCAACAACAACATATGTTGCACGATACTTGTAGTTTCTAACTAAACTAAGCACTAACTAAATTGTGCAGCTGTGACAGCATAATAATAGTATTTCCAAATAAAATTGTTAAAGTGAGAGAACTATCAATAAAAGAAAAAAGTATAAATAATTTTGATGATATTAATCCGATGATAGTGCAAGTGATGCTTCTTTTAATAGGTATATACGTGTTTGTTACATAATACTCGTACAGAGTTAAAAATTTAATTTATGACAAAAACGTACATTGCTAGCAATGAATTGCTTAAAATGTAAAGGCTACTCAATTTTACCTGAGTAGACAGTTTTCAAAGATAAAATTTTTGGCAAATATAATATTTGTAAAAATATTTACTTTGGTATAAAAGCACAAAGTTTTTTATAAAATCGGCCTACTTCGTTGCATAATAATTTGATTAGAGATTTAGGCAATAACTTGGCTGCTTCTTACAATTATATGAAAAATTAGATGTTTTCGAGTGTCTTAATAATATAATTTGTAGGTGTGTGTCTTAGATATTAGCTTTTTTATATTACATGCGTCTAAATGTAGGCAACGTTTTAATATCTTTAAAATTTTCAATCTATTGTCATAATGAAACCATTATCTCTAATAAGATGGGGTAAAGCATTTAAACTGTAAAGCTAATAGCCGTGATTATCCACGATAAAATAGCTTTGAGATAAACTACACGTAGCCTAAATAATTCCACATTTTTAGGATACAGAAGAAATATAAGTTTTTTTTATGACTATACTACACTTTGTCAAACCCAAACTGTGTTATCCAAAGCCCTGCTCAGCTCATTTTCTAAAAAAAGTCAGTTTGTTCTCAAAGCGATTGAAGCAAAAAAATGTAATGGAATATCAATAAGTTCTGATGATATGCTATATAATATGAAGTTCCAGGCGCACACAAACAACCCTACAATCTAATACATAACCAAAATATCCAACAGAAAAAAACATATTGTTGTCCCACCAATGGACTTAAGGTCAATTGACCTAAATATGAATGCAAATTTTTTAGCACAAATATACAAATGAAATGCAAATTTTTAGTCGCTAAAAGTAGAAAGTTGTCAATCTGAATATGACTATAAGGAAGTGGGTATAGTGGGAATACAACTTTATCATAATTGGCAGTACTTTGAAAAGTTATATATTATTAGCAATATGCAATACTGAAAACTACAATTGCAGTAAATAATTTCAAACTTAAGGATTTATAACCACTTGTGAATATAAATGATATTTTTTTGCATGTATATCGCATGTACATATATTTGAGAGCATTCTACGAAATTTTTAAGTTAGCCCGCAAATAATTTAGGAGATATGATAACTCAATATTGTATATTCGGCACTAAAAGCTTAAATGCGAAACGTTGTTCTTAGAGTCGGTGGAAAAAATTTCACCAAAACGACTAAACCGTAGACTTGAAATTTTCTTATGATTTCCCTGCCATTTTATTAAAAAATCGAGTTTTTTACTAGTTCTGCGATCATTACCAGTATTCATCTATAGTTATTGCAATTTTTTTGATTTTGGATACGGGATCAATAGAACCCAAAATTTTTCAAAATGAATTATTGTTGCAGCAATCGTTAGTAAACAATTTGTACACAATTCCATACCATTCTCAAACAAACTCACAAAAACGTATTACAAAGGGGAAAATTCGATACACTCATGTGACAATATGACACAAGCTTGACTTATTAGCATTGTAAAAGCTATGCGACTTGGATACTATATAAGCACAACGCCTAATTGTAGGCAAAATTCCTTTCAAGCTTCATGCATAAGAACTAGCAATTGAGGTTTTAGTAAATTACAGTTAATTTCTTAGTGCTCATATTTTTTAACATACCCTCCTATACTCATGCTGCATCCAAATAAAAGGTGTAATGCATATTAGCAGCACTACAATTGCGGTAGTTGACAATGTCACCAAAAAGACAAACAGACACACAAACTCACCCGCAAAAGCATTTAATTAAATGCAAGTTTGTAGGTATGCACTCAACAGATATAAATATGTATATGTATGCATGTATGTGTATGCAAATATAAATTAAGTACATGAATTTTCACGTTAAGCATTTAATGCCTACGCATTTGTGGTTGAATATAAATTTCAATTAAGCCATCTAAAACTAGCATGTGTATAGACCGATAGGAGAGAGTTATGCATCCACAATACACCAGACTTTTCCGATCACCACCCTTCTCTCTCTCTCACCATGCCATCACACCTGCTGTGCGCAACAAATATGCGGTGCTGTTGCTGTATTATTCAGACCACTCGGTCGCTTCCATTAATAGAATCTAATTGGTTTTCAATAAATTTCGAATTTCTCAAATCGAAAGCGATAAATTTTGTAAATTGAAAAAAATCGTAATAGCAAAATTCTATCAGGGAAAATTGCGCGTAATTAAAATGTATTCATTAGAATTTGTAATAAAATATTATGACAGCTGTTAAATGTATAATAAATATATATATATATAAATATATACATATATAAATATTCAAAAACGTATTCATTGAAAAAAATTTGATTCGAATCTTTCGTAAAACTATTGAAATGGATTATGATTTGTAAGCAAAAAATTTACAAATAAATTAGCAGCGAAAGTAATTGGAGCGCTTCGTTGCCAATTTTTACTTTCACTTTACGATTAAAATTCCATGGGTATATAAATATGATAATTTCAAGGAAATTTTAATGATTAGCTTGAATAACAAAATATACTAATTTATAATTTTGTTTTTGATTGCTCTAAAGCCGTAAAATAATTTTACTAACTTTATTTAACGCCATTAAAATAAACTTTTATAATAACTGCTTGAGACTCACCAAACTTTGGATACTAGCGAATCGAACGCTCAACACTTTTTAAAGATACCTACTCTCACTCCCTTTCTCTGAACAATATTTTGTCTTGAAGTGTACATTTTTAGAGAAGAGACTTTGTGTACAGAGAATAGAGTTCAATCATAACCGTGGAGAAGTGATAAATTATCTACTGTTCCACTAAATATATACTGCTCTCTTGCCGTCACCCGTATATCTAACACAAGGTCTAACTTGCTATACTCTAGTACAAACTCTAGTCACAAACTTTCCATTCTTAAATTCTATCCCCCTCTTCGTAGCTAAAATGTAAATGTGTGTGTGTTCTTTTCGAAAATATTACTTTCAATAATAAAGACCAAACATGCCACGTAAACCACAATTCATACACACTATGCTCAGTCTCACCAAATAAATGAGGAAAAATATTCGATAGCAGAAAACTATAAAAGTGTACTCAAATAAAATTCGATGAATAAATACAAGTAATATATATGTATATATATATATTTATATATATGTTTATACATATATAATATAATAATATTATAAATTGGATTTTAGCAAAGCCACGAAAAAAACGGAATACGCCATCGTCAGCTTGAGTTGGCAAACAAACCCAGTAGGAAATTGACAGCTGAATAAAAAAAAATCATAAGAAATTAAATATTTATTAATTT
This sequence comes from Bactrocera oleae, assembly GCF_042242935.1. Lineage (NCBI taxonomy): Eukaryota > Metazoa > Arthropoda > Insecta > Diptera > Tephritidae > Bactrocera > Bactrocera oleae. Next base: position 86,327,991 of record NC_091536.1, on the reverse strand, counting down.
TTTAAAATATTTGTATAAATTAACCAACAAAATTAAAACTAAATCTAAAATTAAAATTAAAAAACTACGAATGAAATAAAAATTAAAATAATATTACAATTAAAAATAAAACTAAAAGTAAAATTTCAATTTAAATTTAAAAAAATTAATAGTTAGAGTTAGAGCTAGAGCGGCCTACAACACTTTATTAAAGTGCCTACTCTCACTCTCTTTCTCTAAACAAGATTTTGTCTTGAAAATCAAAAACAAAATTAAAATCAAAAAACTAATTAAAAATTGTTATAACGAACTTTTCGAGTGAAAAATTTGTATAGATTATAATTATTAAAATGTATATTATTTTTATTAATTTTGATAAGTCTAGTATGTGAAATAAATATATAAAAATAATTTTAAATGTGTTTTCGTTAATTTTTCTCAACAGCTTTTACGTTGAACTTCACTAGATTACAAATTTTACGCGTTCAAATGATTTTTATTGCTTGGATTAGAAGTGCTCGCGCCACCCGACAAGCCGTTTGTTGGCTTGCAACAGCGATTTTGAATAGAATTCATAGCAAAAACCACATCCGCAATCACTTGTAATTAAAATCAATTTTATTACTATCTATATGCCGCGCATATACACACATTTGCTTCCAGTTTGCAATATGTGTCAAAGAGTGGGATTGTATGCTGGTTGATTGCCTGGATATCAAAATTTATTAGGCGTTGTGAAATTGAACCAAAATAACAATTTAGAAAAACTGCTCTCAAATAAAGGCTAAATAAAATATTGCAGATTCTATTGGAATATCTAAAAATCATAAATATTATATAACAACAAAAAATTCTATAATATTTGAGAGTCACTTGTAAATATTCTCAATGTCTAGTTAAAAACTACTGGAAGCAGCTCATACTGCCAATTGAAAATTTTGTCGATGACTGCCATTCGTATTAGTTATAGTGACGAAAGTCCGATTAAGGAGAGCATAACAAACCATAGGTATAGACAGAAGCCCAATATCTTGAACTTGAACAGAAAATATATTAAAGCAATTGCTTAGCAAAAGTTAGGACTATTAAAGAAAAAAATCTACCATTATCATTTAATAAAAGTTCGTAAACTATCTATGTTAGACCAAGTCATATAATAAAGTAGTTTTTGTTTCGTCGATTCCGACTCAATAATTTTAATGTCAAAAACGCATCACACTATGTAAGAACATTTGTTGAAACTATCGATAAAAATAAAAGATACCGTCGAGTCCAAGCGTCAGTTAAGTTCTGTCAATTGCCCAGTTGGACGTAAAACCATATAGAATGATTTAAAGAATGATCGATACAAAAAGTGGTTTACACAATTCATTCCATTTGCAAATCGCTATAAATTAACTAACAAAATTAAAACTAAATCTAAAATTGTAATTAAAAAACTACGAACGAAATAAGAAGTAATAAAAATAAAATTAAAATAAAATAAATATTAAAATAATATTAAAATTAAAATTAAAATTATAACCAAAAGTAAAATTTCCATTTAAATTTAAATAAATAAATAAATAGAGTTAGAGCTAGAGCGGCCTACAACACTTTATTAAAGTGCCTATTCTCACTATCTTTCTCTAAACAAGATTTAGTGTTGACAAAACAAAACTAAAATTAAAATTAGCATTAAGATTTAAAATTTGAAATTAAAACTAAAATTAAAATTAAAATCAAAATCGCTGCCGAATCGCAGCAAATTGAATCCATTTCTGAAGCGGATGCTTACTGGTGTTGAATAATGGAGCACTTATAACAACATCAAGCAAAAACTATCGTTGCCGAGTCCCGGTGAGTCGGCACAAACGGTGGCAAAGCCAGAATTGACGGTCATGAAGATTTTGCTATGTGTTTGGTGATATTGCCAGGAAATGATTAACTGGCTCCAAGTGGTTACTACGTGTTCCTGTCTATCGCGAACAATAGTGCTGGTGAAAAATTGATCCAAGTCCCACTGCCAATATTTAACCAATAGGTACCAGGATTTTTATGAGAGTGACGTTATGTAACTTTTTTTTAAAGTGGCAAGAAGCTATCGAGCAAAGCGGATCATTCTAACTAGACACTAGACCTTTTATGAATTAGAATACAATAAAAACATCTTAGCTGCTTGGAAGCTCTCAATTCCCCTCATAAGAGATTTCAACCAAAGAATAACGATCATTGAGGAATATTTAGGCCCTACACCTACGAACAAACTTTTAGTAAAGTAAAATCTGAACACAAAAATATACGAAAATATATAAACTTTAATGATCATATTATGCATAAATTTAACGGTAAAAAATAATATCTTTACCACAAGCTATAATTTCAGCTAAAAGTCTGAAGAGCCCATCAAACGTGCTTTCCATCCTCTACGAAATTTCCACGAATGAAAAAATAAACAAAGCAGAAATAATTGAAACATAAACAGTTACACACAGCATATGAAAAAGTTTGCAACGCCCTGACGCCGACACAAAATTCCAACAATCACACGCACAGCTGCACACATTTACATCAGCGCTGAGTCCCTCGCAGATGGACAAAAATGAATATGCAAATTATGGTCAAGGGAATTTATATCACTTTTATGGCCTCAAAAAAGACATTAGGACACATTAACACGTAGGCAAATACACACACACACACATACATATGCCCACTGGCCAGTGGTGTCCGTGGATTATACTTAGACGACAGCACCTGGCGGTCTACAACTGCTTGTAGATATTGTATGCCGGGAGTGAGCATGTCATATGGTTCCTGATGCTCTGTACAGGGTGCGATATTAGCAGCTGCGACTAAATCAACATTTGCGCTCACGGCGACCGTTATATGCCCGCAATGCTCCTTATAAATATGTTAATTTGCCGTTACTCGGAAGAGACTGCCGGTGATTGTTTAATTTGTGTGTGTGTGTGTGCGTTTTTGTAGATCCGTAGGTATGTTTTGTGTATATGTGCTTGGTGGGTGATTTTATTTTATTATTAACATAAGAGCAGCTTAAAATTCAATTTGTGAACATAATTAAAAAAGAGTCTCATTTGAAATGCATGAAAATCTGTTCGTTGGGAAGTCAAATGCATGGCACTACACACAACACAGATAACACATATACAATGACAACTGATGCGCGCACTTTGTCGGTATTGAATATAATAAACTAAAAACAAAACTTTAATAAAGTGTCCGTTATTTGCCAAGATCATTTTTTTTTTTTGCAGACGCCCTCTGAAGATTTAGTATTTGCCTTTTAAAAAATTATCCAACGTAAAGAAGCACTTTATTTTCAATTTAAGCCATTCCAAATTATATTTCTGTATAAGTAAGTATACTTACAACTGTGAAAAAATTATTTTTCATAGAAACATTCCTTTAAAAGTTAAACGCAATTCATATTCTTACAAGTGACTTACAAATGCTGTGTTGCTCATACGACACGGTGTACCATACGTATATGAATACGCAGTCAGTTGATATGAAAGTTTAACTGCGTATTACTTTTAAATGAGAGATTTTATAAAAAAACAATTAACGAAAAAACTCTACTTGGGAAATAACGGACACCCTGAAGTATATACATATATGTACAAGTATATACTATGTATAATATTTATTTAATTAGCTGTAAGCGTATAAACAATAGCGAGATTTGCATTTTAAGCAGCTTAATTTAGAAGTTATTTTCTATTATTTGGTGACCGCAGTTGCACCATACAAATGACCACTGTGTCAGCGCTGACCGCAGCGTCGCTATCAGCGCAGCGACACATACCACATGTTGAGTTGCCAATTGCAGCAATCAAAATATTTCCATTAAGCGACGAGTAAAGCAGAAATTTTGTGTATTTATTCGCATACTATGCATATATTTATTTGGCAGTGGATGTATATGTGTGCGTGTGTGTGCACTTTCCGCTCATTTAGAAAACACAAGCGTTCGGGTGCTGCGCAGACATTTTAACTGCGGTAATATAATATTAAATAAAATATGAAATGACTCACACTACACACAAACATATATATATATATATATCTACCTACGGCACTCACAACAATGCCTGCTTGTTCAATTTTATTTATTCAAAATAAATGTATTTAATTTGGTATTGATTAATGTCACGTACACAATAAATATAATTGTTTTGTACTCATATACCGAAATGAATATTAAATAGCGTGATGCCACGGGCTAAGCAGGCGATTAAAAATTCATTAATGAAATTTAAAATGTCCGAATATATTCCGGTGACACTTTTGTAATTAAATTTAGCAAAATTTCACACAAACAAATATACGCATAATCAAATAACTGCTTATTATAACTGTAAAAGCGTTTACATTTATTGCATAGCAACAAAGCTTTCAAATTCGTGCGTGTGTGTAATGCACGTTGTTGTCGTTTGAGTAAACACCTTGATCCCCAAAAATGATGACTTCGCAAATTCAATAAATAAATAGATGTTGCGATTAGCAAAACAAATTTGATAGGCAGTTAGGAGAATGTTGCACACTCAACGACACAGCAATGTGCAAAAATTAAGCAATAAACTGTGCTAGATTACGGATGTTCACCCAAAACACATTGTAAAAGGGGGCGACTGTGAAATTTTCGGGGACATAACAAATAAATAATAATAATATATCAAATTATGCAATAGAATGGTAGTCCCATCAGTGTGACATATGGATTGAAATCTAGTCAAATTTAACTCAACCTTTTTCTATGATCGTGTGAAGTTTTATCTCCATATGAGGCGTAAGGTTTATCTGGCGTTTTTTACCTTAAAAAAAATGGAACAACGAGTTTGCTGAACATTTTGTGTTTCCAATGAAATCACGGCTACGGAATCTTTGAAAATGATGTAGATGTGATTTGGGTGACTACTTTATCACGAACACAAGTATTTCAGTGACACAAAACATTCGTCGCCATTTGTGAGCATCAGAGAGCTAGCAGAGGATCACAACCTCTTATTTTGTAAAAACGAAAAAGGACGTCGATTAGAGGTCGCAAAAGAGTTGCTTGACAACGTAGTAGAGAAACCTTCGATTAATCGAACGTATCATTACTAATAATGGGAAATGGGTTTAGGAATATGACATCAGAACTAATCAATGTCTATAAATCTAGCGAATGGCGCCCTAAAAATGAAACCGGAAAAACCAAAATTCGCTGAAGGCACTGGCACTGTCTCAATCGCCAATTTTGAAGGCGATAATAAAGATGTATACTAAAATAAGTGAAATGTATTTATTTTACAGTCTGGGTCAAATTTGATCAGATAGAATGTACTAAACATGAAATAATTATTCAATAATCCACCTCTAATTTCAACTATGTAACAAAGAAATAGTTTTATGAAGCTTTTTTAATGATCTAAAAGTCTATAAAGGTACTTAGCCTCAAAAGATCTAAAAAAAAATTTTGAGAAAAGCTGTGTTTTTTGAGAACATGCTTGAGAACTACTGACTTGAAAAACCTTCTTAAAATCCGATTACTCCAATACCTATAGCAGTATTGAAAATTTTCATAATAAATATGAGATTCTAAATAAGCATTCACTTTCCGAAGACTCCACGATCTTAAGAAACTATTTCTTCACACTTTGAAGAGATTTTAAGTTCTATATACCAGTAAACACTTTTGCATTCATAAAAATTAGAAAACCAACAGAAGTTAGGATCACTAGGATAGCAGATCTTGAATATATTTCAGGTTTTAGCTCTCTCTCTCTCTTTCACCGCTCTCATTATGGTGCAAATACCATCTTCCTTTTTTTACTCTTATTGTGGGTTTTTCAGCAATATACCCGCAAGTAGAGAGAGTAAAAAATAAAATATTACTGAACCGCTTCTGGACATCGAAATGAGCGGGAGGATAACTTTTGAAAGGTTCAAGTTCATAAATGTTCTTCATTTACATAAATGCACAATCCCTCTCTTTTCGATAGCATATTTCAGCAGACAATTTTCGCAAAAGGCGACTCGTAAGATTTACTTTACGAGTAATTTATTGGACCTTTAAAGTGTAAAGGCAGCCAAAAAAGAATTTTACGGTGAAAATTGTTGAACTTGATGGATCTGCGCGGGAGACATTTCGGCGGATCTTCTTAATATATAAGTATGTAAAATTAAATTTGATAGGGTATGGCTGCAGTTCACTCTCTAGGCAACAATTATGATCAGAAGAACCGTCTTAAGTGGAAAATGTCTTTATTTATTTATTTATTTATTTATTTAAATATATGTATATAAGTCTTTAGAAAATGAATTATGGCAAGAATGAAGAACTGCAACCCCGTTATGAGGGCAAATCATCAAGAAAATGTTAAAGAGCGAAAGATGGGGAAGTATCATTAGTAGTTTCTCAAGGCACCCTTTCCCACCAAAAAATTAAACCTGTACGTGAATCTGTTGCGACCTCTTCTGTAATTTTGAGTTATATCAGAAACTTTTTTCAAGTGTAGGAAAAAAGTCTTAGTAAAATTATTTGGAAGAATTTGAGTAGCTTTGCTTTTAAATTATCTGATTATCATTTCATAGCATACTTACATTTTAAATTAATATCAACAGAATTCTAAAATTTTACACAATATTAAAAGTCAACTGCACACACATACGAAAATTGATTAATTTCCTGTTTTAAACGAAATGCATTGAATTTAGTTTCAAACTCGCATATATCCATAATTAACCACAAGCTCTACCGTCCCCCACCGACTGCCAACTGCCGCTGAGATAAGCCAAACGATTCGGATTTTCGGCATTTATATATTTTTTAATTTTCCAGCATTTACGTCAATTGGCTGCACAAACTGGCGTGAATACATGCCAACCTGGTACAATAACGGTAATTATTAATAGAAAATAGTTTGAATTTATGGTAACCGAAATCGAACGTTAACCGTGCAATTGAAAGCGCAATTAAAATGCTATAAATGCGTTCAAGAGCCGAAAGCCAAAAGCCCGAAATGAAATTTCGAAATTTCAACTGCCAGCTGAAACAAATGCAAATATGTTTGAGTATTTGAAATAGCGGCAACAACAACAATGCCCGTTAGTGGAATAGCCAACTAATAGCCTAAAGTTAATCAGCTGCAAAATGTGCGGTAATGCGACAACGTCAAAAGTGGTTGTCATAAAATGGACATAATTTTGCGGCATCAATTCAATGTGGCACAGGCAAAGTCGCCAAGCAGATATCTGGATACCACATGCATATTTTGAAGAACCAAGCTGTGCATGTTTGTGCATTATCTGTACAATCGCCTGATATACTAATAAATAAATAAAATATTTGCTTTGATATGATGACATAAATAAGTGCAATGGTCTGAAAAAAAATTAGCGATCCCGAAAACATTATTTCAAAACCCTGAAACTTAAAATGTTTCATATTAACTGATAATTAGCTGGTAAAATTTTTCCAGGTTTTAAAATTGAGCTTAGAACAACTGCTTAATTTCAACGTCGACCTTAAAAAATTTAACACTTCCAGTTTTAATAATATTATTTAACAGCACAAAAATTTCGAAATACCGAAAATGTCGAAATTAAAACTTTTTTAGATTTTAAAAATTCCAGCTCTACAATCGTTTACTATATTCTCCAAACCTCTAGACTATCGAGCTATAATTGGAAAAATATTCGCAGTCAACAGCAATATGTTAAAACATTAAAATTCACTAAAAATATTCTTGAAAACACAATAGAATCATATCGAAATTGATGTTTTCAGAATATATGACATTTGCCTTATTTTAATTTTTTTGTTTTGTTTTAAAACTCCAGCTGTAAATAATCGCGTATTTGTTTGAAGTCTAACTGTAGTTAATAAATTAAATATTTGAATGCCTTTTGAGGCTTTAAATAAATAATAATATGTTATTCGTGAAGATTACAATACCATTATTTGCCTTGCCTCTCACTAAGGGTGTGTCAAAATAGCCAAATACAAATATATGTATATGTATAATACACTCATTTTTCTCAGTTTATAGGCACTTTAATATTATATATTCGCTGCAAAAAAAAAAAATAAAACTTAAAATAATCGTAAAAGGGCAAGAGCATTTTTCAAATTTCACAGCCAACTTTAAGGCGCAACATCCTTAGTTTTCACAAAACTCTAAACAAACCTATTTTGCAAAAGCCATTTAATATCTACTATTTAAATTAGTCACAGCGATTTTTCAAAATTGTCGAACTTTTAAAAAATGTTAAAGCGCCTAAGTATAGGCAACATTTTCCATTATAATCTCAAAAATTAAATATATGTGTTCACTGTTTATTAATAAATGATTCTAGCAACAAATTTTTTTCAAGTAACGAATTCTGACAGGTTCTAAATCACATAATTCCAAATCATGCCTCCAACTATGCATTCCATATTCAAAAATTATCCATTTCCGATTTGACAACTACACCACATATCATTATTTATGCAACAGTTCGAAGACAGTCGCAAAACAGCCATGCTATTGCAGATTTGAGAATATATTACTATTGCGCTTGTGTGTGATCGCTCGCAGACAATTACAGTTATTGCCGCGACCGGGCGATACTCAATCAAATTCAAATCAAAACCGAAATTTACTGCAAATTTTAATGTGGCACTTGACATGAGATATACTGCGAAGTGCGCGGCTGCCTACCGAGTACAACAATGCTTTCCATAAACACACATACACACACACACTAACAAGAGCGCACATCACTCAAATGTCATGGAAATCAAAATCGCTAAATGGCGAAATCGCAGCACGCTATATGGCGACATGGCAGAAGGCGGCCTTATTACACATTTGCTGTGGGCTATTTCATAGCGCGCCAGTATACTTACTCGTATATAGGTGTGTAGATGTATGTCTGTATATACGATTAATGGCCAAAAGTAATAATAGCAAAGAGACAATAATGGCAGCGCGCGTATGTGTAGCTGTCTGCTCGAGTTTATGTGTGTTTGTGATGTGTAGTAATAATAATCATTATCGAGCGGCTGTTGAGCGGGCGCGCCGTGACAAAGCGACGTATTAATGTTATGATTATTGCGAGTGGCGCGCGACATGTGGCACCGTTTTTGCTCTGCGCCATTCCACGTCCAACGTGTGTGCTTGCTTCTGACGCGTGAATATATGCCATTTACAATGGCGAATTCTTTCATTCATACAAGTACATGCATATGTATATACCTACATAGGTATGTATGGTACATGTAAATGCTTGGAGGCAGGTCCGCATGTGCTTGTGTGGCTTCAACGACAATGCTTGAATTTAATATTAAAATATTAAAATATACGAGACTTTTGCATGGCAAGCGAAAATTTGCGTTATGCTTTACACCCGCACCACTCCCTTCACTCGCAACGCACTCTTCGCTGGTCCATTTGCAAGCCTATCCGCTTACTCAATTTTATTCCGTTTTTCGGCGTATTGATTTTGTTTTTCGTTTTTTTTTTCGCAAAACTGCTCGCCCACGGCGTGCTGTGCCATTGTTGCAGTAACAACAACATACGCGGCGCTTGAAGACAAAAACAACGTTAACGCGTCGCTCGAGCGCATGCAGCTTGTTCTACGGAACAGCCGTTTGTAGAATCGCGCTGTTGGCAGCTTTTAGCCACGTCGCTTTGCGTATTTTTCGGCTCAACGACAGCGAAAATACGATTCAATTTACGCGCATTACAAATCAATAAATTGTTATCAGATGTAATCGGATGTAAAGTAGGCCTAACGGGAAAATGTGGGCGCTGTGAGTATGGTGGGAGAAAGAGCAAGAAGCAAAAATATATTGATGATTGTAGTAGCGGAAATTTCGGCATACTTATGCCAATTTATGGGAAGCGCTGGCATAATGTTTGTAATTGAATGCTGAACATATTTCTGAGATATCACTGCGATTGGCGTCTTTGTAATTATGAAAAATGTCACTGTTTATGGATTTATTAAAAGACTTTTTAAATTATTAATGAGATGACTGTTAAATACATTTGGCGGTTAGAGTATCGATGATATGATACTGTATTTGAACATTTGTCAAAATTGATACTTAGTTACCAAAAAAAAAGTAGTTTTGTATAGTCTAAAGATGTATTAGCATTGATATAGAATACGTTTCTTATGCGATAGGTGTGTGTCTTTGTTATGAGCTACAACATTTATGCGTCTCAATGTAGGCAACAGTTTATCTATGTAAAAATATTTCATATTGGTTTGAAACCATAACATTTAATTAGAACCATAATGGATCTCATTTATTTAAATAGGTTATGTAACATAATTAAGTTTTAAAAAACGCGGCCTACATTTCGGCACAATAATATAAGAAATAAAAAATGTACCGCTATAGATTTTAATGTACTTTATTATCGGTAATTCGTTTTAAAAATTTCCGATTCTTCGCAACTTGTAAGGAACAAAGGCGAAGAAGGAGGTTTTAGCAAAACTTTAACCGCACACACCAAAATTGGTTGAAATAGGTCGAGTAGTTCCTGACATATTGAATTTTACTTAAAGGTGAGCGATGCCACGCTCCTTGTTCAATTTTCAGACCGAATTCTGTAAAGCTCTTCCTTACCATCCTGTTTGTGAAATTTAATACTTGTCATTTATTCAGTGAGTTATGGTACTTTTAGTAGTTTTCAACATAAGCGTTATATGGGTAGCGGGCGTGGTTATTCATAGAGTTTGAAGAGATAATAAAATCACTTCTTTTCTGCAAGCTAGGAGATATACTTTAAGCGTTTTGGAAGATATTTACATTAAACCATTTAGGGGGCACAGTCACGCCCACTTTTGAACAAAAAACAAAATGATTATACTCTGTTACAAGGGTTTAAAAAATATCGAAACGAAATTTACAAGTGGATTTTATCCCTTAAGCTTTTTATATAAAATGAAAAATGTTATATATTTTTTAATTCGACGACTACTTGTATATAGTCTCTGCTCTAAATAAATCTAAATTTGTATCAAATTTTTGTCACAACTCATAAATAAGAAACCACAGGGCATAAGGCCATATCGAATATATAAGAAGCTTTTTTTGTATTAACTTCTACATTACTTCAACTTTAAAATGTTAATAGAGCGCAGCCAAAGGCTCTATATATCAAAACGCCTGCGAACACTATCTATAAAACCAGAAATATTACATACATAAATGTCAAAAAGTGCCAGCTGGTACAGGCGTCAAGATTCAGTTAACGCTGAAGCCCACTCACATCACTCACTTCGAAACACAATGCGATTGAATAACTTCAAAGACAGATTCAGATTCACTTCGCAGCTCACTTCCAACCAATCCGTTAACGGAAGCTCACGCGAATGGAAATAAAATACACAATTTGGCAAATGCGGAAAATTGGACAAATTTGCCAAGTTTATTGGCATCATCAGCGCTGTTAACGCTTTTATGTGCAAATATATATTCATGCAAATGTTTGTTTGTGTGTGTGCGAATTGCGTGCTGAGTATGGCAAAGCAGAAAAATAAGAGTAGAACAAATAAGGAAAGACTAAGTTCGGGTGTAACCAAACATTTTATACTACCGCCTACTTTCAAGTATCAAAGCCGGAGAAATATCTTCAGGTGTTTCCACTTTCAACTTTCATTGTTCGATAAAATAGTGAATGGATTGCAATCAAATTTGGTATCTTAATAATTTATGTATATTATAAGTCGTAGACTCACTTAGTTTCATTACTACATTTTGCATGTTCGAAATGTTAATATTAAGATCAACCTAATCAAACCAATTGAGATATGTATATGCTGAGTTTATAGCAAAGCTTCATTTAATATATGGGGCATATGAGGAAAATATTCGTTCTGCACTAATAAAATTTAAGGTATAAGAGTGCTAGGAAAGGCTTTGACCTAATGTTATTCAGTTTTGGTATGAACTTACGACATGTCATCAAAAGAAATAGAGGTTCTCTAAATTTCATAAAGATACTTCACAGATTTAGCATTATATAAGGTATAAAGTTAAGCGGGTGAAAATCCGTCTAGTAGGTATATGGGAACTAGGGGAAGTATTAGCTTAATGATGAAATCATTATTAATTTTATATTATTGGAAGAGGTTCATTCAGAATTTCATTAATATTTTTTACATATTGACCGATAAGTGCGGTATAAAGTCAATCGGTAGTTCGAATATATTTATATGACGTATATGAGAGCTAAAAAAAAGTATTGACTCTATTTGACACAAGGGCATGCTATCATCACAAAAATATTCTCCCTGAATTTCAATACTAGACCGAATGGTTTGACCGACATGTTCGGTAGGAAATCAGCCATATACTATACACTGGGGCTCACATATTTAATGTATGGGTCCTATGGAGACTATAGCTTTGCCAACACATTTTGGTTAAAATTGGTCAAGTAGTTTCTGATATATAGGATTTTACCTAAAGGTGGGCGCTGTCACGCCCATTTGACAATTTTTACAACTGATTCAGACACTCACCCGGATTTCAACTCGTCTAGTCATCCTGATCACTTATAGGTATTATATATATATATATACTCTATAGGTTAAAAAAAAATTATACTCTGTAGAAACATGTTGCGAGTGTATAAAAAATCACCAAGTGTCTTTCTTACTTTGCCACAATTTTGATTTACATCGTCAGCGAACGTAGCTGTAGTGACTATAGCTCCTCGTGAGGTGTGATGCGGGTCGCCGCTTCAGCGTATGTGCAACTTGTTGCTTGCTATTATTTTCATGATTGCTCATTCATACGCTAGCCTATGGCGCCATGTTGCCAGCCACCCCAGCATTGTTATCATCGTCGTCGTTTACTTGATTCATTTGTTTGCGACACTTTGTCAGCCTGTCAGAATGTCAAGCATGGAGCGAAGCGCGTGCCGCTTGTTGCACGCTGATGGTGGCAAATAGCATAAAAGCTAATGCTTGTCACGTGTTAATGCATGGCGTTTTTATTAGATGATGATGATGCCACAACAACAAAAGCGGTAATTTTGCGCGGCACAAAAGTACTGTTGATATGTATATATATTTATGTGGTACCTATGACTGGAACACGCTTACCGTTACACTTCCTGCGGTGCGACACATGCGAAGGCTTTTGTTGCATTCCAGTCGTCCGCTGTGCAATTCTGCGCTACCCTTTGAAAGTTTCTCGTTTCTCCACTCAGAGCGCCCCCTTTTGAATTTTATTATGCTCTTCATCATAATTCACTGTCGTCCGTCCATTAAAGAGCCTCTCGATTTTCATTTTCATATTTTTTCTGCTTATACCGCATTCCTTGCGACCTCAATTTATGTTCTCTCACTTTGCGCGCCCCCCCCCCCCCCCGTTTGGTACCTATGTACAGCCTCCACTCGTATTTCCATTTATTATAAATGCGTCATATTTTTCGCTATGACAACATAAAATGAAGTAATGATTGTCATTTAATACTTTTAACCTGGTCTCTGTGACCCCGGCTACATGAGTGTTTGCCACGACATCTTTATAACCCACAGCCGCTGACAGATGCTTTGAGGCCGCCATTGCATAAATGGCGTATAACTGTATATATAGCACAATGCATTTCACCTCAGGCCTAAGTGTGTAGGCATATATGCTCATATATATGTGTGTCATATATGTACTCACATATCGACGCATATGAGTACTTATGTCATATGTAATAACCTATCACCTCAGAAGCGGCATTATATTACTAATGATGATGTTCGGTTGTTGTTCCACGCTGTTTTACTTTGCTTCAGTGTTTCTTTTTTTGCAGCCACCGAAATCGGTTTATTTTGTTGTTTAACGACACTGCAACTGTAGTTAACAAAAAAAATCTGAAAACTGATGAATACCTTGCAATTTTCCCGCGAAATGCGAGGATGTGAAAATGTGTCGAATACTTGTCACACATACTCTTATACACACGCGTACACACATGGATTTGAGTAAAATATTTTTCTGTATTTCCAAGCATAGTATTATTGTCTGTTTATTCTTAATTTGTTTTTTTTTTTTTGTGGAATTTCTTTTGAGCAAATAATCAACACAGCCGCCATCATTAGTTGCTTTTGCCTTTGAAATACTGCTTTCTTGAAATCGTATTAAATATCATAGAGTCATTTGTATAAATATTTGTAGCTTACATAGTATCTATTACGAGGGAGGGGCGAATTGAAAGCATTTCTGAGTATCATTTATTCAGTTAGTTTCTCATTAGAGCAAGCGGAAAGGCATTAAACTAAAAATAGTTAACTTAATGATGTTGGAGTTCAGGGCATCACCATGGCAATAAAATGAAAGTGGGCAACACGTTAGCAAGGAAAGGACTTGCAAAATAAGTGTCTACTGATAATATAAAAGTTGAATGAAAAGAGAGACCAACACTGAATTAATATATTTTCGGCTTGAAGTTGTAACAAATTAGCTCAAATTGTTAACTTATATCACACTTATCTAACGCGATTGTTTGGATGGCGAGCAGACCTCGCAGAGTTTCGTGATCTCAATACCGCCTCAAATAATTAGATGATGGATAAGATGCTATTAATTGTTTGAAGGCCAGACTTTATTCTGTGAACTTAAGCGTCACTTAAAACTTTTCGGAAGGCCCACAATCTGCACAGACAGATCCAAAATGGATCGCAGTGTAGGCCTTTTTACAATTTCTGGGACTAAGCAGAGATCCACGTTACGTGGGGGAAATAAGATAACAGAAGAATGGACAATATCTGCAGCATCTTATCAACATATTACCATGGACTTTTTCAGGACGTGGTTACCACTCCCATAATCACATGGAATGGTCATCAGGATCATTCGAATTACCTCAGCTAGATTATTTTTCTGAGATGGCAGTCGATCATTGATCCGAAAATGAAAAATTTATAATATATTATTTTCATATATATTGGTTCTGACTCTTGCTGACCCAAAATTTGGGTTCTACCAATGCGAATTAATTGTGTTAAATTGTTATATGGGTTTCACGGCTTCAAAAAAAACATTATTGTCTTATTTAATTTTAGAACATCTCTAGAATATTGTACTAAATTCTCAAGTTGATCGCAGTAATAGTTTTGGAGGTACAGCTTTGAAAAGTGTTTTCAAAGTCG
Organism: Bactrocera oleae; assembly: GCF_042242935.1. NCBI lineage: Eukaryota > Metazoa > Arthropoda > Insecta > Diptera > Tephritidae > Bactrocera > Bactrocera oleae. The sequence continues at coordinate 86,312,874 of NC_091536.1, read as the reverse complement.
GTTACCAATCTTAATGAAATTATACACAGGTCTTTGAGATATAATATACAAAGTCTTGCACGAAAGATTTTTTTTGTTTAATTACAACTATTTAAGACAACAACAAACGTCAAGAAGCTTTCACCAAAATTTGTATTACTTTTGTAAAAACGTCTGCCCCAAATACAATTTTTCCTTTATTTGGTTTTTCACCGCCCAATACCTAGTTAATGGTTTTAGTTCAAAAGTGTATTTTTATTTTTAGTTTCGATGATTTTTTCAGAAGTTCTGCTGTCAACGCGGAAGCACCTTTTGCCGTAAATGACGTCGCAAGGACCGAGTTTTAAATATTTTCCTTTGAAGATTTGACAAAATCTTTATCAAATATGTATCTTCGGAATTCTAAACAGTTTGAATAACATATTTCATTTTTTATATGAAAAAAGCAATTATTGAAAATATGGCGTTTTTTGCTCGACGAAACCCATGGAGCCCCTTAATTAAATTCAAGACGTCTAGTTGCTGGATCCAGAAAATCAGAAAGATTTCAGGAGAAGAAGTGTATATTAAATTTATAAAAAATTATAAATGTGTTGTTCTGTAAGTCACGCATAATTATAGAAACTAATTTTTACTTCAAACGCTTTCAACATTTGGCTTGATTCCGTTGCGCTGTAACACTCGAAATCTATTTGAAACCTCCTCCACCTCTTGCACACCGAGCAAATTATGTGTGAATGAACCAAAGAAAGGAAATACGTAACTGATGAACCGTTACGAAATGAAGCCACAAATTGCCTCAAGTGGTGCGCAGCGCTTATTGAAAACTAAAGTTGGTAATGCTTACAACTCGGCACTTGGTCGGGACCTCTCACACCTCGTCATCCAGCGTACAGCGTACAACCGGTCGAACGTCATGCACGCCCACAATATTAACATTTAAGCAAAAACAATACAGAGCGCAGCTTTATACATACAAAAAAGGTGATAGTTAAATTGTTGTTTTTCTTGCTTTTGCAGCACAACCGCAATACCTGCCACCAAGCATATGCGGGTCCATGTTGAAGGCTACATGTCGAAGTGGATAACTCGTGCCACCCGACAACTGTCCGATTTGGTTTGGACTTTTATGGTCGGATTCAAGCTTGGTTTTTTTACAAACTTTATTTTTCCGCATTTTCCGCCTTTTTCAATGCTTATTTACCGGGTTGTTTTGTTTAATTCGCTTTTATTTTTATTTTGCTCTGCAGTTCTACTTTTCTATTTCGTCTCGCCTTGCTTTGCTCGTTTTTGCTCGCAGTTAATGCTGTCGGCGCTGCCGCTGCTGCTGCTGGTTTTTATTTAACTCGATTTTTTTAGCAATTGAATTTTAGAGCAACAATTGATGCTGACTGCTAAAGCCACGAAGCAATTGCGCCAGCATCAGCGCTCAGCATGCTTGAGTGTATACAGTGTTAAACGGTGAAACGAAACCACTTGACATTTTCAATAAAATTCAATTTTGACAGAAGAAAATAGTATAGTTTTAAGAATAGGTGTTTTCGCAAACGTCGAAGTAACAATGTGTTTATATTATTCTTCCTTTTTTCTGCTCTAATACCGAACCAAATGCATTAAATAAAGTGCCGTTTTAAAGGTAGCGCCTAGGACCCTTGGGCAATCATAATAATAATTATAAATTTTCCTATTTAGTTTAGTTTTTTTAAGAAAAAATAATCCAAAATGCATACTTATTATACTTGGAACTATTTTTTTCTGACAACACAAATACAGATAATGAAGGACATTTACCGGAACCTTGGCTTATTAACGAAACCTTCGCTTATTGCTGAGTCTAAAGTATCTACACCAAGATTATACCTACTATCAATGCCTCTAGCGCAATAATGCTTACCAAAATTGAGCCTTCACAATATTCTCCGCAATCTACATTGGATCTAAATTATAATTCACTGAAGTACGCTTAAAAAAGTGAAATTTTCTGGTTTTCAGTAATATCCACACTTGTTTCCATTTCCACACACAGCACTGTATGTAGCTACATACATGTACATACTTTCACAACTCGGTGTGGCCATTGCCTTCAGTGTTTATGCTGTTGGATAACTTTGTTGCTTTCATTTCGATATCGAGCGCAATAATCGTTTGCCTCACCATAAGATATAATCGTGTTTCGCATGCCCCAATGCACCGTAAGCATAAACACCAACACACACACACAAAACAGTGGAAATTTTAGCTGTGAGAAAAAATCAAATAAAAATAAACACCTTCTCATAACTGTTATTTTATAGTGCGCGGCAAGCAATTGACTCCGCAGCTTTATAGTTCTCAATACATTCAAGCCATTTGCTGATTTTATGTGAATTTGATTTCTGATATTTTTTACCTGCTCTCTCCATTATACACACCATAATATTATTGCATGTTTTCGCTAATTTCAACATTCTCGCCATTTTCCGCAAGTTTTTGTATCGCCGAGCGAAAGGAGCCTTGTTAGCGATGCTTTTGTTTACAGATGCATTGCTACTAAATCGCGCAGAAATATTTGAATTGAAAGTTTAAAGTTGAAATCTTTGTTTATTCAAAATAGCATCTTTTGTGGTTGTTGCCTTGTTTTTGTAATCACCACAATCGAATCGCAAATTAAGCGTCTAATAATATTTCAAACTTTTAAAGCAAACTTATGTAAATAAGCTTTCGAGCTCTTTTCTCTCGAAATTCCACTTTCGATTGTGTTTGTGTGTGTGTGTGCGTTTCTTTGTTGATAAATAGCGCCGAAAATTTAGTACAAAGGCAATAAATTTCACTTCATTACAGTTAACCCTTCGCGCAAACTCCTTTTGGCAGCCAAAAAGATATGTTAATGTGTTGCAATAAATGCTTTTGAAAATGTTAATTACAACAACTTATTTCAATTTGATTGAGATACACAAAAAGCAAACAATAAATGTGACAAATGAAAATTAGGGTTAACAAAATTTGTCAAGTCTGCAATTAATTGAAAAGGACCGAAATCTAAGCGGTAATGAAAGCGGCGTCGATTTAAGTTGAGAGTTAATTAGATGGATGGATAATTTGCGCAAATTTTGAACCGAAGCTTAAGTGAGTGGTAATATTATATATACTCAAAATTACCGTTTTTAGCAATTTATTAATTTGGTTTTAAGATGAGTATTCTGTTTGAAAAAGCTATAGTATTCCTTAAATCAAGAACTATTTCTGGTTTCCTTCACAAGTTATTTTTCAAATTTCGTAGTCTGTGGTCTAGTTAGAACCGTACTGCGTGGCCATAGTAAATGTATTTTCAATATGCTCAAAAACTGTTATGGCAGAAATGCAGACGAATTTAGCTAATTCAAGACTTATAACAGTTAATTTAAAGGTGATTTCTTTAAGAAAACATAGCGTGCCATACCACATTATATTATAATATTTTTGTTAGTACAGACATAGGTATACAAGAAATAGGTGTAACTAAACTCTTGACTTTGGCTGAGTTTCCGGTATTATGATATCGAGTTTATGGTTTTGTGCTTATAAAAAGCTATGAACTCAGTTGGGTGTTTAAGAAACTCTGAGTTAATTTGCACTTGTTTTATATACATACATATATATATAATATGTATATATATGATGGTTGTGCGACAAAATTACACAACAGCGTTGAAATTTTATAAACACTCAATTACAGTTATGTTGAGCGTGAATTTAAGAAACATCTTTCATGTTTTTAACTCTGTGTTTGTGAGTGGTGTTTACTACCAAACATCAAAATAGGCAATAAACTCGAGTTTGAAGCAGTTCTATGATAAAACATCTTTATAATTTCTGACAAAGCGGAGCGTGAAAGTTAAACTTTGTCTGTTAAAACTCTCCAACAACTCGGAGTTAAAACAAACATAGAGTTAAGCAACCGATAATAAACTCATTTCTTGGTTAAGTTTAAGTATACCACATTCCTCCATCTCAGAAATGGTGGAAGATTCAGAGTTGTTATACTTAAACATATTCTTTGTAAAACTTTTATGGAAGTAGAGTCCAAGCTACCATCTTATAGTTTTTTTTAAACTACGTTTTTACTACTGACTAGGAAATAGTATTGTATATTAGGCAAGGTTAGATAGAAAGGTCGAGCCAAAAACACGAATCCCACTTAGATAGCTGAGAAGGCCGGGTCAATGTGATACCTACAAGGTGTACCGGCATTTTTTTTTTTATGTAAAGGAAAGTAAAATCAAAATAATTCAAAGTATTGACCATCTCTTTTTATACATTCTGACCACCTTTTTAGCAAATTGTGTACATACCATACAAAAAGAAATGTTCGTATTTTGAAGATAACCAATCGACTTCAATGCATGCTTCAAGTTCATGATTTGTTGTCTGTAGTAATTAGTATTAAAAGTTTCACCAGGTTTAAGAAGCTCGTGATATACCACACCCTTCTGATCACACCAAACAGACAGCATTGCGTTCTTGCCGAATCAATCTGTTTTTGCAGACGATGTTGATGGTTGTCCCGGATTAACCATGATTTTCTCTGTTTAGGATTATTAAAATAAACCCATTTTTCTGATTTTCTTTCGTATCTTTGAAGCAAATTTTACAAGTGTTTTTACCGTTTTCCATTTGTCTTTTATTCAATTCCTGTGGCACCTATTTTCCACACTTTTCCATAGCTTTCAAACAGTCTGAAATTAATTGTTGTGCAACATTTAACATGGATGCCATTTGCTTTTGACTCAAAGTATCATCTTTATCCAATATTGCTTGCAGCTCGGCGTCTTCAAACTGTTTTGGTGGTCTGCCACATTCTTCTTGAACCGTTGAAACCATCTTTTGCATGTTGCTTCTGATAGAGCATGATCACCATGTGCTTAGCTAAGCATTCGATGTGATTTTGCAGCACTTTTCTTCAAATATCAAGCAATTAGGGCTTGTGACAAAATAAGCATACACATCTCTTTCTCAATCGTAATAAATATGTGTTCAAAACCAAAAATAATTAAAGTCAAACATATAATTGACTACGCTTGGTATCACTTAAGGAACAAAAAATTATAATTACATCATTTGATGACTTTCCATGATTATAATTAATTTAATGTACCATATATTAGGATACGGAGGACACTAATGAAGCCATCGCAAAAATGTTTCCACAATATTAAACCACGTAAATGAAGCACAAATAAGCTGACAGCTCACAACATTGAACTGAACCAATTTGACTGGAAGCATTTCCGGTGGCAGACTCCGAGCCCACAAAAGACAATAACTAAATGGCTGCCAAATAAGTGCGGCCACCGCAGCACTTGGAGCGATTGTATCCAACCAAAATAGTCCCGACAAAAACAAAAACAGACAAAAAATGCCAACAACAACAAGTATAATTACAGAAAACAAAAACAAAAACAAAGTAATGCCAGCAGCAATCAATGCGATTAAGTGAAATCCACTATTTGTTGTTGTTGGTGCGACAAAAATATTGTATATCAGCTGGAAAGTTGCTGCAGGTTGGAGGGATCACCAGCCACCAGCAACAGCAGCAGCAAGCAAATAACGGTGGCAGTAGTGAGAACAAAAGCAGTGACAATATTGAAGTCAATTGCTGACTATAAACGAAAACACACACGAACAGATGAAAAGCTGCGTTAATATATAGGATGGAAAGTGTTCTAAAAAGTGAAGGAAAAGCAGAAAAAATAATGAAAATTGGTTCGACTTAATGAAGTAACAAATAAAAAAGGAATAACGAAAAAGTGGAAAAGAAAGTTTTAAATAATTAAGAATTAAAGTCTCCTCCTAGAAACCAGGAAGCGCCAGGAGAGGTCTCACACAGCAAGCCGAGGCACAAATTGATGAAGCGTGTGTCGCAATCAGTCTTTATAATTGGTCAAGGGTCGAATTTCCAAATTTAATTCAAGAAATTCAAAATTTTAAACAAAAAAAAAATTAAACTTTTTTGTAAAAAGCTACACTCCACACAACGCAGAGAAGGCACAATCAACAAGCTTGGCAAGCAAACACTTGACCTCGTTGCGGAAATCACACAAGTGATTATTCATTGCATTTCACACTGCACCCTCACAGCGACCACTCGCAAAATTTTGAACGAACTTTTTTCTCGCTCGCCTCGCAGACAAATGCGCAAGTGCTCTTGAAGCGTATATATACTCGTATGTAAGTAAGGGTGCGTGTGTTGCATGTGTTTGGCTTGATTTTTTCTTGTTCGCCAAAAAAGGTCAAATTTATGCCAGCTTACGTTTATAAACTTCCAACTTTTCCATACAACTTTCGCTCTGGCAAGGTCCTACAGTTGGCTGCTGCCGCTATGATGCGGGATTCGGTGTCTGCTCGAGCACCGCAACGCTACAGGGCACCGCTTGCTGCCGGCTGCCTGGCACAGCAGCTGCTGGCAATAGAAAACAAGGCAAAAGGTAAATTATACGCCAAACAACACCCGAGGGGGTGATTAAAAAATAATAAATTTGACTTAGAAAAATAAAGTGGTACACCCTATTAAAACCACAACCGCAGCCGCCGCGAATGGACCCACATACACACACACAGCCGACTGCCCTGCATGCGTTCGAGGTACGCACAAGCCTACGCACAGCTCCCACGGACGCACGTAAGCAATTAGGATATTTGGTATTCACTGGAATTTACAGAACATTTAAATTTTAATATTTCATACAGTGGGTTGCAGTTTACTAGATACAGATTTTTTGTTTTGTAGAAAAATTTGTTGTTAAAAAAGATTACACCTATTTAGATGGTTTAGTTTTTGAGTTTTTGTCAAAACTGTCGGTATACCTACTGTCGGTTGCTGTTTTGATCCATTCCCGAGTGGGGTTAACCTTTTAAAAAAAATTTACTTAAAATAATCGTCTGAGGGATTGCTCCACGTAGTTTCTGAATTTACTTAACATCAAAATTTACATAACTAGAGAAGAGTAGTGGGTAATAGCAATCTAAATAAAAACGCTATCAGTAATAATATAAGCAACTTCGTCCACTTAGGTTTCTTGAAACTTTTTAGGCGAAGATTATAAGGAAAGAATCTGGTGCCTTGGTATGAGAAATTTATATTATATAAGCTATATCCAGTTTCATTTCTCAGCTATACTTCTGTATTCGAAAAGGAAACCGTGAATGTTTCGTTACAAGTAATACGTCTTAGAAATTGTATTTATGGTCAGATCCAAATCTCATTCCGACTTTTTATATTCCGATCCAAAACCATCTGTTAGTTTAGCCACAAGATGTATCAAGTAAATCAAGTATCATATATAAGTATAGGACTTTGAAAATCGATAAGTAGTTCCTTAGTTTCAAAATTTTGTATATCATACGCTTTTTAGTTCCATATTTTTTTTTACGTACGTAGATAATTCTACAAGTAATATCTAAATTTGTTGAAAAAGGCTTATATTCAACTTAAGAAAGATTCTCATGTTGTTTTCAAACCAAGTTTCATCTCGCCTTTTAAAAAAAAAACTATAAAATCCATTTCAATGATTTTTCAAATACATACTCCGCGAACTGACTCTCTGCAGTCGAGTTTAGAATTTTCCCAATTATGGATCTAAACTAAAGGCCAAAGCAAAATCTTAAAATGCATAGATTTATATTATTAAATCGTTTGTCTTCGGTGGATAGATAATGCCGACTTTCGAATTCAGCTTTGATTAGAAAAAGCACCTTACTCACCTCAACCAATTAGAAATGATGCTCAGGAAATCTATGGTGGATAATATAAAAACGAACGCTTCATAATAAAATAGAAACTTTCCCAGGCAACGAATGAAAGCTATTATTATTGGAAAAATCTTCTATAAGTATTCTTTGTCAAGAAATTATATCAATATTATTATATTAGGAAGCCAAATTTATTAAGTTACAATTAGTTGGAAGGAAAAATATTAGCATGAGAGTAAAAACACTTGTTTATAGTACGGCTTGATTTAATTTACTTTTGGATCAGTATATAAGTTTTAATCATCGTAATAGTTTTTAGTGAATGCTGTCGAATTAATCCGCTTAAGCTGGATTGAAATTCAAGTTCAATAAGTAGAATTTATCTAGACACTTTCTTCACAACTGTCCAGCTTTTGTCAGGCTGAGGTTGAAGCATCTCCTTCTTCGGTGAACTTGGTAAAATGGTTGGGCTTGATATTAGATCCCCTAATAAGATTTGTGAACGTTTCTACGATCTATAAAGGTCTTTTAAGGCATATCCAGGTTTTGAAAATCACAAAAAACCAGCATTCACTGCTATCCAAAGCCTAGCCTTTGCAGAATTCTAGTTCAATTTCCACTCTAACTTTACAGCCAATTATACCCTGAACAGAGTATATTAAGTTTTCCACGAAAATTGCAACACCCAGCAGGAAAAATTGGAGATCCTATAAAGTATATATATATAAATGATCAACGTGACGAACAAAGCCCAATTAGTCATGTCTATCTATCCGTCTGTCTGTTTGTATATACGCGAACTGGTTCGTTTTTACATTTCATGCTATAAGAAATGCACCTTTGAAGAATACTTTAGTTTGGAGCAGTCGAAGTTAACTTTTATTCTTATTTATTATTAAACAACTGTGTTCCCGAATTTTATAATATTGTAATTTACACTCTTCAGACACACTGTAGATTTAGAATTGTATTACCGCCTACCTACCTAACTACCGTCTTCACGTTGTTTGCTGCTGGCACAGCCAACGTCTGTTGCTTAGCCTTCGAAGTGTGAACAGCAACATAAAACGAGAACAAGAAAAATATATTGTGGCTCCCGTTGGCACAGCGCAAAATTTAAAAATTCATTCGGCCTTTCATTAGAGCAAAGCCTTATATTGCAGCTATAGTACACAAACACAAACACACACCCACACATTTGCCGCTGGCAAGCATCCGGTGTGTGCGAATTTAGTTTTCATGTACGCCCCATTTAACAATTTTTGGCACTCAATTTTATGTGGAGCGTATGCCAGCAAACTTTGCCACCTCTTCAACCAGCACAGCCCACACACAAACACACACACATTCTCACGATACTATAACACCCGTTGGCGGCGCTCTATTCTCTACACACCGCTTCAGCATACAATGATCGTAAGTACTTCATTTATATGGCAATTTCGGTTTTAAACGTTGGAGGCGAGAATTTGTTGTAATTTGAGTTTGGCATTGCCGCTGCTGATGCTGAAGCTGAAGAATGGCGGCCGGCGGGTGTGCTCAAATCAAGCGGGTATTTCTGCTCTCACACAATTGAATTTGATTTGCGGTACTTAAATTTATGATCAGCCTGGGAGTAGGCTATATCAGACGGCAGCCAACTCAAATGCAGACACACACACACATATACGAACATATGTAGTAGGCGCATAAGTGTAAATGTGCCGCAATTGATGTATGCCTGCGTGTGCGTGTGTGCGTATGCACATTCATATGGTGCTTGAGTTGCTCGTTGGTGCATTGCAGCTTGAGTTTAGCTCATTCTGCAAGTGTGTGTGTGTATGATGCTTCGGGGCACCGGCAGCAAATGCGTCGGGTGTCAAAGTTTATATTTTATGTTGTGCGGCTGCCTACGATTCTTTATGTCATGCGGCTTTTGTGTGCGTATACTTTGCTCTGCGTTCGCAAGTGTGTGTTTGGCTTCGGTTTTTGGCTGCTGCTGTTGCATATAGCATGCAGGTGAAGCTGTTGCCGGCCTATATTGACTTTTGACTTTCTTTTGTTCAATTTATTTCGCCTCAGGCTAAACTTTTTGAGTGTATTAAAATGTTTTTAGTCCAATAAATTTTCGGCACGATCGTGTCTGTTTAAAACATACTTAGACACGTGTATATGTGTACTCTAATGTGTGGGTATGCCCAAGTGTTATTCGATTAAGCGCCTCTAATTGGGTTAGTAGTTACTATCTGAGCGAATTCCTGTGCTCGATTACAATAGTGATGTGAGAGACAGAACGGATAGAACGCTTACTGCGGTTTTTGTTGTAAATCGGTATACAGAGTTCAATAAAGGGCTTCAAGTGAAGGTAAACTTCATTGCTATTGACAGCCTGACAACCTTTGGCCGAGTATTTATTGATTTGATTTGTGATAACGGTTAATTAAGATTCATATAATAAAATATATGGAATGATATTAGTTAAGTGCAAAATAAGAATATAAAAATGTAGTTAGAGCTATATATCACATGAATGCCCATACATTTTACATTATTTCGAAAAATTTCCACCGATGTCGGAACGAGTTGTGCGCATTGAACGAAACACAAGTCTGTCATTATACATATTCTTTAGACCGACTAGACATTTTGGCATAAATGTACTCGTATATGAAAAAAAAATCTATATAGGGTCTCCACAAAGCAGGTATTAGAGAAAACAAAGTAGGTCGAATGCCTCAGTCGATACCAAACCATATTTTGAATGCTGGCATCGAGAAAATCTCACATTGAGCCATTTTTTTCCAGATAGCCGAAAAAATATATTCATCCATCAAACTAATACCAAAATTTAATGAGAAGCCTAATTATTACGGCTGAGAGGTTACCTAATATCATGATTTAGGATTGGAACTTTGCTAAAAGTAAACTCGATTACGCTATTACCTCATTGTAGGCAATGTTTTGTTATCACAACCACATAATTCTTACCAAGTTGATTACTTTAGAGTTGAGTTTTGAGGTGAAAGGAAACGAGTGAGAAGCTGTTGTTATTGGTTTTTATGTGTTTCACGTTTCATATTTACAGTGAATCCTAGTGAAGGAGGTTAGAGAAACGTAATATGTCGACACAAAGTATGCACAAAGTAAAAACTAACGGAACATGCTTAGCTTCATGTTTTATTTTATACTCGTACTCTTAGCGGTCTTCAAATATTTGTGTAACTGAAACATAGGACAAACAAGTACACAGAGGTATTTTGACAATTTTAAGTTTCACTACTTAAAAACTCTCAACATAACACTGAAATGATGATATTAGCCTACGACAGATTTTTTTCGAACTAATTCGAGGATGTCAAACTGACTGACTTGAAGTAACTGGAAATACTTGTAATAGGGTGAAAGTTTATTTTAGATACCAGTAATAAATGAAGGCGAAGGGTTGATGGCTATTACCTTTACACAAGTTTTCTAAAATTATCTATGGATTCAGCAGAGGCATCCTGAAGTGCTTAGTGATTAATTTAACACATACCAATGTGGAAAGCTATATATGATATATCGACACAGACCAAAGAAATGGAGCATACAAGAGTCATACACCTGCAAGAAAGTTTACAGGCGAACTTTCCGGTAATTTAACCCTAGATATCAGCTAACACCACTTAAAATTAGTTCAAAACTGAAGGAAACTCCTTCCTGGCATCTAAATTTTAAAGTGCTACTAGGTTTTCAACACCAAAAGAGAAAATTCACATTGAGTTTAGAGCATAGATAAATTGGCTGCAACAACAAAAACTAGAATATGGTAAGTCGATATTAATAGTATCAGTGGGTGGTAAATATAAAATGAGGAGCAATGGTATAAGTATACTTCCCCATAAGTATTTTGTAGTAGCAACGCCTTTACTGCTTATAATAAGTAATTGAGTACTCATAAGCTCTCAAGTTAAGCAGAAAGAATGCGCCGTAGTGTATAAATTCCTTATTTTGTACTATTTTAATTTTATTTTATTTTTGTATTTTTTCTAAAAGTGTACACATTTCTTTTTCTCTCCAAGAAGCTGCTCATTTCTCAGAACCGCTGATATCGGACGACTATAGCATTTTTGTCACAGCTTATTGCCAAAGTCAGCGCTACAAACTGCCCGATCAAAATAAAATTCTTCTATGAGAAACTTTTTTATTTCTGAAGGGAAGTTAATATTTTTTCTTCTGTTTTTTGCAATTGATTATAGTAAAAATTACATCAAATTTATTTTTACTATATATATATATTTTTACTATATATATATTTTATAATTTGACTGACCTTAATATAGCTGTTGATAGCACTTCCGCAAGCAATTCAAGCTGGTCTGGTTGTAGAGTATAGCTGTAATAAAAATAAGCAATAATAACGTTAGTAAATCATCTCCTATATTCAGTTTTACATATCTACAAGCTCACCATTACACACATACATTCAAGCATATCAAATGCATCCTGCTTCTCACAAATTCGCATCACACATTCCTTGAAACAAAAAAAAACTGCTGCACAAAACCTAGGCAACTACGCACCGCCAATGGCACCTTTCACAAGCACCCTAGTCCACATATGTGGTATAACAAATCGCTCGCAATCAGACAATAAGTGCTGCAAATTATTACTCGGGCACTTGTGTGTCTGCGTCAAGTCAAGCACATGTCAAACGTTTAAACAACGATTGACTTAGACATCTATTAGACATAATCATGGCTGAGGCAAACACTCAAACACCAAAAACACACACACATACACATGCATAGGAACACATGTACAAGCATTGGAAAGCGCTAGCAACTCGACTTGCAGCAGACATCTCGACACACTCCACGCGCTCGCCAAGGATGCAGGACCTGTCCCCGAAGTTTGCATTTTGCGATTTATGCGCCTTGCCGACCAACATAAGCAAACGAACCGCTGACACCGGCAACAACAACAGCAACAAAGCGAATAGCTAACTATTTGTGCTTATGGCAGAGTTAATGCCAGAGCAAATGCCAGCCGACGATGGTGACATCGAGCGCGCGGAGGCAGCGTGGCAGGCAGCCTGTGACACTGGACACACAGGAAACCGGGAAGGAAGGATGTCACCAACAAACACAAAGTAAAAAGAATGACGCAAAAACAACGCCAACAAACAGGCAGCTAGGGAGAGAAAAAACTAAGCCAACGAACCGACTAACTCGAGGAAAATATTGATTTCCGTTATGTAAAGTTACCGTGATATACACCACGACAAGGATTAACGCACAGCAACCAAGCGAGAGCAGTGCTGCAGCAACAACATTGCAGCGCATGGCAACGTAGCGCAAATGGGCTTAGATGGCGTACAAACAGCGGGTGGGGGGCAAGAGGTTATGCAAATGCACGCACACGGACATGTGCGGCACACACATACACATCCGCACTGCGCAGGAAAGCGACACAGCGCAACGAAGTGAACACACGCCACATGCGCTCAGCTTGAGCTGAGTTTTATAGTTTGACCGTCACGGCGTATGAGCAACGACCTAAAAACTTTGGTCGAAAGTCATTCGGAAAAGCAATAAATCGTTTTGCATACAAAATAGACGCGTAAATGGTCAGCCAACGTAGCAAGCAAGTAGGCGGCGGGCGGCGCGCAAACGGACTGTTAAGCGAACAAGTAATGGTGGAGCAAAACCACGCTGACCGCCAGCAAAAAATGGCGAGCAACCGAGCTGGGATGTATGGGCGTGTGTGTTTGGGTGCTAGCAGCCGGGTAAAAAATTGCGACTTGCCACTGAATGTAAATAGGAAAAATGCAAATAACGGATTGATGCAACGCCTGCAGTGCAGCGCACGCTGAGGTAGGTGGGTTCGATTAGAGGGTGCAATGCGTTGGCGCACATGGCGTTGACGTTCAACTTGCGAAATTGGCATTTCTGGCAAGCCGCGTTGTTGCAGCACATCAACTGCCACGCAGCCGTGCCACCATGCAACTTGGCAAGCAAGCAAATACAAAAATTACTGCTGAAGAAAAAACGGAGCGAAAACAACGAACGTATCGACGAAGACGATAAAGTCAAGTGCAACACTTAGTTGTAAAGTTTGCATTTTGCGCCATCACTCTTATTTTATAAATTAAAATGATGTCGGTGGCCGGGTAGCCGGGACCCGGTGCTATATATGTAAATGAGCAGTTGAGTACGTGTTCGCCACTAGTTGCAAAAGTTTAATTGCTAAAATGTGATGGCGTTTCAGCTGCTAGCTGCTGTCGTAAGCAGTGTGTGTGTGCACACTACTTCACTTTTTCATTCTGCACGCTTCAGTTGTGCACTTACGTACTTACGGGTTTGCATAAGTTAGAATATTAAATCGTGTTAAGAGAAATGCGTGTAGTTTGCTTGATAATTTCAGCATAAAATTGTAATTTTCAGGTAATAGCTAAGGGAAACTGGTGTTTCTGGCGCAAATGTATTTCAGAAAAGTTCATGCACACATAGATATATACATATATATGATATAAAATGCGGAATTAATGTTTCGTGCAAAAATCTGACTTCGTAAGCATCACACATTTAATTTACACATTTTATTCTTTTTTATTGGCGTCACAAATCACGCGAGCATTCGACACTCAACAAAGTGCAAAGAAAATTTTTAAACGCATCAAAATAGATAACACCAATATTTCAAAACTAAGCACTTGCATGAGTTTATTCATTTTGTAATGAAAAACGGGTAATAAGAATTGGGGCTCATCTTAACAGGAAGCTTGCATGGAAGCCTAATAACATTATGTCTCAAACTCAACTAAGCGGCGCTTTGGAATGAAATGTAGGCTGTTAAGAGCTTGAATTGAGTAAATTGCAATATAAGCTGTTCAGATTCTGAAGATACTTTGAAAGGAGTCTGAGTTTACGCTAAAGAAAATAAAGAAAATATATCGGCTTTCGAGATCCACAAACTGCAAGAAGAAAGAATCGGTTATGAGGGTTACACTACCACTAATTACTAAAACTAAAGAAGATCTAATAATTCTTTAGAAACCTATATAGTTAATACTGGTTTTCAGTTTGAAAATGTCTATATTTTTCAGGCTAGTTGATGTCGTTCTATACTTGAGCTGTCCTACATAGTGGAAATTCTTTCTCGCTCTAGTAACAGTATCTAATCTGGTATGGTCTACGATAATGATAATTCAATATACTTAATTTCAGAAATGAGCCACGAAAATAATGAGTCACAATTCTCTCAAAAGAGATTCCATGCACAGATTAGACGTTGACCCTTTCACATAGAAGCGGATCAAGCTCAACTCAGAAATAATGTATCAAATGATTGTCAGATGTTCAGAACAGAAGGTAAGGAAAACTAAAGCATAACTACATATATTTTAAAAATTATACGGATTAGCGTACCAACAACCACCGTGCAAACGAATAAATAAGAACAATTAAGCATGATCTGTAATAAAACATTCCATCACAATTTTGTTGAAGCACCGTAGGCAAAAAATATTAAATTTAAAAATCTTGTCAGTTGTGGGGAGAACCCCCCGCGCTCAGCGCAAACTCATCACGTTCGTGGAAGCGCTGAATTTCCGCGCCTGATAAAATTCCGCATCAGCAAAAGTGATAAAAATGGAAACAAAAGCATCGCAAAAGTGACGCCCCTCCCACCACAAGCGCCCATCACAGGCACCTTTTCGACAGCAAAACCAAATCAAAAATATTCACAAAAATGCCGCACTAAGCAGAAAAAATCGAAGCCAGGCCACGCAATTTCATGATTGACATATTTCGGGCGGCCTACGTGGCACCAAATGCAAAAACCATGCCTGCAGCCACGTCAAAGAGCGCGCGCCCGCTTCGCACCACTTTGTTGCGCCACCCCAACCGCAGCTGTGTGCCCATAGAGTGGCTCATTCAGCTGTACACAAAGCCGCGAACGATGTGTCGCGTTGAAGCTATAGGCGTTGCCGCAGCCGTCGTCGCTGTCGCTGTCGATGGCATTGTTGATGTTGCACCGTTGACTGATATCGTCAAGGACATGTGGCATATGATGGCCTATTTTTTCATAGCAATTGTTGTTGTTATTGTTGCTGTTTTTTTTAGTTTCCTATCACGGTTATAGGCAATCGGCCTGAGTAGGTGGACAAGTCGTTGTGGCAACATGCGCCAGCATCTGCAAGTCTATTTTTCAGATGTGTATGCGTGTGACTGTGTGTGGGAGCGTAAAAATCGCGAAGCTCATCAAAAGAATTCATAGCTGCCAGGTTTCGCTAATTGACTTAATCATTGGTGCGTGTCGCTGGATGACTACAGAGCCTTCATCAATTTTTGTATACACTGCGCGCCTGTGTATAAATGTATGTGAGTATATGTGTGCATGTGAACTCTCTGCCTGCCACCCAATGCCAGCACTCATTGAATGTCTAAATGTGCCAGTTGTGTATGGGGCTGCATAAAAGCGCTCTCACACATACACATACACGTGCAAATTGCCAATGTCCAAGTAGTTGTGTTGTGTGGAAACAAAGTGAAGTGGCGACAAATGTGGCATTGCGAAAACTGTGACAAGTGTGTACCAATTACTGACTTGCCGAGATGTTTGTTGCATGCTACAAATGAATCATTGATGGCAAGGCTTGTAACAGTTAGAGCGCACGAAGTGAGTACGGCAATATGCTGCGGTGAAGTGTTGTTGTAATTTTTCTTTCTGCATGCAGCTAACGATGAAGCGCAGTTAGGTCAAGTAAAAATTGTATGCAATAACGGTACTAATGGCTGAATCAAAGTCTGTTGGTTTTTGTTGTGGTTCCACCCACTCCTTATCTTAACGCATTCACGCAGTGGGAGACATTTCTTCTAGACTGTGAAGGGAGATGCTTAAAGGAACGGTAATTTTAGTGTTCTTGCAAATATATTTTTTATACTTTTGCAACATGTTGCAAGTATAATAGTTTAATATTATAATATAATAGTTACTGGACTACTGCCACGCCCACAAAACGCTATTAATCGTAAACTTGTAAAACCCCATAACTAAGCACTAAATTAGGATATATATCTGTTTGTATTTGGTTCAGAAAGTTGTATTGGGGAGGTGCATATATGGTTGAAAAAATGTTCAAATAGGGGGCGTAATCCCGCCTCCTAATAAGTTAAATCTGTATTTCTCCTAAACCATTCAAGCTATATAACCCAAATTTGCAAAGAATAAGTATTTTAAACACTTCCTTCGACAGTGTGAAGATGTATGAAACGGATAATAACCCCGCCCACTCCCTATATAACGGTTTTATTAAAAACTACTAAAAGTGCGATAAATCAATAATTAAATACGTCAGAGACACTACATTTTTCATCCGGGATGGCAAAAGGGTGTTTTTAAAGGAACCGTTGTCAAAATTAGATGATGGGCGTGACACCGCCCACATTTAGCCCAAATCATATATCTACGAAACTACTTGATCAATTTCGACAAAATTTGGTATTGTATTTATATTATATATATACATATAATATATAAATAGATAACTGAAGATTAATGCTGAAAATGTGCGAATTTAGTCTACGAATACCCCAACTTCTACCTACAGTACTACCTATATTGATTTTCGTTATTCTAACAAACCTTATGCCGAACATGTCATTCAATGTGTGAGTCATATATTAATAAAATTGCTTGAAAATATGATTTCAAGTATGCCTCAGCAATGTTAAAATTAATTCAATCAACCCATCCCTTTCTCTGCCTCCAATATAGCCTGTATAATAACTTTCGACTTTCCACCTGACAAAATGTGTGATACTTCAATAAAATTAAATGAAGAAGTTTTCTTAAAAATTATGTGGGAATAAAATAAGGAATTGCGATCCTCCGCTTGACGTTTTCACAACAACTCATTATATTAAATTTAGTTTTTTCAATTGAGTTTATATCTCATAAATGTTTGAATACTACATACACTTTTTAGTCAGAAAAAATGCTTTTTAGAACGTTTTTTACAACATACTTGAAGAATAATTTTTGAAAAATTTTTAATTCCTTTAATCCAGTAGCGGATATCCAGTGAAAATCTCTGTAAAAAGATATTTGGCGGAGAGGACGTTTTTTCTCCTTCAAATTCAAAAACAACAAATGTTCATTAATACAGATGAATAGTCGATGTTTTGATTTTTGACAAAATGGCGGCTTTCGAAAAAAAGTTGTTTCGAAATTATTATCAAAAATCTTATTTCTTCAATTATAGCATGAAAAATATATCTTACAAGATCGGATGAAAATTTCAAGTTGATCGCGTCGGACGTCTGTGGACGTTTTTCTTAAAAAATGCGCTCATATCTTCAAAACTACTTACCGGATCACCATAAAATTTTTTGAGATTATTCTCAAATTTAAGTACATTCATTATAGATATTTGCACATGTATCGATTTTTTGTTTAATCACAAGTGAAACCTGCCCAATCCTACTTATGATTACGATTATTATTATTATCTTACTTTTGACACAAATAAAAAATAATTATAGTCTTCACAGAAAAAAATAACTTAGAACTGCAGAAAATTTTCACAAAATAGCAAATATGTAAAATGTAGATTTTTGCATTAAATCCCCCAATTTATGGAATGTTGGCTATTTTTTAGAAGAAAACACTTTAAGCTAACTCAATGCTCTTCAAAATTGAATACAACCTTTCAAATCGTCTGTCATACCCGACCGTTATCAGAATCGATTGAACTTTCATAAATTCACTGCCAAACGACTGGAAACGGCCGCTTGCATTTATTGAAAGGGTATTAAACATTCCCGTTCAATCGCTACTGCACGTGCTACACTCCATCTGCTTAAGTATGTGGCATGCAACACCAATCAGCAGTGCGGCAATTGCTTGCGGTAGCATTTAAGGTACAACAGCCCCAATACAGTCAGCGGCAACAGGCTGTAAGTAAGCGCTTTCAATTGCAGTGACAATAAGGCAGGCAGAAGAAAACAGCAGACGACACAATTGGATGATAACCATACTAAGGTTTCATGCCACAATGCCGAGTTAGAGTGCGAAACGTAGCAACTTGCCGCAAACGTTTGCCTGAACGGCGCTAATGCGCTGGCGCTGTTGCATGACAAGCAGATCGAAATCTGCATACGAACCTCGATTGTATGTATATGTGCGTGGTCGCAAATCTACGTTGCATTCATTGACAATACATCATCAACATCGTTAGGCCGGCGCGTGTTTTGAGTACAAAAACCGAGTTGCAGGTTTTCAACTGCATTTAAAGTTAGCTGTCGAGCTGCTGTTGTGCGAAACTTTCTAAACCATTGAACCAAAGATGCCACGAGTTGTTGCTTGCTGTACTTTTAATACACCTCAATTTAATTAACCAACCAAATTGACCGAATTCGCTCGGCTCAGCAATGCCTTTTGGCCGAACTTCGCTTTGTGAAAATTTAAATTACACCTCTGCATAACTGGAGCCACAAGCGTTGCGCTAGAGCTGGCCTGTGGCTTAACCAGTAAATGTAACCAAATTCCTAATTCTCACACGCACACACACACTAACACATAAACACGCATTTAAGCTGGTGCGTCGACGAGTAGAGCGAATTTAATCTAATTAACCTGTGGCTTCCGACAATAATTTCATTTCCTACACAACACCAGCCAACAGCCGACCGAATGCCAAAGGAGCGTGCAGGCCACACCAACACATACATATGTACAACTACATGCATATACAGCTACATATGGGCCAATAAAAGTGGCACGCCTGTGTGTGTGTGTATGTGTGAGTTTAATTGCACACCATACGAGGCATTTTATGCGCATCTGTGCATCTGTATGTATGTATATGAGTATGTGTCCATATATTTATAGCTTAAGTGCGTACAATAGCCGATGTGCAGATATTTATTAAACCATTAAGTGCGGCCACCATTCACACCAAAGCACTTAAATACTCTGTTTATGAGCAAAATACCATTTGTGTGACTATTTGGGAGAAAATTGCGTTTAGCCTAAAAATCGGAAAACATCTGCCGACGGCCAGTAACGCAAGCGAAGCAAACAAGTGTGGAGCAGATGGCAGCAGAAGCTGACAAGTGTCAAAGAAATCGCTTGTTACGCAGAGAGAAGTTGTGCAACAATCAAAAGCTAAACGTAGCGCCACACAAAATGCACAGCATGGGGAAGGGGGTAGCAAGAGGGGACATGGAAAAGGTGAGTGTCACAAGTGAGCGGCGAATGAAAGGCCGAGAAAGTAAGTGACCATATAAAAGCATAAATTATTTTATTTAATAATCAGAAACACAAAACATAAAGTGCCGTAGAAGTTGTTGTTGTAGCGGTAGTCAAATATTTAACGAGTAATAAGAAAAGCAAATATACAAAGCAGTAAATTGTGAATGGCAGCAGAAGAAGACACCTAAATTGCTGCAAAATAACACAATAACTTGAGAGGTGGTATACCCAGCCCAGAGTGGTATGCTTATAAGGCGACACAATGGACGACATTAACTGTAACTTCTTGGATAAACATCGGCAAATGGCCAAGTGCCAACGCGGGTGCCCAATAGGAAAAATTTGAAGCTGATGTACTTAAATTACAATTTGAATTAAAATTAGAATCAAACTGCAGTTAAAATTTATATTGCAACTAAAAATAAAAGTCAAAAAAACTAAAATTACAATTAGTGTTATAATTAAAATTAAAGTTTAAATTAAAATTAAAGGTAAAATTAATATAAAATTAAAATTAACAATTATAGTTAAAATTAAAAATAGAAATAAAACTAAAATTACTTATAATTACAATTTAAATCAAATTAAAATTAAAACTAAAACTTAAACTAAAATTACTTACAAAATTAAAATTAATAATCAAAATTAGAATTTAAATCAAATTAAAACTAAAATTGAACATAAAAATATATTCAAAACTAAAATTATAATTAATATCAAAATTAAAAACTTGGTTTCCGATATAAATTTTATATAAAACCAAAAAACGATTAAATTAAGAGTAAACCAAAATTACATATTAAATTTAAAATATAAATTTGTATTGGATAAAATAAATTATTATTGGAATTAAATTAGATTTTTTTTTTGTACAGCTCAGGCAGATATTTTATAAATAAAAAATTCTGCTTATATTTACATTCATATCGAGTACTAACTTATAGTTCTTTAAGTCTTTTTAGCCAATTATTCTGCCGAAAGAGTTAGAAAACCACACATTCGCTAATTCTAGCTTTTGCAGAAGTATTAAGGTTTTAGAACACATGATATATTAGAAATTCGAAGCTTGGAATAGCTAAGAGTCGTTTCCTGGCAAAAATCTTGCTCAATGTGCAACCTTAGGGTTATAGTGTTCACTGCGGAACTTTATAAGGTGGACTCAGGTATTTTGCTTAAAAAACTAACAATATTACTCAACTTTTCTAGCGAAGGGTGGATAGGGAGCTAGGCGCATTCCACCTTTCCAGAATGACTGCCGTATTGAAAATTATCATATTAGCTCGTGTAATAACTTTTTCTAAATTTTGTCGGTTTTCAAGACTTGAACTCAAAAAGTTTACTAAATCATTTTCGGGTTTCAAGTGATCGGATATATTCGGTTAGCGCTCAAAGCGCTTTATCAGCGGTTATCATTGGGTCATATTAGAAGTGGTGTTATTCTGCATTTCTGCAGTATGTTCTCGAACTAGTCTCTTAGTTTTTAAGATAGCGAACTAAAATTTTCCACACATCCTTTTCTCACAAAAATATGCTCATTTGGCGGAATCATCGATATTGCACTGTTATAGGATATACCTGTCATACCAATGGAAGGAGAAATATTCACTACAGGCATGCTGTAATCTCCGATAATATTGTTGAGATTGATCTATACTACTATAGGACATAGCTGCCATACAAATGCCCATGGAAAACTGCTTTATTTGACAAGGTATCTTCACGAAATTCGGCATGGGTATTGTCCGAGCCAAGGCTACAATCTCTACGAATATATTGTTCAGATCAGACCACTCATAGCACATAGTCACTATACAAACTGAATGATCAAAATCAAGATAAAGATCGTCATTCAAGTTTTTTTACCTTATCAAGTAACCTTAATTCGACTTCGAGGTTATTGGGCTTACCTTGCATTTAAAACTGTAAACTTCAACTCTTACTGTACCAAAGGGGAGTAACCCCGAAGTTTCGCACTGGGCGTATTGAGCTCATAAAGAGCCCTAGAGCATTAACAAAAAAGGAGCGCACAAGTACAAAGCGAATTAACACAATTCCTGAGCACAAATAAAACTTGAAGAAAATGCTTTGTTTTTGTGCTTTATACATTTTGTTTTCACACATCGGCGCGCACAGTACACTAAACAATTTATACCTTGTACTACTTGCATAAACACATCCACACATACATATATGGCTACTTGAATATGCTGTACTTATACATATATACATGACTGTATGTAGTTATATATGATTGTGCGGTAAATGACAAAACTCAAATATGGGAGACAAAGTAGGGCTATGCATAATCTAATATGAAATGACGCGAAAGCAAACAGAGAAAAACTAAAACACAAACTTGCGATATAACAAAGTTTACTTAAAAGTTAATATTTCGTTTGGCTGATTTTCACAGCACATAACGGGAACTCTGCTGCAGCCTGTCGCAGCATAAGCGCGAAGTCAACCAGAAAACTCAATTGAAAAGCGTTGAAAAAGAACACAAACAACACAGCGGTTATTGGTGACCCAAATGTCGACTTACACGCACACATACACTCCCATACAAACGCGCTGTCAGGTGCAAGCAGCCAGTGGCAGAGACAAAGCCAAAATTCCATTGCATCAAGCGATTGGCCGAAATATTGTAGTTACAGCGCAGCAGATAGAAAATGAATAAAGCCAGACACTCACACAAAACACACACAGGCAAACATATGCCGCCACGGTTCAAATACATTTTTCACAGTACACTTTGTGTTCTTGTTGCTTGTAAACTATCGAAAATTTATTGACAATATGTCGGGCACTCGAGCGGTTGGCAGCATCCTTTCAGGCTACTTCATTGTTGTGTTCATATTTTTAGTTGTCACTGCATGCCGCACTTGGCCTGGACTCCGGCAGTGTGGCAGTGTTCGTGCGCGTGTGAACGTGAGTGTGTGTGTCTGCAACTAACAGCTGCTACGTTCTCATCGCTATTGCTTTGCTCGTGCACCTCAGTGTGGCGGTGTGTTTTGTTCAATCTTTTTCACTGCTCGTATTTCACGCTGCGAATGTGAATGTTCGTGTGGTCATTGCGGCTGCAGTGGCTACACCTAACCAATACCTACACTTACAATAACATTGTGTGGCTCAAGCTTGAAAAGCTTGGATACAATAACATAGATAACGAAATCTCTTACTCAATGGAGTACAAGCAGACATTCAATTCCCTGATAGAATTGATTCAATCCAATCTAAGGTCAACTATGCTGGTGTACGGTGGACAAAGGTGGGGAAAATTGTGAACATTTTTATATGATTTCGGCAAAAGCTAAGACTTCGTGAGCTCAGAATGAGACATGGTGTTATTTGTTGTGCATGTTTGTGTATACGATGAATTTCTTGATTTTGTTTGAGAGCTAGGTTAAATGAATTTTTTAGAAGAGGTTGGAAGAGTAAATATATATAAAATATAACCGTTATCCGCTATATGCAGTTAATAAAACCTGTTATCAACAACTTCCTTATATCTCATAGGTCAATCATACTAGCTGCAGAAAATCCAAATTCACAGCAGCGATCAGCAATCCTTAATGGTTAGGGAAGTTTCATTATTTTCCAGTGCAACAAAGCTTGCTGTTGGATGGGATTTCAAACTGGAAAGGGACATATCAGCTTTAATAAAAGAAAAGTATGCAGACAAAGCCTAACTCGCATGCAAGCAATGATTGATCGAAACCCAATACTTTGAATAAAACCTGTTCTCTCGTGAACCTGACCTAAAAAAAAAACCTTCATAGTAATTCAAATAAAAAACACCAGTTTTGAGAGTCTAGCAAAAGTTCATTCTATGCTTAGCCTCAATAATTGGCCGAAAGAGAGAATATTATATTGTATATCTCTAAATCCTAAAAGTTAAGCCAAGGAGCCAAATTATTAATGCAATTAATGATTTTTTTCTTGTAGGTTTTACTGAACTTAGAACAAAACGAAAAGATCTATTGTGCATAAATAGTTTTACTTCAGCTGCTTAGTCAGAGCTTATGCCAGATATGCCTAAAATGTTGATCAGTTTCAAATCAGACGGCAAGAGGCAACTTCTAAGCTGTAAAAATTGCTCTTCTGTTAATATACGTTATGCCTTGTGTTTATTAATTGAGGTTTTTTAGAAACTTTGAGTTTTTTATATGAACCATTGTAAACTATCAAAATAGTCAACACTGTGCTAAATTATTGGTCCTAATCACCATAAATCCCAAAAAGATGTGAAAACTTATTTACTTCGAGTTTATTGTTTCTATTTTTACTGTAATGCCAAGAAACTTATGATCAACTGCTTTACGAAGTGTACAGCTATAACACACTTTGCGACTAAGGTCCTCCCCTCTCTACTACTATGGTAAGTGGCGATATTTTTCACGTAATCCGTTACATATCTTATAGAAACACATTTAAAAGCGGATCACTAAAAACGAAAAAAAAAATTGCATGATAATAGAGATTTTAGCCTTTAATGTCAAGATGGGACTTGTAATACAATCTCTTAAAACAAGCTGTTTCTCTAAGATTCAATACACAGTACAGGCATTACAACAACAATATCAGCAGTCATCAACGGCAAGAGCTTCACCGTGAATCCTAGCATAAAGCCGGGTACGCATTCGTGCCCTCACAGCATCACATATAAACTCACACAAATGTACACACCTATACATATGTATGTCTTTGAATGTATATTACCATTGTCTGTCTCTTCCGATTGCACTGTTTGTACATCGTAAATTTTCGCTTTGTTATCTATAGTCTTTGCACTGATTTGATGTGAACAAAAGTTAGAGAGCACACGTGCAAAAATGAAATGGCAAAATTACAATTACAGGTAAGTGCATGAGAATATGCATGTGTAGACGTGAATGTGCCGTTATATTGCCGTCTGCTGAACATTTCGCACTCAGTACTTTTACCTCTTACTTTAGGTACATATTTCCTTTTGATAAACGCACGCTTTTTCCAGCCGACACAATCCCAGCTTACACCTAGCTCAAGTCCAACTAACACACGTGCACATACATACTCAAAGACAAACACATACACACCCACATATGTACAAATGAATATCAAGCACTTATGCCAAAATTTACGTTCGATATGTCATGTCAGTTGAGAATTGAGCTGTTTGAGTTGTTGTTATTGGTTTTGCACACTGCCACACATATTTAACATACATACACACACATGCATGTACGAGTATATGTGTATGTGTCACTTTTAGATATCTCAAAGTGCGGCAAGCACGAACATTATTAGCCATTATTGCAAGAGATTTTTGAATATCTGCTTGACTGACCGCATCAAATTGAATCTGTGCATGCGCAAACGCACAGAAATTCTTCCTCACTTACAAAAAGGTTTCTACGTATGTGGATAAATGTCTGCATTTGTGCTTCTTCAGTGAGTTTAACACATTTCAGTTCCATTTTGGCCGCAAGCCATTTTGTGTTGGTGTGCGTCACTTTTGTAATAAATTGTCATTTCTCCCCCGCAGTCCCACTCTTATGCTCCCTCCGTTTCCTTATCGCGTAAGGAACGGTTTTAAATTTCACATTCAAGTTTAACACATTTCAATTAGCCTTGAAGTCGATCTACTTCGAGATATATGGCTGACGGTAAGAATTTATGCTTTCTCTATGCGCTTTGTCAATCAGCGTGAGTTAGTACAGATATACAAGTACATATGCAACGGGTGATCCAAGTAAAGGCACTTTTTTCACAAGTCCGGCGTGATTGCTGTCAAGCTGTCATGTTATTTTTATTCAGTATTGTTTGACATTTCATCGTGAAAATACTTACAGCTGAAAAGCATTTACAAATCGTTCAAATTTTTTTACGAAAATTCACGTTTTGTAAAGAATGTGTTTCGCGCGATTCGCTCAACTTATGGTCAACATAATCGGCCTACTGAGCGTACTGTTCGCAACACTATTTTGTCTCATCTTGAGACCCAGAATTCATTGTTGGATAATATTCGACCGAATAGACCACGTCCAGCACGCAGTAAAGGAAATATAGCGGCCGTAGCTGAGAGTGTACGTCCGTGAAGAGTCGATACGATGCCGTTCGTAGCAACTCGGACTGACGTATGGAACGACTTGGCGCATTTTACGTCGAGATCTTAAATTAAATGCGTGCAAAATATAGCTTGTGCAAGAACTGAAGCTGCTCGACCTTCCAAAGCGATATCGCTTCGCTTTATGGGCACTTGAAAAGTTTCAAGAAGACAAAATGTTTTCGGTCCAAATTTTGTTCAGCGATGAGGCTCATTTCTGGTTCAATGATTTTTGATGCTTGAAATTGAAGTTCGTGATCTCAGCGACATTTGGTTTCAACAAGACGGCGCCACTTCCCACACATCGCAGCAATTAATTGATTTATACTCACTTCGGTGAGCAGATAACTTCACGATTTGGGCCGGCCGATTGGCCACCAAGATCGTGTGATATCACACCGTTAGACTTTTTCCTGTGGAGATATGTACAGTCTAAAGTCTATACGGACAACCCCGCTTCGATTCAGAACTTGGAGCAAAACATGACGCGTGTCATTCGCCAATTACCAGTCGAAATGCTTGAACGAGTCATCAAAAATAACATGATTCATATCATGCATGACAAATTGGAATCAGAAAGTAGTAGACGCGATGGATATCACGTTTGCACAACAATATTTAACGTTGTTTAACATCTACATGCACGAATTTACAGGTATCCACCAAAGCCCAAGTAACAATTGAAGCAGTGGACTTCAACTATCAAACCTTTTCATAAAAAGGTGAGCACGGTATTTTGCTCATTTGTCAAACGGTTGATACCGGACCACTTTACTTATATCTGCCGTACAAATTGGGCGATCGAAATCAAGTTCTTGTATGGAAAAATACCATCTAAACTGACTGATCAAAATTTAGATTAAAAAAAACGTGTCGCACTCGGGGACTGCCGCGGTAAAGCTATTGCATAGCATTTTTATCAACTTATGCAATTATAATTATTTATTCATTTTTTATGCAATATTTTCTTTTTCTTTGATACTAATTCAAGTTACACTTTTTGAGCTTGGTGACCGATAAGAAAACAATTTTTTTTTCTTTTATTGAATAAATGAGAAGTTAATATTGTTTAAAACATTTTCATTACCTTACAATACATGTATTTTATTCAGGAATTTTTATCATTGAAACTATAGGTTTATGGTAACTGCAATAAGAAACAAAAGTTTAAGACTTGATATCCTCTAAATATCTGGAAAATACCGCGTCAATGGTGGTCCCATATTTTGTTGTGGAATCTTATTCATTTTAAAATTCAATTTTTCCGAAACAAAAGTAGTCAACCGTTCTGATTTTTCATCAGCGAAGTTGATGTTGAAATCGCCAAGCAAAATAGGTGGAAATTTATTACCATTGATAATCCGTTGGAAATACATAAATTCAATTGTGTTGTTTAATTCAAATGAGATACTGTTCCAAAAGGTGGGGTAGCTAATTGAGCGTGTTAGGTTTATTTTCGTTACGGAATTTCTTGATTCAGTCCCCGCGCTCAAAGCCCGCGATAGAAGCAATGTAGTAGCTTAACAATTTTGTTATACCCTTCCTGCAATAAGATATGTACCTGTGTATTATAGCTGTGGTGCAACCGAAGTTGACGGATTTTCTTAAGTTTTTAAATTAAAAACTGTTATTTATTCATTAGAAAATAAAGTGCATGATAGAGAATAATAAAAAATCCGCCCATAAACTAATTTAGAAATAAGTAGAAACGGAAGCAGGCGTAAAGAGGCAACGCAGAGAAACGATTGCTTTACAAGCGCTGAGGAAGGAAGAATGGCAAACCTATTTACACGCCATTAAGTCGTTGGCAAACACTTACAAATAACGGTACTGCTACATCGACACCGACACAAACACAGACGCGCACTTCCGGCCGCTGATCATACAGGCGAAATGCAGTTACCTTTCGGCGTGTGCTTTTTTCACTCTTATCCGCACGCACACGTACACATGTATTGAGAAATAAAAGCTCTACAATTATTCGCATGTGCGAAGTAATAGCAACAGCTTGATAAACACCAAATACAACAACAATTTGCGTGTCACAGACAAAATGACAACTTGTCACACGAAGCGACACATCGCGTGGCTGTTTCGATATGTAAATACATAGATATATAAATATGTGTGTGCATATGTAGATGAGTGGGCGGTTGCAGTACTTTGTAACGGTTAACTAACTACCAGCTTCGATCGCTGCGTGGCTGCGACTCATAGCAAAAATCACCTTATGCAAATTCTAATGACGAACACCCAGACTGTGCACATACACACATGCGCATCATAATTTTGCCACCACCTTGCTCACAAAAAACCGCTATGTATAACCGTATGTCGATATGAAAACATCGCTGGCCTGAGTTAGCATGTAAATGAGTTCGCCATTTGGCGGCGTCGCGCTAAATTAAAACGACAACGAACGCAAATGAACTCACAGCAACAACGCCATCTTAAAATGTGCGAAAAGAGTTGGGCAATGAAAAAAATTGCAAAGCGAATAAATTACACTGGCAAAATTATATCTACATGTGTTTCATGTTGGGGTTCACAATAAAAAATATTTGTGTAGATTTTGATATTGCAAAATGAAATCTTCAAAAATTTACTATAGGTAATGCTGCAACCAGCTATAATACCCTTCACAGATATTAAGCATTTCTTATAGCATTAAAAATATAAAAACATCTCGATCTTGATTTTGGAGCGGTGAGTTTGTTTGTTTGGCAGCTTTATGCTTAATGGTTCGATATGAACAATATGATTGGGGCGTTATATATAAATCCATACATACGACGATAGTATGTAAAATAGGGGTTAAAATTTTGCGATTAGGCATATGGGACTAGACCAAGGTCTGGAGCGATTTCATGGACTTTTGATAATAAATCATATTATAGGGAAGAAAATCATTTTTTGTACGATATAAACGGCATAAATTAAAGCTAAAGTTAGAAATATCTCCACAAATACATATGTATGGCTAGGGAAAGTACAGACCCAGTTTTATAAGTTTTCAGCAGCAGCGCACAGAACATGAGACTACCTGAATTGAATACCTCACCGACGTTTTCGGTAAAAAGTCAACTATATTCACTGAGATCCACATATTTAGTAAGTGAGGGCTCGAAAATGTATGGTCTGATTTCGATAATTATTAGATAATAAGTGATTTATTTTGGTTGAAAATGGATCAGTAGTACCTAAAAGTGGGTGGTGCCATACCTACGACCCAATTTTTAAACCTTATTCAAAAAAAAATTTGGTACACTTTATTAAATTCAAGATTTTGACTGATTTTAAAAAACTAACCGATGGATGGACATACAACCGTTATTAACTCTTTTTCTCTTGCATTCTACGATCTTCCTTACAGCAATTAGTAAAGATGCACACCTTAAATCGAAGATGAAACTTAAGTAAACATTTCTGAAAGTTCCAACGTTTTATTACTGTCTGTCTGTCGCTTTACTACCATACTAGTGTGTATCAAGAACAGCAAAAAAATGTATATTGCTTTCAAATTTAATATACAAACCTCCGTTATATTGAAAAGTTCTTTAGATAACTAACAACTGTGGCACAAACAAAATAACTGTCAACATATTTCTGCAAGAAAGTCAATAACCCAAAAGTAATGGAAATCCGATAAGATTGGCAACTCCACACATGTAAGATTGGCAACTACACATATCCGCACATTTCCATAAACACTTACACACACACCCATATATAGAAAGGCAGATGTGGGTGTCATTGCATTTTCACAAACTAACCGCATAACTGAGAGAATATTGTAATGACTGCCCACGTGTGCGTACATACAAATGTATTTTGCCCTTGTGTGTGTGCGTTTGTATGTGTGCCTCCTTCAATTTGCTTGTCATCCTATACTGCATATTGATATGCTAATCGGAAAACGTGTTCGACACATGTACCGTTATAACTGTACTTTGGAAAATGTGCGAAAGTGCGACAGCTGTTGTTGGCTATATCAACCGTTATATATACCACGATATACATACATACATACTTATGAATATGTATTTCGCAATGTTGCTTGAATTTATTTGCGTTTTATTAAAGGCATCAATTTCCATACAACAATTGCTTTACGCCATTACTGGAGATACTGATGTGATAAGATATGCTGATGGTTTGCCACAGTAGGTGTGTGCGCGCGTGGAAGTATGTGCGTTATAGAATAGAATATATGAAAAGTGAAGTATCATTGAACGCCTGATTAGCAGATTATAAGACTTGTGACCATGTGGTCACCAAAGCATAGACAAACACACATTCAAAAATAGTTGCACACCAAAGATGTGATGAAGTGAGGGAGGAGATGTGAAGTGCTAAAGTCAGCCACAGTGTAATAGTGTCTTGCATTTGTGGTTGTGATATGAACATTGATACTCGTCGATGGGTGCTTTGGCTAATGAATGCATAAAGTATTTATTTGCACTGTCACTTTGCTGACGACAAGAAAGAGCAAATACAAACGTAAATGTACATTAGAGTGTTAATTAATTTTTTTTTTTGCAGACGCCATTTGAAATTTCATTTTTTGCCCTAAAAAAAGTATCCAAAGTAAACAAGCTCTTTTTTTCAATTCCACTTTACACAGAAATTCGTAATTATTTTTTCTATCAAAAATTCCTTAAAAAGTTATACGCAGTAGTTATACATCAAGTGTACTGAGCCTTCATACAAGTGCATTATAAATTCTGTGTTGCTCATACGACACGGTGTACCCTATGACAGTACATTTGATGTATAACTTTAATTGCACATATCTTTTATAGGACTATTTTTGTGGAAAAAATCAAACAGACCTTTTCTGTAAAGCGCCAAATTTGGTTTTAGAATATCCAAAGATCAAAATTCACATTCTAATGACATAGTAAAAATAAAATGATTTAGTCGGAAATTTATAATAAAGTTCTTGTTTCCGTTGGATAAGTTTTTTAGGGCGAAAACTGAATTTTTAGGAGGTGTCTGCAAAAAAAATTAACTTGGGTAATGACGAACACCCTAATGTACATACATATGTATGACAGGATATCTGCACTACCTTTTATCCAGCTGGCATACCAATTAATGAGCATCGATGCCGACAAACGCACTCCCACCGCCAAACTCATAAACCTACATGCATAAACGCTTCAAATACACATGCCTATTCATACATACACACATACATACACAAATAATTTTACATGCATATATATAGAGATACCTCAACCACGCACTGCCACTTCTATTGACCGCAAGCATTCGGTATTTGTCACAAATACTCTGTGCTCAGCATAAATTTCTTATGCGCAGCCAAGCCAGCAAGACAGGGCCGATCATAGAACGGATACTCTAGCGCTGCCATATTGCAGCTATACACATCTTTGACCTATGTCATGGCGCATGCACCCACTCAGGAACACACACCCCCATAGCCATTGAAGGAGACATCACGGCTACAGCAAATCTGCTGCTACACAATACTGCTACTTAAGCATTGCACTCACATACACTAGTACATATGCAGAGGCATGTAGCTGGGCATTCGCATGCGACCTGAGCACCTGCCAAACCACAACGGGATCAATCTGTCATTGGACAACAATGTTTGCAGGCAGATTAGTTGCGTAGTTTGCATTATGACACTATTGCATCGTATAACGGTTAGTATGCTATGATAAGCAGTAAGGAATTCATGTGTCAACATGTCAAGCACACAAAGACTTTACATGGTACATGGGTATGGAAATCTTTCGATACAGTTATGTTTTGGTAAATAATACCAACAAATTTGCATACATAGGGGAAGGTGCTCAAGGTTTCTTATATGTATGTATGTATACGTGTTCACTTTTTCTTAGAAAATATGTTATTATCCAACTAGGTATTCTTAAAGCTCGTCACATTTTTCCAGCCTTTTTTAAGAAAACTGAAAAGCTTCAAACAGGCAATTCCTTTCGACAGAAAGCTCTTTTAGATTGTACGAAGAAGTACTCGGCTGTAGCGACTGTACTTGCAAAGTGACCGTGAAGTTTCATGGAACCATTTTGAAACAAATGCAGGTTTCTAGAAGAAAGTTTAATGCCTTGATTAAAATAGCGTTTTGTTCTCGTTCCTTATCCAAATTCGATTGTACTCTCAAAAGGTTCGAAATTATTTTAAGTATTTGCTTCGACGAAGCCCTATACTCATATATGGTGCCGATTTTCTTTTATAATATTGATATTTTCAATTTGATCAACAGCAACATCCTGGAATTCTCTGTGAAGCTGGCTTTATTAGCTTTTACTCCTTGACACACAATTGCGTAAAGCTCATTCACGCCGGCAAGGGCTTTTGGTGTATATATCTCATATTTTTTCACTAGTTTGGCGTTTTTATATGCGCGCCCATTTTAGGATTATAGAATATAAAACGGGTAGGTCGCTGCTAAAAATCTTCTCACAAAGGCCAAAATACAATATAGAAACCGATATCGCCACACTGTTAATTCATTGAAGCTTTTAACAGTTTTTTAAGCTTTCGCATCATGAAAGCTTTCTTTACTTCAATAAATCTTTTTAAAGCTTTTGCCTAAGATTTTGTGCCGTGAAAGCGTTTTAATGCTAGGAATAACAAAGAATGAATATAACACAGATAGCTTGAGGATGAGAAAGAGAAAAATCTTATTACTCTACATGATTATTCATAAACCTTGAACTTGCCGTGATTACGTATGTCCCTCCTTCCGACACATAAATAAAGACAAATATTTAATACTAAATTGCCGCCACACTTTAAAGTAGACCAATATTTAAATTTATATCACTTTATACAAAACTTATCAGCTTATCTGCTTATGAACGCTTTAGCAAGGGTCTAAGACTTCGGGATATAAGTTTCTTATACGCTACAAAGTCGATAAAATTGTACACAAAGCAAAAAGCAAATATAATAACAACACAATGAGGGCTAAAAAGAAATCCCTATGTAAATTCATAACACAAAACCAAATGAAAACTTGACGCTCATTGTTTAACTTAGGCCCATAGTGGCAATTTACGGCCACTTGGCTGTAGCGGGGAGCGCCGCCGGCAAGCACTAGAGTCTAAATGCGAAGGCGACACTCATTGTAGTCGAGCATAATTCACAAACGATGTTTATTATTCTACTTGTCAGCTCAAGCAACAGCAACAACAAGAGCAACACGCACCTATTCAAAAACATATTAGCCTGCTTCCTCCGCCTAAACTTAAGTGCACAAGCACACACACAATTACACGCGAGGAAAATGAAATCGCTGTTACGCTGTTTCCGCAAGCGTTAATCCTTAAATCTACGAAACTGCCCTGTACAGCCAACTAAAAACAGATTGAAGAAAGCGTCGGCTTAATGGAGTCACATCTCGTGCCGCAACTTCTTAAAAGTGCTGACCCCTGCACCCACAAGCCAGCCCACATCACTCGGCGTTCAGCGACTATCAACAGCCAAGAGCCAATCAAACTTATGCCGTTACGCAAGTTGTCACATGCCGCAGTGCCTTGAAAAGCCAAACCCCACATATCCACAACTGCGATCTGGGATCGACTCCACTAAGCCAATCTTTACGCCTGTGTCCTTTAGTCCACAGCTGTGACATTTTACGGCCACCTATTCCATACGTCCACCACCCCGCGCCATTTTCCTCAAGCGCATTATTGTTTTGTTTGTGTTTTTGCGCGTATTGTGTCGCTCCATTATTTTTCCGTTCTCTACCCCGCCTTTCGCCTGCGTGGCGCAATCGAATGTGTTTTTTATTTGCCGTTTTAGTCACAACGAACTCCACTCACCACTCCAACTTCGTGAGTTGTTTTGTTGTGTAGCACTCGATGGACAGCGAGCACTCACACACACTCTTATATAAAAGAATTTGAGTGCGTGTGTGCAATACGCTTGCTAATAGCCCACATTTCTCACAGCTGACATATATACGAGTACATACATCCCGTTAGGTCCTGCCATTGATGTTACCCGTGCTGTCATGGTTCTGCCTGTCCGTCTGTCCTGCTAGTGTACACAGTAATTTCATACTTTTCGCACATTTCGCAATATTGCATTGTTGTTGGATATTGTAACATTTGCTCTCTTCATAATGCCTCAGCAATATATTGTACTGTATTCGCATAAACACATATCCCTGCTATGTACATATGTAAATCTATGCTGTGACTCGCAGGAAAAACTAAATATGTTATGGAGTAACTAAATTTTTGCGAGAATCTTTTCAGCTTTATGCTTCAAACAGTCAGCTCCCTTCGAAGAAAATCCATTTTTCGCGGATATCCTACGGTCTGTAAAAGCGAACGGTAGAAGCGGTGGTGGAGTGTTCATTTACATTGCGCTCTTATATAATAGGTCGTATCAGCTGATTCGGTCCACAGTTTGGCATCGGTGACTGTTTGAACTATTTGTGATGGTAAGAGATTAGCTGTGGACGCCAACCGATGTTGTAAGAACCAGCCACATGTTCTCGCTAATTATTGAACTTAGTGGCCTTACATAGTTCAAACATTTTTTTAGTTCCAAGTTCACTATAGGCAAACGATTAAGATCCAGAATTATATGCCCGGATAGCCCTACAAGGGTTAAGGCCTACACGGAATTGACAACTGTTTTGCCTCTGGCATTTGTTTGAAATCTGTCTGAGATACGATAATGCTTGATATCTTAAATAAATTTTGTGATTGAGAAGGACAATGAAGAGCGAACATGAATAAATTGTATACACAAAATTTAATTTTGACGGTAAGAATACTTGCCTTAAGCGAGTCACCTACGTACTATTGTTTTTCGTTTTAAAATAGAGGTCATTGAGGTATGAAGAGAAATATACATAGCAGACTGCCAACAAATCTGAACAGACTCAATATATTTTATTGAAAGCATTGGGTAAGAGGTGCTTCCCACCAAATTCATTAAATTTATTGTCATAAAAGCGACATAAAGAGGGCGCAATAAATAGGGCTTTGCTGAAAGAAACAAAAGCCAATCTATAGAAAGTGTAAAGGAAGCTAGATTTAATCACTGGGATATAAATAGTTTCTCGCAGCAATGGTTGTCTGAAAAACTTTTCAGCGACCAATAATGTAATGTAATATTTAAAATCGAACTGAAAGAAGCGTTACAAAATTATTCAAGAAACAGTTACCGTTCTTTTCCTCAATATATAGTATTCCTCACACTTAGCCAATTATCTTCAACTAATCATTAATTTCTGTTTTGGAGCCTCGAAATATTCAACACATTTTATATCTCCCTATTGGGCCTTTACATGAAAACATACATAAATATGACATATATATATAAACAATATTTATGCAATGCAATCAGCGACAATATAGACAATGACGGGAATAACGATGGACAATGTAAAAGCTGTAGGGGACTTTCAGCAACGACTCTTCTAGCGAACTTTTGGTTATTTTCTTTTTGCTGTTGCTGTTTTTACTTTTGCTATTCTCATCGAAATCGTATATATGAAAGTACGTGAATGCACATGGAAAATTTAGGAACTTGAATCATTTGCGCTTTTTATCAAATAATTGAAAGTAAAATTTTCATAATAATTTTATTGAACTTTTCTTTTACCATGTTCCATGGAGTAAAAGTTAGGTTAGATAATTTCTAAAATAAACAGGGTTTCATCGTTGGAGAACTGTGTGTGTGTTTGTTTTAAATGTATCAATCTGAAATTTTGCACACGTTATTTTTTCCACAAGCAGCTGCTCATATGCCGGAACCTCCGATATCGGACCACTATAGCATATAGCTGCCATACAAACTGATCGATCAAAATTAAGTTCTTGTGTGGAAAACTTTTTTATTTCATGAGATATCTTCACAAAATTTTACACGGAATATTTTTCAAGGCAGCAGTATAATATCCAAACAAATTGTACACATCGAACTACTATAGTATAGAGCTCCTATGCAAACTGAGCGCTTAAAATCAAATGCTTGTATGGCAACTTGTTCATTTATGAAGGGTACTACGGCTTCGGTGCAATCGAACTTAACTTTTTACTTGTTTTCATTATAATTTAATAACTTTTGATTGAAAAGCGCAAGAACAAGAAAACTTCCGAAATGATGAACTATTACGCTAAGGGACGAGAATAAACCGCGGTAGATGGAATTTTTTTTAAATTGGTGCCCTTCTGGAAATTTTTTTTCAGTGTTTTTCTTAGCGCCACTGATGTTGCCGCACAGGAAGATGTGTCGGACGAAAAATGGGTGTGAGCCGCACAAATGTAGGACGAACGTGAGAATCGCAACTGCAAATTAAGCAACGCAACAATTTATTTTATCTGCTCTACTGCGACGTTAATAAGTGCACAACACACACATACACATGTCTATATACGCACCTACTCCCAGTACAGCTCGCACATATGAATGTAACAGGCGCTCTACATGTGTATGTATGTGTGTACATGTACGTTGGCAAGTGCTTTTGGCAGCTTGTACGCTTGCAATTGCTGCAAATTGTTGTAGATACACTCGAAGCGGGCCACCATGGTTGATGTCATCAATGTTTGCAGCAATTTTTTCAACTTTCGTTTTTATTTTTTGTAGTTTGTGCGCCATTGTGCTCATTTCCACATGCTGTTTATTTATTATTGTTGCTTGCTTTGTGTTATTTTTATTGCTCCTTAGCTTTGCCTTTCACTTTTATCGCTCACGCTATCACATACGCAGCGTGCTGACACATTTGCAAGTGTATGTGTATAAATGTGTGTGTGCAGCGTAAATTGCTGCGCGTCCATCTTGTCACACTGTCAGAGTGAAGTACACATTTCTCCCATACATACATACATATGTATAACTGTTTGTGTGTCTATTGCATGTGTTAGAAGGGCGTCACACTGTTGACAGCTGCTGCCTGTGGACATAAGTTCAGTCTTAATGCCTAACAATTTCGCATTTTCTGACATTTTCGCCCAATCGTCCGCCAGTAGTGACTGACTACAACCGCCAATACTGTCAGACCCATCTTTATTTGTATTTTACATCTCCACATACTCATACATACATATATACATATATACACAGACATTTATCTGTCTGTGCTGGCTTTTTGACCGTCATTGCTCAATATATTAACGGTCAGTTGGACCTACCAACCAGAAAAAAGTTTGTACTGTCACTTTTTTGATTATTTTCTGTTCTATTTTCGTTTTTTTGTTATTTTTAGTATTTTCATGGAAGCGTTCTATCATAAAAGTTACGATTTTTCCACATTTATTATCAGGCTTTATTTCCTACAATAGCTCATCAATTCATTACTTGCGAATCCGAGCCAAGAACAGACCTTACCTTACACTTACCTGATTACGCCAGACACAGTAGTTTAAAAAAAAAAAAACATCAATAATATAAAATCTATACAATAAATCAAATTGTTGGTAAAATTTTCAAAATTAAATACTACACCAAATTCAAAAGGCTTAAAATATTCGTTTCATAGGTTTTTTATAACAAAACCGTTGCAATACTACCGCTTTAAAGTTCTAATCTAAGTTAAAAACGGTTATGGGAATTGTGAAAGTTAAAATCGTCGTGGCAGCCCAAGAAAGAGTCGTTCATCCATCCACCTCTGCTAATTATGACGACATCAGGTAGATGACATCGAAAAAGTTAAAGAGTGCTTGTAAATTGTCGTATTAGCATCAGGGAATGCCAACATCTGTTATGGATCGGCACAACACATTTTGAATAATTTATTCCAAAAATGAGAATAAACCGAAGTAACCACGTCAAAGTCGGACAGAAGTCAAAGTAATGCTCATGATTTTCTTTGATTACCGTCTTGTGGATCTTGGGGCATAAGTTCAATAAGGAATACTACTACCGCTTGTAGACGCCTGACATCAAGTAATTTTTTTGGTCAAACACGCAACGTGAATATTCGTTCAGTCACCATGTTCGCCGAAAATTCGTTTCGGGGAACGCGCCGTAAGTCCATTGCAGCCATTAAATGTTATTCGCTGATGGCACTGAAGGTCATTCCAATCGAGGCTTATGACAAGTGTAACCCTGGCAACTAGATGTTCTGCCATTGGACTACACTGATTGCCATTTCAGACCTTAATAAAATGTTTAAACAGTTCTATTACTTTTACGACAACACTGGGCCGCCAATTGTTTAAAAAATGAGTAACTTCTTGGCTTAAGCAAATAGATATTACATGTCTAAACTCTCTCTCTGCCATCAATTGCCATTCAAATGCTCACACATCACACACAAGACAGTCAGAGAAACTATACCCCAAATATCTGTATCCCATAGCCTAAACTGCAGCACTTTCTTAGCACAGTCTATTATCACTTCTCGTGCAGCATACAAATTACAAATGATTTCAGCGAAATTTCATTATTTTTTGTGGGCTGCCAAATACAAAAGCACTAAGCCGAAGCAAGACAAAGCGCACACACACACACACATACATACAGTAAAGCACAGCTGTTGGGAATATGTGACCGCTGGCTGCAGCAAAGGGTCAATCGTTTGGCTTACATGTCATTTAGCACTTTGGTTTGCTCGCTTCTTGCTGCTCAACAGCCTCAAACCGCTTTCGTGCAGCAAATTCACTTTGAGCTTTTGTGCTCAACAGTTCGTGCCGCTGCTGCGAACAATTGATAAGCTTTTCTGGTTTGTTTTCATTTTCGTTTCCAATTTTTTTTTGTTTGTTGGTTTAAACGCTTCGATACCCGCTGCTGAGTGACTTCTCTCATTGCTGTCTATTTTTCACTGTGTCCCTTTTCAGTTAGGACGTGTGTGTGCATGTGTGGAGGGTATTTGTTAGCCTGTGGCTTGGCAACAATTACAAAGACACACACACACACTGGCATGTGTGATTTTGTTGCATTTTTTCTCATGTCAACATATATGTGTATGCGTGTCGAACAAACAGCTGGCGAGCTGGTCGCCCGTTGATTGGGAGCTGCTTGTTTTTCAACTCAGCCTTGTATGCATTGGCATTTTGCGGTATTTGCTTTGTAATTTGTATATTTACATGTATCTGATTACTGTTCACACTTATTACATTCTGTTTTGTTTTGCCATTTATTTATTTAATTTTTTTTTTTGCGTTTTAGTGCTTGCATGTATATTTGTTTATATGTGTGTTTGTGGATAATTTCAAATGTGATTACGGTATTTGCTTTGTCTAAGTATTGCAATTGCTATTTTTTCTCCAGACACACCAACACAAACACACTTAGCCACACATACATTAACTTAATTTTTTATACCCTGAACAAAATTTAATTTAATCACCAAGAAGAAAAAGTCGCATATACATATATATAAACGATCGGCGTGATCAGCTAAGTCGATTTAGCCACGTCCATCTGTCTGTATATACGCGAGCTGGTGTTCGGTGATTGAGATATCGATCTGAAATTTTCCCATACTTCGTTTTCTCTCCAAGAAGCTGCGCATTTGTCGGAACTGCCAATATCGGACCACTATAGCATATAGCTGGCATACATACTGAACGTTCACAGTCAATTTCTTGTGTAGAAAACTTTTTAATTTGACAAGATATCCTCAGGAAATTTGACATAAATTAATAAACTAAAGCTTTTTTATTTGTGGAGGGTATTATAGTTTCGCTGTAACCGAAGTTAACGTTTTTTCTTGTTTATCGCTTTCATTTTATTGTTTCACACGCCTGCTTGTTGTTTTATTCGTATACAGTAATTTCAGTTAAATGATGTCGCTTTTGTTTTTGGCTTGCATTTTAATTGGCCTCAATTTATTGCTGACCTAGCTTCTCGTTTTTTATGTCAACGCAGTTAGAAGATTGTGTCTGGAGATCCGATCCGAAGTATTACATATACATATGCACACATTACAGACACACATAAACACATATACACATAGATATAACTTGGAAAATGGTGTTCTAATGGGCACATGGATTATTTTTCGATTAACGTTTTTGAATGCCTCGTTTTTGTTGTACTCCTACTATTATATTGCAATGGAAGCGAAACGATTTTCTTTTTTTTTTGCGTTTTCCTTCCTTACATTTGCAATACAAAAGGCGCGCCGGATACTATTTAGGGAAAAGCTCAGCAGTGGAACAAAGTTTCAGTAAAAAATTGTTATTGCAATGCAAGAATATGGGATAGAGTACAAAACGAAGGAAGTAAAAAAATTAAAACCACAGAAATTAGAGAAACATCTGCTTTGGACAACACTGAGTGTTAAGAGTATAAATAATGTGAGGAGGCCAAGAAATATAAAAATAATAAATAGTAAAAAAAATATAAAAATTACTCCATGAAGGCATTTAAATATCAAGAAGTCAGAAAGTGTAGGAAATAAATATTTTACCGTGGATAGTAAAAGTTCGCGATTATACAATATGCGAAACTTGGACGAAAAACTTAAAAAATCACCGTAGAAATGATGAATGGATGAGATTTTATTCCAAAATTGTTTTCTGGAAAGCAATTTAAAAAAACAAAAATCATTGCCTACATTCACGTGAAATGCGGATGAACGAATAGCAAGGTGATCTACCTCAACAGTTTTTGGGCCGATTCGTCGCCGAATTGCAAAACAAACTGTCCCATTTGGCAAAAAAGATAGTGCAATTTCACCAGGCTCACATCTACAGCGTCGGCTTTGTCAAATTAAATTCGTCTACGAATCGGTGCTTCATGTACCGTATTCTTCAGATGTGGCGCCAATGAATTTATTTTTGTTTTCAAACCTATAAAAGCACTCGCCAGACAGAAACTTTAGTCAAAGGAGAGGTTATCACCGCCGCACAGACCTATTTCGAAGACCTTCAAAATCTCCCTTTTCAGAAAAAGTTGGAGCATCGCATAGTCAAGTTTATCGAGCTAAGAGTAGTTTATGCAGGTTAATCAGCATTTTTCTGAAATGTTTGTTTTTCTCTTTTAGACTCGTATTAAAACTGGTGGTTTTTTTTCAGATTAAAAATATAGTCAGGGGAAGTTTCTAACTCAGTTCTTTCTGTTTTTTTATTTTTTGTTTCCATTTTAATTTTTTTTTGTCTGTAAGTTTTCATATTCTTCTTATGGAGGGGCTACGGAAATTTTATTTCCATGATATACAATTTTTTTTGTAGTTTCTTGTAGAGCAACATTTTATATACCGACCACTAGCCAACCCTTAGCTTATTAATTTGTCCCACTTGAAAAATGTTAAGCTTGTACTTTCGGCAAGAGAGCAATTTCAACCCAATGAATTCTAAAAACTTTGCCCTAAAGTTCGACTAACAGCTTTAATTAAAAGGTAGACCAGTGAAGACCCGTCATGCGGCTGCATTCTACAGGTGGCTAAACAAATGTCTAAGCACACACACACATATGCGAAACCAGGTTGAAAGCATTTCACCCTTTCGCTTTGTGCTTGACTCCATTGTTGTTTTAGAAAAAATTAAAGGGATGAAAAAAACAAAATAAATTCCATTCCAACGAACTTTACCACTTTGCTAATATTTGTGTTGCACATTTTTGTAATTTCTTAACATTTTCTTTTTTTTGTCGGTCTGTGGGTCAGCCGAGAGAAGAGCGATTAAACCAAATGTGAAAAGTTTTCGATTTTCAGGTAAATAAATCAAAGCCAAGAAACAAAAGCAAAGCGATTGGTTTAGGGCCAAACAAACAGTTATGCGCATAAAGGAAAAATGTAACGGAAGTACGCTTTAACAACAAAACAAATCTGGTTGAGCTAAAAGGTCGCAATTATTCACGTGGCAGCGTAATGAGAGGGAAACGCGCTGAGCTTCACAAAGACGAAAAAGATGGACGAGAGAAAATGGCTTAAGAAACGGCGCAGGTGCTGGGTGGTAATGCTGGCGCTCATAATTTAAATTTTATACGCAAAACATTCTTTAAGCACCGTTAAATTTGTAGCTGTCACTGCTTGCGCACAGGAGCGAGTAAATGAAGCGAAAAATGCGGCAATTTCTTCTTTATTTTTATTTCATTACTTTTATGCGTTCTTTTGTTGTTGCGCAGCGGCAGAAAAGCTGAAAAACGCACACAGCAGGAACGATGTTAAGAAAAACACGGACAGACAATGCCAGGAAAATGCGAAAAATCATAAAGTCATGCGAAACACTTAGCATAAATATAGGCGCATACACGTTGAACATAAGTACCACGTTCATTACGCGGTACACAACCAAAAAACAACAAGAGAATACGCTGGGATAAAAAGACTGGACAGAGCAAATGAACAATAAAAGAGCAGAGCACACGAAAAACACTCGAAAAGAAGAATGAGAAAAAACAACACGTAAAACGAAACAGCCGAGGAAAATTCAAAAGCAGCGGTAAACGGTAAATGCAAAACACCGAAAACGTGCCTCAAGAAATTTTCAAGTGTCCCGCGCCGCACCAGCACACAACGCAGACCGCAACAATATCAAGAACAACAACAATTGGCGCCTCGCAAATTGGCACTCGCTGCTTTCGCATGGAAAACGGCAGCAAACACTTTGCGTCACCTCATTTTGCTGGCGAAAAAATGAAAATTGCGAAAAATGTGTTGCCAGAGACTGCGCGTGTGTGTGTGGGTGTCAGTGTGTGCAGGTTTGTGTCGAAAAGAACCTTAACACATTTTTCTTTGACATACTATATATAGCTGCTCTCCCAGCTTGTTGGCGGGCCGTGTACCGCAAAATTGCCCGATTTATTTTCCATTTCACTACTTTAGCTGGCTGACGTTTAATACACTGTTCTGCTACTGCTTTACATAAACGCTGGAAAAGTGCGACTGTTATTTTCATGTTTATAGGGCAACCCTATCAACGGAACCTGTGTACCGTTAGCACACTTTTGTCGGCCAGCTGGGTCGCCTTCGCTCTGTTATTGTTGCAATTATTTTGTGTATTTTCCTTCTTAAAGAAAATTTCACTTTTTGCCACCGTCTCCGCTTCGCTCGACTCTTTGACTTTGTGTGCTGTGCTCTTGCAGAGTGTTCGGGCACTCACATTGCTTTAATGGCTTTTAGCGACACAACAATGCGAAATTGCAACGCGTTGCCAACACTGGCGTACGCTCACACACACCCACACACACATACACTCAGAAGGCATTTACTTTCCTTAGCTATTGTTTTTTCGCCGCTTTTCCACTCTGCCGAGCGCTCTAACCTCATTTTCAGGCAATTAGTTGTTGCAATATACTAGCGCACGAATATTTGCGTTTGTATGTGTATTTGAGTGTGTGTGCTAACTTTCATGCACGCGTCGAAACGTAACAATGCCAGTACAACAACAACACTCGCCTATTTGATTGCAATCACATTTAGTGTGTCCGTCAATGATGGACAGCGAATGGAATGCATTGCAGTGTGTAATTTCCGTTTCCGTACTCTTCTCTTTGGTCCGGAATACTTCGAAAGTTTTGTTTTGTACCAGCAACAACAACTGATTCACAAATAATAGTCAATCGCACGCAGTCGGCTGGTATTACGAGGTAACGGAATATCAGTTGTTATTGGAAGTGAAAACACAGATTAGTTTAGGTTAGGCCAGATTATATATGTAAGGTTAGATTTGGTTAGAGTACTACACAAGACGACTGAAATAACAACAACTACTGCAATAATAGTAAGCGTAGAAATTAGTAAAGAGAACCATCCCTGAAAATCTATAAGAAATTACATTAAAACACCAACGTTTGCATATAAAGTTTTGAACGGACACAATTTTTTTTAGGGCAAAAACTGAAACTTCATAAAACGTTTGCAAAAAAAAATAAATTGGTAAATAACGGACGCCCTAATATATTCATATATATACATTAGGGTGGTTAAAGAAAATTAATGTTATTTTCCCTTGGTACTCCGAAAAACTGGTTCATAGACACCTCTTAAAAAGGCTCTCCAGTATGAGCTCTTAATTGTAATGCGAAGGTCCTCACTCTAACGGTTTTAAATGTTTTCTTTTAATCGGATAGAAATATTCATATCCCGCTTCCAACTAATTAAAAATATACTTGTATTTGGTTTTATGGATTTTGGGAAATTGAATGCCCTACTAATGGTCTCTTACGGTTCTTATGGTTTTTTCGTAAACCTAACGGCTTAAAAGATATTAACGGTTGAAATTGAATTATTTTAAATTTTGTTTTTCCTTTTGAATTTGATAACTCAATGAAAATACATAGTTTTATATTGCAAAGCTCATAGTGTTGCAGGCAAATTTCTGCTCTACAAAAAATCATCGTCAAACATCAATACCTATCAAAGGAAAACAAACACAAACAAAAAAAATAAATAAAAGAGAAAAATAGAGACCAGTTTTGGGAGAGAATAATACAATTAATACATTTAAAACGGTTAGGTTTATGAAAAAACTGTAAGTGACCATTTTGTAGAGGTGAAGGCGAGATATGAATCTTTCTATGCGATAATAA
Source organism: Bactrocera oleae (assembly GCF_042242935.1). NCBI lineage: Eukaryota > Metazoa > Arthropoda > Insecta > Diptera > Tephritidae > Bactrocera > Bactrocera oleae. The sequence continues at coordinate 86,268,449 of NC_091536.1, read as the reverse complement.
CAAAAAAAAACAGATAACTGTAAAGCGGAGGACCTTCCCATTAGAATTAAAAGCTGATACTTGGAGAGCGTTTCTTAGAGGTATATACATATAAATTCGGTATGTATGTATTTGTTTATACCTCTTCCTATCTAGCTACCTCTCTCTTTTATTTATGATACCTACGGGAACTTTGTCGTTAAATAATATATAACTAAAATGCTTCCAAAATTTTATACATTTTGAGCTCTGTTTGAGCATGAACTTAGCCTAATGAAGTGCAGCCTTCCATAAAAATCAGCCAATTCCTTCTTTATGGATATTTTTATATACCTACCTTACCTTGTCAAACGATATAAGGACCTCGTAAATAATTTATATCCTGTCATTTATTCAGCGTAAAATAGCGTGAACGTTAAAGTCCCGTTAGTGACAATCAGTGTGCGTCTTAACCTGTGATTAGAAGCGTTTATGCCAACGCTGTGCGAACACTACAATTATGGGCCAATGCAATGCGAATGCAGCGTACGTGAGTGCGCTAAGAAACCGCACGAGAGCCATTACTGCCTTGCATGACCGTCATACACACCCACACATACACACACACACGTACATATACACGACTAGCTGTGTATATACGCATGCGAGCAGCGGGCTTTTTAAACCGTTTTGTTGATTCAGTTATTATTATTCTTTGTTCGTTTTGTTGTTGTTGTTTATTCCCTTTGTAACTGTTAATTATGGATGCGCCAAACGTTGTATTTTACCGCATTGTGATACAACGTGCGATACACATTTAAATTGTACGAGCTTTTAATTTTCGGTTTTCCATTTCAGTGGGCTGCTCGATGAGTATGCTAAATTCATATGTCACGTGACCAACCGCAATTAGTTGGAAAGGTAATTTGCACAGCAATTCATTTGGAAAATAATCGCCTATTATTTTGTTTGCGACATTTCGAAAGCACTCCGCTTCGGCTGCCACAATCGAGCTGCAGCCTCGAGTTTCGAACGACGCAGCCATTTCAGTTTTGAACTTTTGACATTCTGCTGAATCAGGACAGTAATAGTTAACTGAATGTGTTTCTTTGTACATATGTATATGTTGTATGTATATGCATTTGTTACCATTAACTTTTTCTGTTTCAATAACTTTGTAATAGTTATCTAGATATAAGGTGGTTTTACATCTTCATGAAAAGAATATTTGGAATAGAATGGATTAATATACTGAAATTTCCAGAGTCTATTTAGGTATTTTTGTTATTTATTGTTAATATTATTGACGAATTCTGATAATGATCGAAAGACTGGTCACAATTTAGATTTTTGCTTAATAGCAGCTTCCCAAAAAAATTTTCGTTTATTTTGAAGGAATTTATACTTCACAATGGCTCAAAAAATCGAAATTATTATCAAAAAAAAATATTCCTTCGATCTTAACCTGACAAATATATCTTAAAGCTGGAGTTAAAATTTCAAGTCGCTCGGTCAAGCCGTTTCGAAGAGATTTTTCTCACCGGCTCTAAAAACAACATTTCGAGAAAACTCATTTAAATTTTTGGGAGCCAATTAGAATAGATTACAAAATTCTTATAAATACGCTCATATCTCCGAAACTACGGTTTAGAACTTGAAAAAAATAAAATTAAGCTGTGCAGACAACCCATCCAACAATTTACGAAAAAACTTTATATATAAATGCCATTAAAGGTTTTTTAATCCCACAGTCGGAAGATTTAGCTTTCCGCAGCCATCTTGTAAGCTGGGTTTGCTCAGGTAAGAACAAATTTGAGGCGATTTCAATAAATATAGAAATTAATTAGACGCCTCTACGGTTTGTGTTCAGTTTTGAAACGATTTTGGTTATTGATTATTTTTTCAGACAGTTCAATATACCCGACAACTGTCCTCTTCCTAAGGTAACGAATTCAAAAAAAATATATTAAAAAGTTAGTGAAGAACTTTGAAGGAAACCTTATAAAATATTTGATTTGATGTTGTACACATAACTACACTTAAAGGCCGAGAACTTGTGCTCAAGCTTTCGAGACACTTTCAATCCTGCTTACTTCATTATGATATTGTAGCTAGTTCTATAATGCTGAAACGCACAGCTCGAACTATCTACATTGGAGTAAATGCGCCACCCTTTAAAGAAAATGCATGCGCTTAAAGGAAATTGTAAGCAGCGCGTTACACGCTACAAGTTCGCCTTCGAACCGAACTCGAATTGAGGCTGGCATTTGCGAAATTTCAATATTTACATTCCCTAACGGAACTTTGTCGCTGCTCATGTGTGAGTAATTGAAGAGTTTACCCATTTTTGTTGATCAATATACTCCCTTAGTACTATTTGTAGCAACAACATAGACACAAACAAACAACAACTACTTTTACGACAACAATACCAACAACTACTAAGCAATGCTAACGCAGTCTACTTAGTAGTTGTGTTAAAGTGGTAAATTGGCAAAATGGCAAAATGGCAACATCAGTTATCACACCGGTGACTGGTCTATGACGTCTATGCCTGCGTAAGCGCGCACATGAGTGTGTGTGTGTGTTTGTGGACGTAATATACATTGGCAAACCAAACATCCTTTCAGTTATGATTAGGTCCGATTGAATGTGTCTTCTTCGTTCGTTTTGTTAGCCTTTTGAGCTTTGCGTATTGGCTTACAATTCAATTTAATGGCATCACGTGCGTGACACTCCTTATTCGCCTTGCCTTCCCTTCCGTTAAAATACTCGTCGAAATGTTCAATATGTATTTACAGTGTGTTTACGAACATACATACATATTTACAAGTGTAATTGGATGTTTACATATACATATGTATTTATGTGTATATATATGTGTGTACGTGTCTTGTTTGCGTGCCTGCACATGGCCTACTTGCATGGTTAGCATCAGACAATAATGTACGTTCAATAATAATTTTACTGCTCTTCTATTGACAAGATTATTGACATTCGTTTTCAATATTTCATTGTATTTGTATTATTTGCTGAATGTTTTGGTAGTGGGAGGTAAACAATGGTGTAGAATGGAATGGTTTTCAAGTAATGGCTAGGGTGAGCGTTTCAACGCCTCCCTTACGAAAAGCTTCTAATAATTGGTTGGACTAAAGGCTTCCAACATGTCAGCAGATGTTATTTTAAGTATTTATTTGAGCGTTTTGATTAATTAGACTTCATAAACTAATACTATTTCACTTCTTATATACAGACAATAAGGTTAGGTTTAATTAAAGGTCCATTTTATCAGCGGAATTACGAACACTGCTCCATTATTTTTCGTTGAAAAGAAACTCAGCTTCCACCAGAGCTTTTGGTAAAAAATAAGATTGCAAAGTCGGCCAAAACCTTAGCATTAGTTGAAGTGTTTTTACCAGTGCTTTCAATCCTCCAGAGGCATGTTTCCTAATGTGTTGGTCGAGAATCTTAATCACATAGAGCAAACTGTTTAATTACAAATCTGACAGAATCTATGAGAAGCTCAAATCTATTAAGTAGCGTTAAATTATCTTTGAATTGACTCGTAACAATCTTTTTTCAGCAAGAAAGTTTATTCGAACTTGACCAAACCTTTGAGAGTGCTAAAATAAACAAACAACTGGCATAAGTCACTCAAATAAACGGACCTAATCAAACAGAAAGAGAATAAGAAAATATTTTATCTTTTTAATAATATATTTACCTGTTCCGTTATATTAAATTCACTTGGATTACTTGTTGCTGTTTTCCAATGTAATTTTTTGGACTAGAGCTCAAATATAGCGAGTACAAAAGTGGCGAAACGTATCAGGACGAACTTTCGTTTTTTAAGTTTTTTAAGTTTTCTTTAAAATGTTTGTGAATCGTTCAATTTGAAAGCAATATGAAGCGGTAATTAAATTCAAAGCACTTTAAAGCTTTTAGCAAGCTCATTAGTCTACACACATGCTTCAAAGCCAAAGTATCTAAATTCAAAGCAAGCAGCGCCACCGCAGTATCAATTAAATTTGAAACCAGTGAAACTCAATACGAATTAAGCGAGGTGTTTTCCCTGAATTTGCAACGTTAAAATCATACACAGACGGATTAATTGACATTACATGTTTTAGAACATATGTAAATTCCACAATTACAAAAGCAATACACACAACAACAACAATTACCCCACTGGCATCTCACCGGTTTCCTAAATTATTAAACGCTAAATATATTGCGGCATTTGCTTCGCCGCCGACCAGTCACTCGGCCAGCAAACGACTAAATTAACGCCAGAATGAATTATCCAAATGCAAATAAATCCAACGCCGAAGACTGCAAACAAACGTTGGCTTAATTAAGCACATTAGCCGAGTGGCATTGCAGCGCAATTAATGGCCAACGAAGCAATGCGATAAGCTGAATGCCAAAGAATGCTTAACTATTCAGCTAGCGGGTTTATATTGCGTGTGCAAATGTAATATTTAGGCAGGCGGAGATGGACTTGATATTCAAATTTTTTAAGCGGGCACTCTCCTCTTCAAAGTGAAAACAAAATTCAGTACTTCAGTTGACAAAGTAGAAGAGTGATGTTGTTGACACATTTATTAATATTATAGCATACTTTTATGCGTCATTTCATATTTGAGTATTCTTGAAAACGCCGAATACATTAAATGTTTCTCATGTGGTATTTGAATTGCAGTCATATTTTTATTTTTGTAATTAAAATAATATTTTTTTATTTAATTGAAAGGCGGTTTTGAATGAGAGCAAACACTTGTGGTCAACTTATGCGTAGTTTTATTCCGTTATTCATTCGAGCTAGTTTAAATAGTGTCAAAAGGGGAAAAAATAATTCAAAAAACCTGATAAGTATAACCTAAGAATGTTTCTGTGAAATTTGAGCCCACTACATGACGCTGATGAGTATGTAGTATAAAAAAATTGTATTTCAAACACAATACACTTCACACCAAAGCTTTAGTCCATGAAAATCGGTTAAAAATTCGATATGATAGTATAGAACTTTCATTCCATTACAATCGCGCCGAGTAAGTTCAAGTTACAGCTTGAGAGTGGTTCAGTGAACATAATTCTACAAAATCTATACCAAGTGATGGAAATGGAAAGATGTTCGAAAACGATAATAGAAAAGTATAAATAGAAGAGGCTCTGGTACAAAGTATATTTAGGTATATAATATTAAGTTTCTTCTTTCTGAAAGATTTGGTTCGGGTATAAGTTGTTACATAGCTATAGCATGAAATTGACTTTTAAATAAGGGTAGGTGCATTTTTATCAAACAAATGGAGTAAATTTCCTATTTTAAGCCGCCTAATGAATAAAGCTTTTACTAAGCCAAAGTAGATGTATGTTATCACTATCTCACAAGGTCGATACCAATATTGTGATTTTTTACGTAAGTCGGTGATTGAAAATACAACTTTAACCCAGCTCGTTCCGAAAATTTATTTATTTAATTACAATTTCTATGTAAGCACACTACCTCCTCAGATATACATAATAAAGTTAATTTTCAGCATCAAAGTCATCAATCACTTACCTGCAAGAAAACAGAGAGAAAAATTAAAAAAATTGGTGATATTTTATTGCATAAAAATAAGGAAAAAAACAGTTTGTAAAAAAATAAAAATAACTTTTTTTTTGATAATTTTAAAGAAAGATAAAACCAATATTTGTTGATATAATCCGCCTTCACACACTACAAGTATATAGTTGTTAAAGGTATCGACTGCAATTATGACGGGCCAAAGTTCGACCCATTTTCCGACCAATAAAAATGTGTGTTTTAAATTACAAAATAACCTCTCATAAAAATCCTTTATGCTAAGTGCCTCCATTATAACATGAAAGAGCCCACCAGAAATGAGCGTAAAAGCTTGGCAAGGAATCTAGATAAAAATAACTTAGTATTATCTTAATAATCGTGTAGCCACATACACATTTCTAAACTTCCCATAAGATCAACATTATTGCAACCGTTTTGTGAAAGTTTACGCTTTGATTTTTCATTTGAAAAATAAAATATTGCACGAGCAGTCTATATTATGAAAAACTTCTTTGAAATTGTATACATCACTGAACAAATGCGCACATTCAAATAAAATGCCTCGTAACATCACTTTTTAATTAATTTCGCAGATAACAGCTTCTTTGAATTGCCGTTACTGAGAATGTGGGCGTTTAAAGCTAACAAATCATTATTTGTACCGACCGCGCTTAGCTACCATATTACGTTTTCATATCTATTTTTCTTCTCCCCTTAGCATGTATTGTGAAGTGTGATAAGAGAATTAAGAAAAATATTTAAAAAATAATGCAAAAATAATCCTCAAATCAGTGCCAGCAAATAAAATTAAATTATTATTGCAGTTTTTTTCATATTTACACACAAAACAATTTACGAGTATACACATTCTACACATACACATATAAATTTTTTTTACATAATTTTTTTATTTTTAATTTTTTGTTTTTGTTTGCGCTTTAAAGCAGATAAAATGAAAACGAAAAAAAACGCTGGTCAAACAACCCCAAATGCCTTGCAGTGTTTATGTGCGGCAGGGCATAAAATAAATCACAACATACATAGATACAATACATATACTATGTGTATATATATTTATATATGTACATGAAAGTGAAATCGTAATTAGTGTGAAAAATTTTAAATTTAGTGCATTTAGCAGAAAAATGCGAATTTAATTAAGTAAACTGTTTGCCTAAACAAATTATGAACATCGTTTGTGTGGATAATCAATTTTTTGTATTAAAGTAGGGGTCTTCAAATGAAAAAATTTAAGAGCAAACTATGCACACACAGTAATTTAAAAATATTGTATAACATAAGGCTGCTGCTTATAATTAGTTTCAGAAAAAAAATTGCGGAAATAATTCAAACAAAAATATCACTTTAGAGAGTCAGTGGAGCAGAAATTATTAATATTCTAAGGGTTAAGGAAACAATTTTGTTTTAATAATTATAAATCATATACAATTGTAGATAAACATATCGCAATTTAACTATCCCTCTTTGCTAAAGTTATATCAGTAACAATTTTTTTTTATATTATTGGCTGCCTTCAATTTGCCAAAACTTAGAGGGTGGCGAACAAGCAATTGGTATTAAACTCAAAAGAACAGAAATCAAATATAGTTAGCAAAGAAAGAAATCGATGACAGATTTATATATTTATGTATTCACCCGAAAAACTTTTTCACAAAGTGGCTGAAATCAAACGTCTAATGATGAACTTCATCAAAAGCTTTCAATAGTTAGTGCTTCCAGCTTTAAGGATTATAATAGAGTTCATTAATCAAAAAGATAGCAGATATTGAAAGCCTACAAGAACTATCCCACAACATTTGGATCAATCGAGCTGCTGATGTCGATATATTCCTTACCCACAATTCTTCTGCGTAACCAATCAATCTCCTCTCCGAAAAATATAAACTAACTTTATGATTTAGACGAGAGCTTGTTGAGACTATCACTTTAAACAAATTGGCTCTGGAACAAACTACTGCAATTTAAGGATTAGTAGGCTGTAGTTTGACGATTGTGTGTTACTAATGACGTACAGTAAAAAACTCATAGAAAATACCATATCCTGAAATTTTACTCGGACTGACAAAAAAAACTACATTTTCACGCATTTACAGCCAATACAAGCATGCCAACGCTGAATCATATTTTCCATACACTTGTTATAAGTCTGAGCTGGGGATGACCATATCAGTGCAGGAAGTTTTGTTTTCTTGGATTTCTGCTCATTTTTGCGACACGCCTTGCATAAACCTACGTATCTAGAATTCTCAGCTCCGTTTTTATACATCTCTTTTGCAAACTCTACTCGATCTAGTCTTTAATAGATAATAGTCTGGCAGTACCACGCTTTATACCCAAAAAGGTATTGAGATCCTCAACTATCTCTCTGATGCCAACACAACGATTTTCAAGCACTGTTTCTTTAATTTTATCAACGTTATCGATGGGCGACTCTCAACCAGTTTTCGATGACTTCACGACTTTCAAAGGATATCGCTATTGTCTTTGCCCCTGAAGAATCGTTATACATAGATGAGAAATGTCTCAAAGATTTGTTAATACCTATTGATGGGGATTAAGATTTTCTCTAGCAACGCTTCGAACACAGGATACCTTGACTGAAATTACGATAGCAACGCTTTGACTTCAAAAGTATTTCGTTGCTGGCCTATCAGTACATTTTTATTGCATTCCTTTCCAGCACACGTTTCAACGTTTTTACAGCTATATCAATGGCCAAGTGTAAAACATGCAATTTAATGATGCAACTTTCAATAGAGCAAACAATTCTCCACAGCGATCATATGAAATATCTCAACAGCAGCAACCATGACAACCGAAGGTGGGATCAAACAGACCAAAAGGTTTGGCAACTAGCGCTGACGCTTTATTGACGAAAGCAATAATGACAGCGTTAAAGGCCAAAGAAAAACGCATATGTCAAACATAAAAATGTTGCGTAATTCAAAAAACCCGAATGAAAGGAATGCAAGCGTACAAGCGCCGCGCCGGGGTGCGGATTAAAATGGCGACACTGATACTGACAGTGAGCAGCGAATGCCAATCATCAAAGTCTGTCAAAGAATCACTACAGAGCGATTTTCCTTTTTTCTCTCCTCGTAAGTGGGGATGAACGCGTTCGAGAAAAATCGGCATGCGTGCAATATGCGTATTTAAAGGAAGTGAGGAGATAAATGTGAAAAAAATAGCAGCTTTAACTGAATTCTCCTTTAATGGAAATTATTTATTGCATAACTTTGACTGTCTTCTCCACTTATGTACATCTCGCTTGCTTAACTTCAGCTGGCATAAAGCCGCACACACCCACACACACACAGCTGAACCTAGAGCTACAAGAAAGCAAACTAAGAATCACAACACACTCGCACGTGGACAATGGCAAATTGTGAACAAAGCACTTTGTGGCAGGCTAGTGAACAAAGAAAGCGAAGAGAAAAAACTCGTCAGCGAAAAATTACGGAAATACAACAATAATGGGGATATTAATAACCTGATGGCATGAATATAGCCGGGCGCACGACAAAGCTTCGCACCATACATATATACATATATACATTTGTATATAAATAAATAGAAAAGTGGAAAGTTATTCAAGCGCGAACAAAGTACCCACGCGCAGAAACTCACTTTAGCCCGGACTTTGTAATTGAAGGTAACTTTTTCTCAATACCCTCTGTAAATACAATTAAACTGATTTTCAAGATGATAAAAGCGATATCGTGAGATCATAAGATTTTTAACAAAAAGTATGTGTGGGTGTGTGTGTGTGCACAGCGAGGTTGATAAATTAATGCTAAGGAATAGAAGTTCATTCGAGAAGTTTTTAATAAGCGTGTCTATTTATGTAGTGGGGTGAAGGCATTAAGGTTTAATTCCAGTTTTTTTATTTATTTACTTTTACAGTTGCGGAAGTTTGTAGTGATAAATTACAAGTAGTATGAACAGTTAAATAGGGAAACAGATAAAGTATGTAAAATTTCTAAATTTTACTGTTAATTTTAAAGCTTTTAAGCTAAGGAGATTAAAAAAGCTTACCAGATATATTAAGATATAAAAATAATTGAAAAATAAATCCACATATTGGATAACTAGGCATTGTTTTTGAAGAAAGCTTTATTAGCAGAGTAGTATGTTGCGGTGCTGCCACCTAACAAATCAACTGGTTTACAAAATGTTCTTGAAAAAATAATAATGAGCTGAAATTGCGAAGTAAAATATATTGGTAAAAAAACTGCATTTAGTTTTGAACTATTGTGAAATGAGTGGGCGCAGAGTTGCCAGACTAAATAAATGTTTAAAAAGAAGGAAACTCAAACTTAAGAAATTTCCAGTGATGAGGTGATAAAAAAATGTTCTTATTTTTAAATGACTGTAAATAAGTTGGTGCAGCGTTGCCAGACTAATTAAATATTTAAATATCAGCAAATCAAACAAAATAAAGACATGTTCAGTGCTGGGTTGGTGTGAGGGACGAGTTTGAAAATAAAATATGTTTGGTGTTGCCACCCTTACAAAATACCGAAATAGTTATGAAATGAATGCTATTGCCGTAAGTACTGAAATCTTCATCAATGGCATCAAACCAAAACTTACAAAATATCCAATGCTGATGTGGCTAAAAACCTGTATTTACCTTTAGGGGATGCGGAGTTGCCAGACTAATAAAATATTAAAATAGCGGCAAACCACAATTGAAAAAATATCCATTGCTGGTATGAATGTAGGGGTGACGAATTTGAAAAAATATATGTACAATGTTGCTATTACAAATTTAAATAGATAATAATGTAAATTTGCTTGTGTCTTTACAATGTAGGTATAAAATAAATACTATTGCGGAAAGTGTTTAAATTTTTTCCGATCCTGGAAATTAGTTGGATTAGCTTGTCACTTTTACTTAACATTAAAAATGCGAATAATCTAAATTAAAATTAAAATAAACTAGAACAACGTGCATCTTAAATTAGAAAAGCTTTTTAGATTAATATTACAAAAATATATCTTTGAAGCGTTGCCATCTGAAATTCCGACGACTTTTTGTCTATATTACCGGAACGAACACGGATTTTCATCCTGTCAAAGACCGTCTAATTCAAGGACTGTCTATCTTCAAATTATTTTCTACCTTAGGTCTAGCGGAACGAATAGAACTCGGACTTAAGTAGTCCGAACAAGCCATAATTTGAATTTAAGGGTTTTTTAACCAAAGCATACCCGAACAATACCCGATTTACCTGACCAAAAATGTCACATAAAAACAATATTATTAATCAGATTACAAATTACGTAACAAAATAGTTAATTTGAAGCAACTCTAGTGTGGTGACGGTTTGTAGTGGACAGCAACTCTGCCATTATCGCACTTTCTGCGTTTTGTAGCCATTATTTTATTTCAAAACATTTTTTCCATGAAATATCCGCTTACAATTTCAATAGAAAATGTGTGAACATATATATGTACTCAAGCTTTACATACTTTCAACAGCAGTTGTTGAACAAAAGCTTCGGGTGACAATTGTCAGCTGAGGTTCAAAAGTAAAACACCGAAAAAATATCACCATTTCCACCTTTAACCGTTCATTGTTTTATATCTGGTCTGGTTGTTCTTGTTCTAGTTGTTGTTAACATTTTTGCGGTATGTGCGCTAATTACACAACACCATCGAGGAAGTACTCAACTGACAGGACACATTGACCGCAAATGCCACAAAATGAACCGGAATTTACAACCGCAACTGCTGTCAATATAAAATATTTTAATTTAATACCATTTTTATCTCTTTGCGCCACACCACCACACACACATGCAACATACAATACAATAGTAATAGCAACTTTGCTGAGAAGAGTGTGTGGGGATTGCATAGAAGTGATGTGTTGAGTTTGATTTCTCTCTTTGTGAAGGTTGGTTAGACCCTTAGTCGGTCGGTCGATGGGTCGGTGGGTCGGTTGGCTTCGAGTGGTTTTCAAAATGCTCTGATTACACAGAGAACGCACGTAAATGTCACCAGTGTAGTGTTAAATAAATATCAACAATAGGAAAGTAACAACAACATCAACAATGGCTGTAGCATCAATGACAGCAACAAATGCGACAACAAATACCTAACGGGCCAAAAGACAACAAGTAGCGACCAACAAAAGAACATGCGAGTAAATACTAACAAATGTCATCCAAAAGCCAAACAAACACAAACAAAAGCAGACATGCATACATACACACACACACATACATATATTATACAATATTTATATAATAACACGTGTTTGTGAATTGGGAGAAATAAATGAATTTTGTAATAAAAATATGTATATAGAAATATAAATGTATGTGTGAAAGTATTGTATATATAATATATTTGTATGTGTGCTGTTTGCGAAATTCATATTATTTATATTTGAAACAATTTTAAAAAGAGACTTAATATGAAGACATACCTATTCATTTTTAAAATTGTTATGGGATATATCTAAAGTGATAGTCTAAAAAAAAGTCAAATTTTGGCGATTAAAAAAAAACTACTGCATCAAATGTTTTGAAGGTATTTTTACAAATACTTTTAGCAAAATATTGTATTTTAGAAAAATTTTAAAAATAAATAAATATTTTTGGGGTTACACGCGATTTCCGACACCGCTAAAAAGTAAGATCCTCTGCTGCTTCAATAATTCCAGACTCCTCGAATGAATACTTAAAAAACAAACTTCCCTCGACTAGAAGATGAAAATGTCAGCGTTTAAAAAAAAAAAATTTTATTTACCCAAAATTTTGGTGGTTTTTTGCTTGCCAAAATTCGAATTTCGAATATTGGTATTGAAAACTATAAACTAACTGCAGCAAATTTGAAAAATGCTGTTTCTAGCAAAACGCGTTTAAAAATAAACTGTTGGAGCTGATTGGACTGAGCGGCTACACTTTAAAGTACTGTAACATCAAAACTATTTCAGAAAGAGATTTTAATCTATAAACCGTTATGAAATTTTAATTTGCGAAAATTTTACAACAAATGCGATGACTTACAGAATGCATCAAATCTATAACTTATGCAATATACAGTAAACATCCGAGACGGCAGAGGGTTGAAGCATGCTTGCTAATGGAAACGAAAATATCAGAGAGAAAGAAATTGAAAGGAAACGAAGTTGCAGTAAGTTCTAACCAGAAATATATGTAGAAACGTTGATAATAATTCAGTTCCAGTGAGTGTTTTTTGGGTGGCCGAACGAAATATTTTGCAGAGAATTTATATGGACTTGGCAACACCGAATGAACATAAGACTGCTCAATGCGACTTTTTGATAAAATCAACATAGTTCCGAATTTTAAAAACTAGCGACTCACTAAAATGAGTTCTGCGAATGTGAGCAAAAAAGTCTGATATGCAAGTATTCAATGCAGCTGGAGATTTCAAAGGAATTAAAAAACGAAGCGGAAAAAGATTTGACTTTATTTGGTTTTTCAACCATCGTGCGAACTTAACTTTGAGCTCTGCGAGTCGTTAAAATTTACTCAATGCAAAAAATTTTATCAACATTTTTTTACATATTATTAAATATAATTGATTAGAAATATACTACATATTTCGTTATTTCACTACATTTAGAGACAGCGCTAAATTCGACGAACATATCAGTCCAAGACGATTTTGACTACTAACATCCAGTGATATTTGATATAGAAAGCTGATAAAGTGCAGCATGTTAAAATAACGGTCACCCACTTAGCTGCTGTATTGTCAAATCTATTGTATGAGCACCGACTAGATTTACAGGAATTGTCGGGGCCTTCAATGGAAGAGTGTTCAGTCTGTAGAACGCGACTCTCAACAACCCGACAAATTTTTAATTATTTCAAAAATCTCTTCGCTTAGAAATTCTGAAACGTTAAACGTTGTTAAAATACCTCATTACTATTTGAAATTGAAAAAAAAAAACTCTACAGAACTTATAAAATATTTAAGAGAACGAAATATTTATTCCTCTAATATCAATTTTTTAGCATAAACAATATATCAAAAGAAAAATTAAAACAAGCTGACGCGTTTATATGAAGTCCATGTGGATTAATTAATTAAACAGTTTTTTAAAGCATTTTCTGTTTGTTTTCAAAAACATATTTCATGTTTTAAATCGCCAACTGCAAAAATCACATAAGCAAAAACAACTACACATGTAGGAGGTAGCCAACATCGAAAACAGCTGCGCTAGTATCAGCGGAAAAAATCATTTATGAAAAAATTAATTTTCAAAAGGTAAACATACAGATTTCAAACGGCATACACGCACATATACAACCATATGTATGAGCATATGTGTGTGCAATGAAGTCACTGTCAATTACTAGTATATTGTGTTCGCATTTATTTTTCATATACTCGAACGTTTTATTGGCATTTTATTTGGATTTTAATGTTCATGTTTTGTTAACAAACACTTTGCGGTATTTTGGAAAATGACAATATTTTGCCAATTATGCGTATAACCACAATGGCTCGATATTCAAATAGCTAATACAGTTATGCAAACAATTTCAAGTCTTTATTTGCATATGAATAAAAGTGCGCACACAAACACACATAATTATATAAATATGTATATGCATATACATATGTATGTATATAGTATATTCATTTATAGGTATAGGTATATATATGTATTTGCTTGCTAACATGCTGACTTTATGTAGCAAGTGAATTATTGTAGTACGTATATGCTTATGGACAAATGTATACATTTAGTTATATATATATAATCTGTCTTTTTGAATTTCAAATTGATAATTTTGAAATTATAATAATGCTTTGATATTTGTTGATTTTAATTATAATTATTATTATAATTTTTGCATACCAACCGCTGACCAAAGTTTTCAAAGAGTAAACGGTTGGAGATATTTATACCTTGCTTTCTATGAGAAGACTGAGGAATTTCTGCTAAAATTTGGAATTTTACTAGAACTACTATAGACAAAAGGCGATACTTAATGCAATGTTGTTGTTTTTAGCGAATTTCATTATTTATTTGTTTATATTTAAGTCCACATGGTATTTGTTTGAAACGGATTTTTATTACTATTTTCTTTGTGCCACACTAAAATTATATATAAACGCAAAAGCGAATAAATTTTTCGTTCACTAGCGAATGTGTAAAGAAAATCCACAAACAGAAAGAGATTAGTTGATTATATATGTTTTGTACATGCACATATTGAAAAAGATTTATTGACCACAAAGAAACCACAACACAATCTAATATTCAATAACGAATAACCCAAGCCAGCAATGGAAAAAAAATATATATTTTTGAATAAAAATAAAAAATATCCTTTTTGTAATCCTTTATATATTTTAGCGTTTCACATATTTTCCTCACGATTGACCAATTAATTTCTATATTTTTTTTAAATGCTTATATAAAGTGGGTTTCTAGATCTGCATACATTTAAAAACCCCTAAATGTAGCCAAACCCCCCGCCTTTTTGTGCAATATAAACGAAATTATAAAAAAAAGCAAGTAGTATACAATTAGGCGCTTTGGTAAATAACAATTCATATGATTTGAGGGGCACACCTAGTGTGAAATTCACATAATCGATACCTTTAAAAATAACAAACTAAAAATTTAAATCAATATCTCAAATAATATTTGAGTTACAGTATTCTAAATTGTAGCCGCTCTCTTATCGCGTTTATCTCGGATCAGTATTTTTCTAATTTGCTTGAGTTATTACGCGGAGGCACATGATCCGATCACTATCAAAATCTTTCTGTTTGTTCTGTATATAATCGTCCATGCAATATCCCACCAGTTTTTCGACTTTAGGTAATAAAACGGACAATATTTTATATATTAAATATTTTTTAAGTTTCATCAGATCACATTTCATAGCAGAGAAGGGCCAGTTTTTAGCGCCGTCAAAGTTCGCAAGTTACTCGAAAAACATTTAACTTTATCCCGTGTATTTTTAAAATATGTATAAAATTTATATAAATAAATTTAAAATTTTAAAACAGTTGACTTTAGGCTGTCGCAAAGATGCACCCTTTTAATTAAGATAATCATCCTTGCTCTTTATTATCAGATTACGAAAAGTGTTGAACTATTCATATTTCTCTAAACTTGCTAAAAGTAAGACCTTTTCTGACCAAATTGCGATGAGTACTTTCATCTTTCAAATGGTCTCTCAGATATATATATTGAATAATATTTTTTTGAAACCCTTAACCACTTTATATACATAGATAGAGAATTCTTCTCTTGAAAAAACTGCAAAATAAGTGAATATTTAGTATCGTACGAGGGTTAAAACGGTTAAGAAGAATCTTATTAAAAAAATTTCAGTTTTTAGAAAAAATTTAATTTTTTTGTAAGCGCAAAAAAATAGATTCACCGAACAAACAGTAAAATGAAATAATAAAAATTTAATCTTTTATCTCCAAAAGAACTTCAAGAATGAAATTCATTGATATTTTTAAAAAAGAAGATATTAATAATTTAGTTAAATATACATTGACACTTAGATGTTGGCAACGTTTTCACATTGTTTAAAACGTGTTTATAATGGCTCAAAAAGCGTAGCCTACAATTAGGCGCTTTGCATAATTTTTCATCTCACTCCAATACGAAAATAAATCAATTGTTTTAAATTGATAAAAATACAAGGGTACTTTGACATTAAACCATAAAATATAACATATATGTATTGTTACAACAAAAATTTATAACTTTAAACTTAACAAAATCCACCAAAATGCGCAAAACACTAGTGAAATAGTATGTGTTGCTACAAAATGTAGTCGAAATTAACAAGCGTCCTAATGGTATATTGATTACTCTACATTCCCAATAGATTACTATTTTCGTTTTAACACTCCTAAATTATTTTGACAAACTCAAAAATTTATTAAAAAATATTTGCATGATTTTCTCATAAAAAATTTCAATTTTCCATGCAAAAGGCATAAATGAAAGTGACCAAACAGCCAGTGCATCATAATAAACAAAAATTAGTCGCGCTTATGATGCCACATACAGTTGCGCTATTGTCAATTCTCACAACACTTGAGGCAAAAATTTAACAGCTTACATTTATTTTGAAAATATTTTTTTATATATTTGTACTTGCTAAATTTGCTGAGATTTAAATTTCGCTTTTTCATGCATTTTTAAATGAAAACAAAAAATTGGGTAAAATACACGCCAATAAGCGTATTGTAGGTCAGTCAGCTTGTGTACCATTCACTTTTGGTAAAAGTCACACTAACCACAGCATTAAACTCTTGTGGTCGACACGACCAGCAGGAGTTTTGGTTACACGCAACACATCTGTACTGCATTATGTATGTACGTGTGTATGCATTCGAACGTGTTGAATGTGTTAACATTTACACGTATAGTTATGACATGGATACCCATTTTTTATGTAGTGAATTTTCTAAAAAAAAAAAAACACCGAAAAACAATATTTAAAAAAAACTAATATAACACAAGTACATACTTTTTATGCAGAAAATTTTTCAAAAAAAAATCGACAAAAAATTATTTCCGCTAATATCTAAAAAAATAAATTGAAAAAAATTATTTATACTAAAATTTAAAAAAAATAGAATAATTTAAAAATAAAAAAATTCTTAAAAAATAAATTTCTAAAAACGTTTGTTTTTTGCTTTTTGTGTGTTAATATGTTTGCATGTACATATATTTGATTGCTTCCATTTTAGTCGAATTTAATTTGAGCGCGTCAGCGTACAGCACGCTCAACATTTAGCACTATTCCCGCTATGCTTATTATTTTGAGTTATTTGTTCGCCGTTAGCTTTTATTAACGTTTTATTTCGCATAATTTGTGGCAATAACTGGCAAAACGCCTGGATGACAATATTTTATGCAATGCATTTATGAAAATTATCACCGCAATAACAACAACACACTTCATACAAATATAGATATTTATAATTGATGATACGTCTGCAATTGTAATTATTTTTATTTACTTTCATTATTATTTTTTTTTATTTTTATTTTATTTTTTTATTTCCATTTTCTACGTTTTAAAACCACCAGCGCTCGCTTGTTTGTATTGTCTACTTTATGCTTCTTCCGCTTTTTGTGACGCTTGACCACAGATCGCAGCGTTGACAGAACAATGCAAAGCCACACACATTCACACACATACATATGTATACAGACGCATACACACATACAATCGCAATGAAACGGCAGGAACAATTAAATTAAGTGCCATCATTTAAATGTTTTATTATGTGTGATGGTGACACCCACACGCCAACACACGCACACACACTTGCAATGATACACACACACACCTACACATATAAGCGCACGCTGCCACACTCTATTTGCGGGTTAATATGATTAAGTGTGGCGCATGACGCGGACAAAAAAAAAACGCGAACCCGAGCAACGAATGACAGCTTCAGCGCACAATTGTCCAATACACACACACACGTATACATGCGTGCATATGGTTGCGTGCGCTTTTTGTTTTCGCTTATTTTTGCATTTTCATTTGTTACATGAAAAATTAGCAGGACATTGTGCGCGCGCTCGCTGGGGACTGCTCGCCGTTGTCATAATGGCGCGGCAAATTGGACGACGAAAATGGTATGAAAGCAACGGCAGCGCTGGCAGCAGCAAGTCGTGCGACATTAAAAAGCGCCAATTAAAGGTGCGGGCGGCATGAAGACAACGACGCGTCGACTCTTAATCACGTAAGGCCGGTTAATTAAAAAGAAGTCAATTTTGTTTGTTTACAGATTGCCGTTTAATAAGTGCGGTGTTGGGTTCGAGTTCGGCTGGCTGGTTTAAAAGTGCGTGTACGCCGGTTTAAGTAGAAATACTCAAAACTGAAGCACTTCTATGAAGGTGGATTGCTCTTGGTAATGCGAGTATTTAACGGATTATCAATTTTGGCAAAAATTGTTTAAGTTTAAGTTTTAAGTATTTTAATACAATAACAATTCAAGGCTTAACGCTCACTTAAACGTCGTTTAATTGAGATGCAATTAATATTGAAGTTGATGAATTATATGACATTTGCAATAATATGTATTCAAATAAAGTTTAAATGATGATCAAGAGATGAGAATTCTTAAATAAAAGTCGTTGAAAATTTACTGCATTTAGGTATACTTGCCAGCCATAGTAAGATCTCCATTTCCTATCGTATAAGTTTTGATACAAAATTAAGAAACTTTTATAAAACGAGGTTCTCAAAAGATTATTTTTTAAATGGTAAGATACTAACGATCATCCTAACCTCAAAATCAAATCTTAACCCAAAAGCTTTTCTAGAAAGTATTAGCTAAACAATTTCCGCTACTGTCGGAAAAAGTATGCTCTTTACTATTACTCTCTCATTCCATATTCTACTGTCTGTAATCAGTCTATCCCTCCTTTGAACGGAAAGTATTGCCAAATTTCTCAATTACTATAGATAAATTCAGCTCACATTTTCTTTGAGATAGAAACTGTAAAATATTTAAACATATCTCTGGAGCCCAAAATGATAGCAAAGTCCATTTATATTTTATCTTTAGTTCCTGTAAAAAAATAAAAATATTTTAAAAAGCAATTGAAAATTACCTACGGATAGCAAAACGTTGATTATTCCATGCTCCACTAATTAAAAGTTGGACATTTATTTTAATTTTACTATAATTAAATTTTAATCACTATTTACCATTATATTTTGGAAAAAACTTATCACACAGAGTTAAAATAAAAGCAAAGTAGAAGAGCTTTTCTAAAATTTAAGCAAAATATATAAATTCAATCAAATGTATTTGGACAAAATCAACTCAACTTATATACTTTATTATGGAATAAATTTTACCATGGAACTAACTTTTACTTGAGATGAATTTATTTCAAAATAAATACTTTCCATTGTCTAACATACATAAAATTTTGGTTTAAGTGTACTGGTTTCGGTATTAAAATTTGCTATATTTCGGGGACTCTCCAAAAAATAATATAGTCAAATACCAGACCAAAATGACCAGACCAGACCAGTCACCTTAAGTTTTCTTACAGAGTAACTTCTCATAAATATCTTTTTTCCGTTCAGCTAAATTTAATCACATTTTGAAGTCGACGATTTGACATTATCTTTCCAGGATACAACGCCACTCAAATCACATTTTTAAAATTTTGACTTTCATTTAAATCCTGAAATTAGTGAAATACAAGTATGTATCACAAGGAGATTTATAATAAGAAGCTAAGATAAGTTTTCATAGATCCGCATGCAGGCCCAAACCTGCTGAAGATCTGAAATATGAACGTACTTACTAAAAATTAATAAATGATAAACTTTTATATTTTATCTGTATGAAAAAATATTAGTAGGCTACAAACGGCATGACAACGTTTATGAAAATCGAAGGTTTTCTACATGTACACCTATTACACCGAATTTATTATAGTATGACCTTTTATTCGGTATATAGGTTCTTGATATAACAAAATATTAATCATTTCCCTAAATTATAAAAGAATTAATTCTATATACACAATAACCTCAGCTTATGCAAAAAATAAAAATTTTTCTTCACTTAATTTGTCTAAAGACACAAGAGGTATAGATATAAATTGATTTATTTAATTTATTGCTTAAAATTACTCTACGCCATTTTTAATTAAAAAAATTTTAGATTGTAATTTTTTTTTCATATTGTCAAATTTTCTTTAAATTGTTCAGTAATTTTTATTTTTTCTACAGCTGGCAACCTTTTCTAAATTAAATAACATACATCGAGTTGTTGCAAATTTAGAAAGCCTATAAACTCCAAAATATATTTTGCGAATTTTCTTATTGGATACTTTATTAAAGTTATAAAATTTTCAGAAAATTCTATATATATGTCAAAAAAAATTTTAATCTTACAAATTTAATCAAAACAAAGAATTCGAAGAATTTAATTTTATGTTTTTTGAATAGTTTTGAATACTCTTAAAATAAGCCATGTTCTACAGTTATTTAAAATATCTGTTAAATTGGTAGTCTATCAAAATTTTACAACAACTTCATTGTAAGAAAGCGAAAAATACTGCTAAATATTATTAATCAAAGTCTACCGAATCTCTATGTCCATTAAAAGTCAGAACTACAAAGTACGGTTTATCTATTAAATCACATCTTCTTTTTTGCCATCTTGCATTCCAAACACTGAGCACATAATCACTAAAGACATAAACACCAAATAACTGTGCCTCCTTTCGTATCCAATGCAATCAATCTATTAATTAAAGTGTTTTACGAACTATCAGCTGTAATAAAGCACGACAGTAAATAGCACACCAGAAGAAGAGGACAACAACAGCAACAGCGTCAGCTTCCACAATCAACAAAAGGTGAATGCAAAAGTTTATCAAAAAGAAAAACTAATACAAAAACAACAACAACAACGACACTCACCAGTTCAGCAGCTTTTGTGTCGGTTACAAGTATGTAGTTCTCATGGAATTTTCCTCGGAGACACAGCTTAATATTTAAGTTGCAAAGTTCACCTGTTGTTTAGCGTTTACACTGTGTTCACGCATTTGCACAAAATTTTCCTTTTACCTTTTTTTGTATTGTTTATTTTATTTTTGTTTTGCTGTGCTACTTCCGCACTTGTTTCAGAACTTCTGCAGCAATTTCTTTTGTCACTTCATTTGGGGTTATAGCTGGCTGTTTTGTCAGCGTCAGCAAATAAAAGTTGCAGAAGCTCGTGGCAAACACTGGGAATTACAATTAGTTTACACTAGTTTTTGGGATGCTACTTTTATTTTTTAAGTGAATTGTTTTTGTTGTTTTTTTTTAACTTCTAAATTTTATTTACGTATATTTTTAATTTTTACTAATAAATTACACTATTTGTGTAAAGTCGTTTGCCGCAGCGTCGAATTTCTGTGAATTATTTAAATTGAAATGTTGTCTACATTTAGGCGCTTTGGCGCAATTTCGCATAAATTAAAGCACGTCAGCGTACTCCAAGTGTAAATAATTTAATTTACACGCTCCACGAATTCAAAACACAACACAAACAAAAATGAACACATGCAAGCTAACTAGTTGGCTAAGTGTTAGTGCGTACTAGCACTGACTGCGCGCCATATAGTATGCTAAGCTTGCCACCTAAAGCCGCGCGAGTATCCTTAAAACGCGCTTGAATGAATTGGCGAAAATGAAAAACGAATTGAATTATGGCGTAAATTGCATAAATATGCGTGCCAAGTCAGCGCAGTGCCAGCGCGCAAAGTAATAATAATACGAGAAACAACGAATATTTTACACACAAAATAGCAGAGACTTCTTCTCTTTGGATTTTTTTTTATTTTTGGGTTTTTATTTTCTTGTGTCTTCATGTAGTCCGTTGTTAGTGTTGTTGTGGCGTTAAATCTGCAACACAAATTTAGTTGGCTCATGAAAAATTCTCTGCACACACACAAGCCCGCGCGCGTTTAGCAACAATTTCACTTGGCGCACCAGCAGCTAGCTGTATTTACTTTACATATGTATATATATATATCTACCGTCATATATTTGTATATGTGTGTTAGTAGGTCTGCGTTTTGTGCGCTAAATCAGAAATATCTGCTTTGTGGAACTGGAGCACTCATACGCCCTGTATTACCCGCCAAACGAACACACGCGTTAACACACTGCTGTGTCTTTTGTGAGTGTTTCCGGATAATGTGTTAGAGCGTTAATTTGATTGTACAATTGTTGCTATTACGTATGCATGTAAGTAGTTGTAAGTTAATAAAACGCGGCGTAACACGAAATCTCAACGAAAATCCCCTTTTCTATTATGCACAAGTACTCACTTTAGTTTACATGTATATGTGTGTGCTTGACAGCACTTGGGAATGTGTGTAATTTTATTTTCTACTACAATTGGCAGTACGTGTTAGGTTCGACAATGTGTTATTTACGGAAATAGAACGCGACACTTTAAATGGCAACACTTGCACCACAATATTTTACACTTTCGTTTAGCGTTTGCCTCTCACTTAACAATTAATAGTTTTAATTGATTGTAATTAATTGTAATTTGTTGTAATTAAAGTAATCATTTCAGCTAAACTCACAGCAGTGCACATCGCACACAAACCTTCAGCGCATCACTTGACTGCACTCACGCATTAGAATGCACGCAAACACGAACGCACGCACATACGCATACACATACACATACATGCGTGTGACCGAGTAAAAATTTTAATGCCGTACTTATTTAAGGAAATTTCACTCTAAAGCGTATTGGCAACAACGCGTACAAGCGACGTATTTGACACTAACAATCGCAACGTTTCGGCGTGAATGAGCCACGGCTGCTCAGCAACCAACAAATGCCAAGCAACTTCGTGCCCTACCGATGTGCTGAAAACACAAGCCATACAAAACGACGTGTGCTCGGCTGTAAGTTCGAATATGTTCAACTCGTGGCGCTCGAAGTGGAATTGTTTGCCTCACAGCCAACTCTACATACATACATACGTACATGGCACGCATGGAAGCAACGCAAACAACAACAACAGTGGAAGCATCAAAATACAACACGCAATTGTCGTCGTCGTTGCCGTTGCCGTCGTCGTTGAGTATGACGATGAGTTTAAGAGCGACAAAACCGACAGGATGAAAACTGAGCACAGCAGCTTAGTTATAAATGCCAAAATGCCAAGTGCAATCCTGAGGATAACACACGAAGAAAATGTTGTGCGAGCCAACGAACATATTTGTTTTTGTTGTTTACAGTTACTCAACACGCATTCGGTGTGAAGGTTCGACCAATTCCGGCCGTTAACGAATGGTTACAACTAACTGCATTTTGTGTGTTTATGTGCCTGTATTTATATATGTGTATATGTGTGCGAAAATACGAGTATGTACACGAACGCCATGCAGAAGACACAGGCACCGCAAGCGAACCAAAATCGCTACCAACTTCACTTGCACTCTCCAACTCAAACAAACGCACACAGCGCGAGGCGCTGCAATGCATCGGTACGTATGTATGTATATGTGTGTGTATGTCGTGTGGTATGTTCGTATAATGGCAGTGACCTGACACACTAGCTAGTGCGGTGCTGCTGCTGCTGACGTCCGAATGAGGGCTATTAACTGAGGGCGCAACACCGACGAAATGTGTAGGGAAAATCTCAATCTCAATTTGCCAAAGTAGATAATCTCTCGTTATAAGCCACGGCAATGGCATGCACATGTCTGTGTAAATATGTGCATATATTTGCTCTGTTACGTGCGTGTGGGGTTGGATGGCCGTAAGCCACCTGTTTCGGCCCGCACTTCATTAGAGTTATCGCAATTTGTAATGCAATCTGCTAGCATTTACTTGAAATTAACAAAAAATATCCCGATTCGCCCTGCCTTCCTTATACATACATATGTATATGCCTACCATTTACAGTCCTCCAACAAGTTTCTACGTTTTGTTTATTGCACTACCGCGCTTTACCGCTACGTATGTACGTCAGTTTTTGAGGTGCACTCACTAACGTGTGGCAACCATTCGCTTTCAATCGACCGTCTACACTGATTTGTAGTTTCGATTTCGCACAGCGAAAAGCGCTCGTAGATGCAACAGTTTGAAAACGCCAACAAAGGCAATGAGGCGGGGACACAGATGTTGAATTGTGTCAGCAGCCGAAACTTGAGCGAGAGTAATGCGAAAAACGCGCGTTGGCCCGAAAACTCAACACAGCGCTCCGCAGCGGCAGCGACGCAGGTGAGAGCGTATGAGAGCGTGCTTCGCGTTGGCGAGTACTCACGCTATTACCCTTCAAAAGGACAAAGCAAACAGTGCTACATACTTACAGGCGAGCATCTTGACTTTCTTTGTGTGGTGAATTTTAGTAACTCCACTAGTGGAGTTAACAGTAGTTGGAGTGTAGAAAACATATTTGCAAAGGTTGTTGAACAGAGCTCCAGTTGGTTTAGTACGCTGAATTGCTACATATTAATATGGTTTGCACCTTCTTAGTTTTAATAATTCTAGTGCAACTTAGAGGTTGTAAGAGAAAGGTAAGGATAACTTAATTTTTTTATCATATATGATTAATTAGTGAGCTAGACGCCTCTTTAATTATCTTGGTTGCCTTGGTTAGGCAATTGCAATGAGAGCCAAATATCAGCAGTGGCGAGTTTTTTAAAATAATTATAAAATCGAATATTACAGAATAAACATTTTTGTTTACCACAAACAGACAATTGACTAGCTTATTCAAATCGCACATTCCATTATTTTCCATTCTTGTTCACTTGCCGTTCCATTATTTCAAATTTACCCTAAATATAGGCAACATTTTAAGTTTTTTTACTTATCAGCGAATTGTGTGCAATTTTTTTGTTGTTTTACACGTCTTTTCTCCCTCCAGTTACGACCATCGTGGTGTAGAGGCTAAAAGTGCTCATTACTATTATACGAGTATATGTAGGACGGTGTGCCAGCCAACATCAAAAATTAAAAGGTCAATGACAAATCGCTGTGCCTTTTTCTACAATAAGCCTTATAAAATCCCTCAGCTGTCAGAGTCGGCTAACTAGTTATAGTTAGTGTTTCCAGTTAAGAGGTGACTTCAAGGCACCTACAACAAATGTTAAAAATAGCAATTTCTTAGAGGTCATGGAATACATCTTTCAATATCAACAATCGTCTGCCAAAAGGGAAAATTAACTAACCTTGTTGATTGGTCTTTATTTTTTTTAAATATAATATAATAAATTTTGTCTTCAGTCTACATTCACTCTAAATGTAGGCAAGGTTTTTTGATCCCTATTTAAGCAAAGTTTAAATAAATCATCACGTTAATAAAAGGTAATAAGTTTATAAAACAATATATATATATATAACATCTTTATTTTACAAAAAACTACTAAAAATATCTCGTTAATTCCTTACAAAAAATAAATTGTTCGCTAAGATTTGAGCAACAACTTAACTGACCTCTAATTGCCCTGCATTTGCAATCTTTTTGAGTTTGGTGCAATTAACGCTCATGAAAATATTAGCGAGACAAAAAACACTCAATTCATATACTAAACTTGAGTGAAGAGACAACTAATGTTAACAAAATGAACTAAAATTTCATAAATACTCTCTCAATTTATGGCAATCAGTTAACAGTTACAGTTTCTCTGGAGAATATTAGTGTAATCAACATTTGCTGTTACATTAACAGCACTGTTTACTTAGCAGTCATAGAACAAGCTTTAAATTTTTGACGATATTAAGTGAATCATTATTCACTCCTTCTCCTTCAGATAAATGAAAAGCTAAAAAATAAAGGAAATTTTCTCTTGAGGTACATTCGGACACTCTTATGTGTTGAAAGCTGCAGTTTAAATCGAAAGTTGGGTATTTAGATAAATATAAGTACATTTCCGCACGAAGAAACATGAACTTGCTAATATTTATATTAGAATACATCGTAGTCGAACTTTATTACTTAAATTATTAGTAAATAATCAACTGTTTACTTTACAGTTCAGTAGGTGTCAAACAAGTTAAGGGTAACAGAGAAGCTTGAGGATAGAGAGCCGCAAATAGTAGTTTTCAGTAGAACTACGGATGAACCCTGTTAAATGTATTTTTAGTGAGGTGTGACTGTTGCTGTGTAAAGCTCGGCGTATCTCGTATTTACTTTAGCATGAAACTGCAACTGTTAGCGTCTTTGGAGTAGAAAACTTGTTTTTAATCGTACGGTATAACAAATCTATCTGCTTTCTCCTCGACTACGTTGCGACTATTTTTACCAATGTAGAGCTTTCTGGAGAAAAGATACATTAACTAAAAACCGTAAATCTATTTGGAAATTTATGATGAATAATTCCCATATTGCGTTATGTTCACTTGCAAGTTAGAAATATTTTTTTTTTTTTGAAGAGCCATTTTATTTAAAATAATTAATAAATATAATGTACATTTACAGAATTTAATGTAATTTAAAAATCAGTGATTAATTTTATAAAATTTTGGATTTCCTTGATGTCGTAGGACCTATAGAAGGGGCTAAAAAAATCCAAATTTTTATCAAAAATATTATTCCTTCAATCATTACAAAATGCACAATCACATTGACAAATATATCTAAGAGGGTCGTGGTGCAGCCAAGTCGATACGTCCAGTCGTTTCGAAGAAATTTTTTTCACCTACTCTGAAAATCGCGTTTCAAGAAAAAAACGTTTAATATTTTGGGGAACGATTCCAGTAAATTCAAAATTCTTACAAATAAGCTCTTATCTCCGAAATTATTTGCCGAGTCAACTTTAAAATGACAGAAATTAATCTAAAATATATATTCGATTTATATTAAAAACAAGAAATTTATTTTTTTAAATTCATAAGTGGATACCACCACTTAATGCTTTTTAAAAATTTGAGTTTTACTTCGTCTTTGCCCTTTAAAAAAAAAACTGGACATCAATTTGAATTTAATTAAAACATTGTTGAGGACTTTAACTATATGCATTTTCCAGTAGCTAAAATACAGCGTATAATACAAGTACTAAAGTGTTTTTAAAAGACGGATTTCAAATATATATTTTAACGGAGCGCCACCTATCAAGTAAAAACGTATATGGTCTATTATTTTTGAGAGATAAAAGCATAGCGCAACCACAAATAGGAAGGTGTAAGCGTCACGAAGAGAGATAAGCAACTAAACTTACAATGACCAAAAAAAAATGTCCGCCAAAATTAGATCTATAAACAACTCCCAAAATTTTTAAATATTGTCATCATATGCCTTTTGAACATTAATATTATCATTTAATACTAGGTCATTTGGGCTTTCAAGAGCACCTAGGCACAAGAAATTTAAGAAATACGAAGACCCTGTTATGAAAATATTATGTGGATGACATAAATGGTATCGGATTGTTATGGCGTTTACACGAGACACTGAGGCACAAGTCAATGTATGTGCTAATAACTTTTCTTACAGTCATAACCTATATTCTCTACACTTTCAAAGCAATATTCCAGACTGTTCACGAATAATCGATCACACATATTCTGCATTTTCGAGATATCTGAAAGGTTTAGGCTTCCGAATCAGTCATTGCCTAAGTAAGCAATTGAATTAACTTGACTTCCCATGTATTGCAATAAACACACAATTTTATAGTCGAAGAATCATTTTTGTGGGAGTACTAGCGTAAGTTAACGAGAGAAATTTAGAGTAGCTTCATGTTGGTATTCTGAAAATGCTCCTTGCTTGCTTGTTGTTAATCTCAATATCTCGCCAACTTGAAAAATTAAAATAAAACTAGAAAGGTACTCTACAGCTCAGAGGAAATGAATATTTATTATGGCTTAAACATTATTTTTCGCGCTGTTAATGCTTTACGCTTTACAACGCCATTTGGGTCATTATATGAACACATTTTCGCGCTTCGTCCTTAAGCGCCGTTGTACTTGTGAAGATTTTACCCACCAAATGCGAACGCTTTGACTTCATCTTCCTTTGTCGCTGGGCTGATGTTATTTTTTGTTTGTGGCTCTGTATTTGTATTTGTTTATTTTGCGTTTTTTTATTATTTAGCTTTCTTCTTCGTTTTTTGTTGTATTTTTTTTCATCACTTTTAAATGTTTTCATTACATTTTGTCTGTGTTGTAGTTGTTACGCTCCTGCAGTTATCGCTGGTCATTACTGTGGTCACCGCTGCTTTTTGTGCTTGTTGTGTTGTTGTCATTGACGCCACCTCGATTTATTTAGCTGAACGCGAGTGGACTTGGAATGTTTGCATTGTAATGTGTGGGGGACAATTTTTTTTTTAACATGTTTATTATGCGCCCTACACACCTCGTATTACGGTAAGTGATAGCACAGAAAATAACAGATTGTTCTTCATCTTCTTTTATTTCTATAACGACTACTTTAAATCAATATTGAAGTTTTGCCGAAGTTTAATTTCTACCATGTATTCTTTTTTACCTTTACTTAACAAGTATTTGTATTTATGAGGTACCGGGTCCACATTCATTTCAATAATTTGAATTGAAGATTATACACCGAATATCATCAGACGCTGAACTTTTTCTAATATGGAAAACACCATTTGTAAACATTTTTTGTTGCCAAAAAGAATTTCTCACACTACTGTCTTTAGTTCCGTTATGAATATTCAGCAAATAAACAGTCCCAAACAATCTGAATAATTATGATATTTAGCAAGCTAAGGCTTTAGAACTTGAGAAAGTTACAAAAGTAGATAAATTCTAAAAAATATTTTCAAAATAGGTGTATGACTTTGATGAACACGTTTTGTGCCTAATTATTAAAACGTTGTGTTTTTTTTTATAGCACTGTATTTCTCGCTCTATGGACCAGTTTAAAACGATTTTATTTTTCAGCGAACCATTTTTCTATAAAAATACAATCATAGGTTCGACATTGACTGCCGATAAGCAAACGATCTGAGACATATAATGGTCTCTAATTTTTGTATTGGATTCGTAGATATAAATACAAAATAATCTATAACAAATATATGTATATAACATATTAATTACTTTTAGGATTGATCTTAAATCTAATGAAAAGAGTATGGTATACAAAAACAAAATTTAAATTAAAAAATATTTGGTAATCAAATAATAAAGTATAAAAATAGTGTTTTTAAACCAACGATCGTGATTATCCACTCTAAACGTCTGAACAAGCTTAAACGCCTAATTTTACACTATAGTTTTATGAAAAAATCTTGCAACCACACATATAATTCAGTAGCGTGCATTTTAAAAATTCTCGCCGTCCCAAATTTCGTATTGCTAATAGTAAGCGTGTTTACTGCGCTATTTATAATAACTGTTCAAACCGACAAACATACATACATATTTATTTGAAAATGGCATGTACACTGTGCTGCCGCAATTCCTCCGCAGAGTCAAATGAGTGATGCCACAAACAAATAAAATTAAAATAAAAAAACTAAAAACCAAGCGTTGGCTGCTAGACCGGACGACAAAGGAATGTGTGATGCATGTTCACGCTTTTCACACAATCGCCCTTTTCATTTCTTTCTCCGCGAAATTTATTGATAATTTATTTTGACATTTGTGGTTTGTGATTGTCATTATTGTCTTTATTTTAATTTTTTATTGTCTTGTTCACTCCACCCACTTAGCGTTTGTGATTTTATGGGCGTGTTCGTGCTGCCCTCCGACGCAATCGTGGCGCGGACACAGTAATTTCCATTCATTTATTGCTTACGCTTCTGCGAGTGCGTTGCCACTGTGATTTCGTTGGTGTTCGTTGTCAATCTCCATTATCGCTCATTTGCTAACTTTATGCATTGCATTCGTACAGCCGCCCCGACCCTGCGGCATGTTGAGTGTAATGTGATTTTTTATTGACTTGTTTTTCGTTCCCGTCGATTGTTTTGTGTAATTTATTCTCATAATTTGCATAGAAAAATATTGACAAACAGTTTTACGAACTCAAACATAATCACAAACCGGTCGTGGTTGGAGGAGAGGACTTGCTGTATAAGATTTTGCATAATGTATGTGCTGGAGGTTGGTCGGAAAAAGTGAAATCCAAAATATATTTTTATTTACTTAAGCGAAATCGAAAAGTGCAGTTTATGCGTAATAAGGCCAAATCTTGCGACAACACATTACAACTAGAATCTTCCAGTATCTTTAAGGCAAATAAAAAATAAGTGTGTATGTAACACAATAGGATTCCCCAATAAAAAAATTTAGTGAACTAAGTACAAAATATATGAGGGTTAACATAGCCCTAAAATCACGAAGGCATGCAAAGTTCCTCAAGTTCAAAATTAACTTTTTTACTCAATATTATGGAGAGCTTTTGTCTGCGATACATAAAAACAGTTGACCGAATATAGATAAGCATAAGTGTTTTTATACCCCGATCAGGATATATTAAGTTACCCTAAAAAGTAAATACGATATACGAGTATAAATGATTAATGGAACGAACTGAGTCGATTTAGACATATCCCTCCATCTATCTGCCTCTATATACGCCAGCTAGTGCTCTCACTTTAGAGAGAAGCTACTCATTTGTCGGAACCACCGATATCGGATCACTATATGACATAGCTCTCATCCAAACTAACCGATCAAATTATTTTTATTTTATGGTGCTTTTAGAAATGAACCTTTTTTGCCCTAATTTCTTTTATTTTTTTTTTTTGTTTTGAACTTCTAATGCAATGCAAAAGTTTGGTCCCT
The DNA here is from genome assembly GCF_042242935.1 of Bactrocera oleae. Classification (NCBI taxonomy): domain Eukaryota; kingdom Metazoa; phylum Arthropoda; class Insecta; order Diptera; family Tephritidae; genus Bactrocera; species Bactrocera oleae. Next base: position 86,237,673 of record NC_091536.1, on the reverse strand, counting down.
TTGATCCTACGAAATTTTGTGGCTATAGATTTTTGTCGGAAAAAGCTCAATCGGTCCGACAGCTAGCTCATGGAGTAGACAGGAATACATTTGAGGAAGGACTAGTATTTTAAGTTAATTCAGAGTACTTCGTTGGAAGGGGTGAGAATTCTCCACCTCTGAAAGTATGTAACGCAATGCTAGCTGATGGTAGCAAAAAAATAAAAGTATTTACTATCCGTTGAAATGAACAAGTGGTCTCGTCCAAAATTGCTTTGATAATGGTAATAGTATTATAACAGGCTGATCTACCTTAAGAAGCCACTGCGCTAACAAGATAATAGCGTTTTTCTCGGTTTTGGCAGAAGCTTACTTTCCTAAACTACGTATTATTATTAGTGGAATTTTTCACATTTTTTAGCTGCGGAGAAGCTATAGATAAAGACGTGTTAAACATATAATAATATCTTATTAGGTGTAAGACTTTGCTAAAAACAATTATGCGCCTAATTGTAGGCAACATTTAACGTTTCATTTATTCATAATTTACTACTGCTCGAGACCATCTAAGTAAAGTACGTTAGAAGGATACAAAATAAAAACTAACAGACATTTGAAAATTTTCCGAAAATTCTAAATTATACAAAAAGTGTATATTGTCCATTACATTTAAATAAAATTACTTACTTTCCCTGACTTTAAGTCGCACAAACAATTTTATACACTTTAGTGACGTCTTTTTCGCAAAATAAACTGTTTTCATTGCATGTTCCCATTCATAAATTACTTTATTAAATTGTTATCATTGGCTACAGTTTACGAAAACAGATTTGACCCCAAAAATAACCCAGGCTACAATACCAACAGATTTTGTTAAATTAATTAAAAACTCTATCTCACGTCATTGTGAGATTAAATTAAAAGCTTGAAATAACCAAAAACTAATATAATACAATGATGGAGGGAAAGAAGGCGTGAGTTATGTATTATGTATGGGTGTTGCTATGAGCAAAAAGGTCGTGAAGCGCACCACACAGACACACATACCATTGTACGCACATATTCGCACGTGCATAGGTTTCATAAGAATGTATGTATGTATGTATGTGTCGAGCAGTGTAATTCCTAAATTGGGCTGAGTGAATGGAAGAAATCCGCTGCAGGAGCAGCGTAATCAGCAAGCACTGGAGCGCACTAAATGCATTTCATCAAAGACGCCGGCATAGCCTGGTGACACATACCAGCGCACAACCACATACATACACACGTCGAAGAAAGCATACAAATGCAAGCAAAAGCAATTTTGCATATTATAATTTTCGAGCTGTTTCATGCATAACCTCAGATGCGCATATGTGTATAATACACACACACACATCTACACTCACATATTTGTATAAACGTGTGGTACTAAGGTGCCAACAGTTTATGCTGTTGTGCGTGTGTGTGTCTAGGTTGCAACGGAGTATGGAGAAGTTTAGTTTTACACTGGCTTCATTCCCCTATTATTTTTGTGCCGCCAAGTTTACTTCGCAACTTAAAGCACACTGCACAATAAATACACATACACTCACAGATGCACCCTTACGCATTGAGTTACTCATGAGGGGCGTTAGTTTGTATTTTCGCATAACTACTTGCATAAGTTGTTGTGCATTTATAGTTAAATGAGTGTATATATCGCATGCTGCCCGGTTGGAAGTGATTTAGTGGCAAGTGAAATCTGCAATTCAATTGCTTTTAAAAAAGTTTAGTCAAAATCTAATTTTTCCAAAAAATTTTTCTTAGATATAATCATAGAATATTGTAAATAATACTGGAGTTTCTCAATTCAACACTCTATATCCGTTCTTATATTTCCTACAGGCCCAATGGTTTTACCATTGCACTCGTGTGGGTAACTCCAGCAATGATTTACAGATTTCAAAACTTTTTGACCTTTTCTAAAATGAAATTGAATAGTATTTACGGGTGATTTTCGGGTTTAAATATTCGTAACTCGTCGTTAAAGAAACATTCAATAGTTTAAACAATTTCGAAATATATTAAGTTTGCCACGAAGTTAGTAACACCCAAAAGAAAACGTCGGAGACTCTATAAAATATGTTATATATACCTATATAAGTAATCAAAGTGAGAAGCGTAGTCGATTCAGCCATGTTCGTCTGTCTATTAATACTCTAACTAGTCACACAGTTTTTGAGATTTTGTGCTGAAATTTTGCACACATCAATTTAACATTCGAACTCATCGATCAAAATCAAATCCTTGTATGTAATTTTTTATTTTATTTTTTTTTTTATGAAATATTTTCCGAAATTTGGCACAGTTTATTTTGCAAGGCAAGGCTACAATTAGAATGTAATTTTAAATGAATATTTTGCTGTGACATTTTTCAACAAAGTATGCTAGTAAATTACTTTCTTGTTTGAAAATATAAATTAAAAATTTTTCATCAAAGAGGTGACTAAAATGTGATTTCATGATTTATGAATTGAATACAACTATTTTTAAAATCTCTAATTTTATTCGATTTTAAAGTTTCGAAATCACTTTTTCAAAATTTTAATACAACAAAATTTTGTTTTAAGGTTGCACGTTCGCAAGAAACAAATGTTGCTCATACGCCATGTGCATTTCTATTTGATATAAAATTGCTTCGTGCTTAATGGATTTACCCACCGGTTACAGAATGCATGAATGTAACAGTTTATTTATTCTTAGGTGTGAAATTGTTAAGAAAGGATGTACACAAAATTTTCTAATTGCAATTTCACAGATAAACTAGCTGCAGCGGTTTGCAAACTTTATGAGCATAAAGTTGTTCAAAGCAGCGTATACCATTACAGCAACTGGTTTGGTAATATATTTAAAGTGGAAAAATAATGTATTTAAATAAAAATATTGATCTTCAGAATATACATTACAGAATCCATAAAATTTATTTAAAAACAAAAAATTATTAAAAAATTAACATGAATTGCGTTAAGCAAAAAGTGAGTAGTAGCGATGGTAAGACCTGGTTTCGATCCTAAAATAGCAAACACTCGAACGTTTTGTCGCCATGAATAAGGTATTTCGAGGCTGCTGGAGACTTGTAAGATCAGCCATTTTTACGTTAAGTTCAAAAAGAGAACGAAAGAGAATATAATTTACTGGATTAGAAGAAGAGAAAAGTAAATAAAAAATGTGTATGCGTATTTAGCAAATTCACAGTGCAAAATAGTTAAAATTTATGAAATATATTGAGTCATCGAATGTCAAGCATAGCATTAAGAACAAACTATGATAAGGCGGGAATCATTACAGCAGTAACGGACCTTTTGTTTTTAGCGCCGTCGGAGATCGCCTGTAACTTGAAAAATATTACCTCTTTCTTCAAAAAATCTACTGTGATTTCTTAAAACGTCTGTGTGTTTTTTTATACTTCGCCTAAAAGGCTTAGGTGCGCCCTTAAACGCTATTTTTCAAGCCGTTGTTTTGAATTTTTTCAAAAATAACTTTATTTATACATATGTATATCAATATGACAAATATATTATTATAAATTGATAATTAAAGAATATTTTATTCATAATTAATAATAAATAATTCAGCGCATTATGAACCGCTCTACATCATGTGCTCGATAAAATTATATTATATTTTCACAAGTGTTTTCTTTGCAAAACGATCATAAAAGTAAGGACTAACCCACTAAATATGAAATAAAAATATTTCTTTAGGAATTTCATTAGTTAAGTATTATATTGTTAATTGCATAAAATCATCATGAAACTGAAAGTAATTTATACATTTTCGATCTGTTGGCTACTACTTTATTTATGAAATTAAATACCACCGCAAGGCCCATTTGTCAAACACTGCATTTAAAACTCTACTACATACATATACATACACATATAGAATGTATGCCGTTTGGATTTTACCACCTGTAAACGACAAGTACCCATAATGATTTTCCTGGAACTTTAATTAAACTATTTCCTGTTGCGACTTCTAGGCAGCTAAGAGTGCAACAACATCAAACTAACACAGTTATACATCCATACATGTAAATATATTTGCAATTTGCATATATATACAATATAAACCTCTGCTCAGACCAACAACAATTGCAATAAGAAAACATCATACCGTGACACTCATATCTTAATACAAATACACATACATATAGACAGGCATCATTTTAGCGCAATGTGTAGCCGAACGCCGTCAGCAACTCAATTATGTAGCTAACACTGTCGTCGTTCTCGACTGACGTCGCTGTGCTCAAGTGAAATTTCGTAAATCTACTGATTTCTTTTTGTTTTCTTCCTAAGCCAAATTGCATACAAAATAAGCTTTATTGGATTATTTTCATATTAATAATACAATTTACGTATTCATTTGGCTCTTGCAGTGGCAACGGCAGTGGCATCAGCATTGTCGTCAATGCCGTTAGATACGAATTGCATTCGCTGCGATTCCGTTTGACGCTGCACATGCACAATTTCGTTTATTTCACCTTTTCAATTGTTTGAATTCCGCCAAAAGCGATATCTTCATCGCACTGCAGATCAATCTGTCAGTATAACGGTACAGCGCATTTGTTACATTTGCAGGGTGTAGAAGCTGGCACATTTCACATGACAATAGCGATAATATTAATAATATAATAACTGTTCTTACACCTTAAGTAGAGGTGTTTGACGCAGTTTCTTTCGGTCTTGGTGATTGATACAAATTACAAGACAGCTCGGAATGTAAAATGGGTTAACGCTAGAAGCTTTCTTATGACAGATATAGCTATATAAGAGTTTTCACAATAATTCAGCAACTCAGCAAATATAAACTTTTATTTTTTATGGACTTTGTCCACGAGCTAAATTCGTCGAGTGGGCCAGAGGACCACAACTAATGTTTTCCTTAGAAGGGTGAGGTCTAATTTGAAATTATTGACAAAAAATAACCGAGACTCACGTCAAAAACTTAATTTTGAAACCAAATTAATCAAAGCAAGTATTCTATGAATTTATTTTAATTAATATTATAAGAATTACTTGTACATAACTTGTAAAAAGCGCGACTATGATAAAGACATTAGTCCTACTAACCTGGCAGAAGAGCAGTCAGCTTCTATTTAGACCTAAATTATTTGCTAAAAAAATTAAAAAAATTAAATCGAAAAGAATCTCCAGCGACTACGAACTCCAGGCTATAAGATCATTGGCAGAAGAGTGACTTTGGAGTGCGCGCTTCAGTATAGACAGTATTTTGTGGTACAAGCACTTAAAAAGGCTAAACCTATTCAAGTAGGAAATCATATCTAGAAAACATTCGATGGAGGCACAACAACAATAGATGAATGACAACAACTTGCAACAAAGAAAAACAAAGAAGAGGTAAATAGGAGTCCGGATTCGGTTATACAGCAGCAAGTTAATTGTCAATAAGAATGAGCATTGCTTCCAACCGCTCTCGAAGAATTGCGGAAAAATCGAATGGAGAATGCTACGGAAAGCATGAAGCAAGTTTGTACGAAAGTAGTGCTAATGAAACCCAATTATACAAGTATGAACGTGCTGCACAAATAAACACTTCTACAGCAGAAAAATAGTAATGAATGATTTTAAAATAATTTTTGAAATCGGACCATTAAAAAAGTCGTACAGCTGACAATATGGAAAGTTGTCTTATCTAGCTTTTGATATGAAATTGTTGATTTCGGTAAGATAAAGCTCACGCACATACAGCAATATTGGTGAACGGTTGGTGTCTCAAAGAAAAAAAGTTCACTTCCCAATCGACTAGCATAACATTCTAAGTTTCGTTTCATAAAAAAGTATTTCGAACGAGAAACCGCGCATCCATATTCAAAATATTTAATTCTAAAATAGAATTGTAAATTAATAAACAAACTTTAAAAGCTTTGCAGGACTAAAGTTTAGATCGCAATATTAATCTTGAAAAGTGTACTATTTAATGGACAATGACTGTATATATCATACGAGTATAGACGCTCATATTTTTTATAACCTACACTTTTTAGCTCGCTGTCTCTCTTTCTTCTACTTTCCATTCAATTAGTTTTGCGCGTAATTTAATTGAATATTACATATATGTATATTTGTTATAGTTGTAAAAATTGCAAAAATTCAATGCAAATTATTGCGCTGACTCATATTCGCCGCCAGTAGTTGCCAATGTATTATTCAATTATAGTTGCTAACGCAATATTTCTGTGATAATGTTTTTGGTGGTGAGTTTAAGCATTTTTGTATAAAAAAGATATACATATGTATGTATATATATTTAACATACATATGTATATTGAATAATAAGCAGTGAACGCATTCACAACTGATTTACTTTCTTAAAGCAAGTCATATTTCTTCAATATACATTTATATATGTATATACATATATTGTAGATAGCCTAAACCACAAATAAGTTCCTTAGTCAAAGTATGTATGTATTTACATATGTACATATATGGTACATATTATATGTTAAATATGTTATAACCACATTATCTTATTTAGTGCACATGATAACTTTGCAAAACTTTCGCAATAAAATCCGCGCTACTCGTAGTATACATATGTATGCCCGCTAACTCACCCCACCTGCAACGCTGATACACAGACTTTCAAAATCTTTTCAACATTAAATCAGCAATGTTTACAATTATTGCGCACAGTTTGTGCGTTTTGTAATAATTTGGCATTGGAAGCCACAGTAACGGAAGCATAAGTAAGACAAGCAAAGAGAGAGAGATAAGAGTATGTATGTGTGTATACATGTATGTATATGTGTAACACTTTCCCCTACAAATATGCACACCTGCAGACAGTCAACCCACAAAGTCACGCATGGTGAGCACAATTCTCAGAAATACTTTTTTTTAAAACTTTAGTGCTGTCTTTGCATTTCTGTCAGGCGTCACGCTGCATATGCGCTGACACATATGTAGCAGGTGTAATTGTATGGGTGCATGAATATTGCCGTTAATTTCGTTGCAATAATAGCGGCGTGTACGCCCCTCATTCACCTGCAGTCAAAGAGCAAATTTCATTATCGCCATTCAAAAAGATTCAAAATGCCACTAATGAAGGAGATAAATTTGCCTGCCTGTGTATGTGTATGAGTGTATATCCAGCTGCACAGAAATTAAGTAATGAATGAATGTACAAATTAGCTGCAGACATTTATGTTAATCTTCACATAAATACATAGGTACATACACAAAATATTTACATACATTTGCACATATGTATATTAACAGAGATCAAGTTTTCGTCTATGACAACGTAACATACGAAAGCATGATACGTGAAAGACTTGGGTAAGAACAAAAATGCTGAATTGGATCTGCTTTCAAATTTATTTTTCTGTGTGTTCCACATATCTGCATCCACACTCTGGATGATTATATATATTATATATACATGTACATATATACATACGTTTTTATGAGAACAAATCTTATCATCATCTTACTGAAAAGAGAGATCTGGGTAGATAAAAACTACCCAACACTTCTCAAAAAAAAAAGAAGAATAAACAGAAAATTATAGTTATTAACAGTATCGATGCAGAAATTTGAGTGTTCACCAAAGAATGATAACGTCAATCAGGCAAATGCGTTAGATTCTTCTGTAGAAATCGACATTTAGAATGTAGCTTCAAGCTAAAACTTTGTCTTTCAGCTAGAGATATGAAGAAAGCTAACAAGAAGAAGGGGTATTCAGTAATAATCATCAGATGATGCGAATGATCAATGAAGCAGTGTGGATGGTGGAAAGATGAAAAGGCTTTTGGGACTGGGGTCAGGATATGACATTTACCGCTGATATTTCACCTTCAGTAACATGGTCACAGCGAGCGAAAAAGTTAACTTCGGTTGCCCGAAGCTATAATACCCTTCACAAATACAAAAGATACTTAAAAGTACTTTGATCGGTCAGTTTGTATGGTAGCTATATGCTATAGTGACAATAACTGAACAATTTCTTCAGAGATGACCCATGCCAAATTTGATGAAAACATCTTCTCAAATGAAAAAGTTTCCATATAAAAAATTTACTGTGATCGTTCAGTTTGTATGGCAGCTATATGCTATAGTGATCCGATATCGACTGTTCCGACAAATAAAGAGCGTCTTGGTAAGAAAATTATGATTGCAAAATTTCAGAACGATATCTCAAAAACTAAGGGAGTAGTTCTTATATATGCAGGCGGACAAACAGCGGGGCATGGCTAAATCAACGCAGCTCATCAAGCTGATCATTTATATATACTTGTATATATACTTTATAGGGTCTCTTACTTTTCCTTTTGGGTGTTACAAACAGGGTATAATAATTGTAATGAAAAGAAAAACAAACTTTGACGGTCTGTAAGAGCTTTCTTTAATCAAATTATCACAATATTGTATTTAAAATAATAATTGGCGCTGGAATAGCAATTGAAAGATTATCTATGCTACTAATTAGCAGACCATATAATTAGAAGTAAAATATTCTTATATACGCATGAACCTCCTAATCAGTAATTTGAGAGATGCAGGAATAGTCAAAGAATATGGTCAGTTGAGACTAACCGTGGAAGATGGTTCCCAAAGTTCTAATATAAAAGTAATTAGGAAGCTACCATCAACACCAACACCATCATTATATTGCTACGACATCAAAGTGTCAAAAATATGAGAAAATTATATTATAGAAGTACTGAAATATTCTAATATTTTTTTTTTCTTATTACCAGATTTTAGTTCAGAAGACTTTAAGAGCAGCGTTGCTCAAATACATCAAAAGACTTTAAAAAAGAAAATAAGCTAATGTAAATTGAATTATATCCGAAAAATATGAAAGAATTATACACTGCTACAGAAAATAAGCACAAAAAAGTTAATCAGAAAAATAATTCATGCAAAAACGCTTTGAAATCAGCTAAAACACCAGCAACAGTGCGAATGCATGCATTCATAATTGACAGCGCATACACATACACACACACACACACACACACAGCCATGCAAACAAGCGCCCCTAAATGTGAAACTATTCATGTAAAACCAAAATGGCGGTAATAACACGGTTTATTGGATATCTTTATTTCCGCTTCAATGAAATCGTTTGCGGAAACGGATGTGGCAATAAGTTGTAATATTGTCTGGAATTGCACACACACACATACAGACGTACATAAATACATACATACATATAAATGTGTATGCATACTCCCACGCACGTCGCCTCCATTGTTCACTCAGATACACAGCCACACATTTATTTTAAATAAAGCTTTAGAAGCAAACTTATTACACGCACAACATTTTCTTTAGTTTTGACATTTAATTCGCAACCGAAATGAGCTGCAGGCCGCATTTGAGTGTTCTGCATCATTGCATACTTTTATTATAGAAGAAGTAGTATTGAAAATGGGAGATCCCTGCATGCAATAAATTTATGCTGGGGGAGACCAGTTACACCCATTACTAAAATAAAATTTACGACTATACCGAAAGAAATTTTGAGATAGCTTTAGTATACGATCTGATCAAATTTTACTCAGCCTGGACCTTTTAAGCTGTACGCGCAAACAGAATCATCTTTTTTATGTTCGTGTGAGTTATTTGATCTCCATATGTCAATTAGTGTATATTTGGCAGCTATTTGAATCGTTGAAAATGTTGCAGAAGTTTTCGTGTTTATCATACAAGTATTTTAGGAGCGTTTTCTCAATGTCTGGTTAAGCGCTTAACCAGAACTTTATCAGCAACATGTTGAAAAATGGTTTTCTTAATATCTGGTTAGCAACCATATGTCAGTTAAGTTCTGGTAAACTTTACCGAAAGAAGGAGTCTTGGTTAGTTTCTAACATATAGCATATGAAATGACAGCTGTTAGCTGTAAAATCTATAAGCGTGGACGGAGTTCAAACGGTAATTCTTTTGTCGCTCGTTATCATTAGTTATTAAGCATATTTTCATTAATATATGCATATTATATACAAAAAACAGGGTAATAACATTTAAATATTCGAACATAAGGAATATTTATTCCTTTGAAACCGAGCGCTGTTGCAACGATGAAAGGAATTTCAAAAAGAACAGAAATTCCAAATTGCGTAGCGGCGAGCTGTTACGGAAAATAACACAAAGCGCGCCACCCAAGCATGGGCTACACGTTCTCTTCGTCTTTCCTCTCTATCGCTATCATCCAGTTAAGCCACCAGCGGTTAAGGATAATATTAAGCAGACATTGAGAAAACGGCCCTTAGTGGCGCAAAGCATTCAGTGAAGGTCGTAACCTCATCAAAAACTTGCCTCATTCGAATCGTCCACCAACCTCTGTTAATGAAAATTATGTTATATCGAAAAAGTTGCAAAAAAAGTGTTTGAAAAATTTTCTGTTGACATCAGAGAGATGGCTCTTAATATATCGTCGAAACTGTCTAGCAATATAGCGAATGGCTCCCCAAAAATGAGAAATTATTTATATTAAGATACGTGAAAATGTATTTTTTTTTGTTAGTCGGGGTCAAATTTGGCCCAAATTTGATAAAGCGGTATATTTGGCACGGTTGATGGTGATGATTGACTGCAAAAACATTTGAATTACAAAGCTCAATTAAAGTATATTTTTGGTAAACAAAACTAACGCTGAAAAAAAAGGAAATATGATTCAAATTTTTTTATAATCCTAATTTCCGATAAAATTCCCAAACTATATTTCTAAGGTCATCAATGACCTGCTTTTTCTCACTCCGTAAACTCCTGATAGCAATTGAAAACAAAAAACGAAATTTAGGAAACTGTCGTCATACATATACTTCTTTCAACCTTTTAAACCTTGAAGTTTTCTCAGAAATGTGAAAATGGCACCACAGTTTTGGGTCGGAAACTTGTCTTCTTCACATACTTGCACATTATAGTAACATGAAAGATGTCAAGGCCATAAATACATTTCAGATCCCGATAGAAAAACCAGATCAGTAGAATAAAAAGAAGACAGAGTTGCGATTCACTTCAGAGTAACCATGTTTAACGACCATTTCGACAATGTCAATCGGTTGACGATCACCAACGAGCAAGGATGAAACACGATTCTTTTATAGGGATCCTCTTTAAACAAGAGTCCTTTATATTAGTCTGGTTAATATAAAACAGAAATTAGATTATTTAATTTATTAGCAAACTGACTATTTCCGAGTTCTGCCGAGTCTATGAAAATAAAGTGTTAAACATTGCAGTTAATTGGTAGCGCTCAAGGCAAGAGGCTCTCATGTTTGAAATGTAATCAATGTGCAGTTTTTCAAAGGTTAACAAATAAGAAAAATACAACACGCTGAGGGGCCGCAAACATTTACACACACATAAATACAAACATATGAGGAAGAAAGTCGAAAAAAGTGCCGTTACTGAGTGGCATAAGCGCTTGCCAGGTCTTTAGTAGAATGTAATTGCGAAAAAGGCGACGTTAAAATAAATTAAACTATTTTTTTTAAGTTAATTTCCCTAAGGTGTTTAGCGTGGGCCGCAAAAAAAATTAATAACTGCGAATACGACGCCAACAATGCACATTGTGACACGCATAAACACACATAACCTATTTGCCGCTAGTCTACACAGACAAACACCACGCAACGGTCCAGCGAATTTTTCTTCGCTTCGCTGAATTTGTTTACATTTGCGACATTTTTTCCCCTCACACATGTACATATGTACATTTGTAAACACGTATGTATTCCCACTCATAATTTCATTACATTTCAGTTCGCAGGCTGCTCCCACACAGCCTTACACTTTGGTTTGTCTTGCCATGCCCATTTCATAACGTATTTTCCTTTGTGCACTTCGTCCAAGTGTTTTGTGATTTCGCTGACTCTTTGTTGACTTTTACCACCACAGGTGGCATGCAACGCGTCACATGGCTGACTGCAGCCGAGCATATCCTCTTCGCTGGCGCCCAACCGAGTAGTGGACATCGTGCGAACGCCTGAACGCCAACCAACTCTACAGGTCGCCTGAGCAGCGCGTAGAAATGGCCAAATGGCCAGCTGGCAGCAGCGCCAGCGGCTCGGTTGGTGCTTGGGGAGTCTTACGGCAGCCGCTTTATTTGTTCTGCTCCTGCTCATTTGCAGTATCTGTTGGATGGTAAACAGTGAACGGTACTGCGCATTCGGTATCTTCAATTAGTAAGCAATAAGCGTTTGTCAATTGGACACAGGACAGCGCGTTTGTGCCATAATTGCCGATGCGCTGCTTCATTGACACCGACAACCAGTTACAGCTACATAAAGTGCGTTCTGCATGAAGTGCGACAACAGTAGGCCGTACTGAATAGCCCGCTGGGGATTAATTACACTTCGAGGCATAATTAGGTTTTTTTTCGCAATGCTTGAAACATAACAGTGCGGCAGCAGCAGCACAAGACACTTAGAACAGTTACTACGCTTTGAAGTGCAAAACTCTTGGTAAAAAGTATAATTCAGAAAGCGCCGGGAGGTCCTAAAATAACTACTTCTGAAATATACTTAGCAAAGCAAAGAAAATTTAATAGCATTTCCAGGCGCCACTAGAATTAAGTACACATGTTTAGGTGAGCCCTAACCTTCAAAGTACACAAGTCCTCATCGGACAGTTGGTCCACATCCACCGTATTCTCAAGACCCTCCAGGTTCTCAATGACTTTTTCGTGAGAGTCGGACTGAGAACCTGAAGAAAATACTCGCTGGGGAGAAAGTTAGCGACAATGCAGTGGTAATTACCGAGACTACGCCTATTTTAAAGCAAAAGGTCTATCGTACAACAAAAGTGTTATCAACAAGTTGAAAAAGCAATAAATCGTCCTTCTGAACAACTATAATGAATAATTAAATTAAATTTCGGTAACTTTTTTATATGTATGTCAAATGTATATACATTTGAAAATATTCTCCGAAAATTTTAAGTTGATCAGGCAAATAGTTTCGAAGATATGAGCGCATTTGTAAGAATTATCTTGATATAATCGCTGTTTTCAGTGTCGATAAGGGAAATTTCTCCGAAATGGCTGGAAAGACATAACTTTCTTAGATATATTTGTCAGGTGATCGATCGATGGGATAAGATTTTTGAGGAAAATTTCGGTTTTTCAGCTTCCCTTGAAGTGTCAATTTTTTCACAAAAAATTACTTTGTTTTTTAGAAACCGTCATTTCGTAAAAAATTAAAGTTTTTACCGGTCCTTCGATCATTATCTGTATTCATCTGTTACATAATTTTTTTTTTTTTTGATCTGAGATAATTTTAAGCAGAAAAATTTTCCTCACCGCCAGACATCTTTTTCGTAGGTCTACTGGAGGTCGTCTACGGACGAAAGATCAAGGGAATCCAATATATATAAATTAATTGAGAATTATTAAAGTAAATTAAGGTCTGCAAATGCACACTTTTTATTTACATATTTAAAAAAATCACCAAAAAAATCGCGCTTTTACTGACTTACAAGTGGATATAACCCCTCAAAACTTTGAACGCACCTGTTATATGGTCATAAATGTAATCTGCACAACCTTAAAAGCAGTCACACATATGATATACATATCTGTTAACGGTATTGGAACTCGATTTTTTATAACGAACTATTTATATACTCGTATAAAAACTTTTTTGCTTGTCAAAAATAAATTCGAAGATTTCAAAGTAGCCAAGCTATGCTGGATATGGTCTTTAATGAGTCCTCACTTTACTCCGTTCTACCAAATGTAACTTTTATAGAAAACTAAAGCCTCAGTAACAGTATCTTAAGTCAAACAGCTCTTCTACATAATACAAATTTAATTTTATTATTGAACTAGAAAAATACTAGTTCTCATTTTCTTACAATACGAAAGTTGAAAAATGCAGAATCAAGCAAAAGGAGGAAGGACGAAATTTTTCGAAAAAAATATTTGTTATATGGGATTATGACACATCTCATTATCATGTTTTATTAGTCCCGTTCAGAATTAAGCGCAACATAACGGTATCTAAATATTTATGTAAAATTACCAAATGAACTGTGTTCAGCGTTGCCAACGATGCATTAAAAAAATAATTGAATTAACATCGTGATTAAAAAATGAAAATTTTTCCAAAATATTTGAATTGAAAAATTTGCAACCGATTGTGATGGCGTGAAATTTTCTAACCATAAAAATTGATTGTCATCTGGCTACTTTAGACTGCTAGCTAAGAAATATATTTTAAGAAATTTTTCGCCAACACATTTTACGATTGCCTTCATGTTCAATCAAACTCGCAATGCCTACATAAAACAGCTACTAAGCCACGCGGAACGATGTTAAATGAGTCCAGACAGACAACATCGCCCGCATCCACAACAACAACACATTCAGCTACAATCTAAACTGAAGGACAAATAGACATTTTATTAGCTTCTCAGATGAAGCATATGCAGAGGGGATTGTACACACTTCGAAACCAAGCCGCATTCATGCATAAATATTCTACTTGTGCTCGTAGAAATAAAAACGAACGAGCTAAATCGTCAAAAATAGCTTTGGCTTGTCTTTTAGTGTCTAAATTTTGAAAAACAAAAATTTATGTTATTTTGCTTTTAATCAAAAACATTTCAATTCTACAATTTCCGTTAATTACAGCTCAGCGAGCCAATATAACTGTAAACAATGAATATGGAAGCAATGAAGATGCGCAGCTTGCCGAAGATTCCTGTGTCAAAGCAGAATTCAGTAGCAAGCGCCAAGAAAACAGCGGTGAGTAACATTCATCGGGAAAGTAATCACATGTGCTCTGTGATGAGTGAAACAATAATACCCTCTAAAGTATATGTACATATATATAAATTATCACCATGACAAGCTGAGTCGATTCAGCAATGTTCATTTGTATATATGTATGCAAGAAGCTGCTCATTTGTTGGAACCACCGATATCGGACTACAATAAGATACAGCTGCCATAGAAAGTGATCGATAAAAACCAAGTCGTTGTGTGAAAAAGTTTTTCATTTGACAAGATATCGTCCCGCAGTTTGGTATGAATTATTTTACAAGAAAATGATACAATCTCCAAAAATATTATTCAGATTTGATCACTATAACATATACATGGCTGGCATTCAAACTGACCAATCAAAATCAAGATAAATTATTTTCATACCGTTTCATTGTATAAGTAATGCACCTGTGAAGGGTATAGAGCAATGATCAGAAGCCACCTACCTCAATTATTGAAGACTTCACTAATTTTCTGTTTATTTTTTATGCTTTTAAGGTTAACGTCAAGCAACAGCGTACTTTTTTTATTGATTTTTGTTGTATTTTTTTTATATATTTTATGCAAACAGCAATCATTTCGCACGATAAATTTTATATAAAATTATTTATTTTTAATCCTGCAAAAATAGCATATATATATTCAATGACACTACTTTTTGTGTAAAATGAGTATATGCAATAAGGATAACGGTTTTTGTATGTGAAACTTGCTAATCAAAATCTCTATTTACTAGGACAAAAAGTTCAGTGAGGACGAGTCCAAAACAATAACTGAGCTTAAGAAACTTTACTTGGAAACCATTAAGCTGGACGTGGATTTGCAAAAAGAGATTTATAATATGGAAAAATCATTTGAAGTTAAGCATAATACAATTTTCGAAAAGCGCGTCAAACTGCTCGAGTAAGTTTCACTTAGCAATGGTTAAGTTGCATTTACCGTTAACTTTATTGCCTTCGCTTGCAGTGATTATCGCAAGAAGACAAAAGATGTTTCCACCGCTGAGAGCAATTTGTCAAACTTTTGGTTGCGTGTACTCAAGGCATCATACACGGAGTTTATAAGCAAAAAAGATGAAAAAATACTAACGGTATGTGGCCGTTATGTGCACGTTGATTGTTGTATTTTTAGTATATTGTTTGTTAAACTTTCAGCATCTCACCGATATACGATCAACATTGTGCAACGACCCGATAGTTATGTTTATTATTGAATTTCATTTTGAACCGAATGAATTTTTTTCGAATACTATTTTAACGAAAACATACTTTTTGAATTGTCTGCCCGACGTGGATGATCCGCTTTCGTATGATGGTGCTGAAATTTATAAATGTGAAGGTTGTAAAATCGATTGGAAGCAAAGCAATAGTGAAAAGGAAAAAAAATGTATGTATAAAACTAAAGTAGATATAATTTTTTTTTCTTAACTTCGAAACTAAACGAACGAAATAAATTTGCAGCATACACTTCGTTTTTCGACTTCTTCAGTCCGCCGACACTGCCCGAAGACACAGAGGATCCAAACTATTGCGATATAAATGCAAGTAATTTACATAATTATAACGATTATATAACTCAACTAACTTGCTTGACTAGGCTATTTTACAAAATGATTTTGAGCTCGGTTTCTATCTAAAGGAACGCGTAATTCCAAAAGCTGTAATGTTTTTTACTGGCGAAATTGCCGATTGTCAAAGTTCGGACTCCGAGTCCGAGGATACGGACGATGAGGATGACGACGACGATGATGACGATGAGGAGGACTCGTCCAATAATGAGGCGAATGAGGACTAAGCTTATTATTTCCTATATTTATTCAATTATATTATCACTATCTTTTTAAACATTGTGAAAACTATCTTTCCACTGCATATGCATTTTATATGTATGTATATATACTTTCAAAATATTTCTGAATAAAATTTATGTCAACAAGTATCATATGCGTCCTTATTAACTATATTGAGATATATATATACATATACATAAATATATATGTATGTATCTATGTATGTAGTATTAAGTGTGCATGTTAGGTTATCATAAATATTACAGCACCATATGTATAAACGTACTTTAGAATTAATCTATTGTCGGTATATCAGGGTCGTTCGTCTCAATAATATGGTCGGCTATGATTTGGCACTCTGGTTTTCCAGCTTTGAAGCGTTTTACGCCCTCCCGCGTTACGCTGGTGCCACTCAGATCTAGATATATTAGCTCAGGTGAACATTGCACGAGATGATGCAGTGAGATGTCGGTGACTTTTTTATAATTTCGTACGCTAAGTCTTACAAAGCTATTTTCGCTCGGACGATTGCCAATACGAATCCAAAATACCCCATGCTCCACTGGATTTTGCGGCCTCCCAAAGCAACAAATGCCACGATCTGAAATGGGATATGGGCGAAAACATGGGTGAGGACTGAAGTGCGTCACTTGTCCTGGCCCAGAGCTCGACCTACTAGCTTCACGTCCGCTTAAAGGATTGATGATATTCCAAAATAGTGGATGTTGTATCATTTGATCAATTTGATTATCCGAAATTGGTAGCGGACGCACATGCCGTATACTCGGACGGCGGTTTACAAAATCTAAGAATATAACTTGATCTGGACGCGGTAAAAATCGGCTACGTGACGGTACATTGCCGGCCGGTTCTGGAGCGTTGTTGTTGTCTGTTGGATTGTCTAGTGCCAAGCGCGAAGGTGAAGCGAAAGGTGAATTCATTGCAGATGAAGGCGATGACGATGATGTAGAAGACGAAGAGGATGATGTTGATGGTTGTGGGCTAGAACAAGTCGGTTGTTCCGTAGATGCATCCTCACGTCCTTCTTGTCCTGGTGTATTTAAATTGGCCTCTACAGTAATGGAATTAGTAGGTGAATTACTGTCTTCGCGTGTGACTGATGCTTTTGATGTGGACGGTTGACAATCTTTACTATCAGAATCCTTATTATTATTTTTGTTTGCTAAGCTAGTTTTTGTATCGTTAGCACGCATATTTAAAGGACACTCAAGTAGTAGTTCTTTTAATGTTAGTACCATATTAAAACATTGAACATCTGAATCTGTTATAGGTGTAAAACGCAAATCTAAGTACTAAAAATTCCAAGCAATATTTAGTTGACAATAACAGTGCTCAAATATTTAGATAAATACTTACTTCTAATTTTTTAAAACCAAAACGAGCCGCCATGCTACCATACGGTATAAAGTCACCCAATCGCGGACAACCTTTTAGACTAAGCCAACGAAGTGAAGGTATTTTGGATATCATCATGATATAATATGGTTCAAACCAACTGCAGAATTCAATTCCAAGTTCCTTTAGAGTAATGTTAAATAAAGATTGTAAATCGTTGTAATGTAGTTTATTTACATACCTCCAAATTCACTAAATGTGTGTGAATACCGGAAAAAACAGTTTGTTCTTCTGGTGGCTTACAGATATTACAATCTTTAAAAACTAAGCGCTTTAGAGTTTTCGGAAAATGCACAATTCGTACCTTCAAACAAAACAAGTATGTAATAATAGGGCACACGAACAATTATAAGTTACTTACATTCCTAAGATCTACTGTAACACCACGTAATTCCAAAATACTTAATTGTGTGCTACGCAAAGCGAAAGTATCCGCCAGCGTTTTGTTAAACTTCAATATTTCCGCACTTGTATATTTTCTAGATGGACCTCTCAATTTTATGCTTGTAGTTCCTTGATGTGTGCGCTCCATCACATATTCAAGTATACCTAATGGCAATAGTTTTTGACTTAGATCTATATGGTGCCAAAACCGTCGGTCCATCAATAAAGTATAGAAACGATTACAGCAGCTGAAATGATAGAAACCGATATAACCGCATACACATGTATGTATGTCATAAAAAAGAAACCGGCATACTTACTTCATAAGAACGTAATACGACCAAGAGTCTAAATTCTTAAATATTTCGTAAAGAAGCTCGTCCGGAAAGTCTGTGATACAAACTTTGTTCGATTCAACAACACTGCGTACCTTTGCAGCAGGTATATACTCCGCCACGGCTCCATTATTCGTATTAGATGCAGTGTCACTGTTCTGTTGTTCAACGTCATCCGTATGGCGACGTTTTCTTTGAATTCTTGACTCAAGGAGATCATTTTGCAGTTTTGGTGTCTTTTCCTCAGTCCCAGAATCCATTTTCTACGGTATTTTCTGCAATTTTGTTGGAACGCACCAACAAATTAGTTCACCATTTAAAAACAATTGGAGATGTGTAGAAGATTGTATGATAGAATTATCGGCAAAAATAGAGTGGAATTTTAGGGCGATCGCACACGGCGGATTGATATACGAAGGTAATTCCAGATAAGGTGTCATATTTTTACTAAAAATGTGTCATAATCAATATATTAAATTATAAATAAAAAAATAAAAAATTCATTTGTGGGTATATATTTATAGAAAATTTTTATATACCTAAAATATTTATATATATTTTATATATACTATAAATTATTATTTCCTATAGTTGATAAGTACTTTCTTTTGTATATACACTACGAAAAAATAAAAAAATTATATATATATAATATACGTAATTTGCTTAATGTGTGAAATAAATTAACAGTATTGAATAATATCAAAGTAATGATATGTAAATATCGTTAAGTTCGACTTGATCATCGAATAGTTTTTATTAAGTCGATATAACTTTTACATCCTTACCTGTAATCAGTTGCATGTAATTAGTTAAACAGCTGTTTGTTTCTAATAATTTACCGGAACTCGTTTCTTCATACTTCTATCAAAAAAGTGAATTACATTTCTAAAATAAAATATATACAATAATGTTCCTGCGTCAAATATATAATCATGCTAACCTACGGACAAGCTTTCATGCTTTACAACGAGCTGCCTCTTCCACAAGCAATACGGGCACAGCCTCTTCAACTCTACTCTATGATCGAGATCCACAACCACAATTCACCGACCCGGAAACACAAAAGCTACTGCAATCCATGACACAATTACATCTAGATAAAATTTATCAGAAGACAACTGTGTCAGACAACTCCGTGGACTACAAACTCATGACTATTGACATGCTAGAAGAAGAGTTTCGTAAGAGTATTGAACGTGCCAAAAAACTTTTGCAAATGCCCCCTGTCGTACAAATGAAGAAAGATGAACGGCGAATCATATCTAACGATGGTGCGTTAAGCGGTTTCTCGGACACAAAATATGTTATAACAGACATAACATACGGTTTACGACAAACAGAACGAAAAGTTGTTGTACGTCAAACCGACGGTACGCTAGAGCACGCACCAATGGAGATAACTAAGCGAATGCATCAATTATATTTTCCACTTACTGGGCGTAGCATTCGTATGCCACGCATGTTTGAAGATGAGCATTTACAGCGATGTTTGGATGAACAAAAATATTTATTTATATTGAATCGTATGGTAGTGCAATTTGATCCCTTCGAGCCCAAATTCCATTACATTAGCAGTCGCGTATATCAACACATCAACGAAACCAAACAATTTGATGTGTTACGTTCTACGAGACATTTTGGGCCAATGACATTCTTCTTTGCTTGGCATCGTTGCATTGACGATTTACTTTACGATATGGTGAGACGGGATTATCTACAAAATGCAGCCGAACTCATAGCACTCTTATATAAATTACACGATATGGAACCGAATTACAAAGATATTTTAAAACAAATTGATGAAATTAAGCCTAAAGAAGATTTGGCGTTGAAAGAGCTTGAGAAGGAACTAAAACGTGCATCGAAAGATGTAAAAGAGGATATACAATCGACTATTGGCAAAACACAAGTTGATTTTGAATTAGATGATCTCTGCTTACCCTTCATAGAAGATTACATTAGTAAACATGCTCTTAAAAAAGTTCAGTTAGAATTAGCAACGCAAACCATTAAGGAAATCAATAGTGAGAAACGCCAGCTGTTTGAAGGTATAAGCAAAGCACATGGCGTGGCCTAGTTGTAAAATATATTTTTTTCGGGCTATGAAGATTGTACATTTGTTATAGTCGATTAAAATTTTATCAGAAACAAATAAAAATAGAAAAAATCGTTAAAGTTACATATAAAGCGTAATTCTTCATTTTATTTAATAAATACCTATTACTATCTATAAATTAATTGGAATTAAATACCATAGCTGGTTGATGACTAGTTTATTTCCATCCGCTGGAACTCCTTGTCACCACTTATCTATTTCAGCTTTTCTAACCTTTCCCTAAATTTTTTTATACATCTTTTATGATGTTTTGCAAATAAAGAAGTATTTAGACATTTAAGTAAACAAATTTGACAGCGTAAATTTTTTCTAAAATACATTCGAAAAGGTTGTCTATTTCTAATTCTTGAAATACGTTTTCGGCGAAGTTTACCATTTTTTGTTTGACTTAAATTTTGTAGCATAGGCAAACGCCAGAACTTTGGCAAGCACGTTTTTTGTACTATAGAATGATGTCGCAGCTTCTTTAATGTTCTAAACTTCTGCTTACAGCAAAAACACCAGTAGGTAGGCAAACCTAAGTGCTCGTTAATATGATCATATAAATCAGTTTTTGATTTAATAATTACTCCACATGAATATAATGGACATTGTTCAAAAAATCGCTTCATATTTTTCTTGGTAGCCTTGTTACACTGATGCATTATTAAAAGATTTGCATGTACAATCTTTTGGCCGCAAAGTTCACAAAGCACCGGCGAACCCCAATGCGTCGCCATATGTGATAGTGTTTGTTTTGAATTAGAACAAATTTCACCACACACTATGCATTCTTTTTTGTTATTCCTGTAAAGATAGGTATTTTTTCCCACAAAATCTAAAAATAAATGATATTCATTGCTATCGCATTCCTCCAGTGGGTTACTATCCATAAGCAATATTTCACTGCTTATGTCATTTTCAATATCACATTGGATGCCTATATCTTGTTGGGTAAAGAACTTAACGGTCTGCTGTTCACGATTTCGTAGTGGATTACGACTATCAGTCTGAACAGACTTATGAGCAATATCGACTTCTACCATAACACCTGCTTCTTTGGTTTTATGAAATATATGAAAAGTTCCGTTTTGAGTTTTTTCCTGTATATTAAAGTTTTCGGAAGAGAGTACCAATGTTTGTGGCAATAACATTTCCTCCAGTTCTGCCATTTGACGTGTTATAAACCTTGTTTCTACGACAATCATGTCCGGAATCTCTGTCACATACATCTGTAAAGAAATTATATACCTAATAAATTTTTACATCAATAAATATGCCATTATTGTTATATCATACCTGATGAGCCACTAATGGCTTTTGGGGCTGGATGAAGTTTTCAGTATTTACAAAAACAGTAGTATCCATGTTAATGTTAAAGTTATTTATTTGTAGTGATTTATAAATCACGAACATATGCTTAGTACCTCATTAGAATGGCGTTTCAAATTATACATGTTTTTTAACACATCATTTATTTTATAACTGCCTTGATAAACAAAAGCACTTATAACTTTTGGATTATTTAGTTTTTTTGTGATATTGATCTGTCAAAAATGTTTACATATTGCCTTTTCGGTTCGCAGTTCGGCCGCAGGGTTGCTGCGCTTCATATAATTGCTTGGGTTTATAGCAGAGAACGTATATATTCCTTTCTCTGCATTTATTCGGTTTATGATAAAGTGGGACG
The DNA here is from genome assembly GCF_042242935.1 of Bactrocera oleae. Lineage (NCBI taxonomy): Eukaryota > Metazoa > Arthropoda > Insecta > Diptera > Tephritidae > Bactrocera > Bactrocera oleae. The sequence continues at coordinate 86,215,216 of NC_091536.1, read as the reverse complement.
TTCTTTTCAATACTTTTATGCTGGAAACAGACACTGACGCAAAACCGTAGATGTTGTTGGTGTAGCGGCAGAATTCTGCCGAGTTGACAGTCCTTGGCCGGAATAAATCCGGATCCGTTCCGGTTACGTAAACCCGACTGTCGTGGGAACGGCAAAACCGTAGATCGAATCAGCTGATACGACCTATCTAACGACCGTTAGTTAGTTAGTGCGATATCCGCGAAAATTAAAATTTTTCTGTAGAAATGAGTTAGGTGAATGCTCTCACGAGCTCTTTTACAACGTAAGGTTGCCAGTCTCGATATTGTGTAGGATTTAAAATATAAGCTTGAATAACCCAATTATAACCCAATAGCTAAATGTGTACAAAATCATCTATACAAATTGAGCAATGACAACATTGGTGAAATGAAAACAAAAGAGAACTTTTAATTTCTACGTTGCTACTACAGGCATAATTATTGACAAATTTTGTTTAATACGGGCGGTAAGTACGAAAGTGCGTAACGTCGGAGACTGTTTTAGCATTCGGTAAATAATGAAGAGCCGAGCGCTCACGTACAGTGAACACAGCCAAAATGCTTCATGTGCTTTTTTCCAGAGCACGTATTTTGTAATTTACGTTCTCTGTTTTTTCATATTCTCTTTACATCTATTTCTATCGTGCCGCATTTTAATTTCTCTAACCAAAAGATACAAATTGTAAATTTAAACTAATACTCTATGGCGAGTACATCAAAGAAAAGTAAAAACAATGAAGAATTCCCCACGGACTGGGATATTGACTACTACCGTGCTGATCATGAAAGTGAGGAGCATTGGCAAATGAGACGCCACTTCATGGAGCTGCATAAGGATAAATTCCCGGAAGATCGCCTTGTTTGCCTTGCTGCAGTGTTTACGAATATGGAGTTCATGGGTTGCCGATATCCACCTGAGACCATGCAACTGGTGGCCGAGTTGTCGAAGGAAGTTGTAAAAGATTATAGGAAAAGTCGAGAATCGCGGCTTAAGCGTACTTTTGTAGCAGCTTCAGAAGCAGCTGAGGCACGCGTCAAAGGTAGACGATAAAAAACAACTACAAACTCTAAATATCGCTTTAGTCTTAAGAATTTATGTGAGTACTTGCTGTCTAGAATATAGTCCAATAAAATATTATTTTCTTTGTATACCCTTTTCCATGAACAATTGCAGCTAGGTCGGGTGGACATTCGGGACATCAACAAAATCTTAACAATCGAAATAATTATGATAACAGCAAAATATCTGGAATGCATAAGAGTAATAATCTCTTTGAAGGCCTACCGTTTGGTAAATTTGTATTATATCTAATGGGTGGGCGAAATTGCTTGCGTATGTCTGCACAACGATGTAATATGGAATATGAAGAAAAAGAAGTTGAAGGCCCAAATAACAGAAAGTATGTTGTGAATTGCCTAGTTTTAAACTTTATATAACCTGACAAATATTGTTCTTTAGAAAAATTAATGTGTTCTTGAACGGAAAGTTAGTAAGTGATGCATGCGAAGAAACCTTAAAAGCAACCAAGACACAGGTTTTTAACGACTCTTTAGATGTGCTGCAAAAGAAATGTTATTCAATAAAGGTAACATTCTGCCTAATATTATATCGTCATTATAACCGAAAATGCACTCATTTTAGCCAAATCCGCTGCGTGATACAATAAAAATAAACAAATCCAATAATGAGATCGTTTGTGGAGTAGTCAAACAACAAGCTGATAATGCAGAAGATAAAAAATTGGATGCGTCTAATAAAGGCTATAAAATGATGAAGCTAATGGGGTGGACTGGTGGTGGTTTAGGCTCAAAGACACAAGGCCGTGAAGAACCAGTGGGATACTTGTTAAAAAATAATCGCGCTGGTCTCGGTAACGAATCTTGTAAATTAGATCGCAATTATTTCAGACAGATATTGAAGAATTATCTTGATTCCGAAGACATACGTGAACTGCAGTTTGAGCCATCTTTTACTAAAGAAGAACGTGCAATGCTACACGAGTACGACATGCAGCTACTTTTCCTTCAAAACGATGTACTTTTTCATACCACCATATATTTTTTCGTTTTAGAATCGCTGGAAAATTTAATTTAAAATCAACAAGCCATGGAAAAGATGAAGAACGTCGTCTGGTTATATCTAAAAAGACTATTACCAACGAACAAATTCTAAATGAGATTTTATTGAAAAAGAACCCCAGCTATATTGATAAGTATTTTGTACAAGTGCCAGAGGCAAAAGCTCGCTTCTACCCAGAGCACACTGAAAAATTAGATTTAGACATGTAAAGATTTAAGAAGTTGTAGTTGGTTGCCCTGCACCCTCCGAACTAAGTATAAATATATGTACATATAAGTAGTTTTTTAATAAAAGTGAGGAATTACTGAAATTATTATTTTTTATTCAAAATTTTCTAAACGAATATGCATACAAAGCAAATTGTATTAAAGTTATTACTGTTACTTTTTCACTGCACCCAATCGACTTGGATCCTGACTAGGATAGTGCACTTGTCCTGGTGCGCCACCCGTTGGTGGTGAAGGAATAGCGTCCAAACCCGCCCCGGAGGTAGATGGGATTGGAATATTCGAGTATGGCGCTGCATATGCCTGTGAATACATTTGATACGACGACGCAGGTATAAGGCTTGGTGGTATTTGATGTAGCTTCATACCAGGAGGTAGCACGGTGACCTGTTCTTGTTGAAGATTGAAGAAATCATTTGGATTAGCCACAGGAGTAGGCGGCACAGCAGGAACATCAAAACGTCTATCTGTTTTTGCTAAACCACTCTGTTTTGCTTGGGAATGCGCCCACTTGATCGTTGATTTACGTCCGTGCAACACTAATTTGTTAAAAGTACGTTCTGCTGCTAGTTCCGCTGCTCCACGCTTTGTATACTGAACAAATGCACATTGTTGGCGTGGAACTAAGGCAATAGATCGAATCTCGCCATACTGATAAAAGTGGTCACGCAACTCTGGTTCTGTTATTTCTTCGGGCAAATTACCCACATATAAAGTGGTGATATTTCGATCTTCTGGTGGTTCCAGCGTGGGCAAAGTAGCTGCCCGTTTCATAATTTTTTCAGCAACCGGATCGTTACGCCCATAATAACGATCCTTTATATTCTGCTCACAAAGGGGATCATCGGGCTCGTTTGGCTTGTCATGACGATATGGACACTCTTCGCCACGTTTGCACTCACCTTTGACCCAGAATGAGCAAATATGTGGTCTATTGCGCTTATAATATGGAGCTGTGCGTGCAAGTTTTGCCAACATCTCGTTAGCGGCCAATGAACGACCAACCGCACCCGCTGCCTCAGTACCGTCACCGTCGGCTAAATCGCGATCGATATTCTGTATATAGTATTCCTTATTCACATCACTCTGAGGAATCGTGTCGGCCACTTTAAGTGCAGCATCACGAACTTGTATCGGCAGTCCGTACTCCAAGTCCAGCAGGCACGTCTGGCATACATTTTTCAGACGAGCGCAGGTCTGACAAATTTCTGTTTTCTTAAAACGCATACGCGCTCCAGGGCACCATCGAAATATAGTAAATGGTCGGGTACAAATTTTGCATTCCTTACCAAAACGTTCTTTTATCATACGCACATAGGGATTGTCGCCAAGACAAGTCTGACACAGAATTGGAAATTCAGCATCTTCCCAATTTTGCCTGTTGTAGGTATTTGTTGTTTTTGACATAGCCATTTTGAATGAATATTTTTCGAAGTATAATCACGGAGATAAGAGCAATTAATATATATTTCACTGAAAAAAGAAACGCATTTATACCTTGGAAAAAATTTTATCAACACGATGCACAAAGCAAATGGCAAAATTTATTAAATACTGGGTAAAATGAAATGTCATACCACATGATTTCAATGTTGCCAGATTTTCTGAAATAGTTTTATATTTAGGGTGGATAATCGCTTGAAAGTGGCAAGATTCGTCAAGATTTTTATCACAACATATATTGCATGATATGATTATCACTTCACAACTATTATGACTATTTTTTGGCTTGTTATATTATTGTAGTATAACCCTTTAAAAATATGGCCCTAAAATGATTTTTTGAAATTTCAATTATTTTCGAGATGCGCCGACAAAGTCGACTGGCAGCTCCGCGCGAGCTTTAGTGTCGTTTTTCCCTTCACTATATTTTTTAGAAACCGTGTGCATCAATCTCAAGTTCTACTCAATCGATTTACTTGAACTTTTATACAGAGCTTTTTTATACATTATACTATCGCACTAAAAGAGAATTTTTAGAAATTTTTTTTTTTATAATTTAAAAATTCCGAACGGCAAAAAAACAGAAAAATAACGAAAAATATTTTTGTCGGTATGTCAATAGTTCTCATTTTATCACATGGTATCCCTAACAAATAAATTATATATGGCACCACAGTTCATAGTTGTCAACGTGAAGACGCGAATTTCGCGAAAATATAAAATCTAAAAACATTTCCTCACACTAAACATATACGATATAAAATTTGTAAACAAGTTGAAGTAATGACAGAAGTTCCACAACCTAAACGATATCGTCGGGAGGACAATGAAAAAAATTCAGATAATGAAGAAGACGATGGTTATGTACCTTATGTTCCTGTTAAGGAGCGTAAAAAACAGCAGTTAATGAAACTGGGAAGAATTGTACAGCTGGCTTCAGAAGCATCAGCACAACCAAAATCTTCCAGTGAAAATGAAGGTGATGAAGAGTCTCAAGGAGCTAATGAAGCTGAGTTATGGGGGCGCAAGTACAACATCAGTTTGTTGGACCAACATACGGAATTAAAAAAAATCGCTGAAGCAAAGAAAATAAGCGCTGTGGAGAAACAGCTTAAAGAAGAGGAGAAGATTTTGGAAAGTGTGACCCAACAGAAAGCTTTAATGGGTGTTGCTGAATTGGCCAAGGGCATTCAATATGAAGACCCTATTAAAACCAGTTGGCGTCCACCACGTTATCTGGCGGTTATGACAGACGAGCGGCGCAACGCAATACGCAAACGCTTAAGAATACTCGTAGAAGGTGATGATGTAGCACCACCTATACGCAGTTTTCGTGAAATGAAATTTCCAAAAGGCATACTAAATGGTCTGTCCGCAAAGGGCATTAAAAAGCCGACACCAATTCAAATTCAAGGTATACCGGCGGTACTTTCTGGTCGGGATTTAATAGGTATCGCCTTTACTGGCTCAGGAAAAACGTTAGTTTTTGTATTGCCTATTATAATGTTTGCACTAGAGCAAGAATATCGATTGCCTTTCGAAAGAAATGAAGGTCCTTATGGACTTATAATTTGTCCATCTCGTGAATTGGCTAAACAAACATTCGATATTATTTTGGTAAGTATATTCGATTGTTATTAAGGAAATTAATACTAATTAGAATTTAAATTAATTTCGCAGCATTATAGCAAACACTTGCAACAATGTGGTATGCCAGAAATACGTGCTTGCTTGGCGATTGGCGGGTTGCCAGTTTCAAGCGCCATGGAAGTTATACAGAGAGGAGTGCACATCATGGTTGCGACACCAGGTCGTCTAATGGACATGTTGGAAAAGAAAATGGCCACGTTAGATATATGCCGTTATTTATGTATGGATGAGGCTGATCGTATGATAGATATGGGTTTCGAAGAAGACGTACGCACAATATTTTCATTCTTCCGCGGACAACGACAAACATTACTCTTCTCCGCTACTATGCCAAAGAAAATACAAAATTTCGCCCGCTCTGCATTGGTAAAACCGGTAACTATCAATGTGGGACGTGCCGGTGCGGCCTCGATGAATGTGACACAGGAAGTGGAGTATGTTAAGCAAGAGGCGAAAGTGGTACATCTTTTGGATTGTCTGCAGAAAACTGCACCTCCAGTGCTTATATTCGCTGAGAAGAAACAGGATGTCGATTGCATACATGAATATCTGCTACTCAAAGGTAATTTTCAGTTATTTTATGCTATATGTAGGTATAACGATAAGTGAAAAAAATCGGTATTTTTAGGTGTTGAAGCGGTAGCAATTCATGGTGGTAAAGATCAAGAAGAACGTTCACGTGCAGTCGAAGCATATCGCGAGGGTAAAAAGGACGTGCTAGTTGCTACCGATGTCGCCTCAAAAGGTTTGGATTTTCCGAATGTGCAACATGTCATCAACTATGATATGCCTGACGATGTGGAAAACTATGTGCATCGTATTGGTCGTACAGGACGTTCGAATACGAAAGGACTTGCCACTACGTTTATCAATAAAACAGCCGAGCAATCTGTGTTATTGGATTTGAAACATTTATTAATCGAAGCTAAACAAAAAGTACCCGAATTTCTCAATGAGCTGTGCCCAGAAGCAGAAAACTACCTGGATCTTGGCGATTCACATGGTTGTAGTTATTGTGGTGGTTTGGGTCATCGTATCACTGAATGTCCAAAACTAGAAGCTGTACAAAGCAAACAAGCTTCAAATATTGGACGCAGGGATTATTTATCAAATACTGCAGCGGATTATTAAGTTCCACACAATTGCTCGGTTTCGAACTGAACAGAACTGTATGCTTTTATGGATGTTAACTTGTGTATACAGCTGCGATCATTAAATTTTTTATATAAATATATTGTATGTAAATTGTACTTATAAATATATTGGCAGATGGCTAATGAACAATATATGGGCGGAAATTCCTTTACTGTACAAATATCCCTTGTAGGTGTGGGACATTCCGGTGTCCAATTGAATTAATTGATAAGAAAGCTGTGTGAATTAAAAACATTTCTTAGAAAACGTCTTTGTTTGTCAACAAATCATGATTGGTTTACGGTCTAACGGTAGCGAAAGAAGTTACAGAAATAAATACAATATTTTATTAAATAAATGTAAGTGCATACAAATCGGTAGCAGTATTCAGTTATATACATAGTATGCATATGTTACCGGTTCTCAGAAATTATAAATCATCGCAGCTTAATTGATAAGCGTCACTAAGTCTCGCTTAAACCACAGATGATCTACTAGTGCTGAAAGTTCTCCGCGTAAAGAGATTCCATTTATGAATTTAATTTAAATCACGCATTGAACATTTGAGCAAGAGAGAGAGCATAGGTTCAATACAAGCGAATTGAAAAATTGAATATAAACAGCTACAGAGTTTATAAACAATTCAGTACATCGTTATCCGCCGGAGGTAAAAGTCAATTGTTTTTAATACCAAAGAAAAATAACACGATTTTAAAGTAGACGAAAAATCGCGAGTGCTTTGTGGGAACTATACGTGGAAAAAGGTACATACATATATATTTGTGTGTTGCATTGTGATTTAAACAAGTTTTATCATATATTATTGAGTATTATTTATGTACGCTAATTATGCCCGGAAGAAATTTGTTAGTGCCTATCATAACGTGCATATACGTACGTACATACTATACACATATATATAAACAAATGATATATGCGAATAAATTAAACGAATACGAATATGTTAGAATATATCTGCAACGCTATATAGAATTTGAAGATTTGCGTATCTTGGTATGTTCCGCATACAATAGTGTAGAGTAATTGAACCCGTCTTTAAAAAAAAATATATATAATTGTTTTGCGCATTTAGCTAAGTAAATGATCTTTTGTTGATTGATACAGACCATCACTTGTTAGCTCAAACGTATAAAGTTAAAAATAAGTAGCCAAGTCCATACCATTGAAGGTGCGAGCAATTTATAATTCTGGCGCAAATTGAACAATTTTCTTTGGAAGTTATTATGCCGAACACTTGGAACGCTTAGAAAGACTTTTGTTCGATTTGAGCTTATTTAAAATTTTAATTGATTGTAATATAAATATGTAATATGCACCGTTAAATATGTATGTGGTTTTTTGAAATATCGGGACAACAAGTACGCAGTGAAGGTGAAATAAGGAGGAAAATAAATTTAGAATAAAAATAACACAGACATTGAGACAACTTTCAACTGTTTTCAAATATCTATAGAATAAGTCATTCAGCAACAGAAAATGCCAAACGGTAAATTTTATGTGGTTTCCTGCTTGAGTGAACGTAATTGGCTTTACTTGCGCACATAAATTTTTTAATTTCACTTCACTTTGAAGCTTGAAAAATAATAAAAAAAAGGCAATATCAATTTAGAATTCTTGGTAATAATTGTAAGTACAATTGTATTGTGATTCATAGCTAATAAAAGTGAAATTGATTTACTTCGATGTAGAGAAGTATCATTAAAACATTTTTGTATGAATTTTAAATATACTATGCTGTTAAATTTAAAAGTAAATAAATAAATAAATATTATTGTATGTACATAAATATAAATCACACGTAGGCACATACAAAATCTCTTTTTTTTTTGCTATAAAACGGAGAAATAGTCTTATTGTGCATTTCTTTCTCTGTGCGGTGAAAGTATTTGCATATTTATAGCTTATATGTTTATACTTTGGACAATACTCATAACTTTTAATGCTAAATAGCGAAAATCTACTCTTAGGTGGTTTAGATAAAAATGTAGTTTTGCTCTTCAAACCATGCTTACGGTAAATGGAACTTTAACTCTTTATATCTGTGCTTTATATTCGCAATATTGATATTTTACGCAGAAAAACGAAGTAGTGTTTTAGTATTTATTTCAATATTTTATTTTATTAAGGCTGTTTAGGAGTCAATCTTGTTTTTTAAATTATTGACGTATCAATGGCAATACTTTTCTAGAATTTGACTTATCGCGGGCTAACTTGAAAATAATCTTAGGGTCGTGATCCTGGAATTTAAATATTTATTATTTTACTTTGATTGAAATGAATTATACATGCATGCATATATATGTATGTATACATTGCTCTATTTTGCTTTGGAATATAAGCTTGTACTTTTTATACATACATATGTATAAAATATTTTGAAATTTTTAATTATACATATATATGCACATTATATATATTAAAATAACGTAGGTACATATGTAAGCACTTACAGTGGCATGATTACATTCACATATGTAATGAGTATTATACAATATGTATTTATTTTACGTATATTTTATTACTTTGAATCGCCGGCAAGAAATTGTAAAACAACAGCGCTTTACATATGACTACTGGCATGACCTAATATGTGTATGAACGCGTACGTACATTTGAGGACAGTGTCAGTGCCAAGTTCGTAGTAAATACTTTGCGGTATTCGTTGACATCGGTTTCATATAAAATAAAAACATGAACATTCAAATCATTAAGCTTTGTTTATGACTCTCGTTATGCGGCAACAAATTTTGACAAGCTCGCTTTCTTTCAGTTTCTGATTTTTCCAATGATATATCTATTTTATGTATATATGTACGAGGTACGTTCAAAGAAAAAGGTGAATTTTGAATTTTTTTGAAAAGTACTTATTCATTCATCAATATCTATTTTGTCCCCTTTAAAGTAATCACCCTCGGATATAATACACTTGTGCTAACGCTTTTTCCAATCCTCGAAGCGCTTCTAAAATGCGCTTTTCGTTATGACCATCAGTTCTTTCTTCGATTCTGTCTTGATCTCATCAAGCGTGGCAAAAAGCTTTCTTTCATTGGTTTCTTCAGTTTTGGGTATAGGAAAAAGTCGCAGGGAGCCGAATCTGGTGAATGCGGTGGTTGAGGCATGATTACGGTTTTGGTTTTGGCCAAAAAATCACGAATAAGCATAACTTCCTTGTAGTATTCCTTATTAACTGTACGACCTTTTGGCAGGAACTCATGATGCATCACACCATTGTAAGCAAACAAAACATGGAGCACAACCGTCACACATGATCGAACTTGGCGTGCCTTTTTCGGTCTTGGCTCTTCGGGCATCTTGGATTGGACCTTGGTTTCGACATCATAACCATATACCCACGTTTCGTCACCCGTTATAACCCGTTTAAGTAAACGCGGATCGTTGTTGACGACATTCAACAACTCCTGAGTGATACTAATGCGACATTGCTTTTGCTCAAAATTTAGCAACTTCGGAACAAACTTCGCTGATAGATATGCCAACATCCTTTACCTTGGAGCACTTTATTCCATTTTCAACGGAAAATGTAAGACATATTCTTTGATCCATTTCTTTCAAAAGTCAAAAATCGAAGAGTACACAAAACTAATATTTTCTGTTGTCAAAAACAAACTACTAATCGAGATTGGCTCCTAATGCATGCACAAGATATACATATGTGTCCGATTATAACAAAAACAAAATATCGATAATCGAATGCACTATAAAAATGAGATATTTACCAATCTTTATGACACATATTCATTTGAAGTATTTCCTAAAAATGGCAGCATATTTAACAACTAAGGCAAGACAAAAGTTTTTATGACTATTTAGTGAACCGCGAAAAACCAAATTTACCCTTTCCTTTGAACACACCTCGTATGTATGAATGTATGCTCTTTTGTTTCTTAAAGATGATTGACAAGCTCACGGCGCAGTAGTTACAAGGTATCACCAAGCCTTGTTTCAAGTTTTTAACTGCTAAATAATTTATGTGTTTATGGCTTACTTTTTTGTTTAGCGCTAGGCTTTTTTTTAATTACAAAGGCGGAGGAATAAATAGGCAGCAGAAAAAATAGAAAAATTAGTTTAGAGCACAGTTAAAAAAATTGAAATCAATTAGACGAAATTTGCACGTATTTCATAACCTCGCTGTGTTAGTACGGAATACCTTATAGACCTATGGGATGCATACATATAATCATACATACATATGTATGTACCTACAACATATTCTCAACAAACAAAAAGATTATGAGAATGCCATTTTTTTAAGAAAATACTCAAAAATGAGTTTTATCTTTGCGATAAGTGATGTCATTCGACGAAAAATAAATTTGAGAAAAAGTTGTATAAGTTAAAAGCACGAATTGCAATATTAACAGAAAAAATTATGTTATTTAAACAAATAATTTTTTTTTTCGCATTTTTCGTATGACACATACAAATAAAAATGAGTAAAGAAAAGTCCATGGCAAAATAAACAAAAACGATGCATAAAAAAGTGTGGAAAAATATCGCACTTCTTTAAATGAATTCTGTTATATATGAAGAAAGGAGAAATAATGCCTGTTAGGTAACTTTAGAACTCTCGTCGTTAACAAGTGACTCTGCCCCTACAATTTGATCATGATCTCAGATAAAACTCTTTTTGATGATTTTTTAAGAGACATTTCATTCAATAAATAATACATTTACAGAATTGAATGCACTTTTATAATCTGCGATTTATTTTGATTAATTTTGGTTTCCTTTGATCCCGTAACCGATCTTCAGAAGGACCTCTGAAAAACTGTGTCTGGCGGTGAAGAAGAGACGCTTTAAATTATTTCAAATCCAAACTAAAAAAATTTTATATTAAAATAGATGAATACTGGTAATGATCGAAGTACAAGTTAAAATTTTAATTTCCAACAAAATGGTGGTTTCCAAAGAAATAAGTCATGATTTGTGAAATGGATACTTCTGAGTGACTTAAAAAATCGTAATTATTAACAAAAATCTTAATTATTCGATTATTACCTGACAAATATAATATATATGTGAAAAGTCGATCGGTCCAGCCGCTTCGCAGAAATTTTCCTTATCGACTCTGAAAACAACGTTTCGAGGAAAATGTGTTTAAAATTTTGATGGCCGATTACACAAATTTATAATTAATTTACAAATATTTTACGCTCAAAACCGCGAAACTATATGTCCGATCAACCTAAAACATTCGGAGAATATTTTCTATTATATATACATAAAAAACAGATTTTTTTGAACTTTACAAGTGGATATAACCCCTTAAACTCTTTACTATATCAGATGGAGTTATTAGGGAGAAACCTAAACACCAATTGGCATTCTACCAAGAAAAAACCAATTTCGTAAAAAGACCAAGTAGTTCCATGGTACCGACTATTGTAGACAACGTTCCACAAGGACCTATTTCTTAAAAGAGCACTACTTTATAGTCCTTATATTATATTTGGACGCATTTATCTGAGTTGGCTAGAGTAGGAGGTGTCAAAATGGTAGGTCTTATTCGGTTTAGGGGTCTCGAAAGTACTGTTGTTATCGTTATACCGTTATACAGAAAACTGCCACGGTGACAATTATTGTCCGGACAAAAATCCAAGTATACTCCTTTGGTTACAATTATTTGGCGCCGAAATTTTTTTTTGATTTTAACGCGGATTTTTAATAATTTAATGTTTTGATGGAAACAGGATTCAAATATAATTTACCGAAACATTTATGTATATGTTTCATAGATAAAACAGCATACTTTAGATAATTTCGTGCACTAAAATTATCTATGTTTATTAATCAATTATTTACATCTCATTTCAGCTAAATACAAAATAATTCATTGAGCATCGCGTGATCGCATTGTGGAGCGTGCCGAAAAGAGAGCATTTATATAACTACAACGAAACAAATCAAATCAATCAAATCAAGCTCTGGTTTAACGGTTGCTGAGGCTACGTCTGGTAGGAGCTGTAAAAATGGCAGCGAAGATGGCAGTAATCTGCAGGTAATTCAATCGCATAGTTCACTTTTCTCACTTTTCCGACATTATTGAAAGAAAAAAAATTTATAGCCGAAACAAAGTGACAAAAAAAATTATTTTTTATAAATTTATTTTAAAAAATTAATTTACTAAAATATTTGTTAATGTGCTGTAGTTAATTTAAACGACTTTATTATACGTGCCACATTTTGTTGCAATAATATGTAAAATAATATTTTCCAGCATTTTGGCTGTGTTTATTCTGCTGCCCGGCGCTCCCGCCTTCCGCACGCAGTCGACCCTGATACAGCCCCCGGCGCAAAGTGACAAATTTGCCCCCAGCCGTAACGTCATGCATCGTGCGTTCGCTAATGCTGGCCGAGCGCCTGGTTTGGAGATATGGCGCATTGAGGTGAGTTATCCTCAGGGGCTTAAAGGGTTTTCAATCTAAAAATAATGTTAATATTGTATGAAGATATGTGTGCATGTATGTGCGCATGTATATAACATTTAACGGTGCGGATTTTCATATTTTACGGTATTGTGTTTTGTTGCGTGTTTCGCGGTTTGTTAAAAAATGTAAAAAAGTGATTTGTTTATGCAAAATATCAGCAGCACGCAACACGCTCTTGTATCATAGGCAATGTGGTTTTTGCTGATAAGCGAACTACAACAGCAATAGATCAATCAGAAATGCAACAAGATTTCTTCAAAGAAAGTACCTACTGATGAAATAAGTTCATGATCGGAAAACGGATTCGTTTCGCTTGAGTGAGAAAAAATTCATGCGATAATATCAAAAAAGTCTTATGTGCTATACGTGTTGGTATACATAACTGTGTCTTTACAGAAAAACTTACAAATATTAAATATGCTAAAGGTGGACGAACCTTCATCTGGATCATCTGCCAAAGAAACTAAAGAAATTTAGAAGAAAGCAACTATCCTACCACGATTTACATTCTTCGAATGTCCGATCCTTCCTCTGAAACTTCGAAACATCCCCGCTTAGCTTATTTCGTATAATAAAGTCACTTTATATCTAGTCTTTAATCAGTTTGTAAAGTTAACTTTGTGTTAGTGAAGCGTTCGCTTAATCATTTTCGAAGTACAAATATTGGGACCAACTCTATGCTGGCTATTCCTATGGATTTCATAGATGTATATAATAACAAATGCCGTAATCGATAACACCTTCTTCGATAAGTGAATGCATTTTAAAATGGAGGCACTTAGTTCTTTTAGAAATTAATTTACTGCCTCTATAAAATTAATCCAAGTGCCTTTGAGCTTCAAGGCAGGCATCTTAATCTGTCAAGTTATTTGCTCTGAACTTTAAGGAAATGAACATCCGTAAATATATCGAAGAGATCGTTTGAATCTCAATGCTGGATTCGGTCTTCTCTGTAAGAGATCGATGTCGAAACAGCTTAGCTGTATACTATTACAAATAATTATACATTAACTTTGTTTAGTTGAAGTTCAAGTACCTGTCTAGTTATTGCATCTAGTGGTTTAGGGTATTGTATAACTTATAGTCTATTAATCTAACATAACCTATAATGATCTAACACAGTTTGAGAATACACAGATATTTCTCTAATTAAGTAGGGTTAAGCCAAATATCTATTTAAATATTATATTTTTTTCCTTTCAGAACTTTGAACCTGTGGTTTACCCCAAAAATAACTATGGCAAATTTTATACCGGAGACTCATTTATTGTACTAAACGTAAGTTGACATTTTCTTGATAGAATATCATTTATAAGCAGCACAAAAAGAAGGATTTTGAAAATATTATTAAAATTCTAGGCACCTATCGTTTATTGGGTGGCTAAAGCTGCAAAGCATGCCCATAACTTTTCGCATATTTCCCTCCTCTTTACAATCTTTCTTTTTCTCTTTGTATTGGTTGCCTCTTATTTATGGTATTTTACTTTGGACATTTTTTCTGCATTTGATAGACAATCGAACGCAAAGATAAGAAACTCTCCTGGGATATTCATTTTTGGTTGGGTTCGGAAACATCGACCGACGAAGCTGGCGCTGCCGCTATTTATGCTGTGCAGTTGGATGACCAGCTTAATGGCACTCCGGTGCAGCACCGTGAAGTTCAGGATCACGAATCACAACTATTTCTCAGTTACTTCAGAAACGGTGAGTACAAACAACTATGTTCACATGCAAAAAATGCAAGGGATAGATGCAAGCACTGAATACATAGGTCGCCGTGGTTGCTTGTTGATTTACTGCAGAACTTTTGTATGTATGTAATATAATTATTACCAATATACGATGATTGTGTCCGCACTAACTCCAAAACGTATAGAAGGGGTGGAACGCGAAAGAGTTGCGACAAGATAATACCTACTAAGTCAATTTAGAAATATTCACATATTTAATGAGCTCTGAGTGCAATAATATTATATATATAAATACTTCCGTCCCTATATGATCATACATCACACATTTCCGATCTTAAAAAATGTATTTGTATTCTCTTACGTCGTCTTTAGGTGTGCGTTATGAGCAAGGTGGCGTTGGAACCGGCTTCAAGCATGTGGAGACTAATGCAGCCGGCGAGAAGCGTCTCTTCCAGGTGAAGGGCAAACGTAACGTGCGTGTCCGTCAGGTGAATCTGTCTGTGTCGTCGATGAACAAAGGCGATTGCTTCATTTTAGATGCCGGCAATGAGATTCTCGTTTATGTCGGACCTCAAGCGAAGCGCGTGGAGAAGTTGAAAGCGATTAGCGCGGCGAATCAAATTCGCGATCAAGACCACAATGGTCGTGCCAGGGTTGAGATAACTGGTAAGCATTTCTATTTAGCGGTAATAATTTAATATTTAATTATGAAATATATACTTTTGTGTAATTTATAAGATGAGTTCAGCTCGGATTTGGACAAGCAGCACTTTTTTGAAGTTTTAGGCTCAGGTGCGAGCAACCAAGTGCCGGACGAGGCTGCTGAGCAAGAGGATGGCGCTTTTGAAACGGCTGATGCAAACTCTGTGTCCTTATATAAAGTATCAGATGCACGTGGTGGTTTGAAAATCGATCCAATCTCCGCAAAGCCCTTGCGTCAAGAAATGCTGGACACCAACGACTGTTTTATTTTGGATACTGGTTCTGGTATTTACGTTTGGGTGGGCCGTCGCTCGACATCAAAGGAAAAGACTGATGCCTTGAGCAAGGCACAGGAATTTTTAAGCACTAAAAAGTACCCCGCTTGGACACAGGTACATCGTGTGATCGAAGGCGCTGAATCTGCGCCATTCAAACAATATTTCTCCACTTGGCGCGATGCAGGTATGGCACATACACGTTTGATACGCTCTGCCATGGGTTATGACTCGGACGATTTTGAATTGAGCGAACTTACCGATGTTGAAAAACTTAAAAAGAGCGGTGGTAGTGCTATTGGCTTCATGCCTGATAGTGGTGAAAATGATATTGTAGAAGCGGTACAATATGTTAGTAATTACGGACGTGGAGACACATTACGAAATGTTATTTCACTGACACCAAAAATGCCGTTGTTGGGATTCGCCGCCTATGTAATTGTCTACAAGTACAATAACAAGAACAGGGAATCAGGTATGATTATATACGTGTGGGAGGGTGTTAAAGCTACACAGGCTGTAAAGGAACGTGCATTCGAGGATGGCTTGGCTTTAGCGCTTGAACTCGATGCAATATTGGTGCGTACCACACAGAACAATGAACCCCGACATTTTCTCAAATTATTCAAGGGAAAATTGATCACATCTTATACTGCTGTACCAATCCATCCACAACTATATCGCATACGTGGCACTGATGCCAGCGATGTGCACGCTAGCGAAGTGGTTGCAGACTCTTCGTCGCTAGCCTCAATTGATGTTTTTGCTTTGACAACAATGAACCCGCACAAGATCTATATATGGGTTGGCTTGGTAAATATTAAAGTTTTTCTTTAATTTTTATAATTGAATATTTAATTAAAATCTTGCAAAAATGCAGGCCGCTAGCAAATTCGAGAAAGACATGGCCATCGAACGATTTTCAAAGTACTGGTCTGATGCTGTTGTCGAAGTGGTTGAGGAGGGTGCTGAACCCGATAACTTTTGGGAGATTTTGCATGGAGAGGGCATATACGATCGCAGCATGAGTGAGGCCACCAAGCCGCTGTTGGAACCAAGGCTATTTCACTGCCGTTTGAATGGTGAACGTTTGAAGGTGGAAGAAATTGCGCGCTTCGAGCAAGCTGTGGGTTTTCTAGATAATCTGTAACTTAGATTTTATTAACAAATAAATATTTCTATTATACTATATGTAAAGGATCTCGACACAAATGACATTATGCTATTGGATGCCGGTGATGAAATCTATATGTGGGTCGGCACTGGTGCCACAGCCGAGGAAAATGGCAGAATTCTCGATTTGGCGAAGGTTTGTGAACTAAATTAAAAGGGGTTCATATGTTGGTATTATATGCTGTTTATTTAAATGTTTTCTTTTTTATTGCAGAAATATATTAAAGACGAGCCCACAGAACGTACAATCGATACTACCACTGTCATACGCATTGAACAGAGTCACGAACCTCGGGCCTTCACCCGCTTGTTTCCCACTTGGGAAGCCAATTACTGGCAGGTTAGTAGAAATTAGCTTGAATTTACCTGAGGAATCATATTTCAGTTAATGCGTTTGTTTTCCCTAAATTCAGTAATTGTTTTCTTTGAACTACATTAACACACATTATTCGATATACTATACAAAAACAAAAACAAACATTCACTTTAGTATGCTCATAGTTACAAATACGAAACTTCTACATACATAAAAAAATATGTACTTGTCTTAAATACCTTAACAATTCTATAACAAGCTGAGCAACTCACAAAATAATCATTTTTTACATTTAGATTAAAATTTTTCTTATACTTTAAAAATTCCTCTCACTTTTTATATTATATAAAATTAAATACTAACTTTGAATTTTTATATTTTTAAATATATATTTTTTTGATTCAACTAACTTTATATATACTTTTGTCTACTTAATTTGT
Organism: Bactrocera oleae; assembly: GCF_042242935.1. NCBI lineage: Eukaryota > Metazoa > Arthropoda > Insecta > Diptera > Tephritidae > Bactrocera > Bactrocera oleae. The sequence goes on along the minus strand of NC_091536.1, from coordinate 86,197,595 downwards.
TTTTACTTATGTAATAGGCCACCCCCTCGTATGAAGACTTCAGGAAGCAAATTGTGGATAGCAACGACATCTTTGACTCAAATGAGCTTTAGAAAGGTTTCTAACCACACAAAATGTCTCTAATACCCTATAAATAAGCAATGAACAAGTTATTTTGTAGAATAAATACATCAAATTTATTTTTAAATGGTAAAAAAGATTTCTTTTATTTGATAACCGTAGTTTTTAATATAGAAATGTTTTGTCTATAATCTATAATCAGTCGAATATTTGCAGTACTTTTATTAGTCACTCCAAATGACCAAATTCGTTTAACAAAAAGATTCTTAACTATAAATTCTGTTTTACCAATAGAATTGGTACTTCAAAAGTTGCGAAAGTGGTTTGAGTGTTTTCTCATTCGAAAACGCAGGTATTTAATTGTGAAAGTTCGGTGACGAAAAATATGATGCCATGTTCATTTATTCCTGTTGCAGCCGATAACATTGAAAAAATTAATCTTTTGTGTGTCTGGAAATTCTTCCGGATCCATTCAACATTTCTAAGATGGTGATTTGGGTCAGTTTGTTCCTTCGATAGCTAAAATATTCGATTCGGTGAACATCTTATGATAGTAATATGGTCATAAAGAATCGTTCTAAGAACTAAGCGACTTCACGGTTGAGCTGTTCAGCCTACGCGAATATCTGCCCGATTTCGTACATTTTTATATGCTAACATATCAAAGTTACGGTGTTATTATTTTTATACTCTTGGAACCTGTTGCTAGAGTATAATAGTTTTGTTCGCCTAACGGTTGTTTGTATCACCTAAAACTAATTGAGTTAGATATATCGTTCTTTATATATAAATGATCAGGATGAAGAGACGAGTTGAAATCCAGGTGACTGTCTGTCCGTCCGTGGGTAGAATGGGTGAAATCGGGTGGCAACCCCGCCCACTCCTCATGTAATGGAACTGTTAAAAACTACTAAAAGTGGGATAAATCAAGCACAAAACACACCAGAGACATTAAATTTTATCTCTGGGATGCTATGAAATGACTTTATAGGAACCGCGTTCAAAATTAGACAGTGGGTGTGGCACCGCCCACTTTTAGGTGGGACTCATATCTTGGGATCTGCTTCACCGATTTCAACCAAATTCGGTACATAATGTTATTCTCATATTTCTATGTTATAGTGCGAGATCTATTTGAAACCACGCCTATTTCCCATATAACACCATTTTCAATTCCATCTGATTCTTTCACTTTCCACTATGCATATCAAGCAACAATGATTATATCGGGGTAAAACTTTGCGTGAATAATACGTTTAAAGTATGCCACCTTGTGACCAAAAATTGTCTAAATCGAACCAAAACTGTTCAAGCCCCTAGGTACTGAATATGTGGACTCCAATGCCTATAGTTGACTTTTAAAATGTTCGGTAACACCCGAACTTAGAACTTCCTTACTTGTTTTTTTTTTTTTAATTTGGGTCAGTTTATTGTATAAGCTTTGACCGAAATTTCGCCATCCAAAGTAAATACCAACCAAAGAACGTATAATCTGTTCTCTGTGTAAATACTATAATGGTTTTACGGGATGTGAATAGCTTCCCTTAACATTTCGACCATTTTCGCTGGAAATTATATGATTTTACCGTAATTAAGGGATATCGTTTATTGACATATTCCGTTAAGGAACGAATGTATATCGTATGAGTGCTATAAATTTTAAATTTCATTTAACGCGAGTATCGTAAATAACGGAAAACGTATAAAAAGCTACTCTTAAAGCTATTCGTAAGTATGCCGCTAAGCTTTTCAAATTTTCTATAGTATGCATTTCTATTTATTTGATTAATTATTACAGTAGCTTACACAAAATAAATACTAATTTGAAATTCGTATACTAATTTCCAAAAGTAAAAGTTTCCTGGTATGGTATAGCTCGAAATATATAAATGTATACGCATAATTGCGTGTAAATATAAAAATATAATATATAATAATATGTAATATAATATAGAATTTCTTATAAAAAGTTCTTTCAAGTAAGTCCTCGAACCAATATGGACTTATGGAGCTCAACCTTGGAGTACTGTAAGCTCTTCAAAAAAATATATATTCGCGGTTGAAATATTTGTCTACTACAGGATGGTTAAAAAGTTTCTGCTCTCAGCAAGAAATAGCACTACTAGCTCTAAATGTTTTTTTTTCTCAAGTTAGTACATCTGTCGTGAGAACACAAAAGAACAATTGCTAGAAGTGTATAAGGAGTCCTCATCTTCAAAACGCACCGTTGAATTGTGGGCTGGTGAACAAAAAGAGTATTTTTCATCAAGACAATGCACCTGCTCACAAAGGTGTTTTAACAATGACAAAATTCTACAAATTAAACTACGCAAATTGTTGAGCATCCACCGTATTTATCAGATTTGGTTAACAGCGACTACTACCTAAACCTAAAACAAATCCTTCCTGGAAAACGTTTTTCGTCAAAAGAAGAAGCTATTACAGGCGTGGACGGGTAATTTGCAGAGCTTCCGAGAAAGTCATTATATGGATGGCATAAATTTATTGGAGGATCATTGGAATAAGTGTATTGAAATTAAGGGAGATTATATTCAATAAAAAAATATATTTCGTACCAAAAACAGTATTTTTTCATTTCGAGCGCAGAAACTGTCACAGAATTCAGGTTCCAGAACAATCCGTGAAATCCGATGCAATATTTTTCAGCACAAGAAAATAAAACGGGCTTTATGGTTTCCTACGAATACAATAACATTGTGCTAATTCCTTCTCGTGGTAATGGATGTATATCTGCTGCCAGTGCTTAAACTGTTTTAGATCCAACATCGACTTTGCTTATTACGTTTTTGAGGCCAAGTTAAGTGCTCGCACTGTATTCGATATCGCCGGGTGGCTCTAAAAAAAAGCCCAACTATGCCCCCACGGGCAGTTGCTTCCTGCTATCAATGTCAAGACAATAGAATTGAAATGAAATTAAAAACCATTTCCAACGGAAAATATAAACAAATTTTTTTTTAAATTTTTTTAACGCGGACATAATTATATTATATTATAACTTTTTTGAAATTATATCTCCGGAAAAGATTCCCAATTTACTGCTTGCAAAATAGCCATTACATTTTACTCTAATTTTATATAGTACTGTGGAGCGGAACTAATATTGTACATACATATGTAAGTATATGTATGTATGGTATATTGCGATAAAGTTATATTTCTCGTATAAATGCCAATTGACATTGTAGCTACTTATAATAATATAATAATCTATATTTTTATAATCGTCCGATCAAAGCAACTTTAACGAATTGTAGTTATTGTAATTTTTTATCGTTCGCAAAGTGCTACGGAGATTATATACTAATTATTGTTGAGATTGCGGTACTTCCATCTCAAGTTTATGATGCATGATTGATTTATAAAGTATGTATGTATATAGATATGTTTATATATCGTAAATAAATGGAGGTTCCCACAGCTACCATCATTGGATCGAAATCTAATATTAAATAATTATCGTTAATGGATTAATAAAACTAAAAAAAGGGTGTGAGAATTCTAAAGCACACTAGTTGAATTGCTAACCTCCTCTTTTTGTTCTTCGCCAAATATTAATGAGCTTCTTTGCATCTGAGGAAAGCGGCGCGAATACTGTTATTGTTGTCTGAATTCTATTGAGGTAGTAAATTATCAACATTTTACGTGCATGCGTCTACGTATGTATTTATATATGTATGTGGTTATCATTTGGCAGTATTTGAGTTTATTCATTAAACTGAGCTACGTTTGCACTTGTTTACATAAATATGTATGTATGTACGAGTGTGCACGCAAATAATTTACTATCAAATAAAATAATAGCAATTTAAATACTGTAAAAATTGTAAACATTGAAGCAAAATGAAAAAAAACATGACATTCTATTATATGAGAAAAGAAGAGAAACTGTTTTCATCGTAGTTGATAAGCTGTGCTGAGAGACTTTAAGTAGTGATGGCGAGAAATCAAGAGATTGGGTATATTTCTCAGCTGTTTCAAGAACAAATAAATAAATAAGGTTTTATTTTTTAACTGCCTTTTAAGTAACTCAAAACGGTTCGAGGTAGAACCATTGCTGCTTGTGAATACTTTTAAACATAAATACGAGTATGTAATAAATGAACAGTGGTATAGTGATTAGATTCACAAATTGAATCTTAGAATTAACATACCAAGTAGTTGCAGCGGCTTATACAAGTATACTGATCTTGAACACTTTGGGTGAGAGAGTTCAAGTGATTGACACTCATTTATCAGTTTTTTGTCGTCTTTAAGTATCTCAAAACGGACTTTGATTGAATCATTAACAAATACATATTACATTTTTGGTATAATGTAAAATTAATTTATTTTATTTTTTGAAAATGGTCTTCATGGTCTTGATTTTTTAATGATATCTTCAATTTGGAGCTCTTCTCACTATAGCAATTATTCAGCGTTGTAAACAGTTGATAGTTTCAGGAGCTAATTATTGAAAAAACATTTCGTACATGAACTGGATTTTGATCGTTCAGTTTGTATGACAACTGAAGGCTATAGTGGTCCGATATTGACAAATCAGCGGCTTCTTGGAGAGTAAAAAACGTGTGCAAAATTTCAGATGAATATCTTAAAAACTGAGGCACTAGTTCGCGTATATACAGACAGACGGACAACTTTCGTTGTGATTTACGTGAGTACTTGCCGTCGACGGCGCCCCAAACAATACAAGCTATTTGCAAGCATTTATTTGGAGACATTACACAGTGTGTAATGAGCACACTGACCACCTTGGTAGGGTTCGAGTTAAATACTTTCCGTTCTTCGGGTACGATTAAGAAATCTTATTTAGAAAACATTTTGATTAAAAAAAATACACTATTGTTTCTAATAAAGGGGCCACACGCAAACTAGTACTGATTTACAAAATGCTTATTCCAAACCAGTCATGAGCTAGTCTCAATTAATACAGAGGCTATACGTATGTACATACACGTATATTGCCACTGAACTCATATGCTGGAGAGACAGCACTTGTGGATTCAGTTCGCTTTTGTCAGTCCACTTGGCTAGTTGTGTGTGAAATATTACTATTATTTTAGAGTTCAAAAACTACGCGTAATTGCATTTTAACAGAATTATCTTTATAAATAAAAACTTTTCGGCAGCTGAAAACATTAGTCTTAAAGAGTGTTATGAAGTGAAAGTATACATATGTATATAAGTGTATAGTAAAACATCTTCAAGAATTTCGGAAAAATTTTAGAAGATATAAGTACAATAAAATGTCGCAAAATAATTCAATTGCTCATATCATGGCGGTAAATGGAGACGCGACAAAAATTCCAATTGACAAGGAGTCACCGTTAATATTTTTCGTGAATGGCAAAAAGGTGTGTGTCTATTCATACTTAAAACCTTAAAAAATACTAGTGAACAGGTCAATGAATGTGTAACGACAAAATTGTAGAGCAAAGAGCGAGAAGCAAGAAATGTATAAGGTGCTCGCTATGTGTTACACGTAGCCTATAAGAGAGGCGAATAACTATGGATTTCAAAGAGATATATTTGAAACGAAAGAAATCTGTTTTTAGAATCCCCTTTCAAAATAGGTTATAGTTCTTGCGACAAACAAAAAAAACTCACAATTATAATATCGTTACAAATTATAGTGTAGTAGTATTATGATGTCGTTATCTTTGAACTAGTTTTTACACTTTACATCAGCTTTTGCACAAGGCTCTTAAGAAAATAATAGAAACTTTGTTCTGCGTAACTGTAGGGTATTTCATTTGTGATAAGCATGATTTATTGACTGACATTTTATGCAGCAGTGAAATATAAATAAGTATGTACATATGTAGAATCATAAATATATATACATACACACATACGTACATATATAAGCTTGAGGTCTAAAATGTATGGACCTATAATCACAAAAAATAACAAATATGTACATACATACTACATGCATACATATGTATAGCCCCTATAAGAAAGTACTTAAGTACTTTGGTGCCCCTTTTTACTTTTGCTATAAACCAAGAAAATACTTTATTGATTGCCTCGAAAATAATCGTTTTAGTACGATATTCGGCTTAGCCAGAGAGATGCGTTATAGGCGAAAATGTTCACATTGAAAGTAAAGGTAGAAATACCTATGTAGTGTTACTTTTAGTTAATTATACCTCAGCTAGTTACTGATCGGGATTTTCTCACAGGGTTGTTTATGACTTCTTAATGTATCATGAACGTCTTTGTATATATTGTATGAACATATTGTAAAAGGTTATTAGTATTAAAATGTCAATATCTGAATGGCACTTGACGTTTCAATAATAATTATATAAACATCGTATTTTTATTAATGTAATTTGCAAGTAAAGCTGTTTTTTGGAGGTCTTTCATTACCTATAAACATCTGATCTGAAGTTGATAAAAATCATTTTAGATATATTTTCGCTAACAACTATCACTGAAATTTAGAAAACTCTATTGGCGTGTTTATTAACCATATTAACTGCCTTCAAAGGCAATCTCCTCTTTTCTAAAACACTGATGCCAAGGCTTTTTCCACCCTCCAACACTTTTGGCTTCTTCCTAGATTGTAGTTTTTTACTTCATCTATTTTAAACAAGAGGATACACTGTTATTAGAAAGAGATTCTTTCGGAATTTCATTGAGATTTCTTACATATTGACCAACAGATGCGGCATAAAGCCAACCGGAAAATATTTATATTAGGTATATGGGAGTTAAGGGATGTGTTGACCCGATTTTACCCATCTCTGGGCCAAGTGCATCCTGTTATAACAATATATTCTCCCCGAATTTCAATACCAGACTGAAGTCTACATATTTGGTGCCAGTTTTGGGCGTAAGTTGAAATATCTTGAGGGCATTATTTGTGCAAAGTTTTATTCTTCATTGATGTTTGATTTGTATTTGTAAAGTGAAGGAATCAGATGCAATTTAGAAGTTTTCTATACGGGATGTAGGTGTGGTTGTCATCCGATTTCGTCCATTTTCACCGTGTGTGATAAGAATATTTGGGAGTTTTTATTATCTGATTTTTTGATTATAACTTCTTGTCAGCAAGTTTGATTGATTTAGCTTCAGCGGTTTGGAAGATATATACATTAAACCATTCAGGAGGCGGGCCACACCCACTTTTAAACAATTTTTAGCACACAGCGACCCTGCGTTCGCTTGTACCAAATAACAGTTTTGTATCTTAACTTTGTGCTTAGTTATGATACTTTATAAGTTTTCGTAAAATGGCGTTTTTTGACGTGGCAGTGGTCCCATTACGTCCGTCTACAATACCGATCTTCCTTGGGTACACTAAAACATATGTAGCAAGTTTTATCAAGATTTCTAAATTTTTACTCAAATTATCACTTGTACGGACAGACAGCCACCCAGATCCCACCTCGTTTTGTCATCCTGATTATTTATAATTATATATATACACACGAAATATACTCTGTAGCAACATGTCGTGAGAGTATAACTAGAACTGTATTCGACAAAGGCGTTGCACAACAACTAACTAGTGGTTGAAACATCTCCACAGTTATACCTTTGGCGAACCTGGCGAAGTAGTCGGCATTGATATCAACCGCCTCAACAAATTTGCGGCAGGCACAAAGCGCTTTGCCTAATTTTGAGAGTATTTTTGTCAATAATTAGGATGATTATTTAGGTATCACAATATACCGGCGTTTACAGCTGTGCTTGTGGGATCCGTTTTGTTTTGGATCCACCTTTTAACCTAACCTAACCTAATCGGTATTAAGTAGATATCTGTGACACACACTTTGGCAGACAAATATTTTAGATCGTAAATTTAATTTTTCACCAAAATATAATATATTGTCCATTGTTTAGGTCGTTGATGCGACACCAGATCCAGAATGCACTCTACTGACATATCTGCGCGACAAACTGCGTTTATGTGGCACGAAATTGGGATGTGGCGAAGGTGGTTGTGGCGCTTGTACGGTTATGCTTTCGCGCGTTGATCGCGCCACCAACAGCATCAAACACTTGGCTGTTAACGCCTGTTTAATGCCAGTATGTGCGATGCATGGGTGCGCAGTAACCACCATAGAGGGGATCGGTAGCACACGCACCCGCCTCCACCCCGTACAAGAGCGTCTGGCTAAAGCCCATGGCAGTCAATGTGGCTTTTGTACACCAGGCATAGTAATGTCTATGTACGCACTACTTCGAAGCATGCCTCTGCCATCAATGAAGGATTTGGAAGTGGCGTTTCAAGGCAACCTATGCCGTTGTACCGGTTATCGTCCTATTTTGGAAGGATATAAGACTTTCACGAAAGAATTTAGCTGTGCCATGGGTGATAAGTGCTGCAAGTTAAATGGTAATAAAAGACAAAATGGCGAAAATGAAAACGAAAACGAAAAGTTATTTGAAAAAAGCGAATTTTTACCCTTCGATTCCAGTCAGGAACCCATTTTTCCACCAGAACTGCATTTAAATTCGCAATATGATGCGGAAAATCTTTTATTCAAAGGACCGCGTTCGACATGGTACCGTCCGGTGGAACTATTAGACTTACTGAAGCTGAAATCGGAGCACCCGCATGGCAAAATAATTGTTGGCAATACGGAAGTTGGTGTTGAAATGAAATTTAAGCAGTTCCTATACACCGTACACATCAATCCCATTAAGGTACCGGAATTGAATGAGATATGTGATTTAGAGGATAGCATTCTATTTGGTTCTGCTGTTACCTTAATGGACATTGATGAGTACTTACGCGAACGTATAGAGAAATTGCCGGAGCACGAAACACGTTTCTTCCGTTGTGCTGTAAAAATGTTACACTACTTCGCGGGCAAACAGATACGGAACGTGGCGTCACTCGGCGGAAATATTATGACTGGAAGTCCAATTTCCGACATGAACCCCATTTTGACTGCAGCATGCGCCAAGCTTAAAGTGTGCAGCTTAGTTGATGGGAAAGTACAAACTCGGGATGTACACATGGGTCCGGGCTTCTTTACTGGATATCGCAAGAATACAATTTTGCCACATGAAGTTTTGGTAGGCATATACTTTCCGAAGAGCTCAAAAGATCAACACTTTGTGGCATTTAAGCAAGCGCGCCGTAGAGATGATGACATTGCAATCGTGAATGCAGTTATAAATGTGACCTTCGAACCGAATGCCAATATAGTCAAACAAATTTATATGGCTTTCGGCGGTATGGCACCCATAACGATCATGGCACCGAAAACATCACAAATCATGGCAAAGCAGAAATGGAATCGGGTATTAGTTGAGCGTGTGACTGAAAGCTTATGTGCCGAATTGCCATTGGCCCCGTCTGCACCGGGTGGTATGATCGCCTATCGTCGTTCACTGGTAGTTAGCTTATTCTTCAAGGCATATTTGGCCATTAGTCAAGAATTAATTAAAGCCGGTACTATTGAAGATGATGCAATACCAGTGAGAGAACTGAGCGGTGCTAATACCTTCCATACACCGATTTTGCAGAGTGCCCAGCTCTTTGAGAGGGTATGTGCCGAACAATCAACATGTGATCCCATCGGTAGACCAAAGGTACACACCTCCGCGCTGAAACAGGCAACGGGTGAAGCAATTTACTGCGATGATATTCCGCGTCATGAAAATGAATTATATCTAGCGCTTGTACTTAGTACCAAAGCGCATGCAAAGATCATATCTATTGATGCTACCGAAGCGCTGAAACAGCACGGTGTACACGCATTCTTTTCCAGCAAAGATTTGAGTGAACACGAAAATAGAGTTGGTGCCGTGTTTCACGATGAGGAAGTCTTCGCTTCGGAAATAGTTTATTGCCAGGGGCAAGTAATCGGTGCCATTGTTGCGGATAGTCAAGTTTTAGCACAACGTGCGGCGCGTCTAGTGCATATCAAGTACGAGGAGCTAACCCCGATAATTGTAACAATTGAGCAGGCCATCGCACATAAATCCTATTTTCCCAATTATCCACAATATATTGAGAAGGGTGATATACAGAAAGCTTTTAAGGAGGCTAATCACTTTTATGAAGGTAGCTGTCGGATGGGTGGTCAGGAACATTTCTATTTGGAAACGCACGCTTGTGTGGCAACGCCGCGAGATAGTGATGAAATTGAACTATTTTGTTCGACCCAAAATCCCACGGAGATACAAAAACTAGTTGCTCATGTGTTATCTGTGCCATGGCATAGAGTGGTATGCCGATCTAAACGCTTGGGTGGCGGATTTGGCGGTAAAGAGTCGCGTTCATTTATCGTAGCACTTCCAGTTGCATTAGCCAGTTATAGGCTAAGAAGACCGGTACGCTGTATGCTTGATCGAGATGAAGATATGATGACAACGGGCACTAGACATCCATTTCTCTTCAAATACAAAATTGGTTTCACCAAGGAAGGCCTAATAACGGCATGCGACATTGAGTGCTTTACTAATGCCGGCTGCTCAATGGATCTCTCATTTAGTGTAAGTGTTCTCCACTACAATTTCACTACATTGCTAAAGCGACTATATATTTTCTCTAGGTTCTTGATCGTGCTATGAATCATTTCGAGAATTGTTATCGCATACCAAATGTTAAAGTTGGTGGTTGGGTTTGCAAAACGAATTTACCATCTAACACAGCGTTTAGAGGATTTGGTGGGCCTCAGGGCATGTTTGCGGCGGAACATATAGTACGTGATGTGGCGCGCATAGTTGACAAGGATTACTTGGATGTCATGCAGTTGAATTTTTATAAAACTGGTGATTACACACACTATAATCAAAAGTTGGAAAACTTCCCTATTGAAAAGTAAGTAGTCTCATTCGTAGTATTTACATTTGATATTTGAAATTAATTTCTTACTTTTATTAAAGATGTTTCAGAGATTGCTTAGATCTGTCGAAATTCTACGCGAAGCGTGCAGAAATTGAAGAATTTAATAAGAGCCATCGCTGGCGCAAACGCGGTATCTCCCTGGTGCCTACCAAATATGGTATTGCATTTGGTGCAATGCATCTCAATCAAGCCGGAGCGCTGGTAAATATATATGGCGATGGTTCGGTATTACTTTCGCATGGTGGCGTCGAGATCGGACAGGGTCTACACACCAAAATGATACAATGTTGCGCGCGAGCATTAGGCATACCAACGGAGCTAATTCATATTGCTGAAACCGCGACCGATAAGGTACCAAACACTTCACCAACGGCAGCTAGTGTAGGTTCAGATTTGAATGGTATGGCAGTATTGGATGCTTGTGAGAAGATAAATCAGCGACTGAATCCTATTAAGGAGGCCAATCCGAAAGCTACGTGGCAAGATTGGATCAGTAAAGCATATTTCGCTCGAATAGGTCTCTCAGCAAGTGGATTCTATAAAATGTTAGATGTTGGCGACGACCCAAAGACAAATCCAAATGCGCGTTGTTATAATTATTATACGAATGGTGTTGGTGTATCAACGGTTGAAATTGATTGCTTAACAGGTGATCATCAAGTGTTGAGCACAGACATCGTAATGGATATAGGTTCCAGCTTGAATCCAGCTATCGATATTGGACAAATTGAAGGTGCATTCATGCAAGGTTATGGCTTGTTTGTATTGGAAGAGCTCATTTATTCACCTCAAGGTGCTCTTTATTCGCGCGGACCTGGCATGTATAAACTTCCAGGATTTGCCGATATACCGGGCGAGTTTAATGTGAGCCTTTTAACTGGTGCGCCTAATCCTAGGGCTGTTTATTCCTCAAAGGTACTAACTGCTCACTTATTGTGCTCTTTAAATATACATATTAGTACAATACATATCTTATACAGGCCGTTGGGGAGCCACCATTATTTATAGGCAGCACTGTATTTTTTGCTATTAAGGAAGCAATATCAGCTGCACGCGCTGAAAGGCGGCTAAACGGCAACTTTGTACTGAATGCCCCAGCGACGGCTGCTCGTATACGAATGGCATGCCAAGACGAATTTACAGAATTGGTATAATTAAAATTACAATTTCGTCACTTATGGTTAATTAAATGTTTTTCTATTGTATTTTAAGATTGATCAACCGCCCCCTGATACCTACACACCTTGGAATGTGGTACCATAAACATGAAATCATGAGTTGAAGTCAAAATATATTATTTGTACACAAGTATTTACACTCCTGCAGGCATTTGACTATCAGTAGATTGATATACTGGGAATGTAATATAAGAGTATAAATTGGTGCTATCATATAATATGATGATAATATTAATAAAACATACACATGCAAATTATATGGTCAATACATTAAGATAAATTTTCGGGTTGAGAAATTATTAACTTATCTAACAATATTGTGATCAATACCAATATGGCTTATGACTAAAAAGAGAGTTTTTATAGTATCTATATGCTATAGTTATCCGATCTGATATAATCCATGCAAAATTTTGCCAATAAATGGGCAGCTTCTTGGAGAGAAAAGGACGTGTGCAAATTTTCAGATCAATGCAGAGAACGTATATCATAGAGAAGGTTCAATTGCGGACCAGCGTGTGAATTGTCAAAACCGGGATATTAAATTTAATTTCAGACAGGAGAAAAGAACTGCAAACTGGTCCATTCAAAATTTTCACTAAGAATATTATGCCAAGCATTTCCCTACGTCTAGATAGTGTAGGTAGATTAATAAGTTTTAAACGACTAGTGTATGGAGGTAGACTTACTCTAGAATCCCATCGGAAATGCGCTAAGGCGAAAAGTAAAAATTGTTTTTGAACAGACTCTAACTTGTCAGAATGGATTTGGTAGCTAGGGTTCCATACAACAGAGCCATATTCCAATATAGGTCTAACCAAAGTTGTATAAAGTGTTTTAGTAATATACGGATCTCTAAATTCTTTAGACCAAAGTTTAACAAAACTGAGGACAGCTTTTGCTTTCAAGACCATGGTATCAATATGAAGACTAAAATTAAGCTTAGGGTCCATATTAACTTCTAAATCAACATAGTTAAAAACTTGCTCTAGAATATGGTGTTTTATTACATAAGAAGAGTGGTGCTCAGATTTACGGGAAAAGCACATCATCTTACATTTATTGAGATTCAATGGCAAATCATTTCTATCACACCATGCAACCAAATTATTTAAGTCTGATTGCAACAGCCACCTTTCCTCAGTTGAAGTGTATGATTTAAAAAGCTTTACGTCGTCAGCGTATAATAAAATTTTTGAGAATTCTATTACTGAAGAGATATCGTTAATAAACAACAAGAAGAGAATCGGGTCAAGATGACTACCTTGCGAAACACGTGAAGAAACATTAATTGTATCTGAAGGTGTATCCTCAAATATCGCTCGTTGTGTTCTATTATAAAGATAGGAAGCTACCCATTGAAGAAATCTTGGCTGAAAGCCCAGTAGATCAAGTTTATGTATGATAATCGAGAGATTTACTTTATCGAAAGCTTTGCTAAAGTCTGTGTATAATCCATGCTGAGATGAGGAAATTAACGGAGAAATCGAAAAGGTTATATGGTCAGTGATAGAAGCTTCAAAAAGTTTAGGTATAACTGATAGTTTTGCGATAACTCTATAGTTTTCAATGTTGGATCTAAATCCACTTTTATGCAAAGGAATTATAAATGACTGTTTCCATATTGAAGGTATTACCGTGTTTAAGAGAGGAATTGAATATCCTTGTCAAAGGCAAGTAAATATATTTGGCACTATTTTTTAGGAAGCATGAAGGTGTCATGTCTGGGCCGTAACTAAAAGATGTTTTTAACTTATTTAAATTAAGTAGGACGTCTTCTTCAGAAATAATTGAAGCGTTAATTAAAGTATTCGAACACAGCACGTGCTGATAAGAAAAAGTTTTGGAAGAATTACTACAGTAGTTTGACTTGAAAAAAGTAAAGTGACTTAAAATCACAAATTTATATTTTTGATTTAAATTTCAGTTTTATGAAAATTTAATCATTTCAAATAAACCTTGACTAGCCTCAGCGGAAATTGGCTGACTACGGTATAAATGACAGGTGGCATTTAATACAATTAAAACTGCCCCACTTGTCAAAAACTCTCTGCTCTCAATTTCCCCTTCCTATGGTTTCAATTTCATAACTACCGAACATGGCTACCGCCAAATTAAATCAAGTGACAAGTATCAACAGTTTGTATAAATTTCTGTTACTTTTGGAAAAAATTTAATGTGCTTTAATTAGAACGAAAACCTTTTTCATCTATGATGCAAATATGTGAGTAATCTTTTAAAATAACTACAATAAAAATAATCTGTGGTAAGTAGATGCTGATTTTACTTAATACTATTTTCAATATCTGGTACTCAGTAGCCGTAGAAACAATTAGATAATCTAAGTACATATTTACATACTTGCATATCTGTATCAGATCAGACAGTCATATATATAATTTGTGCTATTGTTAGGTAAAAGATATTTCCACATTTATAAAACTTCCCGAACCTGATTGTTGTAATAATCAATAAATAAAACACAGAAGATCAACTGCAAAATATTATTTTGAATACCTATAAATGAAAAAAAACACCACTTTCTTTTCAAAATATTGGACTAGCGGTCGCCTTTATTTAAATTATGCTTACAAATTAAACTCACTAATTACGCTAAAATAACTTCAGCACTAGCCAAATATTCCAGCATACATACATTTAAAATATTAACAATTTATAAAGAACTTAAAATATACTCTAGGAACTTTCAGTCTTGTATAAACTAGTGCTAATTACTATAATAATTTTTGCACAACATTTGTGACTCATATTTAGTCAACTTCTTCGACTGTTGGTCCACCGAAATTACCACCGCCAAAACCACCAGATTGTTGACCGCAATTACCAGGTTGCGAACCAGCACCTCCGGCTTGCTGGTGCATTTTTGTCATAATTGGACTACATATTTTCGTTAGCTCCTCCAGCTTATACTCAAACTCCTCCTTTTCGGCAGTGGTATTGCCATCAAGCCATTTAATTGTCTCGTTACATTTCTCCAGTACTCGATCTTTATCTGATTGACTTAATTTACTTCCCGCTTCGTCAGCAGCTTGTTTCACACCAAACACATAACTTTCAAGTTGAATACGAGCAGCTATGCGTTGACGGTGTTTTTCATCTTCTTTGGCATATTTCTCAGCTTCATTTACCATACGATCGATGTCTGCTTGTGAAAGCCGTCCCTTATCGTTCTTTATAGTAATATTCTTAGCATTTCCGGTGCTCATCTCCTTTGCAGTCACATTCAAAATTCCATTAGCATCCAAATCGAATGTTACATCTACTTTGGGTACTCCTCGAGGAGCTGGTGGAATTCCAGTTAAATTGAATGTGCCCAGCAAATTGTTATCTTTGGTCATGGCACGTTCGCCCTCAAACACCTGAATGGTGACAGCTGGTTGGTTGTCTGCATATGTCGTAAAGGTTTTAGACTGTTTGCATGGAATACGACTGTTCCGCTCAATCAATTTGGTCATCACTCCACCAGCGGTCTCAATTCCAAGTGATAATGGTGCCACGTCAACCAAGAGGACATCTTGAATTGCACTGCTCTTATCACCACTCAGAATGGCTGCTTGAATTGCTGCACCATATGCTACCGCCTCGTCTGGATTGATAGAAAGATTTAAACTCTTTCCACCGAAGAATGTTTGTAGCAAGCTTTGCACTTTAGGAATACGAGTTGAACCACCAACAAGGACAATATCGTGGATTTGGCTTTTGTCCATTTTGGCATCGTTCAAAGCCTTTTCTACTGGATATAGTGTACTGCGGAACAAATCACCACACATTTCCTCAAACCGTGCTCGGCTTATTTTTGTGTAGAAATCTACTCCTTCGTATAGAGCATCAATCTCGATAGAGGCTTCTGTGCTGGACGACAGTGTACGTTTCGCACGTTCAGCCGCGGTCCTTAATCGTCGCAACGCTCGAGGGTTCGATCGCAAATCCTTTTTATATTTTCGTTTAAACTCTTCTGCAAAGTGGTTTACCAATCGATTGTCGAAGTCTTCTCCACCCAAGTGAGTATCGCCAGCCGTCGCACGCACTTCAAATAGCGATCCTTCGTCAATAGTTAAAATGGAAACATCGAAAGTACCACCGCCCAAATCAAATATGAGCACATTACGTTCGCCTTTAAGGTTTTTATCCAGACCATAAGCTAACGCCGCTGCTGTTGGTTCATTAATAATTCGGAGAACATTCAACCCTGCAATGGCACCAGCATCCTTGGTGGCTTGACGCTGCGAGTCGTTGAAGTAAGCCGGCACCGTGATAACGGCATCTCTTACAGATGTACCCAAATACGCCTCAGCAGTTTCTTTCATTTTTGTTAGCACCATCGAACTTATTTCTTCGGGAGCAAACTTTTTCTGTTCTCCTTTGAATTCAACACTTAACTTGGGCTTTCCACAATCGTTAACCACTGTAAAAGGCCAATGCTTTATGTCCTCCTGGATTTTAGTATCATCATACTTTCGTCCAATTAATCGCTTGGCATCAAACACTGTGTTCTTTGGGTTCATGGCAACTTGATTCTTCGCAGCGTCACCAATAAGTCGCTCCGAGTCTGTGAACGCCACATAGCTGGGTGTTGTGCGATTACCTTGATCGTTCGCTATGATTTCCACTTTTCCGTGTTGGAATACTCCTACACACGAGTATGTTGTTCCCAAATCTATTCCAATTGCAACCATTTTTATGGCTTTGTACTTTTTTAATAAATATTTTCAATTAAACTGAATTTAACTTTCAATATTCAATAATATTCTGAAATTGTTTCTTATGCACTTGGTAAAAAGTTGTTTTTAATCTCTTTTGTTTTGCTAAATGACTTTAGCTAAGTTTGTTATGTTTACTCGCTTTGACTTTTCAATTCAAACTATGCGGAGGAGAAATTTTCGGCCGCTATTTATATGAAATTGGTCGGAAAGAGAATTTTCGAGAACAGATTTCTTGACCTTTCTCGAAATGACTACCTGCTATCCGCTGTAAAAAAGGCAGACAGCTGACGATTGTGTGCAGTAATTGGGGAGAGAAATAAGAAACTGTTCTGAACAAAGTGGAGGAGATGCTCTTCTAACTTCAATCGAAAACGTTTATGCATATATATGTACAAATGTATATTTTGAGAAATGGGAGCGGAGAGTACCAATATATTAAAAGAGAAATAATGTTGTTTTTAAATTAAACAAGATTATATTTATCTTCTTCTAAACAAATATATAAAAAAACAAAAGTTCAATCCCATATTGTTAAATCTGAGAACTTAGAAGAATCGTCGCGAAAAGGCGCTTGATGTAAACGCATGTTCGTAGAGGGAGATGGTGTCTACTTTTATGAATGAAACGACTTAGCTTATTGCATGTGCGCCAGCGTTCATGAATGAAAATGTTGTGTGATTTACTACAAATTTAGGATTTGTCAATTGTGACATACTTACATTTATTCGCTAATATATTTGTATGCATAACTTATTTTGCAAGGTCATACGAATATTTTTACATACATACTTACATATAGAGCAGTGCGCGCACATATATTTATTGATAAGTGATAATATTAAAAATTCTATTCCTCCACGTGTACATACCAGAGAATGTAAATGAACTCCATATTGATGTACATAAGTATCTATCATATTTTAATAAGTTTTCATCACAAAAAAAACAGTGAATCAAAACTGCGGACTTACTGTATTTACAAAACCCCATAAATCCACACATATTGAGGAGCACTAGAAATTTAACTCTACTACAAATGTATTTATATGCAACTTTCAACTAGTAGCATTTGCAATCCCAGGTAGCGGGAACACAATAAGCAGTATGTATACTTTTCATACAATAAGACAGTAGTTAAAATACAGACAAATAGTTGATTCTTAATGTAGTAAGAACACTGGTTTGGGTTTCAAATTTTAATATATATAGTGGAATAGGTCTATAAATGTTCGGAAAATTTGAGCTGTAACTACACATTCGTCAGGATTGAAGCTAGATAGCAATGCTTTCCTGGCTTTGCATGTTTCGGATCATTTTTTTGATGCAGAAATCCACATTCTATTTGATATACTCACTCATTATATTATGGGATTACCACAACAACATTTGTTTCAATTTGTTCGGACTCCAACACTTCTTAGAAAGAATAGGTAGTTTTGTGGAATTCTAACTTTGAAATTTGATAAAAAACTAAAATAGTGTTTTCAAGAAAAGCTAGATCTAAATTAGAGAATACTTTTATATTAAAGGACCAACAATTTTCCAAAACTTAATCTAAAAAACTTAGCAAAGTCAATTGTTACGTTAAGAAATTTTATAGATTGCGAACTTTCACATAGCATTACGTTTAAGTAGTAAATGTAATATTAGTAAATTGAAGACATTATGTACATATTTTCAATTAAGAATCATAATTTGTTAATATTTCATTTTTAATATTTCAAGACATAACAATTCGACAATTACTAGAAGAAATTTCATTCCAAGAGAAATATTTAATTGATAAATTTAATTCCTACAACAATTTTATGAGAGTATTACTCATACTCTCCTTATCAACTGTCAGATACAAATTTAAATTAAATAGGTCGACTATTATATATAAACTTTTGAGATTGCAACCAATTTGTGGTAGTCTCTCGAACTCTCAGATAGATTGTAAACAAACATGTAAGTGATTTTAATTTTTGAACTATTTGTATACGGCATAATTACTTTGCAGTTATAGACAGTGTCAATAAAACCTTAAGAACTAGTGTTTTCTAGATTCCTACTGGCAACATATTTTACGTCTCTTTGTTGTTTTTCCTATATAATCAAGAGTTATATTTCCGACAATTCTCTCTTCGAAAGATTTTATGTAAGTAGCGGTCGAAAAATTCTCCTCCGCATAGTTCCACCAGAGAACGTAAATAGACTTCTTCTAAATTCTCTGGTTTCACCTTGCTGAGAACAGTTTCTTATTTCTCTCCCCAATTACTGCACACAATCGTCAGCTGTCTGCCTTTTTTACAGCGGATAGCACGTAGTCATTTCGAGAAAGGTCAAGAAATCTGTTCTCGAAAATTCTCTTTCCGACCAATTTCATATAAATAGCGGCCGAAAATTTCTCCTCCGCATAGTTTGAATTGAAAAATCAAAACGAATAAACATAACAAAGTTAGCTAAAGTTATTTAGCAAAACAAAAGAGATTAAGAACAACTTTTTACCAAGAGCATAAGAAACAATTTCAGAATATTAGTGAATATTGAAAGTTTAATTCAGTTTAATTGAAAATAATTTATTAAAAAAGTACAAAGCCATAAAAATGGTTGCAATTGGAATAGATTTGGGAACAACATACTCGTGTGTAGGAGTATTCCAACACGGAAAAGTGGAAATCATAGCGAACGATCAAGGTAATCGCACAACACCCAGCTATGTGGCGTTCACAGACTCGGAGCGACTTATTGGTGACGCTGCGAAGAATCAAGTTGCCATGAACCCAAAGAACACAATGTTTGATGCCAAGCGATTAATTGGACGAAAGTTTGATGATACTAAAATCCAGGAGGACATAAAGCATTGGCCTTTTACAGTGGTTAACGATCGTGGAAAGCCTAAGTTAAGTGTTGAATTCAAAGGAGAACAGAAAAAGTTTGCTCCCGAAGAAATAAGTTCGATGGTGCTAACAAAAATGAAAGAAACTGCTGAGGCGTATTTGGGTACATCTGTAAGAGATGCCGTTATCACAGTGCCGGCTTACTTCAACGACTCGCAGCGTCAAGCCACCAAGGATGCTGGTGCCATTGCAGGGTTGAATGTTCTCCGAATTATTAATGAACCAACAGCAGCGGCGTTAGCTTATGGTCTGGATAAAAACCTTAAAGGCGAACGCAATGTGCTCATATTTGATTTGGGCGGTGGTACTTTCGATGTTTCCATTTTAACTATTGACGAAGGATCGCTATTTGAAGTGCGTGCGACGGCTGGCGATACTCACTTAGGTGGAGAAGACTTCGACAATCGATTGGTAAGCCACTTTGCAGAAGAGTTTAAAAGAAAATATAAAAAGGATTTGCGATCGAATCCTCGAGCTGAACGTGCGAAACGTACACTGTCGTCCAGCACAGAAGCCTCTATCGAGATTGATGCTCTATACGAAGGAGTAGATTTCTACACAAAAATAAGCCGAGCACGGTTTGAGGAAATGTGTGGTGATTTGTTCCGCAGTACACTAGATCCAGTAGAAAAGGCTTTGAACGATGCCAAAATGGACAAAAGCCAAATCCACGATATTGTCCTTGTTGGTGGTTCAACTCGTATTCCTAAAGTGCAAAGCTTGCTACAAACATTCTTCGGTGGAAAGAGTTTAAATCTTTCTATCAATCCAGACGAGGCGGTAGCATATGGTGCAGCAATTCAAGCAGCCATTCTGAGTGGTGATAAGAGCAGTGCAATTCAAGATGTCCTCTTGGTTGACGTGGCACCATTATCACTTGGAATTGAGACCGCTGGTGGAATGATGACCAAATTGATTGAGCGGAACAGTCGTATTCCATGCAAACAGTCTAAAACCTTTACGACATATGCAGACAACCAACCAGCTGTCACCATTTAGGTGTTTGAGGGCGAACGTGCCATGACCAAAGACAACAACTTGTTGGGCACATTCAATTTAACTGGAATTCCACCAGCTCCTCGAGGAGTACCCAAAGTAGATGTAACATTCGATTTGGATGCTAATGGAATTTTGAATGTGACTGCAAAGGAGATGAGCACCGGAAATGCTAAGAATATTACTATAAAGAACGATAAGGGACGGCTTTCACAAGCAGACATCGATCGTATGGTAAATGAAGCTGAGAAATATGCCGAAGAAGATGAAAAACACCGTCAACGCATAGCTGCTCGTAATCAACTTGAAAGTTATGTGTTTGGTGTGAAACAAGCTGCTGACGAAGCGGGAAGTAAATTAAGTCAATCAGATAAAGATCGAGTACTGGAGAAATGTAACGAGACAATTAAATGGCTTGATGGCAATACCACTGCCGAAAAGGAGGAGTTTGAGTATAAGCTGGAGGAGCTAACGAAAATATGTAGTCCAATTATGACAAAAATGCACCAGCAAACAGGGGGTGCTGGTTCGCAACCTGGTAATTGCGGTCAACAATCTGGTGGTTTTGGCGGTGGTAATTTTGGTGGACCAACAGTCGAAGAAGTTGACTAAATTCCAGTTTACATCATTCTATTCATGTAAATGCCAAAGAAAATGTACCTTTAATATTAGCTTGTAAATATATATATAGAATCTGTTTTAATTTATTTATTTTTCTCAATTATGTGAAAGTTGTATGAAAATGTTGTTATTTGACGTAGTAATTTATTTATACAATTGAATAAAGCGAACACTTACAAAAAATTTTGTAAATCTAAAATTTGGTTTTTAATTTCATCGACATGTTCGATAACACCACATGCTTACGTCAATCGAAATCTAGAACTCTCCCATCTGTAAAGAGAAAAGTTACATTATAAGAAAAGTACTAGTTACATATATATTTCTTTAATTGTTGTTTAATTTACATTTTACTTACAATTGTAAATAGAAAACATTGTCATAACATTGATGTCGACCGCGACATACTAAATATATGTCCGCATGCAACGGGTATCCGCATAATACTAACCACTTCCTTGCATGCTTTCTGAGTCTAGCGTTAGATGACTTCGATGACATTTAACCTAAACCTTACCACCCAACCGGGGATTAGATAACCAATACAACAACAACAGCATGAAACATTTTCTTGTTTCTTCAGTAAAAAAGATGTACTCTATTTTGGTCATAACGTGAATGATTTATTTGAAGAAATTGGTATCCTTATCATACAACTTAATGGCTCAATAAAAGTCTAAAAGCTGTTTTAATACACAATGGGAACAAATTTGCATACATATATTTCTTTGACTCTCTGAGTATGTTGGTATTGCGGAAGGGCGGAATCGGACCGTTTTCACGGACATAAATTTTGTTTTGACCTTGTCCGCTAATAGATTTAAAGTGGTATACTTGTATATCTGACAAACCACTAAAGCTAAATATACCAAACTTGCTGAGAACAAGCCTTTTTAGCATCTTCTCACAATGTGTGAAAATTCATGAAATCGTTTGTTAACTGCGTCCGCTCTGCATAACATATGACTGTTATGTTGAAAACTACTAAAATTGAGATAACGCATTAAATAAAAACCAGAAACATTAAATTTCCCACTTGAAATGGGACGGAAAAGCTACATAAGATTCAGTCTAAAAATTGATTGGGCACCGTCCACATATCTCAATATCAACCAAATTTGGTGTTAATATTCTTGTGTTACCGTGTGAAAACGGGAAAACACAAATTTATATTCCATCTGTATTTTTCATTTTAGAGTACATAAATCAAGCACCAAAGAAATTATGGGAAAAAAACTCCTCGCAAATAGCGTTTTTAAGTCCAAATTTGTCGAAATCGAAACATAAATTATATGTGGACCCTTATACTTAATGTATCAGTCTTTTAGAAATATTAATGAAATTAAGAGAGTCCTATATCAAATATTATTAAAATCGGCTCCATAGTTTCCCTAACCGCCATATAATTAATATTAAAATTTTCGAACTTTCGATTGAAGTTGAGATAGCGTTCTTCTACGATAATTGTGTCCTTATGACAAAAATGGCTATGATCGGGTCAATACTTTGCTAGCCCCCATATACCTACTGTAGTGATTTTCGACTTTGTAGTTGACTTGACAATATGTGTGATATTTTAATAGAACTAAAAGTTTTCTTAACCATTTGCACTAGAAAAAAGTAAGTGTAAGTCCAAATCCCCAATATAACGGTATCTTCACCTTCAGTTACTTTTCCCTTAAATACCCAATATTTTAAATTTTGCCTCTTCGGTTAAGTTTATATCTCACATATCTCAACAGAAGATATTGCAATTAAATTAAGAGAGACTATGTTATAATAATAATCAGTCATTTCATTCGGTAATACAAATTATGGATAACAGTATGTACCTTCGCACAATACTAATACGAGAATAATGAATATTACTGTGTTATCTAGATTGATTTAGATATAAATATTTATGCTTTATACTTATGTTAGATATCAAATATGATTGTAATCCATTCACGAATAATGAATATCGAATTCTTTCAAAACATTTTTATACTCTTGCAAATACTACAAAGTAAAATATTTTGTTCACCTACCGGTTGTTTGTATCACCTAAAACTAATCGAGATAGATATAAGGTTATATACCATCCGGAAAACCGGGGGTAACTTGAGTAAAAATTTAGATATCTTGATGAAACTTGGTGCATATATTTTTGGGCACCATAAGAATGTTCGTATTGCAGATTTGCGTATTCGGACCATTGCCACGAAAATCTATAAAGTTCAATAACTAATATCCACAATAAGATAATATAAAAGGTTGTTATTTAATACAACGGATCGCATTAAGAAGAGGCTTTTGCGGTTAAAAACTTTTGAAAAAGTAGGCTTATCCCCGTCCTCCAATAGATTTAATAATCTTATCTCCTTAACCACTAAAGCTATAATAACCAAATTTTCTCAGAACAAATCTTTTTGATATTGCTATTGATCGCGCGAAAATGAATAAAATCGGATTATATCCCTGCCCATCACCCATATAACGGTTTTTTATTAAAAATTACTAAAAGTGCGATACATCAATAAATAAATGCGCCAGGGACATTAAATTTTACGCCCAAGAAGGTACGAGAGGGTGTTTTGGACCCGGTGTCAAAGTTTGACGATGGACGTGGCATCGCCCACATTTAGGTAAAATCACATATCTCAGGACCTACTGCATCAATTTTAACCAAATTATGTACATAACACTGTCCTGTCCCATATAACAGAATTTTAAATTTCACTTTTTAGTATACAAGTCCAGCACCAGTGATTGGGATAAAATTTTGTACAAATAGTGCCTCTAAAGTCTGTCACCTTATAACCAAAAATTGTCAAAATCGTACTGCAACTGTTCAAGCCTCCAGATACCGAATATGTGGACCACAGATCCTATTGCTTACTTCTTACCGAAAATATTGATCAATGTATGAGATATATTATATTATAGAAGTTCGAAACAATTCCTCTCCTGATAATAGTATTCCCAATGTCATTAATGGATTGAATCGGGTCAATACTTCTCTTAGATTTTCGAATATTCAGGTGACTTTATACTGCATATAACGGTCAATAAGTGAGTTATCTTACTGAAATTGCGAGAGCGTGTTTTACCAATAATAGTATATCTTTGGACAAAATATGGATAAAATCGGGTGAAAACCTGCGCTAGCCGGTTAACTTTACTCTGCATGTACATTTTTCATTAAATAAATTAAATAAAAATAGTTTTAAATTGAAAAAAAATTAAATGTTTATAAACATGTTCTTTTTATTTAAAAATAACGTTAAAATACCACTTATATCTCATTGGAAAACTGAGAAAAAATCGTAAACAATGGCTAGTTACTTTTATAATGAAATAGTTTTCTTCGTATACGCAAGTGTTTAAAGGTACTTTTTTCGAGCGTTGAAATTTTGAAAATTCATAATTCCAAACTTTTTTATATTTATTGTAGTCGAAATAAAAAACATGTCTAATATTTTGCTTCCAAGAATACAAAAAAATGTTTTGTAAGAAAAAAATGTTTAATGTAAATTTTCGATGGAATGACCCATATATAAAATAGCTTGAAAATATATTCTCGAGTATACTTCAGCGATGATAAAAGTTAGTGCAATCAGGCCAGGGTTTTTTTGCCCCCAATATACCCTAAATAGTGATTTCCGACTTTCCAGCTGACTTTAAACCGTTTAGGTTGGTCAAAATGAGTGATATTTTAATGAAGTTAAGCGGAAAAGCTTTTTAGACCTTGGCGCAAACTTTATGTCCCTAATACGAGTATAATCAATTTCGATCTTCGGATTAATTTTCTGCACATCAACTTATCAATTCAATATATTAAATTTAGCTTTTTTAGTTGAGATTATGTCAGCTACATCTCATTTGACGACTATTTTAATATAACTTTTGCTGACCAGAAGATAAATATATAGTTGTAAAACTAAGTGAGTTTGTGATCTGTAATGCAATTTAATAATATATCAATTAAGATTGTAATCCATTCACGATTTCGGTTACGGTACAACATAACTCTTCCTTACTTGTTTTTTGGGTTTCTTTTACTCCTTGACGTAAATTTATTTGAAATATTAAATTCTATTGGAAGTATTTAATATCGAGCAATTCTACCACACCATTTCCAATAGTATAATAATAATAATAATAGCCTTCATGGAAACCTTGACTAGCCTCAGCGGAAATTGGCTGACTAAAGCACAAATGACAGATGGCATTTAATACAATTAAAACTTCCCCACTTGTCAAAAATTTTCTGCTCTCAACTTCCCCCTCCTATGGATTCAATTTCATAACTATCGAACATGGCTACCGCCAAATTAAATCAAGTGACAAGTATCAACAGTTTGTATAAATTTTTGTTACTTTTGGAAAAAATTTAATGTGCTTTAATTAGAACGAAAACCTTTTTCATCTATGATGCAAATATTTGAATAATCTTTTAAAATAACGAAAGTAGATGCTAATTTTACATGATACCAAAATCAATATCTGTGTACATACTTGTATGTATATCTGCATCAGATCAGACAGTCATATATATATGTGCTATTGTTAGGTAAAAGATATTTTCACACTTCCCGAACCTGATTGTTGTAATAATTAATAAATAAAACACAGAAGATCAACTGCAAAATATTATTTTGAATACCTATAAATGCAAAAAAACACCATTTTCTTTTCAAAATATTGGACTAGCGGTCGCCTTTATTTAAATTATGCTTACAAATAAAACTCACTAATTACGCTAACATAACTTCAGCACTAGCCAAATATTCCATCATACATACATTAAAAATATTAACAATTTATAAGGAACTTAAAATATACTGTGGCGAACACGAATACCAGAACAAATCAGAATCGACGATAAACTGTTCTAATTAGAGCAATTAAGCTATAAGCAATAAGTTGTAAACTCGAATATCGAGCAATAAGTGTTAAGTTGTTGGAATAAAGATAAGTGTATAGCCATTAAATTGGGACTTTAATTTAACAATCCAGTGATCGAACTGAAAAGCGAGTTACAGGTAGACGATTTCTCGAGAAATCATTTATAATTGGTGTCAGAAGTGGGATTGTCAAAGAAATTCCCAAGGAGATAATTTGTTTGAAAATGGCCAAGTTTAACGATCTGAAGATTCCATAACTGAAAAAGGAGCTGGAGGGTTGAGAGAGGCCATTCAGGCGGAAAATATTAATGTTGAGGAATATGTCTTTCACATGGAATTAGAGGAAGAGACAACAAAGATAGAAGAAAAGGAAGAGGCTCAATGCTCGTTAAAGATGGTGGACATAAACATGATTTTTGCTGCAGTATCGCAGATGGGGAAAGAGCAGAATGCACGTATAACCCAAAAAATAGCAGAGGTGTCATCACAAATGTTGACACAACAATCCCAATTGTCCTCGTTAGAAACGCGGCTGGAAGAGCAGTTCGCCGCGCAAGATGCACGTATATCAGCACAGGTGACCTCACAAATAGCAGAACCGTCCTCACAGATTTCGGAAGAGCGGGTTAAAATTAAAATTGAAATGGATGAATTGAAAGATCGTTTCCGCGAGCTACAATTAAATCGGTCAATTGTGTCAACAGCTTCTGCCAAGGTAAAAGGTCCATCCTTTAATGGCACTGTTCCGTTCCACGTTTTTAAGCTTCAATTCGAAAAGACGGCATCTTAAAATAATTGGAACGTTGAAGATGAAGTAGCTGCATTGTTCGTTGCATTAAAAGGATCTGCAGCAGAATTACAGACCATTCCAAACTGCGAGGCGAGTAGTTATGAAATGTTGATGGGCGCATTAGAAAGACGGTATGGTAGTGAACACAGGAAGCAGGTCTTTCAAATCGAGTTGCGAAATCGCCGCCAGAAAGCCAATGAGTCTCTGCAGGAGTTTTCTACAGAGATTGAGAGGTTAGCTCACTTAGCTTATGCACATGAATCCATGGAATACATCGAGGACACGAAATTTCAGACTTTCGCCAATGGAATACGAGATAACACTGCACGCTTCGCTGCATTAGCATGTCCAAAATTGACGTTTGCAGAAGCCGTGTCGTATGCTCTGACACAGGAAACTGCATCTCTGCTTTGCAATCAAGCTCATTTAAAGCTCTTAAAGTAGAAATAGAGGGTGAACCAATTACTTAAACAAATTGACAACGTACTGAAAGCAATGGAAAAATCTACGGAAGCGCATAAGAAAAATGATGGTGTGCATAAATGCTTCAACTGCGGAAAAAGTGGCCATATTGCACGCAACTGTAACCAGCCCAATAATCCAGTTGGACGTAAAGGAAAAACTAAAGAAGACATTATAGATGTCCGATTTATGACTATAACATCAGACTGGGATCCGGAGAAGCTACGGAAATGTCAGCAACAGGATCCAGATTTGAAAAGTCTAATACACGGATTGGATTAACGTCCAACGAGAGAATAAATAGCTGCAGAAAGCCCAGTCGCAAAGGCTTATAAAGCACAATGGAATAGTTTGAAGTTAGTGTCTGGCTGCTAGCATCGCGTATGAGAAAGCAAAGTTCACGAGCTCTGTTGATTGTCCCAAAGAAAGAATTCCTGAAGTTCTCAACGAGCTGCACAACGGTCCAAGTAGAGGACACATGGGTATCACTAAAACCTTGGAGAAATTAAAACAAAAATTTTATTGGGTTGGTTGTCGTCAATCAGTTACGGAGTGGATCGCCAATTGTGTCGAGTGCATTGCTGCTAAAGGGTCGCGGTCCAGGAGTCATGGTCAGATGAAGCAGTACAATTCAGGTGCGCCGTTTGAGCGAGTAGCCATGGATGTAGCTGGTCCATTTCCTATCAGTAAATTAGAAAACAGATGTTTTCGTAGTCATGTCCAATTTTAGCAAATGGCCAGAGGTATACGCAATTCCTAAGCAAAAGGCAGGAACAGTAGCGGATGTATTCATCAACAATTGGATATCGAGATATGATGTTCCAATAGAATTACATTCTGACCAAGGAACTGCACTACATCCGCAGTTCGATGGCATGGTAAAACGATTCAATTGAACTTTGAAAGAACATTTGAGGAAAGTTGTAGACAAGTATCAAAAAGATTGGGATATTTATATATCCTTGTTCCTAATGGCTTATCGGTCTGCTGTACGGGGGGGCAGACTCCTGACGGGGTAATTTTTGGTAATGATCTTCGACTACCGATTGATTTAAAGTTTGGAATTAACGCCAACGGAGGAAGGAATACTAAGGAATTCAATAACATCCTAGAAGACGAGATGAGGGATATACATGCCATGGTGAGACACCGCACCAAAAATATGAGCGATAAGATGAAAGCAAAATACGACAAGGCAATAAACTCTGAGGGTTTTATTGAAGGCGATTTGGTATTGTTATATAACCCACAGCGAAAGAAAGGGTTATCTCCCAAATTACAGTGTAATTGGGACCATACCAGGTTATTAAACGACTCAATGATGTAGTGTATCGCATACAGACCGTTGGAAGACCAAGGAATAAAATGAAGGTGGTTCATCTGCAACGGCTTGCAGCGTTTGGTACCGCAAATTTGTCTAATCGGGTCGATCAGACTTAGGTAGAGGGCAGTGTGGCGAACACGAATACCAGAAAAAATCAGAAACAACGATAAGCTGCCAGAAGCAACTAGATAGCGAATTCGTAGTTGCCAGAATGTTCTAGTAGCGAACTTTTGTTAAAAATTTACTATATAAGGGCTATAATATATATATATATATATATATATATGTTATTATTATATACATATATATATAAAATATTATTATTATATATATATATATACGTTCTCTGAGCAGACACAATTCTAATTAGAGTGCTGCCGTGTAAAAAGCAATTAAGCTATAAGCAATAAGTTGCAAACTGGAATATCGAGCAATAAGTGTTAAGTTGTTGGAATAAAGATAAGTGTATAGCCATTAAATTGGGACTCTAATTTAACAACCCAGTGATCGAGCTCAAGAGAGAAATCCGTTATGATTCATATTTAGTCAACTTCTTCGACTGTTGGTCCACCGTAATTACCACCGCCAAAATCACCAGATTGTTGACCGCAATTACCAGGTTGCGAACCAGCACCTCCTGCTTGCTGGTGCATTTTTGTCATAATTGGACTACATATTTTCGTCAGCTTTCAGCTTATACTCAAACTCCTCCTTTTCGGCAGTGGTGTTGCCATCAAGCCATTTAATTGTCTCGTTACATTTCTCCAGTACTCGATCTTTACCTGATTGACTTAATTTACAGCAGCAGCTATGCGTTGACGGTGTTTTTCATCTTCTTCGGCATATTTCTCGGCTTCATTTACCATACGATCGATGTTTGCTTGTGAAAGCCGTCCCTTATTGTTATATATTATATATTTAAAATTCCATTAGCATCCAAATCGAATGTTACATATACTTTGGGTACTCCTCGAGGAGCTGGTGGAATTCCAGTTAAATTGAATGTGCCCAGCAAATTGTTGTCTTTGGTCATGGCACGTTCGCCCTCAAACACCTGAATGGTGACAGCTGGTTGGTTGTCTGCATATGTCGTAAAGGTTTTAGACTGTTTGCATGGAATACGACTGTTCCGCTCAAACAATTTGGTCATCACTCCACCAGCGGTCTCAATTCCAAGTGATAAAGGTGCCACGTCAACCAAGAGGACATCTTGAATTGCATTGCTCTTATCACCACTCAGAATGGCTGCTTGAATAGCTGCACCATATGCTACCGCCTTTCCACCGAAGAATGTATGTAGCAAGCTTTGCACTTTAGGAATACGAGTTGAACCACCAACAAGGACAATATCGTGGATTTGGCTTTTGTCCATTTTGGCATCGTTCAACTTTTCTACTGGATCTAGTGTACTGCGGAACAAATCACCACACATTTCCTCAAACCGTGCTCGGCTTATTTTTGTGTAGAAATCTACTCCTTCGTATAGAGTATCAATCTCGATAGAGGCTTCTGTGCTGGACGACAGTGTACGTTTCGCACGTTCAGCCGCGGTCCTTAATCGTCGCAACGCTCGAGGATTCGATCGCAAATCCTTTTTATATTTTCGTTTAAACTCTTCTGCAAAGTGGCTTACCAATCGATTGTCGAAGTCTTCTCCACCCAAGTGAGAATCGCCAGCCGTCGCACGCACTTCAAATAGCGATCCTTCGTCAATAGTTAAAATGGATACATCGAAAGTACCACCGCCCAAATCAAATATGAGCACATTGCGTTCGCCTTTAAGGTTTTTATCCAGACCATAAGCTAACGCCACTGCTGTTGGTTCATTAATAATTCGGAGAACATTTAACCCTGCAATGGCACCAGCATCCTTGGTGGCTTGACGCTGCGAGTCGTTGAAGTAAGCCGGCACTGTGATAACGGCATCTCTTACAGATGTACCCAAATACGCCTCAGCAGTTTCTTTCATTTTTGTTAACACCATCGAACTTATTTCTTCGGGAGCAAACTTTTTCTGTTCTCCTTTGAATTCAACACTTAACTTGGGCTTACCACAATCGTTAACCACTGTAAAAGGTCAATGCTTTATGTCCTCCTGGATTTTAATATCATCATACTTTCGTCCAATTAATCGCTTGGCATCAAACACTGTGTTCTTTGGGTTCATGGCAACTTGATTCTTCGCAGCGTCCCCAATAAGTCGCTCCGAGTCTGTGAACGCCACATAGCTGAGTGATGTGAGATTTCCTTGATCGTTCGCTATGATTTCCACTTTTCCATACACGAGTATGTTGTTCCCAAATCTATTCCAATTGGAACCATTTTTATGGCTTTGTACTTTTTTAATAAATTATTTTCAATTAAACTGAATTTAACTTTCAATATTCAATAATATTCTGAAATTGTTTCCTATGCACTTGGTAAAAAGTTGTTCTTAATCTCTTTTGTTTTGTTAAATAACTTTAGCTAAGTTTGTTATGTTTACTCGTTTTGACGTTTCAATTCAAACTATGCAGAGGAGAAATTTTCGGCCGCTATTTATATGAAATTGGTTGGAAAGAGAATTTTCGAGAACAGATTTCTTGAGATTTCTCGAAATGACTACGTGCTATCAGAGAACAATATAATCTACTGGGTGCAGTAATTGGGAAGAGAAATAAGAAACTGTTCTCAACAAAGTGGAGAAGAGCATCTCCTCCTAACTGCAATCGAGAACGTTTATGCATATATATGTACAAATGTATATTTTGAGAAATGGGAGCGGAGAGTACCAATATATTAAAAGAGAAATAATGTTGTTTTTAAATTAAACAAGATTATATTTATCTTCTTCTAAACAAATATATAAACAAACAAAAGTTCAATCCCATATTGTTAAATCTGAGAACTTAGAAGAATCGTCGCGAAAAGGCGCTTGATGTAAACGCATGTTCGTAGAGGGAGATGGTGTCTACTTTTATGAATGAAACGACTTAGCTTATTGCATGTGCGCCAGCGTTCATGAATGAAAATGTTGTGTGATTTACTACAAATTTCGGAGTTGTCAATTGTGATATACTTACATTCGCTAATATATTTGTATGCATAACTTATTTTGCAAGATCATACGAATATTTTTACATACATACTTACATATAGAGCAGTGCGCGCATATATATTTATTGATAAGTGATAATATTAAAAATTCTATTCCTCCACGTGTACATACCAGAGAATGTAAATGAACTCCATATTGATGTACATAAGTATCTATCATATTTTAATAAGTTTTCATCACAAAAAAAACAGTGAATCAAAACTGCGGACTTACTGTATTTACAAAACCCCATAAATCCACACATATTGAGGAACATTAGAAATTTAACTCTACTACAAATGTATTTATATGCAACTTTCAACTAGTAGCATTTGCAATCCCAGGTAGCGGGAACACAATAAGCAGTATGTATACTTTTCATACAATAAGACAGTAGTTAAAGTACAGACAAATAGTTGATTCTTAATGTAGTAAGAACACTGGTTTGGGTTTCAAATTTTAATAAATATAGTGGAATAGGTCTATAAATGTTCGGGAAATTTGAGCTGTAACTACAAATTCGTTAGAATTGAAGCTAGATAGCAATGCTTTCCTGGCTTTGCATGTTTCGGATCATTTTTTTGATGCAGAAATCCACATTCTATTTGATATACTCACTCATTATATTATGGGATTACCACAACAACATTTGTTTCAATTTGTTCGGATATCCAATAAGCAGTCAATACTTCTTAGAAAGAATAGGTAGTTTTGTGGAATTCTAACTTTGAAATTTGATAAACAACTAAAATAGTGTTTTCAAGAAAAGCTAGACCTAAATTAGAGAATACTTTTATATTAAAGGACCAACAATTTTCCAAAACTTAATCTAAAAAAATTAGCAAAGTCAATTGTTACGTTAAGAAATTTTATAGATTGTGAACTTTCACATAGCATTACGTTTAAGTAGTAAATGTAATATTAGTAAATTGAATACATTATGTACATATTTTCAATTAAGAATCATAATTTGTTAATATTTCATTGTTAATATTTCAAGACATAACAATTCGACAGTTACTAGAAGAAATTTCATTCCAAGAGAAATATTTAATTGATAAATTTAATTCCTACAACAATTTTATGAGAGTATTACTCATACTCTCCTTATCAACTGTCAGATACAAATTTAAATTAAATAGGTCGACTATTATATATAAACTTTTGAGATTGCAACCAATTTGTGGTAGTCTCTCGAACTCTCAGATAAATTGTAAACAAACATGTAAGTGATTTTAATTTTTGAACTATTTGTATACGGCATAATTACTTTGCAGTTATAGACAGTGTCAATAAAACCTTAAGAACTAGTGTTTTCTAGATTCCTACTGGCAACATATTTTACGTCTCTTTGTTGTTTTTCTCAATTACGAATAGCGAACGGTCCTTAGACATTCGAGATTACTCAAGAGTTATATTTACCACAATTCTCTCTTCGAAAGATTTCATGTAAGTAGCGGTCGAAAAATTCTCCTCCGCATAGTTCCACCAGAGAACGTAAATAGACTTCTTCTAAATTCTCTGGTTTCGCCTTGCTGAGGACAGTTTCTTATTTCTCTCCCCAATTACTGCACACAATCGTCAGCTGTCTGCCTTTTTTACAGCGGATAGCACGTAGTCATTTCGAGAAAGGTCAAGAAATCTGTTCTCGAAAATTCTCTTTCCGACCAATTTCATATAAATAGCGGCCGAAAATTTCTCCTCCGCATAGTTTGAATTGAAAAGTCAAAACGAATAAACATAACAAAGTTAGCTAAAGTTATTTAGCAAAACAAAAGAGATTAAGAACAACTTTTTACCAAGTGCATAAGAAACAATTTCAGAATATTAGTGAATATTGAAAGTTTAATTCAGTTTAATTGAAAATAATTTATTAAAAAAGTACAAAGCCATAAAAATGGTTGCAATTGGAATAGATTTGGGAACAACATACTCGTGTGTAGGAGTATTCCAACACGGAAAAGTGGAAATCATAGCGAACGATCAAGGTAATCGCACAACACCCAGCTATGTGGCGTTCACAGACTCGGAGCGACTTATTGGTGACGCTGCGAAGAATCAAGTTACCATGAACCCAAAGAACACAATGTTTGATGCCAAGCGATTAATTGGACGAAAGTTTGATGATACTAAAATCCAGGAGGACATAAAGCATTGGCCTTTTACAGTGGTTAACGATCGTGGAAAGCCTAAGTTAAGTGTTGAATTCAAAGGAGAACAGAAAAAGTTTGCTCCCGAAGAAATAAGTTCGATGGTGCTAACAAAAATGAAAGAAACTGCTGAGGCGTATTTGGGTACATCTGTAAGAGATGCCGTTATCACAGTGCCGGCTTACTTCAACGACTCGCAGCGTCAAGCCACCAAGGATGCTGGTGCCATTGCAGGGTTGAATGTTCTCCGAATTATTAATGAACCAACAGCAGCGGCGTTAGCTTATGGTCTGGATAAAAACCTTAAAGGCGAACGCAATGTGCTCATATTTGATTTGGGCGGTGGTACTTTCGATGTATCCATTTTAACTATTGACGAAGGATCGCTATTTGAAGTGCGTGCGACGGCTGGCGATACTCACTTGGGTGGAGAAGACTTCGACAATCGATTGGTAAGCCACTTTGCAGAAGAGTTTAAAAGAAAATATAAAAAGGATTTGCGATCGAATCCTCGAGCGTTGCGACGATTAAGGACCGCGGCTGAACGTGCGAAACGTACACTGTCGTCCAGCACAGAAGCCTCTATCGAGATTGATGCTCTATACGAAGGAGTAGATTTCTACACAAAAATAAGCCGAGCACGGTTTGAGGAAATGTGTGGTGATTTGTTCCGCAGTACACTAGATCCAGTAGAAAAGGCTTTGAACGATGCCAAAATGGACAAAAGCCAAATCCACGATATTGTCCTTGTTGGTGGTTCAACTCGTATTCCTAAAGTGCAAAGCTTGCTACAAACATTCTTCGGTGGAAAGAGTTTAAATCTTTCTATCAATCCAGACGAGGCGGTAGCATATGGTGCAGCTATTCAAGCAGCCATTCTGAGTGGTGATAAGAGCAGTGCAATTCAAGATGTCCTCTTGGTTGACGTGGCACCATTATCACTTGGAATTGAGACCGCTGGTGGAGTGATGACCAAATTGATTGAGCGGAACAGTCGTATTCCATGCAAACAGTCTAAAACCTTTACGACATATGCAGACAACCAACCAGCTGTCACCATTCAGGTGTTTGAGGGCGAACGTGCCATGACCAAAGACAACAACTTGTTGGGCACATTCAATTTAACTGGAATTCCACCAGCTCCTCGAGGAGTACCCAAAGTAGATGTAACATTCGATTTGGATGCTAATGGAATTTTGAATGTGACTGCAAAGGAGATGAGCACCGGAAATGCTAAGAATATTACTATAAAGAACGATAAGGGACGGCTTTCACAAGCAGACATCGATCGTATGGTAAATGAAGCCGAGAAATATGCCGAAGAAGATGAAAAACACCGTCAACGCATAGCTGCTCGTAATCAACTTGAAAGTTATGTGTTTGGTGTGAAACAAGCTGCTGACGAAGCGGGAAGTAAATTAAGTCAATCAGATAAAGATCGAGTACTGGAGAAATGTAACGAGACAATTAAATGGCTTGATGGCAATACCACTGCCGAAAAGGAGGAGTTTGAGTATAAGCTGGAGGAGCTAACGAAAATATGTAGTCCAATTATGACAAAAATGCACCAGCAAGCAGGAGGTGCTGGTTCGCAACCTGGTAATTGCGGTCAACAATCTGGTGGTTTTGGCGGTGGTAATTACGGTGGACCAACAGTCGAAGAAGTGGACTAAACTCCAGTTTCAATACAATTCAATTTTGATTTATTTGATTAAGTAATTAGAACAAGACTGTGATTTAGTTATTAGTTAAATTATCTTTGAAATGAAAGCTTGTGTAAATCTGTTGTTATTGTTGATTTAAGTTCGTAGTTTCTTACAAATATTGAATAAAATCGGCCGCTTTTTAATATGTTTTAAACAAAGAATTTCGCATTTTACTAAAACGGGTGTTTCAAATATGGAGTTCGAATATTTTAGTTTGTTGTTCCGCTCTTCGCTTATTTGTACTTAGGCAATTCCGAAAATAAAAATTCCATTATAGATTTACATTCGAATTTCTAATGAGTTATCTCTCAAAATTTTCTTGCAAAGTAATAAATTAGTTTCCAATCATTTGAAATAAAAGTGTGTTTACAATTTTGGGGTGTCCTTAAAAGTACTCAATTGTATACTTTTATTCGTAATAATTTAAATTATATTACATACTTACATCTTAAGTACAAGAAAAGTGTGTGAGTATACACATATACACATGAGTGTTTAACAAGCATTAACAAAATAAATATTAAACACAAAACCTAAAAAATAATAATAAAACATAAATAAGTAAAACTAATAGCGCGGTTGCTCGTCAGCTTTGTCAGTAACCACTTCTGTGGCGTTAGTAATCGTAGAGATGGAAAGCTGTTGGGAGTGCCTAGAAAAAAAATTATGCATTTATATAGAATATCGACTAGCAGAGCAAGTGCATTTTTATGAATATGACAGTTATGTGGTTATGTGCATACATATACATATATGTACATTTATAATTGTGTGCGTATGCAGGTGCTTCAATGGGTGTATTCGTGTATGCCATTGATGAAGCTGTGTGTTCAGTTGGTGATGCAATTTGGAATTATTGAGCTTTTGCCTTGACCAAACTGTGATTTATCTGTTTGTCTATATCACAAAATATTATATCGTGTTTTCCAATAGGGATGATATGATTTCTAAGTGTCGTTTCACCCATTTTTTTTTTTTTGAAATAAAGCTGATGTCCTGTTAATGGAGATCGGTCGATGATAAAAAACTTTTTAAGGCCGAAATTGGAAGAAGTTGATCTCGACAACATCTGGTTCTAAGAAGACGGTACTATGTGCCGCAATGCACGTGCAACAACCGAATTATTGCGAGGAAAGTTTGGAGATTCGATAGTTTTAAGAAATTGTGACATTGAATGACTTCCAAGAAGTTGTGGTTTAACACCATTAGACTACTTCTTGTGAGGTTATTTAAAGTCATTGGTCTTTAGCTATAAACTAGTCTCTTCAAGCGTTTGAAGTCAATATTGAACGACTTGATTTAGTGGAAAAAGTACTCGACAATTGGGTTCATCGAATTCGTTCCTGCAAAAAAAGTCTTGGAGGCCATTTGAATGATGTTATATACAGAACTCAATTGTATCGATTTTACTTCACATTAAATAAAAAACTGTTGAATTTCCTTAACAAGTAGTGGGGTTTTTTTTTAATCATATCACTCTTATTGGAAAACCCTGTACATGTATTTGTGTGATTTTTAATGTATGGATAAATTGTGGCCAACACTAAGATAAGTGATTAATAAATATACTTTAGAGCTTTTCGAACAAACCTGTAAAATACATAGTGTTGTAGAATAAACAATATATCGAAGAGCACAGTGAATAGACCCATGCCGAATTTCGTCACAGAACCAAAAATTGACACCCAATCATCTACAAATATGCAAATAAAATATAAATTATTTTTTAAATGAATGAAAACCAAAACAAATTACTATAATTGTATGCGTTCAAGATCATCTGCAACATGCTGAGCAAACCACCAGTGAGATCCAATAGGATATTACCAATACTCCAGCCAGTAGTGCTTTTGCGGCGATAGTTCATCAGCGCCTACAGACATTCAAGAGAAACAAGTATTAATAAAATTTGATAGTTTATCTTTTACACAGCGTTTTTTTTTTGAGCTGCCTTTAAGCCAATATTTTTTTTTTTTTTAACTAACCTGAGGCACGTATTTGATGATCATCGCCAGTTTAATGTAACTGCAGTAGTATAGAAAATCCAGCCAATACACAACACCAGTAACGGCTAGAATTAATGTAACCAAAACAATTATAGCGATTGCGCCTAATATACATGAAGCGATTCTGGAGATTCTTTGATCGGCGCGCTGTAATAATAACACATAATAATAAAATAAAATAAGAAAAAATGTTAACTTCGGTTGTACTCTTCTCAGGTGCTTTGCTTATAATATAACACATGGGCTGAAAAGTCCCGGGTCTCATATGGCACTAGTTTTATTAAATTCCCTCATTTCCACTTAGTATTAACCTTCAAAAGCCAGCTGTTAAAATTTCATAACATTCTATACATTTGCGAGTTAGTGTGCTAAGAGTGACGCTACTTTTGTTATTTTAAAAGTAATGGGTGATAACTAATTTCGTGTTTTAATTTTACACTGCTTTTTGAGGGAAAAAATTTCGTAAAAGCAAAACAATGGCTTAAAAATTGTTATGGGGACTCCGCATCATCAGAAACCACAATAAAACGTTAGTTTGCTGACTTCAAACGTGGTCGTAGAGACACCAGCGATTCAAAACACAGTGGGCGTCCAAATGAGGCTATAACACCAGAAATCATAAAAATATCCACAAAATGGTTCTGAATGATCGGGAAGTAAAGTTGCTTGATATAGCTGAGAAAGCTCAGTTGCCGCGTTTGCTGATTGTTGACCAAAAACAGCAACATGTTGATGATTCTGAGCAGTGTTTGGCCATGTTTAAACGTAACAAACCGGAATTTTCAACTTGGATCCATCACTTCACTCCGGAATCGATGACCGTCATTTGAGTGGACAGCAGCTGGAGAACCTCGTCTCGAAATCACAACAATGTGCTGGAAAGGTTATGGCCTCGGTATTTTGGGATATGACAAGTGTAATATTTATCGACTATCTTGACAAGGGAAAACCCATCTATAGCGATTACTATATAGTTTGACCCTCTATATACTTTCTGGGTCATAAACATCGTGGAAATCTTAATATACACTATTCGGTTATAATTACTGTACCAATTAAAGTTTACCTTTCTATTTATAATTAGTAGATATGTTTGCGTTGTGATTCACCCAACCTCACCTCATATAAAACACACTGAATAATTGCGATGACTGTCGCAAACACCGCATGTAAACCGAATACTACATCATTCAATAAAACTGGATTTATACCACGTGGATGTCGACTGGCATATTCCTCCTGTATGCTGGATACCCAATAAAGGCCACAATTGTAAACACTATACAGTGCAAAACCAACAACGTTGAGCGCGAGAAAGTCAAAGTTGAGTCCAACTACAGATTTTCGCTTAAAATTAATGAAAATCTGCGGATAGAACGAAATGGACCAGGCCAGAAAATAAATCCAACCGAACACAATTGAGGTGTAAATAATAGGCTCCGACTTTGCAACAGTAATGCGTATAAATAAATCGTCAACACTGTATAGAAAATTGTATGAATATTTTACAATAATAAAAAGTTAGTTCATTCATAATGTAGCGCATAGTACGTACATCCATGACTCGTCCGGTACACTCGTGGCGGTAACATCTAGGTGCCCAAGTTGGAGACCCCGCACGCTAACGGTTCTATTTTGTGGATTCGACGCACTGATTGTGAAATAGTTAGGGTCCAATTCTACTAAAGTCTCATGTTGTTTTACCAATTGGATAAAGACGTCTTGTGCCAATGGTTCACTGTAGAATATAAGAAAAGTACCCTATGTAATTATAGCAATCTCATTGCGAAGGAATTGTAAAATCTAATAATTAACAAAATAATCATCAAATGGTGGTTGGTGACGTAGTTTCTAC
This sequence comes from Bactrocera oleae, assembly GCF_042242935.1. NCBI lineage: Eukaryota > Metazoa > Arthropoda > Insecta > Diptera > Tephritidae > Bactrocera > Bactrocera oleae. Next base: position 86,158,042 of record NC_091536.1, on the reverse strand, counting down.
TAGCGTAGGAACGGATTAATTTTATTTCGCTTGTTGCGATTGTATTGCTTGCTCTCAGTATTAATACTTTGCAAATATTGCCTCACCCTGTAAAGGCTTACATATACTTGATTCTCCTGCGACTCACCTGAGTAAAACATCAAATGTTTTTATGTTATTTACTATAATTGTGAGATCATGTGTGGATACCGTTAACCCGCTTCGGTTAGAGCTTCGCGTGAATCGTTCATCTGCGATTGTTTGTGTGAGTAAAGCTGCTGGAAATTCGCCGAATTAATTAGTTATTATAAAATACAATAAAATATACATTTCCCTAACTCACCTGTTATTGATAACACAAAAATTAATGATTTCGTATATCGTGGTATACTGTGAATACCAGTAGAACCCTTCATTTTTGGCGCGTTCTCTATTACACAAATTTTCTGAAATAAATAAATATTTTAAAATTTTTAACAAATTGAAAATAGATATAAGAAAATTAGATTGCAAATTTCATCGAATAATATCTTAGCTGTTTTGGAGATTGAAAGTTAGCTAATCGGCAATACATTAGATAACTCTAGAAGTGCGCGATTTCCTCGTAAGATTTCTAATGATCTCTCAAAAAAACTAGTAAATTAGTAACTGAAATCTGTCGAAAGCATTTAAAATAATCTCATACATGTATATGCGCTTATATCGCATACTTGTAATCATTGTAGTGGAATCGTTATACTCTGAACAGGGTATAAGTTCGCTACGTAGCATGTAACAGAAAGTAGGAAACGTCGGAAACCCTTTAAAGTATATACATATGTATGTATCGATTTATAGTAGCCATGTCCGTCTGTCTGTATATATGCTAACTAGCCCCTAAGTTTTTGAGAAATCGCTCTGAACTTTTACAAATATATGTACAGATATAATTTTCTCCCCAAGAAGCTGCTCATTTGTCGTAATCTCTGTTATCGGACCACTATAGGATATTCATTGCTGCCATTCACTGTACATGTTATTCAGATCTGACCACTATAGTAGACTGGTATATGTAGCAACCATACAAACTGACCGATCAAAATCTAGTTCTTGTATGGATTTATGATGAGTATTATAGTATAGCTTTGGTCTGAAGTTAACGCTTTTTCTCGTTTTAAATATCATTCATTATAGTTAAAGTTATCAACATTTCGGTATCACTACTATTGAATGTAATTGTGTTCATACTCGTACATATTTAATGCATGGCAAACATGGATATATAATACTTGTATGTAGTCATGTTCATACATATATTATATTTTCCATTACTTGTAAACTCTCTACTACTACTACTCGCTAATTAATTAATTGTTAATACTTTCATTATATTATTTAATTTATTATTGTTTCTCTGAGAATCTACTACAACAGCTACATTCAAAAAATTTTTAAATTTTTTTGTCAACACTTTCATTCATATTCACTTATATAAAATGTTTAGTTGGTATTTGAAACAATATTTAAGGAATGCACATCAGATCGTCTGGAATGTACATATGTACATATGTATATGTGTATGTTTATTTTTAATAATTTCCTTTACTGCTTCATGCCTAAGTGCGGAAATTCCACGCAATTGAATCAATTAATACGAGTAAAGTGCGTGTGGATTTTTCATACACTGATGTATTTATGAAAGTGCATTTATTGATTGCCCTAATAAAGATACATACTTCACATATGTACTTTGTATGTAGTACTACAGATTGGTTGAATCAATTGTTTTGTAATTACAAGACGGGATTGAACAGATTCAACTCAATAGAAGATGATATGCATGTAAGAAAAAATATAACAAAATTGAAAGAAAAAATAATATACAGGTAATATGTGGTCAGGAAGTGAAAAAAAGGGGAAGTGGTTGAAACTTTAAGGGTAAAAAACGGTTTATCTCGATTCCCGGAAAGACTACAAGTCCTAGGGAAAACAGTTACATGGTAATGTTGTAGTTAATACGAATATCTACAACTTTTGTGCTAACATTTTCTTCATATAACTTCATATTTATGTGATTATATTTATGATATTATTTTTCTTTTACAAAAAAAAAATTCTCTAATAATTTACACTAAATTTGGGGTGAGCTAACCTTTTTATATCCCAAACACACCGTATCTTTTTATTTCAAATATTTATGTTTTCACCTTATTTTGATTTAATATCGGTGAAGGAGATCCACGACAAAATATCTGCTTTTTTGAAATAGCCGGTGTGATTTTTTCTTCGTTGTTTATTTACTTTTTAATGCTAAAAAATATATATATATTACTACGGTAATTTTTTTTTCAGAAAACGCAAAAAAATAAAGAACGTTACTGAACCAAAGTTCCGTTTAAAGTTATCGACTCTGCTCTATAAGTAAAGCATAAAAATCAACATGGCATCTTTCGTTTTTCAATACATTTTTCAAGTGAAGCCCTATTTAGCGAATAAGTTCCCTTTAAATCTCCCAGGTCAACTGAGCACATGATAATACCCTGGTCGGTACAATATTTCGGTTTATTTCAGATATACACATAAGTAATTAGTCATTATTGGTTCGGGGGTGCGTAGCAAGAGTAGTCAATAGCATATCAGCTTGTAACAGAGTCCAACTTATTTGGGACACACCTAATCCAGTACACAAGCATACAGATGCGAAGGCCTTCGTGACCATAACCCATCTACTCAGTGCGACCCCATACCATAAGAGTGAAATTTCGAAAGGAGGAAATAGCTGAACAAGGTGAGCACTGGTTATAAACTAATGGTCTGCGCCAATCTTAAACTTTGTCGAGCGGATGTAAGCTAAAAATGTAGAAACATGTCAACTTTTCCAAAGACAAAGTTAGGTTACTAAGTGGTGCTAGATCGTGGCATATTCCATTAATGTTTAAAAAGATTTAATTATAAATGAGAGAGAGAATATTATCTTAAAGTATTTTAAATTCAAAATTGGGTTTTAAATACCCTTGCTTTATTGTACCACCCTTGTAAAAATTATACGTCCATACGTGCATACGCTGTGAACCTTTAAAACGTGATTGAGTACTGCGACGTCCATTTATTAAATGAAAACGAGACCGAACGTGCTAAAATTATCATATTAGTGTTTATTGGAATGACCAAACGCCGATTAATTGCGCCAGTGAAAATGTAATCGCTGTTTGCCAATAGTGTGCCATTGTCTATACGGGGCAATGGGGGAAGTATGTTAGATATGTACGTGAGCACTTGCTTAAATTGTAATTGTTATATGACTTATTTACTTTTCTAAGTAAAGGTCAGTAACATGAATTCGACCAGTAATTAGTAATTCTAGGCAACATTATTTTGGTTGTTGATGAATGGACGTGCATAAGTATCCACTACCATTGAAAATGACGTTTATTTGACGTAATCATAATATGGAATTCCCATATTTCGTGCCGGGATTGGTAATTTAAGCGGAATACTTTAAATCTAATAATGGAATTATTCGTAACATAATGGTTGATTCTTCTACTGATCATTTTTCTAGCTAATTTATCTATATTTGTATACATATGCTCGTATGCATATAAGTTTGTTCGGTTAACTTCCAATATTGTTTGACAGCTGTCAAATTTTTACATATCTAATTTGATATACAAAACTTATACTGCCATTATGATTATATGATTATGAAAAATTATTGCTTACAATTTAACAAGAAAATTTATCTATCATTTGGTGACTGACATTTCGTTAAGGTTGGCTTTATTACTTTGTTAAATTCATCTGTGTTTAACTTAGTTTCAATGTTCATCCCTAATAATTTCAATAGTCACTTTATTAAGTATACACAACAACAAGCCATAAAACTCATACAAACCACGTAGCTGATAACAACGGTTATTAAATTGACATTGCACATAAATTTTTTGTACAGCTAAGATTAGAATATCGCTATTAAATCGATATGCAAGCTGTTATTACAAAAATTGGTTTATTCTATGTGAGTACGTCGGACAGGTTGTCTTTAATAATATGATTATAAATTTTATATCGAGAATACATTGTTTCATAATAGGGTCGTTTATCTGATGTGTAAATCGTCATATAGGACAAAATCTTTACACAGGTATTGTCATTTCATTATTAATTGCATAGTTGTACAATAATAAAAATCCGTTGTCAAAGATTACATAAATGCTTATTTTTTCTTTAATTAACTTATATATATAGGGTAACTCAAAAGCCATCTCCATATCATAGATACATTTTGTTCCCGGATTTGCAGATTGATTTTAATTATCTAAGATTTATTGGATACCGTTTAAGCAAATGACTCAAAGTATATCTGATATAAATAATTAAGAATTAATTACTTAAATTATTTTCATGATCCTATAAGTTTCGATTATGGACATATTCTCCATCTCGTAATATATGAATGAAACTTATCGCTCTTGAATGAACTGATCGGATTATCATTAATGCATTTTCCGCTTAATTGAATACATTTGCTTTTGTCACTAATAATTTATGGCTAGGAAAAGTATGATTAAAGAAGTATATCTCGCAATTGGAGTGGTGCTAGGGACAAGGAATAAGCAGAAATAATGTAATATTTTTACTTATAAGTATATCTATTTTATAAAATAAAACGTAGGAATATATAGATAATTGATTATATACGGATTTCACTACGTCAATTCAATTCGCGCAGTCAATTTCGGCTGCACTGCGGAAGCTATAATACATATAACATTTCTTACAGCAAAAATAGGTTGGTTGTCAAGTTTCTGCTCTCACCAAGAATTAGCACTACTAGCTCTAAATTTTTTTGTCAAGTTGGTGCATCTGTCGTGAAAACACATGCAAAGTTACAAGTCATTCTCTCAATTAATTCTTTGTTTACATGCCATTTGAAGTTGACGTGTCAGAGTATTTTTTTTTATTATGGAAAGAATTGAATATCGCGCAGTGATTAGATTCTTTGTATTGAAAGGTTTAAAAACAAAGGAAATCTATGAACAATTGTTTGAAGTGTATAAAGTGTCCTCACCTTCAAAACGCACCGTTGAATTGTGGGCTAATGAATTTAAACGTGGTCGTACTAGGCTTGAAGACGATTCACGGGAAGGACGACCAAAAACAGCAACCACACCAAAAATCAGTGAGGAAGTTCATAATATTGTTAGTGATGATTCAAGCTTGACTAAGCGTAAAATTGCTAATGCCATAGGTATCGCAGAACGAACGAGTACTTTATATTTTACATGAAGATTTACATATGAAAAAGGACTTGGAAAAGTTAGTGCCGCACAGGTTAACAATTCAACAAAAACTGTATCAAAAACAAATTTCTCAGCATAACTTGGAGCGTTTTAGGCAGAATAAAACCGATTTCTTGCGTCGTTTTAGAACCATGGATGAGACTTGGATCTATCACCAATATCCTAAATTAAAACAAGAACGTTTACAGTGGACTGAAGCTGGTTGTTCAGCTCTAAAGCAGGTGAAGTCATAACGATCAGCAAAGAAGGTTATGACATCAGTTTTTTGGGATGCAAAAGGAATTTTGTTGATTGATTTTCTGTAGAAAGGTAAAACAATAAACTCTGAATGATATTGCAGCCTTTTGGATCAGCTGCATGAAAAAATTCGTGAGAAAAGACCTGGTTTGCAGTAGAAAAAAAATAATTTTTTTTCAAGACAATGCACCTGCTTACAAAGGTGTTTTAACAATGACAAAATTCAACGAATTAAAGAACGAATTGCTTGAGCATCCACCGTATTCACCAGAATTGACTCCCAGCGACTGCTACCTCTTCAGAAACCTGAAACAATTCCTTCCTTGCAAACGTTTTTCGTCGAAGTTTTTACAGCCGTAGACGGGTATTTTGCAGAGCTTTCGGAAAGCCATTATAAGGATGGCATAAAATTATTGGAGGATCATTGGAATAAAAGTATGGAAGTAAGAGAGATAATATTGAATAAAAAAAATATACTTCGTACCAACAACAGTAGTTTCTCATTGAACGAAACCGGACCATGACTTATTCTAACAGAAAATGTTTTGCTAGTTCTTTCTAGACACGTTTTATGATATAAACAACCTTGAAGTTGAATTTAGGTTACTTAATAAGGATAAATGATCTGTTAAAAAGATCTTCAGGGATCAAATGGTCCGCTCTGACCAATATATTCGGAGATTGTAGTATTGGCTTGGGCAACAGTCTGTGCCAAATTTCGAAAAGATATCATATAAAAAGTTTTCATAAAACGACTTGATTTTTATCGATCAGCAGATCATACAATGACAGCTATATGCTATAATGGCATGAGCATTTTTGCAAAACTCGTAGAAACTAGTACAACTTTTTGAAGTATAATCAAAGTTTATCGAAATTAGCGTTATTTAGCGTAGGAAGTTTTAACACTTTCCATATTGTAAATGCAACCGTGTTAGCAACAAGAGAAAATTTCAAGTTAAAACGATCGTTTCAGTTTAAAAAAATGGAGCTTACCTCAACTTTGGAAATCAATTAGTGATATGTATTTAATTTAGTTGAACTGTATGGAATTTCACATATGTACATATACGAGTGCACTCTGAATATGTTAGCACATAGTTGAAAAATGGTTAATAAGACTAATTTATAAGTCTCGCTCTTGGCAATGAATCGCTAAAGTTTCGGTTGTACATTCTGGTCTACAAACATACGCATGTAAGTGTACATGTATCTACTTATGTATATAGCGTTCAGTAGCGCTGAAAAACACCTGTGTCTCAGTGCCTGTATTCATAAGCCGGTTTAAAAAGTTAGCAAATAAACAAGTATAATAAGCTTATATTACTAAACTATTCGAAATAGAAAATGCACAGTGCTCAACAAATTAGCAAAACACAAACACCACAATAAATGTAAAAGAAAGAAGAATAGTGCATTGCAGTTCAAGCCTACCATAATTTTGTTAGTTTTGAACAAAGTAAGTCCTAAACAAAGTAACACTTTCATAAGGTCTATATGGAATGTAAGAACATGTCACATAGTTTGATAAGAGCAATTTATTGCTTTGCGTGGAATGTGAGTTAGATATGACGCAATTATCTACTTGTTAAAATTACCTCATAACGGGAAACCTGGCCTGTGGCCTCAAGTTATTAAGCCATAAAAAACAATTTATTAAAATTTGTGTCATTTTAAATTCCACCAGCCGCGGTTCTGGGTAGTTCTACTCGTACATATTCCGAGATTTTTTATAATCTCAATTTCGATATTTTTTTTATCTCAACGCTGTGCTTCTATTAATTGTGGGCCAACCAACTCAAAGTGCAAATTTGTCATTTTGTTTGGTTGCATTTGTTCTTCAGTGTTTTTTTTACAACAATGCACATAAATAAAATAAATATGATGCGCAACTTGTTATTATTATTTAAGCGGTTTAGGTACCTGTATATTTGTTTAGTCTACAGAGAACTAAAAATAAACTTTACAGTCGTAGTTAAAAATAACGAGCTGTTGACATACCTATATAGCTGATTTGGCTTGCACGCTAACGACCAACAAATTGAGACCGGGTTCAATTACCCATATAAATGAGAGATCCTCAGGAACGAACTGCTGAGTGGATTCAAAAATCTCATATTTTTTGGCCTCCGCTTTGGAAAAAATGATGAAATGTCGAAAAAAGTTAATTAACTGAGATTAAAATCTAAAAAAAATATCGATATGATTCCAAAGAATTTCCGAGAATATTTTTGTGCACATAATGTGTCTAAATTTCTTTTAAAGAAGTGAATTATTTTATCCCATCCGATATGTGTATGTTGCTGGACATGTTGGAAATTTTCGAAATTCGACGAAAGTTTAGTTCAAAAATCAAGATAAGAATTCACTTGAAAAAGAATAAATCTTCAAATAATTAGCGAGGCTGACGTGTTTAGTGTCGGAAGAGTTTACTGTTCTAGTTGTATGAAATATTGTGAAATCAAAACTGAGACAATTGATAATTACGAGCTTGTGTTTATATACATATGTACATACATATTTTTTCTTGTTCAAGGTCTTGTCAGAGTGCTGTAGCTTATATTCAGTCGATTCAGCTGATTTTGGGGCCAGCGTTGTTTTTCCTAAACAGAAAATGCAATTAGAGCCGAAATACAAAAGATTACTAAAAATATTACAAGTATAACATAAAACGGAAACAGTTTGCCTATGCTACTATTCTGGAAGTTGGTAATGATATTGGCAAATCATTTTATATAGACTGCAATCTTGTTTTTATACACGCCGTTTTGTGTTTATATTTATAAACTAAGGAGGTTTCAATACAATTATGTACTTTCATAGGCACGATGTGTTATCTAAAATACTCGTATATGAAATGAATAAAAGATACTTAAATCATTAAAAACAGCCATCTTAAATATTTTCATATATTATATACATTACTTGAAGATAATTAATGTGTATAAATCACATTTTTGGGATCATTACGTCTTGGTTTCCGAGGTTTCCTTCATAGGTTTACCAAGCTCAAATTTTTGAAATACAGGACAAAGTAATGGTTTCTGTACGTTACATATCTGAAGGTTTTTTTTTTTGATAAAGAGGTCCGCCATTTCTACATTGAGAGGCTAGTAATATTTCCTTGTATGATAAGTATCCACTATATTTAAACTATAGGTAAAAAAAACGGTGTGCACCTAAACCAAAATATTAATATTTTCCTCATTTTACTATAACATTGATGCATATTTTTAATGCAGAAGCGAGCTATTATTACAAATTATTAATTATTACTGATAACATCCCCTTTTTACTAATACTTATTAATATCTGTAATACTCAAGTTAAATGAACTAAATTATTAATTACATAATTATAATAAAACCACTCATATGTGAATGTGTTCCACTTTATTATCCTCCATTTGACGAAGAAAATCATTCATTTTAACAATTCTATTGCCTTATCAATAATCAGTTAACGTCAAACTCTTGTTCTTGTTATAAAATTTTTATAACTATTTTCCCGTTACCTTGTTGCAATTCAATATACATACATGTACATACGAATATATACTATGCACATTTTTATAACCAAAGTGTGGTTAGCGTAGATTAGAACACAAGTTAGAATATTTCGCAATAATTTAAAGAATTCCAAATGAAGCTTGAAGAAGAAATAATAAAATAATTAAAAAATATACCGCAAATTGAATAATTATTTTTGGTTAGTGTAATATATTTTGGTATTGTTCGAAAATATTTGCATAATTATACAGCATTGAATTTTTTCCACTGACACGTTAGCGTAGAACATTTAGGTATGAAGCAATTGAACCAGAATAACTATTTTTATAGACGTACATATGTATGTACCTTATATATGTATTTAATACCTGCAAGTGTGATAATATATATAACAGATTGTACGAATATGTGTGTATGAATGTTATAAAAAATGTAGTAAAAGCTTGTATTAAGAAAGAATTTCCTATTATTGCATAGCAGCATAAAAAGGAACGCATAAATGTATCACATATAGAATCACATTTTGAGCTGCTGTAATACCAACACGCTTTAAAAATCGTTCACGAACTCAGTTCGAGCGATATGACTCGTGAAAGGTTTGTAATTCTGACACAATCGGTGCATAGCTGTGCTGGAAGCTTGGTCGTGGTTTTGTGGTGGTTCGAGGTGGTCGTGCACATTCTAGGAAGGTCTGAAAAATTTTCAGCCGACTCGTTATGGCTAATAAATGTTATGAGTAGTTTGCCATGTCAGGAATATTTTTGGATTTTTCCATAAGCGGCGGGGCTGTCCTTTTTTATAAAACACTTTTGGATATTGGAAATAAGAATCACACTCAGGTTCTGCCTGCTATTAGTGCGACAATCTAAGTATTACTTCCCTAAATTTATCCACAACCTTTGCAATTTATTTAGCTTACAGTTCAGTGTCACTGGACCAATAGTTTGACTATCTCGGCGGTATTTAAATGAGTTATTTTCACTTGCAAGTCAGAAAAAACTCTTTCTTAAGTTAATTTTTTTTTAAGAGGCATTTTATATGGTAAATAAAAAAAAACAGTGTACATTTACATAGTTTAGTATACCTTAATAATCAGCGATTTATTCATTCGTGGTTTTTTATGAGAAAAGTATTGTCAAAAATCGCATTCCTTCGACCATTACCTGACAAATATATCTACAAAGGTGTTTAAAAATTTCAACTCAACAGCGTTTCGACGAAAACGTGGTTAAAGTTTTGGGAGTCGATTACTAAGTTAAAGAATTCATAAAAATACGCTTATATTTCCGAAACTATTGGCCGGATTTTTAAGAGAATATTTTCATGTACATTGGACATATATTCCAAAAAAAATCGATTTTTTGATTATTAACGTAACATCAAAAGAAATAAAACTCCGTTCTAACGATATAAAGGATAAATTTTAATTTTTTCATAGTAAGAAATGGATATTGTAGTATGATGAATAATAAAAGATATTTATTTCCAGTCCATGAGTACATTCTTCTCTTTACAAAAGTAGTTATACAACTGTCTTATTTTTATGCAGAGACTCACTACAATAATTCCTTAATGACTTTTGTCATTTATTTGAACGGAATAAAATCTTAAGTTCTTCATTGGCAAGGTCTTGTAAGCTAGATTTGCTTTAAAATATTTAACATATTTTTAGAAATTAAACTTTCTATTGATTAGGTTTAGTGAGCCAGATGGCCGCGATGAAAATGTCAAATTAATTGAACTATAATCGAATAATTAAAATCCAGGAAATTAAACACATAAATTTAACTATGCAGATTTTTATTGTAAATTTTTTTTGTTTTAATTGATTTCAGATTATAAGCATTTGTAATTAGCATTTATTTTTTTAACTTTAATATATTTACAGACTTCAACTTTAATATATCTAGATAAGTATTTTTTAAAGTAAAAACCCGAGGATACTTTCCATACCCTATGTCAACGATGTATGTATGTATATATGTGTCCATGGAAGTGTTGTATATAGTATTAAGATATCACAGTTCTTGGTTTATTTTTGCATGTTGATCCTTAAATTAGAACGCCTATTCACGCTTTTATCACCGGCCGAGTGTGAATGAACCGATAATTTCATATACTTATATTGTAAATAATCAGCAGAATATACAAATCTTTATATAGTGGGTATATATAAATATGGATTAACACTTTCTATTTGAAGAATAATAATTTTGAATTTGAATAATCACATTGAAATCTGTTGGCTCGCGTATGCCATTAATTAATTATTTCAGTAAGCAATACGACAGAAAATCGTTCTTTTTTTGCTAATCGTCAAAAACTTGCGCCACAGCACGTAAAAGCAATAAAGCTTTGCACATTTTTGCATACATATAAAAAGAAAATAAAAAGCGACGAATAAAAAGGAACACACAGGAAATAATAAGCGCCACTTTGAAAAACAACAACATATACGTTAAACCTAAACGAAAACGAAAACAAACATACCAAAGTGCCCAGCGATTATTGTTGGAATTGTGCTAATAGGCCAAAGCCGAAATGTTTAATTAATCAAATATGCAAAAATCGAGTTTTAACTTTTTTACATCAATATTTATTCGCGTATTCATAAAGTGTTGAGTTTAAAGCCCTCAATACAGAATAACGCGGGCAAAACTTTGCAACTTAAGCGAAAATTTCTTTATCGTCACACGTGAGCCGTTGCCGATACGGGGTTCGAAATACGAGTCTCAGAGCACATATGAGTCCGACCGCTTCGACGTTTATATCGCGACTAATGACGGCACACTCAGTCTGTAATAAGAGGAGACCGCTTCTTATTGAAACACTAAAGTGCAAACACATGAGTGTTGAAAACTTTAAATCGGACAATTCAGTACACTCAGCTCAGTGTACTTACTGCTTGCGCCTCAGCGAAGTGTTTATATATAATATATAGCGATTTGTTAAGCTGATAACCGCATCCAAGAGCATACGAAAGCCAAATCTACAACTGATTACAGTTACATCTGCAATACTTATATATGTACTATAATTGATAACAATGTAGATTGTTATCAAATGGGGATATGAGTGACAGATATGTACAGTAAGTAATCGCTATATAAGAGATATATTTTAATTTAAACTAAGTTAAAAGTTTTTAACAAATTTCAAAAACTTCAGATTTGAAATGTTTTATTTTTTTAATTTGTAGTAGTGTATAAAATAAATTATAGTTTAAAAAACTAAAAAACACGCTTTAAAGGAATTTTTAAACCTCCTTCTATAAAGCTCTTCCCTACCATCTTGTTTGTGAAAATTAATGCTTATGGCGCAATTATTTCGTCAGTTATCGCACTTTTAGAATATTTTAACATAACTGTTATATGGGGAGTGGGCGTGGTTATTATCTGATTTTGCCATTTTCATCGCGTATGAAAAAGACTTCCTCTCAGCAAATTTGGTTGAGGTAGCTTTAGCGGTTTGGAAGATATATACATTAAATCATTTAGGGGCGGGGTTACGCCCACCTTTAAAGTAATGGGAAACTGTTATCAAATTATTGCATTGTCTTAGGTCCTTGACACGAATGCAAAGTTTTATGTTGATCAGACTTCTGGAAACCGGTGAAAATTAAGCTCTAAGATTCCATTACATACATACAACCCAAGCTAATAAAAGCATATTAATAACCATAAAATTGTGGCAAAATGAAGTTTTTAAATGTAATATGATAATTTTATATAAATTTTTATTTATATTTGTGAAGGAACCGAAGCTAACGTTTTTTTGTTTTCTGGATGGAGTACACTTCACTGCTATCTATTACTGAGCTTATGACAGTCGGGTCTAAGTAACTGGAACGAACCTGGATTTTTATCCGACCAAGGACAGTCAACTCGTCACCATTCCTCGAAATTACAACAACAGCAACTGAGCTCGTTCTCAAAGCAGTCGAGTTTACATAAATGGTTTGAAATAATTTGATTGGTGTTGCTGTTCTTATGAGTGACTTAAGCTATTCTCGTAGAAACTATAAAACGGAAGGTTAGGGAAAGGTCCGCTTCGAATTTGTTGGCCTACAGAGAAGAGATCTTAGACGAGTACGTTTAAATTTTGTGGTCGGAGTCAGAAAATTGTATTCCTTTACAGCATACAAAGTGCCATTGTGCGATGGTTACACCAGTTAAAGGCCGCTGTTTGTTGAGGTCAGGAAGTTAAATGCTTATTTTTCAGTAAATATTTTCAGCTTATATAACAAAACTGATCTTGGCGCAGATCTGAAAATGGTCCTTTCTCCAGAACTACTACCTCTTTCTTTTCACCTATTGCCAAGTCGAAAATTGATTTTTATTTACGAATTAAAAGTAAATTTGTTGAACAATTAATAAAAGTTTTCAAACCTAACCTACTATTTTCAGGGTTTGTTCATCTAAGTCGCAGATAAATTAACAATATTGCTAACAAGAGAAGCAATCCACAATGGTTTTATACAATAAATAATCATTTATTTTAAACTAAGCAAATTTATGAAATTAAAACATCTTTTATTAACTTCATAATTACTTCAGCAATAAGTCAATTAAGTGACGAAAAGTGTAAGTACAAAATTTAAGTATGAAAACTAAGTGTGTATATATATTTCGTGCAGATATTTTGTCGATTAAAAAAGTTTTCCATACAACAACTTGATTTATATCGGTCAAATTGTAAGGCAGAGGATATAGTGGATCGAATTTGTTTGGAGATTATAGCGCTGCCTTCAAAAATAAAATGTGCCAAATTTCGTAAAGACAATATGTCAAATAAACAAGTTTTCCTTACATCGACTTGATTTCGACCGATTAGTTTTTATGGCAGCTATACGCTACAGTAGGCTGATATCGACGGTTCCGAAATGAGCAGCTTCTTGGAAAAAGAACGTGTGCAAAATTTCAGATCGATATCTCAAAAATTGAGTGACTAGTATGTACAGACAGACAAACACGCGGACATGGCTAAATCAACTCAACTCACCGAAGTTTCCTTCTGGGTGTTACAAACTTCGTGGCAAACTTAATATATCTCTTCAGGCTATAAAAAATAATTTCATGAATATATATTTACATGTACACACATGAAAAAGTAAAACACTTATCTTTATCTTTGAAAAAAATTTGAATATAAAGTATATTTATAATTATTTTTGCAAAAGTCAGATATGTTAAAATGAAAAATATATGAATATATATGTATAAATAAAATGATAGTAGAGCAAATCACAAAAACATTTTATAGAACATAATAATTGGTAAATTAAAATAATATACATATTATTTAAAATCAGTAACATAAATTTTTTACTTAAAAGTTATAAAATGTTTGTTGGTACGAAAACAGTTCACAGTTCACAGTTCAACAGAACAAGACAGTTCAATTTTACTTAAAAAGATATAAGGCTTCCTTATATGCGTATATATGTATGTGTTGAAGAAGCACAGCACACACTATACTCAAGTAGGATTCAAATAGCTGCATTTTAACGTGTGTTATTGATGTGTGGCTTGTGTATGTAACTCTTGCAAATAGCGCTCCTGCTCTGCACGACGATTCTTTTCCAAGATTAAAGCACGTCTGATAAACCGAAAAACAACAGAAAATTAAAAACTCGAAACGATAAACATTTATGACAAAAATAAATAAGGTATACCAACATACGCTACATAACAGTATTTCCCACTTACCTATACCGTTCGTAAAAGCCAACAATTGTGCCGAGCTCTTGCTTAAACAAGCGTACCAACATGCCATCGAAGCACTCAAGATCTTGCAAACTGAACATGTTGAATTGCAGCATATGATCTTTCGATGAATCAGCATTTGAGTATACCACCAACCATTTGGGTATCTCTTCTAACAAATACGGATTGGCCGGCACTAGCGCATTATGTGTGTGTACTGGCGGTGTATAAGGAACTGGCATTTCGGGGCATATGGCCTTCGGTGGTTCGGCAGATGTAGTATATACATAATATGAGGTAAGGCAGGGATGCTGTCTTTGGCATTGCCCTGTATATTGGTTTTCATAGTAGGTACCGTGAATTTTCGAAACAACACGTCGCCATCCTACCGGGAGACCTTCCCTCTCTAGTGGATGTGACCAATGTGTTGTATGTGTGTGATGGTCTATATAATACTTGCGTCCATGAAGAGTATATTGCATTGCCCAGCCGGGTGGAAGTGGTAGCTCTTCTTCTATGGATTGCTGTGATGGCACCTTTTGTAAAACATTTGTTGTACTGTTTGTTTTGCCGACCGATTGTGAGTGTAGCTGCCTTGACGGTGCATGGTACAAAGATTGAACAGACGTTGCAGCTGCTGTACCACCAGTCAAATCGTATGATGAATGTAAGTTATTGTTGGAAACGGCCAGAGTTGTATTACTATAAATGGGTGACTCAGAGCGTACTTCTGCAGTTGATTGATCAGATCGACTATCGAAATTATTCATTGATGTATGATTGTTGTTGACCACACTTCCCGAAGTATTCGAAGAAACTCGAAAGGGGTTTTCATAGATGGGATAGGAGTCAGAGCCGGCTAAATAACTGGCATTGGTTGGATAATGTTGTGGTGGAGTTGGCGTAGCCCCACGTGGTATCTGAAGTACATTGTTGTAGGAATCCATACCTTCAGCTATTGATGTGGCATTAGTATCACTGTTTGTAAAGCCACGGATACGTCCATCATAAGAGTTACTATGTTTTTGATTCGCAGAATGCCTTCTATGAAATTGTTCGTACGCTGCATTGTTTGGCTGCAACAACGGTGATGATTGCTGACGTCGCATTCGATCAATTTGCTCAATGTTTACATAGTTGCTGGTGCTGTTACTAGCATTGCTGCTGTTACCGCTATGACCATGCCCGTTGCTGGCCACATCCAAATTATTACTTGAATAAAAATGTGGATGTTGGTTTGTTGAAGACATGGAATTGGTAGGCGCATAAAAACCGGTCACACCGTAACGTTGTTGATGTGCCTGCGACACTGAACGCATTGTTGTTGTTGTCGTTGGAGGCAATTGAGATTGCGCCCGTCTGGCATGATAATAATCAGGCTGCGAATTCAATTGTGAGTCGTTGCCGCAGGAGTAAGTATTGCGACTAGAATTACCAGAACTTCGTCCGGTAAATTCGCAACTGGGCGAAGTGCTGGCACAACGCTGCAGTGATTTCTTATTATGCTTGGCACGTTGCTCATCAAACGACCAGACATTTATCACTGGTATTTCAGGAGGTGTTTCCTTTTTCACATACTTACCAACCACACCTTCCTTATGAGCGGTAGCCTTTTCTTTACTGCGGCGCGACAACATGGTCGGTTTACGATTGCACAGCAAAATTAGGTAGTTCATTCAATCTCTACAACGCCTCTCATAAAAAGCTACCAAAAATCGAAGTATCCATATTAAAATGAAAATTTCTTTTGTTGCCATGCAAAAGCAAAGATTTTAGTTGCGGTAGCAATTTGTTATTCTGCGTTAATTTCCATGCGCTCTTTTTAATTATTATGAATGTTGAAGTTAATTTTTACTTCTTATCTTACTCACTAATAACACAGCAAATAAATAAAGAACTTATGAAGACGTGAAGAAATAAACAACCGGAACAAATTTACAAGTACAAAATGTCAAATTGGATTGTGTAGTGATGTGCAAATATGCATTAGATAGTAGAGCCACTTTTCTTATCGATTATTTATGATTAATATTGATTATAAATTCAAAAACAAACAAATTATATATATAAAAAGTGCTTGACTTGTAACATTTACTTTTTAAATATATTCATTTTGAGATTGTCAGTTCATCATCATTGTTATTTTTCGATAGTAGAATATCGATTAATTATATATAAACACATCTTTGACTTACTGCCTGACATTTAAGAATGGGGAGAGTTGCCATGACATAATATTGGAAATTCTTATAATAAAACATTTGTTTCGTGTGAAAATTTTAAATAAATATACATTGTAAGCATTTCAGGCATTTCAGTATTTAAAATAATTGTTCAAAAGAGTTTAAATAAATTTTCCCTTTGTTTTCAATTTAATCATAAACTCTTTAGTAGAAAATAAGAAATATCTTAGTACTTCAATTAGTTTACTTATTATTCAGACCCAATTGTTAAATAATATTTTTCAGAAAAACCTAATAACTGATACCTTTTTCACTCCCCATTTTCGTTGTGTTGATAATGCATTAAGAAGATAATTGAATCAACATTCGAAAACAATTTCCTTTTTTTTTTGTAATCCGGAAAATCTTAATTAAAAATAGTTTTTATATATTTTACACCGAATACTGATTTATATAAAAATTTAATCCAAATACAGGAGAATAAAACGAATAAAAAGAAGTTAATACCAAAAGCTAGATTAAAAATTAATTATTAATTTCATAATATTTTTTATTATTTTATCAATATTTCATTTTAACCTCTCAAATCGTCTTTTTTAACTTCAAAGAAAGCTATTTGTGAGTTAATTTTTTTTATTCTACGTTGTTTATTTTGTTTTTGTTTAAATTGTCACGGACTATTAATATTTGAAAAAAAAACTTTTTTAGAAAAAAAAAATTTTTTTAGAAAATGTTTTTTTTATAAAATAAACAACATAATAATAATACTCAGATCGTGATCGTCTGAAGCTTATAATTAGAAGTTAATAAAGATTTTTTTTTAAATTTACATCTAATTTTTTTTGCGTTTGTAGTAAAGTAGTTTAGTCTGCCGTTTTATTAAAAAAAAAAACGTTAAAAAAGTTTGACTGTGACATCGGTGTATGTTGTTACAACGGTGTATGTATAACATCGAAGTTACATATATAATTGTTTGTTTTACCGTTTTTTGTTTACAATCCAATTCAGCTTGTTTCAAAATGTAATAACATGAGCCTAGCACAACTTCACTCAAAATCATCGATGTGCCTGTAATTATTTTGTTTATATGAATTAATTAGTTAGTAAAGTTTTTGCTCATAAATTATTACAGAATTAACGACTAAGCATAAGAGAGTTATTATAATTTGGCTGATGCGAAAGATGAGCATTTTGTTCAAGCGCTGATCATTCAACACGAGTTGGACCAGTTTTAGTAAAGGTTGAGATGATCATGAATGCAAATAACCATTAGGTGCTTAATATACGAATTGTTATAGACTGTTTAGTTTTTAAACGGGCGCGAGCATCGGCAGTCACTAACTCGAGAAGCTTATACTATATAATTCTAGTCATCAATTACAATAATTAATATATATGCACTGGAAATGTGCTAAATTGTCTTGAAGAGTGCAAAAATAAAAAATAAATAAAGAAATTTAAAGATTACAGAAATTAAATATTAAATTTGTACAAAAGTTGCAAAGTGCACTCGCTATAAAGTGAAATGTCACAACAAAATGGCATTTCCGCCGATGACGCAGCGGAAGCGGAGACGGAGCCAAAAGGAATGGTGGTTTATTTAAAAAAATTATGGGCATATCGCCAATATTTGGTGATCGAACCATTTTTCTTTTTTTACCTGATGGCTAGTGTTTTTAATGCAGTCGCAATGCAAAATTTTCCGCTCGACAAGGTAACACTGCCTGAGAGTGAACCCTTTCAATTTGGATTTCGCTTAAAACTGAAGTTGTTTCGATTTTTTAGGCGTGTCGCGTTAATTTGGGTTATAATAAAATTATCTGCGACACCACTTTGGACAAATCGGAACTGGGCATAGAATGTGACGACTTCAATTTCGAGAATACAACGCTCGGCGCAGTGGCAGCAGATGCTGCGCTCTCTATTAGTTCGACGGGCTTCAACTACACCGTGTGCAAAGCTGAAGTCGAGGCGCAAAAATTAGCTGCCGATGTATCGGGGAAACGGGCACCCATTGGTGTGTATGTTTATTATAGCATTTGATCCTTTGTGGGCCCATAGTAAAATTTTGTGAATTCACATGACATCCGCTGTTTGCATTAACGCTTCATTTGCTTTTTTAATTGACTATTTATTTGGGTATGTACCAAAGAATTTAATATTTGGAACCTGTTTAGGGTATTTGCATTTCGTGTTTAACAAATAATGAAAGTCTGATAAATTTGTGTTTAAATTTTAGAAAATATAAATACCAATCCACTAATTGCTGGAATTACCAGTTCCTTTCGCAATCAAGCTACAGAATCTCTATGCAAATATGTGTGTGGCGAAACAAGAAAACAAAACAAAAAAGTAAAACAATCTTCACAATAATAGCTCCAAGACATAATTAAATTTTACTTGTTTTTGCATAAGATTTTTTTTTGAAATAACTAACATATTATTATTTTTCAGTTTGTTTTTCTTTAATGATGCTTAGTGGTACTTGTAAATCCCAAATATATATAGTAATTTTGCGCCGTTTATGTTAATTGTTAATGTCTGATAAACTAAAAAAAAATCCACTTAAAGAATCTCCATTAGAGGCTTCGATTGTTTATTGGAATGTGATTTTTCGTTTGTTTTGATTTGGTAATTTGCCTTTTTCACGCACGCAAATAGTTGCCAATTCATCTCCAGAACTTCAGTGATTTTTGAATTATAGTTCAAAACTGGTTCCGTAGGCATCTACCTCCCGTCCAGTTTGATTTTCAAACAAGTTGTTTTCATTAAAATTTTTTAGTGTTTATATAAACGGATTAATCAGCATTCGTACTGGTTGATGTTTTTTATAGCATTTGTGTGCTTGTGTATAAATCTTCGTAGGCAATCATATTCGATGTGAGATAATGTCAATTAGTGAAACGTTGAATGAATTTTTCCTACTTGAAGATGATCGCAAAATAGCTTTATTACAACATTCTCTTGTTTAATTGATTTAGAGGTGCTATTAAATAGCCACTTTCAATGAAATGGATTTATTAGTGATGGATTAGAACATTTTTTATTTTCGCTGTAAGCGCTGGTGTGTATACCGTTATAAAAAGCATATAAATAGATAAAGCATGGATTTTGAAAATAATTTTTTAATTTTAATTATTTCAAGGAAACTATTTTATAATAAAAAACAAATTTTCTAAAAGTATTTTAAACATTTATATTCAATTGCATGCAAAGGAGATATATTTCAATTAATTGTCAATTCAGTTTATGACACGGAAAAATTGATTTGCGGAACTCTTTACAGACAAAATTTTTAATTGTGACGAGTTCTCATACATTTTCAGAGATTAATTACATACATACATAAGTACATATTCAAATGCAAACGTTTACTCATCACGAAGCTTAATTTCTCTATGAAGGTTAATATGTATGTATGTATGTATTAAACAATTGAATTAACTGTTATATGCAAATTTTTGTTTTATCAATATTTAGTTTATTTTTACTTCAAAATATTTTGAAAATTTGTAAGCTTAAGAAAATATAAATAAATAAAATCTAATAATATTATTTTAAAAACAAAAACTATATAAATAAAAAAAATATATTAATAAAATTGAATAACAATACTTTTCTCAATTAGAACAAGCAAAAAAACAAAATTCTGCGGCACCAAGGCAATACCCTTCGCAATAAAACCTTTATCTTGATTTCGATAGAGCACCTATGGTATTTGCTATAGTAGTACGATCTGAACAAAATGTTTGGAGATTATAATGTTGCCATAAACAATAATAAGTGCCAAATTACGTGAAGATATATTATCAAATAAAAAAACTTTCCATACAAGGACTTGATTTTGATCGATCAGTTTGTATGACAGATATATCCAGTAGTGATACGATATTGGCGGTTTCGACAAATAAGCAGTTTCTTGAACGTGTACAAAATTTTAGAACGATTACTCAAAAACTAAGAGACTAGTTCGCGTATATGTATACAAATAGACAGACAGGCGAACATGGCTAAATCGGCTCAACCCGTTACACTGTTTCGTCTATAATCAAAAATAGTTTAAAAAAAATTAGATTAAAATTAAATAAACTAAAAGTTCGATGATAATTATAATTTGTAGGTTATGTCACACTGATATGATGGAATGGTATAGGCTATTAAAATAACTAATGATTTTCAAAAACTTTCAGTGCCAAAGGTTTTGAAAGAACTTAAAGAATTATTTCTTTGACTATAAGTAATGTATTGTATTTATTATTATTGACAGCTGCTATCTTTCCTTTGATTGTGCTACTTTTTGCTGGCGGCTGGTCTGATCGTTATAATAAACGCAAGCCATGCATGATTATGCCCATTGTCGGCGAGCTACTTTCCTTCACATGTAAGCATATTTTATTTAAAAAAAAAATCTAGCTTCTTAACGAAAAATAATTAACTATAAAATGTAAATTAAAACGAAAATCAGAAGTGATGTCACTAAAATTTAATATAACGTTGTTATGACATGAATTCCCTTAAGGTTTGCTCATTTCGGCAATCTTCTTCGACGCCCTACCAATGGAATTTGGCGCATACTGTGAGGCGATCGTACCGGCATTATTCGGTGGACTCACGTTTTGTTTAATGGCTGTATATAGTTATATAACTATAGCGACACCTGAAAAAGATCGCATATTTAGGTGATTTTTGCAATTTTCAATTATTATTTTGAAATTAATGTTTCTGTCAAATCTCAACAGATTTGGCATCTTTGCGATGTTTGTGACAGCCGTGCCTTTTATTGGCCAACCTATAAGCGGTTTTCTATTTCAGAAACTTGGTTATATATGTAAGTTCTTTTTAATTGTTTTAGAGCACAAATTACTCGCATTATTGCATCGTCTCTTTCAGTTTCCTTTGGAATGGCCGCATCATTTCAAATTATTGCTATACTCTACATAATATTCTTTATAAAAGAGGTACAACCCGCACCAAAAACAGTTGAAAAAGTCATTGAAGACACCCCACCACCTTTGCCGGCACAAGGTCCACCCTCACTACGAGTTGGCGCTGACAATTTGGCTTATCAACACACCGGCAGCGATGAGGTGGATCGCGTCAAGAATGTGAGTTTTGAATTAAATTCACATTTACAGCCGTCGGATAAGTCGGTACAATTGCCGAATGCTGCAGCTGCAACACCCGCTCGACGTTCCTTTCTTCGTGAATTCTTCGATCCGACTTTGGTGATAGATTGCATTAAATTTCCGTTAGTAAAACGTCCCAACCATGGCAGAATGTTATTGATGTTACTTATTACTGCTTACTTTTTGACGTTGGGTCCAGTTTCAGGTGGGTCAAAACATTTAACTTCTAAATGTAAATGTAAATCTATGTAAATAATTTGCAGGCGAAAACGATTATTGGTATCGTTACACACTTATTAAACTCAACTGGAACGGCAATGACTTCAGTTTCTTCTTCACGTTTTCTTCTGCAGCGGCCTTAGTTGGTATTTAGAAAATTTTTTTTAAATTAAAAAATTATGCATACGAGTATATGGTATATATACACATTTGGTTTCAAAATCATTTATACGTTCCAAACTGTTTTTAGTTACGTTCAGACAACTTTTGTACTTTTTTTCTCTCTAACTGATCTTTAGTTTAGACTTCTTCTATTTTAACCAATTTTTATAAATTTTTGTTTTTTCTTTTAGGTACTTTCATTGGCACGGCTATACTTAGTAAATTGTTGAAATTTTCGGACCCTACGATTGGTATGTTATCAGCCGTGGCAATAGTTATTTCACGAATTCTATTTGTAAGTTCATTATTGAAAAATTACTTTTTATTGTAATTATAGCCATTTTAATTTTTGCATCATTTTAGGCTTTTGCCAAGGATACAAAGTCCTTCTATGTGGCTGGTGTTGTTGATATGTTCGTGAGTTTGCGTGTCATTGCCATTAAAACTATCAGCTCCAGCATTGTTGATGGCGAGGAATTAAGTTAGTGTTTATAGGTCATTGTTTGAACGATGTGATTGTATTTTGTCAAAAATTTTCGGTTTTTACAGGTAAAATGTACTCGATATTTGGTATTAGTGAGCCAATTGGGCAGTTCATATTCCCGCCAATTTTTAGTGTCATATATCAAGAAACTGTGGAAAGTTTTCCTGGTGCGATCTTTCTCTTTGGCGAAATATTCTATGTACCCAATGTGCTGGTGTTTATGTGAGTGGTATTTTTTGCATATTCCCTTTCTAAATTGATTTTTGTGTTTTTTGTATTTTTTGTTCTATTTATTTTATATATAATATTATATATTAATTTCAAAAAATGTGTTGTTCTTTTCGCTTGCAGATTGTGTTATATCATTTTACGGCGCAGAAATAAAACTCAGCAGAAGCCAGCGGAAAGTGCTAATGCAAATACTGCCCCCACAACTCCGGATTGTGAAATAACTAGTCTATAATAAATGTTTTTACATAAAATTAGCAAGAGTGCTGACAGGTTGTTCAAGAATTTTTGAAAAATTTCTATTCAAACTAGTGATTGAAAATTTAACTTGAGTTTTATATAGCGAAAATATTTTGCGATGCCTTACCTTTATTTAAAACAAAATAATATTCAATTCTGTTTAACTTTTCACGCTGAAAAGTTTTTTTTCTATTATGGTAAACTTTAGTTTTCTAATTTTACAATGTCTTATTTTATGTCCATCATAAGAGATTTTCCTTGTAAATAAAAGTATACAAATTCTCTAACTTCAAATTGAAATCGATATACAAAATTTTTCGGTTTTACCAAAATATTTTTTCTTAAACCTTCTCTTTGTCCTACACTTAACTTCATATATCCTTCAACTCAATGAATTCTTCACTTAAAGGCCTACTAAAATATCTCCCAGTTTGATTGAAGCAATGATTACCGCAGCGCTGAACAAAAACACATACATAAACAAAATTAAATACTTACGTACACACTTTGATATGCAATTTGTGCACGAGTTGTGTGTTTTAACTCCTTCACATTGGCCCGCAGCTAACACTTGTTGCTTAAGCATAAAATCCATGAAATCCGTAAGTGGTAATTTTAATCAACAAATTCATTCAATTTATTCTTTCGACCATAAACCTGTGCCATTTGCTTCAACACATATGCTCTATTTGCATTTATGTATGTTTGCATGCATGTGTGTGTTCTGCTTCTTTTTGTGTTTGGGTGGGCTTTTCGCGCACTACCCATTTAAATACTACTGTCGGGATAACTGCCTTGGAAAACAATAGCGTAGCTAAAATAATCATTGTTAATCTTTGTTAAAACCAAGGTTGTTATCCATATGTGTTGTTAGTTAATATGTGCGTGAGTGAGTAGCCATATCTTCTTAATCGTTGCGCCGCAAACATCTAGGCCTGGCAGTTGGTATAAAAACGGATACTCCATCAACAGGAAGCCCAGTACAATCAGCGCTTTGCTCCAATCGAGTACAAAGTTTACACAAGCAAACGAATCTCTAGTCAAAGTAAGCATAAATTAAACAAATAAATTTATTTTCGATAACTTGTAGTGAATTTTGTTAGAAGGTTTTAAATAAATGTTGTTTAAATCGTACTTTGGTATTTCGACTAAAAATTTACATTAGTGTGAAATTGTATATTGGGAGGCACTGTGCTAGTATTTAAAGCAAAATCTTGTATACAGCCACTGTTGTGATTTGGCATATGTCTGATAGTAGTTCGATAGCTCACACAAAGATGGCGCGCTGTACACTTTGTAATGTTTACAAATTCAACAAGAACTGCAGCAAATATTTGTTTAGAGTCAACTTAATGAAAAAATTCATTATGATTATTTATAAATTGTTTAATAAAAATAAAACGGTGCCTAGACAGGGATTGCATATGTAAATATGTTGCAATATCCTTTTGAAGGATTTAAGAAATCTGGGCGATATATACTTACACTTGTACATATAAATTGTAAATAAGTTAACAAACAGTAAGAACCTTGTTTAAGATATTATATTTCTTACAACAAATGGTTTTTAAAAATAATATACACCTCCTCTAAACATATTTCAATCAAATAAATATTCAAATAACGTACAACAATTGCCTATTTACAGCATAAAAAAGATGTTCAAATTATTCTTCTCCTTGGCTGTCTTCTGCTTATTGGCCACTTGCTTTGGCCAAACGTTTCAATACTCGCACGGCTGGACCAGCGGCAAGCGAGCTATGAACTCCCATCGTGACAATGATATATCCGAAATGCTCCCACAAGATGGCGAACGCAAATTGGAAAGGTGTGTTGAAACCGAAATTATTTTCAATATTCATATTTAATCGCATTACTCTATTTAGGTGTCTTATGCAGTTGCAATATTTATTACACAATCCCCTGTCGATTCGTGCCGGCGTACCGGCCTTGACTCCGGCAAATGGCAATTTATTTGGAAATCATCATCAATCAAATGAATTGTACGAAGAACTGAATGCTGCCGAAGCGAACGATTATGGAAAACATTAAAACGTGATTATGGCCATAAAATATTAATAAAACGAAACAGCTCCACACGAATTTAGTAGTATGTATATTTAGTAGAATATTTGGAACAGCATGCATACACATACATAATAAAATTATTTATTGTATATATATAGCATATATAATTTCGTTAAAATTTTTGATAAACTACAGTTAAAATATTATATGAATTTGCAAGTTTAAAATGTCCTTTGAATGTTCATAACTACACCCATATGTGTAAAAAATTATAATAATAAAAAAAAAATTAAGTAAATCGTGCAAATATAGCGAAAAGCTAAGTTGAAAAACAATATATGTGTTTGATTCTGTCCATGAATGGAGTAAAAAGATTTTTAAGGTCGTGAAAAATATTTTTATTTCGTTTTTTTGATTGCTCTGTATAAGTGTGGGAAAAGAACTTTATGAGCTTCTCAAAAAAGTTATTATTTTGAGCATGTTTTTAAACCGCACTATTCGTCTTTTGTTCCCAAACGTCTAAAGCTGATGACAGAAAGAGAAGTAGTGGTCGTCGCGTGTTTCGAACCAATAC
Source organism: Bactrocera oleae (assembly GCF_042242935.1). NCBI lineage: Eukaryota > Metazoa > Arthropoda > Insecta > Diptera > Tephritidae > Bactrocera > Bactrocera oleae. The sequence continues at coordinate 86,132,086 of NC_091536.1, read as the reverse complement.
AGCCATAAAAAGTACTCGCAAACGCATTCGCAGAAATCTTCTAAGAAAAAAAAAATTTATGTCAACGAAAATGCAGCACTCACGACCAAAAGCACCCAACAGTGGCTTAAAAGCAATATGAAACAGATTTATATCCATTTTACTACCGTCTGTGGTGTTATGGATCAATGGTCGAATCGTTTGAGGGCTTGTGTGAAAGCATTGACAAAATGACCATTTCGAATAACATTTTGTACATCGGGAATTTTTATAACGGCCTGAGCTTATAACAGAACTTAGGGCAGTACTAAATAGACTTGCTATATACTTGTATAACTTTATATGTATATGTGTATATTCTTAGACTACTACTTAAAATATCTGCCAAATTATTTCCGATGAGAGAGATTTTATTATTCGATCTGCTAATAAGGCAAGTCTTCTTATTACATTTTTCTGTCTTTAAAGTCCCGTTCGCTCCCTTTTTATTGAATAGCCACTTCTCCTCCCAACAGTGTCGTTATGTAAATAGCCAATTGTATAACAAGCAACAGCCCTCATCAAATATTTATAAACACCAACTTTGGTTACATCAAAAAATTATCAGGGGTGTATTTGGTGTTCCTCAGTATTTTGTTGTAACAACATAATTTCATAACTCATGCCGTGTGATAAATGCCTTATTTATACGTGTGTAAATACGCGTAAATGTTTATGCGCAGATGGTATACGCATATATTATGCATTTACATTGGAGCCGATCTGATTGTATAAACAAACATTAATTATGATCAAAATTTCTTTTTTCATTTGAAAATAGAAAATATATTTTAATATATTTCATTAAAATTAGACTGCAGAATATTTTGAGTCCTGCGTGTATTCCATATTTCCTCTAAAATTGTTTTTCGAAGGCAAACTTTTGTAACCGCCTTAATGTACATGCTCGTATAATATGAACAATGTGTGCTAAAAGAATTCGTCAAATTTTGTAGGTAGTTTCATCCAAAATTTCCAATATGAAATAAAATATTAATTTTCATACCAAACTAATTAGAAATTTTCCGCAAAATACCGTTATTATAAGTTAGCTTAAAGACTGTAAAAATACCGTAGCTTTGCAGTATTTTCTTAGACACATAGGAATGTTCCTTATCATACCGAATTTCAGAGCCCCACAACTACAAAACAGCCATAAATAAGCAAGGTAAACAAGTCAAAGAAGCTGGAGTCAGTTTTTGAAACAATTCGAAATCGAAAGGGGCACACCTCGTTTGACAGCCTGAAAAAGTCAATTTTTGGAAATTAAAAAAAAAACATACTGCATCGATTATTCTCATGGTACATTTATACATGTTCCATAAATACACAGTGGTATTTAAACAAAATTAAATATTTTTTGAGTTCCACGAGGCCTGCGACGACGCTAAAAAAGATGGATTCCTTCTGCTGCATGGATTCCTTCTTCGGAGATGAAACCTAAAAATAAAAAACCCGCGTTAAACTAGCAGATATTTTCCGTACAGTGATCTACAATCAGAGAAAATTTTGAGAAAAACGCTCTTAAAAATAAACTGCTGCTCCATCAACTTGAAATGAGCGGCTACACTTTAAAGAACTGTAATTCAAAAACTATTTCAGATATCGATTTACAATTTTAGTATGATATTTTTAAAGGTATAACCGATCGAAATATAAAACATCGATTTTTTCAAACTCACACTAGATGTGCCCGTTAAAATAAAAGTAGTATAAATATGTTTGCAAATGTTTTACGGCGGTAAATTGGCTATGCTGTGTGGCTGGTGTATACTGACGGTAATATGGACCATAGGTCTTTAGCTTGCGTGAGTATTTATCAATTATTGTTTAAAAAAAAGTTCTTTATGCGGTATCCATTTATTTAATTAAGATAACAACCTTTAAGGGAGACATCTAGTGCGATAGCCTAAGAAAGGCAGTTTTTGTGAACTAAACTTGTTTTTTTAATTTTAATGGTATATCATATTTTTACATATATAAAGAATACACATATATATGGAATGCGCTAAGTCTGGTCTTCTCCGTGGATGAAACCTAAAAAAATTCTCGACTGGAATATATTATCCGTGCAATGACCTATCGAAAAAGAATCGAAAAAATGGCTAGGTTTTTAAAAAAGACTCGAATTTTACCCAAAATTTTAGTTATTTTTGGCTAGCCAAAATTAAACTTTTGACTTGATCAAAAAACTGGGAGGTCATTGTATGAAGAACTAGGTTTATACAGAATATGATGAAAAATTTGGTAAGCGATCTGGTTATCACTCAAACAATTTTGAAAAATGTAGTTTCGAGAAAAACGCTTTTAAAGATAAGCTGTTGGAACTGATTGAACTGAGCGGCTGCCCTTTAGAAGGCTGTAACTCAAAAACTATTTGAGATATCGATTAAAATTGTAGTATGCGATTTTTAGAGGTATAACTTATCGAAATCGAAATGTATCGAAAATAATGGTATCACGGTTGAAGATATCATTCATCCATCCAGAAAGAAAATCCCAAAAAAATGTAGCTGACATTATATTATATTAAAGAATAAATATTATATACAATATTTTTGTAAGTTTGTAACACCCAGAAGGAAACGAAGGAGACCCTATAAAATATATACATAAATGATCAGCATGATGAGCTGAGCTGATTTAGCCATGTCAAAGAGAGAGTTGTTGCTTAAGGCAAACATGTTTTCTCCAAAGAAGTTGTTCAGTTCAGATCACTATATCATATAGCTGCCATAAAAATTTAACAATCGGAATCAAGTTTTTGTAAGGAACCTTTGTATTTGTGAAGGGTATTATAGCTTCGGTGCAGCCGAAGTTAAAGTTTTTCTTTGGTTTTGCTTAATAATTAAATCACATTTATTTTATATCCAAATAATTATAAAACAATTAAGAGGACAACTTAACATACATTTCATTACACTCATGTATACAAACATACCCAAAAATGTATGAACATTCGGTACAAAAGATTTGCAAACACTTTTCACTGTAAGAACAACAAACAAATCATTCCAACAATCATAAATAAACATCTACTTCCTAGTTACATACACACACACATACATGCATTGCTATTAACACAATAAATGAATACAAAACACAAGTGGCAAATGATTGTACATTTGTAAGCCACTAAAAGAGGGTGGTGCTGGTGTCGCGTCGGCTTTGGCTGCGACTTTGGCTCTGGCTGGTGGCGGCGGCAAGCGAAATATGTTTTCAAATTGAATTTCTACCTAACAAGGTAATTGATCCTCGGGGATTGTTTGTGAGGGCTGAGGCGGGATGATTGTAACAAAGTCCGAATAACTCTGTCATTCGTGTTTAATTTTTCCTTTTTCATTTGCAGCAATCATACCACGAGTGATATATACATACACATAAATTTATATGTGTATTAGAGCTTATACGATGGCTCTTGTTATTGTTGCTGCTCGATGTTGATTGCTGTAGAGGCAGCTTCACGCTACGGCATTGGGCGACGAACGTATGCTTTGGGAATTGGGGAATATGAATTTTTATCTTTTAATCTGGTAAAAGAGCAAAAAGTAAAATTAAGGACATCGGACATATTTCACAATGAATGACTCCAAATGTGTTTATGTGTGTGTGCGTATGTTCACTCATAGCCTGCCACAAAGCTGACTGATGCCGTTTATGGCGACTGACACTACTGGCAGGGTGTTCGTTTGTCCATGCACAAGGAAACAATCGTAAATCGCTATGGGCTTTTCATACGCTTTTGTACGGATGAGGGTGGAAGAGTTGATGTCCGAAGCGTAAATTGCATTAAAATACAATTACAATTGATGCTTCCTTGTCGTTGTCGCTACTGTGTTTCGCACAAATATTAAAACAAATGTATCGACGATTTCCCAGGCAACACTGTTCGATGTAATAGTGCCCTGTAGGCATTTTTTCGCTAATATTTAAACATTTGTATATGAAATATGAAGATTGGGCGAAAATATTTTTTGATAGAATTTTTCGAACATTTCTTGTAAAGTTATATATGAAAACAAGAAAAAAGGTAAACTTCGGTTCACCCATCCCCTGTAATGCCCATCACAAATAAAACACTTTTTCGTACAAGAACTGAATATTGATTTGCTCTTTTGTATGGCAGCTATATGCTTAAGTGGTCCCATATGAAAAATATGTTAATGTTAAATCCACATTATATGCAAATTTTGTGAAGATATCTTGTTAAATAAAAAAAAAATTTATACAAAAACCTGATTTTGATCGGTCAGTTTATGGCAGACATATGCCAATGGGCCGATATCGGCGATTCCAAAAATTTTGCAGCTGCTTGAGGAGTAAGAGACAGTTAAACAATGATCCTTATCTCAAAAACTGAGGGGCTAGTACCCGTATATAAAGACTGACGGACAGTATATGGCTAAATCGATTCGACACGTCGCACTCATCGTTTATAGAGTCTCCGAAATTGCCTTATGGTTGTTACAAACTACGTGACAACCGACCTTGTTCAAGGTATAAAAGAAGGTTAATTTTTTGCATTAACAACGATTTTTTCAAAAATATAAAATTTTAGTATTTTATTAAAGATACATATATTTCTGGGTTTACCCTTGGATTGCAATAGATTGATTCCTTTATTTTAAAAGTAGTTCTTAAAATCTTCTTTTATATATTGTTACTTGTTATTGCTAGCTTTTTCACAAAAAATATTAGACAAAAAATTAATACAATTGAGTTTTCGTCGAAAATTGCCTAATATTGAAGTAAGAATATTGTCCTTGAAGCTTTTGAAAAAGTTTCCTAAGAGTATTTTTATATTGATACAAAAGAGGCTTTCACAAAAGTTAAATATATATATATGTATTTATATATTTTTTGTAAAATTTACTACTTAATGATTCCAACATAAAATAATCGGTATCCATTAATTTCTTTCATTGTTTCAAGTAACGTTTTTTTAGCATTAATTTTCAAGCTTAGCAACATATGTATATATTATATTAAAAAGAATAAGGCGAATTATATTCTTGTCGAATAATATATTAAATAAACGTATTTCAAGTTCAGTGAAAGATAAAAAATTAATCAAATTCTTACAAAAATATAATAGCGGTCAAAGTGGGCTTGAATTTTATGTGAAACAAAAACACCACCAAAACTGCAAAAAAAAAAATTCTCAAGTTGCATATACGTGTATTTTTCCTGCAGGGTTATCAATACCTGTTCTCACATTCAAATTCGCCACTTTGTTGTTCTGTACTCTGCACAAAGTGCATTCTCTTGTCCTCTGCTGTGTGGGGGAGTTGCTGGTTAAGGATGACTGCATGCTCTTTCTCTCTTTGCCAACAAAATTGCTTATTGACTTTTATTGAAATTAAATTTACGTCACCAACTTCAGTGCCTCGGCAAATATATATTTACATACACACATACACTTTTGCAGTTTTATAACTCTACAACAAAAACAACAAGAATACTTTGACATTCGCATATTTGTTATGCTGTTGACAGCAGATTTGTCACCTGCGTTACACAGCATTCGATTGCAATTGCAAAGTTACGCATCAACATGTTGGGCGATGTACCGTTAAAATTTTGAAGACGAAAAGAGAATGAAAAATAATTGTGCTGAAGTTGATCTTCTTAAATGTTTGAGATTTTTTCTATGTGAACGAAGATAAAGTTACCGTAATTGTGCGCACTCTGCAAATCTCATTAAATATTATTAAGTGATTAAAATTTATAACAAATTACAATTGGCTTTAACTTATTTGCATGCTCGCAATACCATACCTCCGACCCCGTGTTGACACACTTGCTTGTGAGTTTATACACGTATAACGGGTATGCGTTGCACTTGCAAATGTAAATGTCACTCGTGTGTGAAAATCCGTTATCCGTTGGCAATTACATTAAATAAGAGCGAAAGCAGCAACATTTCGGGTAAAGTGCCAAAGTAATAAAAACAATAAGCAAACATATAAAAACGATTGTCAAAATGATGTGAAACAGGATATGCGTGTAACCGCCGCGCAATACACGCGCTCGCACAACAATATACACATATATACATAGTACTAAACACGGCAGTCGCAGCAGCACTCGGAGGGCTAGCACAACAACGCCCTTTCAATTAAGCACAGCGCATCACTTTTTTCCAAGTCAAGGACATGCAAGGATAATTGCCTTTTGGAGTGGAAAAAATATACATAATGATTAACAGTTTGATTACGTATGTATGTAGGCAGCAGGATGGGCCAGCACGCCAAGCCTACTGACTGTGTTTGCTTTTGCTCCTGCTTCTGCTACTGGTGGATGTTAAATGATGAACGCGATCCGACACGTGTTTTGCCGCAACGCAGCGTTTTTGTAACAAGTTCATCAATTTCAAATGTTTTCCAGACGTTATGTCAATTCCGTTGTCTCTGCTTAATTTTTCCTTTCCTTTCGATTTTTTTATCGCCGCTGCCGCATCCCTGCCGCTGTCGAGTCTATTGGGATTTGCTTTCTACGAGTATGTAGTCAAAAGTCACGAGTGTATTTGAATGAAAAGAGCATATCCATATCAACCATTTAAACGGAAGAGCAGTAAACAAAGCAACTACACCAACACGTTTTTAGTGTTAAGCTCAGATGAGGGTTTGAAGTCAAGTGCATGCCAAACAAAAAAAAAAAAAATACTAAACCTTTTCAATGCCATTTTTTTAACAGTATAACATTTATAACTAGGCACAACAAACAACTCTGTTATAGGTATAGTACTTGAATATACATATACAACTATATGCACATTAGGGTGAGAAAAAAAGACAAATAACGAATTTATGGAAAAAAATATAAAAATAATATATAATATTTATAATTAAAATAATTATAGAAAAAAATGATAAAAGTATAAAAAATTATGTTTTTATTACAAATACCATAGCTTTTGAACAATTTAGGGTAATATTTTGTGCATCGCTGATTCTTGTAAAACATAAAATTTTCTAAAAAATCTACCTCCATAGAATTTTTTAAATTAAAATAAAAATAAAAGGAAAAATTAAAATTTTTAATTGAAGTAGAAAAATGTATCTAGTAATACCTGTAAAAAATAGCATCTCATATAGTTTTTGAGTTGCAGCCTATTAAGTTGTAGCTACTCAGTTCAATGAGCTAAATCAGTTTATCTTTAAACGCAAAACAACATTTTTCAAATTCGATTGGCTGACCTCTTAATGTTCAAAAGATATCAGTTATTGTATCAAAAAAGGCACTTTTTTCTATGTGTATATGGGCATAATATCGATTATAGTTTTTGGCTCACCCTAATGTATGTACATGTATGCTTGCTTCTGTTGAAAAACCTTGAAATTATGCGGCGCAGTTGTTGATTTTAAAATCTGTGAACTATTGCAGTAATTTGGCATTTGCTTTCCATCGACATCTATTTCAGTTGAAAGTATCGATACTCAACCGATTACCGTCTGCTGATATATCGTGCAACACTATTTAATGCTTAACATTTTGTATCTCAATAATTTAATGAGTTTAAAATTAAAAACACCATTTATTCCTTTTTATCAGATATTTACATAAGTTTGTACATTTATTATTTTAAATAATGCGACATGTTTCATTTTTATTGTTTTTTATACACGATTTCTTGTGGTTTTATTTAATGTTAATCTAAACTAATTAAAATATTCTAAGCTTTGTTGAAGTGAGAAAGAGTTATGCAAGCGATTTTGTGTTTTTGTGTTGTTGTTCCTTTCGTCCTTTTTTATGTCTATGCATACGCAAGTGTTAAAAAAGCTGTAATCTAAAAGCTTTTTACTAAAGGTATTGGAGCGCTTATGACATACCGACGGTTATTGCGATTATTCCGTTTGTACAAAGAAGCTTTGAAAAATTTTAATTAAAACAAAAATGTTACAAAGTGACAGGGAATTTTATTTTAAAATACTTTAAGATATAATGATTGCTGTAATTTTCTGACTAGAGAGCTAGAAATTTTTGAAATGCTGAGTAACATTTTTACTTTTACATAAAATATCTGCTGTTTTGAACAATTTTGTACCTTAGTTTGAACAGAATTCAAGGACAAAATGAACATGAGCATAATAAATAATTTTAAATTAAAATTTGAAAAAATATAACAAATTTAGGAAAAACCATTAATAATAACATTTTTTATTTAAAGGAAGCAATAGGAATTGTTAAATATAAAATCTATATTAAAGCCGTCGGAATACGTTTTATACGCTATAGGTTTTATTGCTCAAATTGTAGTATTTGAAGTATATTCAAAGATACACAAATTAACTGCTAATTAGTCAATCAAGCACTACATTTTAGATCTAGTAAAATAAGTCATTACGTTCTGTAGGCCTGAATTTTTTTCAAAAAAACGGATGAACACAAACTTGCTAATATTCTGTTTGACAATAAATTAAAATATAGCATCTGATCAAATTTGATCCGAATTGGTCCATAATGACTGGGCGCGTGAGCCGATTCGATAATTTTTTTTTCTAAATTGCTATACCGTTATTTTATGTTTGTCTGAAGTTTTATCTCCATACGGAAGTAAAATAGAGTGTGTTTAGCAGCTGTTTGTTTGCAAGGCGAAAACTTTGTCTTTTGGCGATTTTTACCATGAAAGCATTCAGTGAAGGTCGTGTAGTCATCGAAAACTTGGCTCATGCAAGTCATACATCCACTTCTCTTAATAACAATATTATCGAAGAAGTAGTTTCTAATTGAATTTTTGCTCGTCAAATAAGCTCTTTGAAGCCTAAATTAAGAAATTCGCTTTTCAAAGAGCTTTTTTTTGTGTTAATTTGTTGGCATATTTTCACAATAACCGTTACTATGTCATAATTGCTTATCTAACTTATTAAAAAAAAATCTATAAACGACTGATAAAGCTTACTATATACAATACATTACTATTACTTCTTAGCTTACGTTAATTGCTTTTGCTGCTACATATTAATACTATTTATTTGTGTTAAAATTGAATTTGAATTGAAGCCTTTTTTATTTTAAGAGCAAGTTGTCACAGAGGAAATGAAATATACAACGATTTAATTAATTTTTTAAATAAATAATTTAAATACTTTCGTTTTAAAACACTATAATTTCACTTGACAATAAATAAAATGGTTTCAGCTAAATCAACTATGCAAAAATGTAATAAATAATTTTGTGTTTCATTACAGAATTCCTCTGTGACAACTTAAGTACGGCTTAGTTTTTTTAGTTTTCAGAGTAATTAAGTTTTTATAAATTACATAGTATAGCTAATTCTTAATTTTTGTTGAGATTAATTCCGTTTTGCTTGTATTTATTATATAATATTTAGTATGTATGTATGTATAAGTGTTGTAGATTTTCCTATATATACAAAGCATATCACAAATGAACTTTACTGCACTTAGATATTTGGTGCACCAATACGGTTCCGGCTTGTCCTTAGTGTGGGGAGGATTAGCAACCAGCCGCGTGTGTCTCAGCCCAGGGCTGGAGTCCATGCAGTGCCGCCAATGGTGCACCGTTAACCGTTTGTGTGGACAGTTGCGAAGTTGGTGGTGGCGCAAATCCTTTGCTAATTGCTTCTGCCTGCAGGGATAACATCAGACGATTTGCCGCTTGACGTTCAGCTTCGCGTTCCTCAGCCGTTTGACGTCTACAAAGAATGAAAAAAGTAAATGAAAGTGGGGGAAAACTAGAGTTTATCCATAGTTATTTATGTGTTGCTAGGTTATTTATAGAAAGAAAGTGTATTATAAGTATTATTATAAGAGAAGAGATTAAGAGAACTCCTAGGTTTAATTTAGCTAGCTTTAGTAATATAAGTACATAATTGAGTGACATGTGCCTCTTCAAACTATTCTAGTAGTTTTTTTTCTAAAGATCGAAAATTTGTTTCAGTGAAACATAATCGATAAATTTTCAAATAGATGACTTTAGTAATCTGTATCTCGCGTTCTATAAATGCGATCGGGCTACGCTTTATGGCACCAGAAAGCAAAGAATTCGTATTAAAAATATTCTACAGTTTTACAAAGATTTTAAAGTTTTTTTCGATAAAGTCAAAAACGCAAGCCAGATGGCTGAAAATATGAATAGTGTTAATGGTCCTTATACTGTCACAGCCAATCACAGGCAAGTTTAGTTTCGTCGATTCAGTTTCGATAATTTTGATGTCGAACACGCATCACGATTTGGAAGGCCAATTGTCGTAAATACCGATGATATAATGGAAACCGCCGAGACAGACCGTTATGTAGGCACTGTTTGGTTTGCCCAGGAGCAATACATTGCTCAAAAAGTAGCTTGGAACCATTTAAATAAGATCGCATATAAAAAGAAGCTCAATATATATGTACATAGGTGCCATACGCCTTAACGCAAAAATAACTGCATGGACCGATCTATTCATCGTTCATTCAGCGAAAACGTTTGTGACCAAAACGCGGTGAGCTGGAGCAAGCGGTAGCCAAGCCTGGATTGACTGTCAGAAAAGTTTTGCTATAAGCAGGAGATCTTCTACTATGAGCTTCTTTCTTACAGCCAAACTCAACAAACGTAATTAGGACATGTTATGAAATAAGTGATAGATAAGGACGGTTATGAAATAAGTGATGTGACTCGGGTGTAAATGAGCTATCCGATTGTAGACTAAGTTATATCCTAGTTCGTTTTTTTCATACCACGATTACATAACATACACTTATATTCGTATCTAAATTAGTCAAAACTTAATCTGAATAATTTTCGTCCATTTAAATATTCATATACAAATGTACATATACTCGTACATAGCGACATTTCTACATATATTCGTAAGAACCCATATACGAATACAGCAACTTGTATGGCCATTGACTAAAGTATTTAGAAAGCAATTACGGTAAATCAGTATGCATTTGCCCATTTAACAAATACCGTGATGAGATCTTGTGTTGTTGTAGTTATTGAATCAATGGCAGTTTGTTAATGAATATTTAAACGAGAAACAATTTCAAAACTCATTAGTGTATGCACATGCTCACCAACACACACACACACACATGGATATATATGTATGTATGCATGCATCTTTCCATGCTCAAATAGCAAAATTAAGGACATGACTGCTGATTGCCAGCGTTGATGGCTCCAATGCAATAAACTGTGGTTGGTATGTGCTTGTGGGTTGGTGGACAAACCAATATGTATATTCCCAAAATAATAACTGCTCGCATGTGCAAAATACCTACATATATATAATATAAGCAAATATGAGTGCTTTTGCGTGTGTGTTTGTTGACTTTTAAGTTTATCCTCATTCTTATTCGTTATTAATTAAGGTAAGAAGAAATGTTGATGAGACCGACGGTGACAGCATACATTTAATTCATTACCATAACTACAACTACAACTACGACATTTACTGACTGCTCCATTTCTCTACATCCCCCACTCCTCAGAGGAAAATGGAGTTTGCGCATTTAAGTAAATGTGCGCCGCAGATGTGAATTACCCACGCAAATATGTATGTATGCATGTTCGGATATATAGATTTGTATGTGCTTGGGGGATGAAGCGCCATATTGAATAAGTCATAAGTTAATGATATAACCTCGTAAATGCATATCTATTCGGTTTTGGTTATGAGAGTCAGGACAATGGGATCTATATTTTGAGTGAGTGTATCCACTTACAGTTGTATAATAACGATGTGTAGATATGTTAACTGAAGAGGAATATTCCTGCAAGTTAGAAACATTTAAGTGATGTCTGTAGAAATGTGACCGAAGGACATGATTTTCAAAGTATCATTAAGTGTAGCTTAAGTTGGAAAGCTCAGATATTTGAGATACAATACAATGACAAAAATGCCACACAAAATTCTACAAACAATGTGTAACTTTCATAAAATCGGTAAACCTTCCGTATTTAAAATAATTAGGCATATATGTCACACATTATAGGAAAACTTAGCTCAACTTAATGTTTGTCAAGGTTCAATAATTTCGACGAAGGCAACAAGTTAATTTGAAACTCTCACGATAAAATATTCGTTTTCGATTCGCGAATTCTTTGTTCGGTAAGAGCTGCTTCCTTACTAAGTAATTTTCATCAGAAAACAACAACAAAATAATATTAATTTTATATCAATAGTTTCCTCAAGGCGTTAATACAAACGTAAATCCTATTAATAATTTTTATCAAGAAACTAATTATTCGGCTTTTCACACGTTTGAAATTCAATTTGTAAAAAAAAACGGTATTAAAATTAATTTTTTTTAAATACATTGTATAATACAGGGTTGCAGATAATGCATTAAAAAGATAATTGAATTAACGTTTGAATTAATTTTCTTTTTATTTTGTATTCTCGAAAATCTTAATTAAAAATATTTAAAAAATTTATTATCTCAAATATTGTTTTGAAAAATTAAAAATAAAGGTGTAATCCCACAAATCGGATTGAAAATGCAAAATTTTAATAAAATAAAAAATTAAAATATTAATCTTAAACACCTGATTAAAAAAGTGTTAATCCCTCAGCTTTTGAGTTATCGATCTGAAATTTGCACACGTCCTTTTTCCTCCAAGAAGCTGCTAATTTATCCGAGCCAAATTAGAATATATCATGTAGTTGCCATACAAATTGATCGATTAAAATTAAGTTCTTCTATGGAAAACTTTTATACGATATCAAGTTTTTATATTGAAAACTTTATTTTATATGTATTTACTTTATTATATTACATACTTATAATATATTTAATTTGAAAAGATATCTTCACGAAATTTAGCAAGGATTATTGCCTAAGGCTAGGCTTTAATCTCCTAATATATTGTTTAGATCGGACCACTATAGCATATAGCTGCCATACAACCTGATGATCAAAATAAGCATATATATCTTGCATACCCTTTTATGTCACACGAAATGCCCCAGTAAAAAGTATTATAGTTACGGTGTAGTCGAATATTTTTTTTTTTTTTTTAATAAAATTTGAACAAAGACCTTTTTGTCTTATTTATTGTACATTTAATTATTTTTAATTATATTTTTTATTTATCGGTTATCCCTTTACATTCCAGCTTTTGATTTGAAAAACTATTAATTTATGTTTTACTACAAATTTTAAATTATAAAATAAAATATTTCGGATTCACAATTAAATATCTACTATCTAATATTGATATATAGTATAGTATAGGAGTATGAGGCGACATATACAAATACCTAAACACATACTACTTTTGTATATAAATACATGGAACTATGTGTGTAAATGTACATTCATTCTAACTCCAACAGTTCGAAAATCTACGATATGCTCCGTCTGTGCTCTAGTCAAGAAATATATGCCAAACACATGCACACTTAATATATTCATCTATACATAAGAATCATACATATGTATGTATATAAATAGAAGTATTTGCAAAAACCAACAATTCAATTTGCAACATTTGCACTCAATGAAGTCAAATCCTTCTCAGTTTCATATCGCATATTGCGGAGTGAATTATTACTGCGGATAAGTTGCAATTGCTTGTTGCTAGTGTGCTGTTGTAGCTGCTGTTGGTGTTGGCGTTGGTGGCACAATGCTGCACAGGAGGAGGGACTATTTGTGGCGTTATAATATTTTCAGTGGCACTGTGAGCTCTTGTTGTCGGCAACAATGTAGTTGGAGTTAGCTGAAGCTGGTTTGTTGATGCAGTGATGGTGTGGCAGAAGTGGCGGTTGCACTCCAAAACTTTTCCATGTCACACCACGGTGAAATAACAAAACAAAACAGTAGAAATTGATTACATTTTTAGCGCACCCGCATTTGTTTAGACACACACACACACATATATTTATACATATTGATGTAAATTGGTTGAATATGCAATTGTGGGTGTGTATAAATGTATTTTCCTCCTAAAAGTGCTGTTATCTGCATATTTATATGAATTTTTGCGTATAACACGTTTACTTTATGCAAATTTGATTTACCTCCTCTCCAGTGTAATTTATCTCCATTTGCATTGAAGTGAATTGTAAATATATAAATATATATGTATGTACCATATATATGTATGTACAAAATGAAATATTAATGAATATTACCCATATTCTGAAAATTGTGTTAGGGCATTACTATATATTAAATTTTCAAATTATTTTTTTTTCGAAAGATTTCAGGCACGGAATGGATTGATTTTCTCTACAGTCTGGTTTTGTTTCCAACACCCTTTAAAAGGTAAATAAACCAAAATTGTAGAATATTTGGCTAGGAAAAAATTATCTATAATTTGGAACACTTGTAATATATCTAAATATTTCAACCTTTAAGCAAGAAAAGCGGTACACAGGCTAAGATCGAACATGCTCTTAGTATTTTCCTACTATAAATCGAAAATTTGTTAAATGTGAAAGAGTTCTATTAATTATTTTGAATACTTGATAGGTAATAATTATCAACAATTGTCTAATAGAGACACTAGTTTATTGAAATAATTTCTTTTCTAAAATTCTCTAAATCTCACCCATTTAAAATAAAGAGTTCGAAATAAGTGGTTGGTTATGTAAGAAACGACCCGCAGAGAGCACAAGCCTTCATAGTAGATTTCCTTCGGATATTTAGACGACCGATTATTAGAGAAGTAGTTATTTCGGTTCATTGAGTAAAATTTTGAAGCACCGGTCAAAATTGTGAAAAAAATTTAGTAATCTTTTTACCTGAACAGGCTACATTAAGTTTGCCACGTAGTAGGTAACACGCAGGAAAAAACGTCAGATCACAATAAAATATGCAATATATATTATATAAATGATTAGTGCGATGAGTTGAGTCGATTTAGCCATGTTCATTTATATGTCTGTCTGTATATGCGCGCACGTCCTTAATCTCAAAGCAGCTGCTCATTTGTCGGCATCGCCGATTTCCCACCACAATCCGAACAAATCTTTTAGACCGGACTACTAGAGCGTTGAGCTGACATAAAAAATGACCAAACGAAATCAAGATAAAAATCTTTATATTCGATTTTATGCAATAGGTGCTATGAACCATATTATAGCTTCGGTGCAACCGGAGTTAAAGTTTTTCCTTGTTTTTTTTATTTACTTTCCGTATAAACATTTTTCATATGTTTGAATCAAAGACTTAAATTGCAGTAAATAACAGTTTATACCGGTTACAGATATAGATAGATCTTCTGATGATACGACAGTATATTTCTTCAGTTCTTGTTAAGTTTTAACTGCTAAATCAACTAGAAAGAGGCATTAATATACAATCTCGTGATATAATATTAAAATTTCCTAAACGCCACTAATTTATTTTTCTTGCGTAAGCTTTCAAATCTGCCACTTAGAACTCAACCCGCCTATTCTGGGTGGTAATTAAAATCATTTCACAGCTTCTGAAATTTACGCCAAAAAACATCAACGAATTAAATATGTTACTTTTAAATAAGAAAATCACCACTCCCCCATTAATTTCCCCAAACACAGAGTGGGATGCTCAACACAAAATGGATGCTTCCAGCTCTGCTGCTTTCTCTGAATATGCATATTCATGTCTATGTGTGTATATGCGGCTGTTTATTAACTGTTGCCATTTGGGCAACGGTAATTATCTTGCAAGCAATAACAATTTAGCCACAAACGACAATGACCAGGCAATATAATCACTTTGCCACGTCTTTCCCCGCCGAAAAGCCCACTAGAGCTTTAAGTTTCGTGTATCCTTTTTGGTTTTAAACGCCTTTGTTGTTGCTATTGTTCATATTTATAAAGCAATAACTCTTCTTTAAGCTGTTATCGTAGCCTTTCTTGCGGTAGCTTTCTTGGTAGCTTGAGTTTCGTGCAACCTTTGCTGGTTGGTGGGTGCGGTAATGCTTCCGACTGGGACGTTCTAAATTGTGAAATCCCGAGGGCATCACACTCCGCACACAGTATTTGTTGTTACTTTTCGCTTGCTCTACACTAACGCCTTAAGGAAATTTTGGGTTTTGGTTGATTTTTTTTATTTTTTTGTTGGTAAAACTTTTGCCGCACTTTGTCAAAAGCATGAAATTAATGTTAATAGCCAAATTGCTTAAGACCGCACTTCACTTTAATATTATTTGTGTGTGTTTGTGAGTTACTTTAAGAACAACAAAATTTCTCTAATTAAGATTTTGCATTTTATCGTTTATTTTACAAACATACTTGCAAACAATTCATGCAATTAATTCTACTCAAAACTTTTGTTTTAGTAAAATAGATTTCAATTCGTGAAAATGCGAAGGTGTGTGGGTGTATGTGTAGCTTTTGTGATAGAGCGGAAAACTTTATTTTGCGGTTGCCCTGTTTTGGCTCACACTTACTTGCTAATTTTCATAAATTTTTGGCTCATGTGCAGCCACTCACCCACACACGCACATAGACTCCACCGCATATTCCTGCTACAGGGCCATTTGCTAGTCATTTGTCAAGTGACAGTGTTTGCGGCAATAAGTTGCGTAAATTTTTAATTGTGCTGCCACTGGTGTGAAGGCGGGATTTAACTAAGTTTCAAGAGATAAATGTACTAATGTACACACATCCATTCTTATGTGTCAACATGCTAACACATGTGCACAATTAATTTTCGCCTTCGCCTTAAGACAAATGTGCAGGCTAATTTCAGCCGCAAGGACTTGCCACCAGTTTCTCGAATTATTTTCATGTGAAGGTGTTGAAATATGTTTTTTGGCAGCAAGTTTGCAAGTGATATATGGCAGGTCAGAGCAAGTGGTCGGAATTGTAAAGATTTCATGTTTGCTTGTGCGTGAGTGTGTTATTTAAATAAGTTGTGCTGTGGAGAAATTATAATTGAGGTTTTTCTGAAGTTAATTTTTTTTCATTTTATAATTAATATTTTTCAGTTTATATGAAGTGAGCACTTACATCGATATATTTTATTGGCGTTACCGGACCCTTTAAGCAAACTTTTCTTCATATTTATTATTATATTGTACAACTAAAATTTTATAAGGAAATTAAAAAGAAATTATGGAGAAACAGGTTTTTTCATTTATCGACACTTTCTCACAAAGCGGTTGGGTTCTTCCTATAAAAAACTGCTTATAAAATTTATTAGCCATTCGGAGGCGACTTTAGCTTTTAATAAGGTGGATCTGAAGAAATGAAGTAATCAGGTTTTTTTCATTTCAATTGCTTTGTTTAAAAAAAATATTTAATTATTATTTAGTTAAAAAAATATTTAATAATTTTCTTCGATTTACCAATCTCGAAACTGATATGTATTAAAAATAAATATGGAATAAAACGCGTTTACTTAAATATCTCTAATTTTATATATATTGTGTCCCTTACACACAAACCTAAGAACGGATATTTTATAGGAATAAAAAAAAGTACTACTATATCAATAGTTTTGAAATTTCAAAGGTATATTTATACATATACATAAACAATAATATTTGTGAAGAAAAATCATAAATATTTTTTTTGAATTACATGCGATCTCCGGCAGCGCTAAAAAAATAGTACCTTCACTGCTGAAATGATTACGGCCAGTGGGGGAAGCCTAAAAAAAAGTTTCTATAGAAGATATTGTCAGTACAAAGGTTTATGGTGGAAAAAAATAGAAAATTCACAAAATGGCGGCGTTTATAAAAAGAGTTGAATTTTACCCATAATATTGTTTCTTTAGTTGATCAAATCGAAAATCTTATACAATACTCTACAGAACATGCAAAAAAATTTTTATAGTGATCGGATTATTTGTCTTCAAGTAATTACTGCAGCAAATTTGAAAAATGCTTTTTCGCACAAAAATGTGTTTAAAGATAAACTGATGGAGCTGATTGTACTGAGCGGCTACACTTTAGAAGCCTGTAACTCAAAATATATTTTAAAATGTTATTTAGAATTTTAGTATGATCTTTTAAAGGTGTAGAAATATACTGAACAAAAATTTTCAAAATTTCAAACAAGTTGTGTACGTTAATGTGCTTATCTTATTTTGAATTCAACGGTACAACCTTTTCAGTTTTGCAAGTGATTAGAGCTCAAATAAGCAGAGAAGTGACGAATCGGTGCTATTATACGACTATTTATAAATTCTATAAATAAGTTTTAACCATGTGATATACATAAATAATGACAAGTTTTTTTCATAAAAAAGGAAAAACTTAATTTTTTATTGGCTTAATTTCGCATTTATTTATTTATACAAGTAGTTTAAATTTTCTTTACATAATTTGTTTCACCTCCAAATTTAGTTTGAATTTAACTGTTGTTAGGTTTGGCAAACTCAATTTTGATTCTTCACTAAGCCGAATCTCACAATTTACTCTTGACTTTTTTCTCTGCGAAAAATTTCTCTTTCTACTAGTTCAGTTTTTTGTTAGAACGAGTAACCCAAGTACTATGTTCGTTTCCTGTCATTTTTAATTGCTGTAGTTACAAAAAAAGTAGCATGTATTTATTTGTTCAATGTACGGTTAAACGGTTCAATTTACAATTTTTTGCGGCAAAACAAATTACTGTAGTGGCAAAGAGCATCTATGACTACAACGCAATGTCTTTCTTTGATACTGTTATACCTATAGACCTATGCCAACCGCCACCATCTGCAACTCGATGTTATTACCTTTAATTTAGCCTCCTGCCAAAATACTTGTATATGTATACACATCTCATTCTCGTTTAATATCTTTGACTTCATTTTGTAAATGGCAACAATTCTTTTAGCCTCACGAAACCGCATTTATTTTCCACTTTTTTTTCTGCATCACTTTTGACAGTGATTCCTCGGCTATAAAGGACGCCACATGGCTTGCGATGGATAACGAGAAAATGTACGGATATGTGCCGCACCCACACTTAAAGCTTTTATGCAGAGGCCAGAACAGTCTTTTCTTTAGGGGTTCTTTTCTCATTCATGATTAATTTAGGTGATTTGCGAACTCCGTATTCTCCTTCTGTGTTTGCTGCTTCTGCTCGTGTGCTTCATGTTTTTATTTAATTTAAGTACCAGTTTATCATTGATCACGTTTCAGCACTCCTCATTCTACTCTATTCCAGACTTTGTCGGAGTATTTGATTAACTTGATTTGACATTTGTCGAATTGACAGTTAACATGTCAACTTGTTTACAAGCAACAAATCGATTGACTTGGAGAGAGTTTTTTTCAAAATTGCTCTTGCTGTTTTATCACCAAGTTTCCTTGTGCTCCAAGTTCGTTTATAAGAATTAATTTAATTCTTTATTTATGTTAATACATGTTACTCAGTTAAGGTAAATTTGTACAACCTGCAAATGGGTGATCGATAGTACTACATACTTGTTTTTATACCCTGAACAGGGTATATTAAGTTTGGTATGTTAAGTTTGTTACATACAGAAGAAAACGTCGGAGACCCTATATAATATATACATCTATGGTATAAATTATTAGTACGTCATGTCCACGGCTTTCTAACCGTATGTACGCTAACTAGTCTCGTCATTTTTGAGATATCGGTCTGAAAATTTTCACACATCTATTCTCCTAAAGTAGCTGCACATTTGTCGGAACCGCCGATATCGGACCACTATAGCATATAGCTGCCATACAAACTGGACGATCGGAATCAAGTGTTTACATGGAATACTTTCTCATTTGACGAGATATATTCACAAAATTTGGTATGTGTTATTGCCTAAGGCTATAATGTAATCTCCGAAGAAATTGCTCAGATCGGATCACTAACGCTTATAGCTGCCATACAAACTGCATGATCGGACTCAAGTTCTTGTAAGGACTTTTATATTATGGAAGGGCATTGTAGCTTTGGTGCAACTGAATGTAAGGTGTTTTCTTGCTTTTTGCGGTATTTGTGATATGAGGCCTTTCTATTGCGTTCATACCTTTATAGTTAATGCTTTGCTATTTCATTAATATTTACATCAGAAGAATATGCATGCACAACTACATAGGTTTGTCTGCAAGTTAGATACATACCATAGGTAATACCTATGTACATATATACCATATGGCTAAATAATATGTACTGACACATACATACAAATGTGAAAAGCAATTAAGTTAGACTGTCGCTTATACCATTAAAGTTAATCTCACTAAGTGAACTGGGGCATATTTGTATTTATAAACATTTAAAATTTCTATTATCTATTTACAGCCATAAATATCGCCAATTAAAAAGTAATATGAAGCTCATTAGCATATTGACTGTGCGAAGTTATTCAAATCTTTTTACAGAACACGTTTATGCTTTAAATAGGTCTATAATTATATTTCTCTATTTAAATATTTATATATATTAATGTACTTACTTACTAACATCAAAAGCTTTATCTGTATATTTGTATATACATATATATTACTTATATTTACAAGACTAGTTCGAAATTCTTTTCGATGTGCTTTGACGAGCAAGACCACAAATCTAATGAAAAACTGGTCTAAATCAAGTAGACATATCTTTTGGAATTATACTCTTCATTTTGTTTAAAATTTCATTGATATTTTTATAACAGAATTTACTTTTGACGATAAATCTTAATTTCTTGCACCTGGGCTAATTATACCATCTGATCAAATTTGACCTGGACTTACAACATTTTCTATTTTAATACAACTCTTTAAAATATCCTGAGCTAATATGAGCATGCCACCTCTTAATCCAATTTCATACATTTGTTATAAGCCTTGTCTGCGACGGCTTTCAGCGCCTTCAGCGAATTTTGGTTTTTCATTTTCGTCTAATTTTTGGAGCGCCATTCACTTGACTGTTTGACAGTTTCGAAGTAATATTTATATACCCACATCTCGTCACCAGTATATTTAGATTAGTATGATTGTAGGGTTCACAGCTACTTTGCCAAGCATCTTTTTGCGATCTCTGCTAGACGTAATTTTTGCAAAAGATTCAGGTCTTTTGGACGAGCCTTGCATTTAGACACATCATACCCAAAATATTAACCAAATGTTTTGAGTCATTAAAAGAAGGGTCTGGTTGACTCGCATGAGGCAAGTTTTAGATGATTGCACGACCTTAACCGAATGATTTGTGTAGCTCCAATATTTGTGTTCGTGATAAAGTAGACTCCTAAAAATATTGCTACAAAATTGTCAACGATTCCGTAGCCGTGATTCCATTAGAATTTTGGAAAAATTTCAGGCAAATTCGTTGTTCAATTTTTTTTCCATGGCAAAAATCGCCAGATTAACTTTTTGCGTCGTAAAATAAAAATAAAACAGGTTGTAACAATCTAAGAGAAACTTTTCCTCGACCAGTCCGGGTCAAATTTCATCAGCTGTTAAAATGGAACTTGGTGGCTGCCTGGGTGGATGATTTGTCAGAGCATTGGTTGTCTGCTGTTGCTGTCACAGCAATGATTGGCGAGTTAACATGTTATTATTTCTCAGGATTACAGTAAGAAGTATACCACAACTCAACTCTCAAAAATCAAAACTTCGTCAAAGCTACCTAGTGAGTAGTAGTTAAGAAAAAGAAAGCATTGTTCCAAGACTGTTGAGGTAATGGGAGCAAAATATATTACTTGGGCCAGAAGCGTTTAAGTAACCTAACGCGTGACATTAACAACATATTCAAAAGTTCAGTCATACATACATATGTACGTATTTATAGTAAAAGTAATATATTTTTAAGTACATTACAATAATAATTTTTTGTATAATAATTACATACTTGCGTCAATTTTAATTAGAATTGAAATTTTGCTATTGAAAAATAAAATTTTACGTATTTTAATTACCTAAAATTTATTTACAATTAATAGTTGTCCATAATTATTAACTAATTATGTCAATCAAGCGAGTTTATATTTATATACATACATACAAACAATTCAAATAACTGTCGCTGATGTGAAATCCATGCAAGTATTTGCGGTTATTTATTTCTTTAATTGAAAAGTGAATTTGTTCACAAAAAGCATACATACAAACAAATAACCATTCGAAAACTTTGTAATATGCATTCAGCACGCAAAGTTTAGCATATATAGCTGGCAATTAGTTTGTCTGTATGTATGTACATTTGTGTGAAAGCATTGCATGCATGCGCGTGTGTATGTGTGTGTTGCTACTACTCAGTGAATCGAGAAATTTGTATGGCGTTTAATTGAAAGCGCAGGCAATTTATTTTCAGCTATCATTTCAATATCTCGATTTGTTGTGATTTACTCGTGCCAATTCCTAGTTGCGCCGACGTTTGCATGTTGAACACATTTAATTCAGTCACCAAATAAAATGTATGTGTATTTTAGTACTAAATAAAGAGCTAGAAATAAATGTGAATGCTAGAGCTTAAGTAATAGCAAGTACACATGCATATATGTATGCATATACATTTGTATACAAATATTTACATAAATGCGCGTTGACACATGCAAAGTAAAAGTCCAGTTAAATTTGCTTTCATGTTGGAAAAATATACTGGACGATAGATGTGCCTGTGTGTGTGTATGTGTGTTGGCATGCAACACGGTCGCTTGATGACAGCTGACAACGTTAACTGCTTTCAGTAAATTTACAATCTAATGATTTCGGCACAAAAACTAAGTGAAGAAAAAACTTCTAATCAAATGCAAACAGTGAATTTATCACGAATTTTAAAGCAATTGCTGGAGCCATAATGGCGCACAAAAGAAATTAATGAGCTACAAATTAAGCTCGAGCAGTCTAGGGGGCTAAATTAGTGCAATGCGAAATGAACAGAACAACACAAATAACAGTAATAAATAAAAAAAATTAAAAAAAATAAATGGTAAAAAATTTCCACCATTGTAATCAGCGGCCATTTCCTATGTAAATGCGACGATTGAGTGAACACTGGCCATTAAAATGTTAATGTGTTTGCTTGCCGCATTAGGCGCTGCCGGCGCTACAGTCGCTGTCAAAACGTGATTATAATTATATAATTTGGATATATTTGCTTGCAAGTATATTCCTGTAATTATTTAACTAATAACTAAAATTTTTTGATCGATGGCTTTCAGCACGTAAAATATGTGCTCCGCCGCGTTTACAAATAAAGAGGGCTTTACTACCCCAAAATTACAGTTATTTATTCTAAATGTTTAAATGAGCGCCGCCTTTAGTACTAAACACTATATCTTGCTCTTCTATAAATAATTTAGCATTTTTGTAACCGTTGATATCGCTACGTAAGCGGTAAGCTTTGACGTGACCGTGCTTTTACATTAAAACTCAATAAAAACACCTTAACTTCGGCTGCTCTGAAGCTATGATACCCTTAACAGATGCATTTATCACTCCGATATTATATATATTAATTTTATAGGCTCTTCGACGTTTACTTCTGTTCAGGGTATAAATAAAACGGAACTCCAACAACACTTTGGTCGCCATTTATAAGACCTTTTGTTGTTTCGTTCCTTTTTTAACCACTTCCTTCACATGTTTATAAATATTTGTATTTGTGAGGGTTGAAAATAGAAGCGTTGAAAGATATAACTACCCTCCACCTACTCACACGCCCACAATGAAAATTGTACACAAATTTGTACTCACTTTCAAAAACGCACTTTTTTCATGCTCTGCCGTCGCAGCTCAGTTAGGGGGGGCGATTGGGCTGGGCGTTACAAAATGGTGTGGAAAAAGTGGAAAAAAGCGGTCTGCTCGAAATTGAAATGTGGCATTGTTCCACACGTTTAATGCGTTCATGAATTTTTAAAGTGCTTATTTTCATTTTACACTTTTTATATCATACGCGTACATAATAAATAATGGCACTTATTTAAAGTATGCTCACATCGACAGTAAAGTTTGTGCAACTACATATTTTAATCATTTCCTAACTTTCGTTCTCGAAAAGTATACATTTATTAGAACAAAATCAAGGATGCCCTTTCGGTTTGTTTTTCAAAAGTTTTAAAGTGTTAAATGACAACGCAATTTTAAGTGAAACTTTCTATGAATAATATAATATTCAAGTAGATATATGTTTTCGAGAGATACCTTCAAAAGTTGACTTTCATGCGTACTTCTCTGGTTCTCATATTTAAGTTTTACGCTCTTGTCAAAAAATTGACTTCTAAAAGTAACAACACAAATTTCTAGATGAATTCTGTACAAGAAAGTATATGGATATTTCATTAAAGTTATACAATCGTCTGCTATTCTACCTCTTGTTGTTTGTTCTACCTCTCCCTATAGTTTCGCAAAAACTTAACGGAAAAATCCATTTTTAATTTACCTTTCGCATCACGTCATAAAATGCTTGAAAGACTGAATGCTAATACCAAAAGTTTTGGCTTTACTGCGCTTCAAACTTTCTTTTGTTATTTTAGACAAGCCTTTCGGTAATTTTAATAATAAATTCTCTGGAACGTTTGCGATTCTTTCGCATCATTATATATTTATAAATCACATGATTACTGTATATGGCTCCTTATTTTGTGAGTAATCCAATGTGGTCTATGTAAAGTTTCATTATCGGTCAGAAACACTTAATATATAATATTTTTTTTGCTATCCAATTTATACATTTTTTTAAACTGAGACCATTTTTACCATGAAACAAAATTGAACAAGGAGTTTGCTTGAAATTTTGTATTTCCAATAAAATCGCGGCTACGAAATCGTCCATCCACCTCTAATAATGACGATACATGACATCAAAGAAGTTAAAGAAACTGTGCTCGAAAATAGTTGTATTGGCTTCAGAGTAATTGCATAGGATTTCTACATCTCTAATGGATCGACTCACCACATTTTGGCTTACGTTTTGGACATCAATCGTGTCAATGCTGGATTCGTGAATCTTTTGTGAAAACGCCATCGAGCAGAGGTGCAAAAAAGATGGTTGGCAAAGCAGCTGAAGACTTTACATTCATCAATCGCCTAATTACGGTGACAAGACGTGGGTTTATGTATAGACGTCGAAACTGTTCAATAATTTAGTGAATGGTACGCCAAAAACGAGCCGAAACCTAAAAGACCATTTGAAAGTCGGTCAAAAATCAAGGTGATGCTCATCGTTGGTTCACCATGAATTCGTTCCATGGAGAAATGGAAATGGAATAGTACTTTTCCATTTTGAGCCATCTACGTCAAACAATTCGTCGTAAACGATCGGATTTGTGTGCAGTAAATTAATGGATTTTCACCACAATAACGCGCCGTCACATTCTAATATGTTTGTGATTGACTTTTTTGAAAAAAAATCCAAACGAGAGTCATCGTTAAGCCACCGTATTCGGCAGATTTGGCTTCCTGTGACTTTTTTCGGTTTTCGAAACTGAAAAATCGGCTTCGGAACACGCGCCGTGAGTCCATGGAAGCAATCAAAAGTCATTCGCTAAAGACACTGAAGTGCAACTCAACCGAGGCTTGTAGCAAGTGTATGGAAAATTGGTTTACGCGTTGATATGCTTGTATTGGCGCGGGAGCCTATTCTGAAGGCGATAATAAAGATTTGTAATAAAATACATGAAACGTGAACGTTATTTTTCACAAAATCACTTTAACTCAGTTGTTCTATAAATACATGAAGTTACAAAATAAGGTTTTTAAGTTTTCAGAGTATGCAAAATGGGAGCTCTGACAGTATAACTGAATTTAAATGAAAATAATTGATCACTTTTTCATATTATTAATGACATAGTAACATTATTATACTCATAAAGAAGTCGTATATTTTAAGCTGTATAACAAGTAGTCACGTTTTAGTAACAACACTCACCTCCATTTCGTGCGTCGATTCTGGAACCAAGTCTTCACTTGTGCATCGGTCATCTTAAGACCGCGCGCCAGTGCCGCTCGCTCGGCGGACGCCAAATATTTTTGCTTGTGGAAACGTTTCTCTAATTCGGCGACTTGTATGCGTGTAAAGGATGTGCGAGGCTTTTTCCGCTTTGGTGGTGTGCGATTTTGATACGGATGTCCGATGCGACGGGTGATGGGAAAAGCAGCTGTAAAAAGAAAACAAAAACAAAAGGCACATCATTTGTATATTTAATGGACTTGTAGCTATAAACGCATGAAGAAGCTGGTTATTATTTAAGAGTCTTCATACAAATACAATATTTAAGCGAAAGGGCACGCAATTTCGTCGATATTTCGTATATATTTATTTGTCTCATTGTCGACAATGGCGTCTAAGCAATCGGCCAGCGAACTCAACTTAATTTAATTGTAGGGTTTCAGTTTTGAAGCAATTTGTAAAGCAATAAATTTCCAAAGATAACAAGCAATTTCCGATATTTACTTCCGGCACGGCTTAAGCGCCTACGTGCATGTGTATATGTGTGGCGGTGCGTTGTGTCAGCAAATGTACCTGTATAACGGCGCAGCTCATCGGCGCGAATGTGCCACAATGTATTGTATCAATTATCCTGTGTATACCTGCTGTGAAATCAATTAAACACTTCAAAATGACCGCGCCCCGAACAGCGAGCATGCAACCAGACTAATGCCGCTATATCTTCCGCATACATACATACATACATTGATGCGATCCTAATTGCTGTTGTTATCCTAAATTCGACTTATCAGTCATACTTAAATAGTTGGAGTGTCTTGCGTGTACCCATTGGAAGAGGTAAGTGCGTGTGTCATTTGCGCTTAGCTAAGCCCAACGACCTGTGCAACAGACGGACGCTTCATTATTACAGACATATGTATGTATATGTGTTGGCATTTCACTTTTTCATTCATAAAATTATTAAATTTGTTATACCTTCGTCTTAGCGGCGAACTAGCGCCGACGCATGCAATTAAGTTTTTATGTTATTTTAATAGTGTTTAAATGCATCAAAAGTGTCTGAATGCGGACCGTCTGAATCAACCGAAAGTAAGATTATGTTTTTTTGTTTGTTCTGATAATTGTGTATATTAATTGCTTGTTTTTAGTAGTGAGTTCTTTGTATGAAAAAATTATGCTCTACACCACCTTGCTCAAGAGAGACATTGTAAAAAAGTTGGCTGCCGGGATATCGTCATCACAGTTGGGTATATATTATATAAGTACTAGTAAAAAGAAATCCATTATTTTTCCAATAGATGGCTTCAGTAAAACTATACATAAATATAAATTATGAAGATATAATTTCGTACAATTCTTAGACAGTTTTGTGTTAACATGACAAAGTATTGCTTCAGAACGCGTTCAAAATGGACATCAGCAAAGCGGAAGTACGCGGCTGAAAATGTGTACAGGATTAATCGTACTGATATTGTAATAGCTAATCACGTGCAATATTAGTGTCTGCGATTCTGTTCCGGTAATCAAAATTAAGATGCAACATGCTCTTGAAGGCCAATTGTCAAAAATATTAAAGTAATAGAAATGCAATGTTTCGATTGCACAGGAGATAAACATTGCACAAAAATCATTTGGAACCATTTAAATTAAGCTGAATACTAAAAAGAAGCTCGACGTATGCGTGCCACACGAAAAAAACGCTAATGGACTGAATTTCGCAGATGGTTGCTGAATCGCAATAAAATCGATCGATTTCGATGACTGAAGATATAAAATGAATCACTTATTAAACACATCACACATCCAACGAATCGTGGTGAACCGGCGCAAGCGGTGTCAAAGCCAATATTGACGGTCAAGAAGGTTTCGCTGTGTGTTTAGTGGGATTGGCAGGGAGTCATTTATTCCCCACGGCCACTCTAAATTCAAACCTTCACCCAACAGAAGCGGCCAGCTTTGGCGGATAAGAGAGAAATTGTGTTCCATAAGGACAAGCCAGATCACACACATTGATAGTGACACGCCAGAAACGTGGGGCCTTGGTTGTAAGGTTTTTACCCACCTTAGAGTCCGGAACTGGCACTACCTATTCCTGTCTACGGCAAATGATTTTGCTGGTGAAAAATTCGCCTTAAGAAAAGTTCGTGAAAACGATTATCACACTTTTTTGCCAATTGGGACGTAAAAGTAGCTTTAGGAAATTACCTTCAAAATGGCAACAAGTAAGTTATTGAACAAAACGGTGTATGCTCAATAATATTTTCGATTAAATAATAGATTTTATTTGACTAAACTTTATATAAGGATGTATTATTACCCCTATGTATAAAGAAAAAAAGTTGTTACGAGTTCGAAATTGAAAAGTTTTGGATAAGCTTAGACGTCTCAAATTTTTGGTTACTATAGTTCAGGCTTTTGTTTCTTTAATACTCTTATAACTAAAAAAATATCATTAAAGTATCAATTATATAAAATAGAAATTTCCTTTTAATATGTATCGAACTTAATTTAATTATCGAGAGTGGAAGCAAATTCATTAAAAATAACGGAAATATGTAAAAATTAAATATTTCGATAACATAAATTCTTTTTTTTTACTTTATCATCCACCTACATTTTCCTTATTTTACCCATTCAATTTTCGAATTCCATAATTCCTTAGAATTTTTTACTACTTACAGTTCAAGCACGTGATCACGTGTTAAACTGACAAATCGCATTTCTTATTGATGATTTCTGCAAAGGCACATAGAGAACAGCTAAGTCAGAGCTCAACTCATTTTTTATACTTGGACGAAGGTAAATGCGGAACAATTTCAAATTTTATATGTTGTTTATGTTTCGACGTTAAACCGTAAATTTACAAGGAATCAATACGCTGTGAGTTTACGGCCAATCGAAAATTCACACGTAACTGAATATGCGCTATATATCACCTGTATGTATGTATGTAGTATACCTGCTTTATGTGCTTTGGCCATATTTTTGGTAATATCAATTGCAGTAAAAGTCATTTATCGCACCGCAAACGCTGCACATCATAAGCACATGATTTGCCACATACCTCACATACATATAACGGCAGATTGAGCTGAGTACGCGTGTATAGGTATATACATCTGTATGTATGCGCCTACTTTATATGAAGTCATGCTTGGCGTCAACCTCAATACCAACCCCATTTTCAGGCCCAAAATCTACGTGTATCGACGTTGTGAACGTTACCGATTTTACGACTGTGGCAGCCGCAACCTGCAATGAAAAGCGCTTCAAGCTTGGGGCAGGCTTTTAAATCCCTTGTAAACCACGTAAGCATAATTTTATAGGCCCACCATTTAAAGCAACGAATTATGTGGCTGTAAAAGTGTTATGAGCACACACATATACCTCACATGAGTGGGGACTGCTGGTGAATAACGGCGGTTAGAGGCGATTGAATTTGAATATATCAGAAACGCGGTGAAAATTCGAGCAATAACAAACACAAACAAAGACACCAACAAAATTGAGTACTAAATATTTGTATGGAAGCAACATAAGAGGCCGCTTAACGGTAACAGCTCACTTGTGGAACGCCTGTAAAACATACGTGCATGTGTAAAACAATCTTGCAACAGCTCGACGGATTTACATAAGTACATTTTTATTTATTATTTCCCCACACAAATGTTTTTAAATAATCCGAAGGGGATATGAAATTTTATGATATCAATCGAGTGCTTGAGTGTTTCCTGCATCTATGGCTGCTTCTTGAGCGTTCCACTCCTCGACGTTTCCTTCTTCTTATGCTGCGAGTAGCGTCGCTTGAATGTGGTGGCTCAAGCACAAGACGAATAATGCGAAAAGCTTTTAACATGCATTATTTATGCGGAAAACCGACGAAAACCGGCGAAAGGACGAGTGAGAACGGTGTGGCATTTGCCTAATATGTATATATAGTTGTATGTGTGTATGTATTTATTGTGTAGGATACGACGACCTTTCGAAAATGTGAATACCCCAGCATAGTTAGTAGTTGAACTTGATTTAGATAAATTGAAAAATAGCTAAGATATGATTTTTGTGGTTTAACAGGAGCAGAGCAGAGCAACAAAGTTCGTTGCAGAATAAGAAACTTACTAAGACTTCGCTGCGTTGCATTGGAAAAGTTTTACTTTGAAAATATTTAACGACTGCTTAAGCATCGATTTTACGTTTATGAAAGTACTTAAGCAAATTGCTTCTTCCATATGCCGTAATCGGGCAAAGAAGTCATTTATAATGGCAGCTTTTATGAAAATTATTTCGAACGAAAAGTTTTTGTCATAAATTAAAAGTTATTGAAGAATCAAAGCGGTCAAACTGTAGATTTTCGAGCCTTAAATTTGTGAAATATTTATTGTATATGTATGTATGTATATAAAAGGTAAGCTTGCAAATTTATACAAAATGTATATATGTTAAATATAAGAAAATATGAGCGACATGTATATATGTATGTACAACAATTAATGGGTTGAATATGAGGAAATTGCGTCATTAGGTACATTACATTATTTATATGTATGTTATCAACGCAAAATAAAAATAATTTACTATAGTGGTCCGATAAATACATAGACTTTTAATATAAAAATTAAAACTTCGAAAATTGTGATTTAGTTCGCCACATATTCTCCCTTTTGCTCGATACATTTGACTCAGCGATGCTCCAAAGTCTATAACCCATCTGAAAAAAAGATTTTCTTGCTAGCTATAACCTCTTTATTCGACTTAAATACCGACAGATATTGTTTTTTTTTCTTTTTTTTTTTTAATAGGCGAACAAGCGTGTATTCACACATGGTCAAAGCAAAAGTACGACGTCACCCGGCCATCCCCATAACCATATCTTTCGATGTGGCCCCATCTGGCGTTGATACTAAATTATTGCTAGACTATTCTCACGTGGTAAATAATAAATATAAGTATTTTCAATATCTTTTTCAATTAAAATGTGTTAAGCTGCTAAAGCAACTTTAGTTGACTTTGCTGTTTTAAGCAGATTTAAGTTTACCGGACAGACTAGTCGTTTTGGAATATCATAAATATTTGATATTAATCATCTCCAATCTTATCACTTATTATTCAAGATATAGAGTCATAGGTTATAAATTCCTATATTTTACCGATTTTTTATATCAAAATTCGCAATGTAAAGAAGTTAAGATATCACTTATTCTATGTAAAGTTAGCTGCATGGATGTCATTGGCGAAAGCTTTGAACTGATTTATCTCCTATTTCAGAATATTCTGAAGCGAATGCTTAGTGGTAATAAAAAGTGAAAACGGTCGTGGTGTGCTGGCGCTAACGATGGCCCAGCCAGTATTGACGGTCAGGAAAGTTTTGCTATGTGTTTGTTGGGATTGGCAGGGAATCATTTACTATGAGCTGCTCTTCTACGGCCAAACTCTCAATTTGATTCTGCACTGTTAACAATTGGACCGTTTGAGGGAAGCAGCCGTCCAGAAACGGCCAGCTTTAGCCAATAGGAGAGGATTGTGTTCCATCAGAACAACGCCAGGTCACACACATCTATGAAGACCAGAAGATCCAGGAGCTAAGTTGCGAGGGTCTTATGCATTCACTTTAAAGTTCAGACCTATCATCAAGTTATTATTACCCGTTCCCGAATGATTTTATTGTTGAAAACTTCCCCTCACCTTATTATTATTTTAATATAGTTTTAAGGTTACCATGTGTTTCAAAATGTGTATCGAAATCTTTCTAGAGCTATGCACATATATATTGCGTATTCAAATAATACTATAATATGGGAGTCAAAAGTGCGTTATATGATATCGAAACTGTAGAGTGAAGGAATTTTATAGGTTGCAAAAACCAAGTTTGGTGTTTGGTTGGGCTTTGTTAAAAGGTCTTAGACATGTTTGGCTGTAATGAAAAGCTCAAGAAAATAAATTATGCAACATATATTTCTGGTATAATTTAAGTTTTCAAACAAATCGATCACAGAAGAAAAAAATGAAAATATAATAAATATATATTTGACAAGTTAAAAAATTTTGATAATTTAATGTGTAAATTTAAATAGCACTGTAGTGTAGTAAGTTTTTTTATATATCTAAGTATGAGTATTTTCAATATGTAATCATTTACGAGTAAATATTGATATGCATTTTCTTCTTGTTCTGTATCTTGGCTCCAAATGAAGTCTTATTCTTGTTTCTATTTCTGTATTTTACAAATATTTCTCCTTAATTTAGGTAATATTATATATATAGCCTATATATGTATGTTATATGCATTCACTTAGTCCGAAACGAAGGCGCAGCCATGGTTGTCGCCACTAACCACTTCCGAACTGTTACTCAATTACTGTTGATGACTGTCGCATAGCGGAGCTAAATATGCACAAAGTCCTATCGTTAAACGGTTCAGAAACGGCTTAAGGCAGCCATAAATCATCGAAGCATATGGACAGATGAGGCCAGGCCATGAAATGTTGCCACCATGGTTGCGCTAATGCGGGGCAACGACTGGAAGAAGTCAATTTAGAGAAAAAGCCAAGGCGCCACCTTATCAGCGAAGACAAAGAGCACAACAAGCGACAACGTAAATTTCCGATAAAAGTGTAAGAATTAATAAGCACAATAACGGCGACGCGCAGCGAAATATACGAGCGTACGGCGTGAGGTAACGAGGCGAGGAGGACAAGAAACGGTCGAAAAAATATAAAGTTGAATATTTTCGGTTTATAAAAATGTATAATCGAATTGAGGCAAATATGTATGTGTATGTAGTTTATGTGGAATTGACGCATAAAATTTGAGAAGACACTAAGAATCAGGTAATAAAAAGGTGCAGGCGGAAATGTACGAACACTGCCGGCTACCAGCCGATGTTTTAGTAATTAATAAAATTAAAAGCTTAACAGAGACATATGCGCGCGCACACACACACACATATGTGTATACAAGTTTGTGCTTAAATATGTATCAACTAGCGGGATTGCGCATGCGCGGACTGCCACAATTTGCATGGATAAGAGGAATATGCCGACAACTTGGCGCGCCGCTTGCAGAAAGCGGGAGCATAAAGTGCGTATGTATGTATGTGGTTAGGGGCACTACAAAAGGCGGCGGCGCACAAGCCTCTGCCTTGTGATATGTAGATATGTGTGCTAGTGGAAGTGTTCGCGCTTCGATTTCAAAGTCATTTTGGCGGCTGCGACCGCCCAACGCGTAATTAATTCCTTCTACTCGAAATTAAAAAGTCATGTAAACCACCTCATTAAAATAACGAAAAGTCCACAGCCAGTGAAGAGGCATTGCCGACAGCGCGGTCAGTGCTAAAGACGAACACTTCAATCGGTACTTTGAAAGAGTAACGAAAATGCGAGTGTCGGCAACGCAATGTTGCGGCGAGCAGCTTAACCGACTAATGCTGTCTACGGTTCGTCCGTCGGTGACACCAATTTAAATTGATCTGCTAAGTGGTGGGCTAAACAGGTCAAATACTGAGGTGCTATTTTTCGTTTTTCAATTTTTATATTTTGGTGTGTTGATTTGCTTTTTTCTGTGGCAGGAGAAGTTTTGTGAGTATTTTGCAAAAATTTTCAACGATTGTTGTTTTCAGAATAAAATGGTGTGGTTCCATAAGGATTTTTTTTGTTTTGTACAATTTTTTCGTTTACCTGCCTTAAAATTCTAGGAAAACATTTCCACTAGTTTCGAAAATTTTCGAGATATATTTAAAATGTATATTACATTTGAAATTAGTAAAATTTACTTTTTGACCATTTTCCATCAGAATCCGTATTCAGTTCCGTAATAAATTTTTTTAAAACAACAGCAGATTAAGTGACATTCAATCGACCTTATCGAACAGATCACATCATAATTGCTGATAAATAAGCTTAAAATTAGGTATGGTTTTGCAGGCCTAAAGAGCAGTCTTGGAATGCTCTGTAAATTCGTAGTGTCTCAGAAAAGAAACTAAATCAACGATATTGTTCAGAGTTGAAAACTAGAAAGAGTAGGGATAAATTACATATTTCCGTAAGATTGTGGAACATAAATAATGCAAATAAAAAAATAAAATTTTTCTATAAATTCTATGACTCTCTAGTTGGAGTGCTGTTTTTCGAAATTATTGTTGCATAATCGTCTTTTGCTATCCACATTGTATGGTTATCGTCGAAAGTTTCGAATCAACGAATATTTACAATCGATGTGTAAATGTATATAAAGTAAAGGGTCTCCTTCTGCTTTATAATTTACTTTATACAATCACTTGGATAGAATATTTTGAAAATTGAAGTTATCTTGTATAAAACCATTGATATACATATTTTTCAAAAAACGTTAAAAATATTTGGCAACACATTGTTATCATAACCCAACGACCAAATGACTTGAGGGGTGCAATCCGCATACGGGCATTGTAATTAAAAGCAATTGCAAGTCTTTATTATGAATTGGTTTTTTATACTTTGCTAGGTTATACCTGTAAATTAAACATACTAAAATTTTAAATCGATATCTCATATAGTGCTTTTTTAAAGTGTAACCGCTTATTTCAGTCAGCTCCAACGGTTAATATTTAAAAGTGTTTTTCATAAAACTCAAATATTCAAATTGGCATAAGTGTTTTGGCAGTCCAAAAACGACCCAAATTTTGAGTAAAAAAAACATCGCCATTTTGTAAACTTTTGAATTTGTTTCGATTGTAGGTCATTGTACGGAAATATCGTCTAGTAGAGATTTTTTACTGGAGAAGACCGAAATCATTGCAGCAGTGTAGGACCTTTTCTACGCGTGTAGCTCGAAAATTATTTAGTTTTCTTCTTCAAAAAATCGACTGTGCATTGTATTATATATAAATTTACTCATACACAACTACAATTTTGGAAAAAATGTTTGCAGCAGTTTGTTTTAATTTCGAATAATCGCCTGTCGCACTAGGGGCACACGTATATATTTTAGGATCCAAAATTTATAGCAGCCGCTCGACATGTGTAACGACAAATGATGACTAAAATGTCGAGAGAAGTATTCAAGCATAGCCATAACCTATAAGTTTTGGTGAATCCATTACAGATATGAGTACGTTTTAAATATTACTTAATAAAATATTCCTAAGCATTCTTGATAATTTTCTTAAATTTAAATGCTATAAAGGCATTAAAGAGATCCAAACACAACACCCTTTTTCTCAGAATTAAACACGATCACTAAACACACGAATGAAGCGCACAATGTAAGCAAATTAGCAAAAGCCAAGCTTGCCTCGAGCCCCACTGAAACATTACAACCAACGGAAACGAAATCGGATATTCTCGAAAATGAATACTTGACGCGCATAATCATCTTTAGCATCATTGGCACTTCATGTAGGCAGCAACAGGTCTCCCTAAAGTAGCAAGTGCTGGTGTGTGGCAGCAAGTACTTCTGGGCGGCGAACGCATCGCAGCTCAACGGGTGATAGTGCTATGTGTAGTTGAGAACGTTTGAAGGCGAACATGCTTTTATACTTTAGCCATTTAAATTTGCAACTACTAAAAAACAACAACAGCAACAACAACATATATAAGTATATATGTATATGCATATATGCGAGCAGATCACGCGCCTCCATCAAAGTCTGAGCATCCGTAAGAACAGTAGCAACAATGATAATCGGTTCAAGAGTCCAGGCACAGCGCATGCCCATGAGTGCCGCTGGAAGCTATGTGACACGTTGCCACCATTTAGTATGCCACGCCGAACACGCCGCCCCCTTTTGGCAGCCCAAATGCGCAAGTGCGTGTATTCGCGAACGTGCAACTGCAACATACATGCTTTTTCAAAACACTTGCCATGCACTTTGCTGTTGTTGCTGGTGTGTTTTGTAGCGTGTAAATTTTCGTTGTTGTTGCTGCTCACTGCAACACTCGTTTGTAAGATCGATGTGGCACGCATTCTTGAAGTGTGCGTGCTTTGTGGCAATCATGTTAACGCTACTGCTTTGGCTCATCCATTGTTGTTATTGTTGTGCGCGACTCTGAGGGCGGCAATGTGTTATACATATATGTGTGAATGTTGTTGTTGCGGGTAAATTGCTGTTCAAAACAGTAGCTTTTTGCCATTTTTAGTGATTTCTTCTGCTACTCCCTCTATAATTGTTATTATTATTGTGTTGAAAACGTTTGTTATTGCTGTTTTAGCAACTCGGTGTGCTATATTTCATACACTTTCTACAATAGCTCAGTTGTAGCACATGATATTGCGTTGCAAGCGATGCGATTTTTAAGAGTGGCATAAACACAGACACACCTATTATTGTC
The DNA here is from genome assembly GCF_042242935.1 of Bactrocera oleae. Lineage (NCBI taxonomy): Eukaryota > Metazoa > Arthropoda > Insecta > Diptera > Tephritidae > Bactrocera > Bactrocera oleae. The sequence continues at coordinate 86,096,047 of NC_091536.1, read as the reverse complement.
AGCAAAGTGCATTAGTATGGAAAGTGAAATCAATAGTTTGCAGAGTTCTTTTTAGATGACTTCTCTATGACAACTTTGTAGGCAACTGTGCCGCAGCTTCACCACTCAAACCAGCCTCATTGATGCTTTGTAATGCGATAATTGAATGCAATTCATTTGTCAAATTCCAGCCGGTGGTCTTCCGCGCGGAAAAAGCTTTTACGCCACAGCACTGATAAGCCGGAATCCGGCCAATGGGTTCCGCTTGAGTGAGGACTGCTGTGATTAATGTTGACGTCTTTACAGCACTCATGCAAGGTATTTAAAATGTGGGCCGTAGGATGAATGCATATATGTTTTAAAGTAGGATATACTCATATTTACTTTTTGGAGGCACTTCAGCTGAACGGTTTTGGTAGATTTTGGCACATGGCAGTCGTTTTCTGGACAAAAACCAAATTAAATTTGTGGATATTTTAATACTCTTGCAACATGTTGCTACAGAGTATAATAGTTTTGTTTACCTAACGGTTATTTGTATCACCTAAAACTAATCGAGATATGTAGATATAAGGTTATATGTACATATATTATATAATATATAAATGATCAGGATGACGGCACTGGTTGAAATCCGGGTGACTGTCGGTCCGTCCGTCCGTGTGTCCGTGCAAGCGATAATTTAAGTAAAAATTGAGATAATTATTGATATTGATGAAACTTCGTATAGATATTCCTTGGCAACTAAAAGAGGTTGGTATTTCAAATGGGCGAAATCGGACCATTGCTACGCCCAAAAAAAGCTTTTAAACGAAAACTGTTAAACTCCCATAACTTTAATATGAAACAGGAGATCGCGGTAGCTAGGGACACCTGTGGGCTAAAAAATTTTAAAAGTGGACGTGGCTCCGCTCCCTAAATGGTTTGATGTACATATCTTTCAATTCGATTTTGATGTTTCAACCTAACTTGCTGAGAAGAAGTTATTTCATCACCTCTTCAAAATCTGTGAAAATAGGTAAAATCGGATAATAACCACGCCCACTCACTATATAACTGTTATTTTGAAAACTACTTAAAGTACTAAAACTCACTGAATAAATGAGCCACAAGCATTAAATTTCAAAACCAGGATGATAGAGAAGGGTTTTTTTAGGGATCTGGTGTTAAATTGCACAAAGTGCGTTGCCGCGCCCATCTCTAGATGAAATTCTATATCTCAGGAACTCGACTGATTTCAACCAATGGCATATATCGCTGAATATGTAAGAAATCTTAATAAAATTCAAAAATTATCTTTTTCTAATAACAGTGTATCGCCTTTCCTTAGTTTGATATGTATAAAACTTTGCCAAAGCCTGAACGCTTTTGTTCCTTATAAGTTGCAAGAGTATGAAATGTTCGTCTACACCCGAACTTAGCCCTTTCTTACTTGTTGAATTATGTAAATTAAAAAATTAAAACAATTCTAACTGGGTCATAAACGAACTAGCTTTGTACTATAGTGTACAGCGATACAGTTTTCATTGTGCCAAGGCATGCCAAGGGTTTCTATGAGATTCGTCCAGTCAACGATTTACAAAATATTAAATTTTTTTTTTGGCTTAAAGTACACTTTAGTGTTCTACACATAAACATTATCAAACTGATAGAATAGATACTTGTTCCATTTCACTCGAGTGTCGAAGTGTTCGGACCTATAAGTACTCCAAAGCATGCTTAATTAAGCCTAGAAAAGAGAAAGCCACAAAATAAATTGCCAAACATAAACATTCTACTTGTATAAGACCTCTAGACTGGCCTACCTTCTTAAAATCGCTTGTGTAACACATTTTTTTAATATTGTCAAATTTCTTCGTTTTGAATAGATGGCAACTTTATTCAAAAATATGTGTGATTTTTGAAAATTAACAAAAAAAAACTACTGCATCAATTGTTAAGGGTATATTTATACATATTTTAAGAATACATAGTAACATTTTTGAAGAATACAAAGTAAATATTTTTTGAATTACACAAATAAAGTCCTCCACTGATGCAGCGTTTCCAACTACATATCTTCTCGGATGAAGCCTAAAACCAAAAATTTGTCTACTAGAAGTTATTGTCCCTACAATAACGCACGGTCTAAAAAAATAAAATTTGACATATTGGCGTCGATTGTTTTAAACAAAAAATTTAATTTTATTCCAAATTTTGGTCGTTTTTCCCCTGCCAAAAATCGATTTCTGATCAAAACAATGCTAAGTTCTTGTATGGAGAACTATGGTACATACAGAATATCAGAAAAAAAATCACAACATCTCACAAGTCAATTGGAAAAACGCGTTTAAAGATTAACTGATGGAGCTGTTTGAACTGAGCGGCTACACTTTTGAAGGCTGTAACTCAAAGACTATTTGAGATATCGTTTAAAAATTTTACTTAGTTACTTTGAAAGGTAAAACTTTTTGAGATATGAAAAACAAGTTATAAAGTATGAAAATGTTTTTTGAGGGTTGATCCCCAAAATCGGTTTGCTACCCCATCATAATTCTTGAACAGTTTTTTTTTACGTCCGCCGCTGCTGTTTTAATGAACTGCATTCTCTACTACCACTGTGCACATCACTAACCCTCTTATGATTTTGACACAATTCCGATTAACGACAACATGACCAATCCATAAATGGCGATTTTAGTAGATGCCCCACAGCGCTTACAACGTTCTGCCGCCCAACAAGTTTGACGAGTACAAAACGGCCAATGTTGCCGACGATTTTGATGAATCGTTAAATTGAGAAAAATTCAGATACACTAAACTTTTGTGTAAAGCAGCGGCAGCGACAGTAGTTAAACGGAAGCTCTTTTGTTAGTACTCATGTTTTTGGTTGTTTTTCCATTTTTTGTTATTATATAGTGTAATAATATATTACGTTTAGTTGTTTTTTTTTAGACCAACTCACCTGCCAATCTGTCCTTGACCGCTTGATGCGCCAAAGCGGCGTGATGCAAAGGCGGCAGCGCCCAGGTTAACGGTGTACGTTGCGGCGGTACACGCAGTACATGTCCGGCAGCAGCCGCCGCAGCTGCGGTGGGATATAAATGCGGATATGTATAGAGTGCGGTGGCGCCGCCATACGTCGATGTGGCTATGCTTGTGGCCAACTTGTACGCAGCTAAATCATGTTCACTCTGTATGTCTTTTTCAGGACTTTGTTTATTGTTGTTTTCGAAGGGTTTCGACAGCAGGCGTGATATGCTAAAGGGTAAATTCTCACTAGACGATGAGCGCGTTTGCTCCGACTGCACGGATTCACTGAAATTAGGAATGAAATCAAGTTTACAGATTGTTTGCAATGTCAATGGGAAATTTGTATCTATAATATAGTAATAATAATGTTACTCATTTTTTTATTAATATAAAAAAAAGTACGTGTGGCACTCGGGGACTGCCGCGGTAACGCTATTGCATAACATTTTTTTAGTAACTTATGCAATTATAATTATTTATTTATTTTTTATGCAGTCTTTTTTTATTTGATATTAATTCAAGTTTTTCTTTGATATTTATTCAAGTTACACTTTTTGAGTGTGGTGATCGATAAGAAAACAACTTTGTTTCTTTTATTGAATAAATGAGAAGTTAATATTGTTTAAAATATTTTTATTATCTTACAATCAAGTAAGTAATTCAGGAATTTTTAACATTGAAACATAAGTTTGTGTCTTGATATCCTCTAAATATCTGGAAAATTATGTTGTGGATTCTTGGGGATCATTATTCATTTTCAAATTAAAATTTTACGAAAGAAAAGTTGTCAACCGCTCTGATATTTTATTAGCGAAGTTGATGTTGAAATCGCCAGCCAAGATAAGTGTTAATTTATTGCCATTGTTAATCCGATTGAAATACCTAATTTCAATTGTATTGTTGAAGTCAAACGAGATACTGTTCCAAAAGGTGGGGTAGTTATTGTATTTGAAAAAATAATAATAATGTTACTAATATTATGACTCCGAATATTGAAAAATTAATTTTTAAATAATGAAATTTTTATTAAATTCTATATTTTTATTTGCCACACATATTATTATTTTTGAATCACCCTGCTCTTTAATTGATTTGTTCCGCTTGAGATATGCGAAAATACGCCTACATTTTTCGCATATTTTGTGATCGTGTTAAAAAATGCAATAGCTTAACTAGGATTATTTATACGAATATTTTTCATATCTTATATAACTTTCGAGATTATGCATTGTAGTTGCCATCGATTGAGTTTTCTTTACATACCCTCACACCTTTGTATAAAATCTCCTTCCTTGTATTTATTTTGTGGCATTTTTCAAAAGAGCTTTTCATTTTTAGAGAATGCTTATTGGTGGCAGCATCACAATACTTTCTGTTTTCCTCTTGAAAAACTAGTTAACTGGAAGTTCGTTCACAATTGATTTTAAGAAGAGTTAACCATCATGAGGATTGTTCAGCAACCCCTCTGAGCAATATTTTCATAAAAACTCTCTTACGCATGGCTGAAATATCCTATAATAAGATAAATTGCTTACATTTTTCATATTTCAAGTTATGAATTCTGCAATATATCAAGACGTGCATCGTAATCTCACTTCATGTAAAGCCCTACACGCACAAGAAAAAGTCGTTAACTAAAAAAGGTGCAAAAAGTGTTATTCAGTGACGTCACGCCTCTTCATGTCTCAAAATTTTAACACAATTTGCAAAAACAAAGAAATTTTAGCATTTTAGCGTAAACAGATTTTTTACGCAAAATCTTGTCGCATTTACACAGTCACGCACACTCTTTGGTTGCTGTTATATTTGTATTAAGTCCGTCACTGGCTGCTGGACAATCTCAAAATTCACACGAATATTTGCTTTTAAACGCGCGTTTTCATGTTCATGTTTCGCACCAGCATTATTCGATTGATTTTGGGCGGTTGTTGTTGTGATTTTTGTTGTGAATACCATTGGCGTTGCCAACGATTGCTAATACGACTGCTGATTGCTGACTGCTTGCTGTTGACATTGTTGTCCACCGTCATTCGCATGCCTAATCGAAAACGGCGCTATGTCGTGCCTTGCGTGGGCCCCCAGTCTCCTTTCGATTCTTAATTAATAAATGCGAGTATTCCGCGTATTCACGTTTGCAGCGCGCTGCAGTCTATTGGATTAAACTACCTTTCATATTCGTGTTGTTATCAGTGACACTTTGTAAAACTCATTAATTTAAAATGGAAATCAAATATGTACACTCATTATAAATGGGGGACATACATATTTATGTACATGTGTATGTATATACTTGTATATGTTGCTTATATATAAATTTGTATACTAAGATATATGTTGGGTAACAAGGTAGTTCAATTTGTGTATTCGGTGCACAACGGGGAAGGAGTTGCTTGTACTACAGTCAAATGGGCCGACAATACTTAAGGGGCGGTAAAAGGTCGTTAAGGAGTTGATTGGCAAAAAGAAATAATAATAATTATTTCATATAATATAAATTTTTATAATAGGTATATCAAGAAAAGTTATTCAAAAAAATTACGTTTTTTGTGATTGTTGTTCAGTGACATACGTACTACGTGCTGACTTGATTTCTTTTTAATTAATTTTTAAATAAAATCTATATATGTTACATAGATTCATATACAGAAGTAACCAATACCATTTAAGAAACAAATATCAACAGTATTTGTACAGAAAAGTTGTTTCAAAGCGGCCCCTTATGGCCAATTCGCACAAAACTTTGTTTCGCTTTGCATGAGACATTTGTTTCGACTTTCGAGAAAAGTTCGATGTACGATTTTGTATGAGTACGTTCACAGAAAAAGTTTTCGATGCGCAGCTAAGCAAAATGTTGGGCAACTCTCATTTTTTTACGCTTTGCCAAGCAACATTCGCCATTTTTATCAGAGAGAAACACTGCAAGCAAAGCGTTTATTGTGGCATACCCTTTGTTTTCTGCACTTCGTTGTTTCAGTATGGACTGTTATGCAAAGCGTGCAAAGTTGTAGGTGAATGGGCCTTTACTGTCAGTAAATCCGGCCCTGATATTTTAACTCCATTTCCATACGTAGAGAATGCCAAACACGCATCGTTTAGTTTAAGTGGTCACGATTTTCTCATATTTTGCTTTGCTCTTGACGCCAATTTGTGATTTCACAAGCTCTTATCTTGCTAAAATTAAATTGACAATGTCTTTTATATATATATAATTTATATATAATTTGGTTTCACAAATGAAAAATAATATTACTGCTGAGATTTTCATGTTTTACGTGAAATAGATATAACCGCCCAATTAGCTTAGTGACTTAATTATAAAAAAAAGTTATGAAAAAGAACTATAAGCCCCAGATGTCAATATATAACTTCTAAGAACCTTTTTTGTTGAAGTATTAGTAGGAGTGATATCTCACCAAAGTTTTAAGTACTCAATTTATTATTTTGAATGACGTAGCCGAAAAGAGCATGCATTTAAATCGGGAATCGAGACATCGAAATAGTAATGAAAGTATTTCACAAAAATAAAACTATAAATAAGAAGTATTTGAACAACTGTTTTGGAACGCCAATACGATAAATGAACCTTAATTATCTCTAATTTTTCTTTATTTTTAGTTAATAATACTATTTATATTTTGTCAGTTGGACTTGATGAGAGAAAAATTTTCGATTTGTGAAGTAAAAAACTTAACTGTGTGAATGTTTGTTAGGAATAATGTTCCAAATATCAATATAAAATTTAGAAAATTAAAGAAAACATTTTTAATTTGCTTTTCCGTAATTTTTGCCTGATTTGACAAAAGTAAAATATATTTTAAAGCATTTAAAACTATAAAAATACCAAAGTCAATCTAGGCTATTAATTCGGAATAGGAACATTTGGAGACACTTTTGCTTTTTACATGTGAGGAACGATAATAGTTTTTTTTTAGAAAAGAAAGACTTTAGTACTATTTACTTTTATTAAAAAATTGAACCTGTTTGTCATAGTAATATTTGAATGCCTGTATATATATTTTTTAACCATAGTTTCAACATAAAGATTATAAGAAACCTTTCATATCTTACAAAATACTTGCATATCAAGTTGTATAACATAATTATATATATTTTGATGAATGCTGTCACACCACCCGTATGAAATAGTTCTTTAATATGGAAATATGTACATAAGGGTGGGGCTTATAACGCGATGGTCCTCCTTACAATTTTCTATTTTATTTTTTTATTATTATCAGATAGAAAAATTCATATCTCACTTCCAACCCTTTGAAAAAATATATCTCTGATAGAATTTGTAAGAAATTGAATACTTTACAAAATAGTCTCCTACGATTTTTTCGTAAAACTAAACATTAAAAAGATATTAACGGTTGAAGTTTGATTATTTTAAAGCAAAAATTTGTTTGCTATGAATTTTATAACTCAGTAAAAAATTTTGTTTTTATATTGCAAATCTCACTAATTTGTAAGATATTTACTGCTTTACAAAATTTTTTGTTAGGTTAGGTTTACGAAAAAAGTGTAAGATACAATTTTGTAGAACATTAAATTTTCTATAAAATCTATGAATCGAGATAACGTCACCTACCCGTTACAATCAAGAACTTATAATTGCAGAGATTTTCGTAGAGAGTCTAAAACATATTTTTCAGAATACCAAGCGAAAGAAAGATATTCGTTTTTTGGCACACCCTAATGTACATACTCATGTATCTACGTTCAGATGAGCCGAAAACTAACCTTTCGAATTCATGAATTAAAGTGAACCAATATATAGACAAATAAGTATCACTCCAGGGAAAAACTCTTAGCCTAATTTTTAAAGATGTCGGTTAGCATTCAAAGTTTAAGCATAAATTATTTTAAAAAATAAATCACAGTGGAACTTTTCTGCAATTCCAAAATTCGTATATTTAAACGTTGTAAACAGTCATTTTAACCCATGAAATCGATAGGCTAGTTTATGGCTCGCCCTAATGTATGTAGCATACAATTGTCTCCATCTAAACAGACATCCCATTAAAATGTAGTTCAGAACTAAAATCTTATTACTCTCTTGTTTGTTTCTTCTCAACCAAATTAACAAACCACAGGGTCTGAAAAGATTCACTGAACGCTTCACTTTAAAGAAACGGAACCCGTCATAACTATAATCATTATGTACCGTTAAAACACTTTGTCGCCATTAATGTGGCATAACTAGAAAATTTGCTCGTTTTGCTTTGTTGCTCACTCGCTATGTTCACAGCTTATTAATTTTTCTTACTCATCGCATTTTACTTTGTTCGCATTTGTCTAATTCGTTAGTAAATTTACAAATTATACAGACATTTGTTACATTTTTCAAATTGTTGAACAATTTATAAGCGTTTGACTAACATAATTAAGTGATTTGAGTTCTAGTTTCGATTTAACATATTTAAGATCTTCTAGGTGTAAATGTGAATAATTATAAATCGTATAATAATCCGGTTGGTTTTGAGGCAACTAATTGGATCATGATTTTCTATCTCAATAAGCTTAAATTCGGAGCTCTTGAATGTGATTTGCCGTTGATATACATACATATATGTCGTTTCCTTAAATGAAAAATAAGATAACATCGCGTTTCATAGGCTTAGAGGAGAAGTAAAAACTATGTATAATAAAATAGCACTCAAATTAAAAAAAAAATTATTTTGGCTATAGTTAGATTATATCTGATGACAGACGCTTAAAATTTTGCGCATTTATTTATGTTTTATTTTATTTTTGCAGTATTCTTTATTATTGCAGAAGTTCCCAAATCTTTTTTGTGTTGCTTATTACCTTTCAGGATAATATGTTAAAATAAAGAATGTTCCCATCATTATTAGCATATACAGAAAAATTTATGAGTATTTGTACGTACAGACATAGCGAAAAAATATTTTCTAACCTACAACCTATCTACCTAGCATATAGTTCTCAAGTTGAAGTCTAGCACTGATTAATGATCTAATAATTCGAAATAAAATATCGTAAAAATATAACGAGTAGTAGATAAAGTCATAATATTAGTTAAAAAGGAGTCAAAACGTGAACTGAATATTTAAAATATGCAGAAGTTCTGTTTCTATTTTTTGAGAATCAGGTTCAGACTGTGAGCTATGAAAACTATCGTTATTACGATAGCTATTTGTTGTTTTCTTACCCGGAAGCACATTTTCTATTGAGAACAATGATTGATTAATTCGTTTTTTGTTGCAGAACTCCTTGCTAGATTTGTACAGTACCGTAGTTCCCAACTTGAGACCTGATTTTATCTGAGTGTTTATTTAAATTATAAAAATTCGCATTTGAGTTTACAGATTTGGAGTTAGAATATATCATATACAGATTCATCACAATTGTGTCCTACATACATATGTATATCTTCCAATGAGATTCACAGATAAGTACTCAATATAAGGATTGTAGGGTCTATGGATACGGGATAAGTCCTACCTTAGCGGCGTTTCCATTTCATCATAGCAACTGCCGCCTTCCATATCCACTTCGGAGCCGCTGCCGCAGGAAATACGTGAATCCGAGTCAACATCAACATGAATCTCTTGTTCATCCTCCACATCATCGCGTTCCTCATCTTCGTGCTCGTGTGTTGATGACATGATGAGGTGTTGTGGCGCCAATTTAGTAAAGACCCAAGGAATCACAAAACACTACACTTTTTATATATAGTCGCAGGATTTATTTTAACTTCTTTTCAAATAATTTTTGAACTGTTATGAGTATTTCGTATACTTTTAAAGTAAGTAATTTTATTATTTTTTATTTAATTGCACACACATTTGTTTTTTGCTTTGTTTGTCTTTCCACAAAATTGCCACTTAATTTAGCCGAAACTTGACAACTAGTTCACAGCTCTTAACGGTACGCGTCACAGCAAGCGCTTAAACGCTTTTGAACGTAAGCTGTTTTGTCAAATTGCCGTACAGCTAGCCGAGCGTGTATGAGCCGCGAATGTGTTTTGTGTCAATCGCTTGCGCTGACAAAAAGCGCTGTCAACGCCAATTGCACAAATATGTCGCGGACTACGCACACATACACACAATGTAAGCGTGTATGTTCTGAAACCGTTATTACGAGTTGAGTAGGCGAGCAGTGAACAGCGCGCAAATTAACTTGAACGGTTGGGAAAATAGTTATGATTTTGTGCGGGCGCACGCGAGTCTCGATTATTGCAACCGCACCAGAGCAGCAGCAGCAGCGTAATAATAAAACGTTCCGCTTTTTGATTCTCCGCCAGCCGACGTAGAGCGTAGCCACCAACACAAGCCTGTGCACAACACAACTCACCCCAGGCACCGGCGAATAGTGCGGTTGTCATTGTTGTTGGTGGCACCAGTAGCGGCTCGTTATACCAGTTTTACGGCTTCCTTTCTGAGTTGTTGTAGTTGCTCGAGCTCGTTAGCAAGTAAATACTCGGCGTTCCGCCCTAACCTACGGTAATAGTGATATTACTGAGAGCAATAACAGCAACAAACACGCGAAAAAGGTGTATGAGTACCTTTTATTGTGAACATTATTGCCCACACACCAACAGCAGCACTAACAACAACAGCGAGAAAACAAATTGCAATAAGCGCCGCCCCTTTTTCATATACCGTTTCAAAAGGCAATGAAGCACTTCGGCACATGCGACAGTCAGCAGCGGAGTAAGTAGCGTAAAACTGGTTCTTCTTGTAAACTTTATACATTTCTATAGAAACTTGGCAGCACAGACGGCACTTACTATTTCTTACACAGCACACATCTGTATGCAAACCTATGTTGGCAAGCAGGCATGCATGCAACAATAGAGGCGGAGCCTAGTGGCCAATTGCTGGGCTGCCATTGGCACGGCGCATGCGTCGGCATTTTGCTTTTTCGCTTTGTTGTTTTGTTGTGTGCATACAATTTGTTGTAGTTGTGCCATTTCATGGAGTCGCTTATTGACTTGCCCCCCACAAGCTGTAAGCGTTTTAGCTGTGCGCTTCGTGACAATCGCAAGTGTTCGTGTGTGTAATGCCATTATGGCGTGCAACAACAACAACAGCAGCTGGCATTAGCGACGTTTTAAACGAAAAACGTTTTGCTTTTGTGTTCTGTGTTCTGTTGATATTTATTTTCTTGTTGGTTTGTCTTCTTTTTTTCGATATCTTTGATTTGCTGTTTAGAGGAAATCGTTAAATTGTGGCAAGCGCAAATGTGGCATATTAATAGAACAATTGGCAATGAGTACGAGCAACAAAAACACCAACAACGAGCAGTTAATTTTACGGTATTGAATATGTCAAAAGAGAAAATAGAACATAACCATCAGTGAAGTGAATGAGTGTGATAGCGTGAAGGAAAGAGACGGAGTCGGAAAACTGAATAATAGATTGGAGGGTTAATGAAGGACATTCCGTTGTGCTTGAATTTTTTGAGTTTGCTAATGAACTCTTGAAAAATGTAATTGTTTGTAATTTAACAAAAAAAAAAAAAATAATATTATTATTATTACTTCGTTGGCATACATAACTAATAGTCACTCTGAACAGTTTATATTAAGTTTGCCCTGAAGTTTGTAACACCCAGAAGGAAGCGTGGCGAGCTGAGTCGATTTAGCCATGTTCGTCTATAGATATGTCCAGCAGTTTTTGAGATATCGATCAGAAATTTTTCACACGTCTCGTTCTCCTCAAGAAGCTTCTCATATAGCAGTATATACAGTGTCGGACAAAATTAAAGCACGAAACTTACCATATCACCATTTAGCTGCATATAATTTATTTACTGTTATAAACTTAATATTTTCTATTTTATTTCACAAAAATATACATTTTTATTGATGTATTCAAAACAACGTAACATATTAGTTCATTTTACACTTAAATATGACTTAAAGATTAACAACATACATAAAATAGATACGACAAAACTAAAGCACATTACATATAGTTAAAAAATAAAAGTATTTGTTGTTAATATTTGGTGGCATATCCATTGTTTTTTATGACGGCTTCACATCACAATTAAATTGGTTAAAATGTCTGGATAGATTCTCTATGGGGTTGAGATCTGGTGATTGCGCCATTTCAAAACTTCTATATTATTGGAAATAAACCAATCCTTTACACATTTGGCCGTGTGCTTGGGATCGTTATCGTTTTGGTAATTCCATTTTAATGGCATTTTCTCGTCAGCATGAGGAACCTTAACGTTTTGAAGGATGTTTTGGTACATAAAACGATCCATGATGCCATTGATTTGATGGATCGGACCTACTCCATGACCTGAAAAACATCGCCAGACCATTACATTACCTCCCCCATGCTTCACAATTCCTTGTGAATAACGTGGATTCAAACGTTGACCTTTTGGTCTTCTTACCAGCTTTTATCCATCAGTTCCTTTAATATTGTACTTGGACTTATCTCAAAAAAGTACACTCCTCCATTTTGTAATACTCCAGTTTGTGTGAGCTTTTGCAAATTCAAGCCGCGTTTTTCGATTTCTGTGCAAAATGTATGGCTTTTTTTTGGCACTTCTGCATGTTATGAAGTTATTTTCTACAGATTTGCACGAAATATTTAAGCCCAATTCGGTCTAAACTGATCTAGCTGATATAAAGGAATCTCTTTTTATTGAGCGCAATATGGCAGTAAGCTTACGACTAGTAGTTTTACGTGGTCTGCCACCTCCATGAATTGTGGTTAGGGAGCCCGAAGAACGAAAACGACTTATAATTCTTGAGACAATGCTGCGATTAATTGTGAACTTTTTCGAAATATTATTTAATAATTTTTTCCCTAAATAGTGCTGAATACTTATTATGCGCCATTTCACAAATATTTTTTTTATGACGAAGCAACATCATCGGTTGATCACAAATGACTAATCTAATTGTATTAAAATTACTTCAACATGCTCTTCAAATATCGGTTTCTAACTACATATGGAATTTTAACGGGACTTGTTGAAATTAAGGTCAAGAAATAAGTAATATAATTAAATGCTTTAGTTTTGTCGCAGAAAATATACACACTATGCGAAATTTTTGTATGCTAAAATCTTATTTGTAATAAAAAGAGGTTCAGCTTGATAAACTTTTGTTTTAAGCATATAATCTACTGAATTCATAAAAAAATTAAAAGTTTGGCAAAATTTTTACATTTTCTTTTTAACTAAATGTGTACAAGGTGAACTTCGTGCTTTAGTTTTGTCCGACACTGTAGCTGTCATACAAATTAAGCGATCAAAATTAAGTTGTTGTATGTAAAACCTTTTTATGTGATATGAGCTCTTTACGAAATTTGGCATTGATTATTGTCCAAAACAACGCTGCAATCTCCAAACATATTGTTAGATCGGATCACTATAGAAAACAGCTGTCATACAAACTGACTAATCATAATCAAGATAAATAGCTTTTGATACCCTCTATGCTATAAGAAATGCGTATTCAATGTGAAGTGTATAGCTTTGGTGCAGCCGAAGTTTTTTTGTTCTTTATCATATTCGATAGACTGATAATTGTAACAGAAATTAAATATATATATATATATATATGTCTTCAGGGTATAGAGTTAGAATACTCTAGGTAAATTTTAGAATTATGTAGGGTCAGGACTTTCGAATGGATTTTTGATCTAACCTGATGGGTATGATGATAGAAAATTTTATTGCAGACATATTTCTACAGTACTCAAAATCTTAACCATGCAGTCCAACTTCTCTATAACGATCTTCTGTACAACGAAATTTTCCTTACTAAAAATGATTTTAAACAATACTGCATTTTCATTCAATCTTCGGTTTACTACAATTGTTTTGCCCTTTAGAATTTTAATGCAATCTCCTAATAATGAATTTTTGTCGTTTTTTTTTCTTACCAAAAAAAAAAAAAAACAAACAAAAAATTATCTCAGGAGAACTTGAAATATCAGAATGTCATCACTAGAACTGTAATAAGATGGGGTCGCTTAAATTACTTATTATTGGGAAATCAAAAAAACTGTGATATGTGTAATAATTTAAACTTGATTAATATTACCATACAAACGTTTGAATCAATCATCGTAGCACTTTTGCCACTCTGGCAGAGGTATCTTCAAGGTATGTTGCGCCTCTTCAGGTGTCGAATAACTTTGACCTCTTAGTTTATTTTTTATGTACGGGAATAAAAAAAAGTCGTTCGGTGCTACGTTAGGACTATCCGGTGGGTGACTCATGAAATCGATGTTTTGAGTGCTCAAACTTGCAGTTGTTTCAGTCGATGTGAAGAGTGATCCGTCTTCGGCGGTTGGTTTTCCCGATTTCTGGAAAGACAACTGGCAAACAAATGGTTGTATACTACTCAGAATTTGCTGTTCTGCGTTGTTCCGGTGGTTTGGTGGTGACAAACCAGGCAACCATTTGCTTGGGTTGCTGTTTATTTTCGGGCTCATACGCGTAAATCGACGATTAATCACCTGTCACGTTGTCATAAACGTGTTTCGAAGCACCGCTATTGTATACTCGTTTTAGATTTCTTTGTGGATCTTGCCGCCTTGTTCTATGTTGACCGATATTTTCGGTAAAAAGTCAACTATAGGCTGGGATCACAAGGTGGCATACTTTAAACGAATATTGATTTGCATTCTGGAAAGTGAAAAAATCAGATGGAATTTTAAATTGTGTTATATAGGAAATAAGCGTGGTTGTAATTCGATTTTCGCACTATAACATAGAAATATGAGAATCGAATTTGGTTGAAATTGGTTAAGCAGATCTGAAGATATGGGTTTTCACCTAAAAGTGGGCGGTGCCACGCCTACTATCTAATTTTGAACGTGGTTCCTATTAAATCATCTTATACCATCCCAGAGATAAAATTGAATGTCTCTGGCTTGTTTAGAGCTTGTTTTTTCGCGCTTTTAGTAGTTTTAAACAGTACCGTTATATGCGGAGTAGGCGGGGTTGTCACCCAATTTCACACCGTCGATAGAGATGCTAAAAACATTTGTTCCCAGTGAATTTTGTTATTAGAGCTTCAGTGGTATAGGAGATATGCACATTAAACTTATTAGGGGGCCGGACTGCTTAACTGCTGATGTCCCTCCCTAATGTGATCCTGTATACCAAATAAGAGTCTTGTATCTTGTTGTAGAGCTTAGTTATGTATACCAACCGTCTTACGGTATCAAGAAACATGTGTACCAAGTTTCATAAAGATATCTCAATTTTTACTCAAGTTACAGCTTGAACAGACGGACAGACGGACGGACAGACAGTCACCCGGATTTCAACTCGTCTCTTCATCCTGATCATTTATATATACATAACCCTATATCTAACTCGATTAGTTTTAGGTGATACAAACAACCGTTAGGTGAACAAAACTATTATACTCTGTAGCAACAAGTTGCGAGAACCAAATTCCGAAACATAAAAGGCAACCCACGTATTACAGCCAATGGACCATGTTATTATCCTTAACCTGAAACAGCGCTACAGAAAGCAGACTTTATCGAATATTTTACCACAAATGAAGGAAAATAAGCCTAAGCCAGCACTTTAATCTCAACGTTTTAAATCTTAAGGTATTGGCTGAGTTACCCAATTGCTTTCATCTGAAACTAGAGCGAGCGGTTGGATCAAATAATTCTATCAAATATTCAAATTCGCTTATTCAGTTTCAATATTAATTAAGAATATATCATATTTTTTAATGATATGTATATGTATCTTAATGTATATGTATTTATCTTAAAATAAATTAAATTAATTTCAATTAGAGAAATAAAGTACAGATATAGAATGGATATTTATTTGATTTCTCTATTTGTTAATTACGTATATTAATATCATTAATTTAGTTCATAACCTCGTAAAGTCCCACCAATGCCAGCTCAATCAGTTAACCTTATAAGTGAACACTGTGGACAAATTTTTGCTGACATTTCGAAAACTTTATTATCCGTACTGCTTTGCTATTTGCCACACACTATTCTTATGTACATATGTACATACGGTATATGTGTATACAATAGTATATAATGCACATTTATGAACTATTTTCCTTTGGCACAAATTCGATAAAAGTAGCGAACTGCATAAATGCATTGGTGTGCGTTGTATACCCACCGACCCACCGATAATCGGCGATTAGATTGACAACTCTATTGCAGCTGGCAAATGTGCATTACTCTTATTATTCAATTAGTCGGCACGAATTGCATTTTCTGTCGAATGCGAATTGAATTTTTCAAAAGCACACATATGCATATGTGTGTATGGACACGTGTCAGTGTAAGTAATCATGGAACAACGATGGCGGAGTGCTGCTATATGAGAAATGTTCGTTGCATGAAACTTGCATGTGGTCAAAGAGCAGTACATATATACATATGTATTTAAGTTGAAATTTCTATATTAAACCCTTAAAAAGGGTAAAAGGAAACGAATATATGGTGGTTTAGCTGGATCAATGCAAGTTTAGACATTATATCGGATAAATATTTTATATAAACGTTTTGTGGTATCAAACTAAAATTCTTAGTTAACATAAAAAAAAAATGAATGCAAACTCTTTATTGCTGATTTAATGTAATAATGATAAGACAAGTTTTCATCTGCCAGAATTTAATCTTCGAATTATTCTCTTATTAGAAATGATATAAGCATTGCATTTACATAATTTGTAACAAGTTTTGTTAAAATTTGTATTTTTCGTACAAAATTAATTGCCTGATTTTATTTACGGTTTTGAAAGTTTGTAATTCTTGTATAATTAATTTTTCTCCGTTTTACTATACAATATGAAATAAATATTTTTTGGCAATTTTAATTACAATTTCGCTTATAAATTATAATACAAAAATATACTTGCATGAGACTTGATTATGGTAAGTATATTTAAAATTTTTAAGAAAATTGCTTACATTACATAAACCAGAAAAAACAACATTGTTAAGTGTATTGAATTACTGTTCGTATTCGAGTCCGAAACGTAACAACAATTTATTTGGTCGTTCTAAGTGAAACAAAGGCTTAAGTGTTCGCCAATAAAGCACATCGAAGTCAATGGTCGGCAGTTTTCCGATGTTAAGGGGTTAGGCCAATTTAGAGCCCACAAAAAACCGTTGGGATATATTCTGGAGGTTAGGAAAAATTAATTGAATTTCTTTTTCACCGAAAATATCAGCTGCGAGTTTTTTTTGGAAAACAAAGTTGCAACAATAACCAAGATTAGTACGTAGTTCACTAAATATTGTAATCATGAAGCTATAGTAAAATTTTCAAGTGATATGCGAGTATCAATGTCGTCCGATTTGAAAAAATGCAGTCTTAAGCTAAACGCGTTTAAGTCTTACGTGTTGTATTAGATTTATAGGAGTTTGATTATTTTGACTATAGAACCTCAAATTGTACTTTTGGCCAAAAATAATTTATTTTTTGAAAATTCTAGATTATCCTAACTTCTTCGAAGACACTGTGACAACAAGAGTTAAAATGTGCAGTCAATCATTTCCGACGACGACAAGGGGTCGACGGTTCAAAATGCTTGTTACGAAGTTAATCAATCGGTGTAAGTTTCTAAAATTGACTCAAAAAAAACAAAAAGTATGTCTAACATTATGAAGATATGAGTTTATTAATCTAAAATACAAAGCTGCTCATTGTCTGGCCTAAAGTATAAGCATCTCGTATAAAAGGAAAAATTATAATTTTTTAACGTTTTATTTGCAATTTGATTGGGTATGGGTTAATGACAAATAAGCTTAGTTGTATCTGAAAATAAGTTTCGTGTTCCTTTAGTTGAAATAAGAGCTATTTAATAAACTGTCTGTTGTGAGTAGTTATTTTAGACTCTATAAATTCCATTTTGGAGTTAAGACAAAATTTTGGGTATGTTTTTAGAAGTCTCATATCGCTGCTTGATGATATTTTGAAGATAAATCCTGATTTTGTAAGATTGTTCCTAAAAGCTTCCATTGAATATAGTTAAATGGAGCTTACAGTAAACATATAAGATACAATATATCCACTTTACACTTGAACACAATTCGCAAATTAGTCAAAAAACTAAATTTTATAGTGTATATGTATGCAAATATATATGTATTAATATGTACATAAGTAAATGCAAAATTGCTGCTGTATGGCTAATTGGATTTCGCATCAACGACCATAATAAAAACAATAACAAGTACAACTGCGTATAACAACAATAAAACGCAAAGCAATTGCGATGCAATTTTAATGCAAAATAACAATTTCCACACAACAATAAAAGCAATAGTGACGGCAAATGTAACTACGATGGCACAACCAACGCATACACACACAACCACGCATGGGCATAAGGCAACATTACAACAGCAACATAACAACGTTTGGTGAAATTTTTATTTCATTTCTTTACTTTTATTTTGGTTAATAACAGCAACAGCAGCATTAAACATCGACAGCGACAGCGACGACGACGGCAGCAACAGCAACAGCAGCGGCATGCGGCAAGCGGCAGCAACACGAAATTGATACTTGGTATGAATACAAAATTAGTTTCACCTTTGCAAAGACAAAAGAGCTCAGGCGAATGAATGCCAATTGGTATGTGGCATGCAGCATGCGGCATACAGCATGTGGCATGAGGCAAGTGGCAATCAGTAAACACGAAGTTGTAGACTACACGTTGCATATCGCATAACGCAGACATGCCAACACAATTACAGCACACACACATACACATGTACATGCATACATATGAAAGTATTATGGTACTTTGCCATTTTGCGCAACTACAACAACACCAACAAGCAAAATTACATTAACAATAAGACAACCTGCTAGCAAACCGTGAACCTCCATAGGCACTCAGCGCCGCCAGTAAAGGCAAATGAGTCTTCCTCTCCACGCTGACACACCACCACAACCCAGACTTTATTGGCAACTCATGGAATATTTAACCAATTCCGTTGCTCCCACAACAACATTTGTTGTTTCATGGCTTGCTTAGCTTTGCCTTAGTTTCGAAAATCTTCACAAGTTCCATTGTTTCAGCTCTACGACCTCCGTCCCACTAACAAGTTCACATGCTTCTATTCGGAAGAGTGTCAATCTTGTTAAAAGTACTCTGTCTTCTGCGGTAAAGTTTGCGGTGTTGATGACTTGGCTTTTGGGCATTCGGCTGACAATTTCCTCTAAGTGCAGACGAGTGTTTCTCCGAATGGAGTTGGACTTTCATTTTCTATGCATTTCTATCTCTGTCACATGACCATAAATGTAAATGTTCTCACTAAAATAGATGCGAAGCCAATCATTTTGTGGACTTTGTATGTAAGTGTATATACAATATATGGAGTGAAATGCAGTAGACTGCTTCATAGTTCTCAACACACTGCAAATCCTTTGTGGTCTATTTTCGGTTAAGTTATGATCATTTGATTGAATCTCTTAAAAAGCGAGGAAAATGCCACTTCCATATTTCTCAATTGCTATCATTGTTGTTTTGAAATGCTCCAATGAACACTTGAACCGTGGGCTCTCGGTCTTTTTGTGGGGTAGGTTGGATATTTGTAAATATATTTGTGAATTCTTAGAATTCCTCTGCTGTTACGAAAACAAATTTCGAGTCAAAGAGAGATAATATTTACGAATATTTTTCGATTTGAATCCTATGGAGTTATACTTGTACTTTACCCTTGAAATGGATAACTGGGCAGAAATTTCCGAACCATTTTTAAGAAGGAATGCTTCTAACACATTATTTATGGATAAACCTTCACGGTTTTTGAAGACAATTAGTAAAATTTTCTGCAAATAATACTCTCGAATATTTTAACCCCCCCCCTCTTATAAATATTTAAAATGTTCAAAAAAGACTACCACAAAGCAGAAATTTGCTTATGAAAATTCGTCAATAATTGAGAAATAAATACTTTGGAAAACTCAAGAAGAAAATAACAAAACAGAGGAGCAGATATCCAGTTGAAATATTTATGGATGCAAGAAAGGCATTAAAATATACTTTTCGGCCTCAGGGAATGTTCCAAGTCATTGTCATGGTAAGCTAGAGTATAATGAAGGGAAAACATTTTATACTCTTCAAAATATGAGTTTAAAATTATGTAAGTCTACCGATTACATATCACAGCCGGCTTTAAAGCCGTATTTTACAGACAGATATACATAGCTAAATCGGCTCAGTTCATCATGCTGAGTATTGATACTTACCTATATATGTATATACTGTATATGGTCGTTTTCTTCTGAGTATTACAAACTTCGTGCCAAATATGTAATATACATATATACATATATCAATAATGCAAAAATCCTATGAAATCGAAATCCTGCTATGAAAAGAGTTACCAATCTTTCATTGAATTTCAAAGACTTTCGCTGGTGTTCTAAAATACAATTTGGATAAAGCTCACTACCATCAGCATCACAAAACCACTAACCATAAAGCAATTTCGCTGGAAGCTTCTGTCGATATGTTGCCAACAGCATATACATATATACATACTTATATACAATACATCTGTTTATATGTATGTAAGTATTTACTACAACATTGCCTAACCTCCGCTCCCCTTCGCCCACCCGGAAGCATTGTGTGCAATCGTCTGCTGTAACTTCATCGTCGTCGGTTAATGTCTTTCCAATTTCATATCAAACCAAGTGCCAGCATTAATTATGTATGCATTCGAGAAGCCAATTGCTATGACCGTTATATTTAGTGTTGGTGCGCACGAAATGGGTTATAAAAATTTTACTAGGCCAACAAAGACGCAATTGATTTATATTTATTGCTGCAATTTTTGGTAAATCTGTGGAAAAGTTGGTTTCCGTGATTTCGTGCGTGTTCGTCGGGCATTCTGGCATTCAGGTATTTGCCAATTTGATTAGGTATCATTTTTAGTGTGAAAATTGAAAATGTCAACGTTGATTTTTCTGTTATAAATTGTATTTTACGTGAGGTATATTTAGATTGCGGCAATATAAGTAATTGGTTGCTGAATATGTGAGTATAATACGCAATTTGGTGGACTATTTTTGAAACTTATAGGTATCTGCTGAAACAAATAAATGTATGCAAATATTTTCGATTGTTAAATTTAGAAGAAATTTTTTCATAAAAGAAATTTTATATTTTAACTTTTGATTTATCAATAAATATAAGTTTAGGTAGAAACTAAGTTAGATTCATTACATATGTATATATATTTCGCCGAATTGATTAGGAACGTCATCTGACTTTATGTGCAGCCGAGTGAGCTCTATGTTTGATAGAGAAGTGGAACCGATAACCAAGAGCCCTCATTTCGGCGTTCTAACCCTTTTTGGATTGGTAAGTAGCAAATTAAATCGTTAGAAGCTATATACATAAACATAGTTTTAATATACACAAGTATAACAAGTTAAGATATTGATTAAAATATTGACTGAGGTAATCTAGTGCTATTAAGGAAACTTAAACTTCAATTTTACAAGCTCTCAACATTGGTTTAAGGTCTGTTATAATAAGAATTGCGTTGAGGTATCGAAAGTTACATTTTTATTAACGTACATAGTTACTTATGATCAAAAAGAGTAAACTGGTTCAATATAGATCTGCCCAAGTATAGACAGCATCAGTTCTAGGGATTATAAAAGTGATTGCATATGAAGAAGTCAATTTCTAGGATGCTTTATCAGCAGATGTCAATAATTTTCAAGTAAAAATCTGAAAAAGAATTTGGATGTCATCTTCATTTATTATTTAGGTATTTTTTCGAGTGGCATATATTTACTATACTTATGCGCTATCTAGATCAGATAGATAGATAGATCTTAGCTCCGTTTGGCAAAATGTGCACAGCAAGCAATTTGACTTGCTCTGGCGCTGCCTTTAGCTTTAGCAAGAAACTGCATTGCGACTTTATATGCGCTGCCTTTTCTAACACGGACTCATAAAAGATCAGCACTCTGAAGAATCCGGAACCCTGCTGGGCGCTGTTGAGGCGATTTGATTCCTATTCGGATATATATCCAAGGCCTTACTGTGTTAAAGATTTTTATGCAGTCTAGAATCAGGTCTCTGGAGTTTCCGGATCCATGTTGTCAAATCGGCAATTTGAACAAGAGGCTATACCCATGTTAAAAAGGGGCTTCTTGAGCCTGCAATGCCCTGTATCAAATGTCACTAGTAGCTGGAATTTGTATCTAGGAAGTTTTATGATACTTTAGAATCTTGTGCACATAATTCTAGCTGTAACAAGCACTGCTTTATTGCTGGTTCAGTAGAAATATAGCTTTGAGTTGAAATAATTTTTGTCATTATGGGTACTATGTTGTTGTAATTTTTTTATTACGTGGCTCTGGAGTTAAAGTTTTTAGTCACCCCTGATCATAAACTTTCTCTTTACTAATTTCTGTTTGATTAGTTACTACTTATCGTCTTCTCTAATCGCATACTCTGCGGACAAGAAGTCTTACTTTACCAGAGTTCCAGAATGAAAATTATATTAAATACTAAAATAAGAAGAAGAAGCAAACCACACAAATTTTAGCAATATGAGTATCTTTTCAAATACAACCACAAACTATTTCTGAGTTTTACAATGAGCTATAACTAACTATATAATTCAGGTGGCGTGTGGGGACATGTGACTGCTGAGCACAGCGGCCATTTTGAAAAAGTTTCCGCCACACTTACAGAATTCAATTCCACATTTTTAATGCAACTATAAAGTAATTGTTGTTGCAGAATTATTATTGCTTGACGAAACAGCGTACAAAGAGTAGAGAAGAAATCAAGAAAGAGCAAAATTCGTTTTGAATGGTTAGTGGAAATAAAACAGAAAGGCAAACGAGAGAAACAAGCGTGCTCGTGGATATTACATTGGATGTATGTGCATCGGAGATTGAGACTTGCGGTGAGTGTCAACATCGGAATTCCCCTTCGTTACAATGAAATGTCGTTGCTGCAATTGTCGTCTTTGTTGCAGTGGACAAAAACAACTAACAGAAACAACAAATGCAATGCAAACTAAAATTGGTGTACATATTCACGTAAATTATACATACATATACGTGTGCGGGTGTGTAAGGTGGTATACCGAAGTTTGTAGCAAATAAACGCCTGATCCGCGAACGAAAAAACAAACCAAACAAATGAATAAAGCTGGGAAATATCACAGGAAAAATTGTGGCAGCTTGAAATCTGCAATATCCCGTGTTACTTACATTAATGAGCAGGCAAATGAAATTTTTATTACCGTTACATAACTGCAGAGGCAAAGTGTTGTTCAAATTAATCATTCAGTCACTGAGGCAGCCTTTAAAAATATTTCAATATCATTTGTTTAGCAATTTTTTCTAATTTACTTTTTTGATTTTTGTTCCTGAATTTTAATTGGTACGAAAAATTCAAGAACGTGTATATACTTACATACATATGCGGAAATCATTAGTAACAGATTCATTTATTATTTTTTGAGCGCTTATTTAGAAGCGCTTGCAGTTGAGCTGATAAACTGTAAGAAAAAATTGAAAATAT
This sequence comes from Bactrocera oleae, assembly GCF_042242935.1. Taxonomy (NCBI): domain Eukaryota; kingdom Metazoa; phylum Arthropoda; class Insecta; order Diptera; family Tephritidae; genus Bactrocera; species Bactrocera oleae. Next base: position 86,072,541 of record NC_091536.1, on the reverse strand, counting down.
GAAAAATGATGTGGGCATTTGACATGCAAATTCCCTTAGAAGAAACTGGAGTTAATTTAAAATTTCAATGGTGTTGCATAGAATGTAACGTGAAGAATAAAAATTAACGCTTCGAATGTTTCTTTAAACGAAAAACATACCAAGGCTTCCAACATTCAAGTAAATTGATATTTTAAATAAAAAAAGTATCTATATTTTATAAAAAAGTTTTTTTATGAAAAGTAAAAAAATTAAGAAGGTTGCTTTATAACATATAATGGCTAGAGGAAGAAATTCTTTCATTATTGGGACAAAACTTTGTATGTACATATGTATATTGTACAATGAAATATAAAAGCGCTTGGATGTTGTATAAAAGGACTCTTCTCCTTCCATAGCAGCCTTCAAAATTTGGTTTAACGAGTTTCAAGGTGGTCTCTTGGCGGTTTTCGATATTTCACACTCAGATGCCCCGAAAACAAAAGTCCACAATCTTATATTGGCAGAGCACCGATTGAAAGTGCGCTAGATAGCTGAAATATATAGTAGGCTTCTCAAAGGATTGTGTGGGTCATATCTTGCATGAAATATTAGAGATGAGAAAGCTGTGGGCGCGTGGTTGCCGCATTACATCACTCCAGCCAACAAGTGTATACGTGAGACAAGTTCATAGAATTGTTTGACCACTTGTGAATTTCAAAAAAAATTATTTATTTTTTTGCAAATATATTGAATGTAAATTCACTATAACGACTGGTTATATATTTAATTATATATCTTATAAGATCTGTTATTTCCACATGACGTTCGTTTTGCAATAGTTTAAACTTGTTTCTAAACAAATTAGCTTCCTAAGTATTACTTGTTCGCATTTAACGATATTTTGCCTCTCAGAGGTTTTCCGTCAGCTCCCTGGCGTCAAAGCTATTATTCCACCTTTCATTTCTTGATTCCAAAAAGATGTATAAAAACAAGTGTAAATGTTTGTTAAGTTTTTTTTTTACACATTACAATTGGATGCTCTTATCTAATAATGTATCTCATTCTTAATGTATTTGAGAAAAAATTAATGTGGTTCATATTTGGACTCTCATGAATATTGAAAAAAAAACTGATTTCGCCTTTTGTTTTAGCTCTTAAACATGTTAATGAATTGATTTTAAAAATTATCTCGATTTAATTAGCATTTAAAATACAAATTAACACACTCATCGCCAACAACAAACGCGCATAAAAAAACACTTGTGTTGCTGTTTATTAAAAACAATAAACTATAAATGACAACGACAAGCATAATATTAAAAAGCTTTTAAAGATCACTAATACGCGGAATGTGTAGTCATAATATCGCTTTTGGCTTTTATTAACGGCGACAGGTACGAATATATATAATGTTATATAGATATTTTTAGATTAGGGTGGGTAAAAGAAAACGATTTTTTTTTCGCTTGGTACTCTGAAAAATAGGTTCTTAGACTTCTCTACTTAAATTTTTCCAAGTATGAGCTTTTTCGATGAAGTTAAGCGTTTACAAGTTATCCATCGTCAAAAATCAAATATTATAAAAACTATAATAAAAAAAAAATTTTTTGATAAAAAATATATGAGAACTGAGTTATAAAATTCGTAAAAAAAAAATCAAACTTCAATCGTTTATAATTTTTAAACGGATAGGTTTTGTAGAGCATTCAATTTCATACTATTTTTATTTCAATTAGTTGGAAGCGAGATTTGAGTTTTTCTATCTGATAATAGAAAAAATAATGGATAACTATAATGCGAAGGACTTTCCCGTTACAAATGAGAGCTCATACTTGGAGAGATCTTCGTAGAGGTGTCTAAGCGCCTATTTTTCAAAGTGCCAAGCAAGAAAAAAATTTATTTTTGACCCACCTTAATATAAATACAAATATATACAAAATCGTAGTTGAATTGAATTTAAAGTTGATTCGGCGAAAGTTTCGGTAATATGAACGTATTTAAAAGAATTGTTTTATTGAGCTCAATCGGCTCCGAAAACTTTAAACGAGTTTTTCTCGAAACACTGTTTTCAGGGTCGGTGAAGAAAATTTCTCAGAAACGGAGATTTGGAAAAAAAAAATTACCAAAATTAAAATTTGACTAGTCCTTCGATCATACATACCTGTATTCCTCTATAGTAATAATACATTTTGTTTGCTATCTTGGATCTTAGTTAGTTCAAGAAGAAAAATCTTCTTCACTGATAGAACTCCTGTCCAGACACCTCTTTTCGGAGGTCTTTCTGGAGATCGGCTGCAGGATCAAAAGAATCCAAAATTTTTCAAAATTAATCACCGATTACGACCAAAAAAATTTATAAAAAACTGATTTTTTCTGACTTACAAGTGGATATAAACCCTTGATATGAAGGTTATCCTAAAACTTTCAAAAAAAGACCGTACCTAGCCTATTCAAAGGCGACTTCTTTCCAAGCCATAATCAGATTTTTAATCATTAATAACGTAAAGACTGATGAGCATAGTAAAGCCATAGCTCCGTGCTCCTTATGTGTCTTATTTAAAATGGATTCACCATTATTGCCAGTAGGGAATGAGGTGTGGTAAAACATATTTACCATAAACTTAAACTTATTCAAAGTTACAATTATTAAAAACTCGAGGTATTCACACTTAATCAGTAAGGCCATACTGACATTTAGTGTTTCCAGATTCAGTTCTTTTGATATTAAAAATATTTGATATAGATTATTCGAACATTTGGATTTACATCGTTTATTCAAACATTTGGAAAATTCTCTAATCTCCTCACAAAATTTTTACTTAGAACATGCAATTTTAATATCTCTGACCCTTTAAATTGAGATCTAGCAATAATCTTTTATTCTACAGTATGCTTCGATGGAGCATCCTCTCTGCTAATACCGTCTTGTTCGATAACCTCTACATTATAATATGAATTTTAGACTATATTCATATTTGAGATAGTGATTTTTGTTTATTTTATTTTGACAAAGGACTTTGGTGGTTTGTAAGGATGTACATTACATATATGTATGTTATTTCGAAAACTTCGTACGAATATACGTACGATGCGTAGATTTTTCAATATACATACTTGTAATTTTGATCAGTAACCCTAATGTTGACAGAACATATATGAATAAAACAATGCTATTTATAGATGCCACATAAGAAATATTCAGAGTAATCTAAAAAAACAACAGTCGCGCTAATTGATTGAATCACTGCTATAAAAATTTAATCATTACAAAAACAAAAGAAATTAAATCGAGTAAACCAAAAAGGAAAGATATGCGAGGACAAAGGTAGGAAAATTGTCGCCAAAACGCTCAGGCCGACATGAAGAGGAACACAGCTGATAAGCAAATTGACGGTAATCCGCCGCAACAAATATGAGTCATTCAGGTGCAGCTCTCAGGATGTATGGGTATTCACAACTACTCAACACACATAAATATTTATATATATACAAAATGCATTGGTGTATGTATGTGTAAGTAAGTAAACAGGTGAAGATGAATGCGCCGAGCATCGGTGGACGATAACTTGGCGGATGTACGTGTGGAAGGGTACGACAATTAAACCCTTGAGGTTTCTGTTACTTACTTAAAAGTACACTGAAACACGTACAAATAAGTGAAATAGTTTGCTGACACTTTGCCACACGCCACACAAATTAAGTGATTAAGTCTTCTTCTGCCTTTATATGGTTTATATTTATTTGTGTATTTATTCGGACCCAAGCCTCGATGACTGATTCAATCTTGTCCACTTTTAATTACTCGCTGAAGGTGTCATTTTATAGCCTCATTTCTATTTTTGAACGAACGCTTAGCAAATGAGTATGTCTCTAATTTACGCTCATTATCTGGAGTGATATGTATATTATAATATATACACATACATTTGCATGTATATGTTTATGTCTGGAGCAAAGCATCATCATCAACTAACTGGCTAAACATCTCGTTAACTCTACGAGCACTTCGAAACGATTTTTGCCGCCAACAAGTGAGCGTACGTTTAATGGCCTAACCGGTTGGCCATATTTTTCGATCATTTCGACGGTTTTACGATCTGCACTTTTATGACTATTAGATGTTTCAATTTAACCGACTTTGCAATCAAAATACTTATATACCATGCATATACACACGATGTGTTTAGCATGTGTATATATATCTGTAAATGTTGCCAGTTTTTGTCTTTTGTTCAGGTCCACTTTTTCAAATCGAACACTTAATGATTTTATTGCGTTTATTTTACGATCTCAATTTATTAAAGATTTGTTTGGAAATTTTTTTAAAAACTTTTTACGACTTTCATAAGTCACAATTGTTGCGACATAAAGTGTCGTTTAAATGTAGTAAACGATTGTCATTAGGAATACGATTTGCATTTACGAGCAAAAATATTGGATGAAATTGTGCTGCAAATGGTATGTATGCATGTGTTGCAAATTCGAAATTTTGTACAATACAAGCAGCTAACAAAAAAAATGATAACACTGAAGTAATAATACCCTTTACAAGTGCTTTTCTTATAATAACTATAACTACAACTATGCGAAATTTTGTGCTGCTATACCCTATAATAGTTCGTTAACGGTGGTTTCAATAAATGAGCAGCTTTTTGGGTAGAAAAGGACTAGTGCAAAGTTTCAGCTCGATATCGCAAAACCTGGGGGACTAGTTTGTATACACACCTAGCTTGTCACGCTGACTATTTATATAGATACTATATATGGTCTTTGACGTTCAGAGTATAAAAAGTTATGAATTTGTATATATAGTATATAAGGGAAGATATAACTGAAAACATTTTACGATTTTTGCATTTGAAAACTATATAACAATTTTGGAGCTCTAAGAAGTAAACGTCTGTTGCGGCGATAACATCATCATGTGACTCCAACTTGTACCGACTTCTACCTTAATTTTACAAGTTCGGAAACAAAAAAAGAGGCATAGTCTAATTTGGACAATTTGGTCATGGAAATGGCAGATATCTGAGCCGGTGTGTTGTCATGGTCGAAGAGCTTCGCCAATTTTTTTTTTTTGATAATTCCTCGTCAAATCGGTCCATTGACAGTCTTCACCGAAGCTAGTTCAGGGTTACGACTTTTGTTTGTCGCGTTTAGATACACTGCTAGCAAAGGTCCCACGGTGGCACTTGCCGTCGATAGTAAGCAAACGCGAGACCCACCGCCCTGACAGCTTTCTCATACCCAATATTTCTTCTGTATATGACTCACGCGATCTTTTGAGATGTCTACTGCCCCTTACTTTCAATCGCCGGTATGTCAACGTAATCTTTGTGTTAGACGTATTCAAGCAACTTAGGAGTGGCTGAGCAAAAACCAAATCGCGACCGCAATGAAACTCGTTAAATCAACTTTTGACGGTGATCATCTAAAGAAAAGAATCACCGTATATAGCATATAAACATTTTTTAATATCAGTACGCGATTTCCCTTCCAAGAACAAGAATCGAATGGATATTGCATTTTTCCCTTTTGCTTAAATTCCACTTTTTTTACACGTGGTAAAAAAGAGCTTTGTCCGGAGAGAGATCCGGCTGAAGTTTTAACCATAATTGTCAGCGAGAATGTACTAACACGTTAATAAATTTCTCTTGCGATAATAGCGCTATTGACTGGCGAGGCAAACTCATTCTCGGACCGCCTTCTTAATGTGTATTTAACAATTCTTCGCTGGAATAGTCCACTAGCCATAAATTAATCAACAATTAAACATACAAATGAGAATATGATTATTTACACATTTATAGCATATTTTACCAATGACACATACATACATACGCCATCACAGGTAAGTAGCATTCGAAACCCAGCACTTGTGTCATTTGTCTATTTTATACGAATTTTCATTGTGGCAAAAAGTCTGATTAATTGCTGCTTGCAATCTTAAGCCAAATTGTCGCTGGAAAGCAATTAAGGCAGGCAGACTGAAATATGAGGCGAAAAGAAGAGTACTTGGCAACGCACTGACATTCATTCATTTCTACTTACATACATACTTATGTAAGTAAGTGTGGATTGTCTGATTATATTTGCAACAGAAGTGCATGTGACAAGTGTGGGTGGGGTGCCACAACAATGGACACGCGACAATTTAACACCAGACGACGAATGCTGACCACTTTGTTGACGACTTTTTTAGTACCGTACGAGTATAAGGCGCAAGCGCAAGAACATGCATGTACAAGTATGTATGTATGTATGTATTGTTGTTTGTGTGTATGTTATATGTGATTGTTTGTTTGTTTGTGTGCGCTTCAGAAGTTAAGACGAGTTTGTTTTCGATCAGTGTAAAATAATTTCGCTTCCTCTGTTATCGTTTGCTTTTCAACATTTTCAGCTTAATAAATAAATTTATGAAAGTGTGACTGTACACTATACACATACATATTGTACATAAAAACTATATTTATGCGTGTGTATAATGGTATGTTTCATAAGCAACTTAAGCACTACAAAGCTACTAATATTACCCTTCTCTCCAGAGGAACGTAGTCATTTAACGGCGCCCAAATAAAAACCTTTTAAGATAAGCGCGCAGTCCTCTGCGAAGAGTTGCTTAGTCGAATGGTCAAGCAGTTCGGCAGTTGCAGAGCGAGGCAGCCGAGTGAAGAATCGAACAAGCCAAGAACTGAGCAGTTGGTGATCGGTACAAAGTGCATCCAATCAAAATGTTAATGACATTCACTCCAGATTATCAGAAGGCTGACGCGTCGCCGCTTGTTCATTTCATGGATGCAGCACGCATGCGTGGAAGCGGCTATATGCGTGCGGTTGTGTGTGTGTGTGGCAATTGTGTGATATTTGTTGCGGCTGCACGACGCATTGGCTCCACTTCATAAATATGAGACTTGTGTTTACGTAAATTTATATGTATGGCGACGATTTTTCACATACATACATATTTTCGCCAAGTTGCCCTTTATACCGTAGCTTGCGCTTTTTGGCATAAAATATTTTAGCGCTGCCAACTGCATAAATACATATGTACATAGATACAGACAATATGAAAAATTCTGCTGCTGTTGTTGTTGGTGTGTGTATGTCAGCGTCCAGTCGCTGGTGTTACCGACGCCTTGTCATTTCCATTACGGCCGATGTCGTTTTAGCATTTAACAAATAGTTGAGACATTTACATGGTCTGATAAGAGTGAGTGCGAGCGCCAGTCTCAACAGCTGCGACGGAGGCAGCGCACCAATCACACACACACACTCACAAAAATGGAAGCGCGCGCTCGTGAACGCTCGTCCCAACATTTGTTCTACATGTTTGTATAAAGGTATATGTGCTTGTGTCACTTGACAGCAGGCCAGCCGAGAAGCAAGGTTCGGGTTAATGTGTTTATTTGCAATTTGTAGGGTGTTTGCGCAATTATTTATGCGGCTTTTAACTGAAGTGTTCGCGCGCATTGCTGCCAAATGGTCGTGCGGCCGAAGAGTGATATATTCTGTCATTCAATGCAATGGGTAGGTGTTGGAGAGGCATAATGAAAGTTGAGTAGTGGCAATGTAAAAGTGAAAATTAAATATTTATCAATAAGAATGGTATGAAACTATGAATTACAAGATGGCTCACGGATCATACTACAAAAACAAACTGTAATAAATTTTTATACCCTGAATAGGGTATATTAAGTTTACCACGAAGTTTGTAACACCCAGAAGGAAACGTCGGTGATTTGACGAGGTATCCTCACGAAATTTGGCATGAGTTATTTTCTAAGGCAACAATGTATTTTCCGAAGAAATTGTTTAGATCGGGTGACTATAGCATATAGCTGTCATATTAACTGAACGATCAGAGTAAAGTGCTTGTATAAAAAACTTTTTCATTTGAAAAGAAATATTTACGAAATTATGCACGAGTTGTTGTTTAAGGCAACAATGTTTTCTCCGAAGAAATTGTTCAGTTCAGATCACTATATCATATAGCTGCCATACAAATTGAGCGGTCCGAATAAAGTTCTTATAAGGAGCCTTTCTATTTGTAAAGCGTATTATAGCTTCGGTACAACCGAAGTTATCGTTTTTTCTTGTTTTTTTAATCAATGCATTAAATTTATTTATTTTTTTATTGACCAGCAAATTTTATTTTATTTTATATAATTAATTATTTTTAAAAATTATGGACCGTAAATGACCTCCATGCTCAGCCACACATATTAGATAATTATTCATTGCGGCCTGAAGGGTTAAAGTCGGAATTGCCTCAATTATCGATTTAATGGACTGCTAGAATTCAGTCAGATTTCTGGGTTTTGTTTTGTAAACCTCCTTAACATAACCTCATAAAAAAGGTTGGAAAGTGGAGTTTCTTGATATTAATTTTTTTTTCAAATTTTCGTTGCCGCAATAACCGGTCTGGCTATATGTGCAGTTGCTCCATCCTGCTCGAACCAAACGCTATTGAAAGGGATACGTCTTCGGCACAGTTTTGGGTAAAAAACTCCTTCAACATCTTTAAATAACGGTACCCATTGACATTTATTGTTATACCGTTTTCTTCAAAGAAGTATGGCCCGACAATAAACCTTGATGAAACTGGTCACCACACAGTAACTCGTTCTGGGTGAAGTTCCGTCTCGTGGATTATTTCGGGATTTTATTCACTTGTTTATATTTCCATTTAGAACAAAATGGATCTCATCAGACATAAACAGGCAATTTATCAAGTTACTGTCTTCTTCGGTCATTTGAATATTTTTTTTAGAAAGCTCGAGGCTAATAGACAAATCTAGAGGTTTCAACCGGCTTGTTATTTGAACTTTGTACGGAAACAAGTCGGTACCGCTGCACTATCCAAACCCTCTTTTCGGTATCCCAAGCATTCATTTTTAAAAAATCTAAATAATATTTTGCCAAACAAAAAACAAAATAAGTCGATTACTCCCACAGGAAAAAAGTTTTTACGGTTTGTTTTTGTAGCACGATTCGTGAGTCACCTGTATTAAGTATATGTACAAGTACATTAGGGTGGTGTAAAAAAAAATTTGGAATGAACAATTTATGAATGAACATTTCTGGAGACGCTTACACGATTTTTAATCAACCGCACCTATGAAGAGTAAAAAAATCAAATAAGTTCAGTCTTCATAAAGTAATCTGAATTACTTTTCTGATCGATCAAACCGATCTTCACAAACGAATTTCTTTTTTTTTCCTTATTAAATAACCTTAATTCGATATGAAGCTCGTTTATTCCTAACTACAAGAAAGAACTAGCAAAACGTTTTCCGTTGGATGCAAACCGTTGACCGGCTACGATTTCAGATTAAGAACTTGTCATGTAATGTTTTTACCAAGAAATAATCAAAAACTTTTCTGAAGACCATACGTTAGTAAAAAAATTCATCTAATATATCATGAAAATCTTTTAAAATAATGTTGGCATTCTAAGTTCTCCGAGTTTAGATTTAAAATGTGCCTTTCATAACAGTCAACAATTATTTTACACATAAATTTCGATTTATTAACATTAGAACTACGAAGATTTACCATATATATATTTCAAATAGCTCTCTCTCGCTCTGAAAATTAGAAGCGTAAAAACAAAATAATCTATAATATTATTCTATACACAAATTTAATAAAAATCATGACATTATCGTAAAATATTAAATAGGAATAAAGATTAAATGGTGTAAATAAATGATGCAACCGGTCAGTAGTTCTAGTATTAATATTGGCCACTAATTTTACCGTTCTTTTAGTGTGTTTGAAACGCGAAATATCATAAGAAACACTAACCCCAATATTTGACCACTCTTCGAATGTGGAAAAAGTAATCACGCCCAAAAACCACAATCAACCTACACAGCATGATGAAGTTAATATGATATTTTAAAAGCGTTGGCTCGAAAAAGCTCGCCTTTGTCCAAGCATGCACAGTACCATAAACAATCAAATAGAGATTGTGGGTATTTGACTCATTTGTCATGTGATTTCTAAAGCTTGTAAAACGCCTATTTCTTAAATCACTACAAATGATTGGTGTAATCATGCCTACGGTAATTAGTATGCCTACGCACAAAATTTATTAACAAATTTATCAAATCGCCACCTAATGCTTAATGAACTACAAATACAAACACGAAAACTTTTGTGTATTGTTGTTATTATAGTTACATGTGTAAATGCGGCTATGAATATGAATTCCTTATATATATAAGTATGAATATTGATGTTTGACTTACAATTCTCGCAGTGGTCGGCCATCTTCCAACTTTCCAATAACAAGAGCTCGCTTAAATGTTGGTGTGTGTTGGTGTGAAGCTTCAGACTGGCACGAAAATGTATGACTTTGACAGGCCAACAAGATAATATGACAGCACTCAAGTCACCATTGGCAACAGTTGAACGATGACAGCACGCACATCCAACAACAACAACTCCGATAGCAACAGTAACAACAAGGCAGACAGCTTGCAATTTAATTGTGTCGAAAAGGTGATGATTTCAGCGCCCCCTAGAGTAAAAGAGGTGCCGGCGTCTAGAAATTAGTGAATGAATGGTTCCTTTTTTCATTTGCTTCGCCGTCATTAACAAGAGACAGTTAAGGCAACGGAAAGTACTATAAAAGAGCACACACACACAGAAGTACTCTTAAAATGCTATATTTGTATGTATGTATGTCTGTTGTCAACAGCTTTTGTGCCATAACGCAACCGGATGCGAGCGTTCGACAAGGCCCATTAACTAAAATTATTTGACTATGAAGGCAAGAAAACAAAAAAAAAAAAAACAAAAACAAAAAAAAGAAAAGAAAAAACTAAATTGAAAAGAGAAAAATTGCTTTACGTTAAGAAATTATCTTATATGTTTGCTCATATATTATTCGTATATTTCATAAAAGTGTGAAAATATTTGTTTCTGTTTATTGACTAATCGGACGATTGAAGATACCAAGCAATTGTTTATAATTGCTTTCGAATTTTAGAAATTCATGTGCTGTCAGCCATTTATAAAATGTCACTAATGGCTTTGATTGGAAATCATCTAAGCGAAGAGCCATTAACTTATTATTCTGCAGCATTTATAATTTAATTTTTTATTGGATTTTGGATGATGATTTATTCAAAGCATTTAGTTTATAATGACCACTCTAATGGTTTTATATAGCCTTATATTTACATACTCGTATATGTATTTGGTGAATGCCATTTAAGATAGTTTTTATTCAGGGTAACCATCGTATGATAATTTATAGCTTTATAGCGATAACGATTACAAAAATTGGACAAAATAAGATTTTTAGAACAACTACGATAACGAGAAGGAGCTAAAAATTTGAAAATATCGTGTTGAGCCTGAAATAAATTGCCTCAAAGCAATAAGAGATTGAAGTATCTGTATATCTTGTTATTTGATAATCCATTTTTTCAATATGGTTCAGTGAAATTTTCACACGACCTTCTGAGTTATATTTGTCAGGTAATGATTGAAACAATAAGATGTTTCGTAAAAATTTAATATTTTAAGCCACTCTGAAGTGTACATTTTTCACCAAAAACGCCTTATTTTGCACAGCTGCCATTTTTTCAAAAATAAAAATTTTGACTAGACACTCGACCATAACTTGTATTCATCTATCGTAACAATAATTTTTAGTATTTGAATTTGAGATAAATTCAAGCAGAAAAACCTCCCTCGCCTCCAGATACCTTTTTTCGGAGGGGCTACTGAATATCGGCTACGGCATGAAAGGAATCCAAAAGTTTTTCAAAACGAATCACCGATTATAAAAAAACATTAAAGACGTTTTGGAAAGATAATTAGCACATTTGATTTTAAAGTAGATAGTGAAGAGTAAGTCTTTCTTTCCAAAAACAAAAGAACTTTATAAGTTTCGAATTATGTCCGTTCTAATTTATGAGTCAGCATTGTGAACGATAGTAAAACGCAATGAGATAACTTTATGATGTTGATGTTCGAGATATAAATCCTGTCAAAAGTTTTCGAACATTTACACATTGGAAACAGCATATGGAATGGATGTAACGATTTGTATCTTAATCGCATAATGATCATATTAAATAACTGTGTCGCATTGCAGCGATTTAAAAACAGCAGTTACGCAGACTGGATGTGTCCAACAAAGAGTCTGTAGATTATAAGTTCGAAATTATATAATTCGAAATCAGTATATGGAACTAAAGGAAGAAGGATGCATATTATGTGGGTGTTGAAGTTTTAGTGGGATATGGCGCTTATGAAATATAATTAGCCTCTTAAATATTAGCCAATGACCCCTAGGAGGTTATGATATCAAATAATTATTTTTGATTCAAGTCTATTCTACCGCTAAAATAAGGTTTATTGCTATTTATACGTGTTTATGTCAATTAAATATACTTACAAGTCGTATGTATGTCAGTTTTTATATCTTCGCAACGTATAGTATTAACGATTCCTGTTCCAATACACGAGATCAAGTCACTGGCACAACATATTTTTGATCGGCAAAACAAGCGCCACACATATTGACACCACAATTGATGATTGGCCTGTCATCGGTGCCGACGTAACAATTGAAAGTCATTATCCTTGCCAACGGAGGATGTTACAGCTACTGAGCCGCAATAAAATCGCCTATAAAACGCCTCCAAAGCGCTACTGTTGACTGGTTGCGCCGCTCGAACGAACAAGCAAATATTATACACACACAAACTTAAGCATAAATATGTATGTGGGTTTATGTATGTGTATTTGGGCATTTTTGTTTGTTTATGACCCATTACTGGTGTTTGTATTGGGGTTTTATAAATCGATTTGTCATTAAGTGCGTACCGAGAACCCCTGCGGCGCCAAGGTGGTAGCTTCATTTCGTGTCAGCGCCGAACGAATGAGCGGACGACATCGTCAGCGACTGTCATAAAGTCCAAAATCGCCCAAGAGATTGACTGACCGTACCGAAATTCACCGGACCAAATAGCAACCAACCGGCAATGGCAATGGCACTGGCACCGACGCAACGGCCACATGCTGTCCTCTTGCTGAGCATGCACCTTCAAAGGCAAACGGTACCAAAAACAACCCAGAGACAATAAGGATAGGAACAGAAGCAGCAATTATGTCAGTTTCATGTCAAATTACCAACGAGACGAAACCTACAATGAATTTGAAGAAAAAGACACATTTGTTGTTGCCCCATGGTTTTTGTTATGGTGGTGGCGCTACCAAAGCGATGTCTGTCCGCTCGACCCTTACTGTATGGTATGCTTTTATTACTGTTGTTTTTGCTGTGACTTAACGTGTCAAGTTGTTTCAGCTTTGTTGTTTTTGGTTTGCTTTTGCGCATCTTTCTTGCGAGGTTTGCATTTTAAGATTCGGTTACAAAGTGTGGCAACAATAAAAATTGAAATGACCAAAATGGATCAAACCATTTCGGTTCGAAATTAAAGTAAAAGCACACACAAAAAATGTGAAAAACACACACAAAAAAGTTGCAAAAACAAGAATAAAGGAAGTTGCTGTTGCTGTTTGCGGCAATTTCGGGGGAAATGGGCGGATCTGTGGTGCTGACGGCGGTCAATTTGAAATCAAAGAGACGCACTTTCTGGGCCGCACTCAAGGGATATCCGTAAAATTAGCTACCGCCACCGCCACCGTGTCCGTTTTCGGCCAACAACAACAGACAACAACAACTCCGACAACAGTTGTTAAAAGGCCAAGCCAAATCCAACGTTTGCAACAATATTGCAGAAATCACTTTTATATTACAACTGGAATTAATTTTCTTGCATTCAATTTGAAGATCGGCGAAATATGGGCGAAAGTGAACCTTTTCGTTTAAAAGTATTCCACTTTGCACTTATTTACTTCGTGCTACGTACTTTGGTTGGCGCTTTGAGATGAGGGTAACAATGCAAGTTCATTTATTTATAGGCGCTATGCTTGTAATGCGAAATGGACAAACGGAGATTACCAATAAAATGAAGATTAAATTGACCAGAAAAGGATGAGAAGTCCTTTCTTCTTAGGTGAACTTTCAAAATTACAATTGTGTCTTTAAATATTGTATATTCGTGCGTTTTTTTGGAAACTTTTAACGATTATTTAAGAAAAACATATATAGCATACATATATTCAAATATATATTGCCCCTCTGAAGCTAGTAATTTGTGAACTCCATCCAAGAATGTATCACGCCAAGTTTATATCCATGTTCTGGTGGGAACCATATTCCAGTAAGAACGTTCTGCATCGAATGGAACAAATAATAGTCAGAAACGACAAGATCTGAGCTTTATTGCGGGTAAAGCTGACCGCTGCCTTCCAAATCTTAGTTCTTAACCGGTCTTGCAACATGAGGTCGACCTTTGTCATGATGGGAAATTATTGTCTAGTGTCTAGTCGCAAATTCCGGAAATTTTTCGGCAATCACTTGCTTTAATTTGATGAGTTGTTGTCGGAAGCGTTTCAAATTAATGGTTTCAGCCGGTTTTTGAAGCTCATAACTCTGCACTCCCTTCTGACCCCACCAAACACAGAGCATTGCCTTGGCGTCATGGATATTCGTTTTTGCCGTTGATTTGGTTGGTTGGCCAGGTTTCATATATTCTTGAATTTAGGGATGTCGTAATGGATCTATTTTTTTTTAGGGTATATTAAGTTTGCCACGAAGTTTGTAACACACTGAGGAAAACGTCGGAGACCCTATAAAATATATACATAAATGGTCAACATGACTATCAGAGTCAATTTAGCCATGTCCGTCTGTCTGTAAATACGCGAACTAGTCCCTCAGTTTCTGAGATATCGATCACGTCCTTTTCTCGCCAATAAGCTGCTTATTTATATCGATATCGGACAACATATAGCTGCCATAGAAACTGAGCGATCGGAATTAAGTGCTTGTATGAAAAACTTTTTTATTTGAGAAGATATCTTCACCAAATTTGGCACGGATCTTGCCCACGGTAACGGTGTAATATCCGAAGAAATTGTTCAGAAAAAAACACTATAGCATTTAGCTGCCATATATACTGACCCATCCAAATCATGTTCTTGTAAGGAATCTTTTGCTTTGGTGAAGGGTGTTATAGCTTCGGCGCAACCGAAGTTAACGTTCTTGCTTGTTTTTCTATTATAGTTATAGACCCAATACTGCCTTGACCATTCGCAATCAAAACTGAGCAATTAAATATGCTCAGAGCCTGTCGCCGCAAGGGAACTAGAGCAAAAATTTCGCAGAAGATTACAGGATATAAGTGGTCTGCTTTTCGAACTATCAAATATGCATACTTACATTATTAGCGTATCTTCTTTCTTGAATATGTATGCCGCTCTGCTGAGGACGAATCTAACTGAACCACTTTTGGAACATATGTACTTATATGATTGATTTGGAAACACTTTTGTCCAGAAATAACTGATATTTATTCGAAGCATTTTAACTAGATATAAAAGTATGCTCAAATGCTTGATTCTGACTTCAACCGGCAATATGGTCATCCTGATATAAGAAGTTAGTAGATTTCTTTTAGTTTTTCGGAATAGTTTAACAATCTTCAGAACGAATTAAAGGATACCTAGCTGTAATAAAAAAAGATTTTTGGGAAATTTAAAAAAAAAATACAGTATTAATTATTGTTAAATTTTAAGGTTGCATTTACTGACTACATTGAAAAAAGGGCCGCTACTGCTACAATGGTTCCGGCCTTCTCCGTGGATAAAACGAAAAAAATTCTCTACTAGTAGATACTGTCCGTACAATGAGCTACGATTCCGTTCAGGTCAGACCACTATATCATATACATATGTGACCATCAAAAATCAAATATCGATAAAATGACTGCATTTAAAAAAAGTTTTTCGCCCAAAATTTTGATCGATTTTGACTTTCCAAAATTCGATTTTTGATCAGATTAAAAAATTGGTAGCGCATTGTATGGAGGACTATATACAGTGGCGAGCAAAACGGTTCGGATGTTCGCCACTTCTGCACTTACATATACTAACTTATACAAGCAGATTTTTGGTAGTGATCAAATAAGCAAATATGATTTTTTTTTTTTTTGATTTTCAAACTAAGTGTGCTCTTTAAAAGAAATGTAAGTCTTGGAAGGACAATAATAATATCTTGATCGTAGTAATACCGCTAAGTTTATTGTCATTCATTGTGTATTCAGTCTTATGGCCGAACGCTGTCGTTGGGTTTGATCACACTATACATATGTGTCTGTCTAACGGCGCAGCTCCAAAAGTGTATTATAATTATGTAATATATACTTATGTAAATACATATGAATAAGTGTACACACACACATACATATGCACATATTTCACCGGTTAATTATCCACAACGGGCTGGCGTTCGCCAAATAATAATAATAACAATAGCAATAACAACAGCTCCGCAATGAGGCAATAATAACGCCAGCAAATTAATTTAATGCGCACACTTTCATGTTAATTACGCCATTTCACATGAAATCCCAACACAATTGAATCGTCGGCTTCGTCGTCGTCGTCGTTGCCGTTATTGTGGATACGTTTATTGTTGGGTGTTTTGGTGTTGCCTACCGTTGGTGGAGCATACGGAATGCCTCTCCGCCAACATCACAAATAGAAAGTGTGCGAAACGAACAGTTATCATAAATGTTTCATGCAAATTGCTAAGCAAATAAACATACATATGTACATGCAAATATACATACATATGCATATGTGTTTTTATATGTATTAATATTCTTGTAGTATATGAATACTTATGTAACTGTAAGATGCTCATACAGAAGTGTGGGCATTTTATGTGTGGTCGCAGGCTGCTATCATTTTTATATATGTACATTAGGGTGGGGAAAACAACAAATGTTTTTTCTTAACCTCGGTACTCTGAAAAATTGGTTGATAGACACCTCTAAGAAAGGCTCTTCGAGTATAAACTCTTAATTGAAATGGAAAGGCCCTTCGCTTAACGGTTTTCTATTTTTTAGAACATACTTAAAGAGCCTTTCTTAGAGGTGTCTATCAACCAGTTTTTCAGAGTACGAAGCGAAAAGAAATATTCGTTTTTTTTTGACCCACCCTAATGCACCTACATACGTACGAGCATATAGTTATCCGAACGCAAGCACAAATGAGTATGCATATAAGTATGCTCTTAGTATTTTATAAATTACGTCCGGTACCGCAAATGTAAATAGAGTGCCGAGAATTTGTTTGTTGCAATATAAACTTTATTAGTAGGCATTCCATTAGGGTGTTCCGTTTTTAATGGTTATTTTTTTTCTGTGGTACTTAAAGATTTGATACTTCGTAAAAAATAATTAATTATGCCACCGGGTAAAAAGTTTTAGATGCAATAGTGGCTTAGAGGACGTCGAAACACTTTTTTTGCGGTTTCAAATCGATTTTTGATGCGAAAAAATTTGTTTGTTTGTGAAAAAACGTATTGTATTGCTTTTATGGGCATTATGCAATTGAATTTTTGAACGAGCTAAGTAGATTTTCAGCAGCACAGAGAAAACAATATCGTTTGAAAATGAAGCACCCTAATACATTACATATACGTATAGTAGTATATAATATGTGTGCAAATATATACGTTAGCATGTATGTATGCTTAAATTATGTACCACATTACACCTGCGGTCATTAAAATAGACACGCAAGCAAGTTTAGTAACTACTCAGTTATTATAAAAGAAAGTAAGCAAAACCGGTTTATACGTAGTTTGCTTGCTTCTAAAAAAGTAAGTATCTGTTTTTATTACTCTTGTAAACTGTTTCATTGAAATATTAAACGACTACACTACTCTAATGACCCACTAATACCACAAAACTTGTTGCCTAAGCAAAGGAATTCAACAGTTTAACTCCACCATTTCCAGACTTTTTTTCTGGAAGAACATAAGAGAAAACTTATACACATATGTGCAATTTCCGATTCCCCATTTTCCTGCTTGCGTCTCTCTTGTCAATAAAGAAGAAGCAGCAGAAGAGATGGTTGTACTCCAAGCGGTTCCGCTAAGTGCTCAGCAGAAAATTTTGGAAAAAATATTTCTCAACATAGTATCCGTTTAGCTTGATACTCTTAACCCAGCGATGCTCCAACTTCTTTAACTTAAAAGTCTCGTTGAAGGCTATAATCTCCTCATTCGTCCCCAATTTTCGACCAGCGAGCGACTTTTTCAAGTTTGGAAATAAAAAGTAGTAGAATTAGGCCAAAACTAAAGAATACGGTAGATAATTCAGGATTCCGTGACCTAATTTATATGCGGCGCTCTTGGAAATGTGAGCCAATGCCAATTATGGAGGACGAAGGCACTGTTCTTTACCACATTCGGCGACAAACCGATCCGATAATTCGGCATAGCTGAGCTCTGTGACTATTTTGCTTTTATCCAAGTATTTGAATTAAGTGTGGAGGACACATTTTGGACCCTGGTGTATAGGAGTATTATATTTTTTCGACTTTCTCTAAACGTCACAGCTATCCCGCGTACCTTTAGCCGGTGGTCTGCCCATATAATATCGTGTACTTTCAGCACGTTAGCTCCTCCACGGTAGCCCTTTTCTGTGCAGGGCTTACCAAAACACAACTTGCGATCATGTTGAAACACGATAAACTAATTTTTGACGAACGTTATCGAGAAAAAATATTCACCGCATACAGTATACAGTGTTCAAGAGCTCTTTGATTTCCCGGCGCAATTTCCCTGTGGTAGTAGTATCACCGACTGATATTCTCTTTCTCTTATTCCATTTTTCTGAAATTTCCACACACGCGGTCATTAGACCGGTACGAGAATTTACTTAACGATAGTGAAATGCTCTTATGAGTGGGATTCTGACCATATATAATGTATGACTGCGATTTAAAATTTCATATTAGGATAACATAAAATAATTTAATTTAATTAAAACTTCTTCAAACGTTTACAATTTTTTTTCTAAAAGTCTATAAGCTAATTTCGGAACACAGAAAATCAAATTTTGTTTTAT
This sequence comes from Bactrocera oleae, assembly GCF_042242935.1. Lineage (NCBI taxonomy): Eukaryota > Metazoa > Arthropoda > Insecta > Diptera > Tephritidae > Bactrocera > Bactrocera oleae. The sequence goes on along the minus strand of NC_091536.1, from coordinate 86,053,573 downwards.
GAAACAAAAGTAAAGGCTTATCTATTTCAATGCCTATATACTGTATGCTAGTAACAATGTACGCATGTATGTAGGCAAGAATTCCAGAATATACGAGTATGATACATATGCATACATACAGTTATCTTTCGTGAATGTGCGTAGATTTATTGTAATAATAATAAGAATAATACAACACTCACTTAAATAGCTCGTTTGTAAGCAATTCAAACGTTTTATGGCAACAAAAAGTGGAGCAATTATGTTGAGAGTAGTGGTTAAATAAAACGCCAAATCAGGGGGTGTGTTTATCGTTTAGACACATACATATATACATATGTGCATACTTATAAATAATATATAGATTACTTTGCGAAAAAACAAAGCTGATTTCCGACAATTTAGTGCAAATTATGTGCTTTTCGCTTATTTTTTAGGCAAATCACGCAAACACAAATCAAACGAATTTCAGCGACTTCGATTCAATTCTCACAATCAATGGCACTGGTCGGCAAAATTAGTAGTTTTTCCAATTTGCCACATATAGCACGTCTCGGCCGTCGCGTCAGCACGCCATTTTGATGCTGGGCGGCGAGCGTTGGCAGCTCCAATGGCAAAAGTTCACAAGTCTACGATATTGGCAGATGTGCGATGCAGCCAATTTAGACTTCCATCAATGTCCGGCTCACCATTACCGACAAATCACTTCCCCACTGCAGCACATATACACACACCAACACATACATACATAGTACAGGCATATGTGTTTGCAACATAGAAACCTGCGTAGTTATGCATTGAGTGAGTGAGAGTGTGTGTGTGTGTGTGTGTGTGTGTCGGCACCCTGCAATCATGCATAAGCGGCAAATCGTCGTCGAGCAGAGCAGCCGAACAATTGGCGCTGACTGTTGCAGCCGCCACTCGACACCCGACACTCGATATCGGTGATGCAACACGTACGTAACGTACAAATGATTTTTCGCATAAGCGTTTATTTGAAATTGAAATTGGATTTCGAAACGAATTGCCGGCGAAGCTCATAATGCAAGAAACGACGATAGCAACAACAACAACAACAGCACGGCAACAATGCTTATTGACAACATCACTAGCAGCGGCAACAATCAATTTAACCGCAAATCATTCAAAATGTTGAAAACCTCATCATAAGAAATTAAATTTAACAGATGGAAAAAAAATGAAAAGGAAAAGCAATTGAGTCGTCGTAATTTGCCGCAAATCGATGTGATTTAAAAAGCACGCATTATACGAGCATGTTGCCACATCGCCATGCAAGTTTCACGAATGAATGCAAATTTATTATAATAAATTCGCTAAAAGTTTGGTGAAGTAAAATAATTTTTTTTTGAATTTTTACCGTTATTTTGTTGCTGGAAGTCGATAAAATAGTGTTGCGCTGAAATTACAGATACGAGCCATGATATAAATTTTACAGATTTCGTTAATATTTTCGCTAATATAAACGGAGAAATTAACGTATTCCCAATTTGTTGCTCATTGCCAGGGTATATACCGAATATGAACCAAATCGAATCGTAAATAAAATTTTTATTATTATAAACATTTGACCTTAGCGCCACCTAGCGAATAAGCCTTTCTGCAAAAAAATTCTTTATCTCATTACCGCATAAATATAGAATGTGTTCGAAATCGATTCACATATGCTCGTGGTGAGATTTTTAAAATATCTCGATTGCAGCCCCACCTACGATATAGATTTAGTTAGGAATTAAATGCACTCATATCAACAACTAAGTCTTCTCCTCCTCCAGTCAGAGGAAGAAACTTCCTGAAGTTGAACTTACTTTTCACTTTTAACGCGAGTCCAATTATTTCAAGCTAACAGCAGTTTGTAGCACCAGTTCGAGTACGACTCCATGTTAGTTATTTGTTAGCCACGCCTTAAAACTTTGGTTAAAAAAAATTAAAGTTAATTAAATTAACAGCAATTTTTATAGTAGGGAAAACTTTTCTACCTCTACTTTCTTACTTTCATATATTTTTCGTATATGGCAACTCTGTGTTAAATATTAAAATCGTGCCCACAAAATCAATGATTCGCTTGGGCAATTCAAAGCGAAAATTCTCAGAGGAAACTAATTTAATTTAGCATTCAGGCAAAACCTTACCAAAGATACTTGATTCATTTAAGTTTATGTCAGGTTATATTGGTTGTCCAGAGTCACAAGAAGACACAAGCGATAAAAGTACTGCGACTAATGAGGAAGTATGAAGTAAAAGAATTGAAACAAAAGTTGAAATGATAACTAGGCGGAGGAAGCGACTACTTGGCAAAAGGTGGAGCAATATTCTCAAAATTCAATAGGGCATGATCTGAAATGCTTAAAACTAATTCGACTGTGTTTCAAACTGCCAAAATAACTCTTGGTTTCGACTTAGATTGTGCAAAAATATACTTAGGAATGTCTTAAGCTTTAATCAGAAAATCATATTAGAAGTTTATAGTTATGATAATAAATTGTTCATAAAAAGGTAAACTTGTTTTATTCACAAAACCAAAGTACTTGTAATCTAAGATTAGCAGAGCTTCTAACGATCGCATTTAACTTAATTAATATTGAGATACTCGTGTCTTGATGGCTCTTGAAACATGTTTTCTTTGGCAATTTAGGTATGTTGGTACCGAAAATTAATAAAATAGGGTTTAGTGTGAAATTTCATAGTACAAACTAAAGGTACATATTTACTGAAAGATAGGCGTGGCATACTTAGCGTTTAGATAAAATTGTATATCTCATAAACTGCTTCAGCTCTCTCAACGTTAGTACATAATATTTAAATCTAGATCACTTTCAATTACGTGTTGAGGGATATGAATACGGCGATCCACTTAACTGAGTTCAACCACTCTATTTATTTGGAACACTATAAATTATTTGTAAAACAACGGCTGGGAAGTTTTACACCCGCTTTATAGTTCAGACCTTGCCCCTTTTGACTACTATTTGTTTCGGCCGTTGCTTAACATCCTAACTGGAATACGGTACATTTGAACAGGGTATCAAAAATTGGCTTTATTGATTCTTGGCGCAGTTCTTTTGGGATGGAATCAACAAATTGCCAGAAATATGGGAAAATGGTATAGCTTCAGATGAGCGATACTTTGAATAATACCATTGTACAGATTTTTCTTAAATAAACGTTCAAATTTTGAAAAAAAAACCGCACGAATATAATTATGAAATAAAACAAAAAAATATATTCAAACAAAAAATAAATTATACATAGTATGTATTGCGCCCTTGATATACCGCAGCTTGCTACTACAGACAAGATAACTAGATAACTACTTATGTACATATATACCGCATTTCTTACTTATACTTACCAATAAAAGTAAATCTAAAAGCATTGGTAACTAAAATGGGTACTTTTGGCTTATACATATCGTTTTGCAAGCCTCATATTATATATGTTCCTTTTGTTAGTTTAGTAGACTTTTAAAGATATTTTCGATATTAAATAGTATTAATAAAACTAAAGTTAAAAAAAATTCCGTCCCGCACCACCGCTCTACAGTTAAAGATACTTACGTAATTTTTGTAATTTGTGGCATACAATTTCCAACAATATTAAAAACATAGAAATTCTATATTCAAGGTAAAAACTCCACAATTCTAAAATATCCATGAATTTTTTCACCAACAGAACAAATTGTAACCGCGACATCTATATGCGATTACATTCATACTTGAGCTTGTTCACACTAAATATTGCATTAGCGATTCCACAGTAGATGCCGCTCAAAAAGTTATTTCCGCTTATCCTGCACCGGTTTAAGTATGTAATTGTTTATTGAAAAGAAAAGTTGCACCCTGTGCACAGGTTTTTCGCGACATCTGACAGTTAAACTTGAGCTAGAGAATGTTAATAAACAGACAATACAAAAAATGTTAATTAACATTCGCTGGACCAGAGCAGAGAATGTTAATAAATAGAGAAGGCGCAAACAGAGAATGTTAATAAATATTTATTAATAATGGATAAATTAAATTAATTAACATTCTCTGGCATCTATGCGCAGATGTTCTTTGGCATACGTATTAAGAAAAATTAGAATAACAAAACAAAAATAATAGAATTTGAAGAATATTTAAATAATGAGTGAAAAATTAATATTAAATTAAAATTTTTTTAAAAATTTAAGCATGATGAATTAAGCTCACGAGCATTAATCGAGCTTGAATCCAGTAAGTCATGAATATTTTACCTTTTATTTTATTAATTGGAATCTTAACAGAATAGTAAATTAGCAATTAAGTTACTTTAATAGCAGCTTTTACTTACTGAGATAGTTCAAATATTTCGGAAAAAATGTTTCATATGCATTTGAAAATTGATTGAAGATATCTCGACAAATTCAAATTTTCGATTCTAATTTCAGAGCGTTTATTGTATTGCAAATTCTGATTTTAAGTGCTGCAGGTTCTAATTTGTGAGCGTCGACTGTACCGTATGTGCATTTTGAGGAAATTATTACTTGTTTCTAATTTATGTACAAAAGTCGGAACTATATAATCAGAGTGGAAGAGTAGTTTTTTTTTTTTTAAATCTGTCACGTCGAAAGATGCTCAAAATTTATTTTTATATATCTTTCACAAAACATGGATAAATAAAATTTATAAAAGCCTTGAAAAAAGACTTATATTTAAACATACATACATACAAGCATACATATTTAAAAATATAAAGAGATGAACATAAACTTGTGTAGAGCTCTACACCTGTTTTCATTTTCTACCAATCCAACGAATGTACTCACTCATTAAATATCTGTACATAACTGTATCTGTGTGTTTGTGCACATGCTAATGTAAATGGGATTTAATCTGATTGCACTAAATTGAGCGTTGCCACAGTGCAATTAGAGGTGCAGGATGCGTTGGCAAACCAGATAAATACCAAGCTATATGAGCCTCATCTGTAGCGAAAACACATACACACACACAAGTATACACAGCCTGATCTAGGTATTCGCATGACGTGTAATGTCATTGGGATGCAAGCAAATGTGAGTGGAACTCATCCGTGGCGGTTTCCAAGCGATTGTGACGTCTGCAAAGCGTGTTGGCACATTTGAGTGCGCGCCAGTCGGCCACCGGTGTTCGCCCGTTTGATGGAGCAGCACCGAGAGGAAAATGTAATTAATTTTTGGAAATGCTCCAAAAATAGCAGTAGCTGCATTAAGTGTGCGCTTGTAAGGGGGAGTAGATGTGTTTGCATGTATGTTTGAAATTGCAGTTGTGTGAGAGCGAGAGCGCATACAAAAATTTTATACTAGTTGTTGGTAGAAAAAATTGATGAAAATTCTCTAAGTAATGTAATTGAGTTATAAAATTCCAAAAAAAAACACATTTGACTTAAAATAGTAAAACTTCAACCGTTAATATCTTTTTAACGGTTACGAAAAACTAATCATGAACCTTTTTTGAAGAGCATAAATTTATTACAAAATTCACAAAACGAAATATGTTTTCAAGTAGTTGGAAGCAAGATATAAAATTGATAATAAGAAAAAAATAGAAAACCGTTAGGCCGAGAACTTTCCCGTTACAATTAACAGCTTATACTTGGAGAGCCTTTCTTAGAGGTGTCTATCAACGAATTTTTCAGAGTATGAAGAGAAAAAAACATAAATTTTTTTGTACCCACCCTAATGAGCATATATGAGTGCATACGAGGCATGCTCAGAAATAATGAGAATTTTAAAATTTCGTGGGTTTGAAAAGTCCGAAGGTCAACATATTTTTTATTATCTTAATATATGTACCATATGTACATTAGAGCGGGTTGATTTACAGGGAGCCAAAAACACAGAAAAATCGCGTATGTGAGAAATGTGCTACGGATTATACTAAACAATTTTGCCTAGGAGAATATGGATCTTCTTCGTCAGTTTTTGAGATATCCAAATGAAATTTAATACATATATGCACTTTGAGATTCTATTGATCATTTGTTGGAATCGACCAGATAACCGACTATTCAGTTATTTTATTTAACAGCTGCCTGCCTTCAATTAAAAAGCTAAGAGCTTGTAATTTTGCAGAATAGTCCCCTAATATATACTTGGCATTGACAGAGAAAATAAACAAAATCGGACAACTATAACATACATACATATAATATTATATATCTCCCATATAAATGACTTTTTTCATGTCTCTTCGAGTTTTAATTACAATTTTTTTTTGTACAATATTTCAATTAATACATCAACTTTTATATACAAATTAAAACATACATATACACACCTATTTAAGCTGAAGTGTGTGTGTGTGTGTGTGTGTGTGTGTGTGTGTGTGTGTGTGTGTGTTTGTGAGACATGCAGCAACAACGAACTCATTCATTTATTATACTCGCTTTGACAATATGTCGTGCCAACAAATTGTCTATTTAAAATCGTGCTCAGATCAGTGCACATGCTCGTACATACATACATATGTAGATCTGTATATTGAAACGATTTTTATGAGGCGTTTCTAATTACCCCATGAATTGTGCAATAATAATTTATTTTTATTTATTAATTGGTTGTTGTTGTGCAAATGATTTGTTCACTTAGTTTACAAAAATAATGAGACGAGTCATTTCTCATATTTACATAGGCACATACTTACATATACAGGGTCTATCAACAAGAATGAAGTGGTGTTAGAATAAAATAAAACACTCAAATTTGATCAAAATTGCGTTCTGTTTTTTTTTCTGTTTTGCAGGAAATTTCATGCTCTTTATGATTTTAACCAAATATCGGCCAAATGGCTCCGTTTGCATTTCGGCTAGACTGCGCGCTGAATGTTGTCTTCGAGCTCTTCGAAGATTGCTGGTTGATTGGTGTAAGCCTTTGATTTAACATAACCCCTGAGAAACTAATCTAGAGACGTTAAATCACATGATCTCGGCGGCCATTTGACTTAGCCATTTCTCGAAATAAACGAGTCGCCAAACTTTGCATGCAATGGGTCCATGTTTAGACGGGAAAACATGAAGCGGCACACCGATGATGCTGCCATATCGCAATACGCACCAAACGGTATTACATTTTTGGGGATACAATCGTTTCCTGAACCATACGAGGATTTGGCTCACATCAATAGCGACAATTAAGCCAAAAATGGGTCTCATTTGAGAAGATGATTTTTCATTTTACAATAGCCACCGGAGAACGTGAATTTGCGTAATAATCTTGGACAATTTATAAGCGTTGTACCAAAGTGAAACGTGACATGATGAAATCGCAAACCTTACTAAAAACACTGACAAAACTCAACACAAATTCGTAAACAAACATGGCCACGAGCTGTCAAAATCACGTCATTCCTATTGGTAGACGCTGTATGTATATACAATATATTATTTATTAATAATATAGATATAATAAAAACATATACAAGTAATATAATTTATATATCGAAATGCATTTTTGTGGCATTAAAGCGCTGAAATTCGCCGTCATAGCCTCAAATTAGTAAATATGCTATAAAAATATAAATAAATTGTAACTTTTCGATCAAATATTAAATTTGTGATTTTTTTTTATTTTCCACTTTTTTATAAAGTCCTTGTATGAATTTTTTTCCAAGATAAGTACACAAAATCTCTATAATCTCCAAATAAATTGTTCAGATTGGACAGCGGCCTTAGTGGTAGGATATAGTGAGCACGTAGCAGCCATACAAACTGACCAAGCAATATGAAGCTAAAGATGTTTTTATAACCTTTTATGTTATTGAAATGCACCTCTGAAGGGTATTATATTATATGTAGCTTCGGTGCAGCCGAATTCACATTTTTTCTTGTTTTTAATGGATATTGCCACCTGTTTTAAAATTTTTTTAATTAAAATGAGTGGCAAAGTATTGTTTTAGAATGAAAAATATTTTAAATTAATTTATTTAAGCAAAAGTTTTTCAAAGAGAGTTGCCGCTCAATCCGAAATAAACTTTGAAAACTGTTAAAGTAAATTATATAAGAAAATCAATTCAAACGAAGCTATTTTGTAGTTTCAAAACAGGATTGCTTACACTAGTTTGAGACCATTTGTATAAGCTTGAAATTGTAACCTAAAAATATTGAATCACAAAATTTTCAGTTTAAGGACATCACCAAGTTTAAAAAATATATTTACATAGTGATCAACAATCTTATACATATATACAAATACTTATATTCATATTTCACAAATTAATGAAAAAATATTTGTGCTTAGAAATATACATATATGAAAGAGTTGCCACCTATTTAGAAATGAGTTAAAATAATCGGAAACTATTAATCTAATGAAATATGTGACGCTTTTATACATAATTTTCTTAATTACAAATTCGCAGTTGAAAACCAAGCAAAAACTTGACACACAATGTGCCTCTAAGATTCTCATCAATTTTCAGCTCACTAGCTGACCACTTTAACTTAAATGAAATATGGAGGCTTGTGTTTTCGTTTAAATCGCACGAACTCTTGTTGTTGCCAGCGGCAAAAGTTGTTAACCCTTTTATTGGATATTTCCAAATCTTTTAACGCAATTTGTGGTATTGCTGTAACACAACAACAAGACCGCTTAGCAAGCATTTAATACAACAACCACTTAATCCTAGAAAGCAATCAGGCACGTAGACAACAAACACAAGAACGCTGTAGATATTGGTTCTCATAAGAAAGGTAATAAAATGTGCGCTGACACGACAGCTAGGCACCAGCGACGGTAATCGTTTGGGGTCTAGTTGAAAATTTATATGTGCCAATTTAGTCGTGTTGACAAGTTGCTTCACCAATCACACAATTTGCAAATTTTCCATTGTTATTGTTGTTGTTGTTATTGTTGTGCTGTGGTTAATGTAGATGAGCCTCAGCTGTAAGGAGTGAGCAAACCATTAACACCTTATTGAAGTTGTACATTGTACAAGCTGCAAAATTGCAACATGTGCGTAGACAAAAGTTTGATAGGGATGAGAATCCCGAAATTGTGTTATATGTGGGTGTTATAAAACAACTTTAAAATTTAAGGTTAGATGAGTTAAGTTTTAATATTTGTAAATATTAATACCGAGTTTAATTTCGAAATTTCGGGATTGCATTAAAAATTCCGAAATGGCAAAACTATCAATCTGGAGTAAAGATAATAATAATACAGTCCGAGTTTAATTTAATGCTCACGCGAGTTTTTTTGAATACAAATTCAAAATTTTTTTACAAACACGCTTGAAGCAATGAACTTATAAAAAAGTTGTGTTTAAGCCGAAGATACGATAATGAGAAAATCTTCATTTCTGAGTATTGTGTAATGCTAAACTCTCAATTTACCGATAAACTCGAATTTGTGGCGGGACCAGGCTATAAACGCACAGAAAATTAAACGCCATGATCTCCACTTAGTTGCGCTATATCTATTTGTGTATATGTATATGTAAATATCGCTGCTGCTCATTAAAATAAATAGTTATTGTTAGTGGCTATGTTATTGTTGTTGATATTGTAACTCATGTAAGCGCGTCTTTTTTAGTGTGTTTCACGTTTAACGTTGCAATAAAATTAATTGGAAACTTGCAACATTGTTGTCAAAGCAACGGCAATAATTATGGGTGCAAACCGCAGCGACAAGCAGACACACACACACATACTCATGCACGCGCACTAAAAGCACCATAAAGTGTAGTTACCGCAAGGGCGCACACGAATATTGCCCACAAATCCACACATACACACACTCTCTCGTGCATATCTGCTTAAGTTTGTTGGTGTGCTGTTACAATACTTAGCTGTTTGTCTAATGGCAACGGTTGATGGCAATAACAGCAATGGTGACAAATTAACAATAAACAAATATGGCGTCAAATAGAAATTATGATAGCAACCAAACTTGGGTAACAGGGTTGGCAGTAAAATGTAAGCCATTTATTTCGCACAGAGTTGCCAGGTAGTGCAGATTTGTAGTGGAATTGTTATGGAATATTTTATATACATATATATATTTGTTTTTTTTTTTGGAGAGATACTGGTCACAAACACTGAGAGCAACGGTATTTATGTTGTATACATTTTATGAGAATTGTTAAGGGGTTATATCCACTTATGAATCGTGTATAGCAATTGTATATACATATAGTATATTTAATAAATTTAATAGTATTCTTCGAAAATGTTAAGTTAATCCGACAAATAGTTTCGGAGATAGTGCAAATAATCGGCTCGCAAAACTTTCAACGCGATTTTCTCGAAACGCTGTTTCCAGAGGTGAGGATCGACGTGAAACTTTCAATGTCATTAGATATTTTTGTCAAGTATCGATAGAAATAATAATATGTTGAATAATAATGTCAATTTTTTTTTTTACCAAAGGCTACTTTTTTAAGAACCCAACATTTTGCTAAAAATAAAATTTTAACTAGTCCTTTGATCATTATCTATATTCATCTATTGTAATTAATAATAAACATTTGACATAACTTGAAGCAGAAATTCCTTTTGCACCGCCTGACACCTTTTTCCGGAGGTCCGGCTGGAAACCGGCTATAAGATCAACGGAATCCAAAAGTTTTCAAAATGAATGGTCGAATATTAAAGTACATAAAATTTTGTAAATGTAAATTATGGTGAACAGGGTATAACATATAGCTGCCACTCTGATCGATCAAAATCAAGTTCTTGTATGGAAGCTGTTTTATTTGTAAAGGGTATTATAGCTTCGGTACCGAACTTAACGTTTTTGCTTGTCTTGTATTTATTTTTTAAATTAAATACCTTTTCAAAAAAATTCGCAAAAAGCTCGTTTTTTCTCACTTTCAACAGAACAATAACCTCTGAAGTTATACATATCCTTTACTATGTGTGGGTATTGGGAACGTTTCCAATTTCAGTGTGAAGAGACCATAATTTGCCCATTCGATGATAAAAGTAAAAGTATTTGCTGCTTATAGATTAGTGGCTAAATAGTATAGCAGTTCTAATAACTTAATTCATGTTATAGAAACACGAAGCTTTTATGGAGTTTAGTATTGGAGTTAGTATTGTAAAAGATGAGGAAGTCACAAGCAGACGTATGCCATGGGTCCACCAATATGATATATTGATATATTCACTGAATTGTAGTCCTCTCAGAAATCAGAACAAGATATTGAGATGAGATTTTGAACCAAGTGCTAGAACTGAAAAAAGTACTTGGAATAAATTGTGCTGAAAAAGAAGTGAAGGAGAGCTGAACAAAATGAGTAGTGTGATGGGAAATCAAGGGCGCGTGGGTGGTGACTCATTGGGATCTCAACAAAAACACTACCAGCAATTGCCTTCGAATACTGCGAACACCTCTTTACACATATTACAAGAGTAAATATAGCTTTAAATCAAAACATTTTTTTGGTTGGTTGGGTGCTACGTATGTAACCAACAGTTAAAGCTTTCGATCGGAACAATTGAAAGGAGTTACCACATGAAATTTCAACAGAGATCTCGAAGCAAAAATGTAGGCTTTAAGAATTCAAACTTATTTTTGATCCATAAATTCGGATACATATATGTATATAATACAGCATTATTTGACGCTTTCAATATGTAGCCCAATAACAACAAATTTCTACAGCGTTTTCCACTATAGAAGAGCATAGTTAAGAGTCTCGAAAAACACTACATGAATTTTCTTGGATGATTGTCCATCAAAAGTATGGAACTGAATTTTCATGAAATAGACGCAGCGGAAAGTCACTGAAACGTGTCAAAAATTAACATTTTGAAACTGAGGTATAATTGTATGTATAATTTTATATATGTATGTATAATTTTAACATTAATACAACTACTTATGTATGTCTGTATGCTATAACAGCGGCACAGAAATTATTAGCAAAAACGTTTAGTTTTTGCCGTTGATGGTAAAATGCCATACAATCACTATAATTTAAAATGAAATTGACGAATTTAATTTATTGAGGGTGCCATCATCTGCGGCATACAAACACACATATGAAAATGCATTTATGGGTATATCATTAAGAGTATAATATTAGCGATCGGAGAGAACTTGGCCAGCGGAAGCGAGGGTGTGCAACTGCGCTTTCCAAGCATTTACATATGTATGTGTCTATATACTTTTATATATGTATGATTATGAATGCAAGAACTCAAAAGAAATGCAATGCGGGTGCCGCCACAAATTGAATGTCATTAACTGCGCTCTGAGCTATGTGTGTTCAACATTTCGTTTGCGGCTATCGTTAGCGCTCCTTTTGCGGTACACCCGCAACAACAGTTTATACATATACTGTACATACTGTATGCATAAGTGCTTATGGCATATATGAGAATGCCTCAAGTAATGGCTTTGCAAATGGGGGAATAGCTGAAATGACATTGTGGCCGCTGGCAACGACGACGTCGCAGACGAGGACGGCGACGGCGACGATGACGTCCAAAGGCCACTGACGCGTAGATAAATAAATGTTGGCAAAACAACAATTGCGGAAACAAGTTAAGGAGTCAAAACAATCGGGGAAAATATATGTATATATTTATTAACGAGTAACCGCCTATTAGTGTACATATGCAACCAAAATGGTGGCCAATCATCATACAGTGTTGCTATTAACAAAACTAAACAAAACAAAATCCAAGAAAATAGCATTAGCTAAGCCTATTAGCGACTGACAAGTGGTTGGAAGGTTATTGGCCCGAACAGACCCATAATTATTGAATAATATTTGTGTCTACACAATACATATACATATGGTACTATATACTCGAACCTACAATTGGTATCTCAGAAAACAATAAAAACATTTCAAATTGTCGAAATGCGACCAAAACATTTGAAACCCCCAGAAATTAAATGTGTGGACTTCAATATCGGTTAATTTATGCGATATATTATTACAATTCGTAGATAGTATTTTCCTAAACACTTGTGTCAAAGATGGCGAATTTCCAGACAATACTACACTAAGCCTTATATACCTGATATAAAGATTTTCAAACTTTGGGTTGACATTATACTATATACATCGGTAAATATCCTTGGTCTAACCCTCATATCCCTAATATAATGATTTTCGAATGCACGTATACATATACACGCCAACTGGTCGCTCAGTTTTTGAGATATTGATCTGAAATTCATTCTTATTAAACTCATTTGTTAGAATTGGACCACCATATCATCAAGATACAGTTTGTGTATGGAAAAATCTTTTACATAAACAAAATCAATATAAAGATCTTTTTATACCCTCTTATGCTATAGAAAAAGCACCTGTGAAGGGTATTATACCTTAGGTGCCAAAGTTAACGGTTTTTTTTTAAATATAGAGTTTTGTTAACATCTGAGAATATTTCACCGCCTTGGTCTTCACAAATTGCCGAATTATAAAATGTTCGGTTACACCCGAATTGAGCTCATCCTTACTTGTTTTAAAATATTCCACCGGCAATATTAAGGTGCAAATATTTTATTTTCAAAAAACTCTTGAATGCCTATATTTAAAACCATATTAATGTGCAATTTATTATTTATCTAAAGTACAAAATCTTCTTTATACAGAATTACTTGGGGAATAAATTAGGGCCTATCGACTTTGACGATCGTGTCAAAACAAACACCGAAACTGGTGTCAAATTATGCGCATAAAAATTAATGCGTATGTATGTATTTAAAAGCACCCATAAACGTATAACACATATATGTACAAGCATATATATGTATATGTAAGTAGTAGACGCCTGTGCATGGTCACACCAGGCCGGTTAAGGTGCCAACCGTGTCATTAGAAACGCACAACAAAGTCAACTGCGCACACCGCAAAAAAACAAAAAAATATGGCAGAGTATGCACTACTTACACACATACACACATATATATATATATATATATGTATATACTTTCTACAAGTGCATTGCGTGCAGTCTGCCGTGCGTTTCGTTCAAATGCAGGTAATTTGTGTTTATGCATGTTTCAGCAGTTTGTTTTTTATTGCGTTGAATTGAGCGCGTATGTGTGTGTGCGCGTTGAAATAAATTCATTGTGCATATTTGAGTAGTGAGTGACCATAAAAGTTGGCGGTAAATTAATTGGGCGGGTATGCGTATGCGATATTACATTCTCGCCGCTCATTACACAAATTGATGACTGAAAAGTGGCCATGTCGTAAAACAACGGTTATAATAGTAAAAAGCATTTTAGCGCACATATGCACCTACTTGTATAAAAAAATTGAAAATGTGTTGAAAAGGGATGGCAATAAAAATAAGTGAAATGAGCAAAGTATGTTTCGATTAAGCTACGCAGCGTATTTACTTTTGTGAACGGATGAATTTATGGGTATATGTATAGGTATATACATACGAGTACATACTTTTTAAGTACTAGGTATATACAAGTATGTATGTATGTTTGAAAGCATTGATAATAAACATATGAATGTACTATTTAAGCAAATGGGCACTTACAAAATTATATTTTAGAATTTTTTATCATTTTCCTAATTATTTGGAAATGTCTATCAAAATAATCGATCCGCTAATATAAGTGTATTTGAAAAACTGAAAACAAGAAATAACGTTAACTTCGGTTGCACTGAAGCTAGCTTACAAGAACTTGATTCCGATCGTTCAGAGTGTATGGCAACGTAATACTAAATTGATCCAATCTGTACGATTTCTTCGGAGAATACATTATTCTTTAAGTTAATAATCCATGCCAAACTTTTTTAAGATATCTCGTCAAATGAAAAAGTTTTCCATACAAGCACTTTATTCCGAGCGTTCAGTTTGCACGGCAGCTATAGACTATAGGCAATTCCAATAAATAAGCAGCTTCTTGGGTAGAAAAGGTTGTGTGCAAACTTTCACGTCAATATCTCAAAAACTATATACAGACGGACGGACATGACTTAGTCCAATCAGCTCATCGCACTAACCATTTACACTATATACATACGAGTATATGTATATATTATAGAGTCTCCTATGTAGTATCCTTCTGTTCAGGGAATAAAAGTAATACATTTGGTAACTACAGGCTTGGCTAGTATTCTAAAAAAATGCTAATACATTTAATTGCTTATCTACATACCTGGAATTGCCAGTGCATACAAAAACAAATATGCACTTATAATTAAAACGGCTCTTTGGTTATCTTTTATAATGATCCTTTCAACCGTAGAACAGGTGTTGCACGTACATAAATGTGTATGAGTGTGTTAGTTGAAAGGGTTTAAGAAATAAACATATACTATTAGCTGAAAATATTTAAGAGTATTTGCAAGTATAGGTGAAAAAAAGTCAATGCCAGACACCAGAAGCTGTCGAGTAAAATTATGCAGACCAAATAAATTCATATTTTTCCACTCATACATTTACATATGTATATACATATACACATACATCAAAACAGATGTACTTTAATTGAATATTTCAAGGATCATTCGGTGCAAGTCTAAGATAATTATGGTGAATAAAAAGCAGGTGAGAATCCACGACCTTCGATAAATAGCTTGAAGATAGGAGCATTAAGGAATATACGAGTATGTTGCAGTGAAAGTGAATTTTGTAAAAATATCAATTTAAGCTACCGCTCATCTCAAATAAAGAAAAGTATATACAATAAATTTCCGTGTTCTCCACACTATGATTATAACCCAAAATATATTGTAAGAAATCTTTTGGTGGATTATTTTTCATGGCATGGATTGCGACCATTTTTAACATAGACTCCATTCCAAACAGAAGTTATGTATGTGCACATTTTAGGAAATAAAATGACAGTATGGATTGTCGGAAAAATGCTGCAAAAATTGTGTTTCTAGCAGGATAACGGTAGAAATCATCCTGCTAAATATATGAAAAATTGGTCTCGCTCTAAAGAAATAATAGATATTTTGGAATAAATTTTTCAATCCGCAATTCCAAATCTACAGCATGCTTCAAAGTGCAGCATAATTATGGAAAATTATGAAAGACGCATTAATCTGTGTGCTGGGAAATGTCGTATAACTGTTAACTCTATGCCAACGAATTTAATAAAAAAAAAAAAAAAAAAACTTATTCAAAATCTAATGATGATCAAAATCTCTGAGCAAACTAACAAAAAATATATTTAACATTCCGGTTTATAAATTCTGACGGTAGTGAATTATGGTTTTCGGTGGCAGAAGTGCGTAATAATTGAATTTAATTTAAATATACAGATTTAGTATTTTTTTAACAAATACAATAAAGTGGCCGTTTTTATATTTTTGGCGATAGTTGCGTCGACCCTAGTAGTCTGAACACTGCACAATACTCGGCCAACTCAATTTTTTTGAAATCTTGAATCCTCAATTATAAGCTAATTGCTCCGTTTTTTGAAGTTAACCTCGAAAATCGAAATATTTGTATTCAAATTTCTAAATTGAGCATATTAATAACATCAATGAAGTACGTAAGTTTTTAAGCAAGTAAAACTATAGGCACCATTCAGATTATTTGGTTAAGCTCATATGGCAGTTGCTACAAAAGTAAAGTAAAGTCAAAACAGATCTTCGTAAAGAAATAAAAATTTTATATGTATATTTATATTTCAAAATTATTTATTCTCGCAAAAAACTTGGTTTGGTCTAAAATTTAGAAAAAATTTTAGAACTAAAAAATATGGAAACGTACAAAAATTTATACGATCTGAATTTATCTAATCTGTGTTTTAACAATATTTGGAAATAATTTTATAGAACATAATTTATTTTTATAATTATTTGATAGATATTCATATGCTTAAGTTGGCTTAAGCTAAACATTATTATTTATATAAACGTTAGCTCAATACATCGTTCAATATAGGCGAAGTTAATAATTATGTTTGAATGTAATTGTCTACGCCATACATTTATATTTTTATGTATAGAAATACTGAGATACATGCAAAAGTTTGCTATGCCTAGCAATTACGTGGTATGATAAAATTATTGATTTAATCCAATTAGAATTTGATACTCTAACAATGTACCTGTATATATACTAAGGTGGGTAAAAAAACGAATATTTTTTTTTCGTTTGGTACTCTGAAAAACAAGGTTCTTAGACACCTATTAGAAAATCTCTCCAGGTAGGAAGCGGAAGGTCTTACAGTTTTCTATTTTTTTCTTATTATCGATAGAAAAGTTCATATCGTGCTTTCAACTACTTCATTCTTTGTTAAAGTAAGAAATTGAATGCTCTACAAAATGGTCTCTCACGATTTTTTTGATATTCGATATTAACGGTTGACGTTTGATTATTTTAAGTAATTTTTTTTTGTTATGAGTTTTATAATTCAAAGAAAAAAATCATTTTAAATTGCAAAACTCACAGTTTTATAGGAAATTTACTGCTCTACAACAATAATTTTTTATTTTTTTTTTTGCATTGATGGTTGATGATAGATATCTCGTAAACGCTTAACTTAATCGAAAAATTACAAAGCTATTTTTGTGGAGCAATAAATTTCGTATAATTTAAAATGATTTTGATCCACCCTACTGTGTATGTATATACACACACATACATATATACGTACATAAAAGTATATATATATAAATATGGTTTTAATATAAGAAATATTATAAATATATTTTAATAATAGTCTCAGGGCACATGTCGGCGAGTTTGTATACCATTATGTATAAATTTAGCAGCACACATATATACATACTGTAGTAAATTTTAAATTATTACTGAAAAAATAATTGTCGAAAAAAAATTTGCTTTACTATTGATAATGAATATCAACATTTCTGCGAACATTAACAATTCGTTGATTTTTAGGTTTTTGAGCTATGGCTATGCAGTTTCACTACTTTAGATAACTCCACCGAATTGGTTGCAATAGACCTCGAAATAGTTTCAGTTTTTTTATTCTATTATTATATATTATATTTATAGATTTTTGATTATTTTGCTAACATTATTTATAGATTTTTGATATTTTCGCTTTATATATATTAAACATTATGTTTTTAATTTAAAATGTATGTACATATGTATATATAAATAACGAAAATTGTATAAATATGTACAATTAGTTATAACCGTACACTTTTAATTTGGTTTAATTTATTTTTGCTTGCAGTTCAACCACCATTTTATTTAGTTTACTACATTTTCTACCACCATGTCTAATTTGAACGTTCACGCCCTTAGAGAAATGTTTCGGCAAACTTGACATGCATATAAATTCATCAAGTTTGAGGTCAAAGTATGGCGAAAAACTGCCACGGGAATGACAATAGTGGAGGGAGAAGTGTGAAAAGGTTGCCATCATAGTAGTAGAACACAATGTTAAGAAAACTGAAGTTCAGCAGACCGGCAAATGAAAACGTGCACAGTGGGGAAAAATGTGAGAATAATTATTGAAGAAGAATAAATAATTAAATATCTTTTTAATTAGACGTGATATCCGACGGCGCTAAAATAAGCCAATAATTTTGGCTATCTCCGTGGATTAAACCTAACAAATAAACAAGAAAAAACGCTAACTTCCTTACAAGAACTTGATTTCGATCGTTCAGTTTGTATGGCAGCTATATGCCATAGTGATGCGATATGGGCCGTTCCGAGCAGTTTATTGGTCAGAAAAGAACAGGTATTAGGTTTTAGTATAGTATTAGGTAAAACTAATCGAAATATGAAAAAAAATACTTCACTGGTGTTCACAGGTGTGCCCCTTAACCAGAGAATAAAGTTTGAAAATATCAAGTTTAAATTCGAAAGCGCTCCACTGTACTGTGAGGGTTGGTTGTTCCACGTTGTCGTAAACAGCAAATGCTATTTGTATTTTGGCAGCAACAAACAGGGCACCAGAAGCGTTAATCCTTGGTGTTGAAGTGACGCCATGCGCAAAATGCCTTTCAGGGTGGCTTTGTTATCCTTACGCATCGCAGCATTTAATGCGGATAAATGATCTGACAATTGCGCTTATGTCAACAAATCTAATAAGGAACTAAGACACTGGCTTTTCTCTGTGTCTAAATGTTTTTCTTACTTTATTTGTTAGTACACAGATGCTAGCGAGATTTTAGATTAAATAAAAAAATAACAGTTACCATAGAATAAGCCATTTTGTAGAACTTCGTGGCATCAAAGGCGACTTTTGTATTGCTGTTTTTGTTTTGTTTGTTAATGTTTGTTAAATCTTTTAGTTTAATGTGGTGGGCCATCTGTTAGAAAATCAAATTGTAACAAGTCAGGAAGTGTTCGGGGGTAGCACAACATTTTTGTGGCTTTTTGTAGTTTTATGCTTAACTAGGTGCAATTTCGGCCATTTGCAATACCAACCACCCCAGTGTGTCAAGCAACACGTGTAGCACGTTTAATTGAGCTATCTCTGGAATGGACAGACCGAAGGAGACGCACGGACTTTTTGGAACTATATTTTTCTTGCTATCCTGATCATTTTGATATAGTATATATGTATATGCAACACAATAGATTGAAATCTATCTTGATTATCTTCTTAGCAGATAAATATAATATAACTGACTACAGCGTACCCAAACTGAGATCCAATCATAACACATGTACCTTGACGACATGGTCACTGCCAAGAACTATTATTCGCGTAATTGTAGTTTCTCCGTTCTCAATGATGTCTTGAACTCCGGAATTTTAAACAGTAAAGTCTTTCCAAAATAAAATTGCATTTCTTCAAATGCAGAAGGTGTGTTAAAAGGGTACGTTCTTTTTTGTTTCTTGGTAGTGTTTAATTCGTAACACAAAAATATAAAATAAACTCGGGTTTGTGGTGTATACTGATCGAAAGTAATCTTTTATAGTATTCTCATTATTTTCCTCAAACTATGAAATACGAAATTGGAATTCTTCTCTTACTTGAAAATCAATAATTACTCGCACTTTGCTTAACATACATGATCTGAACACTATATTTGGATATTGCAGTATTTCCTTGGATACTAAACCATGCCAAATGAGCAATTTCTTGGGTAGAAAACTACTAGTTCAAAATTATAGATCGACATGTCAAAAATTGAGGGACTAGTTCGCATATATACAACCAGACGGACACAATAAAAAGGACTTAGCTCGTCACGTTGATAATGTATACATATGTATGTATAAATACTTTAATTTAGGATCTTCTACGTTTCCTTCTGCGTTTTTTAAACTTCGTGGCAAACTTAATATACTTTGTCCAGCGTATAAATATACCACAAATGCGGCGAACCAGAGGTCCTGCGGCTGTTGGCCACTTTTGCCATTTGGAGACACGCACTTTAGTAAGTCTCTAACTTGAATGACACTAAATTAAATGACCACATAACAATGTTAATTGAAAAGAAGAAAATAAATTTTCAGCATAACGGTACCCTACTTAAGTACGACCAAATTTCAATAAGAATACTCTTCGAATCTTTATAGCCTCTTCGCACACAAACCGCAACTTAAATGCACTTATTATTTAAATATATATATAATGTATGCATGTCTATATGCCGCATAGCGTTGAGCGTAAAGTCTTATTCAATATAATAATACATCAGTAAAGTGCCAATCCAAATGTCACTTAATTGTCAAGCTTTCTTCGTGTCTTGTTTCATGTTGAGACATCGTTCTCGCCAATATTGTCATTACGGTTGCCGGTAAATGCAACGCCGACACCAACAACCACAACGGCGGCAACAAATGCAATAACAATAGCAACAACAAAACAACAACTTAAATAACATCACTTGCAACGCAGCCGCCAGCAGTTTGACAACAACAACAAACACATCGTTACTGCCGCCGCTGCGCCACCGTCAACGGACACATGGTTGACAACTTCAAAGTGTTGCAAATGCACGACATGCGTGACAATTTAATGAGGATAAATATGAACGGCATTTATGCGATGAATTTTCTTATAAGTGCAGCACATACACAAACATACACATATACATATGTACGCACACGCATTGCAATTTTCCTCTTCTCATTGCGGTTAACGGTGTTGCTATTGGCACTCATACTCGTATGCCTACTCGTACAGGTGTGTATGTGCGTGTACGTGGCTGAAATCAAGGCGCTCATTTTAATCGAAACGATTTGCGAGCCTTAAACACTTGAACGCGGCAGACTAATTAAGCAGATTTTGAAAAGTCTCGCCCCATCGAAAATGGCACGCAAATGCAGTAAATGCGCGTACACGCTTTAGCGGTGTCACAAGACGGTACACGCCGACACTTAAGTGCATTAAACAAGTTTTTCTAGTAACTAGAAATCTAAATCTAATCATTTTTTGATATATATGGGATTAGGCCAGGCTGAAGCTCTAAAAAAACCCGAAATTTGACAATTTAATCTAGGAGTAACGGAAAGGAATCGGAATACTCTTTCTCAAGCTTTACTGGAAATATACTCGTATTTGAGTGTATACAAATTTGTTTATATAATATTTGATGCAAAATGGTTTATAATGGGCCCACCTTCGAAATAAGCTTGTTTCAGGGAAGCGTCGACGAAACTTAGAAATCGTGCTACATAAAATAAATGACGAGATCCTAATCTATATAGCACATGGCAGTAGATAGGCAGGTGGGCTCACATGCCAGTTAAGGTTATTTGTTTATAAAAAAAAAAGTTACAATAACTACAAATCATATGTATTTTTCGAGATACTGTGCAGTTACAGGCTTTCTGATCCGTCGCTTTTCCATACTGAACTAATTTCCGAAATCTTCGAATTCATCGACGGTACTGTTTCCAATAGCAGTCAAGTATTTTGGTATGAATTCCAAGAAATAATGCCAAAGTAATTCAATTCAATTTGTTTCATTCTTTCCCTATGTGCCCAAATACTTCGGTACTGCTTATATGGCAGTAACTAGAATTCGAAGGTTTGTAGAAAAGGAGCCTTATATAAATAATTATGTGTAAAAAATTAAAAACTAATATTACATGGGCATCCCTTTCTTCCTGATATTATTTAATTTTAAGAAAAATGTTACTTCAAAAAACTTTTCAATGCTTCTGTTCTGATACACAGTTAATTCTCTTCCTTTGAATAGTAAACAACAAATATTAAACAACTTTGTCTAAGAGAATATGGGTCTAAAACCGGTATCGTGGCAACGATTTTTTTGGTGAAGTTTAATTTTTCGGGATTATAAAAAATGTTCCGTCAGTTTTGGAGATATTCGAATGAAATTTAAAACCTCCCATACTGATTTATTTTATTTTCCGGTTGCCTGCCTTTAGTAAAAACGCTAAGAGCTCATAATTTTGCAGAACTGTTCTTTAATATTACCTACTTAACCAACGGCAGTAAAAATAAAGAAAATCGGACAACTATCACATATATCTACCATACAAACGACTTTTTTCTTGTCACTTCGATTTCTAATTTGAAATTTATAATTCATACAATGGAAAATATTTTTCGTATGCGGGATCAACTTTGAAAATATTTATAAAAATGCATTTGAAACTTATTTTATGTTTTTTATGGGAGATATATGTTATACATATATATACATATTTCGATGGAATTTTTAACATTTTCCTTTTTCTATACATATAGGTAATGCCGCATGTAGCGCTCGCTGTTGTCGTCGTAAATTGGCTGTTCATGATTTTCTGTATTTTTGTTTCGCAAAGTCCCTCACGATAAATGTGTATATTTGAAGAAATTCCGAAATTCATATATGAGCAAACGAATGCAAGTACAAAATATGTACGTATGTATGAACTGATATGTCGCACAAATTACAAAGTGTTTATTTGTCGTTAATTGTGTTTACATCCTTAAAGTGCGCAAATTGATGTTTTCTTAATGCAAGCGACTGCAAAGCAATTAAGCGCTTTCAAATTACTTAAGGTAATTAAAAAATTGTCTCAGGTAATTAATAAATTCGCCATAAGCGCGGATATACAAACATATGTACAGGCGTATGCAAATTTGTAAATGGGTTATTTTGCGGTTATAACCTAAACAGGGTCTATTTAGTTTTCCACGGAATTTGTAACACCGAGGTTAACACGTCGGAGACCCTATAAAGTATTTATGTACATACAAGTATATAACTGATTAATGTGAAGAGTTTAGCCGCTTTGTCCGTCTGTCTGTCCGTCTATATATACGAATACGAAGTACCCTCACAGTTTTGGTGATATAGATTTGAAACTTTGCACATTTTTTTTCTTAATCAAAATCAAGCTCATATATGGAAACCTTTTATATTCGATTAGCTAAATATATGTATGTACGAAACTTGGCATAGATTATTGTTCAAGACAATGCTATAGTATCTATAGATGCCTGATCAATCAGAATCGAGTTCTTATATGGAAAACTTTTTATTTGACAAGATATCTTCACACATCTTTTACACACATTATTGTATAAGCATCCCGATATTATAACAACAATTAATAACACGCCAACGAAAACTATCCTACTAAGAAAACTCTCCTGGGCGGATGTAAAAATAACAGCAGCATAGGCAGATCAAAACTTGGATGGATTGCTGGTGTGGATCAAGACGCTGAAGCGCTTTGACTATGATGCTGGCGAACTCAAGCAAGAGACATAAATAATTGGAGACATAAATTGCAGCAAGCGAAAACTTGCACCAGGTTGTGGAGCTGATGTTGATGATGATAATGATTGTTCGAGACAACGCTACAATCTCAAAACATGTCTTTCGGATCGTACTACTATAGCATATAGCAGCCATAGATCCTGGCCAATCTAAATCAAGATTAATATAAAAAGGTATACTTTTAGGCTATTGCAAATACGCCTGTGAAGGGTATTATATTATCGGTACATCTGAATTTAATGTTTTTCTGGTTTCTACTTAATTATATCTTTGTAAGTTTTGTATGTATGTAGGAGAACAAATTAGCAGAAAAATTGTGAGAAATAAAGTATATTTTAGTAAGGAGTAAACAGACTAGTTTCGAACTAGTTCGAATTCATGGCCTTATATTACTGCTAAAAGTTAAACTCTTCTCACTAAACGTGATTCAAAAGTATATATGTATACTATTTGACAATACGGCAAGAACATTTTTTAGACATGCATACATACATACACATCTATAAAAAAATCCATATATGTATGTACCGTATTTCAGAGTCAACCACTTCAAAATTGCCGCCTCGCAGCAAGCAAAATAGAATGCAAATAAATTATGTAGGAAGATCAGTAGAAAAGCCGCACGAATTTTACACATATACATACATACATACATATATAAATATGTCTGTATGTGTGCTATGCACGATCTAATATTATATGTATGCATTTCATTCATTTGAATTTGCAATTTCGCCACGAATAAGTAATTTGGCGCAACTCTTGTGGAACGCAATCGTCTGTCATTTGAGGGTAACTGCAAATGTCATTCGGATATCGTTGAAATCCCGGGAACACACCCGCATAAACAAAAAATTGCAATTGTGAGCCAATTCCGAGAAATATGTCATAATTTGATATTAAGATTTTTAAGCCTTTATTATATGTATGCTGCCACGTAGTCCGCCGTTTAGAGTTGAAGTTGCGCTTCACTGCAAACGACGGACCACCAGACTGCTACGGCTTAGCATGCGGCGGCATTTGGTTGCGGTTTTCGGCAGCTTTGTCGCCTTCATATCATGTCAGACTCAAGGGTGGTACCGTTAAATTGGAATTGATGCACAAACCTGCATACATTTATATATCCAACGAAGCGATCGAACGTTGGCTCATCAGAAGCGCCGCAATAGCAACAATAACAAGCAAAATGCTGAGTTGTCAACAACTGCGTATACCTAATTAGTAAAACTTTCATTTCACATTAATATTTACCGGATACATTATTTAGCGCTAGTGGGTTTTTTTACACAATAGATGAAATATGGATGAAAGGGTGAATTGAATTAAATTTATATCCAAAACCTCTCCTGTTTGGCTAAAATGGTTCGTCGCATACTTTCCCGGTAAAAACAGCTCTGAGAGGCTCCCCTGCAAAGGCCCATAACGCTTCCAAAAATAACGTCGTCTAACCTGCACATACGCGAACTAGTACCTCAGTTTATAAGATAGCACACATCCTTTTCTTCTCAAGAATCGGAATCAATGTTGGAACACTATAAAATATGGCTGCCATACAAACTGATCGATAAAAATCAAGAATTTTTAAGTTCTAAAAAGTTTTGAAGACATTCCGATTTATATACAAACATACATATATAGGGATTTCACAATCCTAAATTATTACGATTTCCGAGAATCTGAAAGAACTCTGCCTCGTACGAACGTAGATCTATCTTACTTCTTATTATTTCGTTATATTATCAATTAATTTTCTATTTCTATTTTTATTTTATTTAATTTTTCGTAATTTCACTTAAAACTACAATACAATGCCGCTTCCTGGAAATTTAAGGCCACATTTTACTTTATATGTCAAAGTTATAAAAATTCGATAAATTTATATTACTCACACAATTCGCGGCACTCGTAGAAAGCATACGCCTTTGGAGCTTTGTTTCGGTTCCGCCAACAATGAAGTCTGCAAATTTAATATGGCTTTAACAAGTTCGATTAAAGTCAACTCAGATGTTAAACTTATACAACAATTGTTTATTACCGGCATTATAAGTATATATACACATGTATGTATACATATGTATATACATATGTCCCAAAAAAAAAAAAACACTTTATCGTTGCCTTGCAGAATAGTCGTAAAATGTTCGTTGTATTTTGACAAATTGATGTTAATTGCACGAACTGGCAGTAAACATCCTAAATGTACGATTTCGAAAAATTCAGGGTGATAAATTGGAAATCGCTTTCTTGCGCCAAACAAGCTTTCAGTTAAATTATAGCTTTTGCGCTAATTGAACTCATATGTCTCCCCAATATCAAATAATTGTATAGTCACACACACACACTGATTTTTTATTGTGCTGTTTACACTTATTTTTTCGTTATTAATTTAAAAATTATTATGTCCATTTTTGAAATATTCAGTTTTAATTGGTTTCAACTAGATAGTGTAACACGTTGTAGTAGCTACACGCACACATATGTATGTATGTACGAGTATATTCAAAAATGTTCGAATTTGTTAAGTTCTCTGCTTAGAATCAGATTTCATATTGCGCTTGAAGCTTAATTATGATATTATAATTGTCCATTTAATTACGGCTGCACGATTTAATTTAGTAATGTAGCTTTAAATGAGTTTATTTAAACTTTTTTTGAATTAATTTTTATTAATATTGCATGTCTGCTGTTTTTTTTTCATTTTTTGTATGTATGTTTGCTTAGACTCAATGTTAAAGAATCTATTTGACTGAGCGCAATACGTGTGCAAGTATATTAAATATTATATAGACAGTCCGATTGGATATATCTGAATAACTTGGATACTAGTTTTTCATACGCGCAATAGACACTTTTTAAATGGCGACTTTCGTAAAAAAAGTCGGTTTTCCAGTAAATGTTTACATATCAGAGTAGCTAGAAAAATTGAAATTATCAAAACTGTTATTCCTGCGATTATTATCTGAAAAATATATCTAAGAAGATCGTGTGAAAATTCAAGGCAATCGATCTAGCCAATTTCGAAAAAATCTTGTCACTCTGAAAACAGCGTTACGATAAAATCGCGTTGAAAGTTTTGGAAGCCGGTTACACTAAGTTAAAAAACTCTTACAAATAGACTCATCTCTCCGAAACTATTTTCGGAATCAACTTAAAATTTTTCGAGAATATTTTCAGTTCTCGATTTGATTTGAAATGCACAGTAGAATATAACGCCTTAAGCACTTTGCAAAAGGTTAAAATTTTCGTTATTTTTCGCCAATATGTAATATAGGTATGTGTAATAATTCTATTTTCTAAGTCAACAATTCGAATTAGGTATAGGGTCTTGAAAAATGTTTAGGACGATTAATGCATGCACGAACTTCTAGACTATTTGCAAACATTTTCACATTTCATCAGAATGGATTTTCAAAAATAAAAAAATATATACAAGTATTTGTAAGGGCACTAGTTATAATATTTGGACACTTGCCGTACAGAGCCCTTCTAGTGACACAGCGGTAGTCTACAAAGCATATACGAAATATGTTTATTAATTATTATTTAATCCATTATAATTATGATTACTTTAGTAAACCTTTGCGTAACAAAAATTTTACGCAAAAGATCTTTATGTTGTAATATGAGTGAAATTCCCAACTATTCGGTATTTGAAATATATACTTTATAAAGGTCAGAAATTCATTTAAAACATGTTCTGA
This sequence comes from Bactrocera oleae, assembly GCF_042242935.1. Classification (NCBI taxonomy): domain Eukaryota; kingdom Metazoa; phylum Arthropoda; class Insecta; order Diptera; family Tephritidae; genus Bactrocera; species Bactrocera oleae. The sequence continues at coordinate 86,026,317 of NC_091536.1, read as the reverse complement.
AAACCATTGACAAATAAGTGTCCAAATACCTCTTTCTAACTTTAGTTTAAAGCGTTGAAATATTACAACTAAACTTTTTATCAATAATACAACTGAGCTCTCATAATTTTACCTTAGATTCTTATAACAAATAAATAAAGTAAAATTTGAGATCCTTTATAAGGGTTTTTATGTGTTTCACTTTACTACACCTACAAGTAGTACAAGTATAAACTACTACCAGACTATAAGGCTTCTGTGGTAAATCGTTACAATCAGCCATAAAGCAAACATTAGACTTGTCGTTCTTTCTGGCAAATCTGGTTCAGTATCAGAAGTTCTAATTTTCTTCTGGGAATCTAGTATGATTTAATTTTTACTATATATTATTACCAACTGACTTTGTTCGTAAGCCTTAAATTATACTGTTTAACACTTTACTTTCTCTTATAAAAGCTACATTAGCGGGATGATTTACATATATACATATGGAGAACTAAACGCACAATTGAAATCTCGTTAAGCTTTCCGAGCGTCTTTGCAGAGTAAGCACTGAATTTCATAACAACAATGACGTGTGCAAATACAAATTTCTGCGCTTTAAGAATCTGGATCAATAATCAATTATTATAACTTCAACTTATTTGCATAAGTATAACAACTAGCTTCTCAAGATAAGTTTAAATTGATGACGATTGAGTTAACTGTTTTGCTGACTGCACGTCGTTATAAGCAATGGCGATGATGATGATGGTTTAAAACAATTATATTAAAGCAATAAGCACAAATATGAAATCGTTTTAAAAGAGTTATGTAAAAGGAATTTGTATGCATTTAGAAGTGATTTGCGTTAAAAGAAGATAAGCGGAGCATGAGTGCAACTTCACTACAACCAGCAACAAAATAAGTTAGTATGATATGGATATACAAGTATATGGGTTACCCATTTACAGTAGTCTGTAAATTTTTCGGTTTTTCGAATATAACCTTCAAATTAGAAATATTTGGATTCTGAATTGGACTTTTTATCAGTAATTGTACGCGTATAAAATTGTGTCGATCAAGCTTATGTATGGTGTGAGAAAAGCTATAAATGGTTACTGTTGGATTTTCGAAAAAAATTACAACTTTATGTTTCGAAAAGTTCTAGCCTGAGTTGTGCAATATTGGTATATACTTTCTGTATAGAATTTTAAGAAAAAAGTAATAATGAAAAAACATATATGTATAAATTAAAATTTATAAATTTCTACCAGTATAAAATATGCTCGTAGTTTAGTTTCCATAAGAGCCGAAAGCAATATTTTTTACATATGTTTGTAGGTATTGTAGAATATATGTACGAGTATATACATATGAACATCTTCATTAGTAGCGCTAATGAACTCACGGATAGAAAGTAACACGTACAAATAATCCAATTAATACAATTATTACCCACAGACACACTTACATATATATACATGCATACATATATATTACATATATGGTATACCCGTTGAGCTTTTTAAGGCGAAATCAACTATTTCAATTTCACACCTTGTGTTCCTCTAACTCCAGCGTCGAAATAAAGATCTATGAGCCCACAAATGCTTAGAAATGGAGGCAATTAAATCTTAAGCGATGATAATTAACTATAATGTCAAACAATTCCTGATCTACAGCACATCGTGATGAGATATTTATGCGGACAATAAATGCACAAAAACCCTACCTACAGCAATTCCATATAAAATGGGTATATACATAGCTTTGTACCTATGTATGTATGTGCAATTAAGATACATGCATTGCTATTTAGTGCAGCATCTGTTGTAAGTACATGTGTGTGTATGTATGTGTGACTGTTTGTTGGGCAATCGTGAACATGGCTGCTAATGATCTCCGCCTGTCAGGGGCCGTGATGTGCTGCACAATAAATATGCACCACTGACGGCTAGCCGCTTGCCACTAATTCAAATTGCTCCGCCGCGCAGTACCGCAGTGCCCGTATAAGGCCAAACGATGCTTTTTGACGTACCACAAATGAAATGGCAACAACTTGTTTCATCTCCAGCAGGCAGCTAGTAATTCCTTTGATCTTACACCGAGATCTCCACCTCAACAATGTCGGCGATCGGTGGTGACCAATCAAAGCGCGCGGCCTTTTAAGTATTCTCTTTTAATTTTATTTCTTATTTTGTTATGTTTTTTGTTTTATTATTTTGTTTGCTGTTGTTGTTGCCTTCACTTTGGTCATTTGCCTCGTTTCATTTTGTTGTTGTTAGTGTTGGTTGATTGGTGGTGGCGACTATGGTGATATTGGTTGGTGCTTAACCGCTTTTGGCTACATACATATGTAGTCGTACATACTTACAAACATACATACAGACGTTGCATTTTCATTTCGTGCTTTTTCCTCTTCCTCTTTGCTGGTTCGCTTTGTTATTTTGGTCATTTTGATGGCTTGTGCCGTCGTTGCATATGAAAACTATTCGTGGCGTTTAAACACTTAGTGAACACATATTACATACATACTTATGTACAGTTGTACAATAAAAAAAAATAAAAATTCGTTGTTGTTGTTCGCCATTCGCAGTTGGTTGTACTTCTCGTGATTCCTGTAATGATGGTGGCGGGCGACCACCTTGTGCGGTTGGTGATCTTTTGCTGTGAAACGCAATTGCCAGTTACTAAGGTGGCAAGCAATTAGGTGATGTATAAATATGGGTTGTATGTTGTTGTATATACATACACATAAAAACTTCTATGTAATTTTGTTAAATTAGTTTTAATTAATGCGTATAATGAGAGCTGGCAATAATATATTGGCGTGATGCATCATACATATATGGTTAAAATGAAATGTTTATATGGATGTGTGGAACCAACCATAGCAAATGGAAAATTCGAATTGTCAAGTAAATAAATGCCACATAAAAAAATTTCACCAAACGACGGCAGGTGACTCCAAAACTCGGTAATTGTAAAAAAAACATTTTAAAGTTGAGAACGGAACTCATTGAGGATCGTCTCTTCCGTACCTTATACCTTGCTTATAAATCATGAGATAATATGATCTATAACGGAAAAATTAGTGTAAGAAAATTAAAGATTTTCCGTCGTAAAAATTAAGGATTTTGTGATATTTTCTAGAAAAATTATATATGACGCTCCATAACACAAATTTGAGTTGAAGGTCTGTACGTGTGAAACAATAGTGTTAACAGTTGGAAGTTTTTAAGGTGAGTTAAGTTTTTAACGAATAACTTCATATTTCTGAGTACTGTTAAAAGTTAAACACTACCATTAAAAATACAATCTTGTTCTATTGGTCAACAAACTCGAACTTGCGAAGCAACGTGAGTGCATTATTTTTATTTATATTAATAAAAATAAATTGAAACAGCCATTACTAAATCCAAATAAACTCATTAAGTAATTATGATAATTATGATTGCTTCGGTACCCAAAACTGTAAAAAATGAGCAAGGATATCGAGAAACCCGTCAGCTGCAACAATGCGGCGAAGAAAATTTTTAAGTGGACGAAAAAATGGAAATTTATCGAACAAATGGAGATATTGAAGTGAAAAACAATTAGGATGCCGTGTCGCGATTCAATGTGGTCAAATTGCGTCCATATGTGCGTAATATCCTTCATCATCAACATGTATACACCCACGTATCGTACATATTTGTAGTTGTGTATTTGTATGTTTTTGCCTGTACATTTTTTATATTTTTTATTTGTGGTTTTCGGTTAATTTCAAATTAATTGCGCAAGAAAAGCGGAAAATCCTTTTACGCTAATAACAAAACAATAAAGAAGTAAACGAATGTGACTTGAAGGATGCGCTGCAAGGCGGAGGGTTGCCACGTCTGCTACGAAAACATTATACACTCCTTAATTGTAGGTGAAAATATTAAATAAAAAATTGGAAAATGCGTGACAGGACCGAACAAACATTGTGCCCGTAATTGCGCTAAGAAAAGCCGATATATTGGCGGCGATAGCAAGTCAAGCTGGCAGTGTGTCCTAAAATGCTTTGCTACGCATCTCCGAACAATGTTAAGAGCTGAACTATATATATATATACATATATGTAATACATAAATATAGTATAAATTAGGGTGGCCAATAAACATATTTTTAATTTTTTTTTCTTATATACCTCGAAAATATCGTTCAATATAACGAAAAAAAAGCAGATAAAGTTTAAGCTCTTTCTGATTTTGGATTTCCCTTAAAAGTGACAAAGGAATGAAGTGGAAATAAAAATTTATTCTTGTAGGAAATTTAACTAGCTATAAAAAATTATTTTTGGTTAAGTGGACTCGTTCAAAAATTATTCGAGGTCAAAGTCCAGTCTAAAATCGAATATGATAATTTTTACAGTTTTTTTTTACATTATTCCTCAAAAGAGCGTCTACATTCGGAAGATATTCTAACAGTATCTAATGAAAACAAAAATAAATGTTTCTGGGCCACCTTAATGTATACAATATATAATATATGTATATACAGGTTGGTTGAAAAGTTTCTACTCTCACCAAGAAAAAGCACTATTGGGTCCAAATTTTATTTTTAAAATTGGTACATCTGTCATGGGAACACATGAAAAATGTAATATCGCGCAGTGATTAGATTCTTTAATTGAAAGGTATAAAAGAAATCAAGAAATTTATAAGCAATTCTTAGAAGTGTATAAGGAGCCCTCACCTTCATATGGATGAGACTTGGATCTACTACCATGATCCTAAATTGAAACAAGAAAATTTACAGCTGGTTGTTCACCTCCAAATCAGTTGAAATCAAAACGATCAGCAAAGAAGGTTATGACATCAGTTTTTTGGGATTCAGAAAGAATTTTGTTGATTGATTATCTGCAGAAAAGTAAAACAATCAACTCTGAATATTATTGCAGAAATTTGGATCAGCTGGATGAAAAAATTCGTGAAAAAAGACCTGGGTTGCAGCACAAAGGTGCTTAAACAATGACAAAATTCAACGAATTAAAGGACGAATTGCTTTAGCATCCACCGTATTCACCAGATTTGGCTCCCAGCGACTTCTATCTATTCAGAAACCTCAAATGATTCCTTCGTGGAAAACGATTTTAATCGAATGAAGAAGCTTCTACAGCCGTAAACGGGTATTTTGCAGAGCTTCCAGAAAGTCATTATATGGTTGGCATAAAATTATTGAAAGATCATAGGCAGTAGTGTATTGAAGTTAAGGGAGATTATATTGAATAAAAATATATATTTCGTACCAAAAACAGAATTTTTTTATTTCGAACGCAGAAACTTTTCAACTAACCTGTGTGCACTTATAAATATTCTATTAATCTTACCTCCCTGTAGTGATGCTTTTTCGACCGTTTCGCATGCTCAAAACCAATATGGAAACACACATACCAACAAAAATTGATGCATAAGTGAAATGTGGCATGTGAAAGGCGTGGAAATATGTGGCGAAATGTATTAATTAACTTTTTCAACAAAAGAAAGACGCGGATATAGAATAATAAATGAGTGTACAAAAACAAAAAAAAAAGAACAAAATGTTATAGGTTTCTTTGCCGCAACAAATCTATCTATATACATATGTACATGTATGTATATATGCATGTGCGTATTTATGCTATTTTATTGATACAACACACACACCGACAGAGCGCACCCAAAAAGGGCAACCGCGTACCCAATTGGCATATTGTCTCGCCTTTCGTTTTGCTATTATTTTTTCCATTATTAATAATAATAATGGCTACAAAACCTACAATAACAAACAATAAAAACTTAATGATTGTTTCTTTTTTTTTGTTCAATAATGGAGGCGAGAAAGGGAGTAGGAGCTGCAACCCAAAAATCAACTGTCATTTGGCAACTCTATTAAGACAAGTTACCCGAAGAGGGCCACACGGCCTTATAAGCAACGTACAGCGAAGTGGCGCAGCAATGACGGGTTAATTGAGTAAAGGGAACAAATTGCCGGAACACCCAGAATACAAATAAAATATATACATATGTACTATATATACACACTTACAATTCAAACGGCCAATCAAGCAGCGCACCAACAGCAGGCAAACAGAGCAACGTACACACAAACATACACACAAGAATGTTATAAGGAAGGTTTGCGCTGAGCCACTAAATTAATTCGCTGCTGCCAAACCCACTGCGGCACGGAGAGCGAACGAGTGGCGTTCGCATAAACTCAATATTAATGTGTGATTGTTTGTATGCATTTGTTTGTAAGCGCGAGGCGTCAATGAAGCAATTTACCAACACCACCGCTATCAGCAACATTAGTACAAACATACATATATATATATATGCAGACAGTTGTGTATATGTAGCGGCGTGTGCGCGTTGCGCCATCACCGCAACTACCGCCGTCGCATATATTTTTACGAAAATTACTCGAAAATTAGTCGGTAGAAATTTGAGTTGCCGCAGCAAGCCATATAAACGCACACACCCGAACAGCAGCCGTGCCACCAACGCCATTGCCATGCCACTAGCAATATTATGAACTGCCTGCCACTGCCACCAATTTATGAGGCAGCCACCCGACCAGCGACCACCGACGCGTTGTAGAAGTGTAATTGATGACGACGATTATAAACGAATTTCCTTTGACGCGCATTGCCTGTCGAAAGCATGTTGCACCATCTGCAATGCAATAACAACAATATCGATGGTGGCAAGACAGAAGCCACTGATCGTTGGCACTATTTCGGGCAAGAACCGCATCAAGACAATTCTAACATTTGGGAGCAAATTGTGGCTCATTATTGTGGAATCAATACAACAATTTCGGCTGCTTTGTTTTTGAGAGTACTTTCCATGTATTTTTGTATATAGTAACACAAGGCACAATTACACATTAGTAAAACAAAAAAGTAAGGAAGGGCTAAGTTCGGGTGTAACCGAACATTTTGAAACTTGCAACGTGCAAAGATAGCTCAAAGACACTATTTGTACAAAGTTGTATCCGAATATATCCATTGGTGCTGGATTTGTGTACTGGAAAGTGTAAGAATTATATGGAATTAAAAATTTTGCTATATGGGATGTAGGCGTGGTTGTAGATTCGATTCCACCTGTAACATATGTAGGAGTGTTGAAGTAATTATATGTACTAAATTTAATTGAAATTGGTCTAGTAGTTCCGGAGATATGTGAGTGGTGCCACGCCCATCTTCTAATTTTGACTCCTATAATGCCCTCTTGTATTATTCTGGTTGTAAAATTTAATGTCTTTGGCGGATTTGGTTATTGATTTATTGCGCTTTAAATAGTTTTTAACAAAGCCGGATAGACGGAAGAACGTACAGTCAGGCAGACTCGTCTCGTCATCCTGATCATTTATATATATGTATATAACTCCATATATATCTCAAATAGTGTTGGCTGATATTAATCTGTAGAAATTTTTTACTAATTTTAGGCACAAGATTAATGTCTGCGCTTTGTCTCGAGTAGTTACTATAATTCGAACCAATAGAAGGTTTGGAGACACGCAGAGAAGAATAAGTTAGTTTTGGATCAAAGCGGTTTTTGACATTCCGGAAAATTATTTTATTATTTTTAATGACGTTGTTTTAGAATGGTGTTTAAGTGAAGTTTGAAGGAAAATTCTGTCCCAAGCCAATTTTTTTCACGCAGTATCGCCACAGTTACATATAGGAAAATTTACACTGTCGTCTTCTGTGAGACAAATCACTTGTCAAATCATTTTTACGGTTTTATTTAGAAATTCCAAACTTGTATTTTCTTGTGAGAAGAGAATCTATTTAATCGGCAAATGTTAACGTTTTTATGTGAAATTTTATTTAAAACTTTGAGTTATTATTTGTTGGTGATAGATCTTTCTTTACTTCGAGCGGAGAAGTTCACATTCAGAGTTCGATAAAAATTTTACGCACTCAGTTAGTATCAAAGCAACAACTTAACATACCATTAATACATATAACCTGTTACACCACCTTATTTATGCCACCATAATAAAAGCAAAATTGTAAAGAAATTATGCCATATCTTAGAAACGTATTTACTATAATTACATATATACATACAGTACATATACAACTGTGATTATAACTGCAATTCAAGAAAATTGTGTTTATTTTACTTTTTATTTGCTTTTAATACTTTCATTATTACGGTAATTGTCTCACATTAAATTATATTTAATTGCCTTTGACCAATGGTCGTACGAACAGGATAAGAATCAAATATTCACTGATTGTAAAATAACTACGCTACTGATTTGTGATGGTAGTTGTAGCGTATAGATTTACTCTCGAACCCATATAAAATAAAGTCTACTTCGTTAAATAATATTGCTGGGTAAATAGGAGCAACGAATTGTCGCATTTGACCGTTTATTGGTGTTTTGCACTAAATTATTTCTTACATGCGATTCTGTCGAGCGATGTGACTTCTTTTGTGACCCTTGATCAGAGAGTTTATTTGATTATTACCGAGAAACTATGTTGCGTTTATTAATGATATAAAGTGAAAAATAATTAATTTCGGAATGATTGCATACCGTGTGCCGGTAACCCCACAAAAAGTGTCAGGAAAGTAAATTTGGGGAATTGAGTGGCTTGTAAATCTCACCTCTTTTTCATATCAAATATTCAAAAAATTTTTATTGCATTCTGCAAATACAGCAATAAAGTCGCCTGACTTAAAAATCAAGGTCACTCACAAAACACAGAATATCATAATTGGTAAATTGAAATTTTGGCAAATCGTGGATTTTCAAAAAAAAGTTGGAGAAATATTTTTTTTTTGTTTGAACCATACTTGTACGTGTCCTGAATACATAATTCAATTGGTAGTAAAATAAATTTTTGTCCAGGTGGTAATACCGAAGACTTTGGGTCAGCCAACACGAGAGACCGGTTTTTTTTTTTCAAATCGGAGTCCATTGATGCCTAGACCGGCATAAGGCATAAAAATGTCAATATAAAAACCATACAAAGTATATACTTATAAATGATCAGAGTGACGAGCTGAGTCTATTTAGCCATGTCCGTCAATATAAACGCTAACTCTTCTGAACTTATTCCTTATGTAGGGTATTATAAATTATCCAAAGTTAAAGGAAAACTTAAATTTGGAATAATCAGTGAAGTTTTTAACTTTTTTTAACTTATTGTAATCTTGCTTTTACTTCTCGCTACTACGTTATAATTATTTTTACTATTGTATTATGATAGAAATATTTGAGACCGGCGACGTCTTTGTATTATTCCCACCAATAAAAAATAATAAAATTTAAATTTTCACAATCTGGGTACATAACGAACCCGTTATGTGTGCCAGTATAACACACAGTTAACTGAGGTCGCCAGGAAACAAGCTAGATACTCGCTAAATTGCGCTAAAATTTTGTGGTAATTAAAAAATACTAATTATTCAGTTGTGTTCTCAGACACGAAGTGTAGCAACACAATTAAATATCTAATATTCTCAGAAATGAAATTGCTTTCTCATCATGGCAATTAGTCTTCGCTCCTTTGGTAAATAAATTAGCTTAAAAGACTTGGACGGCACACATGCATACATTAATTTACATTTTGCTTATATAAACGAAAAGTTCATAACGTTTTTATTGTTATTACTGTTTTTGTATGTGTAGCGACTTATTTATGCATGCAAAAATGCAAAACGGGAAAAATCCAATTTTACTAATGAATTTGTCAAAGCAATGAGAAAACGTGCTAACTAATATCATATGTTTATAATTAAGTGAATTTCTTGTGATGCAAATTAGTTGTGGTTTAGTCGAATGATTTGTAGATTTATGACAAAAAATTATTTTCAGGGTAGAAATTAGCGCATACAAATGCATAAAGGGTTTTTGGTATACCTATGCATGTAAGTAGTACATATGTGAATGTGTTTGTCAAGCAGCAAACGCAAGTAGCACAAGTCATAAGCTTTTGAATAGAAAACTGAGTTAGATTATGAATAATTTACTATTGTGAATTTAATTTCCAAAATTAGCAAATAATATGCACTTAGATAGGATTTTGTAAGGCTTAGAGTTACTAGGGGTTATATAATAATCTGAACCCCAGTGATGAATTATTGCAAGAAGATAACTTCTGAGTTACATGAGAAAAAATTTGGAGAACCTAAATGTTTATGTTTCGTGACAAACACGAGTTTGTTGAACATTTTCCTGATTATTTTTAAGCATTATGCGGAAACCTGGAGTTAAGCGTGCACAATATTATACTGCATGCTTAAGCACAACGTTTTTGGAGTTTATGGTGATAGAACCTCTTCATAACAAATTTGAAATGATTCTAAATTTTAGTCTTAGCGCTGAGTGTCCTAAACTCCTCAATTAACAAAATATTAAACTCCAGTTTATGATACACAAAAACACTAAAATAATGTACTATTACTTTTCTTAAGGGGGGAATAGTGCTAATTCGTGTTAATCGGAAAAAAATTGAAAAACTTATTCCCTTTTAAAACAGTGTAGTTTAGCTTCGAGCACAGCAATATAACCTGCTAACATTAGTAGCAATAAAGCAATAAATTGGGTAGCTGTTGATTATTTTCGATGCACTACGATCCAATTTATCTGGGGTAAAGTCTAAAGGAATTTTACATACGTAAAAATTTTATTTGAAAATGAAATAGCTTTTTCGAAAATATGACCGATTCTTGTCTCAATAAATCACACTGATAAACTTACAAACGTGTAAACGAGAGTCTTCTTCGTTCAGTTTTGAATCGGAACTAACTTTGATGGAATATTTAAATTAATACAAATGAAGACTTAGTGTTTAAATCAAATAGGTATAATATCATATAAGGCCAATGAATTTATAAATACAGATACATATATATAGAGTATAATTACGTCGTTAAATTACGGGAAAAGGCGAATGAACTAGACATAGTCCAAATTCGGTTTCTGGGTAAGTAAATGGAACTAGAAATTTATGGTAAATATGGCAATTATTTCAATGTAGATCTATCAAGAGGTAAAAAATATCAGATTTTTCGGAATAAGACGGTCGCTGGGTTGAGATAGACGATAGTTGGGCTTGTGGTCCATACTCTTTGTAAAGTTTCTTATAAGTATATAGTTGAACAGATTGCAGGTATATTGTACTTGAACATAAGTCTGCATATGTACCTTTATTGTTCAAAACAATAAAAAAATAATTTGAAAATCACTTGCTTCCATTAAATTTCGTTGAAATTTTAGAAAATTTATTTACACAACAATAGCAATTTGTGATGTTCTTCACACTTGTATATATGTACATATGTATGTACGGCTATAAATAGATTATTGCCGCTGATACTCGTTGCAAATGCATGATTGTTGACAACTTTAGGATCATCAATTTGTAACGATATTGGCATCTGTAGGTCAAATGTTGGTTAAGCTATAGTAGCGTAGTAACGTCTTTTCTCTTGAGACTTCAATATACTTTACTACAGTGATTTCATATGCAAGGACGTAAAGTGTGAATATTCTCATCATTATTCGTTGGGACCTTGTAAGGCGTAGTTATGACTAATTATGTAGGGCACCGGTGTAATCCTGTGATCAAATCAGTGAATATAGGTACTTACATATCAGATCTTACAGAAAAATTGCAATTTGGCGAAACGGTAAAAATTACCGGTTATGAGTGCCACAATTTAGAAACAAGAGATACCATTTGTTCAAATTAATCCAGATCGGTCCATTTAAACTGCGGACGTAAAAAGACGAAATTGACCATCTTTTCTTTCAAGATTGAGGAGATTATCCAGCATATTTTTCTGTGAAATGTTGAGTTTGCTTGAAATTGAATATTTCCAAATAACCTACTACTACAATGTATTTAAAAATGTTCGAAAAGTATGTTATTCTATTAATTGAAAACCGTTTATATCTGTTAGTAACCTCAACGAAAAAAAATTTGATTTTGAAAATCATGATTTAAACATTCCACCTTAATGTTAGAGTCTAGATTTCTTCAGATTTTTTTTGTACAAGTTTAAAAACAGTTTTACTAACAATTTATGAATTTAAAAAAAAACGGGTTTTGGAACTGTCTAAATTTTTTCTCCCCTTAAAAATAACATTTTCTCCTCTTGGTTAATGTTTTTTGTATGTATGAACCACTACCCCGCTAATCATAGTTTAATAACATCATGATAAATTGCAAAAAAATACACATACAATTTTTTTGTACAAAATATGACGCGTCCTTAAATACACCCCTCCACGTGCGACGTAGTCGACTTCTTGGCAATAAATTTCAGCTCCGGAATCTTGGAACCAAAAAAAATTGTTTACTTATTGTTTATACACCGAGTTATATCTGGACAACACTTTTTCTGAATATTTCAAAATTTGACAAACTGGTAACCATTTAAAATTAAATGATTTTGTTACCATATTCTTCAAGCTAAAAAATACTTTAAACAAGAAAACATATTAACTTCGTTTGCATCAAAGCTATAATACCCTTGACAAACACAAAGACTCCTCACAAGAACTTGATTTCGATCGTTCAATTTGTATGGCAGCTATATGATAGAATGATCTGATCTGAACAATTTCTGCGAAGAATACATTGTTGCCTTAATCAATAACTCGTGCGAAATTTCGTGAAGATACCTCGTCAAATAAAAAAAGTTTTCCATGCAAGGACTTTATTCCAATCATTCACTTCATACGACAGCTATATGCTATTGTCATCCGATCTATACAATTTTTACAGAGATTACAATGCTGCTTTAGGAAATAACTCATGCCAAATTTTGTGAAGATATTACGTCAAATAAAAAAGTATCCCATATAAGCACTTGATTCCGATTATTTTGCTATATGCTATAGTGGTCCGCTATCGGCCGTTCCAACAAATGAGCAGCTTCTTAGTTATGAAAGGTCAGGTGCAAAATTTCAGATCGATAGCTTAAAAACTGAAGGACTACTTTGCATATATACAGACAGACGGACAGATAGTCGGACAGACATGGCCGGACATGGCTAAATCTACTCAGCTCATCATGCTGATCATTTATGTATATATTTCAAAAGGTCTCCGACGTTTCCTTCTGGGTGTTACAAACTTCGTGGCTAACTTAATATACCCTGTTCAGGGTATAAAAATCAAACCATTTTATATTTCTTGAATCATTAACAATGCTTTTATTTTGAATATCTTTGATAGTATTGTCTGAATCGTGCCAAAACTAAAATTACTACTTTTGGGAAAACTCGTTTAAAGGTAACTGAGCGTCGTAAATAGTGAGCGCGGTGGCGAGATTGGGGCTCGATATCTCGTAAGCCAACATGTTATCGATAAAATCCTTTATAGGACATGTTTATCATTTATGTCCACATTTGAAATGTGCAATATGTGCAATGGATATTTTTACCGCGATGGCACTTCAGGTTTAAAGCACATGATAAATTAACTACGGAAACTTAGACTATATTTCTCTTACCATAAGTATTGTATATTTTGTATCTGCACAATTTCCGATTATCTTTTGTGTCAGGCCGAATATATACGTGCGCATCTTTGCATTATCGGAGAAGGTGTGTTTCTTTAGCGCCTATTTTCTCTTCAATGATAATTACAACTTATCCAATAAACGAAAAAAAACTCGGCGTATTATCCTCCTTCCTAGTGGTGTTGCGTTGTCCTATCGCCTTTGTTCCTCCTATCTTGTGCCTTAACAACTTTTGCATGATAACTGCCGTTTAATGCGCACATACATTGTTTGCTATGTTTTATGCGCAAGCAATTTCACTTCCTTTGTTCGCCGCCTTTACATACATATCAGTATGAACATATGTATATATATAGGTATATATATATGGAGCTGTGTACAGCGTTGCGGTCAGCGCTGAGTCGTCAGAGGATAATGAATGAATACCATTGAAGATTTATGCGAGTTTGATGATGCCGCCCTTAGTGGCTTTCTTGCTTCCTTGGCGTGGTGTGAGATTCTTTAGATTTTCGCTTTATGGCCTTTAGTAGCTTCTTTAATATGTTTTTGTTTTTGTAACTTTTTTTTGCACTATTGGTAGCGGTATTGTAAATTGGTACTGCTGTTGGTGTTGTTGATGCTACTGATCCTTAAAATACTGCCGCGGGATATATTGATACCTGTGCGTGTGTTTGTGTGCGTGCGGTGGCGGTGCGTTTAGTGTGGCTAAATTGATTGAACAGTGTTATTCATTTTTATGGCGGGTTTTGTGTCCTTTTTTGTTCGCATTTATTGTTTCACCGACTTTGTAAGGAGATTAGCACACGTGTTTAACACGATCGCCGACGAGCGCATTGATCGCGTAGCAGGCATTGTCGTGCTGGGCACGCTCACGCATAGACAATGCTGTAAGCCAGATGGACCGACATTTAATTTATTTTGACAGATGACGATTCAATAAATGACGGATTAATAAATTCCAATGTGTGGTGTGTAGTTTGGTGCTATATATGTATTAAATATTGATTCAAAAACAAAACAAAACTTTAAATTCGGCTGCAACGAAGGCCGATAATACCCTACCTACCCTAACTATATTAAAAAATCTTTTTTTTTATCGGCCAGTTTGTATGGCCGCTATTTGCCATAGATGTTCCGATATGTTCGAAGCTTGTAGCGTTACCGTGCACAATAATCTATGCCAAAATTCGTGCAAATATCTCGTCAAATAAAAAAATTTCCATTCAATAATAACATATTTTATCGATTACTTTGTATGGCTGCTATATCCAATAGTAGTCCGATTTCGGTAGTTCGCCCAGATAGGTAGTTTCTTGGAGAGAAAAGGACGTGTGCAAATTGTAGATCGATTTTTCAAAAACTTAGGGGCACATGCAGACTAAATCAACTCAGCTTATCATGCTGATCATTTATGTATATATTTTATAGGGTCACTTTATGGCAAACTTAATATACCATCCAGGTTATATACAATAAACTTAATCCAGGTAATAATTTAGTAGGAAACGAAAACTAAATACTCTCGCAAATAATAATGTGAAGGAAAATAATTTGATCGGGTGTGCGGCGTTATACAACTTGACCGATCAATTACGATGAAGCAAATTTTTTTATAAGAGATGTATTATTACTAAAAATTCTAAAATTTTATGTTTGAGAGAGGATACTACGTCCCCTACTACGGCCCACACTTACAAAGCTTACAATTCTCCGAAACTTCAATTTCACTTCACTAATACTTCCTACATAACTCTTTTCACCGCTGGCCATTCCAATAGTTAATGTGTTTATTAATACTTTACTATGCTTTTATATACATACATATATACATATATACGCATATAAATATGTATTATTGAATTTGTTCTTAAATTCGTATCGACATTTTTGTACCTCAGATTTTAATTCCATAGATAATTCGCTTAAATTATAGCGGAACAAAATTTCCTTATTTTTATCAGCAAATACCCACCAGCGACCTACAGCAAAGAAATGCCAACGCGCATGAACGCTGCCGCTAACGAAATGATTGTTGTTGCTGCTTAATCAACGCAGCTGTCAGCGGGGCTCTTGCCAATGATCGTGCTGCGGCATCAATTCGTATCGAATTAAATTGAATGAAATCTTCAAGAATGAGTAAAACGAAAAAAAATTGGTAAATTCTGAAATTCATGGAATGATTTGAGAAGAGAGTAAATTTTATTTTCATTGTAGTGATAAGCTTTGTTGTTCTCTGGTAACATTTTAATTTGCTTGTAAAACTATCTGTCAGCGGGAATTGACGTTTTTCAACTTCTCGGATGTGTCAGAAGTCAGACACCAACTTCCGTTGTTCAAGAAGTTTATATTTTTACATCAAGATCTTGACTTTTTGAAGAAAGCGCATTTCTGTCTTAGTCAGAAATTCAATAGATCCTCTACTATCGGAGAATTCACCGATCAATCTATCGTAATATTGTTTTAGAGGCGGAACTCCGATAGCCGCCGCATTAAATAATTACTCTACGGAATGGGTATGTTAAAATTTTATATTATATGAGTCTCTATTTTACAAGGACATTTCTTAACATATTTTATATTAGCTATAATATGAGTATTCTACTTATAACTGCTTTCCCTACTTCTTACCAAAATATAACTCAACATAACCTAACACTTTTAATGGGTATGTTAATTGAAACTGAGATGTTGACATTGAGAAAATTTCAGCAAATAACTATGTTGCACTAGAGCATGACCACACGAGTACTTTGGAGAAGAAATCTCTGAAAATAGTTGACTGATATTGATATTCAGTGATATTAAGCCAGAGAAATAGCAGAGGATCTAAATATATCATTTGGATCGGATCAAAATGTTTTGGTTAATATTTTGGGTATGAAGTGTGCCAGTGCTGGACTCGGACCAAATAACCTAAATCTTTTGCAAAAACGAGGTCGAGTAGAGGTCGCTGAAGACATGCTTGACAACGCAGCTGAGAATCTATATTCATCAAGTGCAGTAATACGAGTCGTGCGCTGATGAATATGGCGTCGAAACTGTCCAACAATTTTAGGGAATAGCGATATAAAAATTACACAAAACCGAAAACCCAAAATTCGTGGAAGACATTGTAAGCCATACAAAATTGAATTAAACCTTGGCATGCTTGTAATTTGTCAAAAAGCTATTTTGAAGGCTCTAATTAAGATTTGTATTAACATACGTGAAAATCTAGTTCTATTTTGTCAGGTCGAATTTCAAAAATCAGTTGAAATAGTACAACGCCTTACGGAAGAGGTTTCAATGCTGGGATTGTCCTACTTTTTAGACACAGATTTGCCAAACGAGCGGATATCTCAAGTGCTCTGTATATGCTATGGTGTAAAATGCTGATGAAAAAAAAACTATTTGAGTTCTGTGAAGCGTCACACAACTTATTGTGAGTAGTTGATGAAGAATCGAAATTTTAGGAATTTTTGATTGATAATAATTTAATCTTTGAGTTTGCATGTATACTCAATACCTAACAATTTTCCAGTCATGCGGTCAAACCGTTTTTGAATTACGATGGAGGAAAGTTTGAAAAACACAGTCTTGAGAAAACCACGTTTAAAGGATTCCGTACAGTCTCATCTTTTAACTGTTATATCTTTAAAACGACTGCGAGTTTTCAAAAATCACTTCACTACTCTATTCTCGAATAGATGTGTTAAAAGATCAAAAATATATGGATTTTTGAGTTCATCGTTTAGGATAGCCGCATTAATCGAATTTCTCATTTTCCCACATCCTGCAACATTTCACTCATTTCAACAAAGAAAATATCCAATTTATTCTAATTCTTAGTAGAAAGATTAAGCGCAAGATAAATATCCACTTTGCGTTACAAAAATTAAATGAAATAATCAATTATCAAGTTTAATGGCAGGAAAGCAATATTTTGTCCAAATAACTCAAAAGCACACACGATTAATTTGCTAATCACAAAAAGCGCATGCCAAGAATTGAGAGTCCTTTCACACACCACCCGCCATACGGAATCACCACGCACTGCTCCTCGCTTAATAAAGCGCTCATGAATTCATTATGTCGTGTTATGTTACATTTTGTTGGATGCTAGTGTTTGTTTAATTTTCCGACACACCTTGCGTGCAAGTGTCATATTGACGCACATTCTGATTGCGCTCGGCCATTTAGCTGCGGCAGCGTTTGAAATGCCACCAATACGCCCACAGCTGGCTGCTGTCAAAGCGCTTAAGTTTTTTATGTGTGTGTGTGTGTGCGTTCGCGTCATTTATCCACGTGTTCATCCACCGTAAAGAAGTAAATTGAAATTCTTTAATGACCATGAGCAGTGGCAAACAACTAACGAACACAGCGGCGTTGTCGCGCCCAGATTGCATGCGGTGTCATTGGTGTCACTGGCGAAGGCGCAGTCATCATCATCCCCACTGGGTAATATTGCCTTCAGTAATCATCTATAACAGTTTCTTATCGCGTCCATTCAAGTGTTCGTGTCATGAATGCCCGTCATGCGTGTATGTGTGTGTGTGCTTTAGTGTTAGTGTGACAAGTTTAGTATGCGTGTCATCACTTTTGCCAACTTGCCACCCCAAAGTTTCTTCGTTCATCGGCAAGTAAACGCTCATAAAATGTGGCATTTTCACTTCCGCTTTCACACTTCCGAAATTATCTAGCGTAACTAAATTTTATGTGCTTCGCAATCTGTTTCATGACATAGACACACACATACATAGTTATAGCGCAGGTAGTATAAGTGGGGTATGCGCAGGTTGTACTATGATGACTTTTAAGAATGTCAGGCAGGTTGTGTTTGTTGTCTGGACCAGCTGCAAGGCCGGTATTTAGACTCCAATGCACACGGATTTAATTTAGCCAGGCGTATTCCCGTACAAGTGTGCGTAGCGAATGCGATTACTTACACACTTGACTTTATTTGCCTTACACACACACACAAACACACTGACACCATACATATTAGCGAAATAAATGTACTCGAAAGTTGCACATTTATTATGCATTTGCGGCGAGATTAGAAATTTTTTGATTTATGATGAGGAAAATTAATCGTTGTTGTATTAAAGCACCGGAAAGATTGAATTCAGCTGAAATTGCGCCTAAGACATTTGAAGAGCTTTTTGTAGGTGAGAATGTTTTTATTTTCGTTACAGGAGTTCTTAACAAATTAAATCATCAATTTCATTCAAGCATTAAGTACTATAGAGAAATCGGGCAACTTTATAGTTCTACAGACTCTTATTTCATTTCTTGATGAAAACCATGTAGGTCTGAAATGCTAAAATACAATATTTCAAAACATTAAACGAAATAAAGCTTTTTTCGAACATGGAAGAGATGAAGAGGTAAGTTTTTGCCAAAAATATCGAAGCATTGAAGTTAAATGAAATAAAAATAACAGAAGTCAGGAAAGCTGTTTGTACAGCTCTTCCAGTTTGAGTCGGTTTCAAAATCTTACAACTAAATAAAGGAAGAGCTCCGCTTGAAATCAGAACTAACAGCACACAAAGGTGACTGAAATCTGTAAAAGATAGGAAAGAAAGTTAACTTCAGTTCCACCGAAGATAGCATAAAAGGGTAGAAAAACATCTTGATCTTGATTTTGATACGCCAGTTTGTATGACAGCTATATGATATAGTAGTCCGATCCGAACAATATATTCGGACATTATGGTGTTGCCCTACACAATAATCTATGCCGAATGTCGTGAAGCCATCTTGTCAAATAAAAAAGTTTTCCATGCAATAACTTGATTTGGATCGGTCAGTTTGTATGGCAGGATATCGGCTATTCCGACAAATGACCAGATTCTTGGGAAAAAGGAGAAGCTCGGCTCAGTTCTGGGATCTCTAATATTTTCTTCTGGATGTTACAAACTTCGTATCAATACCCTGTTGAGGATATACATTTCAATTTTGTAGCATTGAAGAAAGAGGGTTTTGCATAAGGTATCCTCGTACTCTTTTGTAGCGAACTAAACTCACTAACTTATGATATGACATTGACATTTACAATATTTTGTATCTGAATTTTTTTATTCGATTATTTACAATTACTGTTTTTTCATCAATTGCCAAAATAACGCTCGAAGTTCGGGCTTTATACTAAAATACTCTCCTAAATTTTGATAACTACAATTTGAAATTTCGCTTTAACGATGACGTATACCTATTATGGCTTACATATTAATATATATTTTATTATGTCATAAGATGCATTTTTAAAAAACGCCCTAAAATTTTAGATGTTCTTTATATATCCATCAAGAACAGTTTCAAGCGTCTATCGTTTTTTAGTCGAGGTTGTTGCGATCATTAGAGAAATTACTATCCACACCGATAGCTGAGCGGCGATACTAACCTTGAACGTGCGTTCAAACTTTTAGATATCCAGGAGAGCTGGCGGTAATAAAAAATTAAACTCCTAAACAATATTTATAAAGGAGCTTTATCGTCTTATAAGATCTAATTACAGCAGTTTTTCTTTTGGTTTTACAAGGCATTGCAGTCCAAGTGTAATCCTTTCATATTGGCGGTCACCCGTAGAACCTCACTTAAGAAAGATCTCTACTATTACACTATATATATTATAAAAACGTCTTCTTTTTTGGATATTGGAGCAAGCTATAAGTCATGAGTCATAAGAATAGAAGTGAATTCTTCATTTTTCATGATTAGTATTTAACTATTTCGATTCAAAAATTTATGTCAGTTGGCGACTTCTAAACAAAAATTCTTTTGAACTAAAGCTTGTTTTGTCCTTAAGTACTCTTATTTTAGTAATATTGTATAATAGTTATTTATTATTAAAATTATTGTATTTCTTACCACTACTATCTTTTAAATAAACCCACAAAATTAAAAATTCTGAGAATCCACAGTTTATAAAAAAAAATATATATATATTAGCGCGGCTCGATTTGTTTTCTAAAAAATCTAAAAAATAGTGTATGCGGAAAATGTTATACGGATCATTCTGAACAACTTTGCTTAAGAGAATATAAGTCTAAAACCGGTTTCGAGAGAGCGATTTTTTAGGTGAAGTTAAATTTTTCGGGATTATAAAAATTTCTTCGTCAGAATGAAATGTAATACAAAGGTGCATTTCGACATTCTATTGATCATTTATCGGAAAATCTGACAACTATAACATATATCTCCCAAGCAAACGACTTTTTCTTGCCTCTTCGAGTTTTTAATTGAAATTTGTAATTCATAAAGGCGAAAATATTTTTCGAATGCGGCTTCAACTTTAAAAATGTTTATGAAAATACACCTAAAACTTATTTTATGCCTTTTTTATGGGGTTATACATAGTTGTCCTATTTTGTTTATTTTCACTGTCAATGTTATGTATATGTAAGAGAACTATTCTGCTAAATTACAGGCCTAGCTTTTTAATTGAAGGCATTATGCTGAAAAATTGATTGTAAGAAAGATATGTGATATAGTTTTCTGCTTTTTTTTCTATTCTATTCTGCTAAATTACGTGCTCTTAGCTTTTTTATTAAGGGCAGGCAACCCGAAAATAAAATAACTGAATAATCTGTTGTATGGGAGATATGCGATAAAGTTGTCCGATTTCAATTCAATATAATCTCAAAATGCACCTATGTTTCAAATTTCATTCGGATATCTGAAAAACTGAGGAAGAAATTTTTTAATCCCCAAAAATTAAACTTCAACTAAAGAATCGCTGACTCTAAACGGGTTTTATACTCAAATTCATTTAGGCAAAGTTGTTCAGAATGAACCATAGAACATTTCCCGCATACGCGATTTTAAATTTTTTTCGCTCCGCTTAATTGTACAATATATGTATGGTATTTGTAAACGAGCTGACTTCTCAAAACTCTGTACAATTATTTCTACATGTACCATATGTAGCAAATACAACTATTAAAATTGTAACCAAATTTTATCTAGATTATTAATTACATTTATTTTATATTTAATTAATATAATAATAATTATATTAAATAGCAGTTTGCTGTATTAATTTATTTTATTTTATTTTTCAGTTGTTTAATGTTCAATAGTACTTTCATTTAATAAACCCCACACAACACTTTTTAACTGTCATGCAACTGCAACTGGAAACTATCAATTAATTTATCACAAATGCAATCTCATTAAATGCGCAACGATCGAGCCATTAGCGTATCTTGTAGATTAACGGAAAAGAGTGTAGAGCGTTGGCAGTAATTGCAGCTTATACGCTGCCAAAGTGCCACTTACGGGCGTATATGATGACATACTCGTACATGCATCAACTTATTCACAAGACGCCGTTACATGTGTATAGACATACATACTTACGTAAAGTTCATTTGAATACTAAGCGAAACCCGGTCTCTTGGCGCCACAAGTCCCCTCTCGACCGTTTTACATTTTGCTTGCATACGACTTGGGGCAGGAACCTGGTTCCGGAGTCTATATGTACATATGTATGGATACATATGTGTATATACATATGTCTATTTAGCTTAATCGTGGCATTGAACCGAAGTGCTTACGTAATGAGTACTTCATTATTCAAACAAACAATTGTGTAGGTAGATTGCATTTGTCATGAAATTGTAAGTCATAAATGAAATGTTCGGATTTTAAAAAGCTATGACATATAAGCGTGTAGCCACATGTTTGCAATTTTCTACCACTGACAGATTGCTGACATTTAAAATACGATTTATGTATTACACCGAAAGAAATATTTGTATACCTTAATTTCATCAACTTCAGCTCTCTGAGAGCATTGGGATTGCCTATCACTCGACATGCAAACATGCAAACATTTTTTGACAATTGTTTTATCGGAGAAACAATTTAAGACAATTTCTTTCGAAAATGAGAAGGTTTGATTTGTAACCGTCGAAACTACTAATGGACAACTAAAATACTTTTCTTTCTATTTTGAGATATACTGCAGAAAACATAAAAAAAACAAAATCATATTGAGGTATCTGATCGAAAAAATACATAGGTATTAACCATACATATGGCGGGCCACAAATCGTATAATCGAAAACCTTGTTGACTTGGACCTACACTCTCACCACACTTAACATATCGCATAACCTAAAAGCCATCGTGAACAATGAGTCTGCAGTATCTTGCATTAGCTTTTAAGTGCTTATTTCCACTTCGAAGTCAGAAAAAATGTTTTTTGTTTTGTGAATTATTTTTGGAGAGGCATTTAATTTAGTAATTAATTAAAATAAATGTAGAACTATAGAATTTAATGTGCTTTAATATTGAGCGATAAAATTTTAAAAATTTAGGATTTCCTTATTTCCGTAGGCGATCTCTTGGAGGACCTCCGAAAAAAGTTGTCTGGCGGCGAGGAAGATTTTCAGCTCAATATTATCTCAAATCCGAAAACCAAAAAACTTTATTAATAAAATAGATGAATACAGGGATTGATCGAAGGACTGGTTAAGATTTTGATTCTTGACAAAATGACGGCTTTCACAAAAAGTCTTTACGCTTCAAAGTGACTTAAAAAGTCGAAATTATTATTCTATTCCCCGATCATTATCTGAAAAATATCTAAGAAGGTGGTGTTAAAATATCAATTTGATTAGCCTAGCCGTTTCGAAGAAATTTTTCTCATCAACTCTGAAAACAGTTTTTCGTTTAAGGTTTGTTAGCCGATTACACTAAGTAAATTTTTTTTTACAAATATGTTTATATCTCCTAAACTAAGGTGATCCGCCAACTGCAAACTTTTTTTAGAATTGTTTCCAATATTTTCATATACATATATGCAAGAAAAACGATTTTGTGCAATTCCCAAGTGCATATAACTTCTTTAAAATAACCATCAATCTAAGTAGGCTGCCTCTAGAATCCAGTCTGATTCCTAACCAACTACGTTAAATAAAGGAAATTTAAAAAAAAATTAAATCTTGCGTTTTATGTAAGAATATATTGTACATATGTATGTACATATATATTTCATTCAATATATAGCAAACAACTTTCACGCATTTTCCAATTCCTTTCCAACATTTGCCTCACTTTGGATACTCCATTAATATTGAGTGAAAACGCTCCGATTTCATCGAATTATTACTCATTAATTTACAAGGCGCTCCAACTGGTAATCGCGCCACACGAATCATCTACGCTAAAACAGGTCAGCTTTCAGACGTGTGTGGCTTGCAGCCATCAATCAATTTTAATTTCATTTTCCAAGCCCAAACATTAACCACCGATCTCCAATCGCTTATTACTACTGTGCTCCACTAATTGTTGCCACTTAATGACAGCGCTTGGCAGTGACAGCTTTTGTCAGCGCTTTTCAATTCAACGCTATAAATATTACCAGATTTCTATAAGTCAGCCATATTCGGAGCCACGAAAGGCAAAAACGGCGATCGCCTACACAGAACACGACTAGTAATGACAACAAAAGTGAATAATTGAAAAAACTCACTGCCGCTGCGATCTTTATATGTGTGTGTGTGTTTATGAGGGAACTTACACAAGATCAACTCGTTTCGGTCTACGCTGGGGCACGTCGGTGTTTGTGGTCAAAAAGCTTAGACCATTTCATTACATTTGTTGAAATCATTTCAATTGTGGCTAATTGCGTTTGGGGAGCGGGGCGCTGTGGTGATGAAAAATTATTTGAAATGTCTTAGGTGCATCAAAATAAATTGCCATCGAAAACATTTACACGCACATACGTACACATTCACATCCATCGCATGCAATTGTGATGAGTTATTATTGAAAAGCTCCACATTTGAAAATATTGAAAGTGTTGTCCATACACACATTAATGCATACACTCACTTTTAGATTGATGAACCACAAAATTTGTAAAACCCGCAATTACTTTAACATGCCAATGAAAGAAAATTGCTTCTGTTGTGGTCACTACCTGGCCAGCAGCTTAACTGTTGACTTGATGACAGTTGACAATAAAATTTACGTTTAATTTTTTTTGTTTTTTTTGGTTTAGTATGTTTTACAGAAGCTCTAACCGCTGAGACTTCCTTCGGCATGTTGCAATTGCCGACTAATTACTTATAATGGTATGACAAACGGTTGACAGTTTGAAAAATTACAAAACCTTTAACCAATTAATGCACGTGCACGCTTTTTTTTGAATAATTTAATCGGAGAAAATATTTAAAGTAATTGGCATTTATCGTCGAAAAAATTATTATAAATATAAAACACAAAACCTGTACTTTTAAGAAAAAGATAAGTTGCCTTCGATTCGCCATTTTTCTACTCGCTATATTCAAACTTTGAAACTTTGAGCTTTCTTTTGAAATTTAGATAAGTTATATCGTTTGGATGCAATATAAGTGTGTATATAGATAGCGCATTAAGTTGGTTTAATCTCTTCCTATTCAATCTCTATATCAGTATGCTAGTCTGTTTGAGTTAGACTAGTTGCCGCCAAACCAGCTCAAAAATTATGAATTGAAATTATTCTAGGTAAATAAAACTCCTCCTAAATATAAATAAATATATTTAATTACATTATTACAAATAAATATAGTTTTACTATATACATTACATATATATATTGTAATTACATATGTAATTACGAAGACTTAAATTGTTTTCAACATTTTAGCTCAATCTTCTAAAAATTTCATGAAAGGCTTTTAATTTTTGCCTTGATAGTAAAATTTTTCTTTTTGAGGCCCTCTTCATTTATATATATATATATCTAGACCAAAAATTAGGTTTTAAGCTATTTATTAACGCATAAGTACTTTTTAGTAAAACTTCGAGTTCTTCTCAAATTTAATTATTTCTCTCACATTTTTATTATCTAATCATTTTATAAACAGAAAGTAAAGAATTCCAGAAGCAAACTCAGATTAATATGTTTTTTAAAGCATGAATATGGCATTGCTTTTAGACAAATATCACGAACAAGCAAGGAAGAGAGGACAAAGAGCGGCATGATTATGATGAAAACGCTATTGAAACCTTTTTTTCAAATTTTCGAACGACTTCTTTATCATTTTAGCTTCTCATTGAGAACAGCATTAATTGCGAACTTATAAAAATATATTCACTATTGTGCTTTTGAGCAAAACGTGTGCATCTCTTAAGGGACCCACTTGGGAATTTCAAAGAGTTTGAATGTACATATATTTGAGAATATTTGCTGAAAATTTTTAGTTGATCCAGCAAATACAAGTAGTTTTGGATTATGAGCGTATTTGTAAACAAATTTTAATTTAGTGTAATCGGTAAATTTTTATTGGAATCCGCCTTTTTGGCAAATATCAAAATTTTAACTAGTTCTTCGAGAATACTATATAATATTAATCGAATATAATACATTTTTTGTTTGTTTTCAGATTTAATATAATTTTAATCAAAAAATTCTTGCTTGATGAAGTGTAAGTTTTTATTGCCGTCAGCATTCGAAACCGAACTTCGCACATATCCATGATATGTGGTAACTCTCTTCCATAAATGTTAAAAATATTTACAATTTCTAATAAAAATAATTTTGATTATTCTGGTGGACCTTTATTCATTTCTAAACATCGATCCATTGTGTAATCAGCTAGAATCAATTACATATATGTGCTACCATTTAATTATTAATCAATTGTACTAATTGTAAGTTTTTATTTTATTTTTTATATTTAATGCTTTCATTTAATTTTTTTGACCTTACTATAATTTATTTTGAAATTCATCTTAACAAATACCAGTTGCATAGTTTTGTTATTAACTATTTGTTAAGACTTATATTATAAAAGAAGCGCTGCAAAAATAAACATAAATCCGAAATGACCAATAAAGTTAAGTTATATTTTGTTCAATGCCCCTAATGGGTGCTACTAATCAGATGGAAAAAATTAATCGATATCTATTACACTAATTAATCTTGGTGAATTTATTTACCAAATATAATTTCAACTAATGGCCACTGAATGAGACAATGAGCGGAGCCAAACAGCACATATGCTCTCGGCTGCAAATGTATATAAAGTAAGTATATATGTATATATACGAGTATATATGACCACGGCGCTGGCGATCTGCAAAATTAAGAGTAAGCAATGCGAAAAGCGAAGCATAAAAAACGAGGCTTGAAACAATCAAACCGTAATTATTGTTAATGATACTATCATTACAAAATGATTGTGCACGCCTGGCGGACACTCCACCACATATAAACAAACACACGTATACCTTCCTTCCGCCGTTAGCCTGCTCTTCATTTGGTAAGTAAATGTATGTATGTGAGTGTGCAGATGTTTTTATTAGGCACCCCTATTGCCACAAACAGTCTGCGGCACTCGACAAATATAGAGATAATAATATGGCTGCGAACGAAATGAAATAAAAGCCCGAGGCAATCAAACAAATAAAAACTCAAAATAGTAATTTCAATGAAATGTCACAGACGACAACATAAAGTCAATAATTTATGGCCTTAATAGCAACTAACGCTGTAATACATAGTATGTTTGTACATACATACATATGCTTGCATATAAAATGGAGGCAACACTCCAAGGATGCTAGGGGGAATACTAAAATATTGACATAATAATTAAATTATTAAATATACGATTTTCGTTTAAAATATACAACATTTTCATATTTTTCATAATTTTTTAGCGCATTTTAAATATTAAAAAATAAATATTAAATCTTCTAAAAAAATCTTTTAAAAAATGCATAATATATATTTAAAAACAAGAAACACAACAACAACACCCTTTACAGGTGCAGTTTTTATACCATAAAATGTACTATAAGATGTTTATTTTGATTTTTATCGATCAGTTTAGTTTATGACAGCTATAAGCTATAGCGGTCCGTTCTGAAACATTTTTTCTGAGACAAATTCTTGAATCGACTCAGTGGCAAACTTAATATAACCTGTTCATATTTGTTTTAAAACTGTTCAGGATATAAAAAAAAATTTCTTGGCTAGCATATACAAAGAGGTATGATTTTACCTACCAAGGAGCGAACCGAATTCCCAGTTATTAGTAGTCACCTACCCACGTAATGGCATTTGGAATATTTGCTGATGTGATTAATTATTTAGTGCTTTCTGAAACATTTCAAATCAAATCCAAATGAAATGCCTGCGAGGGCTGAAATTATAGCGAAATTATGGTGCGATTAATTTGAAATTCATTTACTTATGTACAATTACCGCAGTTTCATTGTGACAAATGCAATGGAAATTGTAATAAAATTAGCAGTGTATATCTACATATATCCATACACATATACATACATATGTATGTGTACATATATGTATCTGTTCATATGTATAATTTTATGTCAACAGCCAAGTGTGTTTATGTTAAATGAAAATTGTAAAATAGCAATTAGAAGTCATTGCATTTGCCGACCAGCGTCCAGCGGGAAAGGGTTACTTGTGTTGACTGGCTGGTTGGTGGCGGCGACGGGACCTGAATGATGGCCCTTGGCTGCAATTACATGCATACGCAAATATATGTATACTACTTGCAACAATGGAAGTCACTGCAGCAACGCTTTGGGCACGAGAACAACACAAATAATACTTAGCAACAAAAACAACAACTTGATAGTCCATCAACAAACACAACAAGTAACAATAATTGCCGTTTGTCGACGCATTTCTTTATTTTGCGACGCATTTCCTCTCACCGGATCAGACGGCAGCGGACGCCGCCACTCTCATCTTGCCACAATCGGCAGCCGATTGGTTGGCTGTAAGTGTGACGTCAGCAATTGTACAGCGAATGCGCTGTAAACGCAACACGCCTACAATTTCCACTCGTCGCGTCCATGGAGCACCCTAAAGAGCGGCGTGAGGTGCAGAGCATGGAATTTAATAAAAGAAATGCGAATGAGGGTGTGAAGAATATTTGTACATGCTGCTGTAGATTTCTGTTTGTTGCAAGAAAAGTATGTTGCAACATGCAACATGTTTGATCAAGTCGATAACGCAGTGCAAAAGTAGTAGAAATGTAAATATTTCTTGCGAAATTCCTTTAATTAAGAGTAGTTGGAATGCTATATTGACTTGTGTATGTATAATTAGAATTATATATGCTAAATCATTATTTAGTATTAAAAATATATTAAAGGTTTCGACAAGTCCAGGATTAAAAAACAAAATAAATAATAACATTACTTCAATAACGAATAAGCTTTGCATTAGTGATAGTAGTATAGTAAGATAGAAGGTTAAGGTGTAAATTTTTCCAAAAAATATTTTCGTTAAATCTATTGAGTACATCCCCATTTGAGTACCGTTAGTTCGAAGACTAGTTGATGTTTTTTTTTTAATTTTAATTTTTTTTCATTTCTACACTTTTTCGTAATAGAAGAAATATCTCAAGTCTTAAAAGCAGTTTGAAGATACTTCAAGCTGTGAACAGTTGTAAACACATCACAGCCAAGAAGTGTATAGGTAAAAACCGATTGGAGTAAAAAACTGCTCAAAGGAATTCTTAAGATTCCAAAAGTTTAATAATTTTAATTACACACAATACAGGATTTTTAGCCTCCTTATAGCCTTTTTAGACCCCATAGATTTGAAGTTACTTTTATACTGATGTTATTTCTCAGCCTTCAATAGTTTTGGCCAAAAAAAAAATATATATATGGGTTTATATGCTTTTTCTCTGCTCTGAAAGGCATATGTGAGCATATGTAAGAGTGCAGTGAGTTTTTCACGGATGGGTCGTAGCTCAAAGGGAAGGTAGAAGGGAGAGTTTTCGGTAAGTGTCAGGCAACCGGATCACTGTGGCATTTTTCAAGCAGAAGTGGCTACCACTATGGTAGCATTAGATTTATTGCTCCGAGCTGCAGGCTCTTTTAAGGAGGTGAGCATTAATTGCACCAGCAGAGCCGTTATACTAGCGTTAAGTTCGATCACTGTGCGTTCAAAGTTAGTCAAGTAGTATCTATCCTCCCTCACTATCAATAGCATCAATCTACTTCATTGTCAGACTCGGTTGGGTGTTATTTTAGTGGAATCGCTAAAAACTGCAAAGCCGGTCAGCTCGCAAGAGAGGACCCTTATTCTATTTATAACGGACTGGGAAGGAGCTCTATATCCGTTGGCTACTTGCATTCTAGCATTGACCTAAGGATCTCGCATGAGCTTAGGAACCATTATAGCCTAGAGTGGAACGCTGGATAGCAAGAAAATTTTTTTTTGCCGTAATCGTAGTAGTTCTTACTGGACATTCCCAATATGCATTCATGCGATACGGTTAAAAATCTCGCCGGGCGCAAACGGTTAAAGTTGTATGGATGAAGGGGTGGTGAAAACATGTAGGCATTTTCTCCTCCACTGCTTAGATTTTGCATACATAAGTGAATTTGAAACATCTAAGCCGCTTCAAAAAATGTGTGTTGGGCAGAAAGCGTTTTATCGATTTATGAGAGTGTTTATGATCAATTCTTAGGAATGCTTGATATCACCAGGGAACGGCGTTTTCAGCTGTCCTTATTAGCTTTAATCATAATTTCGACTTTTTTAACTAACCTAACCTAACATAGTTCCAAAAGCAAGTATTTTTCCTGAAAATGCTTGAAGAAGTATGTTTTATTAATCGTTATTACAAAAATTAAATTATGACTAAGGTAAAAATTCAAACACGCAGTTCACCATAGTATAGCTAAATCAAAATAAAATATCATACACACTCAGATATCCAACAACGTCCATGCAACTATGAGGCTATCTAAAAAAATTCTTGAATGAAAAAATTTTAATATAATTATTGAGGCTTAAAAACAAATAATTGGCACTTTTTAATTCACCAATTATCCACACTCATGTAATGCTTTTAATCAGAACCCGCCTACATATAAAATTCCTTTCAACAATCACTTACTCAGCACCGTATTAAAAAAAAAAACAACAAAAATGTGATAGTTTTTGGAAATTTCACACCAACCTGCATGTTTTAACATTATCATAAACATCTCGCCAGCGCTGAGCACTTAAGATCAGCTAATAATTTAAGCGTGTTTGTATCAACTCCTCAAAATTCTCGCTTATTTTGCTTTTGCTGCGTCATAAAACATCCTTTAAATTAGCTCTAATTGCACTTATTGGCCAAAATTGTACCTTTGCCTCCTCCCGTTCGTCACACATCCATACATAACACCGACGTCCTGTTGCCTGCAGATTTACGCTGCCGTTAGTCGAAGATCTTAAAATAATTATCAAACTATTTTGGCACCTGTGCTCTTTCTTAAAGGGCGTACGGTATCTACTCTCGGCTCAGTGAACAATCAGAGATCGGCGGCGAAGATCAAAGGACGGCTCCGAGTTTATGTACGAATATGTATGTATGCACATGTGAGTGTGGATTTATGTATATGTATATGGCTGCAGCCTCACTTAAACCCGGTTTTTTTATGCTGCTCTTAATTGTAATTTGCTGAGGCATCAAATGGAATTGGAATTTCTTAGTTCTCACTTGGCAACGCAAGGCGCTCGGAGGATACCTTAAGCGGAGGTCGCCAGCGCTGAAAAAGGTGTGAACTGATTGACCGAACAAAAGCGCTTGCCATTAGCCACCAACGTACAAAAGATTTTACGCATTAATAAATAGCAGCCGACACCCACCATACTCACACACATGCACGCAAACACACAAATGAATGCACACACAAACGCACCAACAATAGCTGCTTTTAAAAACATCCTTTATCCTTTCTATGCAATCAATAACTAATATATACCTGTTAAATAACTGCTGAGCACTGAGCATAACGATCGTGGATCAAAAGGATCTCGACGGCGCTGCTTTCCAATGGGATAACAACGTGTAGCAAATTCGCCTTTTGTTTGGAGGTGTCGGCTGCGTGTGGATTATTACACCCGAGCGGCGTTTGCCGATTGTTGTGGCAGAGCGCATTGGCCGGCTTAATTGCTCTACAAACTACTGCCAACAACATAATGTTCATCGATTTTCAAATGCACACTCATATGTCTGTGTGTGTGTGCATTTACTGCATCTTTACACAATAGTTTTTTACAACGGACTTATAAAGGACCTGTTGCCAAATTTTCTCCGCACACTTGTTCGAATTGGTTTCGCATTTCTTATTTTCAAAGAGCGGCGCACACACTCACCCACACACATATACAAAATGTTTCCGTTTGTGGGCGAGTATGAGTAATTGTGCACAACATCTATTAGCGTTAGCTGCTTTGGCTGTGGCCATTGTTCTATGGAAATAATTGGATTTTTATAAACTCGATAATGGCATAGACTCTTTGTCTGCGAAATTTTTTACTTCTCGCCAAATTAAAAAGCTATTTTTCACATTTGTTTACTGCGGTGCCCTTAACGGCTTAAGTAGATATATGTATGTACATACATAAATAAGGCTAACTTAATTCTGTATGTATGTTAAGAAAGCCTTGCAATAATTATTTAGATCAATTTTAAAATATGTAAGTTTTAAGGAATTCAGAAATTTGATATTTTGTCTAAAAATTATTTGAAATATGCTCATATACATATATTTGACGGGTTAACTTAAAGTTTTTGGAGAAAATAATCGATATTTTGAAATTCACAAGTACTTAAACTCTCCTGTTCGTGTTTGACAGCTTAAGATTTTGTTTCGAAAAAAATTGTTTTGTTTAATAAATAAAAGTGGTCGAAGCTAGCCACATTTTGGAGCCAAATTTTGCATATTATTGAAAAAATATATTCACAGTTGGTAACTTAAAGTATCGCAGGTTACCAAGAATACCAAATAAAAACATCGTAATATAAAAAATTAATATAAACATTGTGTTTTGTTTTGTCAGGAAAGAAAAAAATTATCGCAACAGTACTGCCGAGCTGTAGCTTTACTTTCTCAAATTTTTTAAGAAACCTATTTTTAAGGGTTACCGAAGTTTTTATGTTTATATATCCACTAGCATATCAGAAAAAACGACTATTTTTGTGAATATTTTTTAAGCGGCATTTAATCTAATAAATAAATTAAAAAATGTAAAATTATTAACGGTGACTAATTTTGAAAAATTTTGGAATTCCTTGATCCCGTAGCAGATCTCCAGAAGGAGCTCCGAGAAAAAGAGTTTGGCGGTAATGAAGATTTTTCTGCTAAAAATTATCTCAAATCAAAAAATGTAAAAATTCTTTATTACAAAAGAAATATCCGTAATGATAGAATGACTAATCAAAATTTAATTTTTTTCACAAAATGGCGGCTTAACAAAAAAATAGTCTTTTCTTGAATAAACATTAGAGTGGTTCAAAAAGTTTAATTAGTATCACAAATCTTATTCCTGCTATCAGTACCTGAAAAATATATTCAATAAGGTCCTGTGAAAATTTCTAGTTAATCGGTTTAGACGCTTCGCAGAATTTTTCCGCGCTGACTATGAATATTGTGCTTCGAGAAAAACACGTTTAAAATTTTGTGAGCCGATTACACTAAATCAAAAAATTCTTACAAATACGCACATATCACCTATACTGTTTGCCGGAACAACTTCAAATTTTAGGAGAATATTCTGAAAGCTCATCGATATACATATATGCAAATCAATTTTTTGAAATTCATAAGTATATGTTAAGATAGCTTCTTAAACTCAAAAGCAATGTTCATTCCTTGTAGTAGGCACATAAAACATAACAAGATAGCCTCTCGATGGGTGTAATAATTCGACTGCGCTGAGTATTAAGACTTGATTTCCACACCAAAGAAAATACATTGAAAATTTTAATAAATTTGTCACGAGCTGGAGTTAAAATTTCATTCAGAAGTGACCATGGGTCTACTAGAGCTGAAGCCGGTTTAAACTTTAGGTAGATTTCGCTGCACAATTAACTAATATATCTAATCCAAAATATGTATGTATATATATATATATAAGGTGAAACTTCTCCTAAGTAGATAAAGTAATTTCTATTGGCCGAAAAGGTGTTGACTACCGTTCTGAGAGTTACTAGTTGTGATCTACATCGACTACCTCTCATTGCTATACAGAATTATTGAGCCTATTCCCCGGTTTGTTGCTCAAAAATGGCGAACCTACATAAATAAAATCTTTCCGACGGGTTAAAGTAGTTTGAGCACCGCTGAAACTTTGTTAATTAATAATAATTCGCCATTTTTCCAAAATTAGTTTGTTTAGGCTAAGTAATTTCGGACCACCCTATAAAGTTTCCCTTTGACCATAAACTTTTTTTTTCATGTACGAAGTTTGAGTTCAATGCGGAGTTCTCCTAACAAATAGATATGTATCAAAATCTCTACTGTTCGTTTCAATTTGCGGCCTGCCACTCATAATATTCTCAAATTGTTAATAATCTTCAATTCCATAAATCACTCAAGGAAAATAACTTTTTAAGCTCATCAATCGTACTAAATTCAATGTATTATCTATTATTCTCCGTTATTTGTATATAAGTAAGTATGGACATTTGCTTTTATTTACCTTTTGGGGCAACTAGTAAAGCTACACATTCACACTCCGAAAAGAGATAATTGATTTTTGCAACAAAAACGCGAAGCCAAGCAAATACCCAAATAAATAAAACGTCAAAGCATTCACTCCCGCCGCAAAGGACATGCAACAACACGCTTTGCGACGGGAAAGGCCGGAGCGGTGGAGCGAGCGAGCAAACAAACTAATAGATTGATTTATGCCGCATTGCACCTGGAGTGAAGAAATTTATTATAGCAACAGTAATAAATCACCACACAGCCACCGACAACAATATTGTCAACCAAAACAGTACAATAATAACAACAGCCACTAAAAACAAAAACAACTGACAATAAATGGTGTTAGGGTGCGAAGTGAAAAGGATGCGAAATAGGATAACGATTTGTAACGCTGACTTACTCGGCAACGACGAGACCTTTGGGGGCAACAACAGCATCGGCAGCGGAAGCAGCAAGCAGAAGTAACTTTGGGATGTGTAAGGACGAGGCGAGTATGAATAATGAGTTTAGCTCGAAGTCAGCGTCGTCTGCCGAACACATACACTCACACACTCACAAATATATAGGGCATATAATCTCATAGAATTCACCAAACTTTCTTCAAAGCTCGACAAAGAAAGCAAAAAAGCCTGTCATTGACTTCTAAAGCAATACGCACAAATTGGGTGTGATTTTCCAGCCGACTAGCCAACAAGTTGCAAGCTTCTAATGCCATTTTAATACGAAAGCGAGAGTAATTGTATTCGATTTGTATCCGTTAGTGAATGCTTATGCTTGCTTGAATTAGATTTTATTGCTTGTCAAGTAATTAATCGCTCCCAGCGGTGCGCCTAGTGTCGAACTTCGATGTTGGCGAGCGTGACAAGGGAGAAAGGTCTTGCACCTTTAACCGAAAAATTAATAGCAGCATTTACGATGATAATGTGTGGGTATATTACGAAATCGGCAAGGTGAATGCCAAAGCCACCTGAAAACAATTAATAGTACAAATGTTAGGAGATGGAGGGATAAATTGTTGAAGCTGTTTGATAAATAAGGTCCTTAGTGGTGGCACAAAGAATGTGTTGACACAAACTTTATTATTTCCTGTAATTTTTCAACAAAGTTTTTTAAACTGTGCGCGTGAGTGTAGTCTTGTAATACTTAAGTATTAAATGAGCTTTGTGAGCGTTTTTTCAGGGTTTGATTACCATATGTAAGGGTTGTTTTTTTTTAGAGGTATAGAACTTTAAATTGCAATAAAACAACGATGGATTATTCGATTGACATGAATTTTATTTATCCGAAAGATAATCTTGTGGCATTACATTTTAAATATGATTTCTGGCATATGACCACCACGGCTGGCTCGGATGTAGTCCAATCTGGACGTCCAATTTTCGATGACTTTTTCCAACATTTGTGGCCGTATATCGGCAATAACACGGCGAATGTTGTCTTCCAATCGGGTAAGCGTTTGTGGCTTATGCGCATAGACCAATGACTTTACATAACCCCACAGAAAGTAGTCTGGCGGTGTTAAATCACAAGATCTTGGAGGCCGATTCACAGATCCAAAACATGAAATTAGGTTGTCACCAAACGTGTCGTTCAATAAATCGATTGTGGCACGAGCTGCGTGACATGTTGCGCCGTCTTGTTGGAACCACAGCTCATGGACATCATCGTTGTTCAATTCAGGAATAAAAATGTTAGTTATCATGGTTTTATACCGATTACCATTGCATTGACTGTAACGTTCTGGCCGTCGTTTTTGAAGAAGTACGGACCAATGATTCCAAAAGCCCATAAAGCGGTTTTCGACATACACTTGAGGATTAGCTTCACTCCGAATGCGACAGTTTTGTTTGTTGACGTAGCCATTCAACCATTACCAGAACCATTATGAAAAAATATAAAAATTATTTTTCACAGTTGGATTATGACCTCGCTTAACTTTTGAAGCAGTCGACTTAGCAAAAAATCATGTTTGACCCCTTTTGTAGATCGCTTGATTCCCTACAAGAATATTATTTTATTTTCACTATATAATAATTTTTTTTAAATGTATTATGCACATATGCCTGTGCTTTTATATGAAAAATCAAAATCACAATTCGCCACCTGTTAATATTATATTAATATTAAGATCAAATTTTATCAAACTTTTTTTTCGCCATTTCAGCCGATATTTTCTCGGTATTTAAGGAAAACAATTTAAAATTCTTCTTTATTGCTACAGTAAAATTATTCGAATATTTTTAAAATCAGAAGTAAAATTATCTTTCCTCAACCCTTTGGAATTCAGACCACCAATATAACTGTCATAATAGGATGAATCTGCTACTGCTTTATGAATTGTGATTGCAATATACTTGTATACATACATACATAATTCTTATATTGCCACAAGCTATGAATTCATAAACATATTGCAATTATTGATAATTAATATTCCTGGTACAATTTCTGATATACTGACATGCAACTACATACACTAATTTCCAATCTTCAGCTGCTTTAAAAATACAGCTTAATTATTGAAACTGACGCAATTTTGTAGATTTGAATATCTGTACGAAGCTCATTCCGTACAGTGGCTTTCGCTTTAAATCTGATCTATGGACTCTGACATCTATATATATTTAAGTCAGTTTGAAAATTTATAAGTCGCAGATTAAGATTTTTAGTAGCTTTAATTTTTTTTGTAGATAAAAACAAAAGCTAGACCGAGTATGTAGAATTGTTTGAAATTTCGAAGTCGAAAAGTAAGCATTACTGTCTCCAAATGGAATATAGAATGATGTTTGAAATATTGTCCCACCTGTCTATTTTTTTCAACACTTGAATTTGTTTTTAATTCGGCTTCGATTATTTTGTTGTTCGAAAATGTAGAGATAATAAATTAAATTTTTTCTATAAAGAAGAAGAGATTTGATAATAAAAAATCTGAAGCAACGATTATAGCCGAAAGCTCATTGGCTAGAATTATTGTAATATGCATTTCCAAAAATATATATTTTTCTATTCATTAGCTAGCTACTACAAATAGTCAATATCAGGGTATATATAGTACAAAAGCTTATGCTAGAAATAAAAAACGAGATATACATATAACAACGATAAATATTTTTCGTGTTATAAGGATGTATTTTTAATGATTCTAGAAATACCACATGCGTCAACGAAGCGTGCAACTGTCTAATTTTCTTAATTGAAAACCTTTCACCACAAACAAATCTGGCGAGCAGCAATAAAATTAAATTAACAAGTCACCACACAGAATCATACACAGTTGAAGCTGCAGCAACAACCATAAGAACAACAACAATAACTGCATGTCACACTGCGGGAAACTGGTGACCAACCGCCTCATCAAAGAGTTACGAAAAGCCAAGCCGATGTAAAACAATTATAAACACACACATACGCATATATAATATATATATATATATACAATATGTATGATATATGTATATAATACATATGTGACGAATAGACATTAAAATGTTAAGACCAGAAGTCAATAGGCAACACCAACTAATGGCTACTGGGCGCGTGTGGCATTGATTGCTGCCACAATGGGCGATGCATTGAACACAAAATAATATTTATTGTCCGATCAGTTAGACGGAGTTATGATAAACAATTGACATAAACACATGTACTATTTAAATATGTGCATGTGTGTATATAAGATGCAGAGCGGCCATTACTCTCAGCTACAAACCAAAAACATTAACAAACAAGAAGTGGCAAAAAGACGAAAACAAGCCAAGTCTTTAGCTTGCGGCACGTTGCCACAAAGGTGAAGGACTTACTAACAAAGCAGCTACATACAACAACAATAACAACAACACGCCAAAACTTTGGACGCGCTTTAACCAATCACGCAAACGCGCTAAACTTCAAAGCTAATGAGGTCCAGTCTGGCACAACGAGAGGCAACACCAACAGCAATAACAACAACATGCAGACACGACACTCGACAGCGGAGGCCGCCGTTGGACCGAGGAGGCAGCTGCGTTATGGCTACGGTCGAATGACGTTCGGTAAATGCGCCAAGAATGCAGCACAAATCAAGTTGACGCTGACGATGATGACGTTGATGCTCACACAGAGGCGCTTTAAATGTTGAGAATGGTGATGATGATGTTGTGATGGACAAAATGACGATATTTGTGACGTTGTGTGAGGCTGGTTGCCAACGCGCTTGAAAATATGTACATATATGTTGTTATTGTTGTTGTTCGATATTCTTTTCTTACCACTTTCTCGATTTCGCGCTGATTCCGGTCGGCAGCTTGTGCAAACACTTAAGTGCACTCACCCAGAGACCACATGTACACAAGCCTAATTTAAGCACATACGTGTGTAAATACCAAATACATACACATACATATGTATGTATATAAATACGTGCACATGTGTAAACATGATCAATTTGATTGCGTGTGTTCCGATCGCTTGTGGTGTGCGTTAATAAATGACCAAGCAAAGTGGGCATTAACGAGACAAACCTCAAGTTTCTGGCAGCAGCGCTGATTTACCTTTATACACACAGCCATATATTGTATATGTATATTTGTATATTTGATGCGTTATGTGCGCAAGGGCAACTCGTTGATACGGAACTTCCACCAGGCGGAGTGAGGGAGGTAGGTAGGAGAGACAGCAACTTAATCATATAACAACGTCAGGCCATTGGCCAAGACGCCAGCATCACATGTGTACATACATCTGAGTATACATATGTATGTATGGTGTAGTTCGGGTGTGAGTGTGGGCACGCGGAATGCTGCCACACATTCGCCGCTTTGTGTCGGCAAAGATCAAACATTTCCGATTGCGGCTATTTCGTGTGGCGATTGTGATTGTGGCGGCGGTAGGTCGTAAAGGAGTAAAAAAGAGAAAATTAGTAGCGCATGTGAAGAGGATTATATGGCGGATGAGAAGAATGACATGAAAAAATCGTAAAAGGCGACAAAGTGAGGTTATATTGTGTTATTAACTGGACAAGACATAATGA
The DNA here is from genome assembly GCF_042242935.1 of Bactrocera oleae. Lineage (NCBI taxonomy): Eukaryota > Metazoa > Arthropoda > Insecta > Diptera > Tephritidae > Bactrocera > Bactrocera oleae. The sequence continues at coordinate 85,987,389 of NC_091536.1, read as the reverse complement.
AAGAGTTAATACCTACATATGTACATATGTATGCTTGCGTTTGTACATACATATTTATATGCATGTATGTATATTTACGAGTATATAATAAGTTCAGTTTTTATACCGTGATCCTGTATCTTCGAAGAAATTTTTTAGATCGGATCACTATATCATATAGCTGCTATATTAACTGAACGATCGGAGTAAATATGCTAGCATGGAAAAGTTTTTTATTTGACGAGGTATCTTCACGAAATTAGATCGGAATCAAGTTCTTGTAAGGAAGCTATGTATTTGTGAAGAGTATTATAGCTTCGGTGCAACCGAAGTTAACGTTTTTTCTTGTTTGGTTTAGCTTTGAAGTAAAAATCGCGTATATAAGAATTTGATTATTTTAATGGATTTAAGATAATTTTAAGCAGAGAAATTATTTCACCGCCAGACACGTTTTTTCGGAGGTCCACCTGGAAATCGGTTAAGCAATGAAGGGAATCCAAAAATTTTGAAAAATAATCACTGATTATTAAGGAACATTAAATTTTGTATAAGAAATTTTTTTTATATTTTTCATTAAAAAATCATCGAAAACGCGTTTTTTTTACTTGCAAGTGAATATTACCCTTTAAGTTCAGATAGGAAGATCTGCTGAGCCTACTATTTTTTTAATATTTCTTAATATTGAAAGTTGTAATAAATTAATATTATTTTTATTTTGTTCCAGAATAAGTCAAACTAGGCATTAGGGTTGCCATATGTCGAAAAAGTAAGATTTTAACTTAAAGCTCTTGACACGACTAGATCTTGTTTTGTGGACTTTACTGGCAGTGTGGTTATTTATTTATTAAGCACAGGTAATATAAGCGCTGCATATAAGTTGATTAAATGGTTAGGTCAGTCTGGAACCCAAAATAGACCTAACATTGATTATTCTGTGAGTATAGAAAGAGGAATCGAATTTTTTTTCGGGCTTTAGTAAATACATATTTGAGTGTATAAACAAATTTTATTTAAACATTTTAAAACAAAGTGGCAGCTACTGGGCTAATTTTCGGAAAACCGGTTTCAAGAAAGCCGGAAGAAACGGACGACGGTGAATATACGAATTCCTGCTTAAATAAAGGGATCTTAATCTACATAAGACTTTACTAGACGTACATTTTTAGTTTACACCAACTTTTCGAAACTAAGGTACTTTTGAGAAAAGTTTTACGTATTGAAGCTGACTACCTCAAACGCTTCGACACTACAGTGACAATATTATTTTTATTATTAATATATGTAGATAAAATATTTACGCCCTAAAAATGTATTTCAGCTCAAAAAAATTTTAGGTTTTTGTGAAAAACCTAGACTATACCAATACCTCAAAGGAAATGTGTGAATGGGGTTTTCGGAAGAAATGCTAATCTCGCTCACTCCTTGATATACTTTTAATTCGTGATCCATTCAGAGTACTCAATTAAAACTTATATAATTTAAAAACTTACAGACATACCAAAACTTAATACTTAGAGCTGGGTAAGAAGTAATCTCATAGTACCCTCAATTAAGTGTTGTTCCGCCGGCCTGTTTCTACTTGTTTTTGCTTTAAAACTCAATGGAAAATCTCTCGAAATTCATTTAACTTTTCTACACACTAAATTAATCCAAAGCAATAGCTTGGTGTTCAACTCAAACATAACCTCAAACCTAAAAATCTTAATTTTCACCTCTTTATTTATGTGCAAATTATTTTCTCCGTCTTATTTACACGCTGAACAGGGTATATTAAGTTTGCCACGAAGTATGTAACACCTTATAAAATATAAACATAAATGAATGTATATACGCGAACTAGTCCTTCAGTTTTTAAGCTATCGACCTGAAATTTTGCACCTATCCTTTCCTCACTAAGAAGCTGCTCATTTGTCGGAATGGCTAATATCGGACCACTATAGCATATAGCTGCCAGACAAACTAAATAATCGGAATCAAGTGCTCATATGGGGAACTTTTTTATTTGACGAGGTATCTTCACGAAATTAAGCACGAGTTATTGTTTAAGACAAAAATGTCTTCACCGAAGAAATTGTTCAGATCAGATCACTATATCATATAGCTGCCATAAAATTTGAACAATCGGAATCAAGTGCTTGTGAGGAACCTTTGTATTTGTGAAGGGTAGTATAGCTTCGGTGCAACCGAAGATAACGTTTTTTTTTTGTTTTGAAGTCTTTTTGCAAAAAAATATCGTTACCATTAGAATCAAATAAGATCCATTAAATTTTAGTAATAGAATTAGCTAAATTGTCTCACTAATGTTTCAGCAGCACGAAGTTTGATCATTTTCTGCAGAAAATAAATTTCTAAATGGAACTAAGAATATTGGTAACAGTATTTGGAAAGAGGCAGCACTCTATTCATAATTATATATACATGGTATTCAAGCTAATGTCGACAAATTTTCTGCCATTCACTCGAGCAACCTCATCTATTGTATTATTGTAGATATACTCGTACATATATACATACGTTTGTCTGTAGTGAATTGGAAAAAATCACTGTCAAGCAATTTAGTAATACAGTGGCAGATAATAAATAAATATGCGCTAAAATGATTATGCTCATTTCCCATGTCATTGCAGACAATGATGCTGCGCTGCTATTCTGTCGTCAGTGACATCATCAAAATACTAAAGACGCAATGGCGATCCGCAACCAAATACATATGTACGTGTATGTGTGTGTAGAGAAAGACCACCGGATGGAGGGTATGAAGAGGAAATGTGTCGCGTCTGCCTCTGCGGCAATAAGCCAGCGGAAGTATCAAATGGGTGGCGTTTCATGTCACAGAATTCACTCTCACTATCCCCTCAGTACCCCCTTCCCACTCTCTGCAACATACGCGTGCATTCATACATATGTACACACATGATCTTGGTGGCTGCACAAGCGTTCCAAGATCACTACTCAACTAAACGATGTGGTGACTTGCAAAAGTTTCAATAAATTAATTTCGTCTTCATCATTTTTTCCCACTTCTTATCATGCTAGCTTTTTATACATGTTGTTGTTGTTGCCACATATATATTAGCAGGTCTCCGCCAAGCAGTGTATGGCACTGTGGCGTCGGCGCAATATCATTAGCATGTCGCCTGCTTTGACATTACGAGGTCTGCAAACTAATATGCGCGCAATTAATGTTGCGCATCATCATTGCCGGCAGCAGCGTTGCCGCGGCGGCAAAGGTCATAGAGGAGAACTTGAATAATAAGAAAATTCATGGCTCGCTGGCGATTGCAAATTTGTTTCGTGGAAAAACGTGTTGGTGAAATTTTTGGCGCTTTGAAAATGAGGCATCACCGCGCACCGTCTCTGTGTGTGTGCGTGTTTGTGTATTCACGAAAGAGTTAACGTATGTGCGTAGGTGTGTGTTGAAGGCGCATCCTGCCTATATGCAAAAATTCGCATGGGTGACTGCAATATGCTAATAAGCCTTACTTTAATAAGCAGGCAATGTATTTAGTCTCTATAATTTTAAATACGTAGTTGCCATATGTCATTTATGTGTGTGTGTTTCAATGCGGAAATGGTAGTTTTGTATTTGATTTGCTCTGGAAATATGGGGATATCAGGAAGTACAAGTACAATAAATTTTATTTTTTGTATCGTGGTGGGTGTAACTTTCCGCATGAAATAATGAGCTAAAAGGACTTGCCACTAGTAAATTTTGAGAAAAAAGAAATATTGTTAAGTAAAAATTTAAGCAATGAACTTTTTTTTAATATTATTGTGCATATAAACATATATTTTTATATATATATATATTTTTATATTTTATTATTATTATATATATATATGTCAATGAAATAACAAAACATCCAAAAATCTTTTATAGAAATTGTCGTGAGCAATTACATATCTGATATCACGAAAATTTACAAAATATTTCATAAATAATACCAAATACCGTGTTATATAAATTAGTAAGGTTTAGATTGGAAATTAAAATAAACAGCTTGTGTACGTTGGATTCCCTTTTGAGCCAAAAACTAAAACTTCAGGATGCGTTCGCAATAAAAAATTACATGGGAAATAACGGACACACATACAGTGACGAGCAATACTGTAACAGGTTAAAGACGCTTTTATTTTAAAGGTTAAAGCAAAAATATTTGCAAATCATGATGTTGACAAAAAGACTTGTGGGGCTGCGGCGCGAGTATGTTGCAACACATGAGCATTGGACTGAACAAGATTGCAGAAAATTATAAAAATATTTACTTTACTTTTAATTTTAAAGGTAATATGGTCTGATGAGACAAAAATAAATCGTTATAAGTCTGATGGACGTTCCTGGTACTATACACGAGACCCAAACACGATTAAACCAAATCAGATTTCCCAACCTGTACAGCATGATGGCGGGTCAATCATGGTTTGGGGGTGTATCGCAAAAAATGGTGTAGTTCGTCTGGTACGTATTGATGGAATCATGCGTAAGGAGAAGTATCTGACCATTTGACAACAAAATTTTTAACACTTAACATCTAAAAAATTGGATAAAACTTCAAAAATTTTCGACCCTTACATGGCCTCCTCAATCATCGGTAATTATTTAAATAATTTGTATATATTTTATAATCCTGAAAATTTTTAATAAATTTAATTTAAAATTAATTTTCGCATTACTAATCTTAAATACCGAATTGAAAAATCAAAAATAAAATTTTAAGTCTAAATAAAAAAAAAATATTGATAATTTTTTCTGACTTGCAAGTAATTAAAATATTAATAAAATAAAAATACATTTGCATTAGAGTAGACAGACTTTTTAAAAAATAGTGACTTAGAGTTGTTACACTATAATGCAAATAATAAAACGTCCTTAAAAGTTTTTCTTAACTCCAACTTTAAAAATCAGCTAAAATAAGATAATATTTCCTTTCCAATTCACTCCTGCAACCCATTAAAATAATAAAAAACTCTCCAAGTACTGACATCAGTTACTACACATCTAGGTCTCTATGTATATATGAAAATATTTACAAAGAAGTGACTACACAAATATTAACAGCAAAGAGGTTTGTGAGCACCTTGTACAAACAGATGATGTGTTATTTAAACAGCAGCGTGGTAATCTCAAACTCCATTTACCACAGCTGAACACGGCGGACGCAATTAAATAATTGTTCTCCACACACATGGCGCTGGGGTCATCCCGAAAACAATTTATGCCACCGAAAACTCTATTCGAACACAATACGGCATTCATTTAAAACAATCCCGATTCGGCAGCGAACAAATAAAGTAATCAACATTACAAACAAATAACGAAGAACAACAACAGCAACAGAGCTACAATCAATGTTGCCGTCAATTTCCCAGACAATCAGTTTCATTCTCACTCTTTATATCCTTGTGTGTGTATGTTCATCTGTCTGTTCCTGCTGTTAAGCCTTTGTCCATCAACATTACGTCATGCGAGTGCTATTAGATGCCCTGAGCAATAAAAGCACCACACACACACACACACACACACACTCGCATTCACGCTCTCTGCGTTCGCTACACACATTGCTCTATTCACTTCTGACATTTATTAACGTCAAAATAGTAGCCGCGCCCACAACGTGGGAGTCAATTGGAAAGGACCGTCCGAGTAAGTGAACAAGCGAGCGTCTGCTGAAGCGGCACTTGGGACCACTTGTCAAAGACGTGTGAATGGAAACGTCAAACAAGCACTCAAGAAGGATGCAAACACATACTTGCCAATATATGTATACGATTGCTTAGTCTGGTAAAGCAACTAATTTTTTCGTTTACAGTGCTGGTATTAGAAATGTAATCATTTAAAAATTTTTATGAAAATTTTAATATAATAAAATTTGAGAAATTGTGGAATTTAGCGAATAAAATTTTTCCCGTTCTTCTGAAAGTCTTAATTAAATTGGTTAAAAATAATATATAATAGATGACCTGAAACCTCGACAGAACATAATACTTACACCCTGAGCAAGGTATAGGTATTAACGGAGAGAAGCTGCATATTTGTTGAACATTCGATATCTGACCATTAGGAAACTGATCGATTGAAATTTTTTACTTGACAAGATATCTTAATAAAATTTGGCATTGATTATTGTCAAAGACTCAAAGACAACACTACAATCTCCAAATAAATTATTCATATAGCTGCCTTATAAACTGGCCGATCAAGATAAATATCTTTTTGTTCTCTTTTATGCTATAACCACCTGTGAAGGGTGTTAAAGCTTCGATGCAACTGAAGTTAACCTTTGTTCTTGTTTTTCCTTAATATACCTCTATACTTTAATTCTAGGATCGTGACGCAATTGTAATAAAACAATGGCTTAAAAGTCTTCATATCTTCCACTAGATCCCTTATACTAAAAATTATGAAATTTCCATTTTTTTAATCCTGTATACTATATATATTTCAGTATATGATAAAGTTTTAATAAAACTCATTGAAAATGTTATACTTACAGCGAATGTTACTTGGTATCAAAAATGAATCAGAATATGTATACATTTAATATACTTGTATTATTATATTTATATTAAATATATGCATATATAATTACGCGGAACAATGTTCGGGGTTAAACAATTTTATTGAGAGTTTTCGTTCAGTTTTTGTAATAACTTTTCTAAGAGTTATACTCATTTTTGTGAATCTGACGATAGGAATCTCGTATACTCGCTAATAATAATATATTACATATATAGTTACATGTTTAATTCACACATTAGTATTTTTTAAACGTAGATGAAAAAAATTGTATATCACTTTTACTCTTCCCTACTTGTATTTCATATTCAATTTCACTACATCACACTTTCTATGCCCACCACTGTAATATATGCCAAAACGTTTGACAGCAAGGTACCTGACTTAGCAAATAGACTACCAGCATTTCTAGTTTCAGTTTTAGCCACAGAAGTTGGAAGACTCAAAACTAACAGTAGCCACGACAACTGTTAATTTCTACACACGAAATACCAAATTACTTCGACAACTAACGCTGCAGTCAAAAATCTAATATTTCTTTTCTCTTCATAGGTATTATATAAGCTAATTTAGTAAATGCAGTGTTTGATGGCATACTTAAATACATACAAACACATTCTTGCTAATTCTCTCCATATGTTTATATGTATATTCATATATATATATATATATGTATGTGTGTGTCCACTTGCTCATCCAGACATGCCGACTTATTTCGTGGGAATACACTTTACTGTTTAGGTAGCAATTCCATGGAATCGATGCGGCTTCGTTGTTTGATCGACCTTTTTTGGTGTAGCGGATTCCCTCGGATTCTTAGTTGCAGTTCAAGGCAATAAAGAGAACAATACAAATAAAGAGACTGCATGTGCTAAAGAAATACTATCACATTATTAATAAATATTATGAAGCATCGCTTTCGGGCTACACTGACTCATTCCGCTCAGATATATTGTAAATTGCTGATATAAACATGTAAATCATGGTAAATGATGAAAGAAATAAGGGAAATAAAGCGCTTTGAACATTTAAGGGCAATAAAGTTCATATTCCGTACGGAAAGAATAAGTCATAAAAAATTGATGAAGATTGTGGGAGGAGATAAGAGTATACATATATGTTTGTGCAGATGTTTTCTTCCGCTGATGATGATTAAAATTAACAAAAAAAAAATTTTGTTGGAAACTATAGGCAAACTTAAATTATTCAACTAATTCTAACTATAAAAATATTTGTACAACAATATATACATACCATTGTCACATCCATCGTAAAAGCTATGTTGCCCATATTTTTACATATTTAGTGTATTACATATGTACATTTATAATGAAGTTTTCAATAAGCTCAATCTCGAAATTTGAAGGAAAATATTTTGATTTTAAATGCTTATTGCGAAAAAATGGTTTTTCTTATGACTTAAACTCTCGAAAACAATTAGTATGGTCCAATACTAAGAAAATATGTGGAAAGAAACCAGATTTCATTCCATCCATGTCGACAGAGTTCAAATTCATATATATATATATATACGTACTTTACTAAAAGTAAATTTGACATATAAAACCTACGCATATTAACCTAATTCTCGGCTATATCATCTACTTCGCTGATAATACACTAGAAAAAAGTCAACATACATATGTACATGTGCCTGTATGAACTTCATTTGAATTTTTAACACCTTACGCTACCTTCTTCACTGCTTCATTATTAGCAGTATGTTTATATTATTATCTGTTAAATTATGCATATCGATCACAATCATGTCCTTGTATGCAAAACTTTTTTTATTTGACAAGATATCTTCACAATAATGGCACAGGTTATTGTTTAAGGCAATGCTTGAAGATTATTTATATCGAACAACGTAGCTGTAATAAGCGAAAGTTTTGCGTTGGACGCATACCGTTGGCCCGTTATGTTTTCGGATATATTTTAGTAATGCACTTGTTAACGGTATAATAGCTTCAGTGCAGCGAAAGTTAACGTTTTCTCATGCTTATCAATAGCTTCACCTTATTTTAGCCGCTGCTCTGTAAGCCCTGCCCTTCCAAGGCACTGTTAATAAGATTATGCATGGTTGTACCTCGGGGTCTCTTTAGATAAAATCGTTTTTGTTGTTGTTGTACTTGCACATGACGTACCCTTATAGCGTTTTCTTTTCTCTATGAAAATGTTGCAACATTATATGGCAAAATAACACACACAAAAAATGCCAACCAACTCATTTGCAACATACGTAATTAAGCTTAACTAAACTGATCGATTCATTATAATTAGTCGAAAAACTTGATTCAAAACAAGTAAGGAAGGGCTAAGTTCGGATGTAACCGAACATTTTATACTCTCGCAAAGTCAAATGGTATACTCGTTTGAGATTTCTTTGTGAATTGACTGATATTTTCAGTAGAAGGTCAACTATAGGCACTGGGGTCCATATATTTAGTACTTAGGGGTTTGAACAGTTTTGGTTCGATTTAGACAATTTTTAGCCGCAAGGTGGCATACTTTAATTGCATTATTCACGCAAAGTTTTACGCCGATATAATCATTGTTGCTTGATTTGCATAGTGGAAAGTGAAAGAATCAAGTGGTATTTAAAATGGTGTCATATGGAAAATAGGCGTGGTTGTAATCCGATTTCGCCCATTTTCGCACTATAACATAGAAACATAAAAAGAACGTTACGCACCGAATTTGGTTGAAATTGGTTAAGCAGATCTCAAGATATGGGTTTTCACCTAAAAGTGGGCTGTGCCACGCCCACTGTCTAATTTTGAACCCGGTTCCTATAAAGTCATCTTATACCATCTCAAAGATAAAATTTAATGTCTCTGGCGTGTTTAGTGCTTGATTTATCGCGCTTTTAGTAGTTTTTAACAGTACCGTTATATGGGGAGTGGACGGAGTTGCCACCCGATTTCGATTATTTTCACACCGTCAATAGAAGTGCTAAAAACATTTGCTTCCAGTGAATTTTGTTATTATAGCATTAGCAGTTTAGGAGATATGCACAATAAACCTATTAGAGGCGGGACCACGCCCACTTTTTAAAAAATTTTTAACTGCAGATGCCCCTCTCTAATGTGATCCTGTGTACCAAATAACAGTCTTGTATCTTATTGCGGAGCTTAGGTATGGCAAGTTATTTGTTTTTGATTAATGGCGTTTTGTGGGCGTGGCAGTGGTCCGATTACGCCCATCTGCAATACCAACCGTCTCACGGTACCAAGAAACATGTCTACCAAGTTTCATAAAGATATCTCAATTTTTACTCAAGTTAGAGCTTGCACGGACGGACGGACGGACGGACGGACAGACAGTCACCCGGATTTCAACTCGTCTCTTCATCCTGATCATTTATATATATATAACCCTATATCTAACTCGATTAGTTTTAGGTGATACAAACAACCGTTAGGTGAACAAAACTATTATACTCTGTAGCAACAGGTTGCGAGAGTATAAAAAACTTGATTCAAAAACATAACTATCAAAAATGAAAACTGAACATCGCCTGAGCAACTATCACCCTTTTGTTTCGAGAAGGGCAGAAAATGTTGCATTATTTTCAGGTTAATAATATATATTTCGGGGTATGCTGAAAAGTGTACCATATAGTTTTTAGCTACATATAAATATGGGTTCATTATCATAGATCCCACTGTCATTGGACACTTATTTGAAGACATCTTTATACTTTATATTTCATATGAGAATTATTGAATACCTCTAGATTTAGTTGAGGCGCAGTGTGAGTTTTAAAGCCAAAGACAACTTCGGAAACCACTTAAAACATGCTGCGATTTTTATTGGGTATAAATTTTTGGAAATATTTAATAACGAAATTCTAAAATTTTACATTAAGTTAAGAAGAAAAGTCTATTGGATGCTTAAAAAATATTAAAACAAAAAAAACGTTCACTTCGGTTGCACCGAATCTGTAATACCCTTCACTAATACAAAGGTTTCTTACAAGAACTTGATTCCGATCGTTCAATTTGTAAGGCTGCTATGATATAGTGATCTGATCTGAACAATTTCTTCGAAGAATACATTCTTGCCTTAGGAAATAACTCATACCAAATTTGTGAAGTTATTACTTCAATTAAAAAAATGTCCCATACAAGCACTTGATTCCGATTATTCAGCTATACGCTAAGTGGTCCAATATCGGCCGCATCCAACAATTGAGCAGCTTCTTAATTATGAAAGAACAGGTGCAAAATTTCAGAACGATAGCTTAATAACTAGTTCGTATACCTATATACAGACAGACGGACATGGCTCAATCAACTCAGCTCCTCTTGCTGATGATTTATACATATACATAAATAAATTTTATAAGGCCTCCGACGTTCCTTCTGGGTGTTACAAACCTCGTGGAAAACTTAATATGCCCCGTTCAGGGTATAATGAATCATAATTCCCATTCCAATGGTTTTTTATTTGTGATAAAAGCAAGTAAAGCAACGCAATCTAAAGTTTTATTATTTATTGACATTTTAATTACTCTTTAGATTTTAATGAAAAAATGTTCTAATTGAATAAGAAGTGGTATCAATAATTCTGAAAACAATTTTTCATAAATACATTTTGCAGGTTGTAATCGAGTTATTAGAACATACAATATTTTCAGAGAAATCTTTAAATTTCATTTATTTAAATTTTGTATTTTCTAGTTTTCATTACCCACAAAATTTTGTCCACAGCTGAGAGATCACACCTAATGTGCCGAAACGAATTTATCAACATTGTAAACACACAGATTTATTGTGCAATTTAAAATTGTTGTTAAGTAAGTCATCAACGATTAGAGCGACAACAAATGCTTAAAAAATTAATTTATGTAAATTTCTAAATAATTGCCAGGCTGAAAAAGATTAATGCTACATTTGCTGGCAACAATTTATATTTTCGCTTTTTCAACGCCGACCAAATTAAACGATTTATGGCAAGCAGATATAAACCTAAAGACAAAAGTTAAGATTTGCATACACACACACACACACGTGCAAAAACGCGCACACGTACGATAATTGCCGCACTCAGCGACGCGACCACCAGTGCGACCTTAGAATTCTAAGCTGCGCGCTACACCGCAAGCCAAGCGGTAGCAATCACATAGCGGCGCATTTTAGCTATTTAATCATTGATTTTCGAAATAAATGGACATGTCAGCCAATTAATAAATGCAAACAGCATGAAAAGATCGCTGGTGGCAGCCGCACGATGTTGAACAAACCCCCTTCCCCCATTAGGCATTCTAAAGCGTTCGTTTGTGTTTCGCCAGCGTAGGGTGGCCGTCGCACGCCAACGCCAACTTAAATTTTCCGCAACAAATTCGCGCAGCAATAAAAATGCGATTGAGTGGGTGATTGTGAGCTTGCTGGCTGGCAGGCAGGCTGGCAGGCTGTCACTTAATAAAAAAACAACAACAACCAAAACGTAAAAAAACAAGAAAAAAGTTAACTTCGGTTGCACCGAAGCTATAATACCTTCCACAAATAAAAAAAAGGTTCTATACAAGAACTTGATTTTGATCGATTGTATGGCATCTATAGGTTATAGTGGTCCGATATCGGCGGTTGCGACAAATGAGCAGCGTGTTGGGGAGGAAATAACGAGTGTAAAATTTCAGAGTGATATCTCAAAAACTGAGGCACTAATTCGAGACACAGACAGACGGACAGACAGGTATGGCTAAATCGACTCAGCTCGTCACACTGAACATTTATACATATACATATACATATATATTTTATAAGACCTCCGATGTTTCATTCGCGGTGTTACAAACTTCGTGGAAAACTTAGTAAGCCCTGTTCACGGTATTAAAATTGGCAAACACATGACAAGCTGATCAATTGACGGGAATACCGCTACCGATTTGCCATTGCCTTTGCCTCTGCAAAGTAAACCGCCTTATAAGTAAAACGATTAGCGGTATGTATGTGTGTGTATAGTCAACCTTTGGTGTGGGCTAATTTGAGGGTAAGTATGTACGGGCCATATTGCCGTGAAACTAGGCCACTTGACGTTATCGCCTCGCCATTCGACTTTGCGCCTGTGCCAACAATAACAGCGCCCGCCTCAACCCGTGGGGCAATCATTATGCTCGAAGTGACGCACTGTTTAAGGTGCTCTATGCATGTTTCTATATACATGCATATACACACGGTATATATGTACTATATGTACATATGTGTGCGTGTATTTATGCAAATTTATATTGGATGTAAGCACCGTTGTAGGCTTTGCTGCGGCGTTTCTGTAGACATGTTTTTCGCTTTCTTAATGTAGGCGCTATGTTTGTTTACTTGCTGTATTTGTTGCAGTGATTGCTTGTTGTTGCTTTTGTTGTTGCCACTATTGCACTTTCTGCACGATGGCTGTGCCAGCAATTAGTGTAATTGCAAATAATTTAAAGAATCTTTGACTGATGGCGCACGAACACACACACAAGCAATTCAGCAAATCAGCAAATACGACTAACGGGCTATAGCTGCCGCAGCTGACGTTGGAGACGCAGTACAGTAGATGTGTGGATAGACGGCATTGTGGCAAATTATTTATTTGCATTCGCCATTTGTGGCTGCGTGTTGTAATTTCTCGTTTTGCGTCATTTAACCTGACTCTTTCGGCCATTGGAGCATAAATGTGATATATATACATATGTATGCATCTACATACATACATGTATGGTTATTGATTAAAAATACGTATGTACATACCTACATGCTTAAAAAAAGCGATGCACACACGCTCGTTTAGTGTAAGTGAAAAAATATACCAGTTTTAAAGGGCACACCTAGTGTGACAGCCGAAAACAGGCGATTTTTGGGAATTTAAAATAAATTCTAGCAATTGTTTTAAAATTTAGGGCATATTTATACATAGTTTAGGAGTACACAGTAAAATTTTCGGAGAAAAAATGTAATTGAAATCTAAGGTTTCACCATTGTTGCAGTGATTCCGGCTTTGCTCGTACATGAAAAATAAAAAAATATTCTAACTAAAAAATATTATCTTTTTGATGATATCGGGTCGAAAAAAATCCAAAATTTACAAAATTTAAAAAAATTTAATTTTACTGACATTTTGGTCGATTTTGGCTTTCCAAAATAACTATATACCGAACACAAAAAATTGATATTGATCGGCTGATTTGGCACCGAGTAGTTGGTACAAATTCAAAGAGTACTGTTTCGAGAAAAATACGTGATGAAAAATAAACTGATTAAGTTAATTGAACTGAGCGGCTACAAATTAGAAAGCTGTAACTCAAAAACTGTTTGAGTTACCGATTCAAAATTATTGTATGTTACTTTTAAAAGTAAAAAAGAGAGTAACAAACAAAGCAAAAGAAGTCGGTACATTGCAGCGTCACCTGGCGAGTTACGTCAATGGGGATAGTATAAAAACCTTCTCCGTAAAAAAAAAAAAAAAAACCTACCAATTTTCATAATGATCGGTCAAACAGTTTCTGAGTCTATCGATTTCATAATATACACATCCTTCTTTATATATCTATATAGATAGATATGTAAAATCGGGTAACATATGTACTAAATTTGGAACGCCAAGTGGAGCAAGGTCTTTCTCTACTTGTTACTTCTGACTTTGCCTCCATTTTAACGGCATCTCTAGTGTTGGGTTCTTACCAATTATCAGATTATCATATGTGAGAGCTGTAAGCAATTACTTGAATAAATAATTTAGATAGTCGGTCTAATGGTCAATTGCCTGCTCAACACAAAGTAGATCTCATTAGAGAGTTTGATTTTAAATTAAATAGCAAGGCTGAAATTAATTTAAATATGTATGCTGCTTTTAAGATACGCAAATTTTTTTACTATCTTGAAGTATTTGAAGCCTCAGAAGATATTTCGTCTTATCCGCCTTTTTATAAAGAGTATAGCACCGCCTCTGTGGCACGTAGTAGATTAGTCCAATTTCAGCGATATCGCAGTCATACGAGAGGAACGTCTCTGTATGCTCAAGTTCTGCATAATTTTTTCTCTTACATTATTTAAATGAAACCATACAACAAAAAATTATTCAATCTGAAGCCCCTTTTTATGGAAAGATTCAAATTAAGTTGCAAGAGCGTTTCGAGGTTTTGAAATCGATTGCGACAACAATTTTTTCGTCGAGTCTCTTCCAAAAATTGTCCAGCACCACTCGACTCTTGATAAAATGTGAAAACGTGCTATAAGCGCTAAAATTGGTTTTAGTAAATCTTGCTGCTTGGAGGCTTTTAAAAAAATTTTTTGAAAATATCGGAGTACTTAAGCGAAGCCCGAACACTCAGAGGTAGCAGAAGACTGAGACCAGGTGAACCGCATCATGAAGAATCGAAGCTTATCGAATGGGCTCACTACTGCAGAAGATGTGACGAGAGAGTTTAATGAATCGGAAGAAATGAAACTAGTACATGAACTGTGCAAAGACGTTTTCAGAAGGTTGGACTTAATGGTCCTCACCTATGAAATGCGCAAGAAAAGACTATGATGGGCTAAAATACACGAATATTGGACCTTAAATGACTGAAAAATTATATTTTTAGATGAACCAAACATAAATCTGTTTGGTCGAATGGTATGTCTTACGTGCGACGAAAAGTTGGAAAACGGTTCAAAATGGAGTGCCTAAGACTAACCGTCTGGTAAGTGTTCCGAATGGTCTGGGGGTACTAATAATAGAGTAATAAAAATTGACGTTTAATAATAAACACTTTTTAAAAAAATGAGGTTACCTAGACACTGTCTGCCCACATCGTCCAAACCTACTCTAGGAACTAGCCCAGTTTAAAAGTCCAAGTTCAAGTTGGTGCTAATAATAATAAGTGCTGAGATATTCACTCTGTATACTGTATACTCTGCTACTGTATACATATAAAGCCGTATATGTTGCAAGCTGCTCTATACTTTTGTGCCACATTTTGTGGCAGTATAAAAATACCAACAATATAAGTTGTAAAGACTGTCTAAAAATATCCGATTTTTTTATTTTTATTATTATTAATAACGCTGTTCTTGGGTTAATTATGTCAAAGGCAAAATGAAATATTTGACTATTTAATAATCCTTAGCAAATCATCGCGCCTTAAAATTTCAGCTGCAAAAATTGCTGATATGCCCAATTTTCAATACCCACCTTTTCGTTTCTTTCGATCGACATCAAATGATCATCAGTCGGACACGCTTCATTTTAATGGAATTAAGTACTCAATACTTCATAATGCGCACACTCGTGTCTCGAAATCAATGGCTGAGCGAATCATTCAAAAACAATTGAAATCTCAACGAAATTCAAGAGTTGCAAACAATGACAACACTGATTAGTAGCATACACTACAACATATTGCCAACGGTAAACGCAGTTATGGTGAGCGCTGCACGAAGAAGCAGCTGTGGAATTTTCACGCCAAGAATTTTCGCCAAATCGAATGTGAAAATGACTTTATTGCTGTGACAAAGAAGGTAAGACTCATCAACAACAACAACAATATCATCAACACAGGGTGGCTACGCAGCACAAGGGTGCAATTGAAACTGATTTATTGCAAATGCATGAGTGAGTGGCTGTGTGAGTGTATGTGTGAGTGCGTAATTATTGTGGCAGAGGGGTGAGTCTTTTGAACCTTCGGTGCTCTTCTGCAATTCGTTCGGCTGTATTTTGATTGCTGTTCTCCTTTGTCACTTGACAGTTGTCAGCCAGTTCCGCACACACTCATTTACATTTAATTGTTGTCAGCGTATTCGCATATGAATAAAGTTGTTTCAAAGCAGGCAAACAACGGTAAATGCTTTAAGCGCAATGACAATCGCTTGACAAGAGGCGTGACAAATTTCAACACCAAACGTCAAAGCCGAAATTAATGAAGTCGACAAAAATTTGTTACACCAAATGTGCATACACACACACACACATACATATATGCTGTAGATAAAAATGTGTAAATTGAGGTTGTGTTGTTGTTAATTACAATAAATTGTTGGCGCTAAAATCACTTTTCATAAGGGGCGCCTCGTGATTGCGAGTGTGTTTGTCTATTTGTATGAACGGTATTACCTTGTTGATTGTCACTCGCTGCTAGCTGTGTAGCAAAATGATTCTAGCGTTTGCTGTGGCAAAATATTGGTGGCAAAATATTACATACTCACAAGGGGTGACTGCGCACATTTCTTTATATAGTTTCTACACATTTAACTTAATTAATATTTAGAGAGGCTGTGATATTTTGATAATTAACTCAGTTAATGATTTTCCTCCCTAAATAAATAAATTTCATCATTTTTTTTTTTTTAATTAAAATTCATAGCTATAGACATTTTTTACCATTCCGTAGCCATGATTCTATTGGAAACACAAACTTTCAAGCAAAGTCCTTGTCGAATTAGTTTTAATTCTTAAAGTCACCATTCGCAAATTATAGTACTGTAAGATTTTCCTGTAGTTATTTTCAAATTAAGCAGCCATACTGAACCGCAGCTTCTATTGCCAGTTCAATGGACCAAAAAATATGAATTATTTTAACGCTAAATCGTCCAAAAAAGATGGCTTACTTGTAGACAACCCCAGTACTTAGGACCACACAGGAATCAGAAACCCATTACAGCAGTCACTGCCATCACTGTGTTGCCATCAAGCATCATAGTTGTCTACTAGTTCCGCCACATACTAGTACTTGTACTAATGAAAAGTAGAAGTGGCTTAAAAGAAAGTGAACAGGCTTTGTTGGTACATCCTTAATACTTAGGTGTTTTAGAGTTAAACACAAAGCGTTAGCTTATTTCTTTTAGATCGCTTTTGACATAAAAGTTATCCATCCGAACTGTGGATTCTATAACACACACTCAATTTCATTGTTCACATCAAACTCAACAAGAGTAAATGGCCGGAGAAATAGCTTTCTCTAGAAACAAATTCGATTCAATTTTGTTAGTTAAAACTTGCTGTCGGGATACTTGATGTTTTCTATGAATTATAAGTGTTCTCGTATTAGAAATTCTCTTAAAAACAAGTGTCCACAGAGTTTACTTTACAGAACTTCCTAAGTGACCTCGTTGGCCAGTAACGAATGAATAATCTCCGACATACGTTGATGAATGAAAACGGAACATGGAACTGAATTTGGTCTTCATTGCAATCTAAGCCATATCAAGCAAATATCAAAATCGATAAAAATTAAAATTAAAAAAAATTAAAAAATATGAGTATAATTTTAATTCGGCTAGAGAACTAGTATATCCCAAATAATTCGTAAAGTTTTTAATTGTATAATTATAAATATTAATTTCTAGTTTCAGCACCTCATTAATACTAACTACGACTAAAATAGAAAAACACAGCTTATTCCGCTTTCAGAGTTATATTGACGAATGCGTCTAAGAGTTTTTAAAAAGCTATCAATGACATTTTAGTCATTTACATGTAGCTAAAGTTACTTCCCCTTATTTGAGAGAGCAGAAGGTAATATGCAGCTAGGGAGCTTACTCGAACTGTTGCGGCATGAAAAGTGTCCAAGGAGCTTGAAAGCGAAAGAGAAGCGCAAAAATATACCAAAACACAAATTGATGTTGGTGGCAAGTCGAGGTGGCTGTGGCATAAAATGCACCATTTGAAGCGCGTTGCAAGTCGAGCAGCATATTTAAAACGTTGCATCTTTAACCACATTACAAAAAAATGCAAACACAAGCAATGAGCGTGTACAGTGGCTCGTTTAAGGCGACTCGAAAATGTCAATGTAGTTGGGAACAGAAATATTTTAAATGCAGAATTCTTCAAAATAAACATAGTTTCTCTGACAACTTGAGTCAATAATGCCTCGATAATACTGAAACTCAAGATAGGCTTGCTTTGGCACCGGCTAGAATACCACAGATTACAACCCTGTACTTTTGGCGCTACTTTACAAACAAGTAGTGACGTAAAATACTGCCAATTTCATCTGTGGTTCACATCATCTTGGTTTCTGGTAAATTTTCTAAGTATTAGAATAATTTCCTGATAACTGTTGGCTCCTTAAGTATCTTCTGAAGTAATATTCTTATTTTACCAAAAATCTTTCTCGTTCTAACTCAAACTTTTATCATTTTACACCGCTCCAAATAACTAAAAAGTTGCACGCCCTCTCAGGATCTCCGCTAAATAAGTTGAGTATTCAGAAAAACTGAAACGGAAAGATCGTTCAATAAACACTGTGCTGCGCCTTTGCGTTTCGTAAAGTCAACAACTAAAATGAGCAAATTCAATTCCACTTCACTCCATTTAGCCAACAGCCTCCTCCTGAGCCACAGCCACAGCCACAGCTACACATGTATATGTATATGTGTATGTACTGCAATACATGCATGCAAACATTCTGAAGTTGAGCTTTAACTATGCCACGGTTGAGGCATTTGGCGGCAATTGATGGCTGTGCGAATATGCATATGTGTATGTATGTGTGTATGTGTCTGCAACATTGAGTCAATGTCGGCGAAGATAAAAAGTGGCGGCGTCCTTTGATCAGTGCGCATTATAAAATACTCTGGTCACGCCTTAAAGGCATTAAACGAGATGGCGCTCAACTACACCTAATGACAACAACAACAATAGCAACTAAACAGAACAACCACAACTATAGCAACAAAGCGACAAGGAATAAGGATACAAGAGTGAAGCTTGCAACAACGCGATGCTGTACACACATACACATACAATTGAATATACAGACACACACACATATATTATATATATACTTATACTCATTGCAACAAAAGCCTGCGCCGGAGCCCACAGCGAGCGCGGCTTCGCCCCGGCACTGCTCTGAAGTTTTTGCCACAATTCGATGCTGCAATTCCTTTCATACATACATACGTACACCTTTGGAAAAAATGCATTGAATGCTCGTGCAACACCGTGGAATATTCGACCGCCGAAGCTGCTGTAACGTCGTCCCGTCAATTCGCTTCTGCACTTCCTGACGCTTTTACTGCTTTTTGCCACACTTCCTTTGTCTGCCATGAATTGCTTTGTTGTTGTTGCTCTTCTTCTCGCTGATGATCGTTTGGTTGCAGCAATGCAGTGTTGCGCGTCTGGGCTGGTGGCGGCGCCGATCTTTATTATTATGTTGTTCTTGTTGTTGCTGTTACCGTAGCCGGTGATGGTGATGTTGCCGATCTTTGTTGCTGAAGCAAGCATGCTTGCTATTGATGCTGATGTCGCTGCTGCTGCAGAGAGTCTTCCATGCATACTCATACTCATCGCGGTTGTTGTGATTATTATTGTTGTTGCCGAGCATTGGCTTCGCATATTGGCATTTTAAGTGATTACAGCTGCAACAATATGCGAGATCGCGACAACAGCGCCTCGTCGCGTCGCGCCGTCACTGAGCCGACAATGCCGTGACAATGGCAATGAAAAGCGACTAAGGACTGCATTTCGTCGATCTCCGGCACCCCATTACCGATCGATACGAATAGCTCTTAAGCATGTAATTAGAGTTTTTCTTCATTATGCCGCCTTTTGCAGTCAACTTTTGTCATGTTGTCTTCTCTTTGTGGGGTCAAGCCAGTCAGTCTTTGTGCAAATTTAATGTGGTCACATTTGAGAAAGTGTGCGCAATTCTCAGGCGCTTCAGAATGTATGTTATTGAGTAATCATAATTGCTTGGCTTTAAAAAAAAAAATTGTGTTTTTTTATTCTTTTCCTCTTTAGTTTATTCATTTCCGTCGCGAAAGTCGCTGATAATTCTTTTAAAGCCAGATTCCAGATTTTCCAAGCAGAGGAAAAGTACATTCGTTTTTCCTAGCTATTAAGAAAACTGTTGTTATTTTTGTTATTGTGACGGCGGAATATATGCCAAATATAGTACTGAGGATATAGATTAGGAACCCGTTAGTAGAAAGGAACTTAGGAGATTTGTTCTTCAGGTAAATTTTTGGTACTACCCTACGATTGAATTTCCCCAAACACTTAAAGGCAACGTTGGATCGTCTTTGAAAGCTTTTAAAAAGCCGACCCTTCTTTTGAAGAGCTGGTATAAATCACGACGTAACGAACAGTTTGGAGTAGTCTAAGCAGAACCATTCGAGTTTACGTCTGTAAGCCTTTTTTCACACTGGTTACCCTGGATCTTGTAAAGTAGAATCTGGAGCATGTAGCAAGAATCCTCTTAAGCTATTTCTATTACTAGAAAATAATTTTTGTACGAGTGTTTGGATGTTTAATTTGATGGAGGTTCGATGGCAGATTTAGGATATGATTTTGCATAGATGTGGCTTTGAAAGAAGAATCTTGGATTTAGGTAAACTATAGTAAATCTCAACTTGCGAGACGGTAGTTGAACACTTTTTTTTTGTTATTCGCTCTTTAAGTTTCACATTATATGATTTGATGTAGTGCCCTCTCTCAACAGACAAAATTAACACTTAACACTCGAGGATGTCGAATAGTAATGAACAGGCGCTTGGAGTGTTCGAGAGAAAAGTGCTTCGCAATTTTTTTGACCCTTTACGTGCTGGCAAGGACAATCATGTTCGAACAAAAGATCAGCTGTGTTAGTAATACCACACATTGACATTTTCCAACGAATAAACATGCAGTAGCTGCGCTACTGTGAGGACGAATGATGACGCTGTAGTGAAAAAGGTTTTCGATGCGAGAGTCGGTAATAAAAATCGTAGATATACGCTGCATCTCCGGTGGAGTGAGTAAGTAGAAGAAGCACTGAAGAATGCTAACTATAAAACCAGGTCTGAGCGCGATTGGCTTGATAAGAATAATTAAGGAAAAAATATTTAGAAACCCAACTTCTAATGTCTGTTCCGTTGACTTGGGTAGTTGAGGAAAAATATATGATTATAAATAATTTAAGCCACTATTAAGAAGAAAAAATACTAACGTTGCAATATTTTTTAGAGAGCCAACTTACCAAACCGATTATTAATAATTTTAAAAGTATTTGTATAAATTTGTAATATAGAGTCAAATTTTTGTCAATGTTCTTTAAGGTTCAATTAATTCTCGTTCTTTTCTTTTCAAATTAGAAAACAAGTCCTTATTGCATCTAATTTTCAAGTAAATAGAAAAATACCAAAATTCACATATAAATAAAATAAGCAATCTATGCACAATGCGCAAGCTTTTTACGTTATTATTAATTTTTTTTTTTGACTCACCCTAGTATACAAATATGTATATGAGATTTACCCAAATATTTGCCTTTTATACAAAAAAGAATTAATAAACCCACAAATAAAAAATTAAAATAACTTAGCACACATATACACATGTATGTATGTACCTATGGTTAATTATGCATAAAATCCATTGTACTTGTAGAAAGGTTCGTACTATAAGAGCCTCCGTGCATCTCAATAAGTTTGTGTATTTTTCGGACTGCACGCATAACTAAAAAGCTTTCACATAAATTTGTATTAATATTTCTTTATTATCCAATGAATTTGGAAATTTCTAATACCTTTGTATGTATAAAGGAGTTACGTAGCTCAGCAGCTAAGTAAGTCAAATAATTTCGAAAGTGCACATTATAAATGGTATTAATGAAGAAATTGACTGTTACACTTTTCGTGGGTGGTCTCTTCGTACTATTCACGCTTCTCTCAAACTTTACTAATCCACTTTCATTAAAGCGAAGAAAGGGTAGCTTTTGTCTTCGCTTTTGTTATATTTTAAGCGCGTCCATTTGTTACTTTGTCTATTTTATTTCCGTAAAAGCGCTTTACAACCAATGCTAGGCAAATACAACTTGTTGGTATACGTTTATATACTTATAGAAAGTGGAATATTATCCTATAATATGCAATAATATATACAAATAATCTCGCACTATTACGCTTATTATTAAATTGTTTAAATTATGAAATTATAAAAATGTAAACAATTTCACTAAAATAAAATCCTTTCACTTTGTACTTGTAATGTATACCCTACAGTGCAATCGGGGAGTTATAGGTACACAACTAGTTTATCAGCATACCCAACTAGTCAGTAAAAAAGTTTTGTTTTTGGGTAGTATTTTATCGAAACATGTTAACCCGCTAATTTAGACCTTTCAGGTCATTTGGACCTATCTAACGTTGATTTAATACTTAGTATTGAAAAGTAGTAGTTAATTGGTTTAAAGGCGCTCGCAAATATTCGTACTGAGGCTAATATTAGACCTTTTAAATATCAAGAAAAGTTACTTGTGTGCATAGATGCCAATTATAGGTGTATATATTAAGAAATAAAATTTTTAAATCAGTCAAAATTGTATCAAACGCCTGGTCCCGTCTGTCGTAGAACCTTATAATCTTGTTATCCCCTTTCATGACTGCGCTCAAACTAGCTCTTATTCTTTTGGCGTACAATCATTCAAATTCAAGTTTTGGTGCTTGATGGGTTCCAAATATTTGGTGTTGGGTTTGCAATATAGCTGCCCATTCACCGAGAAAGTGAAAAACCGTTTCCTTATTTATTTCTAGTTTGCAGCTGCGACAAATATTATTTTAAATCAGCCCATTTTAACGCATGCTCTACAAAAGACCAGTGTCCCGTTATAGCAGGTGTAGGTCTGTATATATGATTTCAAGACTTAAATAGTAGATCCTTGATTCTCATTCTGTCACATTTGAGCCATATTTGCCTTGTTAGAACTTACTACTGCTTTCCGAGCAAAGACGTCTACGGGCGGCTCATGCAGGAGTATATTGGAGCGCATCAGTCGGATCTCTTTTAATAGCCCCGGTATCTCCTGCACAAACTGCTTTCTGTATTCCTTTTAGTTTCTTGATGTTATTTTGCTTCTTTAATGCTGGCCACCAAACCAGTGTTCCGTATGTCAGAATTGGTCTAGGGACTGGCCGTGACAGTATCTGCTTAGCATTCGTTTTTTGTAGTTGGCCATATATGCTTTATTTGTTCTGTTTTTATAGTTAATTTTCCAATTCAGTCTGGTATCGATTTCAATCCTCGGTATTTAGCTGTAGGGGACAGAGTAATTGTTGTACCACCGATTAAATATTAAAATGAGGTATTTTGGTTTTATACGTGAAAAGCATCAGTTCCGTTTAATTACGTCCGTTTTGCGCGGCCCATAGGTGTAACCTTCGTATTTTTCCATAATCTCACTGAAGAAAAAATCCCTGATACCATCAACACCTTGTTATCTGCAAATGCTACTGCTATCACTCATTCTCGATTGAGTTGACGTAGTATTCCATTCAGCGCCACCGCCCTTAAAAGCCGGGAAATGACACCTCCCTGAGGAGTGTCTCTGCTTACGTAGCTGGTTTGTGTCGTTACAACATTTAATGCTATAATCATTTTGTTAATAAGCATTGATGTCGTCTATGCCGCCATGTGACAGAGAATCAATAATTGTGCTTATATTTATATTATTAAAAGCTTGTTCTATGTCAAGAAAGGCAGCCATTATGTACTGTTTGTGATGAAGTGTAGGAGGTATGTACTCCATGGGCATGTAACATCAACAAAAAATATGCATATGGTAAATTAAACAAATTTTTCTCTTAAAATATAATATCACAAATAAATGAATCAGGTGGCCCGTACTCTATATCCTCCCCGTGTTCGATTTTTTCTTGTTTGTCAGCCTTGTATTACATTGATAAACATTAGTTGAAAATGCAATATTGAATTTTAGTAAACATTAATATAAATACTCATAAGCTAAAATATAATATTAATTAGTAAGAATTTCACATCCTTTATTTATGTAATTTTCTGAAACTTGATTGCTTAATAAGATGCTGATAGACAACTAAAATGTAATTAAATCTATTATAGAATGTAATAAAACTGCCGAGGCTAATTTTTTAGTGTCAATAAATATTAATTTATATCTTCTGATAGAATAACATTGCTTGTGCAATAAAAATTATGAGCTACAAATAAATAATTCTGCTTTGGGCAAAATATATGAATAAAGTGAGGTTAGAAAACTTGTATTTTTTAAACTATCTGCAATTTGTTCAAGTTTAGGTGGATGACACTTATTTGATGCGAGGATTAGATTAGATTAGATTAGATTTGAAAATGAGGTATGCACTGCGACCTAGGGTCTATTGTGCTCTCTCCTCCATCACATGCATTCCCAAAGTCCCAGCACCCTGAAAAACTCCATATACTTGCTGGGTGCTATTGAGGCAATGTGATCCCTGGTCACAAAAATGGAACCGAGGGCCTTGAGCCTGCGTCTACAAATTGCGGTGCAATCTAGGATTAGGTGTTCTGGTGTTTCCGGTCCCATGTCGCAGAATCGGCAGTTGCCACAAGAAGCTATGCCCATGTTTGATAGGTGTTTCTTGAGCCTGCAGTGCCCAGTGTAGAGCGCGACAAGGAGACGGAGTTTGTCTCTGGGGAGGTTTAAAATTGCTCGAGGATTATCAACACTTCGATTATGTTAACCATCTCTGCTTTAATAAATTAAACCAAAAATATACGGTGTGTTTGGGACGTAAAAAGGTTCGGTTAAGCCAAATTTCATGAGAGAAACATTTTTTTTTGTAAAAGATAAAAATAAAAGAAACAAAAAGCTTGGTTATTTGCATTTTCCACATAAATTTGCGCAAAAGTTATACAGTCAGCCGTTCAAATAACAAAATTCCTTCCATAAACTGATCAGAAGAAATATGACCAAGTTATTTAATTCTAAATATTGTTTATTTCTTTTCTGGCTTCCTTATGATTCAGCCCTATCCTGTTGCATTCCCCGATATTTCTGTGATATTTTATTTTATTGATGCATTTGGTGATAGCTCAACAATTACGCATGTTCATACCATATATTTTCACATATAAAACCGTTAAGCTCGTGTCAAAAGCTAACTGTTCTGATTTAAACAAAAAAGTTAGAAAACAAACCGATTTCATTTAAAATTAATTAAAATGGAAAAATTGCGAAAGGCACGTTAGACTGATTTGGCAACCTCACACAGAGCCAGTGAATAGAGCCGCAGCTAATAACAACAACAATACACAAGTTGCCAACAAACGCGAGCAAATGAGGGAAACTAAATCGGCTGGTGGAATCGAATAATGAAAATGATCATTAAAAAACACTTACATACATGCGCACACATACATACACATGCGCAAATTGATGCTCAGGTCAGCTGGTCAGCGAACAAAGTACACACACATAGATATGTAGAAGAGTTTTCATTGCACGATTACAAACAACAATTTCATCAAACATTAGTTATGTTTTCTGTTATTCGCCGTTAACGTTTTTGTTGTTGCATTCGTTTAGGTAATTAGTAATAAATTCGGGCGAATTTTGAACGCCGTGTGCGGTCGTTTGATTGAATGAAGTGATTGTGTTGCAATTGTAATTGTATTTCTAGATTTGTTTTTGCTTTTATAGAAATTACTTCATTAAATACTTTTGATATTCTTTCGTAATTAATAATTTTGTACAATTAATGCGCGTGATAAAAATGACCGCATTAGAGATTAGCGGTTTTCTAATTGAGGGCGTTAAAATCGGTGTTAAAATCATGAAAGTAAAATCTAATTTTTTTTTATACAATTTAATTGACTTCAGTTCTATTGAAATAAGATTACAGCAACAAAAGTAAAAAGTATTAATTGAGCGGTATAAGCCGAAGCTGGGTATTTTATTCATAGATGAAATTTTTCTTTTAATAAAACTGAGGGGATTTCAATTCGTTTTAAGTTTTCTTTTAAAAAATTCCTAAAACTTGTCACTGAGTCAAAAATTATGTTGCCTATCTGCGAAATATTGGTGATAGAATCGTATAAACGGGGTTTATTGTTGAAAAATATAGTCAGATATGATAAGCTAATACAAATTTGACATATTTGAGATTTTATGCATAACAAATCAATTGTATGAACTAGCGATAGGTAAAAACAAAACTTTTTGACAAAATGGCAACTGTTGAAAAAAAAAGATTTTTTGATAATTTTTTTTTTCACGTATTTTTTAAAAATAGTAAACATTTATATTTGGGATGAGGCTAGTTCATACTCCAGAGAGGTCTATAAAGAAAATGTCTCCGAAAATTTTAAATAAATCGGTATAGTAGAACTCGAGAAATCGTGGGTAATGTATTGAAAAAGTCTGGTCTGAGAAAAACGGGTCAGTAAAATATCTATATAAGTATATATTATAAATAATTTATGTTTTCAAAAATCCTGTCGTAGACATATTCTTAAACAGTTTAGCTTTGAAAATATGAAAAAAATTAATTTTTTTGAAATTCTACACTAGAATACCCCCTTAACAGTTGGGACGGCTATGTATTTTTCTTACACTGCATCGTATCTGATTTCAAAATTATTAAAAGTATTAACTTTACATAAATTTATATAACCTGCAAAAATATTTTTGACACTAACAATTTCTGCATACAAACAAAAACTTTAGGCGCAAAGCTCGTCAAATATCTTGCATATGTTTGCTAGGAAATATTTTTTATTCCATATCCTTGCACAAGCACTTTGTGAGGACAAGCGTTTTAATATCAAGAATTAACATTCTCCATTATTGAAATTTACTAAATAATTTAAAATATATATGTAATTACAATATACCCTATAAAAACTTTATATACCACTTTAGATAATCACATCCTTTTATTCCACGTTATCCTTTCTTTAAAGTTATTCGCCAGCTGTCCCTGCCCTTTACTACTTTCAAATTAAACCAAACTTAATTAATTTATTTTAGTGAAAGGTTTTAATTGTGAGACGCACCGGTCGAAATTTAAATAAATTTTAGAGTCATCATTGTCCAGGCACTGAGGGATGGACACCCATATACTTAACTTAAGTTCAAAAAATCTAAATAAACATGCATTTGTGTTTGTTATCCTTCAGCTGTTTCCCATACAACGCTTGATGATCACCGCCACAGGTGAAACTTCCAAAATCTGTCCGTAAAAAAATAAAAATTTCTCTTCCAAAAGTTTTTCACATGCAACTCCTTTCTTCACATTTTTATCTAAATACATATTGCTCAATTTTTTATTGGTTAATTTACACAAGCACACGCATTTATGTACATATGTATATCCATCTAAACACAATATATTATTTTCGATAATGTTTGATGCAATTAACACTTTTCATTCCTCTTTGCCGCCGCACTTGCCGAGGCAGCGGCAGCAGCGCCAGTTCATCGAAATTAAAATTCCCACGCAAATGAACAAATAAATTCTTAAATTTAAAACACATTCTTCCGCAAGCATCGGATGCCACATACACATACATATACAACACTTTTTTTTATATATGAGAAAGTACACACACACACACACATGCGCTGAGGGGTGCACAAATTACACAGAAGCGCTAGAATCGAATTCGATCGACGCAATCTCGAAACGCCCGCCATCAAAGCGCATCTAGATGGCGGCAATAAAACAGCAACGCCGTTCCACTGCTCCAACCACGGCGCTTTCAACAGTTTGCTTGTGTGTGTGTGTGTATGCGTCTCGCGCCTAACTATTATGGCCACTTCGTACATTTAGTATCCGATATTGAATGGCTAATAACTAATCGCGGCATTTGCCCCAAAACATGCACACAAATATTTGTGTGATTAGCCCTTTGTGACCTTATCAACGCGCGCTGATGCCCGATGCTCGCTCCGTGGGCGCGCATCTAAATGAAAATCAAAGGAAAAATCTGCTTTCAAGCTGCCGACACAGCGGACAAGTGGCAATCGGTATCTTTATATATTTTCGATTAAAAATTAAACTATCTAAATAGCTGCGCGTGCGTGTGTTTGTGTAGGTAGCAACCGCCACCAACGCAGTTGCCGTTGCCGCTTTTAGCACTGCCACTGCCACTGCCACATAAATGCTTTATTGTTTGGCTCGACAACGGCAAATTGTATTCTCATTTATATTTATTTTCTTTGGTCATTTCTCACTGGACCTTTTGTCTGCCCTTTGCCTCTTCGACTGGCTTCCCAGGGTCTCAATTAGTCCTGCGCTGTCTTGGTTGCCGTCGCTGCACTTTGCTCGATTTACGCTGCAGGATGTTCGGGTCAGGTGTGCGCTCGTTGCCGGAGCCTTGGTAGTACTTGAGTTGTAATTGTTTTAGACACCTTGACGCCGTGTGATTTATTTAATCGATTTTTCTTCCTTTAACGCATACACTCAAGTGAACAAGAAACTCATAATAAATAATTGATGACTTTTTAATGGTTTTTTGATTTATTTTTTTATTACGTATAGTGATCCATTAAATTCGCTATGCCAAAAAATATTTGTTGTTGTTATTAAAATGATGTATAAATAAATTTTATGAGATTTCTTTTACTATTTGTCTTACAGATATACCAAAATCGTTTCAATTTGTTCTCGATCTATGCTGAGAATTTTAAGACGGAGCTCAGAAGGTATCTGCTGAAGTGCTTCATTTCAACATCGCGAAACATTAAGAGCACTGAGTCGGAAATAGTGAGGTGAGTATAAATATTATCCACGACGGTCCCAAGACCCCCAAAGTATGGAAGTACTCTAACAGAGTGGGTAAAAACTCACTTACAATACAATTTGGAAGCTTCAAAGGACATAGCAAGTTAATGCCACGATATTTTGATTGCATTCATTCTCCAAACTCCCACATACATCTTATCTTTTATATATATATACATATATATTGTATATAGAGATTTAGTTGTTTTCTTTCGAGAAATTATATTTTTAATGCTATGAAGAGTTGTGTTCGTTTTAATAATATTTATTCATTAAAAAATATAATTTCTCGAAAGAAAACAACTAAATCTCTCAGTAGAGGTTTCAGGATTTTATTTAAAGTTCCCTTCTAGGCTGAGTATGAGGGTTCTGCTAGGTTCTCATTTCAATTTTATAAATTTATAATCAGAAGCAAGTTTATTCGTTTTCTTGCAGAGACGCTTACTAAGTTTTCACCTTTTCGAAAAAATATTGCAGGGTTGAAAAAACACCGTAACACACTTATTCATAATATATCCAAAGATAATAATAACCTGTTTATTATCTATATGTATATAGTTAAGATGGGAAAGCTAATGGATTAAAATGTAAGTCAAAAAACAGTTCTAAAGGAACTTTAAACTATTGGCATTTAACCTCTGCTAGCTAACCGGAATTTTTAGAATCTAATAAAGCTGTTGACAAAATAATCAAAATATATATGTCAGGAGATTTCCCCAGAATAACAACCCCGTTTCAAGGACGCAGTATGATTAGACGGGTAAGAAAACGATTTTTATACGCTAAACAAGGTAAATTTAGTTTGCCACGAAATTTGTAACACCCAGAAGGAAATATCAGAGACCCTATAAAATATTTATAAAACAGCTTCTCCCCAAGAAACTGCTCATCTGTCGGAACCACTATAGCATATACTTGTAGCTGCCAAACTAAACGATCAAAATCCAGTTATTGTATGGAAACTTTTTTATTTGTGAAAGGAATTCTAACTTCGGTGCAATGGAAGTTGACGCTTTTCCTATTTTTATTTCATAAATTGTTAGTAAAACTATTGAAAAATTGATCAAAGAATTTAAATGTAAATTCCGACACGTTCTATTGTTATGAGACATTAAAGTGAGAAGCTGTTCTTTAGGCCTCGAGAGAAAATTTTTTTTTGAGTATTAACAGTTACTTTTTTCATATTATTGCGTTCGATATGCATCTCAAATATTTTTTTTAACTGTTTATGCATTAAGGCATCCATATAAAATAGAAAAATAATCTCGAAATAAATTTTAAATCTCCTCATCTTTTCTGGGTTTGCTGAGTTTACAAAACGATAAAAGAGACTTTCCAGAATAACAAACCGAATTTAAAACAGATGCTGATCCTGCAGAGCATTTCGAACTTTCTTTTAAATATGTGGAATTATTAGTTCAAAATTCTAACATAAGAGATATTTTAAAATGATCGTAAGCGATTTTCTCACAAAAGAGAACCAAACTTTGTGTTTTTATATATAATATAAAAATATGTAAGTCTTCAGTTAGTCATCGGTATATTTAGCTGCCATAAAAAGAAAAAAGACACTTCAAGTTTGTATAAATTACCGTTATTTTTACCCTCTCTACAATCACAATAATTCTCTAATGCCATAGTGTGGCTGAATACTTCCAAAACTTTCTAAATTCACACACTGCAGTTATTTCGCGCAATTTCATTGCTAATTATTGCCTACAATAAATTATATTCCACACTTTATGAGACATTTGAATAAAGAATGCAACAAAGGTAATGTAAGGCCATGAATTATAAAAGTTAGAATTCGGAACTGATTTGTTAAATGTGTCTTCACAAGCACACATGCTTACATATATACATGAGGGTGTGTGTGTGTGTGGTAAAATATATATGTATATGCACACAGCGTTGCATTTGACAGTCGCTTGCGACATATTTTACGTTGCTCAGAAACTAACTAAAAAGATATAAGCTAATTAGCTACTGAAACTCCACCACTCTTTATCCGAATCTTTTTCCGAATTCAACCGCAAGGTGGGAAAGTCATTAAAAATCTGCATACGGCAATTAACTGCAAGTACTTCGCGAATCGTTCCACTGAAGGAACGAATTCACGTCCACCGCGCTCGAAGAGCTAAAAAACACACATGTACATATGTATGTGGGAATGTGTGTGTGTACATATGTATGTAGATGTAGGTGTGTAGGTATGTAGAGGAAACATATGCTTACTTACAAATTAGTTCAGTGTTTGTAAGTATTACGTAACAGAGGCGGCAGTAAACAAAATTTACAAAGGGTACAGTTGGTAGATTCGAGAGTCCGAATATAAGGATTTTTTTGAGTTTTGAGTAGTTATTTTAAGAAGTAGTTTCAAATCATTTAAAAAGTTAGAGTTCTCAAACCCCTGAACTTAAATAATATATTCTGGGAGTTAAGAAAAATAACTTAAATTTCGCTCTTTAAGGCAACTCGTCTAAACTTTCGAAAAAATCAAATAGTTTATTCTTGCATATAACGATAGTCTATATTTTCAGAAATAGCACAGTAAAATTTTAAACTAATATATTAAATTTGTTTTTAAGTTACAGCGAATTAATTGTAGCTGTCAATAGTCATTATAGGAAATCAATTTATCTATACTCAAAGACAAATGATTCCATTACTATATAATTGTTTCTTCATATAATGCATATAGTTCTTTATACAATGACTTACCAGTTTGTTGATCTGAGCAAAAATGGCAAGCCATAAACCACCAAAATTTTGAGAAAATTTCAAATTTAAAAAAAAATGCTGTAATTTTGTTAATTTTTGAAATTTTAATTTTACATTCCACTATAAAGAAATAAATTAATGTAGTAAGCACTTAGATTTACCAAAATAATTATGGATTACTCTAGTATGCACAACTATTAAAAATAAGCCCACACTAATGCAAATATAAAAATTAGTTCTTAACACAGACTGCATATAAAATATAAATTAAAATTTTCCAAAACCTTCACCCCCCACACACCTACACTACTGCTCCATCAATACAACAAAAATTCAAAATTTCGCTACAAATCATAAGCGGCAGCGAGTCGCTTCAGCGTCGACAATTCGTCAGCTATCCGTCAGGTAGCGCAAATTGGAGGCATGATCAGACTTTATGTTCGAACTCGGAATTAACAAAACGGAACTTGCAAATGCTGCAACGCCACTTAAAGTTTGTAACACCGTTTAAGCTCAATGTTGGCTACTCGCTGGCCCCAGCTAATAGCTTGGGCGCACTGACGACCGCATTAGCCATTGAATGCCTGACTGGCTATTTGAATGGCTGAACTGTTGTTTAGTTGTTGCTGACTTACTGGCGACGGGCATAGAACTAAAGTTGGAGGAAATATGTACTTTTTGTTACTTACGTTTTTTCTATAGCATTTTTAAAGTTTCTTGATTTTTTCTGCTGTTTTCGCATTTTGTTTAGCAAGTTTATGCTCGTTGCATTTTATGCGAAACGACAAAAATCTCTTTGAAGTTGCCGAATTCCGACAGCCGAGCGTATTGAGTGGTGATGGGCGTGGTAAATTTGGTTTGCAATTTCGCTAAAACAACAACATATGAATAGGTACTTGCTTTGTTGTATATATTTTTCATAAGTTGATTCACACTTTGTGTATGTATTCATATATTGTATTATATATGTATGTATATATATATATATATGTAAATTAAATTAAATTCTGCGGTATATTAACATATACATATTTGGAAATAAGGACAAAGTAAACATTTTGTATTATATAATTTAATTATTTATATTTAATTTAAATAATAATATTTAAATATTTAAAATAGTTTAAGCCGACTTGAAGACAAATTGAGACGAACTTGAACTCATCCTAGACACGTCATTATGTTTTATTTGTACAAAAAAATTAATAAAATTAAATTACAACGGATATGCCCAGACCTTTTCTAGAAATCAACAAACCTGTTTTAGATTAATTTTGTAATATATTCCTTAAAATTTTTCCGAATATATATATTTTTATATTATATCATCGAAATCTAATGCCAGTTTTTCAACAAAAAGTAGTAGAAAAAATTAAACTTAAAATATATTCTAAAAGGGCACATTTTTGGTGTGACTTCACTAAAAAATATGTGATTTTTGGACATGCGTTTTAAAGAAAATTGCTGCATTAAATGTTTTCAAATTTTAATACTATAATTATACCTAATTAATAAATACACACAAAACAGTTCATAAGTTTAATTTATTCAGTATTTTCCAACAAAAAAAGAGTGCTCCATTTCTGCAGGATTGTTTTTGTCTTCACTGTGTTTGGAAATAAATGAAATGATTTGTCTGTAAGGTATTGCCTACACAATAACCTACGAGTGTTAAAAATTTTTAATTTAACAAAAAAGCATACTTGAAAAAAAAAGAATGGCCGAATTTGGCCCAAAGATGAGATGATCTTTTAGAAGGCAATAGAAAAATTATTATTATTTTTTTTTTAACTTCCCGCTAAGAAAATGGAAAATTTTCTAAAAATCGGGAAGATATTGGTTTCACCCCATTTTGCAAAAATCGAGTTCTCAACAGATCTCGACGTTCTGAGGGTCGAGGAAGCTTCCCCGAACATTTCTACGATGATGTCCGTATGTCTGTATGTATGTGTGGATGTATGTGTGTGTGTGTGGATGTATGTGACCCTCTTATAACTATTAAACTGCTCAACCGATTTGAATAAACTAAACGGCATTCCAAAGGGTTTCATTGCACTTGAATTTCGTGTAAGTTTGGACCCAATCGGACCAGCAGATTTCGAGAAATCTCAAAAATAAAAATTTTGAAAAATCGTTTTTTTCGAATTTTTTCCAAACGACGATCGACACCAAAAACTAATCAGTTCTAAACCTTGAAGAAACACATCGTTTGCCGCAAACCGGGTCGAAATCGGTTGATTTACTTGCTAGATATCGAAAACGAAAAATTTCGAAGAGCTCAAAAGCAGTGAAAAAAGCGAAATTTGAACGTTAGCGTATGAAATTAGAGGGAAGTTGCAGGGATGGCCCTTGAGGCCAACCGTTTTCCACATTTTTTAATTAAAAACGTTTTCGCTAATTTTTTAAATGGCTAACAGTTAAACAAATATATTAGTTAGATCTAACTAAATATTATTACAGCTTTTTGGCTGTTTAACTACCAAATAGAAATTCGATAAATTTGATATGATGCAAGAATGTATACATAAGAAATCCACTAGTTATCGCCACAGTTAATAACACACAAAAGTTAAATCCTATTTTTTGAAACAAAATTCTTTAAAAAATAGAAAAGAAGAATAGCAATAGAGAATCATAGTCACACGTCAAAATCCAAAACAATTAGATAAAGTTCGAGAACAAATGTTTATTTAAAATTTTTTTAAAACATTTTCCGATATACTTGTATGACGTCAAAATTTTCGATTGAAAACTACGATATTTTTCCATTAATAAGTCAAAATAAGATAAAAAAATTAATACATTAAATTATAATAAAATACAGTCTGTTTAGAACATAGAAAATATATTTGTAAAATCTATAAAACAGAAAAACTTTGTTATTCAAATTTTTCTCATAAGTTTTGAGGTTATGTGAAAAAGTTATTAGTTTTTGTAGATCTTTCTATTACTTATAGTTACCACAGGGCTTGTAATTTTCTCAAAATCAAGATAAACCGTTTTTTTTCATGCTTAAAAACTCAAACACAAAGAACCCATCTCCCCTCCCTACCCTTTCACAACCGCAGCACGGTCGATAATTTTTCTTTTAATTTTCATTAAAGGTTTTCTTTCCCGCTTTCGATGAGTTTCATCCTACTATTATTTTATTTTATTTATACTTCATATTTATGGATATGTTAATGTTTTATTTAAATGCTTTGGGTTCTAATCATAAATAATTTTTAATACAATTATTCTTTAATTACGTACAAAATATATCAACAGAAAAATACAAGATTTTTACGAATTTATCTAAGTAACTACACATAGTTACAGTTTGCCGTCGCTAATGAAATTTTTACATAAGAGGGAATTTCTAGCGGTGAGCTTTTATTGTAGAGAGTTGAAAGTTTTTGACTTAAAAGGTAAAATCAGATAATTTGTGGCATATGTATAATTCTGAAATTAAATTTGTATGCTAACAACAAATTTAATTTACAAATACTTAGCTCATACATGAATCCATTTGTCTACATATACATATGTACATATATGTATATATATAAATAAGCGAAGCGAAGTATTTAAGATATAAATCTGTGTATAATAATAGAGCACGGCTGAATGAGACCTACCAAAAAGTGCAGTTAGTTGAACTACATTTTAAAATTAATGTTGTCATTTGCACAAGTTTTGTAATGTAAAATTAAGCGAATATTTTTTGTTCAACTATATGTACATACATATGTATATATTTATACGTTTACAATTCTGTACATGCGCCCTTCAACTGCAATTTAACCCGTGACAGCTGTACTCGGGCAGCGCACTAGGCGCATTTAATAAATCCTCATCTCATCGTTAATAACAAGCGCACAATTTTCCAGCCGCTATAAACGGTCTCATTAGAGGGCCCAATTACTTACAAACAACCAACGTACATATTTTTACTAATATCTACGGCATACTCACTATACTCACTCGCTCGCTTACTCTGCAGAGCTTTGCCTTTAACACACTTCTTTACAAACACCTACAGTTGGTGAAAACAGAGGAGCGCAGCTGTCAAGCCGCCACTTAGCTTGCGCCACTGACGAACGCCATAACTACCGTTAAAGCACATCTGCCACCATTGCGATTTTTCCATGGTCCACACCTATTGGCCGCAGCGTACCGCACACGCCTCTTACTCTTTGCTCACATTTGCACAGGCGTACTCTTCTCACCAGTCTCTGCAGCGTGGTGTGTGAGCGTGATAGCCAGTTCATACTTGGCTTCTACGGGCACATAGTGTGTGCCGCTCTAGCGCATAGGCTTTTGAAACACAATCGGCTCTCTTTATAATTTTTTATTGTAGGCTTTGACTCTCTCATAAGGCACACGCAAAGTAGCTTCTCGTTTATATTTCGTTTTTTTCTTCAACAACTCAAACAACTCGTACCACTTTGCTTTTGTTTGTGCGCTCGCTCTTGTAGCACGAAACTTGTTTGGCGGCTGTGTAACTGACGACCGACTTGACTTGACTTTGTTAATGTCCGTAGGCTGACGCTGCCGCCGCTGCTGCTGCTGCCGCCACAACCATTGACGCTGGGCCCATTGTCGTTAGCGGGATCTCGACTACTCACTCATTTGCTTAGTTAAGATTTGATTGTCGAGTTTAACTGTCGACAAACAAGACACGACAACACGAATGGCCCGATATACACACTATTTACTCTAGAACAACAACAACAACAAAACGTTTGCATGCTATATTACATGTGGTTGTGGCAGCGGAGAGAGCGCGGTTTGAGCATCAGCAAGCATAAGAAACCAATTGAAAGGCAGGCAATGCACGCACACACACACATATCTACAAACATTAGCTCACACCACCACCACCACTACCAACACATGGCAGCTAACAGCTCTTCATGCATTCAGGCAACAATACTAAAGATGGGAAAAAATCAACAACAATAACAAGCAGACGTTAGCTGCACGAAAGCAGGGAGAGTCTCGGCAAAAAACTCGAAAATCAACTTGTCTAGTTAGCAAACTTCAATCTAGTTTCGAACAGTTGACTGCGAAGCGTCGAGTGAATAGGTTGGTTCGTTTGATTCGTTTGGTTATAGTGCGCTGTATCGGCCGTCCCAGTGTCAGTCAGTCGTGTATTAAAATTAAGTATTAACAAGAAGACTTCAAGAACATACAAAAAAAAATGATATACATATATGTATATATAACGGGAATATAACAACAACAAACAAATCACGAAGAAAATATATTGCATAGACAGATTTAATGGTGTACAAACATATATACATACGAGTGCTTGAGTGTGGTGAAATAGTGTCGTGTCGTGTTGTGCGCAAGTGGCAACAATAAATAAATGAAGCGGCTAATCAGAGAGTATCTCAAGGAGAAGCGTTTGCCAGAAGTTTTGGCGCAGCGTCGTTTGATTCGTGCGACTAACTGATTTGTGATTTGATTGATTTCAATTTTCTGTCGACTGTCGGCTGTCCGTTGGCAGTGCTCAACTAACTACAAGCGTGTTTAGATGTCGGCAAATTAGTAGCTGCTTATACATGAATTGGTTGCAAAATTGAAATAAATAAAAAATATTATTAGAAAAAAAAAATTTTATTTAAAAATAAAATTAGAAAAAAATTTTAACGATAAATAAACATAAATAAGTAAGCAAAACGAAGTTGGTACAAGAAGATACAATTAAAATACTACAACAACCACAGTGTTAGAGATTTTTTAAAACACTTTAATCGAAAAATTTTGCGTGTGTGAAAATTCACAAAAAACACTACAAAACAATTTAAAGTTTAACAAAACAACACACACTTTATTGAGGCCGCCGCTACAAATAAATAAACGGCGCTAATACGCTTTTGAGAATCTCGTACGCTTAACAGAACATGCTTTGCCCGCTCACCATGCGTCCCGCTAGCCCTGCTGAATCAGAAATCTCCGTCGGTGGCGCACCCAGCCCACTGCCACACCACCACCACACACAACACCAACTACAACAACAGCAACACCAGCAATCAACGCTGGCGCATCCGTCGCAACATCGCAGCACAATCGATTTACTACAACATCAGCAAATTTTAATGCAACAACATGCGGCCGCCGCCGCCGCAGCCGCTGCAGCTGGACTGACGCGTGCTGGTGCCACCGCCGCCGAAGAGTATTTCCAACCACTGAAACGCTTACGCATGTCCAGCGAAATGGAGGAAACCGCGCTCAGCAATCGTACACCGAGTCCGGTGCAAACGCACAGCGTTACATTGCCAACAACACCCACTTCGACTGCAACAACCGCCAGCTCAACTGTCGCTAATGTCAGCGCCGTAAATGCCGTCAGCACTGCCGTGAAGTCGAATATTGAGGGTGTGAAGAGTTTTTCCATTGCCGATATTTTGGGACATGAAAAGCGCGCCACATCCACCTCACCAACACCGTCATCTCAACAGCAACAACATGCTGCTGGCACGCCTACACGTCCGTTGCTGAACGCCAGCAGTCTGCTGCAACCACGTGCCGAGCCGCTGGATATGGTGAGTGCAGCTGCGGCGGCGGCCGCTGGCATGCCACATCCAATGCTACTACCGGGCGCACAAATCGTGCGTCCCTGGGATCATTTGTTGGGTCCGATGCCGGTGCGCCCGTTCATACCCTCGGCGTTGCTGCATTATGAACAGCGTTTGGCGTTGGACTATCATCGACAGCTGCAGGAGCATTTCAATGCTCAGGCGCAGCTGTTGCGTCACATGGGCATGGATATGATACCGTCTGAAAGTGGTTCGGAGCGTTCGAGTTCGGCGGCAAGCGATTGTTGTTCGCCGGAAATCGCACGCTCATCCGGTGAGCCATTGGCGTCAGCGGGCGCACAATCTATGGTAATGGGTGAACGTGAGCGGGATCGCGATCGTGAACGCATATCGCACACCTCAACTTCGTCGAATGGTGGTGGAAATGGTTTGAGTGGCGCTGGTAATGGTGGTTCCAGTGGCGACAATGCGGCGACCAATGGTTCCGGCTCGAAATCCAAACCGAATGGTACACCATTGGATGCGCTCTTCCAAATGACCACCAAGGACTTTGATGAATCGCAAGGTGAGTTTTGCAAATTTATGAAGTAACTGATGGTATTACAAACACCTTTCGATCAAAATATTAACTGAAATTTTCGAAATCGCTAAGTAGTGGTAAACACAGCAAACATTTTGCTGAGTTGGACTTATAGGATTATTGCTGAACCCAATAAATATACTCTTAAACAAGAGAGTCCTAGAGTTGTTATTGGTATAACCTTCTTTGATGGAGAGGCAGGTAATATTAAACTGTCGACATCTTCTAATGGTAGGCGCAGAAAAAGAGCTGTTTCGACGAAAGCGCACTATAGAATAAAGAGGTTCCGTTGAGCTGATTGAAGTAGGCATGCAAAAAGAATTGCGCGGTTATCTTTGCATGACCAATGGGTATGTCGGGATCAATTGTTGATAAGTTTAAACTACTGCAATTTACAGCAGTAAGCAAATTACAGCAGTTTAGCAGTCAATTTCTCGATTTCTATAGTTAAGTCTTACCGTTTTCCCGTTCAATTGGTTAGTATATCCTATAAGTAGTTTTTAAGAATCAAAGTCGTATAATTGAACTATGTGATTTCTAAATTTTTGAAAATTAATAACTAAGCGTTCAGTCTGGATGGGCACAATTTTCAAAAATTTAGAAATCACATCGATAATTAGTTTACTTTAAAGGGGTATATCCACTTAAAATTTAGAAAAAACGTGTTTTTTTGACACATTTTTTGACGTAAATTGTGAAAATTTCAGGTTCGCTTAACCCGTACCCGAACGCCAGATATTTTTGCTTCAAAATATCTCAAAATCAAAAAAAAATGAGTAAAAATAAATTTAAAAAAATGTATGCAGGTAATGATCGCAGCACCCGTTGAAGTTTTGATATTTGTCAAAATGGGGGCTTTCCCAAAAAAGTGTTTTTTGTGAAAAAATTTACACTTCAGAGTTGCTTAAAAAATCGAAATTATTATCAAAAATCCTACTCCTCCGATCTAATAAATACATAAAAGGAGGTCGTGAGAAAATTTCAAAGTGTTCCGTTCAGGCGTTGCGGAGAAATTTGCCTCATCGACTCTGAAAACAACGTTTTGTCAGATAAAATAGTTAAAATGTTCAAGGAATATTCTCAAATATATATGCTTCTATATATTTGTAATAAAGATAGATTGTTTTGAAAATGGCTATAACCTCTTTGAATATATGGTACATGTCTTTCAACATAAATTTCATATGTTACGAGAAAGTGTGAATCTCCTAGTAATGAAATTATTATTTTTCCCTCTGCTAGGAGTTCTTCTTTTAACTCGTTTAATAATTTCATAATTTTTTTTTTCAAAAAGACATCCTACTAAATAAATTAGATTGCACACAATTTTTGCTAACTTTAAATTCATAAACACTTAGCGGAAGAATATAAAAATATTCAATTAAAAATAACAATTATCGAGCTAATTAACTGCTCACTTGCACACAGTATCCAATATAAAAATATGATAGGCAAAATGCTTGGTTTATGCAACTTTACGACCCAAACATGTATGTAAATATGTATCATATACTCGTATTAGATATAGATATTTGCATGGGTAAGCAGCACTGAATTAAGCTAAACTAATGAATTATTGTGACCAGCTTCAAATCAATAAACAGCCATTATTAACTTATCTTGCAAAAGTATATACATATGTGTATTTGTATGTGTTAGAATTTCAATTAAATGTATACGAATTAAATTAAACGAAGCAAATTTATTACCTTATTCATTAATTTCCATTTTGTGCTATTCGATTTAATCACAAATGGTAATGGTTAATGGTAATTCTAAGAGCGGACATAAAAGCATGCAAACTTGCATAAAAGGAGTTGCTAGAATACGTATACCATATACTTATGTATAGTATGTGCCTGATTTACTTGTAGTTAAGACAATTAATTATGTATATGTGTGTATACATTTATTTCTGTATTATACATGCGTATCTATCAGCATATATTTAAGCTTATTATTATGGAAATATATTTTTAAGTATTTATATTATATCAAGGATAATGAAACTTTTTATGTTTTGAAAATTGAACTTACCAGGTTTAAAAGCCGTTTTAAGTCGAAATGAGTTTTTCGGGCTGAAGCATTGCAGAATTTTTGATCTACCAATAACAAGTAATTTAAGCTTCTCCACCTTACAAGCCGCCAGTATAGTTGTATTGATGACATTCGGTTTACTGATATTTCACAATTTGAGTACGGGAATTCACTAAATCATTTTTGGCTTTTTTTTTTTGGAAGAAAAAAAGCGAAATAAAACTAATTATAGGAAGATTTAGAATGCAATAAAATTTAAATTCGGGGCGTAAAGAATAAGTAATTGTATGGAAAATTCGCTATAAGGAAATCAAAGCACACTTAAGATTGAATGAAATTGCTGTGTTTTGTAAAAAATTTCGTTTTAAAAAACATTGTAGTACCGAAATTCTTTGTAGCGAAATTTAACTGTATATAACTATGTTATAGCAATTCCTAAATACATTATTAACAGTTCCTTATATATATGTACATGTACATTTTTTATATTAAAATTTAATTTAATTAAATTTAATTAATTACATTTTAATTTTAATAATCAATCAATTTAAGTTTACTTTTAGCTGTAATTTTAATTTTAAATTTAATTCAATTTTTTTTTTAATTTAATTTTAATTATCATAATAATTATAATTTTAATTTCAATTTGAAATTTACATCAAGTTCTTTTTTTAATACTTTCAGTTTTAATTATTTTATTTTATTTTACTTTATTTTATATTATTTTAATTTATTTTAGTTTGTTTTATTTTAATTTACTTTAATTTATTTTAATTTATTTTATTATTATAAC
Source organism: Bactrocera oleae (assembly GCF_042242935.1). Lineage (NCBI taxonomy): Eukaryota > Metazoa > Arthropoda > Insecta > Diptera > Tephritidae > Bactrocera > Bactrocera oleae. Next base: position 85,945,766 of record NC_091536.1, on the reverse strand, counting down.
CTTGTTTTAAATAATTTTTGTTTTATTTAATTTTGTTCTGCCTACTTTTTTTACTTAACTAAATTTTTTATACGGACCAAAATATTTCAAATTAAATTTATTTTAAAAGAAACCAACCAGAATTCAGTTAGTTTGCTTTAATTTCATTATTGCAAAATATTATTCGTCAATACCTAATGAGAATTGCTTAACGCTTATTCATGCTCACGAAAATATAAAATTTTAAATTTTTGCTCAAATTTCAATTACTGTAAAACATTTGTTCTTCAAATTGCAAATGCTGCTCGTCATTCAAACTTTGCAATACCAATAGGAAACATTTAAATAACAAAATTATTTCAACGCGCATTATCATTGGCGCACAGCTTCTGTTTTTACTGTTATTGTTCTATTGTCATGCCTGGCGTCGGCTTAATTAGCGGTAATGGCTTTCTGAGTGCGCCTATTGTTGTCGCTGATTCGAGCATATGCAAATATACATTGACATGTATGTATGTTTGTGCTTAATTATGACATCTTGCAACTCGTAAAATGTCATTGAAGCGCTCGGTGTTCAGTCGAAAATGTCATTAAGTGTTTTTCCCTTTTTTATTCAGTTTTCAATATTTATTCAGGAGTCAGTGAAATTTGTTTGTTTCGTAATAAATTCTACACTCAAGCCTACTTACACACAATTGGCGCTAATTAAGTGCTTAATGTGCTCCCCTAATTTCATCGTTTGGCGACGGAGAGTACAAGTGAAGTGTTGAAGGCTGCTCAGCGGCACTTCAATGCTGACGATCAGGACAAATTAGTAACATAGTGACTTAAATGCAGGCTAAGGCGAAATAATGCACTCGAAATTTGAGTGCGCGACATCGAATAGTGAAAGGATGAGTTTTTAAATATTGTACACTTATATATATGTGTTTGAGGAATATTAGATTATTATTGGCTTATCAGGATAAATTATGAATTTTTGAAGTGATTTTCTTACCAAAGAGGAATATTTAATTATTATATTAATGTTATACAAACTTAAAATTGTGTACAATTTACGATAGTTTTAGTTAATTTTTAACAGAAAATCTCACTAAAACAAGATGATAGTCGAAAGCTAATTTTGTTTACAAAAAATATGTTTATATTCCACGAGTTATACAATATCTACATATTTATGTACTATATGAAAAATGTATATAACAGATATTAAATCTTTTGTTTTGCCCAAAAGCGTCTCTATTTAATATATAGAAATCTTAAAATTAAAATTTTTAAAGAAACTAAATCCCAAACCCAAAAAAAAATTTATTGAAATAATTTGTGCAAAGATTTGGTTAAGAAACCAACCTTAGAAAAACAAATTTCTGAACAAATTAAAAATTTTTTTAATGGAATTTTTTAAAAATATTTTTGTGAAAAAATTAACAACTAGCATTTTTATGAATTCATATTAAAATTTTGCAAATAAGTACTGCTTCTTGTTTGCTGCTTGTTTGAATATCGAAAAAAATTAAATAATTTGCTTTAATATTTTCTGGAAAAAGATTTGAAAATTATACCTTTTTGTATTTAATTATTAAAATATTATAAATAAAAATACTACCTTTTTGTATTTAATTATTAAAATATTATAAATAAAAATATTATAAAAGCATAAGTTCTTTTTTAGTAATTCAAATATAAAATTTCTTTCATTTTATTAAAAATGTCACCAAAAAAACCTTCAAAGTTCTACCAGGAACTCTGGCATAATATAAACATATATATACATGTATAATCAATTCAGCAAAACAAAAAAAAAAAACAAAATCTGATATTAATTTTTCGAATATTTTATGCATAGAATAGCTTAAGCCAAATTAAATTTAAAAAACTTTTTCCAAATTTTTAAATTTGTTTCAAATTCAAGTCTTTAATCAAAACTTTTTACCACATTTAAAAAAAGAAAGATAAAAAAATATAGGAAGGTCTGCATAAGCAATATATTATACCTACCTATACATATATCAGTAGACCTCTCATGAATATTGCAGATGATATTTAATATTAAGATCAGAATTATTTTGAGGTTATACCTGCCATAATGCATGCTTTGGTTGTTTATTTTAAAATAAAATGCAATAGGATTTTATTTCGTTAAAATTTCAGCAGCGAAACATACATATAATATATAACGTTATCTTCAACTCTTCCGCGTTTACAAATTTAAATTTCACTAAAAAGTCAGAAAATTTTTGATCGCTTATACGCACATAGATATGTTTGTATATATAATATAACCTTGTAAAACTTGCACTTAATTGTTTTCTTAGAAAACGCTTAGACATTCGCTTTCCTTTGGAGACACATTGTCTGGGTAATTTGTAGCGTTAGATAGGCAAGCCATTAATTAACTTGTTGGATAATTAACAAATGCGCACAGAATGATTCCAACGAAAAGCAAAAGATATTTCAGTGGAATTTATCAATTTTCCATATACACACATACATATGCACATATGTATTGTATTTACTTACACCGCACTTATCGCATATGCCAAATGTCGAACTCTGCTGGTCAAGTACTGCATGTAAACGATTAGAGAAGGCCATAAAATGCAGTGAACATTGTATTTCATAATTTCTACACTCACCAAAATCCACACTGTGTATCAAATATCACTTTCACCAACGGCACGCACAATTTACGGTAACTAGCGCAGAGCTTGCCTTTATATGCTATTGTGTGTGTGTGTCTGGTAGGCGTATTGTGTGATGTTTGTAAGTTGTCGCAAGCCAGCCCCAATGACATTTTCTACCAAAACAAACCAGCCTACAATATTAGAAATTGATTTATGCCACGTCTCATGGTGGAAAACGATATCAGCCAGTGACTAAACACTGAGCCTCTTGTGGCCAGTATCCTTTATGCGCTAGTGTTTTTGTGCATGTGAGTGTGTGTTTGTGTGTGATCAAATTACTACGAACTATTTAGCGCACATACATATAGACATAAATATGTCGCTTGGTGCATTTTGTAATGGGTTCACTAAAGATAAGTCCACATTACTTAATGATGATTAAGTGTGGTACTCGAGAGACCTTGCTGCTCACCACAAAAAATTTGAAGAAAACACTGTCTGCACAACTCAAGTGGTTAATGGCGCTCAAATTACATATATATAAATGATTTCAGGATAAGACGTATTGAGGCATATTAAAATTATTTTGGTATTTTTTAATAAGTATATGTATTTTTTGAAATTGTATACACACCATATACATAACATACCATACATTTTGATAGAATTTTAATATTAATATTTACCATTTTAAAAACACTAAAACAAATATTGTCTAGATAAAACTATATTAGTATTTTAAAGTTTTTAAAAGATTAAAAATAATTTTTTCAGGTAAAAAATATTAATATTTTACAATTTCAAAAGCTTTTAATAAAAAATTAAATATTTTTCTGGTAAAAATTCCTAATAAATAAAAAAATATTTTTATTTGTATTAAACTCGTTGAATTCATGCGGAATATTCATTATTTCCTTTGAATCATATTAATAAATTTTCAAAATTTTATCATTTTTCAAAATTTTTACTTTAAGCACAAATATGATATAGTTTTACTAGAAAGTACTGCCCTTCGTAGTTTTAATTTTTATGTATTAAAAATGTTTCCAAAAATGGCTGAAAGTTATCCAACGACTCTCCGGAGTTATGCTACACTCAGCTGGAGAACAAAATATGCACAGATGCTCAATTAAGCTTAACTCTCGACAGTTTCAGCATGTACAACATACTCGCACATACATACACATATATTTTCGCATGTGTGTGAAGTTTTGCATTAGATATGCGAAATTAAAATCTTAAATAAATAAGAAATTTTTTTTATTTATTTAATCGAACCGCTGACTGGCATCGTTAATCAAAGTTAAAACTAAAACAACAACAACATGGGAATTAGAAATTAAACATTCAAACAAAAAAATCTAATTAAAATGAAATCCACTTAAAGTCCCACAAAATCCTCTGCCAATTCACAGAAGTATATATACATTTATTCTATGTGCATACATAACTACATATACTACATATTCATATGTATATGTGTAAATATACGTTATTCGTATTGCGTATTCACGCCGCATTAGCAACGAGTACAGCTAATTTGTTATGTGCTATTAACTATTCCAATTTATTTACTTTTTTCCCTCCATTGATTTTTATTGTTGTTAATGTTTTATTGCTATTTTTTGTTATAAATACACATACACAGACATGTACATATGTGTATGTGTAGGTACTTCTATGTGGGTTCCATGCCAAACGGTAGCCAAATACATTTTGAATGTAGCAATAAATTTTCTTTGAAATCAGCCGCAGCAACGGCTGAAAAATAACAGTAGCAACAACAAGACCAGTAACTAAATAACAAGAAAGCACTTGAGAAGTAAACAAAAAAAAAAACAAAATCAAGCAACAGAAAAACAAATCAGTAACAACCCGCTAATGGCTGGCAACAACGGGCTACTAACCTAACATTCTTAGATTGTGCATAGGTGAATACGTTAACTTAATTAAGCCGGTTCCAGCGTCAGCCCGATTGATGATCATGCTGTTGCTGTGATGCGACCCAGAAGAATTTATAGCTATGCATATAAATATGTATGTATGCGTATATGTTTGTATGTGCGTAGAAATGTATATTTGGTGGGAACAGGCATGCGCCTATGTATGTAGATGTGTGTGTGTTAACCCATTAATAAATCAGCAGTGACTATAATGAAACCACCGAAATGATTGCGACTTTTAATGATCGGCTACCAGGTTTTGGCAAGCATTTTTATTATTTAGCTTTTAAATATTTTTTGTTGTTATATTGTGCTTTGGTAGATTGAACGACTGACAGCTTTGCGTGGGTGGCATTTTAAGGGCATAAAAATTACGTAAATTATCCGCAAAATAGAACGAGTTTATAACAACATTTCATTATTACTCTTACATCATACACATACAGATATGCCTTGTAGCAATAATGTGCTTATATATATGTATACATATAAGAAAATTATGTCACATTCACATTTATTTCACTACTTGTTTCTCTTATATGGCTGTCTGTCCGTCAGTTAATATATCAATGGGAAATTATGCGCACATCCTCTTCTTCCCAAGAAACTGTTAATTAGTCGGAAACGCCGATATTGGATCACTATATGTAGCATATAGCTGCCATACAAACTGATCGATCAAAACCAAGTCTTTGTATGAAAAACTGTTTTAATTGACAAGGCACACAAAATTTGGCATAGATAATTGTCCAAGCCAATACTAAAATTTCCAAATAAATTGTTCAAATCAGAGCATTAGATCATATAGCTGTCATACTAACAGACCGATAAATATCAATATAAACAAATAATTTTATTTTTTTTAATTTTTAAGCTATATGAAATTTACCCGTAAAGGGTATCATAACTTCGATAGAGCTAAAGTTAACGTTTTTCCTGTTTTTTTTTAATTTTTATTTTTTTATTATTATCGATAAGTTACCGCTGCAGCTTTTCAACACTCATTCGCTTTACTCTCTAAAGCAAAAAAAAAACCCAAACTCGCTATATCCATCGCACTAATGAAATGTCAAAATATAATTTTGTCAAATATACACACTTTGTAATTCTTAGCTTGGCATAAATTTGAAGTCGTTCATTAATCAAAGCTCATTTAAGGCTTTCTTCATCGCTGTCGGCGGCACAAGAGGAAATAGTGAAATAAAATGTGAAAAGTTGTAGTTATAATTAGTATGTACAAACACACATCCACATACAAATAAACTTAAGTTAATATGTATATACATGTACATTTTTCGACATACCTACATATATACTATCATAGAGGCGGTACGCTTTAATGAACTTGACATACGAGAATTAAAGTTATGAATTATTTGTTTATGCGAGGATTTGGGCGCTAATAACAAAAAATTTACGAAATACATATATACATTTATGTGTATTTATATAACATATGTATCTAATTTTATATGGAACTAGTTCTCGCTTTCGCTATGTACAGATATATTTTCAGCTATGTGGATAAACTATATTTTATAAAAGTTATTGATTATGAAAACTATTCTTTAATCAAATCTTGATTGGGCTAAAAAACCATCAAACAGTTCTATCAGGAACTTCAATTTCGAAAGATTTTTACTTTTTTAACAAGAGAGAAATATGTTCGCTGAGCTTTCTGGATTTTTTTATAAAAACTACTATTAAAATTTTATTATTTTAGTTCTTAAGTTAATTGGCGATTTTTTTCGAGCTTTTCTCAGCTGCAACGACAATACTTTTAACAGCTTTTTCTTGTATTCTATGTCTTCGAAATTTAGTTTTATTTTCTACTTGGCTTAATCTGTTATTGTTTTAGTAAAAAAAAATATGTACACATCTTGAAATATTTTCACTGCGTTTTCTGAATTTCGAACTCTTCATAATTTGTATTGTACAATTTTTGTATAAGCTGCTCTATTGCAAAACAGCTAAATTATACCATATTTTTCCAAGTTGTTGAGTAGTTATAGCCATAATAGTGTCGATCGAAGTGCAAATTTTTTCACCAACTTTTTGCCACAAAGTCGCCATTTCGTCAAAAATACAAATTTTTACTGGTCCTTTGGTCATTAGCTGTATTCATCTGTTGTTTGGATTTGCAGTAATTTTAAACAGAAAACTCTTTTTCACCGCCTTCACACTTTTTTCGGAGGTTCGTCGGGAGAACGGTTAGGGGTTCAAGGAAATTTAAAATTTTTCAAAATGAATCGCCCATTATTGAAGTACATTTAATTCTGTAAATGTATATTATATTTATTTATTTATTATCCAAAATGCCGGTTAAAAAAGATCACTAATAACGCGTTCATCTTGCGTTGCAAATGGATATAACCCCTTAAAGCAATGGAAAATATTTTTTATTGTGAATAAAAGTTATTAATGAAGTAACAATACAATAACATTCATATCAATATTAGCACTAAATGACATTTTTGTGAACTTTAAAGCAATAACTCTGAACCATATTATTTAGCACTAATATAAGCTGTCTATATGCGTTCTAACGCATGCGCAGTAGTGTTATAGTTCTTTCTTAGTGGAGAAATTCTTCTTTTCGCGTTAAAAAAGTTGCTGCAAATGTTTTGTTGTTGTTATGTTTTAAAAATACAAGAAAAAAAGAATTTTGTGTTTTCATTTGTCATTTGCACCATTCACAATAGTAAAACTGATCTAAAATATGCAAAACAAGACTTACTTGGTAGCATTGAAATTAGCGGCACTTTAATGAGCTATCCGCTTACTCTCTTATACGAATTCAACTTGACAACTCTGTTGCTGCTTTTACATAAAAATTTTTTGAAAAGAGAGCAGAGAAATTGCGAATCGAAGAGAGCTAACATATAATAACTTCCACTTGTGGTTGAGCTTTAGTAAAATCGACGCAATTTTTTTACGGAAATTTAAGAATCACCCTTATACATATATATGTACATATGTACATATGCCATTGCGAATTTACTGCTATGCAGTAGCATTACATAAACAAGTGTAATTAAAAGTGATTTGGCCAGTTCGGCTGCGCTTAAGACACCTGTGAGTTTAGTAAACTCCATCTTTTGCATAAACCAAGCAAATCACTTTAAAAACTGTAATTTACTGCTCAACAACAAATTGATAAATTGGCATTTAGACATTGCGACACGTCAGTTACGCTCAAAACAAATTATGCAAAATAAAAGGTGCATATAAAATTTTAATTAATTTATAAATACACAATATGCAGACATACATATATAAAGCTACTATATCACACGTTCTCCGGTTTTAACAAGCTAAAGGCAATTATTTTTGTTTAACCATTTACAGAATATGAATATGGCTTGTTCACACTTTGTTTTTAAGAGGTTAGAGATTATAAACTAATTAAAAGTATATATGCAATTATATAGACACACATACATATGTACAAAGAAAAAGCATAAGATTAATTTTAATTTTTTTCTTACAGATAAATCACATTTAGACATATTTTCGAACCGCCCACAACCGAAGAAGAAACGCAAATCGCGCACCGCTTTCACGAATCACCAAATATTCGAGTTGGAGAAACGTTTCCTATATCAAAAGTACCTGTCACCAGCCGATCGTGATGAAATTGCCGCCGCGTTGGGTCTCTCAAACGCGCAAGTGATCACTTGGTTCCAGAATCGACGCGCAAAGCAAAAGCGTGATATTGAAGAGTTGAAAAAGGATTTCGATAGCGTCAAAGTATTCTCAGCGCACAAGTCCTTTCTGGAGAATGTCAACGATCTCAGCATATTGAAGAAGAAACCCATGCACGAGGCGGACGCAATGGTGGGTCTGGCCGCAGCCGCTGCAGCCGGTATGGTGCCGGTTTCCTCAGCCGCCGCGGCTGCTGCTGCCGCACAAGCTGCGCTAAATTCACAAAAATGAAGTAATCGGCGCATTGTTGCGCCATAAATACATTTTTTATACAAACAACTGCGAGAGAGGAAGAGAACAGCAAATAAAAACAAAAATGGAGAATCGTCAAATGTTATGTGGATGCTACTAAGTGGAGCGGCGAGTGGGGTAATGCATGCAACAGGAGAAATAGTGAAATTATTGAAATCGTTTCTGGTTACAAGTACAAGCTGCGGAGCCACTTAATGGCCGCTGGCAGGCAATGGACGCCGCAGTTAGGAGTTTACAACCACCAGCCCACCAAAGTAGCACCGTTTGGCTGCGTCCAATTAGGAAGCCGTTGCATAGCATTCAAAACTTTATCAGTCCTTGCTTTTTGTTCACCACATCACCACATGGCGGCATTTAAATCACACAATCTAACGACTTCTACATACAAAACGTTCAACATTGCGCCTTATAAGCACCGAAGTTCTCGAAAGCGGCTCGTTCATGGCGCACGCGACCGAACGTCGCCTACGATCGTCGTCCATAGCGCAAACATATGGTACATATGAACGAGCATGTATGAGCATATACATATATACATCGAGAGCCGTCAAGGGTTCAATGCTGAACCGGGCTTGAATGTTGGCAACAAGCTGAAGTGAAATTATTGAAAAAAGAAAAATCTCAAACGCAATTTTAAATAGATAAAGCTTTTAAGCAAAAACTTTTATGGCAAATTAAGTATGGCGAAAAAGTGAAATATTGAGAAAAAGAAAGATTTTAATAAAATTGAGATTTTAAAAACACTAAAAATTTTAAACAAAAATTTTATTTAGAAATTTAAATTTTATTTCGCAAAAATTGTTGCAATAAAAAATGTGATAAATGTTATTGCAGCCCGTTCAGAGAAAGTTCTTAGTCTTGCACCGCTTATATTAGTAGTTACCTTTAATCGATATACATACATACATATACACAGACTTTTTATAGATCAAGGCGTCAGAACTTCGAATTATGGTTGTAGCAAAACTTATAACTAGATTAAATACTTTTTCGAATAGTAATATTCACCTCGGCCGACACGGCAAACGTAAAAGTAAAACCAGGAGAATCACTTTCTCGATAATATACGTCTAAATGACAAAATGAGATTAATTGGAATGATATGCGGGGGTTATAATTCGACCTATATTTCGAAAATCGGTTACAAATTTACAGAAAGCTTGTAAATTTCTGTATTTTTAGCTTTGTTTGGCGTGATCTGATAATCGATTAGATTATGTATAACAGAGTTGTTCTCTTCTGAAATTATCCTATCCAAAATTACGCCTATTTCTTGTCTTGCTGTGTAAAGCTTCTTTCATGATCTTGGTCTTGTGTGTGTCAAGCCTGTTCCGATACTAAGCAGCTCAAAATTATGAAAACCTACAGAGTGTCAGACTACTCTCTCCTCCTCCTCTCGTCTCTCTCCTTTTATATCATATTACCAGTCACAAATACCATTTTCTAATAAAAACTCTCTAAAAACAAAGTAAAGTAAAGTTTTCAGGACAGCCGATTTTGGTTGTGTAGAATGCTCGTCACTATAGTAACGCTCCCTAAAATTGGTTGGAGAATAATTGCTTATATCACACCAATAACAACATATTATATGCACCAAACAAACTTCCAGTTTTACCATAAGTTCCACCTTGAGGGCACAATAGACCTGAGGTCGCGGTGCATACCTCATTTTTAAATTCAATAAGTTCCACCTAAGGTGGGATGTATAATTCCGACTAATAACCTACATACGGCCAGATGATCTCAATATAAAGTACTTGTATGTGAAAGAGGAACTTGAATTGAAAAATCGCGGATTCGGTCCATTTAAACTGCGCTGATAAAACGCATCGATAAATACTTGTTTCTTAGATTGATGCAACCTTTTTTTGTCTTCTTGTGAAGTTTGATTTACATTTATGAATTAGTGTTGAAATTGAGAAAATGATACAGATGGGAAGTCTACCTTATCACGAGCACAAGTTTTTGAGTGGTACAGGGCATTCGATGAAGGTCTTGAAGTCATCGAAAACTTGCCTCCTGCGAGTCGTCCATCCACATCTGATAAAGACACAGGCATCGAAAAAGTTAAAAAAAGAAGCAAAGGATATCAACATTTCTTATGGATCGACTCCACACATTTTGGTTAGTGTTTTGGGAACGAAGCATGCCAGTGGTTGCTACCTAAATATTTTGCAAAAACGAGGTCGAGTAGAGAGTCGCAAAAGAAAGCTTGACAACGTAGCTGAGGACCCTACATTCATTAAACGCAGCATTACTGGTCACGAGACATGGTTTTATGAATACGGCACCAACACTGTACAAAAGTCTAGCGAATGGCGCTTCAAAATTGGCTGAGTAGCCTGTTTTGAAGACAATAATAAAATTTTGTATTAAAATACGTGAAAATGTATTTTTAACTCAGTCTGGTCCAATTTCGATCAGATGGTAATGAATCTGGTTTCTTCATACATAGCTGTACATAAATATTAAGGCTACTGATATACATATCTATATGTATGTGCGTGATAATTTAGTTTAATTTGTCTCTTGCTGATTATATTAGTGAATTAAAAACCGGTAGCAATAAATTCAAGCATGCTTAGATTAGCGTCTCCTCGCCACATGTCCGCATTTAATAAATTTACAAAATTAGCAGCCGTAGAGATGAACGAAACGAAGCCAATCGTGCTTTTTCTAAACATAAAAATACATTTTTGTTGTTGTTATGCGATAATTTTGCATCATTTAGCCACTTCTGTTTCGTTGTATTAACATATTGCCTATCAAGCATTCCACCACTCGCTCGCAATGGTTGCTTTGCGCTTGTGCTTTTATTACTGATTATTTACAGCTGCTATTCACAAATTTGAGTTAATTAATTATTAATTTAAACATTTTGATCACTTATATTCACGACAACACAACAGCGAATAATTGAAAAGCTAAAAGAGTTGTGGCTAAATATGAACTTCGCTTAAAATAGGCAAAAATATGCAAACAATAGCAACAACAAAAAACGAAAAACAGCAAAATTTATGTTTTTTGCACAAAAACAGCAGAAAATATAAAAGTTTGCTGGAATGCCACTAAATTATAATCACCTTGTCCTATCCATTAGCCGAGCGAAGTGTTTAAATTTGAGCAAAAACTCCGTAATTAGATTGAAGATTTAATGGACTGCGCTCGCACAGTTTCCGCTCGTCTTCAGCAAGCGCAAGCAGCGCGATCAACGCAAGCTCTCGCCCATTTTAATAGCACTAAGCCGGTGAAATCTTTTGATCCGTAACTTAAACGTTTACATTTGCATGTATGTCAGTATATGTGTATATATGTATATGCAAATAAATTCATTCATATATTTTTTAGGTATGTATGTTTGTGTGTATGTATGTGTCTGTCCTGATTTGCATTACTAAATTCGGTAAAACTCCAATTAATATATAATAATTTAATGCAATGAATCGAACAAGTAGCTCCATCGATCAACTCTACTACTTGATTTCACTACGCACTACCCCGCGCCTTGCCACTTCGATTTTGCCATTAACGTTTTGCATTGATCATCTTATCGATAATTTCCCCCTGCAGGCAGAGATCAAGCAGCAATTAGATGACAGCCACCGTGGCGAGGGTTTCTTGGAGTATACATATGTACATATATTATAGGTATACATGTGTAAATACCTCGTAGGAAAATTAAGTATGTTGATGATATGCAAATCGATGACACAATACTAAAATATGAGTGATATAAATCGTAATTTAGGAAGGAAGGAGATTGATCAAAAGTTAGAGAGCCAGTTGGGGACTTGTTATTGAGCAGTTGGAGACTAGTTGTGAACTAGTTAAAGGCTAGTTGCGTATAGACGCATCAAGATCATTTAAGGACTTATGCGAGGGGTCTGTAAGCGCACTAATATACTATATCTTTATATAAAAGTAAAAATGCTGGAGCAAAGCTAAGTATGTTATATAATGAAAAATTTCGTTGCACAAGATATGAGCAATATAAATCGTTGATAAAAAAATATGTAACCGGGTAGGAGCATGTTAAAGACGAGTTGGATAGCTAGTTGGGAACTAGAGTTGGGAACTAGGGTTTTATTAGTTGGGAACTAGTCGATAACTAGTTTGAGACTAGTTGGATTTTAGTTAAGGATTATTTGTGTACTAATTCATCTATTTAAAACTATTTAATTTAAACCAATATCTGTTTATTTAAGTCACATATTCACTCTCTAGGCTTCAATCAATTAATTATATTAATACAAAGAATACGAAAACTGAAAAAAAGAATATGGTGGAAGACGATGAGGAAATAAAATCACAAACAAGCAAACAATATCAGAAATATAGTACTTTGCAAACACAAAGAAATATCTTAAAACACTTAGGTCTGTAAAAAAAATTCGCTATACTACCACATATTTTTCCTACAGGCTGCTTTCAAACCTGTGCGTAAAAGCCTTTGGCAGAAAAACGAGACCAACGCTGCAGCTAACAAAATTGTGTGGTTTCCAACAGCTACTGTATGTGCAGAGGCTGATCGATGGTGCCAAGCGATAGATCTGCATCTGTGTGTATATGCTCCTATGTATGTATGTACATATGTATGAATAATCAACGCTTGACCCGCAAGCATTTGTTGCGGTTCACTTCAAAAGCGCTGACCGCCGCCCGAGGTGCATAAGTAGTTTTGGCGCTGCGTACTGGCAATTATGGACGTTACGTTTAAGTTCGGGCAGCTAAACGCTCGTATGCACACACACACACACTTATGGTTAATGTAGTACACAGATACATATGTATGGCCATGTTGATCGTTAACTATCAGGCGTTGAGCGGCGATCGATTTATTTGTTGTGTTTTTATTATTGTTGTTGTTTTTTTTTTCTTTCTCATTTCTTGCTGCTTTCAACTGTAGCTTCAGTGTTGTTGCGCTGTTGTGCCACTTGCTATTGCATTAGCCTCTTAACCGCTATACTACACCGGCAGCAATGCTCATTTAAATAATCAAGCCATCAATTCAGCGGCTAATGATGCCCGAAATACACGCGTGCGCTACGCGCTGATTTTGTAGCGATCGCCAACGATTGCTACTGATCGCCGACGATCAACTATCGCCGCGTTGGTCGGTGGCGACCATTGATCAGCTAACAGCTAACAGCTACCAGCTATTACTTAGTTGTTGTACGCTATTGTCGGTCCGCTTTGTTTGCATTTTAATAGACTCCATAAAGAGCCACTCTAAGCGAGCTGCATGTGCGCGCGCTGTTAAGCCACTAATATAATTGAGTTGAATTTTTATTAGTACTTATTCTAATGGCTTATCTCCTCAACCCTTTTCTTTCTCTTCTCACCACTTCAGCATACCAAACTTTGGAATTTTAATTTAAATGCGCTCATTGACAAAATGCAATCAGGCAATTTGAAATTGAATTTACGGTACTGATAATGGAGAAAGGTTGAAGATAATCAGCCGCGACTATGGCATTAGCTATCTTCAATATAATTAGTAATACTGCAGGAAAAAGAAATCAATAAACATCGTTGGGCAGCGTGCGCAGCCGCAAAGCGCTTTGATCGTTCGACTGCGAGGCATGGTGGTCGTCCCCTAAATGCTACCGGTAAACGCTGCGTACGCTTGGAGCCACGCGTATGTGCGTGTGTGTTTTCATTTTATTTCACGATTTTATTTTTGTTGCTACAAGCAATTAAAATCGGCTTAAAGCGTCATTGCTGACGCTGTGGCTGCCTCTGCTGCTGCTGCTGCTGCTGCCAGTGGGCAACTTCGATTCTTCATACAACGCCGCGCTATTAATTCTAAAACGCATGTCTACACAGTTATATTTTCTAAACACAAATAGGTATGTGTTTGTATGTATGTTTACTCGTATATGCACGGCTTTGAGTGCATAAAACATCTTAGACTGAAATTTTCTCAAACTCATATTGAACTTGTTATACTTAATTATAGGGTTTACCATTTTTTATTGGTCTATTTATCTTTTTTGTCGATTTTCGGCAGCTTATATTAACAGCTATAATGTGCGTGCATACATATGTACATATTGTTGGTGTGGCATCGTCTTTTAATCAGCTTTTTTTCGGTTGAAAATCATTTATTGGTGAGATAGTGGCGCAAGCCTTTGATCTTTTTTGCGTGATATTCCCGAATTAGGTGTGAAATGCTTTGATTAAAAGGGTCCCCGGTGTCGGCGTTCGGCAAACAAGACGCTAACAAACCGTTCGGAATCTGATTATGCGTAAGCTTAAATATACTTGCTTTATAGGAAGTAACTAGAAGCTATAACTGCAATATTATGCTCAACGATTACTTCTCGGGCAATATCTATGTGTTAAAGAAAACAATAAAAAAAAAATAATTTATAAACTTATATTTTTAAATTTAAATAACCGCAAATTAAAATTTTGAGCTGAATTATTTACTTCAAAAGCTTTAGAAAAGCTTAAAGCTCAACCTTTTTCTGACTGAACTAAAATCTTCTATTTACTATCATGAGTTAAGTTGAGCAATCGTTTGTGCTTGCGTGATCTCTAGATTTTTCTTGCTCGGTATAAATTGTAGATATAGCAAATTTTTGCTGTTTCGTTAGACTAATATTTTCTTAGTAGCTTAGTTCTAGCTCAGACGAGAAACATGCGGCATATTATTTTTCCTGTTCTCATTCACAACAACACGATATTTTCGGTTTTCAACCATCAGCTGATTGTTTCGCCAGTTCAGTTCCCAGCACTTTTACTGCCGAGTCGAGGCTATTACGACAGAACTTCAGTCAGTATGTATTATTGCATACTACAACAACAACTAAAATATAAAATAATCACTGCTGATCGGTCTGCTGATCGGCAATTAACCACATTCACACATCAGCTTTCCACCGCGTCGTTTCATGGGAAACTCATTGACACTTCCGCGCATAATCACAATCGCCATAAGTGACGGCAGCCTCACTCGGTGTCGGCCCAAGCAAATTCTCACTCGTTAAGCGCAAAATACCACAATTGCATTAACTGCATATGCGAGTAGTTAGGTGCCAAGTCTCATTAATACTAATTCACTAAAAATGACTAATGACGCGATTGCCACAAACGGGGTTGCCAAGCGTGCAGCTTGAATATTAATGTAAAAAAAAAAAGTTTTTTTACATTAAATGTGAATTTATACAAAAATATTAAAAGAAGCCGCAATTACTTATAATTAATTACTGCCTAATTTGTGAAAGCCTTTAAACATTTCGTCATTCTCGCGTATGCCACATTCTGGCTGAGTTTCCACCAGCATTGCACTATCACCCCACTCACTTCCTTTTTTCGTGCTTTTTCGCTTACAATCTTGATTGCACATTCGAATTGTGAATGTGTCGCCAATCGGCGTTGGTTGTTGTTGGCATCCCAGACTTATTTGTGCAGTGACGCAATCAAAAGGCATACATCATTTGCTGATTGTTTGGTTGAGTGATGGTTCGTGGCGCTGAATTGAGTTGGCTAAGCGGCCACAGAGTGGACATCGATCAAAGTGCCAGTTAAAGTCGGCTGTTGGGGGGGCCACTGCCATCAAGGTTGTTGCGATCAAGTGCAGTTATTGCTATAGAAGACAAATGCATATAAGTTTAAACCAAAAAAAAAAAATCAAAAAAAAATCACAACAACAAAAAGCAAGAGTCAATGCAACGTGGAGACACTTAAATAAAACCATTGACTTGACATTGACAATTTATAGAAAAAGTTGTGCTGGCGATTGTTCTAGGGAAGTTTTCAAGTTGTTGTTGCTTATTTCCATGTTCAGCATTTAGATATGTGTATGTTTGTTGTTTTTGCAAATTCTGCAAACATTTTTATCTGCCGTCTTTCCGCTGTGGGAAAATAAAGAAAAGTATTAACAAATTGATTTTAATATCGGCAGACAGCCCGCTCTAAGCGCTTACAGGATCCGAAGACATTTCACGCTGCATTTACTGTTTTGTCATAATAATATTTGTGTACAAATACTGCATGCAATTTTGGTTATTTATTTAAAAGTGCTAACCACAATATGTTAGAGTCAAGAGTAGTTGGATATTTCATATTGTGTCAAACACCCTGCGAGAAATTAAAGCGATTTCTTAAGACGAAACATTCCTTTGGTAAAGCATTTTTGCTTTTATGAAAAATGGTGTAAATTTGCTGGAAAATAAAATTTTTTAACAAATCTGATCCGGTTACCATTTCTAGTTCTATGCTTAAAATTTCTTGGAAGAATACTTTCATTCAAACAGTAGACGTGGCTTTATACCGCATTTGTATTGTTTTTTTTTTACCATTCGCCTAACAAAGTATTTTAGCTAAATTTTCCTACTGGGTACATACCTTGACGATTACTATGTAAATTTTTCTATATAGCATGTGGCTTCTCTTTCTGCAAACCTGACAAAGCTGACATTCTTAATTGAACAGCGTAAACACTTGCAATAACTATTGTAGAATAGAAATGTGTATGTATGTATGTATGCAGGTAGCTCTTACATCACACTTTCATGACGGCGAACTTGGCATGTCGTTAAGCGTCGCCAATTCCATAAACCACACTTCAATCGAAGAACATTCTTCTGCTTGGGCATAAATGCTTTCGCCAAATTTCTAGCATGACAAAATTTCAATTTGAAATGGATAGTGGTGCCTTTCTTATAAAAACATTGGCTTTTATCACCGAAAAGGTTTTGAAATTTATTAGGAGGTATGACGCTCTCAGCGGACATACTTTAACTGCTTAGATAATTTATCGATTATAAGAATAGTCTATATATAACTATGAATTCTTCTTTCTCCCTCCTCCCTCGTATGCCTCTTATTGTTAATCGATAGATGAATCCAAGATCAAGAATTTTAGGAAGCGAAGAATATATAGAATATAATTTCAATCCACGGAGCCAATCTTAATCAATAGTTTGAGAATTACTTAATAGACAGCTTCAAATTTTGCCTTTATTAACAAGGGCCCTACGACCTTTGTAGAAATACCATAAGGTATTTCGTTTCTATTTACTCTTTTAAAAGTTTTTTTTTTTAACTTCCATCTGATCAAATTTGACCCAGACTGGTCCGTTTAAACTGCGCACCCAAAGCATATCGATAAAAAAATTTGTTCCAAGAATGGTACATTATTTTTTTAGCGGTGTGAAATCTTCATATGTTAATTAGTGTTTGTCAGCTCTTTGTTTACGATGCAAAAAGTTTGTCTGACGGCATTTACCAATGAAACAAAATAATTGAGCAACAAGTTTGCCTGAAATTTTTTGTTTCCAATGGTATCACGGTATCATGTTATAGAAGTGTTTTGGAAAGTCTACTTTATCATAAACGCAAAGCATGAACGTAGTAAAGTCATGGAATGCTTGCCTCATGTAGCTATATCTGTTAATGACGTAACATCGAAACAGTAAGGGAAACAGTGCTTGAAAATAGTCGTGTTGGCATCAGAGAGATAGCAGATGATGGCTACATGTCTTATGGAACGACTTAACACATTTTGGTTAGTGTGTTGGGTATGAGACGTTTCAATGTTAGATTCATACCAAAAGTTCTAAATGTAGAGGTCGCTTAAGCGGTGATTGACAACTGAAGATCCTACATTCATCAAACGCCTCATTGCTGTGAATGGTGCTCCAAAAATGAGCCGAAATCCGTTCACATGCTTGTATTGGCTCAAAAGTAGCCTTTTCTAAAGACGATAATACAGATTTGTATTAACATACGTGAAAATTAATTTTTATACCCTGAACAGGGTATATTAAGTTTGTCTCGAAGTTTGTAACACCCAGAAGGAAACGTCGGAGACCATAAAATATATTTAAGCTATCGATCTGAAATTCTGCACCTGTCCTTTTCTCACTAAGAAGCTGCTCATTTGTGGGAACGGTTGATATCGGACCACCATAGCATGTAGCTGCCATACAAACTAAACAATCGAAATCAAGTACTTGTATGAAAAACTTTTTTCATTGACGAGATATCTTCACGAAACTCGGCATGGGTTAATACTTAAAGCAACAATGTATTCTCCGAAGAAATTGTTCAGATCAGAGCACTATATCATATAGCTGCCATACAGATTTAACGATCGGCAGTTCTGTGAAGGGTATTATAGCTTCGGTGCAACCGAAGTTAACGTTTTTTCTTGTGTTATTGTCAGTCCGGATCAAAGTTCGTAGATAAGATCAGTATCTGCGGAAGGTAGAACTCAGAAGATCATGACCCTGCTATTGGAAAAGTGAGCTTTGGTTGTTCCCCTTGCGATTTTAATTTTCTTCCCTAGTTTTTAATTGCGCAGAGGAAGTGAAACTATCGAAATATTTGTCACGAAACATATTTGATGCGTTTGTTACTTTAGCACGTACATAGTTTCGTCTTCAAGATCCCTCAAATTTTTCTTTGCATAAATTATATTTATACATATTAATTATATTTAAAATATCAGAAAATATGTATATAAACAAATATATGAGAGGAATATATAAACTCACGTGTCCTATGATACTCCATCAAATAAGTGTATGTGTGTATGTATGTATGTAAATACATACCTTCGCAGAACGCTAATTGCATTTTAAAGTCGACAGCCAATATTTGTGCAAACACTTAACTCATAGTCGGCAACTGAAGCACTATTACCGATCAAGTTTACATGCTAAACCACACACACACACACTTTAAGAGTATGTGCATTTGTACCTGTTAATATAACTGTAGGTCATGTCCAATTGGATTTATTCAATATTTCATTGTGTGCTTGTGCGTTCCTCCGTCTAATTACGCGTCACATTATTACAAAACTGACTACTCATGTCTGTATGTATTTTACATAATACAATACATACATACATATATAAAATTGTATGCTTGTTTGTATGTCTTTCAATTTTTTCATTCAGCCATCCGTTGAAGCAACAATCTCAACCAACTTTTCATATGCGAGTGCGGCAACAATTCTTCGACGTTGGTCGCCTTCATCCATGTAGGCACTTTTGTGTTGTGCGGCATATTACATATAATGTATGTATGTATGTTGGTGTGTGCGAGTTTGTGTATTTTTATTTTGATGCTGTATCTGATAGAGATATAAAAGTTAAATTGGTAACTCATTCTTAATTTGTTGGCGGCACCTTTGAACATTCTTCCAATTAGCTTGCAGCCGACACCTTAAGTCTTATATTATAACCGCTGTCGCAACGCACGCACACACTCACACACTCAAAAGCGCAAATACATATATGTATGTATATAATATTTTATGTGCAGAGGGATATACGACCACGACCACGTGCTTTACGTAGCTATGTTTATGGCTACATACTACGAAGATATATACATACATATATACATATTTATATATAAACTAAGCTCATCCGGCATCCACAATAGTTAATGTTGCAAAAATAACTGCAGCGTAGTGAGCGAACGTGCAGAATTGCACACGCACATACATATATGCAAACACATATGCATACATACATATATACTCTTATATATGTACCTTTACACTAACTTGCTGTGCACTCACATTTTTCGCTATAGATATATATAAGTTATATATAGTTATACACATATACATATACATATGTACATATGTTATCCACTCAGTTGCATATTAGAGGCATACCTTTAGTTGCGCCTTTTGCTCTCGCCTTTTATTTAGATCTTTTGCAACATTAAAACAACAAAATTGTCGGCACAATAACAACATGATTGGGCAAGCAAATGACTTGCGAGCATTACTGGACCACCACGAAGTAATTACTTTGATCGCCGTTGATTCGCTCTCTCGTCATGTCTTCGTGGTCGGCCGACCGCACATTGTTATATTTACTCCTTGTAGGCATGCTCTTGGGTTTTGTGGCAAGAGTTAAGAGTATGAAGACAGGAACAATGTAACCTGTTTACCTTTAGGAAGTGAGCTTGCAACTTACACACATACGTACAGGTAAGCATTGTTGTTGTGGCTTACAAGTTTACATGTTAATACGGGCTTATGTGCTTAACTAAGCTGCTATAAGCTTACAAGTGCATATAAACATTCCAAAAGCGTTTGAGAAATGAAAAATGCTAAAGAAGATATTTTATGAGACATATGCATGCCAATAGCTGAGAGAGTCACTATGTATGTACATATAATATACATTAGGGTGTTATAATTTTTTGGATGAACAAGCATTTTTGTAAAAATTAATTTTTCAAAATTCGTACAATTCAAAAACTATAACAGCTAAAGCTAATATTTTGTATCTGTAGTGAGGAGTTTTTCTTATGAATTTTTATTATCTCGCAAGAGTAGCAACATATATACTTGTATTAGTAATATAGAGTATAATAGTTTTTTTTGACTTAGCGGTTATATAGCGGCATATATATTGACTATTTTTATTGAAATCGAATAAAGTGTTTTCTCATAAACTGGTACACCCTAATGCCAACATCCGTTCTAGTAGTTAATTTACGAGCATTCTTTTATTATTATGTGTGCAGAAAAAAACCAGCAATATGCTCACTTTTAAGTTGTTGATCTTCATTAAAAGTTGCAGCAGTTAATGTGGATATCTTTGAAAATGACGATCACCAGCTAATATTTGGCTATACACATATTATATATGTATATATATTATATCATATATACAAACAAATAGCTGATTTTCAAGCGCGCTATCAGCAACTACACCACCAACAACAAGCAGAACTTATGCATCGATCAATTGCCGAAATCTTACAGTGATCATAGCGTTGGAAAGGTGTTCCGATCAGCCAGCCAAGGCGTCACAACCGGCGCTGACTATGACAATGCAGAAAAATATCTACACTACTTTTCAACATATCGTCCGCCCATTGTACAGCTTGCCACGTACAGAATCGTCGAATGCACCGCAAGTGATCGTGATGACGTGCAAAAATGAAAGCAAAAAGATTTTGATGAAGAAACCGAGCAGCAATCGATGTGCGGAAAATGACTTAATAAAGTAATATGCTACGATCTGTTCTGTTTACTGAATGAATTCCTATGAAGTGTCGATGAATCACCGAAAAAATGATATACAAATTAACTTTTAAGTGAGAAATTTTTCAGCTCTTTGCGAAGCTAAAACAATGCCACGTACAACGTTATGTGTGTATGAACATGAAAGTTTGATTTATCTTTCGTATCATAAAATTCGAAATTGGCGTTGATGTGCGCTGGAAATTTGAGGTGTCAGTCAAACTTAAAAGAAATTAAATGATTTGAATAAAAATATGTTTGGTATTTGGTTCCTCCGCTGTCGGCGAGTTGTCAGGTGTGAATTGATCGCAGTTAAGAATTGGCGTTATCCAAATTGACAGCCTAATGGATCATATTCGAATGAATTAATGAAATGAAAATGAAAGGAAGTGGCGAAATGTTAAAAATAACATTATTTTTTTTTGTAATTTTAAGTGCTCTGCGTGCCTGATCATTTTTCGTACTACGAAATTCATACAACGATGTCAGTGTCAGTGATAGGAGTCAGAACGGTTTTGCAGAAGAGAGCAAATCATGCTGGATTAAAAGCTATAAAACTATCCGCTAGCGGCTAGAGTCTAGCCTGTCTGTTTATCAGTGACAAATAGGTAAAAACTCAAAACCATTCAAGCCATGGTATCATATTTAGCGCAAAATAACAATAACTTTCTCCTTCCTTTGAATATCGATTCTACCGAAGGATAACATCTTGAAACATATTTTAACTTGATAATAACCTCGGGCTTTTAGTTCCAAGCATGGTTCTGTATTTCGGGCAGATGTCGGATACAGCCGAACAAAACTTTTATTAATCGTTTAAAATCATTAAATCTTAAGAGCGCATCATTTCACATAAATTTTCGTCTTGTGACCAGTAATAATAGGTTTGGATGAATGAAAGGTCCCTAACTACGTTTTAAAGTTTCTACTTGGCGTTCTTTTTGTACAAGATGCAGGTCTTTCGGTAGCAGTCTAGCATTAAAGCGCTTCGTACCCAAAACATTAACCAAAATGTGTTGATCGATCTATTAGAGATGTTGAAATCCTCTCCCATATCTCTGATGTCTACACGACTATTTTCTATTTAAACTTTAAAGTGGAAAAAAATGTCATCTTTGATACAATTGTTTGGGTGTTGAAACCAATAGTTTAGAAATTGGTCGATGTCTCGGTTATAAACTTTCTTGTATATTACTTACCATATTCAGTTCAAAAAGGACTAATATGTTAACATATTGGCCCAAACTAGAAGTCGTTCTACTACCTTCCAAGAAAAAAAAATAATCAAACAACCTTTACTCATTTGTCACACGCCTATTGTAAATTGTGCTTTAGGTAGAAAGTTTCACCGAAATAAAGAGAGCGAAGCGAATGCGATCATAAAACTATACACCACTCCCCAACTACTTAACTCTGGCTTAAAAAAATGTATCCACAAATTCACAGCCAAGAGAGAAGCGGATGAATATTGACAATTTCTCATTGAAATTATATATAATGGCAATCAAAATGTTATAACAGTTAATCGCTAAAGAGCAAAATCTCGTATAAGCCAACAATAAATAAGATAAAGAAAATCTCCACTTTCATTCCAAGCATGTGATGTTAACTGCGATAATTTCAGTTCGATGTTATTAACATAATTGACCACAAGAGTTTAATGACACATAATAAAAGAGACTTTTAGAAATCCAGCCACAAACGATTTCCTCAATTTTGTAGATACTCTTTTCAAACACTTTACACATACTCACAATCACACACGAGCACGGCCAACTAGTGACGGAAGCCAAAAGAGGAGCTGGAAAATGTGACAAAATGCACATAAACGAATGCAACAACGTGACTGTTATCCGAAAAAAAATTAATCTACATTAACTGTGCGTTGATTGTGGTCAGAGCCAATTTCAATAACAACTAAACACACAATGAGAATGTGTTGTTGCTGCGAAGCTGCCACTACAGGCACCACTTATACCTAAAGTTTATCTCTACAAATTGCTGAACGTATGAAAAGCCACACAAAATGCGATAGCAATTTATATAATCAATACGAAATGAATTTTTAATCATATCAAAACCCATAAAAACACTATTCCTCTGCGCATTTGGCTATTTACGTGTGTTTGGTTAGCCACTTTGTGATATTTGTAAGGTGCCAAGCCCGCAAGCGCTTTGTGTGGTAATCCAGCCATTTTCATACTTATCGCTAAGCTTAATTATTATTATCAAATAGATTAATGTGATTTAAATTCGAGTTTAAAGCTTCTTTAATTTGATATCATTCTTGTTTTATTGCATTTTTAAACTACAATCACTTCAGTAATGTATGTAGCGAGGTAATAAAATATAGGTAGACACAGTCGGTTGGTTTTCAGTGGATTCGTTCGGTGCCCTTTAATTTTACAATTTATGGCGCTCTCTAACCATGAATAAGCATTCACTAGCTTTGAATAAGCAACAATTCTAAGCTCGATCACTTTTCGCAAGACAAAAGAACGCTTAGCATGCTTCCTCGCAGGCAATTTTATGAAAAGAAATGCCTTATAATTGCTCCCGCACTCATTTAAGGTGTACAGCAAGTGTGACAGCCTAAAATAGGAAAATGTTAAGAAATTAAAAAAGTACTGTATCTCCCTTAAAAAAAAAATTTAATATTTTTCGAGTTGCACGTGATCCTTGACATTTTTGGTCTCCAAAATTCGATTATTGATCAGATCAAAAATTTGGTAGATGGAGTACTATGTACAGAACATGTAGAAAAAATTTGATCGGCTAATTTGTCTTCGAATACAATTTTTGATAATAATATTATTTTTTAGTAATTTTGAAGTGTAGATTTAAAAAAAAATTAGCGACTTTTTGTTTGTAAGCCAGCATTTTTGTAATAAGTTTTTTTTTTTTGGATTTAAAACAAAAGCAAAAATACTACCTTTCACAAATACAAAATATTCATTAAAAAAATTTGATTTTGATCGGTCAGTTCCAAAAAATGAGCAACTCCTTAGTAGGCAAACGATATGATATCTCAAAAACTGCGGGACTAGTTCGCGTATAAACAAACAGATGGACGGAGAGACGGACATGGCGAAATGGACCCAGCTCGTCACGCTGATAATTTTTATACATATTTTATAGTGTTTTTAACGTTTCCTTCTGAGTGGTACCAACTTAGTGGCAAACTTAATATACCCTCTACAGGTTATAAAAATTATAAGCAGAAACATCAAAACAAAAATTACAACAAAGCTTTTTTTTTAGCTTGCAGCACTAATTGACAAATTTCATTCAGTTGATTATGTTTCTAAAGGTTTTTGGTATGCCGTGTTCATATAGCTTCAATAAAGAAAATAAAACAAAATTAAATTACTAAGTGCAAAAAAAAAATTGTCTGCCTCAAATAACTAACAATTTTCAAACTTTTGATTTTGTATTTATTAAAAGTTTTTTATACTAAATTAATAAAAATATTTCGACTGCATACTCGTACATACACACAATTAGAATCGTGTGATATAAACCAGAACAGAACGTTGTTGGCATATCATCTAAAGTTCTTCATTTAAAATATACTGGTGATCATCAAACTAGATTAATTGATTTTAAATTGATTAAAAATTGTAATTGAATTATCCACACATAGAAAATTATATTCCCACCCTAGTTCTACGAAAATTATATAGAATATAAACAAATATAAAATACATATAAATATCAATGTACATATATGTACATATGTATGTGTAACTGTTTAAATGCATATACTCATAAAGCTAATCTTTTGAGATTTATTGACTTACTTTGAACGAATCGAATTGTAGAACGAAATATGCACGTCGAAAATATTTCAGTTTTAAGGAGCACAAAAAAATTTTGAAGTCGGCGAACTGCAAGCAATATTGGATGAAGATGATATGTTGAGTCAATAGCTATGGGAAAGATCCAAAAGTGTGGAAAATGGGTGCTACATGAATCAAATGAAACGCTTGCGAAATTTTGCTTCAAAGACACGCAGGAAAATCAGTTTTGTATCCAATTGTTACTGGCGATAAAAACAGGATTTATTATAAGAAAACTAAATGGAGTAAATCTTGGATTAATCCGGGACAATCTTCAACATCGACTGCAAAAACAGATCAATTTGGTAAGAAGTTATTGCTCAGTGTTTGGTGAAATCAGCAGGGTGTGGTATACTACAAGTATAAGCTTCTAATGCTAATTGCCAGAAAGGTGGTCAAAATGTGCGAAAAACAATAATAAATACTTTGAATAATTTTTTTTTTTACTTTCCCATTCAATATTAGTATTTCATTTTCACAAAAAACGCTCATTTCATATCGGTACATTTGGTAAGTATATTATAAGCACATACATATTTGCAAGCATTAAAACACACTTCGTCTATTTTACAACGCCATTTTGGATAAACTACTACAACTGTACACACATACGAGTATGTATGTAGGCATGTACATACATAAGTACATATTCGTTTAGATAGTATATGGTAAACATCAGCAAGGTAGCATAATATTTGTGAACTTTTGCTTAATTACACCAAATGCTTCTCATCATTAAGAATAGCCGTTGCGGCGGTACAACACCAAAAACAAAAGTACATCCCCTTAACATTTTTAGCTGCGAACATTATAAAAATAAACAAGTATGTACAAAGTAGCTCATTTACTGCTGTAACATTAACGTAAGCACCTTTATATATGTATGTATGAATGTGTATATATGTATGTGCGCATAATTACGCGCCATTATCAAGCGGACGAACTGAATCAACTGTCAATTGGTTTGCGTTGACGATCGTCATAACCACCACTTTGTTCGTACGTTTCGTTGCCAATGTTGGTTAAGTTTCCGAAGACAATTATCTACACATTGCTGTGTGTACG
The DNA here is from genome assembly GCF_042242935.1 of Bactrocera oleae. NCBI lineage: Eukaryota > Metazoa > Arthropoda > Insecta > Diptera > Tephritidae > Bactrocera > Bactrocera oleae. The sequence continues at coordinate 85,919,353 of NC_091536.1, read as the reverse complement.
CTTCAAGTCCATGGCTCATTTTCATAGTGTTGTTTTAAGTTTTATTTATTTTCTCTCCATGAGTATAATATTCTAAAAGTATTGTCAATCATAATTAGCTGCCCTAATGCCCTGCGTACACACCACCAAACGACAAACTTTTATTAGACACTCCCAACAAATGGAAGTATATGAAGCATAAGCAGTTCGTTGCCACGATTTGGGAAGAGCAAATAATTGTGAAAATATTTAAATTTGTTTTTATGAAAATCAATTGGTCACGCCCTTAATATTGACACTCAATGGTGATTGGAAATTTGTGAAAAAACTAGATGTGTTTCGTGCTCCTTGGCACAGTTCAGTAACGATAATTCGGTTTCAAATCAGAATCATATTTATTTCTAATAAAATGCAACAGTGAGTAGTTGAGGTACATACAAGCATACATACATGTATGTGGGTATTATATTATATATTAGAGTGGGTCAAAAAAAATTATTAAAATTTTTTTTCCTTAGATACCGTGCAAGGATCGTCCGAAATGACGAAATAAAATTTTGATTTCCCATAAAAAATAACACAAAATTATAAAATATTCCAGTATTATTTATTTATATGAGAAGTCAAAAATCACTAAGATTTTTAAGAGCTGAAAATTTACCAGAACTTTTTTTTCGTCAGTTTGGACGACATTTTCAAGGTATCTAGAAAAAATAATAATTTTGTTTGGACCACCCTAATACATAAATATGTACATATTCGCGAGTTCTTAATTACTCTGCGCCACTAAATATGAAAACCATTTTTATTATTCCATATGTACATACCTCTATATAAATATGCAAATGTGTCTGTGTGGTAGTATGCATCGCATAATGACAATGCTGAATGACTTTTCACAACCATTTCGAAGCAATGCGGAAAGAGCTGACAAAACCGGAAAATGTAATGATGAAGAAAAATATGTCATCCGAAAAATATACGACAAATAATTTGATTCGGATGCATATTACTTACCCACTAACACTAACACATATACATATGTGCATGTTTGTACCTCCATATAAGCGCTTTTGTATTACATACACGTACGTATGTATAAATATGCCGCTGAGTGACAGCGTTCATTAGAAGCTCGTAAATATTTTAAGTATCACCGCCCTTCGTTTATATTTATTAGCGTTTCTCACTCACTGCCACACACATACATATATGCTTTGGTATATACTGATATCCGGCGCAAATGCAGGCAAAACAATAGTTTTTAGGCAATTAGGCATTCTAATAAATGTACACATACATGCCTATGCATATGTATATGTATGTATGTCCATGTCTGTATTTAGCTTAGAGCTAATGGTATGCATATCCATTGCTGTCACGCTCGAATCGAGTGGCACTTAATAAATATCCAATAAAGTCATTTGTTCTCGCCCTGCACGTAGGAGCGTCTATGCTAGTGCGTAATGTTCGTGTTGTAGCTGTTCACATGTGTATGCATGTACATACATATGTATGTATGTATCTATAATGTTTGTGTGGCACCCCTAATCCAATCACAAAAGTCAACAGCAGACAATTAAAATGTGTAAAATAATTTGCAGTTTTATGAACGACAAAATCATTATTTACAACTGCTTACACACATACAGATAAGGTATGGATGGATGTGTCTTTACACACCTTTGCATAGCTAATGCAGATGTGAGATACAAAAATATTCAAAAATAATTTTTATTCAATTAAATCTCTCTTTTGGATTTATAACAGTTAAACTGGCATAGAATCGACTTTTCCAATTTTCCTCAAATATTTTGCCCATTTATTAAAATTTGACAGATTTTCGCCATTTTCATGTATTGCATTTTGTACTGATGAATCTACTGTTACAGCTACCTTAATTTGATTTATTATATTGCAGTCAAATTTTATTGGAAAATTTTAAAGTTATTTTTTTTGAGATTGTGTTGGGATAAAAATATTTTTTTCAATAATAAAAATATTATTACCGAAGCTGTAATATATTTCGCAGTTACATTTCTTATAGCCTAAAAGGATATAAAAGGATTTTTGTTTTGATTTTGTGCGATCAATTTGTATAGCAGCTACTTATATGCAATGGTGATCCGATCTGAACACTTTGTTCGAAAATGATAACGCTGCCTTAGACAATGCTCTATATGAAATTTCGTGCAGATGTCTTGTCGAAGTAACGGTTTTCCAAACAAGAATTTGATTTTGATTCATCAGTTTGTATGGCAGCAATATTCTATAGTGTTCCAATATTAACGATTTCGACCAAGTGATGGGTGCAAAAACTGGCGAACTCTTTCGGGTATATACAGACAGATAGAGGGAAAGACGGACTGACAGACGGACATGGCTAAATCTGTGCGGCCTTCCACGTTTCCTTCTGGGTTTTGTTTTATAGAATTCGTGGTAAAATTAATATACTCTATTCAGAGTATAAAAAAGTTAAGTTTGCATAGATTTACTTAAAATTCGAAAACAAAATACTTCCTCCTCTAGATATCTATAAATAAATAATTTTATTATGACGTTTTTTATCCAAATATTGATTTACAAATAGTTACATTCTAATATAAAAAAAAAAACAACAACAAAAATCTATAAGTAGAGGTCTCACATTTATCTACTACATATTTTTTTCTCGCGCATTACTTACAATTTTTATAAATACCTTTTTTATAAATACCTTTGATTTGAATAAATTATTTCTACAACTATATGTTTAAAGCTTTTCGCAAATAATTTACAATCTTTAAATAAATTTAATATTTTTATAAAAATATATTTATTAATGTTATAATATGTATATGCATATTATATGGTACATATGATCCGCATGCATAACAAACCAAAAAACATATGTATGTACATAAATATTTAAACATGAATACATTGGTATGTGTGTATATGTATGTGTTTATATGCGTTTCTGCAGCTCGTCCTTTAATTACGATGGCAATTGTGTTTCTGAAGTGTGACGAAATGTCAGAAAAGCAGGCATACTCGTACATACAATATGTATAAGTATGTAGCTATATATGCACACATATATAGAGTTAGAGTTCAGCTAGCTGCAGCTGCATGTATGTGTGACGAATCGAGTTCAAGCCTGAAACATTAAGCGCATTTATGTAGATCCAAATCGTCAGCGCACAAACGGGATTATGCATTTAATATGGAGTACAGCTGATCTGCAGATATGATGGTCTAAATATTTTGAAAATTGACAGTTGAAAAGCGATTTTGACTTAACGCACTGCATTCCTTCACCTGTTCAATTAAAGGATAATACTTTTGAGAAAATTTTCTGTTATTATTTAATATGACGGTGAGTGGCAATTAAGTACATCCAATTAATGGTAAATAAGGATATACAAATATGTGATACATACATATGATATGCCTATGTATAAATCGAATATTCTAGTACACTATTTAGAAATAAAAATTCTAAATTGAGAAAAAAAATTTCAATGAGTGCTGACAGTAAAATAAGGAAATAAATAAAAAAAGACTGAAATTAGTTACAGTTCAGAAATTGTATTGTTTGGATTTTATTTTTCAGTTTCAACGTTTCAGATCTTATTTAAAAATTAGTGAAAATATTTGTTTTTCATCAAACAATTTTAAAATGTCTTTCGTTTGATACAAATATTGTAATATAGTATCAATTCCTGAACAAAATACATTTAACCGATCGTAACGTTTCATACGAAGACATTCTAATGCACTTTCTTATATCTCTTAAGTTAGAAATTCAATAGCTAATAAACTGTTATTGTTCTCAAAACATTGGAATCTTCTTCATTTTTTGTTTAAAACATTTTATTTAAGCTTTATTTAAAACTTTAAAAATAAAATTCTATATAAAAAATATTTACCGGAAGTAGAAATATTTCTTTTAAATACATATTTGTTATTTTTCTTAAATTTGGCAAAAAATTAAAATACTTCATCTACGCCCCAACAAAGTTCCCGAATTTTTTAATTACAAAATTTGGAATTAAACATTTAATTTTTAACTATAAATTTGGAATAAAAATTGGAAATTAAAGTTTTAAACCCAAAAATAGAATAAAAAATTTATTTTGTAATTCAAAAATTGGAGTAGCAAATAAAAACACTATTTTTCATAACAAAAACTGGAACTAGAACGGATAAACAGGCGAAATTTACATATTTCTAACTGGAAAATTAAATATATATAAGATAAAAAGTGCTGAACTATGTTGATATTTTACTACAAAAATAAGCTGTTCTTTTCAAAAAATAACCAAAATTGTAGAACATAATTTACACACACGCGTAAATTTTTTTTATTTCAAAACACACAATTTTCTTTATATTTTAATTATGAACTAAAAACTTAATTTTTATTTTTCAATCCCTTATTTGGAATGAAAATTTCCATTTTTTATTTTTTAATTAGAAATTTAGAATTAAAAATATATTTTTAATATATTTATCTATCCAGTTTTTGGTATACAACTTTTAAAATTATTTTTAATTAAGATTTGCGCGATTACAAAGTAGATTTTAATGTAAATGTAAAATTCAATCATTATCTTTGCAATCCACATTACTTGCATTATTTGACCACACAAATACGAGTGGCGTAACCCTGTATCCTAAGCATGTGCAATAGTTTGATTAAAATTAATATTTATTCATTTCGAAAGTTGCAGCTATTTCTAAAAGAATGAAAATATTTTAAATACTGCTAAAACTGCAATAATAAAATTAGTCTAACTCTAACTTAATTATCTCATATGCTCCAAACGATCGGAATAGCCACCTTTAGCGATAAAATATTGCTTCTGTTTTACGATTGAACTGATAACTGTTACGGGTCCTGTTAGTAATGCTGCCAACCCATTAGCAAGGTTACCATGCATATTTGTGCTCTTATATACGACAGTTCTCGTACATACATATATGCAACTATTCATAGCGGAATTTAGTTTTAGCCACCGAATGCCATTTTCGTACATTTGTATGCAAATTTTAGCACAAAAACTTTATTAGGAGAAAGTTTAGTTGCACTACCATTAAAATACTCGTATTATTATTTTAATAACCCACAATAAATGGGAGGCATCTTCGTCGCAGACGAAAACAATTGTAACAATTTTTCATGGCGCTTACTTACGAAAATATAATGTATGTACATATATAGTATATAGATATGTTTTAGGGTGAGCCAAAAGCTAATAAATTGAAAAAAATATCGCTGCAAGGTTGGATTTTAGCTTAATTTTAAAAAGTGTCGGTGAGCATTCAAAGTTTCCCATATAAATAAGTCGGTATAAAATCTTTTTTCCCTCAAAATACCATACCTTTTCAGATGTTTATGATACAATTTTTTACATCAGGGTATCTTGTAATGCAAAGATCCTAAAAGATCGTTTTTTTTTTTTTATTAAAAAACGCGTATATTTAAAAACCTTGAAAACTTCATAGGTTTATTTAAACGCGTTATAACCACTTTTGAATTTCAAAATAACGATTTGTTGTTTTGTATATAATATATCGAATGTACATATATTTGAGAATATTGCTCAAAAATTTAAGTTGAACCCGCAAAAAGTTTTGGAGTTATAAGCGCATTTGTAAGAATTCTTTAACTTAGTGTAATCGGTTCCCAGAACTTTAAAAGCAGTTCTTAGAGACGGTAAGGAAAATTTTTGCAAAACGACCGGACCTTTGGATTTGAAATTTCGATTTTCTTAGATATATATATATATGCATGTATTTGTCAGGTATTGATTGAAAGAATAAGATTTTTGGTAATAATTTTGATATCTTCAATGTAAATTTTTCACAAAAATCTACTATTTTTTTCAAAAGCCACTATTTTGTTAAAAGTCAAAATTTTGACTAGTCCTTCAGTACTGTATGTTAATAATAATATTTTTTGTTTTTGTATTTGGGATATTTTTAAGCACCAAAATCTTTTTCTTCGCCACACCTTTTTTCGAAAATCCTACTGGAAACAGGCTACAGGACCAAGCGAATTCAAAATTTTTTAAATGGAATAGCCGATTATTAAAGTACATTAAATACTGTAAATGTACATTTTTTTATTTATTTATTATTTATTATTAAATAAATGCCTTTTAAAAAAATTAAAAAATCGTTATTTTCTGACCCTTTAAACCCTTTAACTAATGAATTCGATATGTGAGTTTTTGGCTTACCCCAATATGTATATACATGTGTGTGTTGATATATATATATTATATTTATTTCTATGTCTGCAGTAATAATCGCAAACTTCTTGAGTTTTGAAAGTTTTTCAGCAAGCAAATGTGATTTACCGCATACAATTTGAGTATGGCATTTGCTTAACAACAGCAAATTTAGTTATTTTTATTGTAAGTATGAATGCAATAATAAAACACGTAGATGTACATATGTAAGTATGGCATATTACATACATACATACATTCATATATACATGCATATGTCCAACAACATACTTACAACAAACAGCAATCAGCGACAAGCAAGCTTCCATCAACGTGCAACATTCAACCAAAACACTCACACACATACATATGGTACATACACGAGTACAAAACATATGCCCATCAAGTGTGTGCTTATAACTGCAACAACAACAAAGTAAAAATTCTCTAGCAACACATACAAAAATATCTAGTATATTGTTAACACCGATAACAACAACAAAAGCAACCACAAAGCGCAAATAGCGCAGAAAACTAAAAAAAAAATATCAAAAAAAACAACAATTGTAACAACAACATTAACAGCCGCAGCACTAATATTATTGGCGGCGACACCTTCAGTGTTAAACACTTTTGCAAATTACTGCAGTCAGCAAATACATCAAGGCGAAAATAGCCGACAAAGAATAACCGGCACAGACGCTGCCGCGAAAACGAAAGACAAACTAGCAGACATGCCAACGGGCAAATAGGCGGGCGGACGGACGATTGGATGGCTGTAAAATCGCTGCCGCCACATAGGCAATTGAACGGATAAGCGGGTTAATAGAAAGTCGTCTGGCTGTAGGCACGATTACATATACATACATACGTGCGTGTATGTGTGTGTGCAGTGACAATGTGCGACGCAAAGCTCATAAAGTTGCCAAATAGTAAGCGAGAGCGTCTGTGAACGAGGGGACGCTCGGCACAAACATGGAGACAAGTAGACATCATTATTGATGACAATTGAGTGTACGCTTAACGATAACTGCCAAACTGTCAAATAGGTGGGGGAGAGAATTGAGTACAGGGCAAAATAATGCAAAGAGATAGGTTGCTATTTAGCTGAGTTCTACGTATAAATGTGTGGGTGTGTGTATGCATAAGTTTATTTAGCTGGGTGTAAGTTTGTGCATATGAAAGAGAGGGTGTGTCTTAAAATACCTTATACGGTTTTAAAAATATTGTCATGAAATTACTTTCATCAAAATGACATGGCAGCCAAAAATAAAAGTTAGAAATAGCAATTATAATTAAATTTTTTATCGAAAAACAATTTATTAAGCTAATAATAAAAGTCATGTTATGATTTCAAATTCAAGCAGTATGAAGTTCTGCATAGTGCGTTGCAAGTTATGTATAAATAAATTATACAATTAACATTTCAATCAAATTTTTTTTTTATTTTGTTATCACGAAAATTTTAAATAAAAATGATTTTAAAACTTCTTATTCCATATACCGGATTGAAAAATTAATAATAGAAATACTCCCAAATACCAGAATACAGATTAAGAAATAATATATGTAGTAAGCTAATTATTAATAATTAAAAACGAACAAAAATTTTGTTTGAATTAATATTTTTATGCGCTTATATCACTATCAACCAGCGCTCGCACAGAACCGTTATATTCAGTACTAAAAAGTTTTTTATTTATTCAATTTTTAATTTTGATTTTGGAATTAAAAAACAATTTATTTTTGATTCCGATTTTGCAATAACCAATAATTAATTAAAAAGTTCGTAACACATCATATAAAGTATCCTACGAACCTACTTTTCACTTAGCACATAAAAAAGTTGTCATAAAAATTAGATGAAAACTTAAAGAACTACACATTTGTGGACAAAGAACAAAATGCAACGCTTTAGTAGATGTTTAAGCTGATCCAACATCTATCACACTGGCACGCAACATTTGTTTATGAGATCCCCCTGGTGTTAGACGAATAAAAAACCCGATAGCTTTTTCATTTCTTTAATTGTTAGTTAAATTATTGTAAAATATGTTCACAAAAGTTGATTGAAAGTATCGATTGGTTTTAGTGTACGAGTATAAGCCATTCATATGCGAAACTCTTCTTCAGGCTCCGAGCAAGAGATATTATCAAATGCATTTTTTTCGAAACGACTTTTTTTGAACTTGCGTAACCAATATGTTGAAAATTGGCAGTTACTTTCTTTACAGTATATACCCTAAAAAGGTTATATTTTCTTTATTTCAAATTTTTATTTTGCCAAAAAAAAAACGCATATACTTTTGTTTAGACCACTATAAAAATTAAATGTTCCATTATCATAGATTCAAATAGGATAGAAATATTTAATAGAAGTAAATTCTCAGCGCGCCTGATTGAGAATTTTTTCTTCCAGAATGCACACAAAATATGTTGAGTGTGGTTGTGAAGTGCAATATCATTGCGACCCCACAATATTCGGTGGATTTTCAAAGAAATTCTTCAACTATTTTATATAATGTACTTAAATACATATATACCTATAATCATAGATTTCTATATATTTATACTACTTACAAGTATATCTATATATACATATGTAGCACAATAAGTTATGTATATATATATTAATTTTTTATACAGTTAAAAGTTCATGAAAATCATAGAGAAAACTGCTCATCCTATTATCCTCCTTAAATATGTATATGTATTTATAAATATATATGTATGTATGTAAAATAAATTCTCTATTAATTTAATTAATTAAGAAATACAAATTTTTAATTTTACCAAATTTTGCTGTATATGTTTGCGCATTTATTTTGGTTTATATTAAAATCACCCTCTTGATTTTATATGTGGCGCATGTATCAATTTTTTTAAATATTCTAAGTTCTGATATTAAAACAATCGAAATATGCGCCACCTTAAAGTTCACATATTTGAATATATAAGCCCATTTCAAGCATATAATGCAAAACTTGTAGAGTAGTATAACAGAAAACTTCGCATGATTTATTGATACATCACAAAGATGTACACTATATGCATAATTTTATATCTCAATGCAATTGAATACTTACCGAAAAGGGTTAACTAACTCAGAAGCGTATACACAACTATCCAAGCACACTTAGAGAACACTAATGCATGCATATGTATGTATGCACATAGTATGTAGAAGTTACATATAATAAATACAAACGCGCATTAAAAGAAATTCGGCAATTCGCAAGCAAAGCAATTATAATAATTAACGCATGCAACCAAGTGGAAAGTTAACAGCACAAAAACAAAAATTATAACAAAAAACAAGAAATTTAAACAAGCAAAATGACAGAGTGAACGAGCGAACGAGCCGTCACCATTGTCGCCACCAAAAGCCAAAGGAAATGAATACCGCAGAAACAAAACAACAAACAATTGAAACAAAAGAGACACTAAAACAACAATAATACTTAAATACATACATACCTATATGTACATATAAATGCAGATGGCGCAGCAAGTAATCACAGTGTATGATATATATTTAGAAGGCTTCAGCTGTATATATGAACATATTTTATTGTTAAATAAATGAGAGCGCGCCCATGCACAAACATGCATAGAAGCCGCTACAATATAACAACAATACAGATATAGCTATATATGCCGCTGTTATTGTTGTACCAACAAACTGTTCACACACACATCCATGCATGCCTGCATAACAGTCGGGCCAACAGCGTCAAATTGGAAAAATTAATGACGTTCTGTTGACAGCTACAAAAAAGCGTATTATATCATATGGCAAGAATGCGCTTACATATACATATATACCAACATACATACAAGCAAAAACACATATCTACAATTATAAAAGCGAAGAGCCACGACAGAGCGCTGTGATTGGTCAAGCGTAGTATGGCAGCGAACACGCCCCACTTTGTGCTCCGCAGGGTGTTTTCGAAAAAAACAAAATGCAGAGCGTACGACTTTTACTCTCTTTGCGTTAATTTTTGTTTCGACTGCAGTGTGCATTGACTCTCATTCCAATTAGAGGCAAAGTTGTGACGTCACGAAAAAACGTTGTTAAGATAAGCAGTAAAGCAAAAGAAAAAAAAACGAAAAAGTGAAGAGCTGCAAATTACCAAGTCTCTTGCCGAGAATATGAGTTAGACTGGTTTTCGGTGTGTCAGCATGAATAACAACAACGACGGCAATAGTTGTGCAAACCAGCTAGCAGCACCTTGCTGTTTTTCTATTCTTTTTTGCCATTTCAGTTGCTTTTCAACTTTTTATTTAATATTTACTGTGAGCGCGCCGCTCTCACTCTATCTTTCTCTCGCGCACCCTTCCATTCGGTTTGTCAGGTCGTTTGACGAGTTATTGCCGCGCATAGTGCCTGCGAGCTTATGCTGAGCGCCGCAACAGGACAGGCCATTTTTCTGTTTCAGTTCGCGTCACAGTGCAAGTATATATCAACAACGCCGATGTGTTCGTTCGTTTTGGCGTTTATTGTTTTGCCGACGCATTTCTGCAAACCGTTTTCACGCGCCGGATAAATCGCGAATCGATCGCTAACACACTGCTAATGTCGCCAACAAAGTGACAGTGTTGTGCACATTTTTGAAAACAGTGCAATTAATTGCTGTTACACACACACACCTGCCACATACGATTTGAATTGTATATGAGTGGTCGCTGAGTACTTTAAGTAGTTCACTAATTAATACAGAAAAGCAAAAATTATAATGAGAATACACAAAATCACGTGCGGTGTGTGTGCGCTTAATATTTTGCGTTGCTGAGCGAAAAAATATTATTACAAAATTAAGTTCTCATTCGTTTGGTGCTAATTATCGCCGAGCATGATGCGTTCTGGCAGTCCACTACCACGTCCCACCAGTCCGGCCATTTCCGAGATTTCGGTGGGTTCACCCAGCCCGCCCCTGCTTACTGCTTTGCATAATATAAGACAACATAACGGTTTAACCGCTTTTCGGCCAATTGATATAAAACGCGCGCGACTTACAGACTTACATAACCACCAGAGGTCACTGCTGGCTGTCGATAATGGAGTTGGTTTAAGTGCAAATCAGGCGCCACCTCCAACGCCACCACAACGCCGCAAATCGAGCGCTGAGCGTGTGAAAAGCTTTTCAATCGCCGATATTTTAGGTAAACGTGATGCATCAGTGGACTCTCCAGCAGTTCACACCACAACGTCGCGTACGCCAACACCGCCAACCGCGTTAGCACTATTGGCGCTTAATAATTCCGTTAAAGTTACGGAACCCGCAATTTTGCCATTAGTACCACGGCCACAACCTGTGGCGCCTACAACATTGCTACCCGCTCCAGTTCTAGGCGAGAGCCTGGCGCCCACTGTTCCGCCCCCTCTAGTCATGCCGCAATCACAGCTTCTACTCGATGCGCACGCATTTTCCAAGTCGTCGGCGCATGCTTGGCAAGCAATGCGTGCTGGTGCGGCAATCGCAATGCCTTTACGTCCCTTTCTGCCGCCCGCGCTGTTGCATTATGAACAGCGTCTGGCGTGGGACTATCAGCGCCAGCTGCAGGAACACTTTCAAGCGCAGGCACAACTCTTACGCCAAATGAGTATGGATCCCTCGATAATACCTTCTGAGGATGGTTCGGAGCGTTCGCATTCCAGCTCGGCGGGTAGTGAGTGTTGTTCGCCTACTTTAAGCGCGGCACCAACCGCAGACGGTGTGTCGTCGAACAGTGGCGATGATAAAGGGGAGAGCAAACAGCGCAATGAAAGTGCTGAGACTGCTGCTGCTGGCGTAAAAGCACAAAAAGCGGCAGGTGACACGCCACTCGATGCTCTATTTCAGCTATCAACCAAAAATTTCGATGACGGCACAGGTGAGTGAGTTTGATGATGTACTTAAATTTGCCCAATTGAAAGATTTTAAGGGTTTGACTGCAATTCTTCAAGCCTAGAAAATGAAAGTGTAGTGTATTAGACCTCATATCTTAAAGTCTCAATTAATTTATATTTATTGCGCTTTTCGGGATCAATGCTCCTTATATTATTTTCCCATATTTGACTTTAAGACTTAGGATTTATTTTGACGTTTCATTAAATGTTGTGCAATACATCAAGTATATATCAACTAAAAACAATATTTACCCAAGTGGCTTCTAAAAACAATAAAGGTTCTTAAGAGTGAGAGAAGTGTATAGGAAAATATGCAGGGAGAACTTTTTGCGGCTTCAGCAGCGCCATGGTTGCTATGAATCGACCTTCTACGACTTTAAAAGAATATCGCATGTTTATGGAATATTGGTTATATTAACACCGACCGATTACGACACAACCGGACCTCTTAAATCATATGGTCTTCTCAAATATTCGAACTCTGTATTTTGGTGCAAAAATTTTTTTATCGACCAAATTAATTATAATAAAACCCAAGTTATAAAATTCCTCAATTTTCAGCTGAAGAGTTGTCCCAGTCTAACTTAGTAGCGCCAAAGACCATAATAATCATAAAAGTAACGCAAACTAATTTCGATGACAGATCCAATATATGTGTATAAATGAGGTTTTGGTAAGCTATGCGTTAATATTTGTTGTTCCTCTGGAATCAAAGTATTAAAACCGAGTCCTCCCAGTACGTGTACTGAACTAGCTATGGTTTACTAATGTTCTCTGCTTTTGTTGTAATTATGGATTCTGGGGTAACAGTTCCAACATATGCTATTCGCTTGTGTTCGATTTTCATCTTCACTCGACACAATTATTTCCTCAACATATCAATCAATCTGTTAGCCAAAATATAAAACCATGAAAACATTCACTGAACGTGCTTCACCACAACTGCGCAGTGGACTAACCGCAAAGTCGGTAGCGCTAAATTCAATCCCAGTAGCCGAATGTAGATTAAAACGCGCAGAAAAGCGTTTCGTTACCGGATATGAGGCGCCAGTCATTAAGCTTGTTGCCAAGCTAAAGGAGACGCTTGCCAATATAAGTTGGTTGTTGGCCGCGGTAGACGAAGCCTTGAGAAGATAAGCGCAATTTCAAATTGATTTTCGTACATGCGTAACGCAAATGACGCCAGGAAGCTGACGACGACCGTTGATGACGTCGCGAGCTTAAATCAAACCAACGGCGTTGCCATTACAAATCACATGATTAAACACTGTAATAATAATAATATGTACAATTGAAGATGGTTAGTTGGCCGCAATCAGCTGGTGGCGGGGAGCGCGCTACTGAGCTGTTGAAAACCAAATGAAACAATCAAGCAACACCACCAACACCAACAACAAATAGAGGCACGCACACAAAAAGTGGTATTTTGCTTTCCCGGCTTGCGGCGCAATTTGAATTGATCTGTTCTGCTGTGGCCCAGTCTACTTTGCCGCCGATAGTGGCGCGTCAAGGCACTACCGCCGCCTGATTACGAAGCACCGATTTGCGCGTACGTGCCCCGCGTGAATCCAATTTAACTGAATATTATCACAAAGCCAAGCAGCAGCGACAGCAGCACCGGCTACGGCAAGCGCTGCGCAATACAGTAGCTGATTTCACTGAACGATCACACGATCGCGGCAAGGTCTCCGGGGCTTAACGAGAAAACATCGACCGCGACGTGTTGGAAAAGCCATGCCGCATGGTCAACAGTTAGCTGCCCCAACAGCAACAACAACACTTAGTCAATCAAGAAATCGCGCGCATATATGTATTGTGTATCGAAAATGGATCCACATTACTTTTGACTGTATATTCGCATATGTATATGAATATGTGTGTGTGTGTGCTGTGCTGATCTGTCCATTTTCACTTTGCTCGTTACATCTGGCCGTCGTGTGATGAGTGAAAATGATACGCATGCGCCAAAACGATCAAATTTGCAATCAAAATGCCGCTCGTCCGCCAAATGGAATGCAAATCAGCGAACACACGCATACGTACATACCAGCTAGAATACAAATGTATACATACATACGTGTATATAGAGAGATCCACAGAGAAATGTGGCGTACCTGAAATAGACATTTGCCGACGAATTGGATTGATTTTGCTGTTATTAGCGCTTTATTTCACCTTCATGTTTATTTTTATCCGCCGTTTGTTGTTTTCCTTTTTGCGGTTGCCACTGATTTGCTGTATTTACTGCTGTGTTGTTGTTTTTATTGTTGTAGCTGTTGTTGTTATGAGCAGCAGCGTCACGTTGATGTGGAACTCCATCGTAGAAATTGATTAATCCACCACAGGCGAGTGACCTCACTACTGTGTTTACGCTTTAAACAGAATCTCATCAAGACATAATGACAACAATTGATCATCGATCATGGTGCCGCGGCATCTTTTTTCCATATAACGAGTACGCCGCTGTTGTTTCGTGCTTGTTGTGCTTATTGCTTTGTTATTGAAACAGTTGCATTTCCTTTTTGTGGTTTGTATGAGTAATGTAGAGTAATTGATTAATGTGGGGCATTGTTATAGATTTGTATGTACAAGTATGTAGACATGAAGCTAATACAAATAAATTCCAGGTAAAAACAAGAAAAAACGTTAATTTCGTCTGCATCGAAGCTATAATACCCTTCGCAGATGCATTTTTTATAACATAAAATAATATAAAAAGAACTTTATCTTGATATATGCTATAGTTGTCCGATCTGAACACTATATTCGGAGATTGAAGATATCTTCTGCAATAAAAAAGTTTTGTAATAAAAAACCGACAAATTAGCGACTTCTTGGTGAGAAAAGAGCATGTGCAAGATTTCAGATCGATACAAGCAGACGGACATCGCTAAATCGAATCAGTTCATCACGCTGACCTATTTTATACGCACTTTATAGGGTCTGCGAAGATTCCGTCTGGGTGTTACACAATTTTTAGTCCTGTTCAGCGTATAAATATTACGTTATAAGCAGAGAATGTTAATAAATAGAGAAGGCGCAAATGTTAAAAAGTACTAAATTGAGATTTTCACAAGAGGGAACATCGAAAAATACCACTTCGAATCTTTTGAAATACAACACGCATCGATCGAAACGGAGAAAATGCTATAAATAGACACAAAGAATGTTCTTAAATGAATTATGCGCTTGCTGATTTACATTTGCATATTACCAAAAAATCATAACTTTTGTAATTTTTAATAAACCTTCAAATTATATAAGAGGATAATTGGTTAAAGCTGCAGAATTTACAATAAAATGGGTAATTAATAGATAAATTCTTCAATTCATTTTTGCGCGTTGCATGAACAATAGCTAATAGGCAAAGGATAGCAATAAAGCAGCGGCTAAGCGGCCGTGATTTCGCTTTACGGTGGCTCAGGTCGCAAGCGTAAAGGAGTTAAGCCATTCCCAATACAAACGCTTACGTTCGAATCTTACGAATCATAAATCTTATTTTTTATTTATCTCTTATTTTATAATTTAACATTTTAGCTAATCTCAATTCAGTTCCTTAAATTGCATATTTTATTCACTGAAATAATTAGAATATTTCAGGCAAATATGTTCATATGTTTGGGTTTATTGCATATACCCTTATTTATGCGTATAAATGTGAAAATCACACATACATTCATAAGTACACGTACGCTGATGCTTGCTTCTTCTGGCCCCGCGCAAACAATGACATTCGTCTACACTTTTTGCTTTTTGCGAGAAGCAAGTTGAACGATCGCAAGCAAGGAGGGGTCTGGGGCGCACTGCCACATAATTATTTCAGATATTTTTTCATTAATAATAAGTAAACATAAGAAAGTACTATAAGCAGTGTGCTTAGAATATATAAAAGTAATAAAGGATTTCATATAAATGGCAATTTTATAATTTAATGTAGTTATATGAAATAAATTAAAATAATATTTCAAGTCGCTAATAGACCATGTTGTCAATTCTCCTTTCTGAAGGCAACATCAGACCAATTCTTCAATTTCTGATTTTTAGCAAATGTTGTGCGGAAGCAGCTTGTGGCAACATACTAATGCAAGGGGGATGGTAGGATTTTTCGTCATACAAATTGTAAAATTGAAATTTTGCTGATTCTTCAATTTTACAGAAGACATTCAAATTCAATTTCATTCATTTTTATTTCGCGCATTTGCGGTAGGAATTCCATATGAAAATCAAAAACTTCGTTTTGTAGCATACGCCCGTTCCTTATGAATGAATTTGTTGTCGTTGTAATATGAAATACTTAGAAAATATGGTGCGATTTTGCTCGAATCTTATTGGTCGATGATGGTGCGCCTGCAATTTTTTTTTGTCGCTTGCCGCCTTTGATTGTTATACAAAAGGCATATTGAAGGACATACATACATACATATGTACATCTGTTTACATAGATGCAAATATATTTAGACATGCGAATGGAAGAAAGGCAATTTCGGGAATATTCACATACAAATTGATCATTTGAAACTAGTTAACGACAATAACGGTTTGAGTTCACCGATTAGACACCACTCTTCAATTATTGTCTGTGGTGCTGCTTGTATAGCACAGCTCGTTTTTGCCTGAGTTCACATCCTAGCACCGATGTAGTTTTATTCCTTTTTTTTCATTATATAAATGTTCTTCAAAATTTATTATTTCCTTTTGTTATTCTAATTTTCCCTAACACTTACTTGGTTCCTGCTTAGAGTGGTGTAGTTTGTTGAATTCGAGGGGATCATGAGGGGAAGGTACCTTTTAAATGTGGTGTAATTGAACTTTCGAATTTGCGCATTTTCGATGTTCCCTTTTAATAGTTTACATTTTAGCACAGCTAAAATTTGCGCCTTCTCTATTTATTAACATTCTCCGCTTTTGGCATCTTGAACATCGGTAATATTATTGTATCTACATATGTATATGTATAGAAAAATAACGTATTGCATTAACAGTCGACCACAACAAATACATACAGATATTCCATTCCTAGTTTTCGACAACATTTGTATACACGAGGGCGGTCCGATCAGTACTTAGCCTGCAAAATAACAAAATGTTTAGATAAATTGCAATTTTTTTCTCAACATAGTCGCTGTTGGCTTGATAAATTTGACCGAGAGATGATCATTCTTCCAGCACCTAAAAAGTACGCTTTTTTGAGGTCTGGAAAGTAGGTCTTCTTGGCTATGATTACATAACTTAACTCTAATATCTTTTGACGTGTAACTTTTTCTAGTTTGGAAGACGATGCAGAGACTCTTTCGGATTGCACTAAAACTTCGCCAATAACAGTTGTAAGGTGGTCGTACATCTCGTTGTGCGGAGTGAGCATACGAGATATTTCATGCAGAATATGATCTAGTCGGCGTTTTGAAATGCCAACTATCTTAGCTATTTCATGCATTCACAATCGGTGGTCTGCCATTACAAAAAATGTTGAAACTTGTTGAACATTTTGTTCTTGGTATCGAAGGAGTAAAGTCACCGTAAACAACATCCAAACACTTTTTTATTTCACGACGTGATTTCCTCTCTAAAAACAAGAATCAAATAATCGATTTATATTACCATTTTTTTAACTTTCTAACGTCCGAGGACACACCCGCTTCCACAAGAGGTTAGACCGAAACTCCGAGTCGGATTCGAAAAAATTTTTACAGCCAACTACGAGAATGTACTACAAGATAGTAACTATCTGCTGCGATAGTAGTGTCTTCGAACGGTGAGGCTAAATACTTACTGGAACGCGCTCGTTTACATATATATTTGTACATCTAGTTCCCATCTGTGACTATGCCTTATAATACCCAATAAATAATTAAATTATCCTGTTGAGAATTATCAATTAAGTGTTGCAAATGGAGCCAATTTATTGTCTACCATATACTATGAGTATATTCATACATATGTGAACAGATTATAGCTTATGTTCATATAAAATTATATTATTAGCATTATGGACGCTAAACCAAAGAATAGTTACAGTTGTAAATCAGCACTTTATACGAACTAATTGTATAAGTACTAGCTTCCATGTTGCAAATTCCATCCGTTTAACAAAAGGAAGTCATCAGCAACGAATACATCATGTAAGCTTACAGTCATACTTGCACAGTTATATAATTTAGTTATAATTTGCTTCGACGGGAAGTTACATATGAAGAGAAATGCTCAAAGTACACGATTAGCCAAGCGCTAAATTCTTTATTGCAAATCCGCATCATTGTGCATACATATGTACAAATATATACGCACATATATTAAATATATATAGGTTATATATATATATATATATATGTATATATATATATGTTCACAATACCCACATTGCAAACTTTTCTGGCTCATATGATAAATGTCTCTAAACAAAGCTTGCAGCAGAACAATGTTGATGTGACAAAGAAATATTGTTGCATTGTTACAGTGAGAGTAATTGTAATTATCGAATGAAATTCGCTGATGACTGTTAATCATAAAAGCGTAACTAGCTTCTAGCTAATGAAGGTATTGTAACGTATAAGTACGATCTGATCAAATTTGACACGGACTGACTTTCAAACTAAGCGCCTAGGGAAACTCTTAATCCAATTAATCATAAACTTGGCCCAGATTGTTGGACTGTTTCGACGTCCAATTCATAACCCCACGTCATATTCTCGTCACCAGTAATGACGACGGTTTTAGAGAAACCCGAGGACCTTATAAAGTATATATAACAAGTAAGGAAGGGCTAAGTTCGGATGTAACCGAACATTTTATACTCTCGCAAAGTCAAATGGTATACTCGTTTGAGATTTCTTTGTGGATTGACTGATATTTTCGGTAGAAGGTCAACTATAGGCACTGGGGTCCACATATTTAGTACTTAGGGGCTTGAACAGTTTTGGTTCGATTTAGAAAATTTTTGGTCACAAGGTGGCATACTTTAATTGCATTATTCACGCAAAGTTTTACGCCGATATAATCATTGTTGCTTGATTTGCATAGTGGAAAGTGAAAGAATCAGATGGAATTGAAAATGGTGTTATATGGGAAATAGGCGTGGTTGTAATCCGATTTCGCCCATTTTCGCACTATGACATAGAAACATGAAAAGAACGTTATGCACCGAATTTGGTTGAAATCGGTTAAGCAGATCTCAAGATATGGGTTTTCACCTAAAAGTGGGCTGTGCCACGCCCACTGTCTAATTTTGAACGCGGTTCCTATAAAGTCATCTTATACCATCTCAGAGATAAAATTTAATGTCTCTGGCGTGTTTAGTGCTTGATTTATCGCGCTTTTAGTAGTTTTTAACAGTACCGTTATATGGGGAGTGGGCGGAGTTGCCACCCGATTTCAACTATTTTCACACCGTCAATAGAAGTGCTAAAAACATTTGCTTCTAGTGAATTTTGTTATTATAGCATTAGCGGTTTAGGAGATATGCACATTAAACCTATTAGAGGCGGGACCACGCCCACTTTTAAAAAAAAAATTTTAACTGCAGATGCCCCTCCCTAATGTGATCCTGTGTACCAAATAACAGTCTTGTATCTTATTGCGGAGCTTAGTTATGGCAAGTTATTTGTTTTTGATTAATGGCGTTTTGTGGGCGTGGCAGTGGTCCGATTACGCCCATCTGCAATACCAACCGTCTTACGGTACCATGAAACATGTCTACCAAGTTTCATAAAGATATCTCAATTTTTACTCAAGTTAGAGCTTGCACGGACGGACGGACAGACGGACAGACGGACGGACAGACGGACGGACGGACAGACAGTCACCCGGATTTCAACTCGTCTCTTCATCCTGATCATTTATATATATATAACCCTATATCTAATTCGATTAATTTTAGGTGATACAAACAACCGTTAGGTGAACAAAACTATTATACTCTGTAGCAGCAGGTTGCGAGAGTATAAAAATGATCAGCGTGACCAGCTGAGTCGATTTAGTCATGTTAGTATGATTGTCCGTCTATGAACTAGTCCCTCAGTTTTTGAGTTATCGCTCTGAAATATTCTTTTCTCCCCAATGGTTCTGCTCATATGTCGGAACCGCCTATATCGGACCACTATAGCATAAAGCTGCCCGACAAACTGAAATTTAGCATGAATTATTGTTTAAGCAAAGGTATAATTTTCGAAGAAATTGTTTAGGGCGGACCACTATAGCATATGTTATAGCTGCCATGAGAACTGACTAAAATCAAGTTCTTGTTTGAAATCTTTTGTACTTGTATTTGTTAAGAGTATTATAGCTGCGGTGCAACCGAATTTAACGTTTATCCTTTTTCTTATTTCTTATTTTTATCGAATCAGTTTGCGTGCTTAGTTTCAAAGGAACTGTCCGGTTCAAATTTGATCAGATGGTATAAAATGTTTCATTATTGAACTGTTTAGTTTCAGTTCAAGCTTTTCTTTTCAAGTATTTATGTTTGTATGTATGTATGTGGCAAAAAGCAGTCGACTGACTAGTTGGCCTTATATTTCATATTAGTTGGAATGCAATTTCTAAATCAGAAACTAGTGACTTCACTGCAAAATACTTACACACATAGATATGAAGTAGCTGAACTAATCCATGACTAATATATTTATAATTAGATTTGCTTTAGGTAGTCAATAGCGACTCTGCTCTTGAGAACTATGTTACTTATTAGTGTAAGTATGCATGCAAGTAAGGTAATAAACCGTTATTTATAATTTTGTTAATTGTGAAATATTGAACTCAAAAGTAATATCTATAAGCGAGTTGTAAGAATTCTCAACTGCTGTCATCACATTTAAGTAATTTATTAATACAGACAATTTGTTTAACAAAAAATTAATGATATTAAATAATATTCGTTAATATTGAGTTTATATACCTAAGATATAAATATTTGTGACAAGCATTGAAAAATCAATATACGTGTATGCATAGAAGCTTATTTGCAATCAAATACTTTTTTATAATATTAGTCATAAAATGTCATATATACAGCGAATTGTGAGTGCATCTATTTAAAATGATGCTAATTTATTTAAACAAGCATCGTAAAGTAGCACGCAAACGCTTTTATAACTTTTTTTTTATTAATAATAACTAAAGAGGCAGATGCGCTTACGTGCATATATAGATATTTATATATCTATGTATACATATGTAGCTGTGTAGATATTCCAATGTGCATATTCTTTCAAGTATGCAGCTACTTGTATCTTGTTTTTGCTGTTTCATAATTGGCAAAGGCTCAACGAAATCTCTCATAATAAAAAGCTTTGAAGCGTTAAAATACAATATATTGCATTTGCCCTGAGGAAAGCAACTTAAGTAGGTATATGGCGTGAAAACTTTTTAACTATGCGCATAGAGATATGAATATAATATATATAAATATATGGTATGTAAATATAAACGTTTGCTTATCTTACTTGGTACAAAGTTTTCTACTCACCACTATACCATAACTGGCAAATCGAAGTGAAGGCATAAAAAAATCACGCGTTCTGGAAAGAAAATGAAATAAAATGCACTAAATATAGAATATAAATTTCTGTCGCTATGCAACATACTTATTTACGTAAAATGCCAATGTATAGCACTCTACAATTTTTTTCAAGTCAGTCTTACCTATAATATAATATAATTAATATTGTACATATTGATTTTTTTCACTGAATTAAATTTCGAAATTCGAAGGCAACTATTTCGACTTTGGAGGTGCAATCACTTTTTTACTTATGACACAATCTCTCGAACAAGATTGATTTGGTCTAATACCAAAAAAAATAAAAAATTATCGAATTTGCTGTATATTGTTATATAGGGCAGATAAATCTTAATATTTTGGAAAATTTTGAAAAAAAATTAACACCTTGAATCTTTATAAATTTTTGTTAATCATTTTAATTGTACCTTGACTATAGCATTGTATGTTGGCCACAAAGTTTTTAACACCTAGAAGGAATATATGAATGAGAGAAGTCGATTTAGCCATGTCCGTCTGTCAGTATTTAAGCGAACTAGTTTCTCAGTCTTTCAAATATCACTCTGAAATTTTGCTCACGTCGTTTTTTCTTCAAAAAGATACTCATTTGTCGCAATCGACCACTATAGGATATAGCTGCCATACAAACTGATCGAACCAAAACAAATTTTTGTATTAAAACATTTTTGCTTCACAAGATATCTTCATAAAATGTGGTATTGATTATTGTCAAAGGCAACGCTACAATCTCCGTATATATTGTTCAGATCGGACTACTGTCATACAAATTTAATGATCAAAATCAAAATAAAGATCTTTTTACACCCTTTTATGTTATAAGAAATACACCGGTGAATAGTATTAAAGCTTCGGTGGTGCCGAAACTAACTTTTATTGTGTTTTTCCATAATTTTAGAAACAACCGTCCTCCAAAATTGAATGTACATATGTATGTTTAAGTATATAAATATGTGTGAATAAATGTACTTACTCAAATGCATACGCATATTAACCACATACATACATATATGCATACGTACGTACATGTATATTTATGTACCTAAGCATGCATATTAATGCTAGAGCCTTGTTAATAACTCGCCATTCGTTATAGGTAATTTATACAAATGAATTAGTCACGCCATCTTTAAAGTCATACTATGGCACAAGCGTGGATGCAATTGCAAACTTTTACTGCCGGCCACAACGCAAAGCAACAAAATAGAAACGCATGTTTGCTAAACACACATGCATATTCATATTTGAACTTGCACTGTTATAAAAATAAATAATAAATATGTATATATAATAAATGTGTGTGTGTGAGCCACGCACTCTGTTATACAAAAATAAATATTTGATCCGGTTTACAAGTTTTGCAATAGACACTAAATTAACGGTTTAATATTAGTTTACCTATAACTAACTTGTGGAAGTATGTATTTAAAGTATGTTTATTATATACATATATATATATACACAATCACACTTACACTTTTCAAAGGTTTTTTTTTCATAAAAGCACATGTTTTTGTTTTTAATTCAAATAGTGTCGCTGTTAATTACAATGTGAATTTCCATAAATGTGCTCATTTTCTATTTAATGAGTTATCGTTTCAATTTAATACGCTTTTCCACAATTGTGTGCTTACTTTTTAAGCAATTTATTAAACCGCGCTTGTTTGTACATTATTATTACTATTATTATACTCTTCCTATGTGGTAATTGTCGCAAAGCTCTTAAATAATATAATCGTGCACACTCTCTCTTTTTATCAGTGCGTATAATCGTTACTCATTTTAGTACAAGCCACCATATAAGCTATTAGCAATACACATAGGTATGTACATATTTACCTGGCACCCTGTATGTGTTCACCTGGTTGATGAATGGTGGTGGTGGTGGTGGTGGTGGTGATTTTGTGACGCCAAGCATGTAAATCTCAGCGGAAACATTGCTCCAACTCGCCTTGTCGTCGTTTGATACAAACAGTTCAACTATCAGCAAAAGTGTGGAGGAGGCCATTAAGTGAATAGACGTTGTAATTAAATCGTAATTAGGGACGCATACGTACTTGGTCGTTGCAAAGCACAAAGCTAGACTCATAAATTAAATGGACGCTCAGCTCAAACTGCGAAGCGTTCATTGTACGAGCGCAAATATGTTGTTGTGTGGTCGTGTGTGTGGGAAGAATGAGCGGGTGACCTGTAGAGAATTTAGAGTGTGCCAGAAATGAAGTTGAAAATTTACTGTTACTTTTCTTTTAAGTAGGAAGATGGTTGATAAGCGAGCTATTTAAAATTACTAAAAATATTTCTTAACTCAAGTATTTCAACTTTATTTTGAAAATAGTTAAATACTCGTTTGTACCTTTTGGTAATTATTCATGCATTCTATAACTAATTACTGCTGTTGACTCTATATATGCATACTATATACTATGTATATATGAAATATTATACAAAATACTTGCATGCAAATACTTAATTTTGTTGTTCATTTTGCTGCGATTTTTTACAATTTTTATGTCATTTAGCAATGAGCAAGCTAGTTGATAAAGCAAATACAATTTATATTTTTTTTGTACATGCAACTTTTGTCTACAAATGGCCTTAATGCACATTTAATTTGCTTGTGGCTATATGTATATGTGTACTTATTTATAACTGCAATATGCTTAGAAACGGTAATTGGGGTGTTTAAGAAGAGATGCATTTTTATATGAAATACTTTTTTGTTAAAATTCCCAAACAGTATTTTTCAGTATTGAAATCATCGAGTACTAAAATATTTTAAGTTCTTGTACTTATATTAAATAACTTATTATTTTGACGTTTTAGGCAAGAAAATGTGTTGAACTTATACGTGCAATGTATGTACATACCTTAATCAGGCTTATCTAGTTTTGCCGGTTTTTTTGAACAAATAAATATTTCACAATATATTTTGAGTTCTTCGTAATCTTTAGTATACCGCATTTTACGCTGGGTAAGATATTGGTAGTATCTAATTGTTAAGATTTTTAGTACCAAGTCTTAAATTTCATATACATATTTAATATTTACGAAGCATAGGCTCTTAGCAGACCCACTTGGGATGTGATTCTGATACTTTCAATTTGTGGTCAATACTAATTCTAAGTACAGTACATTTAAAAACGCTCCAAATTTTAGTGTCAATTTTTAGTACACATTGCTTTGATTTTATCAAATAGACTTTTGAATTTTTATAAATCACCCCTGAGCAAGATTCATCTTGCCGTAAACGTAGTATATAGTTCTTACTGTGCATTGTCCCAAAGGCATACATACGGTAAGGCTAAAACTCTTGTCGAACTCAAGGAGCCTAAGTTGTAAGGAGATCGGAACTTTCACCTCTATTATTTCAACATTTGTAATACTCACGTCGAAACGCGCGGCAGTCCTAACTTCGGCGAGAAGATAAAACAATGCAGGAGAAAGTGCCTGATGAATTAGCCGAAATTGACATGAGCCGCCTCAACAAATGTGTAACAGTTTCAAAGCGCTTTGTCGATTTATGATATCGATCTATACTGACAATTACTAACATTTTGCACCAGTTTTTGTTTTTTTTTGCTCTAAATTTAATATACAGATTCAAGTTTCATGGAGAGTTTCTATTACTACATCCTTGTCTCAAATACTTGCAGCAACGAAACCTTTAATACAGTAATGATTTTATCAGCAAAGCTAAAAATAGCCGCTGGGCGAATACGAAATACAAACTTATATTTCAGTATAACATAGTACATATGTATATGAAGATAGCTGCAAACAAAAGCGCTTTATTGCGCTAACTTAAGACCCTCAGGGGTTTGGTTAATTTGGCGGTATTTTGTATATAATAAACTTGAAGTTACATGTTCCCATAAATTTCTGAAGAAGCATAGTGTTGTTGTTAAAAATTTGAATTTGTGGGGGATGTTATTCCGAATGAATTTTTAAATGTTAGTTGCAAAGAATAAAGAATTTGTTTGTTTATCTAAGTGCAACCCGTATTGCCGGTCTTCAATTGAGTGAATTCACACTCAAAAAACACAAGTGCTCCATATTAAAATATATGTACACATATAACATGTAACGTTGCTTGCACATACCTATGTACATACACACATTATAACGGAATTGCATACTCAGGTGCCTGCATGCGACACCTCCAACACACCGACACTCCGCCAACCAAAAACACTCTCAAACTAACCGCTCCTCCACTCTCTAATACTTGCATCGATTTGCGCATTTGTGTTCGCCTACTCGGCGGTGGTCGGCAAAGTCTCAAAGTTGCAAAGTTGGTGCGAGGTTGCGTTTATGTGACGCATTAATCACGCGCCTCACACATTTCGCATCACTTCAAAACGTGCCGCGCTGGACACTGGTGGCAGACGAGTGGCGAACGTGGGGTCATAAAGACGGCATAAAGAGGCGCATTTAAAAACGCATTTAGTAGTCGAAAATTAGCACTTGCGAACGCACTGAATGGTAGTAAAATGAAAATAAAAATGAAAAGTGAAGATATAAAAAAAAACAAGAACAACAGCAACGCACAAGGGAAGACCCACCATATGAGGGCAGTGCCATATAAAAGGATTGATGTGTAAATGGACAGCCCAACGCAACGGAAAGCTACCGCTGGCATAGCCCCGGTCAAATATTACACTAACGGGCATGGCAAAGTAGCGGTCGGACCCGAAGTGGCCTACACGTCTGCGAGTGATTTACGCACTTGCCGAAATAAAAAAATGACGGCGTACGGAATATTTTCAAACTGAGGTACATATTTAAATTGAGGCAACTGGTCGGTTTATTTACACTTTGGAGATTGTTTGAAGTATGGTAAAATGTGCTATGTTATTCTAAGCAATACAGCGTATCGTGCGTCAGAACTATTAAATTCGGCACACTAAAACTCTTTAACGATATATTGATGTTACTAAACGCTATAACAACAACAAGTAAGCACATTAGGTGCGTCAAAAGTCGACTCAGGTGTAATTATTGACAAAACCTGGCCTATGTGGCAACTCAATTGGCGTGCATACCATATGTGCATATATACAAGCAGAGACACAAAACTTATACCTAGCAAGGAAAATACGGGATTCAACGCACATTCGGTAAAGTTTCATCTATATTACTGTTAAAAGACACTAAAGCCTTTAATTCCTAGGACGTATAAATCCTAAAACAAGAGAAATCGTTAATTTCGGCAGCACCGAAGCAATAATATATACAGAGGTACTGTACTGATACCAGAAAAGCATGTATGCATGTAACTATATGCAATAGTGATCCGATCTAAAAAATGTATTCGGATATCGGAGCATTGTCTTTAACAATAATATGTGCCAAATTTCGTAAAGTATATTTTCAAATAAAAATTTTTCCCATTGAAGAACTTGATTTTTATCGATCAGTTTGTTTGGCAGCTATATTCTATAGTGGGCTGATGTCGGCGGTTTCGACAAATTTGTAGCTTTTTGGAGACAAAAGCGCATGTGCAAAATTTCAAGTCTTTATCTCAACAAATGAGGGACTAGTTCGCGTATATACAGGCAGGCAGACGCATAGACAAACATGGCCATTATTATATACTTACTAGTATAAACTTTATAGGGTCTTCGGCGTATCCTTCTGCCAAAAGGCAATCTTATTTGAGAAAAACTATGTTCTTTACTACTTAACATGGCACCGTCGTGTTAAGTGTCGTTAATTTTACTATTATAATGAGTGACATTCCCGTTAACGAAGTCTACTTCTCTGAGGTTCACTGTTCTGAACTCTAATACTTCAAACAGTCACCGACATTCCGCCCTTCAAAATTTGTCAAAAGTAATACCCGTAGAGGCAACGTAGAAATCAGTTGTTCTCTTATGTTTCCATTTCACCAATCTTGCCAATGCTCAATTTGTATATATGATTTTGCACACATTTAGTTTTTTAGTTATAGATTTTCATAATGCAAAAGCTCAAAACTAACATCCAACTATTAAAATAGTCTACCTATTTATAAACAAATGTATTCGAGTGTGATTTTAAGTTAGTTTAAGAATATTGCAAATATATTCGAGTTTGCTTTTTAATTACTAAAGACTGCCAACCCTCAGCTCACTCGTTTCTACGGAAAACAACCAGTTTTCACGAATATCGACCGTACGGTCTCTAGAAGCGGACGGTAGAAGCGGTGGTGAGTGTTCATTTACATTGCGCTCTCATAAAATAAGTCGTAGCAGCTGATACGGTCTATGGTTTTGCGTCGGTGACTGTTTCCAGCATAAGTTGCTTAGAACAATACTTATAACTATTTCTTTTACATCTTGTAATAATTTGGTATAACTCAGCTTTATAGAAAAATGAAGCCACTATCCTCCAGAAAGAAATAACATTTAGAGTTTTGTGCGATGAAGGCAAGTTTCAAAATAGGAAACGTTTCAGAGCTTTCGTTTGAGTACCGAATTTCAAAACTTGTTAGAGGTTAGCGGGATCGGTAGCCATTATTTTATACGTCTAACACATCACTACTAGACGAAACACTTTGATAAATGACTGATTACGATTTTTAATGTGGCGGCAGCAAGTGTCGAGTATAACAGCACTGGCTGTGGAGTTCGTAGAGAATAGACAAAGTGAAGTGCGGTATATTCCAACTAGTAATTTATAAACGATGCTTAACAAACGAGCGATCGTGCGACAATCGGCCAACCGGTCTGTGGCCAAGACATCAAACTAACGCACACACACACACACACAAAAATAAGCACTCAGAAAAATAAAACACCACAAAGCCACCAACAAGTGGACAGACGGAAGGTTTGAAAAACACTCCAATGAACACACACACACACACACTCGGCGGATGGGAAAATTATTCACAGTTACGCTGATGAGCCATTAACGCGACGCTTTGTCGTATTTCAGTTAGTAGTGCGTTTGTATTTATTTCTTCTTCTTCTTCTTTCATAGTTATTTGTGTGTATATTTTATTACACATTATTATATGACCGTTTCGAACGGAAGGAATCGTCAGCGCCGAGGATGCAACGCACCACACCTTGCTCGCGGCAAAGGCAGCAGCGTTGATGACACAAGCGCAGACGTGGCTGCATAGGGTAGGGCGGTGTAGGGTGGCGAATGCGCATTAGTTGCGGAGCAGGTGAAAGTAGGAACAAGGCAGCGACAAAATGATCGAATGCAGATGATTTGCGCGCGTCAAACTTATAAGCGCGTTTATTGAGTATTTGCTTATATACGTGTGAATATACATAGGTGTGTATGCACTTTTATTTAACCCAGCAAAACGCTCATTATGAATGATAAATGACACATCCATTATATGGCTAAGTGGATAAATAAATGAGGGATCAAACAAGTGCTAGTTTATATAAATAACTTTTATGTAAATATGTATGTACATACATATGTATGTATGTTTAAAAATCTAAAACTACTCTACTGTCGCCCCTCAGCTGCCAATGTCACATCATTGTAGGTGCTTTGTGTTTGAAAAACCTCCCCATAAAATTCTGAAGGCATTCGGAAGAGGCTTAAAATATATTAGTTCTGATAGTTTAGTTTGTATGGCAGCTATGTATATGCTATAGTTGTCCGATATCGGTGGTTCCGACAAATTGGCACCTTCTTGGCGAGAGAAGGTCGTGCGCAAAATTTCAGATCGATATCTCCAAAACTGAGAGACTAATTCGCATATACATATGTATACAGACAGATAGACGGACAAATATGCTTAAATCGAGTCAGCATGGCATGCTGATCATTTAGTTATGTATATACTATTAGGGTACGATGTTTCCTTTTGGGCGTTATAAACTTAACATACCTCGTCACAAACTTAACATACCTCGGATATCACAGTTGCAATATATATGGGCAGTTATAATACTGCTGATAAATTGAAGGAATGACGCTTTGAACTAGTACTTCAATCACCGTATTTATCCGATCTGAGCCCAACGACTATTTTCTCCTTTCCATTTGGAACAAACAGATATTCTAAAGGCCTCTTGAGACTATCAAACCGAAAAGCGAAATGTTGGGAGACCAATTCTATAAAACCAGTACTAAAGATGAAGATTTTCTCCGTTCCCACGACAGTCGGGTCTACGTAACCGGAACGGACCCGGATTTATTCCGGCCAAGGACTGTCAACTCGGCAGAATTCTGCCGCTACAACTACAACAACATGAAGATTTTCTGAAAAAATAAAGTCATTTGTTGGCCAAAAATGTTTAAGATCATGTAGCAAAAGTTATTTAGCCCCCGGATAATTGTTTGGTGAGATGAGGCATTTTGAGATATTAAGGTTTCAGAAAAAAAACTGGATAATAAGGAATTTAGAAATTATTCTGTTGGAGTAAAAATGTTGTTGTTACAACCAATGATGCGGCATTCAATATACTCTCAAGATATTTTCTACAGCAACATTTTTTGTTTCCACTACGTAAAAAATAGTCGCTGAAAAGAAATCGGGAGACTTAGGCCTAGTTTGAAGCAAACAAAGATAAAAAATGTCGTATGACCTTGAAGTTAATATATTTTTATTTTCTTTAAAATGTTTGACAAAAATAGACGCATCTAGAAATTCATATTTATTTCCATTTATGACTCACACTCTTTGTCTTCATATGAACATCGTTACAAGTGTATATAAATTATGTATGTACTATAAAATAATAGACATTGCAGTAACCGTATATAAGTTGCATGAGTTAACTGGTGTTTGCCATTTGCCCCTTGGCATTTCTCCTTAACACTTTAATTGAGATTGCAACTAACAACAACAATAGCTGCAGGCACTACAACGCTAAATATGCACATATCTAAACAAATATATGTATATATATGTTTACATACATACATATCTGTAAACTTACAAGCGATGCCAAAAAAACCAACTTGTTCGGCAAGTTTGCGTTTAGCATTGCATGCCATGTTGCAAGTGGCAACTTGCAACTTCGAAGGTGGCAGCAGCGGCTTTTGTTTTCATGTTATTCAAATGCCAGCACCAGCAAGCGCATTATTAAATTACATACATTGTAGAGAAAAACCAGCAGCAAAACGAGACTGCTGAATGAGTTGTTGTAGTGGAGTAAGCAGAGTCGAGGTGCAAGGGAGCGTGCATTGTTGGTTATATGAAGAGAGATGTGCATTTGGAAAATACTGGTAGATATGTATGTATCTACGTACATACATACTCGTCCATATGTCTAAGCGTAATAGCGCTGCCATGCTGTTGATTTAGAGGAAAATTTATGGAGATTTTTATAAAAAATATTATGATAAATAATTGATATTTTTTTTCTTGCAAAAAATACATCATATCCTACATGCTTATTGCTTATTTTTTGGATAGAAATTAATTTGATTTCGGTTGCTCAGAAGCTAGAATACCCTTTACAGGTGCATTCTTATAGCATAAAAAGGTATTTATTTATTTTCATTTGGAACGATCAGTTTGTATGGCAGCGGTTGTAATACCTACGAATTTTTCGGAACCGCCGATTTCGGACCATTATGAATATAATGGTGCAGGCATTAATGAATTAATATATGTAATATATTAAAAAAAAAATATATATATGCATATATAGTATTTGTATGTATTGGAAGAAAAAAATAATTGTAATAAATTACAAAATAAAAATCTTAAAAATCA
Organism: Bactrocera oleae; assembly: GCF_042242935.1. Classification (NCBI taxonomy): domain Eukaryota; kingdom Metazoa; phylum Arthropoda; class Insecta; order Diptera; family Tephritidae; genus Bactrocera; species Bactrocera oleae. The sequence goes on along the minus strand of NC_091536.1, from coordinate 85,888,082 downwards.
ATTTTTGTAAGACCAAATAAAATAATTAAGTTTTGAAATTAATAAATATTTTTTGATAAGTACATAATATTGATAATTTTTCTATTTAACCCTTATGTTAGTAACCGGGTACTCGGGTACCCACCACGGTGTATTTGTGTGAATAGCTTAAAAAAAATCAATATTTCATTTTAAGCTCTCAAATCGTCGTTTTTTAACTTAAAAGAAAGGTATTTGTGAGTTCATTTAATTGATTTTTTTTTTTTTTAAATAAGCTTAAACTCTAGCCATCACTATTAGCAACCGGGTGGAAAGCATAGGAAAAAATTGTATATAATTTCTATTAATTAATTAAATTTTATTAAAAAAAAATAAAGAAATATTACACTTTTTTGTATAATTAATGACATTGAACACATTGTACACGATTAACTGAGTGTTCGTCACACACACGTTGGTGACAATTCCTACGTGTCTTTCGCCGTCTTCTTATTGGCAAATCATTGCAGACATGACAAGATCCTGTTACTTTTTTTCTTCCGGTTTTATCTTTTGGAGTCTCTGGACCAGGACTTATCACGACTGTTTCTGTCAGTAGTACACTTTCAATGGCAATCTTGCAAAGTTACGCATTCCTTGTGGATTCGCCGTGCGATGTTCAATCATCGCCAATGCTAGTTCTTCACTTAGTTTACGCATAAATTGACGACGTTCTGTCGTTTTTTTGACAATCATTTTATTATTTTCATATTAAATTATATATGCCGCAAGGGAAGAAATATCTAGCATGTTGAAGAACATTGCCATTGGCCATCTCAAAGATCATCGTTGAAAACAATGGTAATATTCCACGACAACAAATGTTTAGCAACTGGTACAGTAGTAAAGAAGTTAGCCATACAGATGTTTCCACCACTACCTAGGTACGGAGCCGCCAATTCTTTCACTACTCTTTCAATTCGGTTGCACTTAATCTTTCGGTTGCAGTTAACCTAATAAAAAAATAAATATTATGTGATATACGTCGTAAATAATTATAATTACAAGTATATGAAACACGTCTGATCCCACCAAAAATCTGTTACATACTAAAAAATGCTCGAATCTAGTGCGCGATAGAAATCAAAAAAATAACCTTGAGTTTTTCTTTCTCTCTCGAACGGCATCTGTTCGGCTCCAAACAATAAAAGGCGGCCGACTACCTTCAGTGTCCCAAATAGGTTTCAGATGTCATTAACGATTCTACGTTGTTATTTTTTTTTTCTTCAAATTGTCACTGACTATTAATATTTGAAAAAACAAATTTTAAGAAAAAAATTTTAATACTCAGATCGTGGGTGCCCCGGTACCCAGTTGCTAAAAGGCGTCGGTAAAGTTGGTTTCTAACATAAAGGTTAAATTAACAATTGAAAACATTTTTAATATAATATCGGTAGTTTTTCAACAATCTGGCAGTGTTAAATGTTGTTTTTTAGATAAATTTGCCAACGTTTCAAGCAGCAAGTAAATTGTGGAGTGGCGGTCAGTCAATAGGCATGCAAAGGTAGCGTGTTCCAAGTGAATGTACTTATACATACATAGATGCACAAGTATGTATATACATATATATATATATATGTACACGTACATAAGTATGAATATGTATATTTATATATGCAAAAATCGTTTGAATAAATTTTCCTTGCCACACGCTTTGCCTAGCATAACAAGACTGTCAAAACAGCAGCGTGGCAACGCTAAATAGGAAAAATTGCTAAGCAATGCAGGTGTATTGCAAGGAGAAACATGACGTGCCGCATGCAATGCCAACACGCCAAATCAAAACATATTTAGTGAATCGTAATTTGCTGCCACATTCAAACAAGCGCACACACATAGATTAATATCTATATATGTATTTATGTATGTGTGTGTGTGTGGCGTTATATTACCTTTGCGAAAGGGATAACTTTTAATTTAAATTTTATGCTAAAGCATTAATTCGTTCCATACCACACTAATACACATACATGCATTCACATTTGCATTGCCGTTATGGCAGCGTAAGCGGCAATACCGCAGCCAAACTGTCAAGCTACCGGCAGTCCATTGACTTTACACGCCAACTTAATAAAAATCACAACGACAACACAAAAGGAATTAATCTTGTCAGCAGAAAACGCACAGCAATCACTTCACTGCCCATTTCTTTTGGGGTCCCCCCTCAGACCACCATTAAACACCAACCCAACTCAGCGAGTGCGCAAGTGATTGTGTGTGTGTGCGTTTGCTTCGTTCTTCACACTTTAATAAATGTTGTTGTACATTTGTATTTACAACGTACGAATTAATTTGTTTACATTACGGTTTTGTTGTTAACATTACCATTGTTGTTGGTTTACTTCTTCTTCTAGCTTTAAATTTGACAAAAGTGTGAAATAACTTGCTGACAATATGTTGCCCCTGCCAACAAAAAGCACACAAGCTAAATGGTGGTAGCAACAACAATAAAAACAACAGCAAGCAACAATTGTATCACGCCAACACAATACACTGGGACAAAGCGCTAAAAGCGAACAAGCAACCAAACGCCAGCTGCAGCGCGAGGGAGGAGTGAAAATTCCAGCAACTTGCAGCTTCCTGGCGCTCGCTGCTTTTGTAATAGTGGCCTCTGTATTATGTGGTTATTGTTATTGTACTTCTTGTTGCTCGTCGTTAATATATGTTGTTTGTGTTGACAGAACGCCGACAGCAAACAACTTGTGAATTTTTCCAAATCAGTGAATTTCATTTCAATTTATTATCACATTGGCAACGCTTTCATTAGGTTGCGTAGTGAATTCTTTGAGATGGGGGCGACTTCAGGGTGCGACAGTGGCAAGAATGTGGGATTCAGTTTTTGCTGCCACGAAAGCAAAAACAACAATAACAGCTAGACTACACATTCAAGCCATACTTGGATTTATCAATTAGAGTACATTTTTTGGCTAGAATTAGGGGGAAGGGGAAGCAATGTAATTGCAGTTGGTTTATATAACAGTAAAAATAATATTATATAATAATAGGAAAACTTTGACCTCAAAACAACACTGTCAAAATGGTGCTACTACTGAAAATATACCTAAATACATTTGTATAACTTTTAATATGAGGTGAGAGCTAGTGTGACAAACTAAAAAGCGGCGACTTTTGCGAATTTCGGAAATGATGGAATTTTACACAAAATATTGGTCGTTTTGGCATGCCAAAATTTGATGGGAAATTCTATGGAGAACCATATACAGTATACGCAGAAAAGATGTGTTCGGCTTTTTTTACCGAGTAATCCTTGCAGCAAATTCGAAAAATGTCGTTTAGAGAAAATCATGTTTAGAGATAAACTCATTGCCTACATTGACTATGGACGGATGACTTTAAGGTGATCTGACTCAAAATATTTATTAAAAATGGTAGGATGTTACTCTTTGAAGGGATAGACTTAAATATCGATATACTTATGAAAAAATAAATATTTTTTTAAAGTCAATTGTGAGAAGGCGTACGTTATATGCAGTATAAGGAAATTATGACTAAATTTTTGGAATAAAATTGCCACATATCAGAAATACTATAGATAGAATAATAATATACAAAAAGGCGGCCATTTCGAAGTAGATGGGCTTGAGGTCGATTTTTAATTTTTACTACAATATCGTTAGGAAAATATTTTGTGTTAATTTTTGAAATTTTAAAATAGTTGAAGAGAGTTGAATTTTTGTAATGGTCCGTATGCCTACTATATAATCTTCTTTTATTCTTCGCTGCTGGCGTTAGATATTTATCACACTTTGATGTATTTTTCGTACATAATGTATTTATAGTACATAAGTCTACACATTAGGCAAATAAGTAAGATAGTTCAAACAACCAACGGAAGTGCAAGTAACATCAATTGCCCATAAAAACTCTTCCTTCTTTCGGTAATTGATGGTATATTTTTGACTTAGTGTAAAAATTATGAAATAATGAAAGTATAAATTAATTAAAGAATAAAATAATATTACAAATTTCACATTAAATGTTCATGGATGATAAATGTTGTTCTGTGTTCTATCGTGTCGGAAATAAGGAAGTTCAAAGCAACATATTGCATATCTTTTACAAAAAATGCCGACAATTCATGAAGAAAGCTTGTAGATCTTTCTTATAGATATATATATTTCCCCAATTTAAAAAGAAAACAAATATTTGAAAATCTATATTTTGAAGTCTAGAGATTATAAAAATTAATACTTCTAGGAATCAAGATTTTATAAAAATTGGTAGTATTCATATCCTTGCTTTTTAATTTACTAGCAAAGATTAAATAGAATGATCCCTCTGGATAATTCTATAGTTTTTGAGAAAAGTATTTCCAGTGCTCATTGTATCAAAGATCATTTAATCGGGTATGCTTACAAATGCATATATTTGCGATCTGGAAAAATTGTCGATCAAAGGGGTCTGGAAGACCTACTTGTAAGAATATTTTGTACAAATAAAACAATCAATTCTAAATTTGCTACTCGGAAAATTGAAAAAATATCGGAGCTCCGAAGATCTTCCTGTTAGAAAATTGTGCAAATAAGAGCCGTATTTTTTAATCTTTTAATTTCCACCTTGAAAAGTTCAATTTAGTCAAGCAATGTACTCACTCGCACATCAACTGGCTTTCCATCACCTTCTAAGAAATAAATGACAGAGAAAGATATTCCAGATTTTGTGTAATGAAAGGAATAGACTGTAAAGATATAGCCAGTTGCTGTACTGCTTTTATTGACAAATGTAAATGATTTACTAATAACATTTTCATATGTACGACTACATGTGTATGTGTTTAAAAATATATTTGCAAATGAACGCCAATTGATCGATCAAATTTAATTGAAGTGACAAGAAGCATCGGATTATATACATACATACATATACAAATAAATATTCGTATGTTTGTACCGTTATAAATCTATATGGCATGCATACTTATCTGCATTCTATAATAGCCAAAACAGTTAACTCGTTAATATTTTGTTGCACTCAAGTGCAAACTCTGGGCGCACAAATTACGACCGATTAACGATTACGATTAAAACTAAAGCCATATTATCGTTTATTGTGATACATATACGCAGGTTGCCTTTTATATTTCGGGATTTGGTAATCCTAGTGTTGCTATCTGGCAAATCACAATTTTATAGTAAATTTAGATATTCTTGATGTTATATATACTCAGAACGTTTTGACAAACGAGCGCTATTTCTGTTGTTTACAGTAACTTAAAATGTTCATTTTGCCCAAAAACTAAAATTAAATCGCGAACATTTAGCGCTATTATTTTTTTATAACTTTTGACGTAGATTCACTCAACAATCATGTATCGATGAACTTCATTCAATTTTTGATGATGAAGCTTTATCAAAGACCAGTGTTTATCGATGATATGGTGAACGCAATCGAGGTCATAGATCACTACAAAACGAGTTTTGTTTCATCTTCCGGAAATTATTAATGCTGTGCACAAACTGATATTGCAATATCGTCATGTGACCTATCTAAGTTTGAGACAACTATAGGCATTCGTGGGACTAGCACACATTCGATATTGCATGAACATTTGACTGTAAAAAAAATTGTTCACGTTGGATCCCAAACAATTTGTCAATCGCTCAAAAACAAGGCTCGTGTCGATTGGTCGAGAGAAATGACTACGACTATGATATCATAGCTGGTGATGAATCGAGGACTTACGTGTATGAGCTCGAAAGTAAACAATTCTCGACTGTATGGGGTTTCCAGATGAGCCGAATAAAACAAAAGTTGTTCGCGTATTTACGAAGCACTTCCAAGCAAATGGGTCACTGTTTTTTTTTTTTTTGATAAACTGGACATATCGCAACCATATCTCAAGAAAAACGCATAACAGTAAATTCTGAGTGGTACAAAACTATTTGTTTGCGAATTTTCTTTAAAGAAATCAGGAAAACCAACCGATCTTAATGGAGAATATTTTTAAAAGCAATAAAGCGATTTTAGCGTGGATTACCATTTGTTTTCGTACTCTAACCTCGAAATATAAAAGACAACCCTCGTATAAATACGTATTTACAAACATATGTAAGTACCATATATTCATTTATGACTCAATTTTATGGACTTACATATCGCAGAAAGTCGAGATTGAATGACCGTGGCCACTTTATGCATACTACGAATGCACATACATACATATATATCATACATGCAGTGCATGAAGTCATTAAACTCAATTAACGGTGATTCGCGAACCATTTAGTGGCAGGGCGCGGATCTATTAAGAATCGCTTAACCGTTTGGACAATAACGTTTGCTCACTGGACGCCGGACAACAATTTAGGAGTAATTGAAATGTTGATGATCTATTTAGCGGTTAGCATAATTCGATTTGACTTTACTGCCGTTACCATCAATATCAAAAGTAATTAGTCGTAAATCTTTGTAAAAGGAGAACACAGTAAAACTTAGGTTGAATATGTACATATGTACAAGCATATGGTATATGTATATATGGAGATGAGGATACGTTTTTTTTAACAATAATACATATACATACATATGTGTATTGATTATTAAAATTGTTACTTGACTGGGTTAGAAGTTGTTTTTATTTATTTATTCGAGGTATGTTCAAGAGAAAAGGTGAATTTTGATTTTTCGCGGGCTGTGTACATTCGATTATCGATATATTTTCTTTGTTATAATCGGACACATATGTTTATCATGTGCTTGCATTAGGAGCCAACTTCGCTTAGTAGTTTGTTTTTGACAACAAAAAAGCTCCTGACTAGTCACTATCGGTGTGTGTGCCCATCTGTGTGATTGCTTCCTTCAAACGATCTAATTGTTCACAGTACTTACAGGTTAATGAGGCGTTAACTGCTGTGGCACCTATGAGCTTCTTTTTTGTATCCAACCTTATTTAAATGGTTCCGAACCATTTTTTTGCAATATTTAGCTCCTGGGTAATCCAAACAGTGCATACAAAATGGTCCAAATTAAATCGACGAAACTGAAATTATACATGATTGATTCACGCAGTATCGGGTATATAAATATTGTTCGTATTTTATCTTTGCCGGTATACATCTTTGACACATACTCAAACAATACTAAGTCAAGCGATAACAACACTGTCTGAAAAAATTGTTTGGTGCGAAATCTTACAATGATTAATAAATATCTTTTTACTAAACCTTATTTTCAATGAGTATAATTTAGATTTGACTCAATATCCTAAGGTACCTTAAATCGTAATAAGCTAGTTTTATCGAAAAAATTTCTGATTTTAAAAAATTGAAAATATCGTTCTTCAATATTTTTTGTTCGTTATTTCATTTTTAACAAGTGAGTAAGCCAACGTAAAAATGGGAACCAAGCTTTGTTTAAATACGTTTACCGTACAGTGTATGCAAAATCCACCAATCCAATTTTAAAAAAAATACTATATCAATAGTTTTTTTTTTTTAATTTTATACAGTGAAAATTTGGAGGAAAAAACTTAATTATTTTTCGTATTATCGGTAATCTCCGACTGCGCCCAAAGGTCACTAGAAGATATTGCTCGCACAATGACCTACAGTTCAAAAAATATTAAATAAAAAATTTACAAAGTGGCTGCGTTTTCAAAAAAATTTAATTTTATTAAACATTTTTCGTTTTTGACCTGTCGAAATGCGATTTTTTATCAGATCAAAAAACTGGCAGGTCATAGTTTGCTGAACTATTAAAACATGACAAAATAATAATAATAATAATAAGAAGACTGAACTGAGCGGCTACACATTAGAAGGCTGTAACTCAAAAACTATTTGAGATATCGATTTAAAAATCGAATATGCTATTTTTAAATGTTTAACTTCTCGAAATACTAAAAATGTTATAATACTATAAGAAACAATGAAATAATTTGCTCTAAGAACATTATAATTGGAAATGTTTGTGAATAAGTTTTAACGGTATATATGTATGACACATGTAATTTTTTTTATAAAAATTCCATGTCTATGGAAAATTAAAATAAGTATATACTACTAAATAGTTAATGATATAAATAAACAAAATGATTAAAAAGTTTCAAAAAAACGGTCTAATGAAGAAAAACTATCAATAAGCCAAAGAAATGGCAAATTGCCAAACTCTATGGCACCGCGACTGCCAATAATAATAATAAGCGAATATTAAAGAGAAACACAAACAAACGCACATATACATATATACAAACATACATATATAGCCACACATAAATTGAAACGATTAAGCATCCGCCATTACAAGGCAAACGAAGCTCAAGTGTCTTCTCGTGCATTTGCCGCTTCACCGCACCTCCCCACTTATGCAGTAATTATATTTTACTAAATAGCCACAAAATGAACGAACTTCTGATAGTGAGATATGAAAATGAAATTAGTGGCGAATGCCTACAATAAGCGAACATACATTTAATTACAGAAAATCATATTCATTTGTGTGAAATATATATATACCTATATGTGTGTGTGTGTGTGCATGGTAAGCATACGCGCAAGCTGATAGAAAATAATTGACAGTAGGAGAAGACGACTGCCAAACTGTTATTGCTCGTAACGGCGGGGCATTCAAGTGGTTGGAGCGATCCGCAAGACGCCAAATGCTTTGAGTGGCTGTCTATTACATATGTATGTACATATATTGTACATTTGTACTTGTATGCATCCATATGTACATATTGATGTACCTAAAATGAGTGAATGTGTTTGTATGCTTCGAAAATAGATGATGAGAAATCTTAATGCGCTCGCATGAGAAATGAGTATTTTTTACAAGCTTAGGCTCGCCAATTAGTGGTGATCTTGTGAAATATCAACCAAAGATGCACCCGACTTTTGTAATGAAAATTACAATGAAGTTTTCAAGTGCAAATATGTGCATACTTGTGGTAAATGCGTATGTAATTGAGATAAATGGAATTTTAAAGTGTTGCAGCTGGTATACAGTTATACCTAATACATATAGACATGTACAATATGAACATGTGTCAAAGATGTACATATACATATGTATATACTTAAATCCATATAAAGTAGAATTTGTATGGCGTTTATCTGCGACGGATACCTAATGACATGCCAATATAGCGATTAATATATGAAGGTTTCTCCATGTACTCGTAAGTATACCTGTAGATATGTATAAGACCATTTAGGTTGCCGTCTGACAATTAATTTCAAGTGCAGAAGTTAGTTCATAAATCTTTTCACAATTTTTTTTTTTTTTGGTTTTTAGTAGTAATATGAATTATTATTTAAATGATTGAATGAGAAGCTTCACATTAAAATGATTAAATAAAAGTTTATTCTTTACTCGTAAATCTTTATTGAAACCAATAAAAAATATTTTCGAACTGCTATCTAAATGGATACTGTAATACTAATGCTCTATCAGCTAAGTGGGAATACTGAAGTCGCGCCAGTTAGCCGAAATGTAGGCAATAGTTTATTATTATTTGTACTGCAAACAAAACCAACAAAATTTACAAAAATAATATAATTCTCGCATATTCACCCTTAAAAACTAGAGCAAACCCTCCTCTTCTATATTCAATATTAAACCCTGCTAGTTTAATATATAAGAACTACGTTTAGTATTGACTCAATTCTATCCATTTTTGGCACCAAGACATATTATTATCAAAAAAAAAATGCTCTCTGCCTTTCATTAAGGTATCTCACAGATGATATTTTCAGTAAAATGTTAGCCATAGGCACTCAGGCTCACATATTCGATAACTCGAAGCTTAATAAGTTCTGTTGCGATTTCGGTCATTTTTCGACTAGAAGTAGCATACCTTAAGGCCGCTTTTTGCGCAAAGTGTTTTCCGATGCCCTAATTGATGTTCGATTTGCATACTGTAAAATGAAAGAATCAAATGACATTTTAAATTTTGTTATATGGGAAGATTATAGGGACTAAACCACGCCTACTTTTAAGAAATTTTCAATCCACATTTCACATATATTTATATATTTCGTCAAGGTTGTTAGCTAGAGTTAGGAAATAGCGAAATTGTCAAGAAATCTGTCACAGCTTTTACAATGCATTTGCACCCTTGGCTAGATACTACTGCACAGATACATATATTATGCTCCAATGACCACCTTGTTTTCGAAGTAGGTTCGAGCTCTTGTTACGTAAAACAGCCTGATTTGATATCGGTAACTATTGGCGTAGAAAATTTATGTTGTTCGGCAGAGAAAGTTACTCCAATATTTACAATTTCTTAAGATTGCAAATTAACTTAAAAAAAATTAAAGGCAAAAATCGTATGAAAATAATTTTAATTGAGCAGTGTGCTTTCATTTGATTTTAGTATTACACCGTTTCATAAATTTAGCAATATTATTATTTAGAAATATTCAACTTTGTCACCATAAAGGAAAAATTACTTCATTCTTAATAAAACGACACTCTGACCAATTCTAAACCATTTCGCAATCACTAGGTAATCTAAATTTCTGCATTAACTGAATAAATGCGAAAACTCAAAAATAAGTTCACATTGAGCGCCGTAACTTATATATAAATGCAATACAAGCCCATAAAGAAGCATGAATAAAGCGCACATAACAATCAGTTAAATGATGTCGTTCTCATTGGAATTGTCTTGCTCTTACAAGTCATTTAACCAGTTAGCTTTGTACGTGTAACCAATGATTTCTGACATTTTTATTGAAATTTACGCAACTAAATAAACACCGATTAGTTCGCTATCCGACGCTATCTGCCTGACCCATTGAAATTGGCGCATAAAAGCGCCATAAAATCTGAGCTACCATGAACCTAAAGGCACGCACACAAACAAAATATAATAAAATATATGTCGAGATAAAGGCGCAGAAAAATAAACTTGCGAAGATCACTACTGACTTTGATGATCTCGTGAGCACTGAGTTGACAACGGACAGATGACAGTGGGCAGCTATTCGTTAAGGAAGCTGATATAAATTTTGTAGAGTAAACATCTATTTTGAGATTTTACAACGACCTAAGTTATGAAATCTTGGACTTTAAATGATGGCCGTCATTTTTTATGACAGCTAAAATCAAGATAAGTTGATTGACACTATGTACATATGTATATGTAAAAGAACGAAACTTTAGTTGTTATAGAGTTCAGTCTGCAGAGAAACTCTAATTTTGTTTATCATAAATATTTCATCTATTCTATTATTTACTATGCAAAAGAATTCGTAAGGAAAAGTACATACCAAAACACTTCTTTAACCCGACTTTCAAGTCTATTTACTTTTTGAAACTCTATCTATACGCTCAAAATTATATTGGGACGCTTACTTTAAGTCAATGCACCTACAACCTGTCTATATATGAGGAATTGAAGTATAATATTATATAATCTATAAGCATGTGTTGATCTTGGCCGCATCGAAGAGCCTTCAGCATTCGCCTCTGCATTGCGTACGATGACGCCAGTTGAAGATTTCTAGTTTCGCCAGATCTGCAAATACTCTATTCTCAATATGAGTTAGGCTCATTCATTTCTTTGTCGGCAGCTGGTGCCCACCGAATCTAACATTTTGCAAGCTGGAGTGTTTTCTCAAATTCGAGCATTATGGGCAAGCCTGCGGAGCCACTGTATTTTTCTGAGCCGCACCATATTCATATCGCCGAAGAGCTTATACACCTCAACATTCCATCGAAACCGGTACTCACTTTCGGAGAACTTTCGGCTCGAACGTTCCTTAAACTGCTCAACGTTGCTCGGCATTCAAATCTGCTTCACTTCTTCTTCTCAAGCATCTCAAGCTGATTGCACTCACGTTTTTCTGCCTCTCTCTCATTTTTTGCAAATACGTCTCTCTTCCTTCCTCTTTTCACGATAACGCTTCTTAACAGCTCGCATCGCTGCGGTACGCAGGGTGACTCTATAAACTGAGCCCTTTTCTTCAGTGAAATATAGATCGGTATAGCTTACAATTTAATTTTTTCTGCAAAAAATTTTTTTTAATTGCAAATAGTTGCCTAGTTTTATGCTGTCATACTAGGTGTGCCTCCTAATATCATAACATAACTCTTCCCTGCAGCTAAGGGCCGTCATCCAACTAGCGACTCCAAGTATGACTCTTACAAATTCTTTAAAAAAACTTAAAAACATTTTTTTTTTTCAATTAACGTTTATTAATTTTTTTTTACACACACTGCTTCGTGTTTCACATGCGACTCGGCGCACTGTGCTCCAGCTTCCATGCTGCGCCACTTAACATATGCAATTGATGTGACTAGCACAGCGGCAGCACAACCAACAACAATAACAACGGCGATGCTAACAGCAACAGCGGTGATTACGAAAAATGTCAACGGTGCGCAGCGTGTTTGTATATATGTGTAATAAGCGCAAAGGTGATAAGTGTGTGGCGCGGTGAGGTGGCGAATCGCGTAGGCTGCAGAGCGCCAAATAGCCCATTTCGATGTTTCAGCTAATTCACAGCTTATGTCTTACAGCAAACTACACACATATGAACTTATCCATAAATATATGCATTTATAGATACATATATACATCTAGTTTGTTGCTTGTTGCCGCCTGTTGCGGCGAAGCTTAACATCTTGTCTTGGCATGGCGCATGCGGCGCATAAGCCGCCTTGTTCGCTTTGAATGTGCTAATTTCGCATAAATTTCATTATTTATGAGTATTTAGCGCGTTATAGTTTATGCTCAAAACACGCAGAGGCGTGCATACCTACATCCGCATATCTATGTAGGTATGTGTGTATGTCGGCGAAACTGTTGGCCGCAACCGCGTCGATTTAATTAAATAAATTCAGCAAAAACCGCTTGTCGTCGCATTCTCATTTGCTCATATTTTTCAAACTAAATTGTAGCTGCATATGGCTGCGTTCATAATTAAATAAATCTGTATGTATTTAAATGGGCGCTGCCACAGTACGAATTGCGAATCACACAAATTTACTCTCTGATGTGAGAAGAATGCCGAAGCGTCGTAGTAACGCGTAGCGCGAATTTAAATCAAACAGGCTCGAAATGATTCGGCCGTTTTGTATGTAGATATGTACATACATATGTATTTGTATGTATGGATAGAAAGAAAAATTGTTAAATTCTATTAAGTTCAGAGTTAGACTGCTGCCCTGTTCTATGTTTCTAACACTGATCTATTGAGACGACAAAAAGGCATTTGAATTCCATACAAATGGCCACCTGAAAGCTGAAACTAAAAGCTTAATTGGAGACCTAATTATATAAATCATAGTAAAAACTAATTCATTATTTTTCCAATAGATGACTTTAGTCAACTTTGCTTGCCAGGGAATCACCTACCATGAGCTGTTTCCATAAGACTAAACTCGCTAAATTCGAGTCTGTACTTTCAACAATTGGTACGTCTGAGCACGCAATCGCAGAGAAGTGAACAGCTTTAGACAAAACGGAATGGAACTCTGTTCCATCAGGGCGACAACAGGACAATGATAGTGACACGCCAGAAACTTCGGGAGCTTGGTTGAGATGTGCTTATGCGTCCACCTTATAGTCCGGATCTGGCACCAAGTGATTACTGTCTTTGCCTGTCTGGAGTTAAAAACTTTCCTTCACGCTGAACTAACTGAACTAAATTCTGCAGAAATAAATCAATAATTATAAAAATTCGTTAAAAAGCTCATTAGTGCCTGATAAAAGCACATTTATTTAGTGAATTTGTAAATTGCTATAATTATACAACAGAGAAAACTGCTAATTGACTACGTGAAGAGTCTTGACCTCCAATAGAGATATAAAAATATATAAAAAAAATCCAAAATAATATTTTTAAAATATTCGGCAAGTAAAAGCCTTTTTGTCTCAAAGGCAAACTCACATAAGCTACAAATATGTATCTGTCCCTCGCAATGAAATATCGACATAATCGATACAAAATTTAGCTGGCGGAGTGGTCACAGCTGCTTTCATATAAAATAGTTGTTTTAGTGTGAGCTAACATATATACCAACACATATATATGCTTGGACATGCCTCGTCTAGTTTTCCCTCGGCAACTGCGCTTAAAGCCAACCCGTCGTGCCGCCATTTAAATAAATTTGTTTGTTTACTATCGATACAAATGTCATATTCGTGCGCAAATGCTTGTACAATTGCTTGTAAGTAAATTAGTGGTTGCAGTCAAGTTTTATCCATGGCTTAGACGCTTATTAGCTACACCATTTTAGTTTGCGTATTAACCCGCTGGTGTCCCAATACTTTTTTATTTTAACATACGAAATTGTAATTGTGTTTACTTATGTCTAAAGTGAAGGCTTTTAAAAAACATTATGTACATCAGATTTTATAAAGGCTAGCTCTTCGAGCGATTGCAGTTGGCTTCTGGGAAAAGAATAGTACAAATATTGGATAACATTTCTTTCGCATAGATGCAATTGAAAACACCAGTTACACGATAATAATTTGTATAACCTGATATAACTTTTTACAATACAGTCAAATCTGGTTAAGAGAGAGTTCAAGGGAACATGATATTTTTCTCGCTTATAGAGGTTTCTCACTAATGCTCTAGATCACTAATCCTCGGAGCATTGTGACTTTATGAAGTCTTTAAATTTTATAATAGGTAGATTCCGGTAATCCAAATTCACTTCGTATTTCACACCTTGATTCTCCCGACTCAAATGCATTTTTAATTTTCAGTTAATCACTAAATGATATTTATGAACTGCAGTGAGCATGACAAATAAGTTAGTACAGTTAAATATTATTTCTTTGAATTACAAGAAATCAACATAGTTCCTGATTCCTAAAAAAAAGAGAAAGTCATACCTGGATAAATTGTCGCTTATGGAGTAAATACAAAAGAGGCTCTCAGTTATAGAGATCAGAGTGGGAAAAATGACTGTTGCTTATGGAGGTTTTTGTTTCTCACTCATAGAGGTTTTTGAGAGGTCAAAGTTCGGTGCTCGAGAATTATTCTCACTTATAGAGTTTTCTCTTTTACTTAGGTTTGACTGTATTATAGTATTATAGTAAAATATATTTCTTTAAACTATATAATCTGTAATTATTTCGGTATTAAGAGTTAGGACGAAATTGGCATCCAAACCAGACCACCTAAAGTCGGCCTTAATGTTCAAATTTCTTACATATATGGAAGTTTACTGTAAGTTTTTAATTACCTTCACAAAACTAACTAATACGAGGATGCGAGAAGTTGTAGCGTAGTGAAACTGTCAGAGGAGTAGAGTTTGACATTATCAGATATATTAAAACATATAAGCGTAGGATTGGTTTTAACGCCCAACTCAATTTCTCCAAATTATATTTATCGCTAATTACATCGGCATTGACAAATTTGAGGCTAGTTGGCTAGAGCTTCTGAAAACAGCACACTAGTATTTATACCTATTGGTCATGTTTTGGACTCGGAACCTGCCACACCATGCCATAAACCATAAAACTAACGCTAGTTGCTTTGTCAGCTATTCCTGCTGCCGACGGTGTTTATTTATATTGCTACTGTTGCACCATCCTCCTCCCCCTTTCCTAAACTCAATAATTTGACTGCTTTTTAATATGATTGCGGCTATACCACTTTGATCTTGTTCCCCATTCTTTTTGATCTGCTTTGGTATTTTCATTGTTTATGAAAAGCAAAGATTATTCTGCAACGAGGGCATTAAGTTAAGCATTAAAGCCTAACTGCTATGGTACAAAATGATCACATTAAATCGGCATTGATTAAATGATTACACAACTTTTAATGATTTAAGTATACACATAGTGATATATATAATACTATGTGTCATGTACCATGAAAAAAAATTAACGAGTTTGATGAAAATTTGCATTACCAATGGAATCACGACTATGGAATGGTTAAAAATGTTGAAGGAGTATTTCAAAAAGTCTATTTTATCACGAACATTAATATTTGAGTGGCAAAAAGCGTTAACTGAATGTAGTGAAGTCATCGAAAACTTGTCTCATGTCTGTCGTTCATCCAGCTCTGTTAATGACGATTACATCGAAAAAGTTAAAGAACAGTGCTTGAAAATCGTCGTGTTGGCATCAGAAAGTTAATAGGTAATGAGGCGTAGGTTTATGAATATGACGTCAAAACCGTCCAAAAATCTAACGAATGGCGCTCAAAACATGAGCTGAAACCGAAAAAACACGTCTAAGTCGTTCACCCATTCAGCGATGTAATATATTGAGTATTGTAATGCCCTACTTCACGTTTTGTAAATATGTTTATACCCTGAACAGTGTAATATAAGTTTATAACGAAGTTTGTAACCCCCCAGACGGAAACGTCGGAGATCCTATATACATATATATAAATGATCAATGTGAGAAGATGAGTCAATTTAACCACGTCCGTCTGTCAGTCTGTCTGTACATACAAACAAACTAGTCCCTCAGTTTTTGAGATATCGATCTGAAATTTTGCGCACGCCTTTTTCTCTTAAAGAAGCTGCTCTTTTGTCGGAACCATCGATATCGGACCACTATAACATATAGCTGCCACACAAACTGACCGCTCAACTTTTTTATTTGACTAGGTATCGTCACGAAATTTTGCATAAATCATTATACAAGGCAATGGTATAATCTCTGAAGAAATTGTTCAGATCAGATAACTATAGCATAT
This sequence comes from Bactrocera oleae, assembly GCF_042242935.1. NCBI lineage: Eukaryota > Metazoa > Arthropoda > Insecta > Diptera > Tephritidae > Bactrocera > Bactrocera oleae. The sequence continues at coordinate 85,871,424 of NC_091536.1, read as the reverse complement.
ATGTAACTGCCATACAAACTAACTGATCAAAATCAAGATCATTTTATATCGTTTTATTATATAATCTAAATTCTAAAATGCACCTGTGAAGGGTATTATAGCTTTAGTGGTTAACGTTTTTACATGTTTTTGATAAATTTCCTGCAAAGTACTTTTATTAGCGGCTGTGAGCCACTTTATATTCACCCCCATTCAATAAATATGTGTATTTTATAAGAAAATGGATATCGATAAAAAAAAAGTCGGCTTTCTATATTTGTATTAATGATTGCATTCACTCTCACCAACCCACACACAGAAAAAAGACAAAGTCAAACCCCCCAAATAATGTGTTGTTGGTATAATATTTACACAACGCCAGCACTTCTGTTCATTCAATTTTTATTCATTCTCAATACATTGCTACATACATAAGATGCTTCTCTTGCCTACATTGAAAGTATGCGCATACCCCTCTTCTTAACGCGCCATTCAACAACAACAATAGAGCGGACAAATGGACCAGAGAAGAGATTAATTTATATTATTAGGTCGGCATGTTGACTTTGATCTTCTCAACGAAAGGTGTAAAAGAAGGTACGTCAATGCGGTGGCAGCAATTGCTTCCGTGGTCTTGCCACTTTGCCAGCAACAATAGCAATAGCAATAACTGCAACAACAACAACAAAAGCAAGGTGATTACCACGTTTGCTGCTTCGCCTCACCTTGCGGTCATGCCCGCTAAAATGCATAAGAATTTATAAATTTGTATGCGTGTGTGTGTGTGTGGCGTTGTACCTTTTTAGCCCAGTTCCAAATGTGCTGCCAGGTAGTTGTAGCTGCGACGATCTCGGCACAAAACGCGACGCGTTGCCGTCGCATACACGGTGGTTTGCTTGGGTTTCATTCATCCATTGTAGCTATTCGTTCATCCATTCATTCTTTTCGTTATTTCATATAAGATTTATTGAGTTAGTTGTTGTTGCTTCGTTTATATTTTCTATTTGTCTTGTGATGGTGGTTGTGATTGTGTTAGAACTCGTCAATCGACATTTTTCGGTTAGTGGAGCAATAGTTGTTTTGGCAAATAGCTGATTGCAAAATTACACCAATAACTTCAAATAGTTGATTGTTATTTCAAGTAACGATAAATTGATTAGCTTTGAGTTTAGAATGCAAGTTGTAAATTTGGGCTTGCAATTGAGCGCATACATATTTCTCAGATCAAATTAAATGAAATTATTTTAGGGTTCTGTACACCGTTGTCATCTCTGTCAGACTTTTTTATTTTCTGGACAAATGAATATTATTACATAGCTCAGATGGGTAAGCAATCTAAGTACAAAGTTATAGTTATACCTTTAAAAATAACATTAATCCCAATTATTTGAGAATTTTTGAGTTACAGCTCCAACAATTTATCTTTAAACACGTTTTGCTCAAAACTATATTTTTAGAATTTGCTTAAGTGATTACTCGAAAACAAGAGAGTTGCCATAGCAGTTGTTTGATCTGCTCTAAAATCGAGTTTTGGCAGGCCGAAAACAACTCAGATGGTGGGAAAAATTAATTTTTTTCTACACACCGCCATATTGTAAATTTTTAACTTTTTTTGACCGCAGGTCATTTTGCTTACCATATCTTCCGGTAAAGAATCCGTTGATAAAACTTAAAAAACTGCAAAATCACTGTAGCAGTGTGGGATCTTTACTTAGTATCATTGGAGATCGCGTGTAACTAAAAACAAAACGCCAAAAAATTTTATTTTTTTTAGAAATTTTACTGTATTTTCTTCATTCCTAAAAATTATATAGTAAAAATTGCTGTCGCGTTAGTTGTGCTCCTGAAGTTCAGATTTTCGCAGAGCGTAATGTACTTTTTATAGGATGGACTTTGGTCTCGACACGTTTCGACCGAATCAATAGGAACCAGTTAGAGTCAGCATAAGGCAACGCCTACTGAAATAATTTTTAATATTGGTTCTACAAATTTGTGGGAGGACAAAGGGAGGACTGACTGAGAAAGAGACCAGATATTCGATTATTTTGTCTTCGTGTACTCCACACGGTTCTAGTTGTAGCCTTTGGTCACATGGTTATTAGCACCTGCTAAACCATTGAATTTTGAAATAATATGAATATACGATATAGGTCCTTTTTCATTTCAATTTGCCCTTCGTCCATCACAAATTAACCGTCAACCAATTGTACTCATCGCCCATCCGTTGACAGTGACAATATATCGCTATAAAAAAGGATTCTCATAAGAGTTCTCAACCGTTTGAAGGGATCTTTCTGCGAATTGAAACTCTGAAATTTCTCTCAATAAATGTTGATTTAGGAAATTTTCAAATATGTATTTCATTGAATTTTTTTCTCAATACTCTTTAACTATTTCTTCTATTTTTCTTCTTACAAAAGTAATTATCTAGAGGCCCACTTTTAATGCAAATGACCTAAAGCATCAATTCGTCATGTACTTTGAGGGAAATTTTCAAATTTTCGTTCTTCGGCACACTGTTTTTTTAATATGTATGCTTTTTCGTATTTATTGCTACGAGTTGACGCGACGCGACGCTTTGTCGGTTCAATACAAAGTGGCGGCTCTCTTTGATCAGCAAGTATAAAATACTATGGCCACGCCTACCGCAAGAGTAGAGATTAAACGAGCTGGCGCTACAGCCAGCCGGACGCCCAGAGGCGCATACATACATACATACATACAATTATATGCTTATGCGTCCAAATCATGCACGTGGACATGCACTTGGGCGAACCTCACTGAACACTGCCCACTGAGCAGCGTAATCATCGCTCGGCTTCAACTTAAATACCGTAAATATGTACTTGTATGTTTGTGCATATATATGTGTAGAAGTGTGTCTTAACAATGCTTTTGCTGCAACTTTTGCCCAGCTCGTCTTAACCGTGTGTTTCGGTGGCTTTTAGGCATGCGCAGCGCGCTATTGTTGTGTATGAGTGACTGTGTGTGTATGTGTATGTGTGTCTTGGCAATAAAAATTACCCAGCATTGCAATTTAGGTTTTGCAAAAATGTAAAAGAAACTAATGTGAATATAAATGGCAACAAAATGAAATGGAATAAGATGTTGCACAGGAGAGAGGACGAACAACCACTGAGTAGAATAAGTGTAAAAAGTGTGTGTTCAACTCGTCGAAGGGGTGTATTGAGTGTCCCAGTGACTGCCACTTTATCATTTTAATGCGAGACGTTACACAAACACACACACATGCAGATATATGATCGGCGTATTTCAAAGCGAAATGTTGACGACCACCATCAAACAAAAGCTTTAGCGAGGAGTGCAATAGGAGGACAAGTGCAATAACGGAAATATAATTGTGGTTATACTTGTATCTAAATGACTATGAAGAATTTCATAGGTATGGGTCATAGTACCTAAATAATTAAGTGTTACGACCAGTGCAAAGGACCGAGCAGCTACATTCTATAATGGTCCGATCTGTACTACATCGGAGATTGTAGCGCTGTTTTAAACATTAATATATGGGAAATTTTGTAAACATATCCTGTCAACTAAAATGTTTTCCACACAAAAACTTTATTTTGATAGTTCACTTTGTATGGCAGCTACATGCTATAATAGTCCGATCTGTAAAAATTTATTCAAATATAAAGCTTTGAATTGGATGATATCCCATGCAAAATTGTGTGAAGATATCTTGTCAAATAAAAAATGTTTGCAAACCAGGACTTACTTTTAATCGATCTGTTTGTATAGCAGCTATATACTATTTTGGTTTCTACAAACTAGCAGTTTCCTAAAGGGGAAGAGTGTGTGTGAAAAATTTCATATCACGAGGCGAGATCGACTCAGCACATCTCGCTAATTATTTATATATTGTACATATATTTAATAGGGTTTCCGACTTTTCCTCCTGGGTGTTAGCAAACTTAATTTAGACTATTCTGGGTATACAAAATATTCTAAAGCAATCGCTTCTCTCCAGGTAATGCCATGCCGCGAAGCTATCACTTTCATATTTCAAACCCTCCATAGAGTGAAGATCGACTAACCATCTAGCAGTAGTGTAATTAATTGCCAATTATATAACGAAGTTTTTAATCGAGTTATTGGAAACGAAATTTTTTTCTTTGCTCGCATCAACTGGGTATACCGCAATAGAATGGGCCTAACCACTCTAGGTTGAGCATTAAACCTGCTTCGGAAATATTTTATGCTCTCACTTAGTTTATGTACAATGGCAAAATCTAAGACTAAACTGAATGACCTTTCTAATTCGTCACTATTCATGTTCGCTTAAAATTCAAGTTTAAATGTTGACACCACTTTCATTTATTCACGCCTACAGCAATCATATGTAAATATAAGCAAACAAACAACAAAGCTTACACCACACAAATAATCAATATAATAAAATTAATTTCATTGAAATGCGCCGACAAGCCTCCAACTGGATATGATGAAGCTAATTGTATACATGCTTGTACATAAATATGTATATACGAGTATGTATGTATATTTGTGGGCAAAAACACAAAACAGGGTTGCCATTGTAGACAAAAACCAAATATTAATATTTTTACATCGTCAATACTAGCAATTATAGATGACTTTAGTTGTGATAAATTTGCAAGCTGGCAACTCAGTTATCTGATTATTCGCAATACAGCAAGAACAAGAAAGATAAAGAAAATGAAGAAATGTATTGCTGTTTTATCGGCAACAGAGGATCGATGTCATGCAAATACAAACATACTTATATTGCATAAATTTTTCCACGCGGAATAAGTACATATAAACAAACATACATAAGCACCTTTAAATATTCTTGTAGACAAGTGTCAGAAGCATGGTTATATGGTAAACACAAACAAACACACTTAATAGCCACCCGGAATAACTGCAGTCACCGGAGAAGAAGAAGGAATTGACTCGTGTGACCGTTGCGCTGCCATGCAAAGCCAGAGCGTGAGTAAGCGACAGCGACGATGGCGATTGCAGTGATGCCGATGGTGGTGGTGGCGGTGAAGGTGACGTTGATGTACGTATAACTGTTCAATGGCTGAAGGTTTGATGGAATGAATGATAAATGAAGAGACGTTGTTAAAATAACACCTTTTCGTTGTTTGTTGTTGACCACGACATGCGCTCTATAAATGCAAACACACACTCACACATACATACAAGTATATATGAATATATGTTTACATGTTTGTAAATATGTGGCTTAAGTTGGTTTATTGCGCGCGGTGAATGGCAGTTAAGGCAAGCATGCTAGAGCACTCCAAAAACATAGCACAAATTAACTGTTGTTGCGCTTGCGCATGCGCATGTTTACAAGTTGTAACACATTCAAGATAAGAAAGTGAATTGTGAATGGATTGATTAACGATGTGAATGCTGCGCATTGCGAACAAAATATGTAGCAAAACGACACAATTGTATGAGTCCACAAGGAAAACGATTATATAACATGTATATACATACTTATACGACTATATAAAAATATTATACGTATATAGATTTATATAAAGAAATATTTAATATGGTAAATTGCATCACACTTTTTGAAAACATTTACTAATGTTGCTTTCACCAGAATGCCAGCACTTTGATTCTTAAATGATCTTACTTATTTCTTTTCGATTTTCAAGCAATTAAATCTTTAAACTTTTGGTTTTTTATCAACTTTTTGAGAAGTGAAAACATTGTTTCTTAAGACAGTAAACGAACATCAGTTTGGTTATCACGAATCTAGCAGAGACTCTTCTGCTAATTCTGGCGATTCCGCCGCGTATAGTTGTCCTACCATTGTCCGTTATCAATAGGTCTGTCTACCAAATTTCCCCTTCGTTCGTTTCTGGAATTAAACTGACCCCAATGCGCTTAAGAGGCTGCATCAGCCCCTTTAAAAATTTTGGACAATCTCGATGTGTTCTTTTCATTCTTCAGCTCCTTCTAATTCATCTTAAATGGTGTCGTCTTTAATGGTCCCAAGGTTGTCTCACGAGGTCAAGGCGGATTACCGCACGCCCTTATAAGGCAATACGTACAGAGCCGACTGGTGTGAAAACGCCGTTTAATCAACCAACACCTACCGAACCAACTTAATAGTGACGGGAAGGCCATACACTAAGACCTGAGGTAGTTGTGGAATTAGTCCATCAGACATTTCTGTTGTTTGTCACCCCAACATACTCAGGGGTCCGAATACTGCAATCACTAGCCAAAGGTTCAATCCTAATCCGAAACGTTTTCCTCATCATTTTCTACATCAAAGCTGAAGTCCAGTCCAGGAGTTGATAAAGCCGTGAAGACCGCAGGTCGTTTAGCGCTAGTCAGGATGCCACCATTCAGAGATGACCTTCACTAGACCCCTGACCGTTAAAAAACTTAATATGATTTTTGATTTTGAAAAACTTAATAAACTTACAGACCACGATATTTTACTCCAAAAAGTAGTGTCGATGTGGGCTAATGAACAACTTACTCGGCCGCCTTCCCCTAAATCGTCCAACATCTGAGGGGCTTAGTAAAAATATCCCTACAGGCTATTAATATAACTTATTATGAAAAGAGCTTAAAGTTTTATAACAATATTGTTGCTAAGCACCTTGTGAAAATCTGAACACACACAAAGTACCTTCGCTTGCGCTTTCAAATCATTCACACAATCCCAAATCTACACTACTTCAATCCTCTAATGGCATTTTGTGACTCATCCCCACTGCAGCTTGCCAACACCAACCACTACTGCGGTATTTCAAATATAATATTAAAAGGCTACTTAAAATGAGAGGATCACTGCGGAGTTGACGTGTTTGTGGGGCCTACCGTTAAGTAGCCAGCAGCAGTCCAGCTAAATCAAATCAAGCAGCCGGAGCCACCACAGCGCTTTGTTAGTTGCTTGTGGAAGCACTTTTTGGTTCGCTTTGTGGTTGTTCCTTTTCGTTTGTTGTTGTTTTTCAACATTTATGAACTTTGGTTTTTCTCACAATTTGTATACAAGTATGTGGTCATATAATAATTTGTATTGCTAATCGCTTTGTTGTTGTTGTTGCTGCTATTAATATTATCTTGTTTTACTTGACTGTATCTCACACGGCATTGCCGCAATCCCCGAACACGCACGACAGGTCCAGTCAAGCGCATTTATTTGATCCCTCATCAACGGCCACAACAGGATTAAAATTAGTTTTTGATTATGCTTTCGAGCTTCTGGACAACGCAATCTGTGGTCCACGGTACTGCGCTCCATTTGGCAATGAATTGCTCAGACACACACACACTCAGTCGACACAAGCGATTTACTTGAGTCTCTTGCTCGCTTTGTGGTTTTTTATTTTTTATTGTAGATATTTTTATACCCCGAACAGAGTATATTAAGTTTGTCACGGAGTTTGTAGTACCCAGAATGAAATAATATACATATATTTTTGTCTGTCCATCTGTATATACGACGAACTTTTTATTCAGTTTATAAGATGTCAATCTGAAATTATGCACGCGATCTTTTCTTCCCAAGAAGCTGCTCCTTTGCCGGAACCACACTTATCGGACGATAATATAGCTGCTATACCAACTGGTGCTATACGAACTGTAACTATATGGAAAACTTTTTTATTTGACAAAATCTCTTCACAAAATTTTGCAAGAATTATTAACCAAAGAACGCTATAATTTCGGAAAATTCTGTTGAGGTCGGAGCACTATAGGATATGGCTGACCTACAAACTGACCCATCCAAATCAAAATATAGATCCTTTCGTACCCTTTTATGCTATATTTTATGCTATAAGGAACGTTCCTGTGAAGGGTACTATAGCTTTTTTGTTGTTATTGTGCTGTTAAGCAGCATCTGATACACTTTACCCGAGTCCTCACTTGAGTATAACCGTAATTTCTTTCATAATTTAACATTCTTACACAACATTCTGCATGTGTTCAAATGTTTGAGTGTATGTGTCTGCACATTTATGAATTTCTGCATGCCTTTATGAATATTGGCTCAAAGAGGCTCTTTGCGGTTTACCCTGCTCATCGATGAGTGCCAAAAGCGCTGACAAAGCTTAAAAGTGGCCGCTACGGATTTTGTCTGCGGCAGTGGCGGCTGCTGCGGCGGCATGTTTATGAATAATATGCGTAAAGTCGGCGGTCCGTTTGAATCCCTTTTTTTTTGTGAATGTAATTAACGCTTTTAGCAAATTTTTATTGTTGTACCTTTTTATCGCTGCTTGTTGTGAGGTGCCGCTCATGTCGCCTTGGTTTCCTCCCTAATTTGCATTGATGAAGGCCGTTCATTAAGAGATCGCAGTGACTGCAAACGATCGGTTAAGTATGAAAGAAAACGCTTGTCACAACTTGCTTACATTTATGATCGCTTTTGGGAGGTATCCACACATACATACATATGAACGTATATCAATATGCATGCACACACACACACACATCCACATATAACGGTATAAGTTGAGTATGCGCTGTGCTTTCACAAATTTCGACATTTCACATGCATTTCTAAATATTTGAATTCACAAGAAAAGTTTTTAATAACCTTGCAATTTCTTCGTTCAACGGTAAATAATTTGAATTTAATGAAATTACACAGTTTTCAAATGATTGTCTTTGTCAAATGTGTTAGCCGACTGGTTGCCAGGTAGTTGCAAGTATTGTCACATGATAGAAGAGTTTTGGTGTTTTTTTGATTCTTCTGTTGTTCTTAGTAAGTTTTATTGTCGCTGCTGGGAAAATCAAAAAGTGCTATGAAAAGTTTGATATTCTAATGCTACATGTTTACATACGAACAGATACAAATATCAAATTTCTTATTTACTTCACTGGAATAGCGTACAAATGTTATTTGAAAAAGATAAAGGGAGAGTAGAAGAGTTGATATTAAATATCTATCATAGTTGGATAGTTGGTTGTAGGAAAGGGCATATGAGGAATGAGAATAGTACTTGCCTATATTAGATCAAGTCAAAAGTTTGTTCGGTTTTAACTTTGTGTACATTTGTTCGATTTAAGTCAAATATGCGCCGTTTTGTTCGTAAACTTGTTGCCAACGAGATGTCAACTTCATTATACCCCTTTCGTAGAAGGCTGCGTCCCTATTGGCAAAAAACTCGGAGAGCTAATTTTCACAGGCCTCTCTTGAGGCCAACTTTGCACCATTAAGCGCGTTCGCCATGGACAGGAAAAGACGGTAATCACTTGGTGCCAGGTCCGGACTATAAGGTGGGTGCATTAGGACCTCCCATCCGAGCGCCCGGAGCTTCTGCCGCGTCACCAAAGACGTGTGTGGCCTGGCGTTGTCCTGATGAAACACAATTCGGCTTCTGTTGATCAAATATGGCCTCTTCTGGATGAGTGCTACCTGCTGATTCAGCAGCGATTCGCAGATGGACATTCGGTTCATCATTTTTTTTTGCGTTAGTTCGTGTGGCACCCAAACATCGAGCTTCTTTTTGAATCCAAGGTTATGCAAATGGTTGCAAACGGTTTTCTGGCTTATCTTTAGTTCCTCAGCAATTAAATAAGTGCTCACGTGACGGTCTGTTTCTACTATTTCCATGATTTTATCGCAATTTTCGGCGACAGGCCTCCCGACGAGTGGTGCATCTTTGACATCGAAATTACCGGAACGGAACAGTATCGGGCCCATAAACTAAATTAATTTTTTCAGCCGCTTTGGCTGCTTTTTCGCATTGATCGAAAAAAAATTGTAAAATATAGCGAATTTTCTATTTGCTGGTGTTCATCTTTGACGAGCGCTCACAACGTACTGATGGACTATAATCTCTTAGATAAAAACCGAACGAACTATTTACTGGGCCTACCCTCTATGTATATAACTAGTAACAAGGAAGACAGAACATGTTCCGTGAAATCAGTTAACATTCACACAACCGTATGAAAAAAGTCCACTTCTCTGGAAAATTACTTAAGGGATTAGTAAATAGTAAATTTTCCGTCTTATATATATTTTTGCCGAAATTACGGGCTTGAAACGGTCAAGGTTTATGCTGACTAGCCTAGACTGACGTAACTCCTTAAGATAAATACGCAACCTTCAATCTACACCGCCAACAAGCTCTTAATTTGAATAGCTTTACTCTGATAGGTTATATTGCATATCAATATCAATTCTCATCAGAACACACGAAAATCTAGTTTTAAAGAGCAGAAACTGGAGTGCAAATGAAAACTTTTGTAATTAAAAAAAAATACGTTGTTGCATTTTACGTGCACAATTTAAGTCCAGATTTCATTAGCGTGTGGAATATAGATTATAAGAAATATTATAGCAGTATTCTCCTCAGTTATTACCCATAAAGTGAATACAATCATACAATCATATTTTTAACAAGTTCGCCTCTTCCACTTAACAATCTGGCGATATAAATCCCACTTAAGCAATTTGCTACTTATTTTCCCACCTTTAAAGGCTTTATCTATTCATGTCACTTCAAATCAAGTTAACCTTCTTCACAGCTCACCAATTTAGTAAGTAAAAACACTTTTGTTAACCCTTAAATCTTATTTTCCAACAACAATTATATATAAAAAACTTAAAAGACGTTGACTGGTGGCATTTTTAATTGAATGTGTCTCTATCGTCTTTGAATGACAGCACTCAGCATTTCACTTAATTAACATAATTGATATCCACCATTCTTGTGCAACAGCTTAAACACTAATACACAATATATACATTAGGGTGGGTAAAAAAGCGTATGTTTTTTTTCGCTTGGTACTCTGAAAAATTGGTTGAAAGACACCTCTAAGGAACGCTCTCTAAGTATCAGCTCTCAATTGTAACGTGAAGGTCATCCGCTTTACCGTAATATATTTGTTTCTTATGATCGGATAGACAAATTTATATCTCGTTCCAACTATTTGAAAATATATTCGTTTCGAAATTCATAATGATGTTTTTCTATTGAGTTAGTTAGTTAGTTATATAACTCAAAACAAAAACAAACAAATTTGCCTTAAAATAGTCAAACTTTAACCGTTAATATCTTTTAAATGGTTAGGTTTACGAAAAAACCCGGCAAAGACAATTTTATAAAGCATTAAATTTCCTACAAAATCCATAAGAGAGCAGAGCACCAAGCGAAAAAAAATATTATTTTCTTTTACCCACCCTAACATATATGCATACATATTTATGTGACGCAGTAGCGGCACCTTAACGTATCGTTCCGTCAAACTGACGATTAACGCTTGTCTAATCGGAAGCCAAAATTATAAAGAGTCTCACTCGGGTTTCTTCCATCACACAGCACACACACACACACAAAGCCAGTTGCAGCTTCCTCAGTTAAGCTGAAAGTTTAATGGCTTTTGATTGAGTTTTCCAGGGCAGCAATAGCAAGTAGCTAAGCTGTGAGAGTGCTGTCGCTCGAGGCGACTTAGATGGGATAATACTTAGTATACAGTGGTGGTGCTGCAGCAGCAGAAAGCGTTGCTCCAAACGATTGCGATGAGGAATGAAATAAGCGCAGATAAGCATCTTTTAATTAATTGTGGTTAATTGGTTTGTTTTCTGGAAAGCCAACTAACCATCGTATATATAAATTAACCACAAATTACTTTGTAATCCAAAAACGAACAAAAAAATGTGGAAAACGGTTGGCCTCAAGGGCCATCCCTGCAACTTCCCTCTAATTTCATACGCTAACGTTCAAATTTCGCTTTTTTCACTGCTTTTGAGCTCTTCGAAATTTTTCGTTTTCGATATCTAGCAAGTAAATCAACCGATTTGACCCGGTTTGCGGCAAACAATGTGTTTCTTCAAGGTTTAGAACTGATTAGTTTTTGGTGTTGATCGGTCAAGTCGTTTGGAAGAAATTCGAAAAAAACGATTTTTCAGAATCTACTGGTCCGATTGGGTCCAAACTCACACGAAATTCAAGTGCAATGAAACCCTTTGGAATGCCGTTTAGTTTATTCAAATCGGTTGAGCCGTTTAAAAGTTATAAGAGGGTCACATACATCCACACACACACACATACATCCACACATACATACAGACATACGGACATCATCGTAGAAATGTTCGGGGAAGCTTCCTCGACCCTCAAAACGTCGAGATCTGTTGAGAACTCGATTTTTGCAAAATGGGGTGAAACCAATATCTTCCCGATTTTTAGAAAATTTTCAATTTTCTTAGCGGGAAGTTAAAAACAAAGATTAGACTATTTGGGCTAATTGTACAAACTTACACATATGAACCTCATAACTAAATACAAGTCTGTAGAATGGAAAACAGCTTAGATTAGTCTTAGAAAGCACTAAGTTCTGTTCAGTTATGAGCAAGTGTTATAAACAGTATTATAAAAAATAAAATAAAAATTACTTTACTTACTATTTTAGAATTATCGAAAGTTTAAGAACACTGTATTGTAGTTCTAGTAAAAAGAAATCCATTATTTTTCCAATAGATGGCTTTAGTAATTTTGAATTTGCGGGGAATCGTCTACAATAAACTGCTCCTCTACTGTCAAACTCTTAATTCAGACATGTACTGTTAACACATTGAACCGTCTGAGGGAAGCAATCGCCTAAAAGCGGTCAGCTGGTTCAAGCTAGGAGAAAAATTGTGTTCCGTCAGGAGAGGCCCGGACTGGGACAAAGTATGACTACTCGTTTCTGCCTATGGCGAATGATTTGTTGATGAAAAATTCGACGGTTTTTGGCAAAAAGTTATCGAACAAAACGGCGCATATTTGTCCTAAATCGGATCCTTTTATCTATGCTAAAAACCTTCAATTTAATACAAAAATAAAGGATTTCATTTAACTAGACTTTTATTTGGATATACATTTTTGGAGACGTCAATACGTCAATGACAACGCAATGTGAACAAAAAAAAAAAAAACAAATAAGTTTAAGTTTGAGTTGAATTGCAATCCTTCTTTTATAAGCGGCCAAAATATGTAAGAAAACTGAAAAAATTTAGTATTGAAATTTTATGTAATTGAATTATTAAATCATTATAAAAAGATTGAGCCTGGGTGCTTGTTTTCATCAGAAATCTACACTTAAAATTCCTGGAGTAGTAGCATGTGACCCATCTAATATTCACGTGTTTGGTTCAAAACCTAAAAACCTACAAATGTTTTTGCTTCCAAAAATCTGATAAAAAAAGATCTTTTTAGCTCTTCGTTACTAACCAGTATGGACATTTTAGCCCGTTTTTTGAAGAACTGTTAGTCATCTTACCTTAAAGCCATCTTGAAACATGTAAGGAGGGGCTAGGTTCGGGTGTTACCGAAAATTTTATACCCTTGCAACTTGAAAGTATCAAACCCGGCTAAAGAAGAAGAAAAATAAGGAAGAATTCAACATTCATTATTCGACGAAATTGTGAATAGATTACAATCCAATTTGTACCTTATTAACTTAGATGTTTGGAAATTTTGACGATAGTTATATAGGGACTAGGTCAAGTTTTCACCTAATTTTATCTATTTTAAGCACAAAGATACATTATTATTTGAGAAACACGTTTTTAAAGTTTCAATAAGATAACTCACATATTGACCGTTATATGCGCTAAAAAGTCAACCGGAAACTCGAAAATGTGTATATTAGGTATATGTGGAGTAAGGGAATTATTGATCCAATTCACTTCATTTTCGACATACAGTCATATTATTATCAGTTCGCAATAGGATATTCGGTACCTAAGAGTATAAATTGTTTGGTTCGATTTAAACAATTTTTGATCACAAGATGGCACGCTTCAAAGGCAATATTCGTGCAAATCTTCATGCCGTTACATTCATTGCTTCTTGATTAGTAGCATATACTGGAAAGTGAAAGAATAAAATGGAATTTAAAAATGCAAATTTGGTAGAAATCCTGTATGTGGGCGGTACCACGTCCATCATCCGATTTTGATAGCGGTGCCTATAAAACCTTCTGGTGTAAAATTGTATGCCTCTGACGCATTTATTTATATATTTATCGCACTTTCAATATTTTTTAACAAAACCATTTTCGTATGGTCGATAGGGGAGCTATAAAGATTTGCCGTGAGTGAATTTGGTTGTTATAGCTTTAGCGGTTTAGGAGATATGTACATTAGACCTATTTGAGTTCAGGACCATGCCAATTTTTAAAATGTCAAACTGCAGATGCCCCTCTTTAATACGATTCTTTATGCCAAATGGCAGCCTTATATCTTGTATTGTGGAGCTTAGTTATGGTAACTTATTGGTTTTCGATTAATGGAGTTTAGTGGGCGTGGCATTGGTCCAATTACACGGATCTCCGTACTCGTCCTTTTTGCCAAGGAAGACGTGTACCAATTTTCAGCTCAGATTCAATTAGAAATATTCAAATTTATACTTCAACTTCTTCATACTTCAAGACAGAACTCAAAAAAATTAAATCATTGTTATGAAATTAAAATAAATTCTAATTCTGCGGTATTACATATGCATACGCACAGCCGATTTCTGAGCGTTACAAATAATTAATAATAATATCAAATTACAAATCTATTAACATACATATATAGATATCTGTTATAATGGAGTTTAGTGGGCGTGGCATTGGTCCAATTACACGGATCTCCGTACTCGTCCTTTTTGCCAAGGAAGACGTGTACCAATTTTCAGCTCAGATTCAATTAGAAATATTCAAATTTATACTTCAACTTCTTCATACTTCAAGACAGAACTCAAAAAAATTAAATCATTGTTATGAAATTAAAATAAATTCTAATTCTGCGGTATTACATATGCATACGCACAGCCGATTTCTGAGCGTTACAAATAATTAATAATAATATCAAATTACAAATCTATTAACATACATATATAGATATCTGTTCATTTACATATGTTACATATATCAATCAGTTATAAATGCAAATAATTATTTTTTTCTGAATTCAATTTTATTTAACGCCTCTCACTTTAATCTTTATGCAAATATGCGTCTGTGTTTGTATATTTGTAAGTTTTTATTATAATAAAATACACAAATTATTGCTAATCCGACTTGTTTTGGAACTGACTTAAATGGGTTTTCAACACGACACTTGAGGTTTTCGTTCTGATTTTAATTAATTTATGCACCATTTGAGCATAACTCAGGGTATTTAATTAATTAAAAACAAATTGGCGCTGAACATGAACACTACAAGCCCAGCATTTAAGCGACGTGCAGCGCACAAATCGGACCTTCGTGTACATTGAGGGGTGTGAACCATACAAGTACCAGAAAACATAAAATAATATTTTATGTTCTCAGCAAGTACGATTGGTCAAGTACGATTGGTCAAGCTAACAAAGCGAAATAAATAAAATATGAATTATTAACTAAAGTAAATTTGTAAAGGAATGTCGAAAGTGATGTAAAAAAAAATCTACAAATCGTGTAGGTAGTGTTTCTGAGAACCTGTATTAATTTGCAATGTCGAGCGTATTTTGCATAAAATTGCAATCAATTTCTATTAATTAACTTTTATAAATGTATAAATAATTAATTTATAAGTAATTTAATGTGGGAAAAGAGTAATACATTATGAGTATAGCTTCCTTCCATATTGTTTATTGACTATCAAATGTAAAATGAGCCATAGAATGAGAATTAAAGATAATTATTAGTTAGTTTAAGAGCGTAATTTTGACAACAACACCACTGGGTGACCTAATTTTCGAGCTAGTTGAAAAAATCCCATCAATTCAAAAAGGGAATAAGATTAACACAAATAAATACAATAATATGTATGAAAAATTAATGATAATGCAAAATAAAATGTCAAAATTCTGATTGCGTTTTCATTAAAAAGTAAGGGTGTGATTTCAATCCAACAAAATAAGACGAAAATTTAGTGATGAGTACGAGTGAGTTTTCACAAGGGTATACATGTAGTATGTTCTCGTAGACGATTACGTGCACTCGATTCTTGTTGTTGGAAGGGAAATCGTGCAATGGAATCAAAGAACAATTTTATGCGTATTCTTCTCCTAAGTTGGCGATTGTCAAAAAAGTTTCAACGTGGTCTCACGTAGGTTTGATTAACCACTCCCATGTGCACCAACTCAAAACCTCGAAAGATCAAGTGACAAAAGTCCACAATCTCGCATAAGAACTAACCTCACCTCATTCAAAAAAAAAAAACAAATTGGGAATGAAAATTTTTAATGCTGCGTATATCGCTTCCTAATCTAGATTGTACCATGAACCATGAAGAATGTAGTTAAAAATTACCTATATAATCGCAATAAAAATATATGGTCATTTAATGCATGGAAATTTGCAAGCATATAATATAAACAATATATATGTATACGAGTATGTCGCATGACCTCAGAGTAAATCAATAAAAACTTTCTAATTGTTGAAATAAATGGTGAAAATACAGCTTTTGTTCATAAATTACTTAAACATAATTAAATAATATTTTTTTAAAATTAAAATAAAAAATAATATATTATTAAAATAAATTATCTTTACATATACATGCATACAAATATTATGCAGAGATTATTGCTTCAAGCGTTTTGGTGTGTAAATGGCTGTTAATAGTATGTTATACCATTTAAAAAACGCTCTAAAATGGCCGTGCTACTCAGAGACTACTTGTTATCTATTGTATTGTACATTAAAGCTTTCGTGTTATGAAAATATGGCAAACAGTTTTACGTCACTGAAAATATGCAAATCAGGTGTTATTATGAAATTATGCATACTTATTAGTTATTATAGAAACTGAAAATTGCTTTAGAAAATACGTGTCCATACTTTAGATTTCGTTAAATAGACGCATCTGCCACTATTATAGCCATACTGCGAGACACTTTCGTAAGCACCATTTTTACGAAACAAATACAAAGGAAAACTCATTAAATTCTACTGTCCAGTAAAAGCTAATCTATATTCTTTTGTGCGGTTAAATAGTCAAATAAGAAAATTAAATAAAAAAAAAACCAAACCGAAGCGCTCAGCCTTTCATTGGTGGCAAGCGGCGGCGGCGATGAAGCCCACAACACGAGCAACGAAAACAAACAGAATAATTCAAGTAATCCTTAACGATGTAATCCATCATCATAGCAACATTCGTGTCTCAATTAGTGACGCTGCCGTTCGCATAACTCGCGCTCATTTTCAATTCCACTAAAAAGCTGTCCATTCAATATCTACCCCAGTACTGCGCTCCCAAGGGCCAGCAATGCCGCACAATAGTCGATTTGCATACACACACTACAATTGTGCTATATGCCTATTTTTCAATATGTGTGTGTGTCATTGCCCGTGCCGCGCCTTTCTTCTGCACCCTCTGCTGCTGCTGCTGCGGCTTCTTCTTCTTCTCACCTACACGGTGCACATAGGCAGCATTGTCCTTATACAAACAAATGACATCGTCAACATTCCGTGACAACTGTGCGCACGCCATCGCTATTGCCAGAAAAAACAACAACAGCAGCAGCAAGAATAGTTAGTGCCGCCACCGCCAGCCATTCATCTGCCATTCAAGCAGCTATTAGCTTTATCCTGGCCATTGTGTGCGCTTTTCATAGGTTTTACTTAAGCTTCTGCTTAGCCAAACAATGAGACGCGTTGCGTATACGAGTATTGTTACGCCTCATTTTAATAATACGACTACCCGCGCATACACACCAACACACACATACATACACAAGCATACAGATATGAGAAGCTCATATTCAATGCGTCAACCATTCGTGTTGAGCGTGTTTTTGCTGTGCATTTCGTGCAGCGCGTGCTGCTTAGCTCGCCGCCCCGTTGTTGCCACCGCAGACAGCAAGCAAGCGCAGAGGCAACTCCCCCACATGCAAGTTGGCTTTGTGTGCTTAGAAGCAAGCGCATGTGTGTGTGCCGGTTAAGTACTATAAGTAAATGTCACTGTGTCCCTGTCATAATGATTAGTTATGCTGATGACATTATTTGTTAATATTGTAATATTGTGCCTATTTTAGTTGCTTTCGTGTTTTTCCGCCTAAATATGATTGCTCATTGTTTATTATGTTGGCACGTAGTCAGTCGATTAGCCAGCCGGCCAGGTTGGATATGATATATAAGAAGAAGTGGCAAGCCTTTGATACAACACACTTTTTGGCTGTCATTTCAAATGACGCGACCTTAATTTCCGCTGGCTCTTTGGCGTGGCTTCTTGGCTATAAAATAAGTGTCGCGGCTTGCGTTAAAAAAAATTAACTGTTATGCGTAGCTTTCGAGTTCTTATTATTTTGGGAAATCATATTTAGACAGTACTTGCTTAAATGTGTATGTGCATAAGTGTTAGGCTAATATTTTTCGTGACATCTAATTTTATAAAGTACACACCTATACAATTCTACTTATATATATATATATACATATATATATGTGTATACATTAGGGTGGAAAACAAAAAACGTTTGGTTATTTTTCTTAGATACCGTGCAAATATCGTCCGAAATGACGAAAATAAGTTCTGTTAAAGTTCCAGCTCTTAATACTAATATTACCAGCTGTAGTATTGTGATTTTTGATTTCCAATATAGATATTACAGGAATCATTTATTATTTGGTTTGGATATTTAACACATTTGAACAAATTGTTGTATATTGAAAATGAAAACGTATGCTTGTAGGGAATTTAAAGGTCTATAAATCTAAATTGCTTTATCTAAAAATGCTAAGTCGACTCGTTCAAAGCTTATTCACGGTCAAAGTTCAACCTTAAAACATAAACGGTAATTTTTAAAATTTTTCTATATTTTTTCAAAAACTAATGGCTCTAATTCTTAAAATAAATTATTTTTTACGACTTTTGTTGTCTTTAGTCGCTAAATTCATAGAAATTTTTGTATTTAGCACGATTGAAAAACGCAAAAAAAAAACATTTTATAATAACATACTCGTAGGAAGTACGAAAAAGTTTAGAAATTAGTTTATGTTATAAAATTAATGACTTTTATTACGGTGGAAAATGGTTTTTTTACCCACGCTAGTATAACATATATGTACAAATATAGTTACATTTAATTTATGCTTCGTTTAATTATTACATGTAATTAATTTTTATAACATGAACTAACATAATTAACAAGCTGCTGTAGTTAATGAGAAATGCAAACGGTACTCAAAGTAATTAGAAAATTTAATTTACATGTAGTTGCATGCATGTGAATATATAACGTGCAATATATGCACGAAAACTCTCGAGAGAAAATAAAATATATACGATTAAAAAAAGTTTCAAAAATTTAATTATGAAATAAAAAGAAAAAACCTTACATTATATATGGATGTTTTAAGGGTATATCTACAATTTCCTAGAGGGGTAGCTGTCAAACTGTCAACACATGTTATTGACAATTATATTCGAAACTTAAAAGAACTATTCGCACGCTTTTTCAAATCATCTTCAGCAATGAGGCTATGGCAACTTCTGGCTATGTGGGTACGTATGTAGATATACCTTATATGCTACAGATTACAAAAATGTAGTACATTTAAAAGTAGAAAGTCCTGAAGTAATAAATTCGAAACGGATTTAAAAGAATTTCATGGAATTTTCCACAAATAGCTTATAATCGTTGGAAAAAATTAAATCTCATCAGAAATTGGTTTGTCAAAGAATGACTCAAAGTTTGATAATTTAAGCTATAATAAACCATTATTGGATTAATTCGAAATAGTCAGAATTAAGGGATAAACCCAACTTGGAATCTTGTAAAACGATCTAGCTTTGACAATTTATTCTGGGAGTAAATTAAAAGGGATTTTCACAAATCGCCGCTACTGAGCCAATACATGGAATCACCTTCGTGCAAAGGTAATTCTAAAAACTCGTACTAGGTGAAAAAAATTGAAAAGCGAGATCGTTTGATAGCGCATTTGTTCGCATTTTTTGAGAAAATTTGCCTTAGTAATGTATATATATTTTATAACAGCAATAAGTAGAGATTTCAACAAACATAAAGCCTACGGACTTTTTAAAAAAATATGAAATTTTGACGTGAGAATTTTTGATTGAAAATTAGAGTATTTTCGATTTTAATTAAGTGGAAATAAGGTTTCTTCCTTAATTTTTTAAACTTAAAAAAATACAGTGTACTTGGGATATAAGAAGAAAAGTTTACACCAAATTTCGTGAAAGGGAAAAATTTATACAAGATAAAAATAAAAAATTTTAAAAACTTGGTTGTTTGATTTCACATAAATATTAAAAATACATAAAAATTTTCATTACGTACTACATCGCCATATAACTTTCTTTTCTAAAGGACTCTTAGTTGTGCCTAAAACCATTACAAATTCAACCACACTCCTCTCCTTCATTTTCCCGACCTCAGATCGCTCGTATTTTCGATGTTTAGACTGGCATAACCTCCTTAAAAAAGAATATTTGCAAAGGGCGTAAACGCATTACATTACACTAGCTCCTAACGAGTGCTAAGTGACTAATTTAGTTGCTAACTAAACGATCAATATTAACTGAACGGCGATAAAATCGCATTGTAATTGGCTAATTGGTTTTAGTTTAATTTTTAAACGATGCAATAAGTTGCTAATTGGTATTATCCAATATATTGCAGTATGTGGCTCAAATAGCAATTATATACATATGTACATACATACATACATATGTAGCCGTATAGGTACGACCACCATAAAAATTTAATATGTTACCGCAATACATACACCTGTATGGTATAAATGTATATATATTTATAATTTTATAATTTTATTATTTTACTGTCTTTTATGTAATTTTTTACAATTTTCCTGAATACTTCGAACAATAATATAATCTCATAGGAGCTTAATAACGTGCGAAACCGCGCAATGCATTTAAATTTTTTAATTTCTCTCTTTTTATTGTATTTGTCGCCAGTGGCTGTAGGGGAGGACATTCATTGCCCCCAACATTCTTGATGTCTTCCTAATATCAATTCGCTGCTGACGTTAGCGTTTTGTCTGCTAAGCCAATAGTTAAAATGACAACAACAAAAACAACACCGAATGCTAGCGAAAACGAAATCAAAAAGGTGCACACGTAAAATTGTTGGCAGCTGCTCGTACCGCGTGTCGCCATTTCGTCATTTGCGGACGCAAAGGTTGTCCTTTCGCGTTGGTTTCAACACCTAAGTAGTGCAAAACCGAAAAACAAATATAAAAGGGGCGTCAATTTGTTGAACAAACATATACTCGTATGCACACATAAGTGTACGTGTGTGTGCGTTAGTGTAAGCGTTGTTCGTTTTTTTTTTCTGCATATAAACAGTAATTGAGCAAATAGCCGCATTTATTTAAGTCAAAATGGTAAGCAACGCCCCTTTTCCCACTGTTTTGACTTCATGAAATATCGGTCGCCGAGGAAAGCGAGCAGCTGTCTACAGTTGCCGAAGCATACACACATACTTACACCTAACAAATACCTATATATGTATGTACAAATATATACACATGTGAGTTTCTTTGAGTGCGCACAAAGAGCGTAATTATGATATGAGTAAATGGCTTTGCTCCAATTCATTTGAACTTAAAAGGACATCGTTTGAAAAACACCGCCTGGTAAATAAAAAGAAAATTTCATACAATTGATTTGACAGCAAGAAGTCTGAATTGAGCACAAGAAAAATATTTTAATTAAATAATTTATTTTAAAAATTTTTATTATTTAAAAAGTATTATCTTTATGATTTTATAATATATAGGTATGTAAATATGACTACAGCATATAGCTGCCATACAAACAGAACGATCGAAATTAAGTAATTGTATGGAAAACTTTTTTATTTGACCAGACATCTTCACAAAATTTGGTACGGCTTATTGTCTAAGCCAACGGTATAATCTTCGAATGAAAAAAAACTGACCGATCAAAATCAAGTTGAATGTAATTTTTTTTATTTTGGAGGGTATTATAGCTTCGTTTGAACCGAAGTAAACATTTTTTCTTGTTTTAATTGTTTTTTTTTTAATTTTTAATAAATCTAATGTTATTTTTTGTTACATATTTAAGTAAAAAAACAACATACACCTTTTCTTGAGCTTTAAAACTATATGACTCTCGACAAACAAATAATTGTTTTTTTGCTTTTCTGAGAAAGTCTATTCCAAAAAGGCAATACGTTCGTGCTTAATACAATTTATCAAGTGCTATAATAAATTGTGAGGAAAGAATAATCAAAGTCAGAAAGCTTGAATAAAATACGAGTATCCACTCTACCTATCTCTTTCTTTTCCTTAAAAAAGTTATGTGTGAAGAACCATCTTATAAAATGTATAGGTATTTATTAAAATTTCTGGTAGTCCTTTAGTATTCCTTTGATCTTTGTCTTTAAATATTTATGGATGCATATATGTGTTTTTCCGGGTAAAGCTTTCACCGCTCTTAGCAAGCACTTCAAAAAACATTTTATTCCAACAAAGCTCACAATGCCTACTAATAGTTTTATGATACTTCTTTACTTATAAAAACAAGAGTAGAGTATTTCATAAAAAGATTAATAAACAGCGAAATACAGTCGATTGAGTCAATTTCCGCCGCCAAACATCAATCAACGGTGAAAATCACCAGTAAACACGCCATAAACAAATAAAATTACACAACAAAAGTAGCGAAACCAATTCGAAATCGAAAGATCGAATCGTAAACACTAAAAACAACAAGATGGCAATAAAAATCGCATTAAAAACTAGAAGAGCTGTCATAGACTAACGCCGTCTCATGCCTACATACGTATGTAGGTACAACCCCTACCACCCTCAAAAAAAGCTGCGACCATATCAATGAATGTATGTGTGTGTAAACGCATTTGTTTAGGTCTGCAAGCCCTTAAAGTAGCGTGATGCGTAACCAGGAACCGTACAGTAATTATAATCACACTTAAAAGCAATAAAAATCATTCATCTTGATTTTATTATTGATCGCTGAGTTTTTGCTGTTGTTGTTGTTGTTTGCATTGGCATTGCTTGATCAAATTATAGTAGCTGCTTTTAATTGATTTTCATAGAAATGTTTAGCCTTTGCCGTTAAATGATGGCACTAAATCTCTTTGGAAACATTTCAATGCTTTCATCTGTGAATTAACACCGCTCTCGCTTTGTTTTTGTGAATCATTCGCAGTGACGTAGCCGCAACGAGATTCAAGGGAATGTGCTGCGCTTTAATAAAGTTGTATACAAATATATTTACATATTCATTAATATATAGACAAAGTATGAATGATCTTTTTGATCTTATACGCAAACTCGTAAAATTATAATTAAAATCGCCTAAAGTCGCTGAACCTCGCATAATATTCGTTATAATCGATGAATTTCCGATCAGCAATAACATTT
Source organism: Bactrocera oleae (assembly GCF_042242935.1). NCBI lineage: Eukaryota > Metazoa > Arthropoda > Insecta > Diptera > Tephritidae > Bactrocera > Bactrocera oleae. The sequence goes on along the minus strand of NC_091536.1, from coordinate 85,848,117 downwards.
GTTTTTATTGATCGAGAAAAATTTTGAATATGCATAAAATTCTATAAAAGTGATATGAATGCACTTATACACTTAAGTTGCGGTACATTCTTGAAATAGATCTTAAAAGCTCCATTTTATTCTTGACTTTGTTGTTTTGTATTAGCATAAAACATAAGTCAAACAGTTTGGTTTTATATTGCTGAGTTATAACCCCATAACAGTCTAGTCTAGAAAATTGAAAAAATCGAAATTTTTTCATATTCCTATAGTTTAGATTTTTCAGAATTCAAATTATTTTCGAAGTTATAGCCGTGTTATTGTCATGACAACTAGAACGATCTGAGTGGACAACTAAACTTGAAAAGTTTTCGATGCGGTTCTGAAATTCTAATCAATCGAAAAATTGGCACGAATATTTTTTAAGCATGTCTCTATTCTACGAACCAACAAAAACTGAAAGTTTTTATTTTGAAATATTTCAAGAAAGTAAAAAAAATTATAAAATAATCGACGTTTTATACTTGAAACTAGAAGACCCTGGCCACGCCTTGCTGTGGCTAAGGTATAATTAAATTATATTTGAGTAAGCTGTTTAATATAGTAACGATATTACTATCGAAATTAATTTCTGCAGTTTCTGCTGTCAATATAGCCAGATTACAGAGCCAGTTTTGATTTAAGTAATTATTTTCTTTGTCTGGGAAAATACTGTCAATTAATTATTCTTTTCCGTGTACAATAGTGCTGAAATTATTTGGCAATTCGCCTAATCCGATTGTAAATAGTATTTTGTTCATCTGTTAGTATTGGCTCACTCTTGGCGATAATTTTAGTTAAATTACTATTAAAAATAAATATTGTTTATACTTCAATATCATTCATTATACTTCATTATACTCCAATATGTTTAATTAAATTACATAAATATCAATGTGGATAGCATAATCGTCTTTTCCATGAAAAAATACATGTACTTACTAATTTTCGTAACAATCGGCTAAACAATATAGAAGTCGATATATGCAACGCCACCTGGTGGCGAGTTAATTCAATGGGGATACCTTCTCCGTAAACAAAAAAAAATACATACCAATTTTTATAATGATCGGTCAAATAGTTTCTGAGGGACTATTCAGACAAATGGGCAGCTTCTAGTGGAGAAAAAGACGTGTTGCAGATCGATATCTCACAAACTGTCGAACTAGTCCGCATATATACAAACAGACAAATAATAGAACATGGCTAAATCGGCTCAGGTTGTCACGCTAATAATTTATATTCATACTTAAAAGAGTCGACAACATTTCTTTCTCGGTGTTACCGAGAACTCTGTGTATATAATATATAACAACAATTGCCATTTAAGCTTGCTACCGAAATTCCAACAATGACTTACTCTTTCTACTAAATTTCAGATCCTGCCACGCTAAATATCTTCTCGACACGTCCGAACACCAAAAAGAAACGTAAATCTCGCACTGCCTTCACCAATCATCAAATCTTTGAGCTGGAGAAACGGTTCCTCTATCAAAAGTACTTATCACCAGCTGATCGTGATGAGATCGCTGCTTCCTTGGGGCTATCCAATGCACAGGTAAGAAAACGTATCAATTAACCTGACACAAAGTTCACATTCACTAATTTTGCTGGGGTTCTTTATGTCTGCATTAGGTGATCACTTGGTTTCAGAACCGACGTGCCAAATTGAAGCGTGACATTGAGGAGCTGAAGAAGGACGTTGAAAGTGTGAAACAATTGTCAGGACATAAAAGTTTTTTAGAAAATGTTAATGACTTAAGTATTTTAAAGACCCGACCAGTCAGCAGACATCAGCAGCCAACAATATCAGATAGCATGCCGGCAACGCTTGCAACAGCATCAGCAACACTTAATGGCCACACTCAACAATCAACGCAATTTGGCGACGGCCCACCACATGCTGCCCATATCGCCTTTATCCTGCCTGCAGTCCCAGTCGCCCACACAGCAGCTGCGCAACAGTTACCCGCACAAACACAACAACAACAGCAGCAATATGAATGCGGAACCACCGATGTATCCATTGCAGTTGCCCCCAGCAACAACAGGCGTAGCAGCGACAGCAGCAGCGAAAGTGAAGGCACACCAGCCAACACACGCACAAACGGCGACGCAAACGCATACCAACCAAGGTTGCAGCAGCTCCACAGCAGCCGAGGATAAGAAGGAGCTGAAAATGCTTAAAATGATGACACTCATGTACTACACCAGCCGCGCACAGGCCGACGCTGCGTCCGTGTCTGCGTCCGGCGATGCCGTTACGATCTGCGGCAGAGCTGTTGGCAATGGCAACGTTCACGGCGGTGGCATACACGCTGAACGCACGCCCTGCAAATTCAACGCCAATTAGTCGGACTTGCGCAAGCCTCGGTATTATTTGTATTAGCCCAATTTGTAAATGTTATTTAAGTAGATTCACATATACATACATATGTATGTGTATATGTTTGTATACGATATGTGAGGTTATGTCAACATGTGGTATTTCCAAATAATGATGTATTATTGTATATGCTTAAGTCTGCGTATATGTTGGCACACATACATTCTCATACATGATGTTACAGTTACTATGACAATTGCCAAAATCGAAATTGCAGCGCAAGAAGAATGTAGGTCATTAAGCTACGCCCTTGTGCAACCGTAGATTGTGTACGTAAGAAAGTGCTTAATGAGTTAAGAAATAAGACTCTAGACACACATGTAAATGTATTCGATTTCAAAATTAAATAGTTAGTTAAGTAAGCACAATTGTGGTTTTTCCTTTTAATTTAATTAATTTAATATGTTCCAAATATAAGATATCGTATCAACTAAAGTTGATTGGTTGTTTAAACTACATATATGTTTAGTGTATGTGAGAATATATTCACAAAAGACGCAAAATATGTTTTTTTTCTTATGAAATGTTTTTCAGCGTCGAATCTGCTTGCTCCCGCATTCCGCGCCAGTTCACTTATAATAGCCTGAAAACCAAGCTACCTTAGTGGCGTGAAAGGAAGAACATACATACCTACATATGTTTGTAGGTATGCATTGCTAAAATATATTGATTTATTTGTATTTTAATGATGATTGCTGAAATTTATATCTGAAGATTCTTCTATAAACTGAAGAAAATACTGAGCTATCCAATATAAAACTTACTAAGTGTTATGTATGTGTAGATATAGAAACCAGAAGATTGTGCCTGTGAAAGTTAAAGCCACCAAATGGCGCTAGAGCTGGTGCGCAATTTTGGCACACACCCGAAATATTTATTTTCCTGCTAGATGACATTAAAGTCGAATTATTTTGCAAAACCTTATTTATGGTTCGATTTAACTCATATCCAGGCCCTATTTGGCCGGCCTTCTGCCTTCTTGGACGTCAAGGTCTTGTTATAAGCTCAAGTTAAAAGAAATTTTATTAAATTTATTTTATTATTTTTAAAATATGTACATACTTGGAAGGCTTTAGTAAATGCATCCCGCCTTGTATAAGTACGTTCGGATCACGCTATATGGTGTTAAAAACAAAAGGTATCGAAAACAAGAAAAAACGTTAACTTCGATTGCACCGAAGCTACAATAACAAGATTTCTTAAAGAAATTGATTTTGATCGGTCAATTTGTATGGCAGCTATATGCTAGTATAGTAGTAATCTGATCTGGATAATTTCTTCGGAAGTTGCACCGTTGCTTTGGATAATAATCTTTGAGAAATTTCTGGAAAATATCTGGCCAAATAAACACGTTTGCCATACAAGGACTTTATTCCGATCGTTCAATTTATACGGCTGCTATATTCTATAGTAATCTGATCTGAACAATTTCTTCGAATGTTGTACCGTTGCTTTGGGTAAGAGGAATTGTGTTACATCAGGACAACGCCAGGCCACACACAACGGTAGTGACTTGCCAGACGCGCCAAGAGCTTGGTTAGGAGGTATTTATGCATCCACCTTATAACCCGAAACTGGCATCAAGAAGCTTTTGAAAACGACTGTTCCAGTTTTCTGCTAATGGGGATGCCGGTTTCTATGAGAGTGGCTTTTTATGAAACCATTGTCTAAATAGCAATAAGTTATCGAACAAAACGGTGCATATTTGACCTGAATAGGAGCATTCTAACTATGTTAAATAAAATCTTCCATTTAATGCAAAATAAGGTATATTTTCTACTAGACCTATTATTGTTAAAGATATCGAAAAGTATTGGTCCAAATTGTCGAAGTAAAAAATTGTTTGTAAACGCTCAGATAATTCGGAAGTAATTGCCTATTGTTGTTGTGTAAGCTATTTCCATTATTAATATTGACAATCCACTTTTTGCAATCCACTCACCACACAGAGTGTGTCTTAGCTATGCATACGCTATGTCTTGGCTGTTTTTCGCATGCAGTTTTTCTACAATAGAGGTCGCTATGTGTACAAATTTCTGCATAACACAACGAAGTTTGTGTACTATAAAAAAAGTTCCCCATAAACATGTATATAGGACTTCGGAAGTCTTCGATGAGTTATGCAGAAAGGAAATCAAGAGAGTGCCGCTTCCGTACAAAGCGTTTCCTATTCTAAGTATTATTCTTTAAATAAGCACTTATCACTCTTAATGCGTCAGAAAACTGCAGACCGGCCACATAATCCAAACAATTTGCAATATTGCTAAACACTTTTACACAGTGGCAGACAATGCACACATACATACCCACTTTTTAACAAAATTATCACTTTGAAAATATTCACTATAGACACTACATTTGTCTATTTATCACCGATATAAAACCACTTTCAGTGCAATTATTTGAACAATTTCTTACAGTTCTCACAATATTTAACGTAGAAATTAGTAATTTCACTAGCGTCGCTGCAGCAGCTGATTTTTCACACTTACGAACGGAAGCTGTCAAGCAATTGCCGTTATGGCGGCAAAGCCTGTTGTCCGCTGTCACTCAAAGGGTTGCATGCGGACGTGTCGATATTACCAGAGAACGTAAATGAATGATATTACTTAGGGTGTATTTTCACAATAGAGCCAGAGAATGTTAATGAATACATAAATAATTCATTTACGTTCCCTGATAGAACTTTTTAATTCTCATAAGAAAATAAATATGAAATAGTACCATATGTATTAATGTAATGGAATTTATAATAAAGAATATCACATTCGAGAAGTGATATGATATTTTTGTGTCAAATAGATTAAATTTAATTGCAGTATTGGAATATCTAACTTTTTTATAAACTTGTTAAAATTTGCCAGATCGGTGGCAACGATTCTCAGAAATTATTATTACCCAGCAAGTCACGACTACAAAAGCTCCAATACATTGAAAACTTTACCACACATGATCTCTATGTGCAAGAAAGAGATAACCGATCACACAGAGACAAGTGTTTCCGTTAGATTTGTCAATACGATCATAATAAACTCCTAGAAACTTTAACAGAAAACCTTGTTCGCGCTCTTGGCTAATTATCCAGTGATTTAACCGATAGTAAGCTTGTAGGGGTTTTTAGTAGGATGCCCATAATTTACTTTATCAAATTAATCGAATACAACTCTTTCTTAAAAATATATCTGTAAGCTTTTTTTTAATATATTTATTTAAATATGTAACTAATTTTTAGAATAAATATTATTAAACTAAACCTAACTCAGTTAAAGCGCTTTAACTTTTTGAGAGTGTTAATAATTTTGGACACCTTATAAGGAATATTTAGCAACACTGCGCTTTATAAACGTTCCGGCGCCATGTTCAGCATTTTTGACAGTTTCCTTCTGTGCATTCGCGAAAAACATGAAAACTGTCGGTATCTATGGCAGTGAACATAAATTATGAATTTAGATTTATAAAATGTGTTAAATAATGAAAAGTGTAAAAACTCGAAGCGTGTGGGAGTTTTACGAGTGAAATTTTAAATTTGAAGCTCTCCAGCAGTGTATTTTATGCGTTTTTTACTGAAATACTTGCAAAGTAGTTTCAGCGACCGCTACAAAGCTTACTTAAAAGAGTTGATTTGGAGCAAAAGAGTTCAATCTTTTAAGAGTAAGTAAGGTTAGTGTTATCTAATTAACATTTTTTATTGCTTAATACATCTTTTAAACATTTTGTTGTAATCAAATTAATTTTTTGCAAGTGGCTTGTAATGATAAATAGTTTTTAGTTGTATTCGAAACTGCCAGATAAAATAAAGTGTCGTCACCCAAGTTTTAAATCGTTCACTTGGTGGTTGTTTTAGCTATTGAAATATTCCAAATTTGTTGTGTGTGTTGCACCAGGTGGCGCTGTATATTAAATTACTGAATATTTTGCGCTATAATTTTAAGATGTTATTGCTGAAGAACTTAGATAAACATGCGATAAATTATCTTACTTGCCATAAATATTGTATTTTAGTTTCCTTACATTGTGCCATAAAAGATATTCTGGTTATAAATATGTGTAGGAGAGTACGTTTTTGGATTGATATAGCCGAACTTCCAAATAACGAAACTCAAAACTAAATATCGTTATAAAAAAAATTCATAACATAGAATTGTATGAAAAGGTCGATTTTTCTTGTAAAGTTTCATTTCAAATAAAAAATAATTTATACTTCTTCATTATGTTAAAATATTCGGTAAAATCTGCTTACTGTAACGCTGTTTCCAGTTAATGATACTACCTTCTTCCATTGAATGAATACTGAGCTCACGTTGGGAGGGAAAAAGCAAACTCAATCAAAAAGCAATCAATTTATCCTCGATTTTCTTGGGATGCGCGGTGCAGCTATCAACAAAAAGTAAAATTTTTCTGTTTTGAGAACTAAACTGTTTGTTCAGTTTCAAAAGCCATTTCAAGTAAATTTCGTTTTTGTCATCCATGTTTTTTTGTTCCACACACAATAAAAGCTTCAACAACTCTGTCATATTACAAACCGCCATAACAGTTATTGTGATGACACTATGTTTATTGATTTTTATCATGTCATTTTGAGAAATTTAGAAACAAAAATCGATATCAAATTCATGATTGAGATTCAAATTCCTACAAACCCTCTGAAACGAAATATTTATATATATATATTCAAGTAGTTGGAATCGAGATATGAATTGTTGAGACTTTCTTAGATGTGTCTAGGAACCAATTTTTCATAATACAATACAATACAAATTTATATTCGTTTTATTTTTGACCCACCCTAATAATTTATATATAATTTACTTTGAACAAATTTTTAATTGAGCTAACTTTAAATTAAAAGAACTCGTTCCAGTATTTCGGAAAGCACATGTTTAAAATGTGTCATAAACAAATATTTCTAAGATGACTTGTGTGAGATTAAATCTTTATAATAATTTTGTTTCGTTAAATAAATTAAAAATGAATTCAATGCGTCCAACAACAACTCATAATTAGTAGAAATAAAATCATAAATTATTTGTAATTGCTATCTATTGCGCTGCTGCAGGTTAAACATTCCGCGCTCTGTATGTACAAGTGAACTCATATATACATATGTATGTACATTCAATTGCTGAGATATGTGCATTTTGGTGCACGAATGCACTTTGTGTATTATTTTAATTTGATTTGATTTGGTGCGATTCGACTTAAGTCAACAGTTTTGATTATTTTCAAATGGTCATCATCTGTTGGTGTTTCCATCAACCAGATAAATATGTATGTACAAACGCACATACCAACATTTACGCAAATTAGCTAACGTGCTGAGTGCATAGACATGCACATTTTTTTAAAAAGTTGCAAAATAATTTTCAACTTTTTTTTACTTTTATTGAACTTTTAATTGCTTGTGTAATTCTTTCGCAATTCACCACACCACTGAGAAATGCAGCTTAGAATATAGAGTGAAGTATACCTCAAGAAAGAATTAACAGCTGACTCATTTTTCGGTATTAATTTGGGTGTAGAAGGTATGTTGCTGTAGACCCAGTAGTTTTTTGTTTTTGTTTTTTTTTCATTAAGGAGGAAATACAATTACGTATGCCAGGCTTAGGTGTTTCGCGCTGGGTATGTCGAACTTGATCATTAGCCTGGTGACTAGCTAATGTTATTACCGACTAATACTTTCCCTTTTTTCCGGGCTCATATCTACTGCTCTTCCTTTCGATAGCTAACATGTTATTTCTTCTTTCTTCTGTTTTTTGTCGATGGACCGCAAGTCTATGATGACTTCTGTTGCAAATGTGCTGATGGCGTTCCAGGCTGTTTCTGATGACAACTTTGTTTCTACTATTGTCTCTGGTTGGATTATTCCATTTAAATTCGTTTCCAGTTCAGCTCGTTGGTCATTGAATCGTGGGCATTCAAAGGAAATATGCTCCGCATGTTTAATAGCTTCTGGACAGAACGGGCACTCTGGCGAGTTATCGTGCTTGAAGCGGTGAAGATACGACCGGAAGCTACCGTGTACTGAAAGAATATGTGCCAAATAATAGTTGACCTCGCCATGACTCCAGTTCAGCCAAACATCAATCCGTGGTATCAGACGGTATGACCATCTACCCTTCTCTGCGGCTTCCCACAGTAGTTGCCAACGTGTGATGCTCTTTTGCCTTTCTCTTGTCCTGAGTTCATCAGCGCTCAGTGTGGTTGACCTTTTTCGATGGTATAGGTTCTGTCTTTCCACAGCGGATGGCGCTGGCTACTCTTAAGGCACTCAGACGATATACTGGTCCAGCTTTTCGCCATGAATCTTTGGTGTCCAGCGCGTCTGCCCAGATGCATATTCCATAAGTCAGTACTGACGTGACTACTGATGACAGTAGTAATCTCTGATTCTGCTTTGGACCCCCAACAATCGGCATCAGTCATACTAAAGTAGCTCTCACTGCTGATGCTTTGTGGGTCACATGTTCCACTTGTTGCTTGAAATTGAGTGGGGCATCAAGCATCATTCCCAGATATCGGATATAAGGTTGTGATGTGATTTCTTGGTCTCCGACTTTTAGCTTGAATGTATCCACCACTTTTCTGCTAGTAATAAGCACAGCCTCAGTCTTCTGTTTAGCCAGTTGGAGGTTCACTGTATCCATCCATCGGTTAACTCGATCAAAGGTTATGCCAAACATATGGCGAATCTCGTCAAGGTGTTTCGCGATGATCACCACCTTTGGGCCATTCTTCGTGTCGTATTTTAGGACTCCATCTGTGAAGTAGCTGTCCACTATTTTACACAGATATTCTGGCACTTTTTTTCTCGGAAAGCTTGCACGATGCAGTCCCAGTTGGCGGGGTTGAAGGCGTTTCTGATGTCTAAGGCGGCCGCTAGGCAATACTTCTTTGCACCACCCTTCCACCTGGTTCCTGCGATTGCCTCCTTTCCGTTCGAATATTTTACCCGCTGTGTCTAAGTGGACGGTAAGATGACGGTTCTTCTGGCGGTGTTTTTCCTTTGGGGAGTAGCACCAGTCGTTGCTCTTTTCACTTTCGAGGAAAAGTCCCTTCCTTCAGGTAGGTGTTGTAGACAACAACTTCGGGTCATTTGTATGTCTTCTTAATATTTGGTTGCACTGAAAACATCTACATAATTACTCAGATATATAAAAAAATTAAATATGGCTGCTTTTTATTCAGTTTACCAAAAAAAAAAAACATTATTGAGCTTAAGATAAAAAGTTTTAAGAGTTTATGCAGAATAGAGAGAAAGCTATTGAATCTGCATAAGTTTAAGGAAAATAAATGGAATGGAATATTGAAAACATTAAGTGAAATCATCAAAGCCATATAAACATTTTCATACATTCATAAATTGCTGAACGGAAGCCGCGCTTTGCCAGCCACTTGACTTGAGTGAATCTTTCAGTCACTTCACAAATACTCCATCACTCCAACACTTCTTTGGCGCATTAGTAGCAATCTGGAGTTGATAACATCCAGAGAAGTCGCTGGAACAAAGCCCTACTAGCAGAAGCCAGCGTACAATTCTCATTTTCACATGACACATACTTAGAATTGTATATGTGGAGTTAAATGTTTTTATTTCATTTATCACAATTATGATACAATTAATGGAAATTATATTGAAAAAGTGTTATTTAAACTATCACCAATAGTGAAAGAAGCATTTGAAGCGCTTACGGAAAGCATATTGTAGGATTTTTCAAGTGTCAAAGGTTAGCGAACTTTGCTGTTTTGAATTTCGGAGTACATAATTTTGAAAATATTTAAGATTAGTGATTGTTTAAGCTGATGAATTCGGATACATTGTATTCTGGCTTTAAACAATATAGTAAATATTATACTGCACATTATACATACATATGCTATACATATATAAGGCACCCTCAACTTTGTAAGATGTTTGCAGTGTTGCGAATTTTTTAATTCAAAATGTTTAGTAATTAAAGATTGAAAAATTTATTTTTAATCCCAAAATCAGAACTAAAAATTTTAAAAAAATATAAATTTTTCGCAGTGTTGCAAATTTTATCATTCAAAAAATTTGGATTAAAAATTCAATTTTTATTTTATAACCCCGATGTTAAATTTTATTTTTTTAATTCAAAACGTTGAGATTAAAAATTGAAAATTTTATTTTTTTATTTGAATGAAGTACGCAACCACGAAAAAATGATAAATTTTATAACAATTCCCTTTTTTAATTTTTAATTATAAAATTACTAAAATTTTTCAAAAATTTTAATTAAATTTTTTATTTTTCAATTCGGTACTTGCGAAATAAATTTTCAATATTTAATCCATTTATTTTTAATTTTTATTACGATATGTTAGATACATTTTTTTATCGCGGGATTAAACATTTTTTTGTTTCTTTTTTAATCCCGTATTTGCGATTACAAAATAAATAAAAAAATTAATGCAAATGTTAATTAAATTATTTCTTTATTGCGTTAATTGCAACCATGATTGTATAAATGTTTAACTTTTCCTCCCATTGGTCTAGATTTCAAAATGGCAAGCGCGAAAAAATGTTAGTTCGAAAACGTTTTTTTTTTTGTATTTAATTATTAATAACATATTAACTGGTTTGGGATTACAATTTTGAAAAACATTTTTAATTAAGATCTTCGCGATTTCAAAATAAAAACATATACCATAATTGATAATTTAATTATTTTTAATGCAATATTTGCAACCCTGAATGTTTGGCAGATCTTATCTAGCCTCAATTAGCAACACTTAAACGACAATTCCAATAATTAAACTGGATGTTTTTGTTGTTATAGCGATGTAAAAGTATTTTTGTAGAGTTCTGCAGAGATAACAGTCCTTACCCAGTTAGAAATTCGGGTTCACTTGGCTACGTAGGATCGACCTTCATGTGAACAGAACGACTAATGAATTGTTGGAATAGAAAAATTGAACTTACAAACTCCAGTTATACTGTCACTTTGGCTTAACCAAAAAATAATAAATTTTTTAAACTCTATATTTTGGTCTAATACGGAAAGATGCAATTATGAGAGACTAACACTTTCTCCGACGGTATGTTTTATCTTTTTATACTCTCGCTACCTGTTGCTACAGAGTATAATAGTTTTGTTCACCTAACGGTTGTTTGTATCACCTAAAACTAATCGAGTTAGATATAGGGTTATGTATATATAAATGATCAGGATGAAGAGACGAGTTGAAATCCGGGTGACTGTCTGTCCGTCCGTCCGTCTGTCCGTCCGTGCAAGCTCTAACTTGAGTAAAAATTGAGATATCTTTATGAAACTTGGTAGACATGTTTCTTGGTACCGTGAGACGGTTGGTATTGCAGATGGGCGTAATCGGACCACTGCCACGCCCACAAAACGCCATTAATCAAAATAAATAACTTGCCATAACTAAGCTCCGCAATAAGATACAAGACTGTTATTTGGTACACAGGATCACATTAAGGAGGGGCATCTGCAGTTAAAACTTTTTTTTTTTAAGTGGGCGTGGTCCCGCCTCTAATAGGTTTAATGTGCATATCTCCTAAACCGCTAATGCTATAATAACAAAATTCACTAGAAGCAAATGTTTTTAGCACTTCTATTTACGGTGTGAAAATAGTTGAAATCGGGTGGCAACTCCGCCCACTCCCCATATAACGGTACTGTTAAAAACTACTAAAAGCGCGATAAATCCAGCACTAAACACGCCAGAGACATTAAATTTTATCTCTGAGATGGTATAAGATGACTTTATAGGAACCGCGTTAAAAATTAGACAGTGGGCGTGGCACAGCCCACTTTTAGGTGAAAACCCATATCTTGAGATCTGCTTAACCGATTTCAACCAAATTCGGTGCGTAATGTTCTTTTCATGTTTCTATATCATAGTGCGAAAATGGGCAAAATCGGACTACAACCACGCCTACTTCCCATATAACACCATTTCAAATTCCATCTGATTCTTTCACTTTCCACTATGCAAATCAGACAACAATGACTGTATCGGGAAAAAACTTTGCGTGAATAATGCGATTAAAGTATGCCACCTTGTGGTCAAAAATTGTCTAAATCGAACCAAAACTGTTTAAGCCCCTAAGTACTAAATATGTGCCCAGTGCCTATGGTTGACCTTCTACCGAAAATATCAGTCAATCCACATAGAAATCTCAAACGAGTATACTATTTGACTTTGCGAGAGTATAAAATGTTCGGTTACATCCGAACTTAGCCCTTCCTTACTTGTTTTAAATAGAGTATTACCATAACCAACGGTAAACCTAAATTTCTACTAACCTCAGCTCTCAAATTAATCAAATTGCCTTCGTGCCCCACTACGTACTGGTTTGCAATCAGATTTTAACCAAAGCTGCTCTAATTTGATGTCACCATACAAAAAGTGTGAATATTCGCTCGTACAATATAACCGCAGTCACTCGAATAATCCACCGCCACAATCAAGTATGTCATACACTGCATTCAAACAATCAATAATCGCTAATTAAGCGCTGAAAGACTTTTGCTAACGACAACAATATTGCGCAAACAAAGCCAAGCCATCACAATAAAAGGATTTTGACACTCCGAAGTTAGTGTCGAACAGTAAAAGGCACAGAGCACGTGTATTGCTGTTGTGTTTGTATGTATTTACATATGTATATATGTAAATATGTATGTTTGTAGCATAATCCAGAATCTATTAATTCCACACGAGTGGCTTTCAAGAGGCGATCATTAGCTGGGAAACGCTACAGGGCGAATATGAAGGGTAAAGGCGTTTCCCAGCGAAACTACAACCTAGTTGATATGACATATTCAAACATGTGTACGAAGGTGTGTAAATGGCCGCGACAAAAGAGTGAATGCGCTGCGAAAGTGTAAACTGAATTAAATGAATTAAGCATTTTCTTGGGTTATGCTTACATCTTACATACATACATACATATGTAATTGTGTAATATGCATAATCACTTCAGCACATTTTTATATGTGTACATATGTACATACATATATGCACAAAATAGCCAGTTATAGCTGCTCACCTACTCTAGTGAATGCAAACAAATTTCTTCTTATGAAATATAAACAAGCCAAGGTGGCACATGTGACTCCCTTCTGCATACATACACACATACGTATATATGAATGTATTTACTTTATAGGCACACATGTTTTGTTATAAGTTATCATACTTGTAATCACATGCATCACATGCCGCATTTGAAGTTCGCTGCTGCAAAAAGGATGGGCGTTCTTAGACCACCCACCAGGCTCCCACAGCTTTTAACGCCACCAATAATAAGTAATGTAGTGGCAATGTTGGCAACAACATAAACAAACTACACCTGAAGACGCCATTCTTAACCTACTACGCGCAATGTCTCTGACGAAAAGACGAAAAAATCAACTACATTAACAATACATCATATACAACAGATCTTCTAGATTTTATATATTATATGTATGTACATTTACACTCAAAAATTGCTGTTGCTCGATTTTTCACTCTTGAATGAGTGATTTTATATTTGAGCAGCATAAGAATTTGTTTTGCCGTTGTACATATGTATGTATGTATTTTGAGCATGCATTAGGATGGACACATATCTTGAAGGTTTTTCCTAAATGCATAAAGGCACGCTAATAAAATCAAAACAAAATTTTGTTGCATAGCAATATTTAATCAGCCTCGCTGTAAAAGGAGCCTTACTAGACTATTTAAAATGTAATGTTTTTTTTTATTTCATAAAAAAACTAAAAGAGATTTAAGGGATTATAGCCCCTTGTGAATTTTAAAAAATTTAATTTTTGTTTTGCCTATACATATATCGAATTTATATATATTTAAGAATATTCATATACATTTTGAAGCTGATCCGATTCTCGGAGATATGAGCGTATTTGTAAGAATTTCTTTATCTTGGTGTAATCCGCTTCTACACCTTTAAAGGCGTCATTCTTGAAACGCTGTTTATAGAGTCAGCAAGCAAATTTTCTCCGAAACGTCTCGGCCGGTCAACTTGAAATTTTCATATAACCCTTTCAGATATATTTGCCAAGTTATGATCGAAGGAATAGGATTTTTAATAATAATTTTATAAAAAATTAAAATGTAAACTAGTTCTTCGATCATTACCTGTATTTATCTATGTTAAATTTTTTTGGGATTGTAGATAATTTTAAGCAGAAACGTTTTCCTCACAACCAGTCACCTTTTTTCGGAGGTTCTCCTGGATATCGGCTACGAGGTCAAGAGTATAAGAAATGTTTCTAAATGAATCACCCATTATTACATTCAATTCTGAAATGTAAATTTTCATTTCTACTTATGCTTTTTTTCAGACTTGCAAGTGTACCAAGTCCAAACAATTCGAATTTGAGCAAATTTATTTTCGAATTAACACACCGAATGGACGTCCAGAAATGTTATCAATACAAAATTATGAAAAAAAATTAATTATTTTAGAAAGAATAAATTTGTGTATATATTAGACATCTAATCTATTATATCCACAAAAATTGATTTCTTGCAAAATTTACCCACCCTAATGCAAATATAAATTTACCTGCGAGCTCTTTTGGAAAGTTGTAGCAATGAACACGCACATACTAATTGAATTTATTTATACATATGTACTATATATGATGTGTTTGAGTTCATAAAAATAAAGTGTGGTGAATACTGAATACAATGTTTTTTTTTTAATTTTTTGGTCTTTTAATTATTTTTTTGCATCATGTTTTTTTACTTGTTTAATACTTTCTCACATTGATATTATGAATGAATTGGCAAAAGCAACTTGGTGGCATGAATGATTGAAACAAAGTCTTGAAGTATAAATATTTAGAAGTATAGATTGTTTTACATTTTAGTTCTACGTGCTCCTAGACACACCTCAGACTTTATTAAGAATCTTACGTTCAGCGCACATTTCGTAATAATTTGTTCGTTTTTAATTTATTTTTTGTTGGTGGCCACGCTATTCATAAAAGAATCCAAATAAATTTTATCCGAGTAATTTGCGGAAGGCTTTTTAACTGCATATATTATCTAATGCTCAGAGTTTTACTTTTATCAACAAGTGGCAACTCTTTTTTGAAAATATGTCTAAAATAAAAATTTGCAAAATATAATACTTGCCCTTTGCTAGAAGTTTTGCACTTAGATTAACTTAATTTTATAATTTTACAATATTGAGAAGCATATTCAGTTCAGTATCTCGGAAACCGAAAAAAACAAAATTATATATGTATACTTATATCTGATCTTTCCGTTATACATACTGGTATGTACTTTACAACATCTAAAGAAAAGTCATTACAGGTTTGAGTTGTAAGGGACACCTATAAAAATGAAATGATCACCCACAGCGTCAAAGAGTTAACAATATTTACATAAGCAGGCAATCATTGTTGCCCAAACAAAATATTTTTCTTTTCTACTAAAGGAACGACTACAACAACAGCAAGAAGGCATTTAGCTAATTTCTTAAATTGCGCGCTGCTCATCTGGCGCACAAATGCATCATGTGGCGGTGATTTTCAAACGCTCACTTCAGCGGCCCACTACTTACAGAGATCCATCAAACTCTCAACAACAATAAAAATACACACATATGTACA
Source organism: Bactrocera oleae (assembly GCF_042242935.1). Lineage (NCBI taxonomy): Eukaryota > Metazoa > Arthropoda > Insecta > Diptera > Tephritidae > Bactrocera > Bactrocera oleae. The sequence continues at coordinate 85,832,097 of NC_091536.1, read as the reverse complement.
TATGTATGTGCACGCGATCAACTTGCAATGCACATAAAAAGCCACGCGCAGCAGCCACATTCGGCACAGATTTTCTGCAGTTTTTTCTCATTCTCTTGTTTTTGTGTTAATATTAAGTAAACAATGGAGTCAATTTGAGAGCGAAGACAATGAAAATGCGATTTTACACACAAACACAGCCAAGCATGCATACAATTCAACATGTGTGCATGTGTGTGTGTATAACGGTATGTGTATAATAAAAATTGAATCTACGAGTATTTGCATTAGCGAGGACATAAAAAACGCTTGTTAACTCGTCTGCTTTCTGCTACCGAACACTTAACCCTTTCGATCGATTGCTGCTACTTAAATGCCCTTCTTTATCCATGCACATTTGTTTAGTCGAAACAGTTATAAAAACAACATTATGCTCTAGTATACTAATACTTGGTTTGCATATGCATATATGTGAGCGTGTGTGTGTGTGTAAATGTGCACTAATTGTTATTTTAATGTCTGGCAGATTTTCCAACAAATTCACTTGCGTCTGCCATTAGCTGGAATGGGGGCATTTTCTTCAGAATATACAATTTTATTTATATTTATACACATCTATTAACTGTCGTGTCGTCGTCGTCTATGGATGCATGTTATTCGTTTGCTTTCTAGGAAGCGTCCTCAAAACCAACTTAACACCCGCAGCTTGGGCTCAATTAGCGAATGTTTATACATTTCATATCGGTTGTCAATCGTATTTGGTGTTCTAAATTTGACGACTCTTCAACTATACTATTGTGTGTTACACTGCATGGATAAATTATTCATATCAAAATCAAGTTGTTGTATGGAAAATGTTTGATTTGTGAAATTAACGTTTTTTCTTGTTATTTAAATCTTAAACTCCTTTTACTCGCTCGAACTTGCGTTATTGGGAGAACGTCCAAAACTTTGTTGGACATGAGAATTTTTTTACCCGTTCTTTGCTAAATAATTCCAAAAGTGCATGAAGCTCCTGAATGTAAAAAAAAAATCCCTAATATATATAGGTAGGTCAAAAAATATAATGTTTTTTTCGCTTGGTACTCTGAAAAATTGGTTGCTAGACACCTCTAAGAAAGGCTCTCGAATTATCAGCTCTTAATTGTAAAGGGAAGGTTCTCCGCCTTGCCGTTATCTATTTTTTTCTTATTATTGGATAGAAAAATTCATATCTCGCTTCCAACTACTTGAAAACATATCTCTTTTTATGGATTTTCGTTTCGTTATTTTTAACCACCCTAATATATATGCTTATATAGTATGTATGTTTTGTTATTTTCTTATCTTTGATTTAATTTACAAGTATATAAATCAATATTTGGTTTCTTGCACAGATTATATCAACACAAAGACTAGTTTTCTTCTAAATTAAGTTTAATATTAATTACCGAGTTTTTCGATCTACAAACTAGATTTAAAAATATATTTTATGGTGTTTACTAACATAACACCTTGTTGTATACCAAAATTGAAACTCAAGATTGAAATATTTTGCCATACTGTAAACTGTATTAGCACATTTTTTTCTGAATAACTCGAGAGTACATGGTTGGTGGTGGTGTGGTGCAACGCAAATATACTATAATATACATATGTATACTAGACTGAATTCTCTAAACCATGTTTTAACAAAAATAACCCTAAATGTCAGAGACTTCGCTGATCCGAATACTGTTGTGACTAAGTGTAATATAAAATTTTAAACTTTTTTTTGATAATGATATTTTTCTGGAGCAAAAAAATAGATACTAATAAATAAGTAGTTCAGAGCAATGTATCGTTTAACATTATGGAATGTAGACTAATTTTGCTCCAGTGGCATAGATAAGACCTCTTATAGGTACATACATATAAATTTTAAAAATCAAGAACCCCAAAATGTTGAAATAATCGAAAGTATTATTACACTCGTATAACACTCGGGGAGGCTATTATTAAATAAAAAAGTACTTTCTTCGATTTTCATCAAAATTCGAAAATTATTGCCTTCGAATTTCGAAATTGAAGCCTTGTAACATCTGTCAGATAAATTTGACAGTAAAATGATATACACAATTGCAATGAGTGAAAAACTTGGATGGTACCTATATTTTTAGCATTTCAGGAATATACAGGTGTGTCGTCAGATATCCACTCTAACTACCTACATACTTTAATTAATAAAGACATTTTCAATTAGCTCAAAGCAGATATTTTAAGGTTGATTTTTTTGACTTTGAAGCCCAACCTCGAAAAACGGAGAAATTTTTTTTACTTAGAACTCAATCTCTCGAAAAATTTCATTTATTCCCATACTCAGAAAAAGGTAAATTTTGCCGTATAATATTTTTACTGAATAAAACATAAAATACTTTCCCTCTAAAACTGACATAACCCCGTGTAAAATAATTATGTTCGCCGCTCATGCGCTATGGACGCACAAATTCGGGTTGTTTATACACATGTGCATGGAGTAAAAGCAACAATAACAATTACATTTTTGTACTGCATGCTCGAAATTATTGAATGACACTTGAGAAAACAGCAAATGACATTTTGATGCGCTCAATCGATTTGGTATTAGCTCAAAATACCAAATACTCCTTGCACAAGCAACAAACAAAACATAGAAACGTACGATTATATATGTATGGTACTTTGTTACATTTGCACTTACATATACATATATACACACATATATACTGGATATTCACTTACACACAGTGGACGCCACATGTCAACGGCACTCGCCCCATTCGTTGACAGCTCGTCAGGCATAATTTAGCAAAATTTCAAAATGAAAAAAAAATAGATGAAAAAAGATACATCTATGCATACATATGTACATGCGGTCTATATGCATGTACATTTATCATTTTGTGTTTGTTTAGAAAATCGGTAGGCAAACCACTTGAGGCGCGTCCATGTCCACTTCCGCAATTTGAATCCGCATCGAGTAGACCACCACCAACTAAAAACCGCATCACATATTTTGACAACAAATTTGTTTACAAACCGATTAGCCGCCAATGAGCGTTTTCTTCGGCAGCACGAAGTGGCGCCTTTTTGCTACTTGATCCTGCAACTTACTGTTCTACTACTGCTTTAATTAATAGCTAATGTGCGCCGATCATCTCTAGGTCAGTACAAAATTTCCATATTCCCACTTGTGGTGTCGCATTTACATACGTAAATTACGGAAAATTGTTTGTTTATTTTTTTGTGTTTACAAATGACGTCTGTTGTATTGTCACTTGCCACTTGATTGCACAAAAGGCGAAATATATCGAGTATAGCAATCAACCTGCCGACCAACCACTTGAGACTTGACTGTCGCCCGACGCACTCCAATGGCCGATCACCAATGCCGAGTGTCGTGCTACTCTCTCGGCTCTTTCACTTCGGTGAAATGCACTTGCTCGTCGACTTGTCTTTTTGTAATACTGCACATATGTATGTACTTGTAATAATTTGCGAATTGGTTACGTGAATGTCGCCAGCGACTGGCGACAGAAGCCCCAGGATATCAGACAGATCCTGCCTCGTTATTAAGTGGTTCATGCTGACTTTCATTGGTGGATATTTGTTAACTTTCACAACTTGTGCGGTCACTTGGTGTGTGGGAAAATGCCGAAGAGTGCGCGGCTGCCTGAGTGTTGACTTCCGCAAATTTCGATTTCATGGCATAAATCTGGACACAAACCGAAAACACTTTAGTGGCTATTTCTAGGAATTCGGACATGAGGAAAACACTCGGAAAATATCGTAGTGGAAAATTAAAGTTCTCAGAGTAAGCCGCAGTTAATACACCAAGCACAACCGAGACGCGAACTTAGTAACGTCCATTATTTTGTAAGTCACAGATAATTAATTGAGTGGAAAAATATAAAAAAGAACTAAGTGTTAGGAATTATTATTCGTGAAATTACGGATTTGTCTACCAAGTTAACATTATCCTTCCTCGTTCGAGGTTTTAATGCAATGCGGTTCCAAATTGACTTAAAAAAATGTTTACCTTTGGGGTACTGCATTTGAATGAACTATAAAATCTGGTGAAGTATTTCTTAGACTAAATGTCCGCGAGCATATTACGAATTTAAGGCTGATGTGTAGTTTTTGGCTTCGACTCAATCCTATGCTATATAAGTAAACTGATCAGGGCGCTACTACTATTAGTTGAAGTATTTTTTCTTCTTTTTTTTTTCTTTGACTTCAATCACACAAATCATTGAAGTATTTTCTCTTCTTTTTTTTCACCATATGCCATAGGTACGTAGCCTTAAACTGCCATCAAGATAAGATGTGGGATCTTGGGTTGTAGAGTTGAAAGAGCAGATATAGAGCACACACCATAGAAGCTAACAAATTTTACGAAGTTCTTGCATTAGAGGCAAATATAAATCCGCTGCCAAAAATAGGCTTTACCCTAATTATGTAAGGATCAATAATACTGTACCACGGAGTAAGTCCAGAGATCACTGTTATATGATAATACAGTGTTGAATATTTCAAAATGTGCTCTCAGAAGGATCTGTAGTTTGCTTTGCCCTGTTTAAAGCTACTAAATTTCATAAGTATGTATGTGGCCGGTGTGATGAAAATACTATTATATTTCTCCAGTTAGAAGTATAACTCCCTCAAAGGGGATAACTTTAACAAAAACTCAAATCTTGTTGTTTAGTGCTGTTTACAAAAAGAAGCTCGATGAATGAGTGCCACTCAAGTTAACGCAAAAATTCCTCATGGATCCAAATTTTTATCTACGAATTGTTGCTGAATCGCAACAAAATCGATCCATTACTGAAGCGTATGGTTAATGCTGTAACGAAAAGTGGCCCCCTTACGACAACGTCAGGCGAAACGGTTATTGTCGAATCGCGGTGAGCCAGCGCAAACAGTGGCAAAGTCAGGCCTTTTTTACCTGTGTTTGGTGAGATGGGCAAGAAATCGTCTGCTATAAGTTGCTCTCGTACGGCTCCCGGCGACCTCTTCAAAATGTACATATTCGAGAAATCAGAAAGTATAAACCGTAAGCCGTAATTTCTTCGTTTTACAGTTATGTTTTTTCAAAGGCTGTTTAGCATAACTAATTATTGAATATAGAATATAGATATACAAGTTGATGTCTGAGCTCGTAACTAAATAACCACACAATTTCGTATGTGTTTTGAGAACTGATCTAAACTAAATTAGTGAAAACCATTTATACGCATTGAAAATTAGAAATATTCTTAGTTATATAATTGCGAAGGCTTTTTTGAAATTAGCTATCTAAGTCGGTTTGTAGTACCTTTGAACTTATTCTCTTGCGATTTCATGAGTACAGCATTCGTTTATAATAAAAATAATAATAACTCAACGGTTACCCTCCAAAGCCTATTGATTTCGACAGATATTTCCAAAGCAGGATGACACGAGCCCTCTGGTAGAACAAGAGGATTACTAGGATTATTAAGAGGTATCAACGTATACAAAATCTAAGCAATTACCAAATTTATTCGATATCAAATTAATTTGGTTCAGACCCAACTCAGACATTTTTTCGAAAAACTCATTAAAACATGACCAATTGCAAACTACTACTGACCTACTAAAAATTAATTATCTACTTTACAGTAAAATCAATTTCAAATAAATTCAAGAATTTCGAAAATGAATTTTTGAAGTATTATAGACATTTTTTTCAGACTTATGAAATCGTATATAAGTATATGTATGTATATGACAAATTTTTTTGGTATGCATTGTTAAGTTTTTGCCTAATTTCTTGAATTTCCTGTAAAAAAAAATTATCGTAAAATATTATATTATTCGCTTGAATATAGCAATTAGTACTTTTATTATGACATAAATAGCAATTAATTTAAAAACAAGAACTAACACCGAATTACACATTGGTCAATACATAAATCGAACATACATTCATATAAAGAACATGCATTCATATGTACATATGTATATATACATATATTTGCCTAATATACCACCACTATGCCCAAGCAGACATAAATACATAGATACATATGCACATACATACGTATGTGTGAATGCGCCTTATACGCATTGTCCCATAAAAAGAGGCACACACCGCAAAATTACGACAGCAATGATGATATTAATGGTGGTAATGCCACCCACGCAGAAAGCAACAACAACAACAATAACGATCAGAACAACAGCCATTAGCAGCAACTAACAGCCGACTGGCAGCATCCAACTGCAAACAACCTACTTTCGCAGCCATGGCCAACAGCAACTGCCGTTATTACACCCTCCAGCTGCTCCTACACGCTCAATTATGCATGTATGTACATATGTACGAGTATGTGGATGTGGGTGTGGGTGTGCGTATTAGTGCGATTTCAATTGAAGCGTCGACATAAAATTCACTGATTATTTTTCTTCAAATAAAAAGCGCTGAAATGATTTACCAAAAAATTAAATGATAAATAGCTGAAGCCTTAGCCAGGCGGCTAGGTTATGTTTATGTACATACGTATGCCTGCATACATATATGTACATACATACATACGGGTATGTGTGTGTGAATATTTCGTACCAGCAACAATGGTATTGTTTTGCTTGTGTTCATCTCCAATGTTGTTGTTGACTTTTCCACTATGCCACACACATGCAAGCAAACATATAAATGCCACACTCGTTTGTATATTTGTGTACTTATATACATTTGTGTGTGTATATTCATATGCTGTTGTTGTTTTCTGTCTTCAAATTATAGTTCTAATTTGTCTTGATTCAAATTGACTTCCTTTCTGCCGCACGACCAACCGTTGCTCACCTTCCACAGCAGCTGCTTTAATAGACAACAATGCTCGCTGTGCCCCTTACATCTAGTGTGGCAGCGTAAAAAAAGCCAATTTTCAGGAATTAAGAAAAAACTACCGTGTCAATTCTTTACAAATTTTGTGGATATACATATTTACCCATATCCTAAGAATGCGCAGTAAAAGTTCTGGAGAACAAAATAACTATTTTCGACTTACACTTGATCTCCGTTGGCGCTAAAAAAATGTCCTCTGCTGCTGTTGTAAGTTTGGCCTTCACTGTGGATGAAACCTAAAAAACATTTACTACTAGAAGATATTGTCCGAATAATGATAAAAATTTTATAGTAATCAGATAATATGTCTCCGAGTAACCCCTCAAGCAAATTTTGAAAATATGATTTTGAGAAAAAGGCATTTAAAGATAAACTGATAGAGCTGATTGAGCTGATCCTCTAGACTTTAGAAGTTTGTATTTAAAGGTATAATATATCAAAATATTTAAAAAAATCGATTTATTTTTTAATTTTATATAATATTAGATGTGCCCCTGAAATATGGTTTTGTATTGTTTTCATAAATGAATCCCTTTTTAGGAGGATATTTACGATATGATGGTATTCTCATTGGTGTGGTTTAGAAACCGAAGATTATATTTTTGTTTTTTGTGTCAAAGCAGTCGATAGTATGATCGGAACTATATACTATTACTATGAATATATTATTTTCCAAATATTCACTTTATTGCTTTGGAAACTTAACAAAAAAAATAATAATAACTTTGCTTCTTTGGGGCCAGAAAACTTTCGGGTAGTAATACCCCTCATAATATTTGAAAAAATTTGTTGTTTCTACAAATGCGTTTATAGTGGACGACAATAAGCTTTGCGAAATCTGAAAAATTATGTGTTTCGGCGCTAATTGGTGGCATATGTACATATACATAACATATATTTATAAAAGAATCAGGGTTTCACTAGACTAATTTCTTCCATTGCACCGGTCAACAGCAGTTTTGCACACGGGTTACTTTATACCGTATTTTTGCTGTTTATATACCTCAAAATATGAATAAGAATAAAAAAAAATTATACATTTGCTTTTATGTATAAAAAATGGAAAAACTCAACTCAATAAAAATACAAAAAATACAAAAAAAAATCTACATATAAATAATTTATTAAAAGACACCGACACTTTAGGATTCATTTTTATAATAGATATTTTAAAATAGATTCCAAATGTTAAAAAAAGAACAATTTTACTTTTCCTCTCATGTTCCGTAGAAGTTTCTTTTATTAACGCCCAAATATAGTTTCCAATACTGTAAATTGGCCGTGGTAAAGTCTCTCAAATTTCATTTTATCTAGATGGAAGCGTGCTCCTGTTATTCCGAATAAGCTTCCACATTGTCTTTAAATTTATCAATATGAGAGTGTAACAACTGCACCTTTAGAGACATTCTACATCCGATGATGGAGATATTCGTAATTATGTCAGTGATCAGCTCGTTATAATTATCAGCTCTATGGTTTACAAAGAAACCATACACAACTGCCTTAAAACGTTTTTTTTTTCTCCTCATTACTAAGTAACTTCAGGAAATATAACAAACCATAATTTTTTATTTGAGCACCTACAAAGTTTCCAGCTTTTATTTTCACCCCTGAAAGCTTTAACTAAATTATCGGCGGTGCAAACTTCATTGCTCTTTTTTCACCTCTGTACCAACCTACAATAAAACGTTACATATTTTAATCTAATTAATGTTTTAGTTAAAAATTATTATAAAAATTGAGTAAATAAACTTACCATTCAGTATATACCTGCAAGAGTTCATGACACATGTGGTACCCATTTTTTGTACTGATATTTAATATGTAGATTAAAGTAGGCTTGATATACTTCCCAAATCTTAAAATTTTTACTTAAATCATACTTTTTTACTCTCATTTCAATAAATGCGCCGCAATTACTTAGTTGCCAACCCAATAGCAAAAGGAGTAAGCGCCTCGTTCAACACTTCCCGAAGACATTTTGTTCTGGTTGTTAGCGGAAACAAAATTATGAAACACATTATTCCTTAATTTGCGAACACATCGTACTGTAGTGCTCTTCCGACAACAGCCCGCGCAGGCCGACATTATATGGGCGCGAAAATCAAAAATGGTCAAATCGCTATAATTGCTTAAAAAACAAATATTTTCGATTTGTATTCATTATTTTCCATATAGATTTGCTTATACAAATATAACCAGAATATATTGAACAAAATCCATGCGTAAAACCAAAAAAAAATTTGTTGTCCCGTGTTATCTAAATTTTCATATTTTATATTAAATTGTGACTTCCATCATTAAGGCAGTTTACACAGTACTTAAATTATACATAGATGAAATCAAGGATTGCATTTTTTGCTTTAAGGAAATGTTCTAGTTTATATGGTCGAATTTCGAGCGTGTTTCGGCAATTGATAAAAATACAATACATTACAAACTACAAATTTTCAAATTTTGCTGGTTCATACGATAGAGAGATATTAGAGAATATTCATGACAAGCCAACTAGATAACTAGAGATATCGTAACGACCGTATCGAAAAAAGTAACCGTTCAAAAACGGCTAATTTGAATAAAAAAAATATTGTAAATATGTTTCCTTTTATCGAAAAATACAATAACAAATCGATCTTTTTTTTAAATTCTAGACTAGAAGACTTGAAGCCCTAAAGAAAAGCCTAGCTTTAATGCTTGATTTTAGGAGTAAGAAAAAAAGAATCGAAATTATTTCTTTAGCATGTCTCGAGAGACAATGTTTATTAAACCATAGGAACACGTGACATCTGAACTTAATAAAAAATCTACATAAGATTTGCTAGTAAAGTAAGTACGTTTTAAGCTTTACAACAATTTTTCGCAAACTTGAGGACTTTTAAAAAAATGTTAAACTTGTTTATAAAAAAGTTGCAATAATAAAATCGTAGTTAAACTTGTTTATAAAAAAGTTGCAATAATAAAACCGTAGTTGACTAGAGAATTTTATTTTGAAGACAGAGTTAACATTTCAAGCACTGGAAAAATGTTTCACTATTACAGTAATTGAATAATATTTTTAGGACCTCACGGTTAGTTTAAGTAGTTCAATTTACTGATACTTTTGGAGAATTATTTTTTCGAGAAACCTACGGGAATGAAAATCATTACTGAAAGATTTGTAATAATTACTAATCTCATTACTTTCAAGTGAGCTGAACAAACGATATTAAATAAATAAAAAAATAAATTCCCTTTCATGAAATAAAATAAATGCACCCATTTCTGTACGGCAGAAGTATTCACGGCAATTTAATTTCATGATTACTACAAAATCAACAAAAACATTTCCACATGTAATTGTCCTTGAACGCGCACAATTAGCGTCTAAAAATTTATTTAGAAGCGCAATACCACTCAGCTGATGGATTTATATGAATACAGAAGCACACAACTCTACAACAAGTCATAGGAAGAATATATTGGAATCAAGTGGCTTAAATGTGATTGAAATCTCACACTTTTGCACTAGCGAAGAGATCGCTAAAACTGTTAATCAGATTTGACAGGGCATATGGTTGGAGATTTGGGGAATCAGAGCGTGATATATTTATTTGAATATATATTAGCCTATGTGAACAATTTTGCTTAAGTGCCTATATGTACGTATGTAGCATTGCATAAATATGTATACCATTAATTGCCGTTTTTTTTGCTGCTTCTTCTCAAGTGCTTCGAGTTTTGAAAGTCTTAAAATCCACGAAATGTGTTAGCATGTGCATTAGTGTGGTTGAGTTTCGATATCTTCTCCAATAATTCATGCTAAGTGTTCTGACGTAATGATTGCGCCAAAATGAATATTTTCAACAGTCGTAAAGACATACATACATATGTATGTATATGGTATATTATGTATATTTATTTAAATAAGCTTCATCGCGTAATTTCCGGCGGCAGAGAGAAACCCATAACTTTCCAATTGTCCATAAGCAGCCAAGAACAACACCTGCCCACATTTGCATTCACTTCGATAATTCTCTTCAAACATTTATTGTTTCTCTAGAAACGGGTTTGGCGTTTATTTAGAATTAAAAATAAAAAAACGTTCCAAAAACAGCTCCTCAATTTCTCGTTAAGTGTTAATTTAATACAAACAAATATAAAATATATGTTTATATTTATTTATCCATATAGCGTTTTTTAATGAGATTGCTCGTGTGTAGGCGTACATACATACATATACCATAGATAACATATCTGGATATCTACGTACATACATACATACAGCTATGAACACATGAATGGCACAAACTTTGATTTCATACAAAAGCTTAAAATCTTTAATGGAAAGTTAATTAAAATGTAAAAATTCCGCATTTAATTTGAAACACGACAAAAAGTTATTCAAATTGCTAAGACAATGCAAAATTCTCGTAAAAAATATATATGTAGATTATACAAGATAACAATTCCAAATACACCTCGGAGCTAGTAAAAAAAATTGATTTTCTGCAGCGAAGATCGACATTTTGAATGGGTCATCCCAAAGCCCTGACTTGAATCTAATTGAAAACTTATAAAATGAAGTCAAGACTGAAACTGCAAAGCTTAATTATAAAAAAATGTACGATCTCTTATCTGCCGTTAAAAAAGCTTGGTACGCTATACCGAAAGTTAGGTCTCAAAATCCATTTGAAAGTATTTCACGAAAATGCCTTCGCATACAAATTTAACAAGGAGTTTGCTTGAAATTTCGAGATTCCGACGGAATAACCTCTACCGTATGCTTGAAACTGTTGAAGAAGTGTTTTGGGAAGTTTACTTTATCATGAACACAAGTATTTGAGTGGCTCAAACCAGTGAAGGTCGTGAAGTCATCGAAAACTTGCCTCATCCAAGTCGTCCATCCACCTCTGTTTATGACGATAACATCAAAAAGTTAAAGAAACAGTGCTTGTAAATGATACTGGTGGCATCAGAGGGATAGCAGAGTATTTTAAAATCTCTTATGGATCGACTCAACACACTTAGGTTAATGTTTTAGTTATGAGACGTTTCAATGATGGACTCATACCAAATGTCCTGAATCTTTTGTAAAAACGACGTAGTGTAGAGATCGCAAAAGGGTGCTTGTCAACATATCTGAGGACCCTAATTTCATCAAACGATGACGAGATATGGATTTGTCAATATAACGGGGAAACTGTTCAACAATCTAGCGAATGGCGCTTCAAAATAAGCCGAAGCCGAAAAAACCAAAATGCGTTGACACCACTTTAGGCCATCCCAGTTAAGGCTTATAAAAAGTGTATGCAAAATTGGATTAAGCGCTGACATGGTTGTATTTTTGGTTTCAAATTCCTTCTTTGATTTTGAATGTGAAATTTGTATTAAAATATGAGAAATTTGTTTTTTCAATCCGAGTCAAATTTGTTCAGATGGTATACTACTACACTATTACATATCAACATTGTATTCAACTGATCAAGTAGTCAGTAAAGTTTCATATAAAGCTGAAAAGTGCCTGAGAGAACAAACTTTGAAGAACAGTTTAAGTCTGTAATGGCTTTGGAGTTAGGTTTGTGATATGTAGCTAAAAGTATAGGGTGACAACGATGGTTTCAACAAGGAAAATTGTTAAGTTCAAAAACTTCGACGGTAATTCTATAAAAGTTTTCAAGATCATAATAAAGCTATGCAAAATTCAAGGGTTCTATTGTGGCGTTGCCATATTTTCGTAAAATGTTAATAAAATGCAGGCGATGATTTGAATTTGCTTTGATTTTTCACTTCGTGTAATTAGCAAAATATATATTTGTATTATCTACTCATCAATGACGACATACTCTCACATACATACATGCAAACATCAGCGTACTACGAGTATTTTTAGATCAATTTATAGTTGTATATAAGTCATAAAGACCACTACATATGTATGAGTGAATGTTTGTATATATTCGTGTTGAATGAACAATTCCAAAATATAAAAGCAGACGACATTACGACCGCCACAAAAATGTTGTTCCTGGAAAATTGTATGAAACAAGATGGGGGAAATGAAAGACCACCCACAAGTTGAATGCGCTAAAACAATTAACGGCAATTTGAGCACAATTCATATATAAACAATTTTCGTCAGAAAATTTCCAACCAATTTTACATCACACACCGTGAACATTGTTCTTGTATTATTTATCCAATCAGAAAACACCTACTTGCCGAGATTGTTTATTCAATTAGACTTATAATTTGCCCACCTCTGCGTATACACAACAAAGCAAATACACATATGTATGTAGTTGTATGTGTGTGTGATGTGCTGCTTGCAATGGTTAATGGCATTGTTCTTGCCGATGGCGCTGCTGCAAGTGCTGTGGAGTGAAAATACACACACATATGTACATACACGAAGGTAAATGTGTGCGCTGTATACTTCAATCTGTTGGCATGGAAGTCATCCGCTGCGTATTAATTCGTTTAAGTTTCTCTTAAAAAAGTTCGATCGTAAATCTGAAGAGATCGTTTCCAAAAGCGCGTGCGACCCCAGCAGAAGTTGAGCAATTCAAATCACTAAATTGTTTACTAGCTTTTAAGAAATGCGGCTGACTCAGTGTTGTTGTATAAAAATATACGTTACATACTTACATTCATGTATATATGTATGTATCCATGTTGGTGTGCACACACATGCGTATTTCCTCATTGTCGAGCAGGAAAAAAGTTGTGCAAATAAAAATTAATGTGAAGGAAAATTGAGAAAACTATATTTTATTGCTGCATAAACAATTCCATTTAAGGATTCCGAGTGGGCGAGTAGTGCCAGCAATGTGCAGCTAACAAATAAATCATTAGGTGAAGGTATTTAGCAGCCGGAATGAGTGTATGCTGAACGTGGGACGGCTAAAGCAAGTGTAAACTACGGAGAAGTTGCTTAATGGTCATTATGTAGTTCTCAGAAGAATTTATCCGTTCACATATGTATATATAGTAGTATTTACGTACAGTTTTGAGAAAACTTTGAATAATAGCATCGGACAAACTGGTAAGATTGCAATATACGAAGGTAGTCGGATAAGTACTTAGCCTCAACGCCCGATGGTACCACTATAACAAGAGTAATTTACTACTGTGTATTGCATTCCTGTAGACTAATTAGAAAAATAGAAAAAGGGTAATATCAATGGGTGATTTAATTCTAGCTTTTGGAAGGAAAAGAGCGTAGTGAGATCAAAGAGAGCTTGGATGTTATATACCGTGAATGTTTTACTTCGATGGCGAACAATGGTGCCCCGAAAACGGCAACCGCAGAGGATATTGTAATAAAAGTCCACGATCTCGTATTGTTATATATTGCATGAAATATTGAGCGGGAGATAGTTTTCGAAACGATTGATGCCTGGTTTGTTCACCGGGATAACAAGCGCGGTCGTGAGGCCAGTTCACAATAGTGTTTGATGTTGTTTACTCGATGAAGTCGACGAAACTTGGATACATTGGTATACATACAGTCGACACAGAGGCTTTCACTTCGCGAACCTGCTCCGGATACTATAAAATATTGCTGTTATACAAACTAATCAATCAAAATTAAATTTTTGTATGAAAAACTTTTTTTCTTGTAAATGGTAATATATCTTTGATGTAAGTTATGTCTGACCGAAGAATAGTAATCATGTATTAAGTGAGAGCTTGCCGTTAACTTAACAAATAGCACCTGACATATAGCGATAGTACTCGTAAATAGTTGAAATTTAATTTTCAAACTGGTGATTTGGACTGTATTAGAATTAGTTAGTGTATATATATATATAACGGTCTAAAATAACCGTTATATGATCGACATGCTTTTCTGTTTTTCTTCATTATCTGCGTATCTACTATATATCAGTATAAAACTTCGTTCCTTTATATAATTACAAGCATCTTTCGAGTAGAAATATCAACAACTCTTCACATACATACAAACATCTCTATATATAGACATATAAATACATGTGCGTAGTATGCAATAGCAACTCAAATGCTTGTGAAATCTTTCCCGCTGCAAGCGAAACTTACTTTGTTTACACTTGCCATGTCATGGCATTCGCGTGGTTTTGTTTGTGTATTACCACAAATATTGCCGATATTGTCGATATTGCAGCAGAAAGTTGCGCGTGTAGCCGTAATGGGTCCAAAGTGGCGCACAGTCAGTGCCATCGCCATTAATGCACTCTCAAAATCCGCTTAAAGTGTCTGAGTAAATGTTTAAAAGTTTAAATGGCAACAAAAGCCAATGCACTCCTACGTGTACACATGTGTGCATATAGATGTGTATGTGTGTGTGTGTATTTGTGTGACTTTTGCGCGCATTTTGCATATTGTTTATAAAACTTTCACGCTCATAAAGGATGACAGCGGATATTAATTGCAAGTTAATGGCATGAAGGCGCAATCGAACAACAAAACTAACAGCAACAATATGAAAATGTGCAGTAAACTACTCATTAGGAAAATTGGGTATTAATTTTTGAGTAGTTTGTTGTTGTGGTTAAACTCAAAATAGCACAATTGATGTAAATATTTTGAAATTTTAAGAATTGCTGAGAATTAATTAAAAACATTATACTGAAACTAGGTGACAAGACAACCGAAGGCTCGAATTACCGACTCTGATTGGCGATTATGTCGACCGTCTGTCTGTATATACGTGAACTAATTCCACAGTTTTTGAGAAATCGAACTAAAATTTGGCACAAGCCCTTTTCGCCCCAAAAAGGCTGCTCATTTGTCGGAACCGCCAAAATAGGACCTCTATAAGATACAACTGTCATACAAACTGACAGATCAAAATAAAGTTCTTGTATGGAAAACTTTTCTATTTTACAAGTTATCTTCACAAAATTTAACATAAATTGTTGTCCAAGACAACGCTACAATATCCAAATCACTATAACATATAGCTGCCATACAAACTGACCGATCCAAATCAGCATAAGCATATTTTTATGCTATAAGAAGCTGTGAAGGGTATTACAGCTTCGGTAGCCAAAGTTAAATTTGTTTGTTGAATGAACATTCTGGTCAAAAATTACTGGTTTGATATTGATGCTTGTTAACAGCGGAATCTTCTTCTCAGTTAGATTCAGTATCTTTTAAGTTAATCCAGTTTCGAGTTAAAACTCGACTTCACAGGTATATCAGAAATTTTTTTCTCACATTTTCAGTTATTTGGATTTTGGGCTCTCGGAAAGCTAAAGTTTATTGCTGTCATTATGCCTCCAGAAAAGATTAGTTCTACTTCTATCGATTATCCATTAATATTGCTTCAATTCCTCACCGTTCACCGTTATTAAATACGTTGCCAGTTAGTTTCACAGCTTACATATACATATACATACACATGCATGTGTTGCTAAATACCATTAAATTCCATTTAACAAACTCATTGATGGCTCATTAAATTAAGCAGCGCTTACAAGTGTGCCGCACATTCCCACAGACGTGCGCAGGAAACAAAAGTAGAATTGCCGCTCAAGCTCGTAGCTATTCAGCGCAATTTAGCGCCATAGAAATGAACGCAATTAGATTGCAAAGAATGGGTGTGACGACTTTCCACGAAAAAAGGAACCAGAACCACCAACTCACCGATCTCACTTATGCGCTGCAAAAAAAAAACATTTTTTAACTTTGCCAATATTTTCTGTATCAGCTTCTTAGCTTCTGGAAAACTCAAATGGCAATTTTTTCACCTGGTTGGCAAATCAACATTCTAACCGCACAGTAATCACCAAAACCACCGCCACCCGCACGGTACTCGATGATTATACAAGTATGTAGCACAACAGCGCATACATACATACATACATATGTACTAATGCAATAGTGTGTTTGTGTACGATGAATTTTTATAACAGCAATTTCCAATTTCCTTTTTGATGAAGCACATCGCAATCACCAGCCACAGTCATTGACAGCGCTCGAATCGTCTGCGTCCGCCACTACTACTACCGTCGTGAAGCGTAGTCCTTCAGCTGTCGCAATTCTTAGTGTCGACATAAATGTGGCAAAAGGAAAGTAAATTGATTTGGAAGAATGTTGCACGTTCTTTGATTGGCCTTCTTCAGCGTCTCTACTTTTTTTCTACATGCTTTACTTTTCGTTAATTTCTTCTTTTTTTTGTTGGTTTTGTTGTAATTTTTGCTTTTTCGCCCATTTTTCTCTCCTCTTCGATTCGGTTAGAAGTCCGAAAGGGCGCAATTTAGTGTCAATTTAACTGCTTCAATTACGCTGGTGCCACCATTATAATCTTCGCAGCCGCACACAATGGCGTAGACTCTTCAATTGCATCTTGAATGCTCTCTCAAGAAGTTGTGACGCATATACATACATGTGTGTGTGTGCATAAATGAACGTCCATTATGGTTTTGTTAGAAGTGAAACTGAAAAGCCGCAAACGAAGCGAAGCAGCGACTCTCAACTGGGCTGACCCCCGCACGTCCTGCTGAAAGTTGTGAAAGAAGCTGTAACGAAGCGTCACTGCCCAGTGTGTCGTGCAAAGGGCATTCTTATTTAAAAGAATAATTATGGAATAATTTTTGAACGTCTTTATTTATCTACTCCTTTACTTTGCTTCTGGGCAATTATGGCCTCTTTGTAGAAGTGGGCGTTAGTGTCCCTTTAAAGAAAAGTCAATTAGCAAATGTTTTTGTTTTCTCAATAAAGTAAGTTTAGAAAAATCATGTTTTACATTTTATTTAAAATTAATGTAAAGTTTATGTTCGAGTTCATTGTGAATCTATGACGATCAACTAAACGAACGGTCAACCAGAGGAGCGGAAATAATTTTATTAAGTATCTGAAGGCGAAATGTAGATAAAAGAAAATATTTTATTTCAATTTCATTACGATAATGTGCATGTCCAAGATAATACGTTCACTCAAAGTTGTTATTTTATAATATAAGGTCTAGTATTATATATCGCTTTATAAACATAAGTGTGATCAGGCTATATAACGTTAAGTTTCCTACCAAACAAAAAAATTCTCGGACAGTTTTATTTTTTCTTGAGTACTTTTTAGCACGCATCAAAGATGCACACCAGCAAAGAGAAGATACCTAGCCATATTTGACCGTTACTCGTCGATAAAGGCGAAAAGGCAAGCCAAACGGTTGAAAATGTGAATAGTGTTTATGGTCCTGATACTATGTCGTATGTTTTGTCGAATCCGTTACGGTAATTTTGATATCAATTGTCGGAATTATCGATAAAATAATGGAAATCGTCGAGTCCGACCATTATGTAAGCATTGTTTCAATTGCACAGGAGATTATTGCACAAAAAACCTTTTGGATCCATATTAATAAGGCAGGATACAAAAAGAAAGTCGATATATATGTACATATATATTTACGCACTAGATGAATTCACCCAAAAAGTTCTCATGGACCGAATTATCAGCCATTTTTGAAACGAATGATTACTGATGATGAAAAATGGGTTACGTATAACAACGGCAAGTGAAAACGGTTGTGGTCGAATCGCAGTAAGCAGTAAGGTTGACGGTCAAGAAAGTTTTGCAATGTATGTTATTTGGTTGGGTTAGCGGAAAATCATTTACTATGAGCTGCTCCCCTACGGCCACACTCTTAATTTGCACCATCTGAAGGAAGCAGTAGCCCAGAAGCCAATAGAGAATCTAATAGGAGATCAATTGTGTTTCATAAGGGCAACGCCTGGTCATACACATAGCTAGTGACTCGCTAAAGGCTCGGGGAGCTTGGTTTGGAGGTTAATATGCATTTACCTTATAGTCCGGAACTGACATCAAGTGATAATTACCGTTTCCTGTGTATGACGAATGATTTTGCTGGTAGAAAAACACGCCGCAAGAGAAGCTTGTGAAAACCGACTATGCCAGTTTTTTTACCAATAGGAATGAGGGTTTCTATGAGAGTGACATTATAAAATTACCTTAAAAATGGCTAAAAATTATCGAATAACACAGTGCATATTTAACATAAATCCGATCATTTCAGCTATACTAAACATGTCCTTTAGTGCAAAACGAATGGTAATATTTTCAGTATACCTTATATGTAATAACATATAAGTATGCTTCGAAATGAATTAAAATATCGATAATTACCTCCTACATATATGGAAACTAAGAAAAGTGTTAAACCGATTATATTCAGTTTTAGCACCATGCAACATTATTGTCGGAAAAAGATGTCTACTTGATTTTAGTACGATTCCTTACCCATTAATCTCTGTTTTCTTTGTATAGTCAGCTATACGCACCGACATATTCATTTTCAATATCGGGGCGTCTTGCAAGGTTATAGGCCAATTTCGATATAAGTATATTAAATGCACAATTTTTGATCGGGATCCTGTAAAGTGAAAACACGTGATGGAATTATATATTCTGAAAGATGGGAAAAAGACAAGATTGTAGTCCGTATAGCTTATTTTCAAACGGTAATATACGGGTATCAACATGCGAAAGACTAATAAACTCGAGATTGTGGCACAACGTGAACGTATGTACTTATAGTTGTTATTGTTTCCTTTGAAAGAATTAACGTAAGTTTATATTACTTAAAAAGGACTTCCACTACTTCCTTCTTATACATATATTTGCCCACAATTGCAGTACTTCAGTTACTGAATTCTCTTCTGAATAAAAAGTGGGCAGGAAATGCTCTTATTTGGCTATATAATATTAATTTATTACAGCACTAAATTACACGCAATTATATGCGCCTACTACAAGCTCACACATGTATGTGTGTTGGTGTATACATTTACGAGTATATACCATATTGAGCATACTTTCTACGTACAGCAGGGCTTATTAGCATTTGGCGTTGATAGACAATAAGTTGGTGTTCTGATTAGCAGTATAAACTAAAGAATACAAAAATGCAAACAAATCATGTGTAACAACAACAACACTGCCATACACAACATAACTCACTGTGTAGAGGCATGCCACATGCGTTAGTTGCAGTTGCAGCAAGTGCAGTTGCTTATTTGTTTAAGTGTGATGTGCACTACAAGTATTCCCCACATAAATACCGCTATAAATATGTACATAGGTTTGTGTGTGCGTATATGTGTAAATAACTGCGCTTTTGTTTACACGATTTCGGCGGCCACATAATAAAGCGCCGCGGCTGAACTCTTCACATTTCACTTCGACACAGCGTGAAGTTAGTGCAACATAACGCACACACACAAACATACATATGTATGCAATGTTTATTTGTTTGTTTATTTATGATGCATTTTTTGAATGAACTTCAATTTACCACAACTTTGACTACAACTGCACATTCCTTATCTATTAACTGTTGATATAAGAAATTTGTGTGTGTGTGTATATGTAATTAGTAGCGACACTCATTACGCTCTCTACTTTGAATGGAGTAGTACTTTTCTAGTAGATATTTACATAGGTGCCACATGTGGCGTACAAGCATACTTAGGTGTGTATATCTGTGTGTGTGTCGTCCTTTTTAGTTAAATGCAAACATTTAAGATTATCTCCAATAGCAGGAGAGCTGCTATTAATGGAGCGAATATTATACTAGCATTTTTAATTCACGTCGACGCACTTGTATTGTATATGCATACATACTCGTCTGTGTACTTATGTGAATGGGTGTGTGTGTGTTACACAAAACTTCCATATCTGAGCATGTGTGAGTGTATGCCGCTATTAACCAAGCTATACTGTTTTTGTAAACAAACTTGGGAGTCTTTTTATTTCGACTCTTCTGACAAGAACTCCTCATTTTTATACTTTATGTGAACTTCAGAAGCCGGAAAAAGCCATCAGCCAAGCAGAGTGTTCGAAAAACATATGCATACATATATAAATATATAAATATATGTACATATGTATGTATATGCACGTGATTACTTAGGAGAAGTAGACAAATACATACATATGTATACTTATATATATATTATCAACAAACCAAATCCCAGACATTCGATTTTCCATTCAGTCTGCTGATTACGAGCCCCGTCCAACAAATCGACTGATCCATATAAGTATGCGAAAAGATTTGTGTTATATCCACTTGAGAATTTCAAAGAATCGATTTTTTGCATAAATATATACCAATCAAATATACTCGTACACAGCATATAAGAAAATTTCTCCCAAACAGCTGGACCGATCAACTTGAAATTTTCAAACGACGTTCTTGAATATATTTTTCAGGTAAAGTTCAAAAGAGTACTATTTTTGTTAAAAAAAATTTCTGCACAAAAAGCGAACAACTTTTGGAATGCCGCAATTTTTTCAAAATTCAAAATTTTTACAAGTCCTCTAAACATTACCTGTATTCGTCGATAATAATAATAAAATTTTTTGGTTTTTGGATTTGAGACAGTTTTAAGCAGAAAAATCTTCCTCACCGGCAGACAGCTTTTTTCGGAGGACCTTTCATAGATCGGCTATGGGATCAAAGGAATCTAAAATCTTTCAAAATTATTTAATTAAAATCTTACATAAACGTGT
This sequence comes from Bactrocera oleae, assembly GCF_042242935.1. Lineage (NCBI taxonomy): Eukaryota > Metazoa > Arthropoda > Insecta > Diptera > Tephritidae > Bactrocera > Bactrocera oleae. The sequence continues at coordinate 85,810,760 of NC_091536.1, read as the reverse complement.
TTATTTTTCGTATTGAACTGTAAAGATTTTTAAACCCCTTTTATCTTTCGAGCTCACTAAAATCTGTTTAATTCTTCGCAATTTCTCTCTATTTACAAATTTCTGTTTCGGAACCATTAAAATACAGTTATTTCTCCTTAAAACTTTAAATTGTCATCTCACTGCTCAGGGAGCCAGCCATTCTGGTACAGAGAACTTCCGAGCTCTGCTAACTAATTAGCGAATTTCAATCTAGCGGTTATGCCACCTTACTGGGGTTAGCCACGGAATTCTTGAGAGCAGGTAGAAAAAAATAATAACTATATCCAACTTGCAAATAGAAGAAATGCTCGTTCAATAAACATTACACTATTTAAGATTAGGAAGAAAATGATAAAGATAAATATTAAGTTTCAAAAATATGTACAAATTTTGTTAGACTAAAATATATTGCGATGAGTATTATCGTCAACGCTATGGCAGATATTTCAACGTAATGATTAAATAGTCTGTCACGAAGTCAAAGTCTTACTTAACATTACCTCACATTTTTGCTGGCTCATACCTTTTAATACCAACCTTGTACCACTCCATATTTTCCCGAAGGCATTAAATAGATCGTTGAAGAAGTCTCTATAATGTTTCTCGGAAAACCGCTGCTCATGTGAGTATTCACTCTCTCGCTCGCTTGCCGTTTGTTTGTCAGACATTGATAAGTTTATAATCATAAGCTACCGTTATTTTACCAATTTAGTAGCCATCGACAGTTGCAAAAACTTTAAAAAAAATTACTGAATGGTAAAAAATTAAATTCTCTCGCAAATAGTAAATGACTGTATTTATAAGTATGTACGCATTCAAAATTAATATAATTATCGACGATATGTTTTTATTACGTTGGAATTTGTTATATGTGCATTTATTTCCTCAATTTGCGGCAATCAATTCATTTTACTGCCTCACAGATAGCTTAAGCAACTTGTTCCTCAGTAAATCGTCAGCAACAACTACACATTCTCACACACATACACAACTTTATATATGTAAATTGTTCTTGTTACGCCGACGTCGATTCTTTCGTTGCATTATTGGCACAATCCGTTGAAAGATTTGTTATTATTGCGATGCTTCTACAAACAAGCGCGCAGCCTCCAAAGCAATAAACAAAGTATCAATTTATTCTGCCAGCAGTGATTACAGCAGTTCGCCTGCGGTTTTCATGGTAGGCGGTAGGCGGTAAGAGGTGAGCATCGGGTGGAAAATTAGAAGCTGGAAACCGAATGCTGGAAGCATGTAAATGTACACAAACAATTGTGAATGTTTACATGGATTTGTTTGAGCGCACACACACATACATATAGGCTTAAATTTTTATTAGCGTACATATGTATTGATAAATGCATGCTTATGCTAAAGATAGGATGGAATCATAAGGATATAAATGAAATTACAATACATACATATACTCGTATACATACATATGTAGGTATATATTTGATATATGCATAATATATATGTATAAGTGTGTATAAGGATAAATGTTTGTAGGTTATCTTCAGACTTAAGTACAATTTGGTCAATTGTATTCACAATTTTTATCTTCAAGAGAAAATGGTAACACACATTTCATCAAATTTGACTGGAATGGTCTGTTCGGCCTTCACTGCTTTCAGCAAATTTTGTTTTTTTATTTTTTGGTATTGGTTCATTTTTGTAGCGCCATTTGCTAGATTGTTGGACGTTGTTTCGACGTCATATTCATAAATGCACGTTTCGTTACCAGTAATGATGCGTTCGATGAATGTAGTGTCCTCAGCTCAGATTCAGGTCTTATGGTACGAGTCTAGCATTGACACACTACATATCCAAACTTGGTTGAGTCGAGCGAAATGTTTATATCATCTGATAAGAGATGTTGAGATCATCTGCTGTCTCGCTGATACCAACACGATAATTTTCACGTACGATTTTTTTAACGTTTGCGATGTTATCGAAATATTTGTCTGCGTGATAAAATCGACTTTCCAAAACACTTCTGCAACATTTTCAACGATTTCATAGCAAACTTTCAAACAAACTCATTGTTAATATATTTCTATTTTGTGGCGATAATAATGACTTGTCAAACTTTTCGCGTCGTGGATGGACCAGTCCGTGTGAAGTTTAATAAGTTTGATCAGATGGTATAATGAGACATGATTGCTACCGATCATAAAATAAATCAAGTCAAAAGTTTACAAACTACGTAAAATTCAAAAAGTTCGCTAGTTCTGAAGGCTGATTTTTATTACATTCAGACTATTTAATAACAGAATCAAATAGTGAATGAACTCTGTCGATTATTAAAATTAGGAAAAGAGGATAACGAGGAGAAAATGTGCTGGTTTTTTTATAAAGCACTTAAAGGTTTGAAAATGGCAAAAAACTTATTATTATTTAAAAATTTATATTAATATTTTGACTAGGCTGCTTATTAAACTGTATTTTTTTACTCTGTAACGTTCAATTCAGAAGACTTCCTTGCACAGTTTAGTCAAAGAAATTTTGGACAACATAACGCATCATCTGTTGACCTAAAAAGACAAGGTGATGATGTACGTATGTACAAGTATATAGTATTTGAGTTTATAAATTTATATTCTCAACACTTTTTATTAGAGATTAGAAGATATCTCCTCTAATAAATTGTGCTCATGTACGGCCGTAAAAAGTCATAAAAAAAACTTAAAGGATTATTGGTGAAAATATAATAGCGCATTTTTGAAACCATCATAATCTATTTATCATATGGTACATAAACAGTATATATACATCAAGAATTTTGAGTTTACGAAATTTCGCATTATCCACTTAAAGTTTTACACTTTTGAGAGCACTTAAAAAATGAAAAAAAATATCGTTAAAAAATAGTACTTAAAAAGAACAAGGCACAAGTGCTATTATGAAAACATTCATACATTCATTAGTATATGTGCGTGTACAGTGGAGCAAATTAAAAAAATTTTATTTTAATGTTTAAGATGAATTCGGACTTTTTTGCACGCTTATTGCTAAAATGAATTTGTTTTTTTTTTAAATTCTTAATATTCTCGTCTTGCAACAATGTGAAACATATCAAAAATTGTTATTTTCCTATTTCTTACTCATACATTACGCCACTGTGCACTTAAGTGGTACTTCATAACCTTGGCCCAAACACTTAAGACATCGAGCAGATCCATCAATTGCAAATACTTGTACGCACATACACATGCAACTGTGCAAACATACATATTATAAGCGTTCTGCTTCCATTGTATGTCATGCAACATTTTGTTCACTTTTTTGATTACAACATGTTTAAAACATTTCGATTTGCAATCGTAGATTTTCAATTGTAAGCCAATCATTACTTAAGAACAACATGCCGTTATGTGGTTTGCGTAGCTTATGATTGAACTAATTAAAAATTTTAATGCAAATTATAATCGAAGCCACTTAGCCAGAAGTAATGCAAATACAAAATGAGGAAATTAAACAAATAAAAAAAACAAAAAAAAATTGAAAATATTTGTATTAAAATTATTGTTTTTGTGTGTATGCAATAAAATTTAAATAATCAGGATATAAATATTAATAATACTATTGTTTTTCATCATTCATTCATCAGTTATATCCAAAAGCACGTGTAGAGAATTTCAGATCGATATCTCAAAAACTTTTCGACTAGTTCGCGTATGTACAGACAGACGGACGAACAAGCGGCCATGGCTAAATCGACTCAGCTCATTACTCTCATCCTTTATATAAATATACTACAATATAAAATAGGGTCTCCGAAGTTTCCTAATGGATGTTACAAATTTCGTGGCAAACATTGTATTATATATCTGCTCAGGGTATAAAAAAACAAGCAACTGTTGTTTTTACCCATTATCATGTTTTTACTATCATATATTTCAAGAGTATACAAAATAAAATTCAAAGAGTTGAATACTTACTGCGTTGCTCAAACCGATCTAGTTGCCACGACACTAAAACGGATTGAACGGATAGAAATAATTTGGAAAAATTCTCTAAATCGACTTTCTTCAAATTTCTTCATTCGTAAAGCTCAGCTCCGCCCACTTTGAGAGCACACACCGTACTTGTAGTTGAATTTCCACCGACTGTTTGCCTCATAAAACCACTCATGTCATGATTGATTGCTTATTTTAACGCACTACACGCTGCAATATGAGCAATAATTTAGTCCGATGCGATCATCGGTTCCATTATTCGCATTAAGTGCTTTGCTCTAATTCAACTACAAGTAGCTAAATAATGAAATGTGTATGTATGTATGTAGATGTACAAGTGCAGATAAGAACATCCTTGCATTGAGCAAATCGCTTGCAATTTACAACAGGCAAAAACAAAAGCATAGCACTTGCACATACACATGCAAATATGTATATGAATATGTGTGTAAACTTGTGTATATATAATATATATAATATTAAGACATATGCGGCAATTTAACGTAACTTATGACCGTATTAGCGCAATTATAGTAAACTTTTTGGCTTTGAAATCGAAAAACAAAATAAAACGCTAATTCCGGCTGCACCGAAGCTGTGCATTTCTTATAGCCTAAAAGGGTGTAAAAATTTTTTTTTTTTTGATTTTAGTCGATAGTTTGCATGGCAGCTCTACGCTATATAGTGGTCCGATCTAAACAATTTATGTAGAGATAGTAGCGTTGCCTTGGAAACAAATCTGCCTCAAATTTCGTGAAGATTTATTTTCAAATAAAAAAGTTTTCCATAGAAGAAAATTTTAATCGATGAGTTTGTATTGCAGCTAAATTCTACGGTTGTGCGATATCGGCGATTGCTATAAATGAGCAGCTTTTTCGCAAAAAAGAAAGTGTGCAAAATTTCACATCGATATCTCAAAAATTGAGTGACTGATTCGCGTATATACAAACGTATGTGGCTAAATCTCGCTAATCATTTATATAATATATACACTTTATTGGGTCTCAGACTTCATGACAAACTTAATATATCCTGTTCAGGGTATAAAAATTACAAAAGCCTCTAAATTATAAGCGTATAGCGGAATACAAGTACCAAATCGTTAGAGCTTTGTAGAATAATGATTAGATTTTATTGCAGATGTGCCGATTAAAAGTGAAATTTAATTTATAACTACATATGTATTGGTATATTAATGGTTTTAAATGGAAAATCTTGAATACAGAAGCTACAAATTTTCTTCAAGTACTTGGATTAAATAGGAATGTAAGTTTCTGCGCGAATTTTGCATTACGAGCCTTATGTATATGGAAGAGTGTGTTTATCCGTAATTTATAGTTTATAAAATGCAAACATGTGCTAAATTATATACTTATGTATGTATTTAAATACAATTTACTCAAGTACATATGTATGTATATGTATATACATATAGTTATACGCGCGTTCATTTGCACACCCACAATTTCCGTTTCTTATAAAATTATTACCGTTGTGTTTACTGTTAGCACCTCTAACAGCCATTGTTAAAGCAAAACAACAATAATAGTCGACAGGCCTCCTACTATTCACATATACACAAACACAAACACACACACACACACAAACGCATAGCGCTTTGAAGTGGTCAGACAATGTGTTTTAAAACAAATTTAAAGCAGTTTTTTTCACTCTCGGCTACTTTTTTCACACACATGTGCTTACCTACAAGTATATACGTGTGCGTTTGTAAATATATTTACAATATATAGCTGGCTAATTAATAATAATTGAACAGACTGTTTTGACAATTCTAAGCGTTGTTGTCGTCGTGAAGTGTGTCTCATTGTGTCAGCGTGTCTCGCCAAATACAAGTGCAACATTACATACACTTATGATGCTTCTTCAGCCTGGGTGGGCATACTTTGCCGCAACCAACACTAAATTAACTCCTTAATATTTCAGGCAAGAATTTGCGGTACTAATCGATGTGAGCTCAATAAACGAGAGTTTTGCATTGTTACTGATGACGTTGTCATTGCTGATAAACTCAATGAAATTCATGCTTCCCACAAAGTTTTCAGCCTACAAGAAGATGGCGGAATGTGATAAAAAGCAGCTATATGATATAGTGATCTGATCTGACCAATTTCTGCGGAGAATAATTTGTTGCCTTAAGCAAGAACTCGTGTTTAATTTCGAAAAGATACCTCGTCAAATAAAAAAATTTTGCATGCAAGCACTTTACTCCGATCGTTCAGTTAATATGGCAGCTACATGTCATAGTCATCCGATCTATACAATTTCTTCGGCGATTAGATTATTGCCTTAAATAATAATACACGCCAAATTTCGTGAAGATTCCTCGTCAAATGAAAGAGTTTTCCATGCAAGCACTTGATGCCGATTGTTCAGTTTGTATGGCAGCTATATGCTATAGTGGTCCGATATCGGTCGTTCCGACAAATGAGCAGCTTATTTGTGAGAAAAGGACAGGTGCAAAATTTCAGATCGATAGCTTAAAAACTGAGGGACTAGTTTGTATATATACAAACAGACGGACAGACGGACAGACAGACAGACGGACATGGCTAAATCAACTCAGCTCATCATGCTGATCATTTATATATATATTTTATAGGGTCTCCGACGTTTCCTTCTGGGTGTTACAAACTTCGTGGCAAACTTAATATACCCTGTTCAGGGTATAAATATTTGACATGTAATTCAGGCAGCTGTGTGTATGTAATGAAATCAAGTGAAGATTAGGAAATAAATACAATTTCTTCGGTTATCAAGGTCCAACAGTTGATACAGCTGATTCAAAGAATAAAAAATTTAGCAGATGAAAACTCTTAAGGGGACTGATGAGATTTGCAACTTTTTTTCCAAGTGAAGATTGTTGAATAATTGATGCGCCGTAACTCCACCATATTCGGTTTTTATTAACTTAACATAAATATTTGAAATACTAGGAACATACTTTATTCCCTCGAATATTTTAAAAGAAGGCTTGTACTTAGTTTATACTCATGTTCTACTTAAAGGCGTTATATTTGTGGATTCAAAAAAAATTATTTTGATTTATCGTGCATATATTCAAGAATATTTTCCAAAAATTTTAAATTGAATAGTTTTGAAGAAATGAGTGTATTGTAAGTTTTTTTTAACTTGGTGGAATCGGCTCTCAAAACTTTAGACGCGCTTATCTAGAAATGTTTTTTAAGAGCCGGTGAGGGAAATTTTTCCGAAGTGGCGGAACCAATCGACTTAAAAATTAATATAGAATAATAAATAATATTTTTGATAATAATTTCGATTTTTTTATATTTATATAATTTTGAATTTAATTATTACGTAAATTTTTTCACAAAAACGATTTTTTTAGAGAAGTTTTGACAAAATCAAAATTGCGATTAGTCCTTTCATTATTACCCGTATTTATCTATACTAATAATGACTTTATTTCGGTTTTTGGATTTGTGATAATTTTAAGCAGAAAAATCTTTCTCACCGTTTCTCAGAGGTCCTCTTGGAAATCGGTTGCGAAATCAAGAAAATTCCAAATTTTTTAAAATTAAAAATTTTAATTCTGTAAATATGCATTATTTTTATTTATTTAGTAGACAAAATGCTTTTTCAAAAATAAAAAATATAAAAAAAACGTTTTTTCTGCGTTACAAGTGGATATAACACCTTGAGTGGCTGCATAAAGCTTGTTAGCGGGTACATTGTATTCGGTTTTCATTAATTAATGAAAACATTAACCTTTTAAAATGATAAGACTTTCTGAAATCCAACAAATTTTTACTTAGCGTTGTGGCTCTAAAAGGTAAGAATCACGTCATGAATATTGTGCTCTAATATAAAGACTATAAGATAAAGAGTATTTACGAACATTTTGCGCTCATGCTCATCTTTAAAGAACGATCCCACTTTACGAAGCTTACTATTTCTTTATACGACCGAAACGAGATCGGCCATTTTTATTTCTGCTTACACGAAAAATCATATAAAATGTACGCAGATATAACAACAACAACAAGGAAATATGCAAAATAAGAGGCATTGGTAAATTTGTGAGCTACGGGTTCTAAAAATAATTTTTTAATAAACATATTTTTTTTTTAAGATTTTTTATTTTTGTTGAAATTAAGTATTATTTACGCCTATATAATTTGTTTAATTCTGCAAACAGTGTTGAAAAACATGTCTCAACCGTGAAGCTACATACATATGTGTGTGGTGCCAACACTTGTATTCCATCATATATTACATTGTAGAAAAAAAACATGAAGTTATTGAATATACTTTAATTTTTTTAGTGCGTTATTTCTTTTCACGTATGCTTATTTCTAAAACTAAATTAAACAACTAACTACAATTAATTACAATTCTAAAAGTACATATGCCCACTAAGCCAATTAAAACTTTCACTATCACAAATTTTGTTAATTTTTATCATATTATTTGCTAGTTTTGCGACACTGCGCCACACAAATTTTTACATTACATAGACACACAGCAACGTTTCAGATAGAAGTATTATTAGCGGATTATCTAATCAATTTCCACATTCTCATCACAATCCTCCGTCGTAGCGGAGTGCGTCTCAGCGCAGCTTTCCGTATCCGCAGACATGGCTGATGTCAACATGGCGCCAGCGGTATCCATGGCAGTTGGACTGGAGCATGATCTCGATGGGCTACTGCTGTCGCCACTGGCGAGCGTGTTGCCATGCGTGGGTGATGAGGAGGCCGAGGAGCATTGTATGTAACGCATGCCGTGCTCCATTTTAGCGAAATTTAATGCATTTTTTGTGATCTCAAAACTGTTATTGTTATTGTTATTTATATTTGCGTGATTTCCCGCAGCGTGTATGGCAAAACCGCCAGCAACTGAACCGTTCGCCGACGACTGACTGGGCGGTGGTATTGGTTGAGGTATTTTCGACGCTTGCGGATAGAAATAAGGAAACGATACTTGAGGCAATGAAACGCCAACGCCGTAAGCCATTTGCAACTGTAATGGATAGAAACAAAAATAGCAAATATTTTTATTAATTTAATTTTTTTATGCAATATAATTTATTACAGAAACAGTGCATCTAAATATTTATTTTACAATAAAAATATCCGTTGCCTACCTGATGACGATAAATATGCAGTAGTGCGGGATCAATGCCATGCGTCGGTAACATGTGGGCATATGCAGCAGCCGCTGCTGCCGTCGCCGCACCGCTGCCGTCCTCGCGCACTAACACCTGCACTGGCACACGCTTCGTGGCGGCGCTCATCAGCGCGGCTTCATGCTGCTGAATTTGCTTGCGCTTCGTCTTGTAACGGCGATTTTGGAACCAAATCTTCACCTGTGTCTCGGTCAAACGTAGATTCTTGGCCATTTCGGCACGTTCCGGGCCGCTGAGATAACGCTGTTGTGCGAAACGACGCTCTAGCTCAAATACTTGCGCGTGACTGAAGGCGGCACGTGAACGCTTTTTACGGCTCAGCGAACCGTTGAGCGCGTCTGTGTCATGCAGCGTAGGTGAAGTGCTTCCCATGCAGCTATTACTGGCGGTAGAGGCGCCACCATAAAGCGACAACATTGACGGAGGCGGTGAAGACTCAGAGTCTAAGTAACAAAAATAAGAAAAAGCCAAAGTTGTAGTAAATACATGCATATTTCTTGCTGAAAATTAGTTTGTGCTAGTTTTAAAAATTTTGGTCACCAACACGTGTCTACTAGTTGCGTCTAACAATGCGCCACAGTGTTTCGCTTGCGCTAATGCATTGTCGCTATTACAAAGCTTTTAAAACTTTACGCCAACTTACCTGATTCATTATTGCTGCAACGTCGCATGTCAATGGGACAATCGCGTTCGCCCACCAAACCCGCCGTACCGATATAACCGAACTTTCGCGCTAGCTGGTAATCACTGTGATTGTTATTATCCAAAGTGGCCATATAGTAGGGCATAAAATCGTTATTTTCACAATTGCTGCTTTGTGCGCCGCCTGCTCCGCGTGCCGCCGCCGATGATGCCGAGTACTTTGCCACCGCAGTGCGCATTTCACAGATCGGGCTCGAATTGTTGGAGGGCTTGCGCGAGGCGCCGTTTTCTAAAGCAGCACTTAATTTACTGTTATTAAATTCACTCGCGCCGATATGGCAACACGAAGCAGACGTTTTCAAACCGTCTTTCAATTCACGTGCCTGATTTTGACGAAAATCTGTGGCGACTGCTGCTTCCGCGTTAAACGACATTTCCGTGTCGGAGAGTCGCCGCCGCAGCTGTTGTTGTTGTGCTGCATTTAAGCTATTGTTGTTGCGCGTTAAAATATCATTTATGGAGAAAGGCGTTGTGAGCGCCGCCTTACTAAGGCTCACTAATACACCTCCGCCATTAACACTATGGCCACTATTCTCCATATTCGTTAACATTCCACAACTATTTCAATAAGAATTGCTTGCTTTTAATTTTATTAAATTTTTTTTTTTTTTATTTGTCAAATATTTATCGCTTTGCAAACTCTTTAATCCAATATTTATCAACAACCACTCTGTGAACTATTATTATTGGATTATTGCTTCCTCGCGACCTTTGACACGTCCGTTAACGTCTGCTCATGCGACACCATTGAACAAACTCACCACGCACAGTTAGATTTTAAATACTTCGATCGCACTTGGTAGCATAGACTAGGTCGCCCGCAGCCAGAGCAAGAGCACCAGCACTCAGCCACCTCCCGTTTATGTGGCACTCGAGTGTTTTTCCGCCGAGTGACCCTTAAGCAATGCCGCTGTTGTTGTACTCACAATAGTGGCGTCTCTATGGTAAATACTGTGTATTATTCTATTTTTATTTAATACCCACATACTTACACTTACATACATACATACACACATTGAAACGCACACTCCGATCATCTCAAGCATCTCAGCAGCCCCACTTTGAGCGCTTTTCCAACTCAATTTCTGATTCGTTTGCTGTTTGCAGCGCTCATGCGCCGCACAGCGTCTCTGACATCTTCGCACTGTTCGGCTGTGGTTGGTACACTTTTGTCGTGTGTAGCGGTAGTGTTGGTGTTGACCGCTGATTGGCTTAGAGCGAGCATCATTGCGCTACCTCAAGTGATTTATGAGTGCGATTATTGCCGTTAACATCCAATATAGTGCGAGCTCACATATTGTTATTGTATTGCTATTGAGTGACTACTTGCATTTGTTTGTGGTTTCATAAATTGTATGAATTAAGAAATTGGGTGACTGCAGTATTTACGCGTTAAATACATATACAAATATGTATAGATACATACATACATACAAAACATATTAAAAAAGATGTCAATTTTACCCAGTGCTTTGTATCGTCAAATTAGACAAGCTGCACGACTAATTGGGGCACATTAGATTGCGGCAAATAATGGAAATTTTGAACATCTTAACAGGTGGAAGTAATGTGTATGTACATACATATCTGATCAATGGGATGGTCAACAATGTCAGTTTAATGGCGTCATTGCACATTCCCCGAAGCGGATTTTTAAGAAAACATACAAACATTAGTAAAGACTGTACTAATCTAGGAAAAAAATTATATCGATTCCGTTAGCGGGTGCAGTTAATGAGCCAGTCCGAGTCATATTTGATCAGATGTATATATGAACATATTTCAGCTTCAAACCACAGCTTTCACTTTGGTGAAAGTGATTAAAAAATTTTGTTTTTATTGATTTGTCACGATTTTGGTAAAGGGTTTTTGAAAATATGTATTGTTTAACCCTTAAATGCCTGGTGGTTCCTCCAAGAACCAAACGTAATTTTTGTAAAAGATTCATGTATACACATGCATTTTTAAATATTATACCACGTGACATTGTTGTGTGTGAGCTTTGTAGTCATTTACATTTGACTTGAGTAAGAGTGCATCGAAAAAATAATTTCAAGGAAAATGTTGTACTTTCAAGTGATAGTTATTAATTAGTGCTGAAAATTTGGTATCTTTATTGTTATTACAATTTAATTTGATAGGGATTTGTAAGTTATGATAAAAATTTTCCAAATATAAATTCAAATTTTATGAAATAAAATTGAAATGGTTCCTTGAGGAACCAACAGGTTCACATCTGTATCACGTAGATTTCCATACTAACTAATGTATCTTTTATCAGTTTACTAATAATCTCAATAAAATATGGATTTTTGTAAAAATATATATGTACTTAAAATGAGCAAATAGTGGTTTCTCAAAGGACCAACCAATAAAACACCCTGTAAAATCTGTAAGAATAAATGTTGTTTGTAACCGACAATTATATAACATATCAGAATTTAGAATGCATGAAGCTGCACATTTGTCGGAACCGCTGATATCAAACCTCTATACCATATAGCTACCATACAAACTGACCGTTCAAAATCAAGATCTTTTTATACCCATTTATGCTATAAAAAACGCACCTGTGAAACGTACTATAGTTTCGGTGCCGCCGAAGTTACATTTTTATTTGTTTTAATCAAAACATCTCTTGAAAAACATATTTAAGTTCATTGGAGCACGTGATTGGGTGAGAATAAATGATAAAAATGGCTTCCACTGAGTGAAAAATAGCCGTCGCTATTTTACTCCCACCATTGAGTAAGTTTGCGTATAAGTGAGTGTTATTGCGTTATTGAGCTTTTTATAATGTAAGAATTTTCTGTTCGATTGAGGCCACAAACTACGCCAATAATTTGTATTAGTATTTATATAAAATTTTATAAACGGTTAATAAAAATATAAATGTATATATGTACATGTGTATGTATATTTTTATATCAGTAATCGGTAATATAAAAGTATCTTTTTGTATTAAAAAATTTTAAACTGCTTGCTGTTAAGATGTTTACACCTTTACCTTTACATATCCATATACTTGTATATATGATATACAAATAAAATAAATGATAAGATCCTTAAAAATGAAATCGTACGTAAAATGCAATATGTTGGCTAAATAATTCACATTTTTTAATGAGTTATCCCTTGATTACACACTTGCAAGTGGCGAGATTTATAAATGCAGATTTATTATATACCTACATGTATATACCATATATATTAGAGTAGGTCAAAAATCATGTATGATAGACACCTCTAAGAAAGACTCTCCAAGTAAAAGCTCTTAATTGTAACGGGAAGGTCCACCATTTAACGGTTTTCTATTTTTTTCTTATTATCAGATAGGATACCTACCGTTAGTATATTTTAAACAGTTAGGTTTACGAAAAACCCGTAAGAGACCATTTTGTAGAACATTTAATTTCCAACAAACTCTATGAAACGAGAAATTTTTTCAAACAGTTATGAAATATGAATTTTTCTATCGTTTTTATTTTTTTGTTTTGTTTATACAGGGATATATCGCAATATCCTTTACCTTTAACATACGCTATGTCCTTTAATATCCCGTTAACATTCATTTGTGTACTTCAGCTGGCTCTTTTGCGGTTATACTCATGAGTAAGTAAGTAATGTGACTTTTTGCCCGCAAGCGAAAATTATTTACACTCTTGTGAATAGAATTTGTTGATTCTTTTAAGCATCACAGAAAAAATGCTAAAATCGCTAGGACGCCGTGACCTGCTAACGTGAATGTGACTAACGTAAGCCTCGTTAAAAAAGAAACATATTTATTTACATTTGAGTAACTCTCAATAATACTTGAGTAATTAGCAATAAATGACACAGCGACAGGGTTGATATTGCAGCCGGTCGAATAGTCACAAATGATTGTGCCATTATTGTTGTTATATAGCTAAATAACCTATTATATCCATATGTATGTATGTATATACGTGAAATGGTTTCTGAGGTGTAATTGTATTCATGCGAATAAACCACAACAATGCAGTGACACGTGACCAAATAAAGTCTCAGCATGTGAAGGACTTTTCACCGTTCCCCTCGTTTAGCAGCATTGAATTACTGCATCTATGGCTTGTGTTATTTTAATACCTCTTGTATTTAAGTCCATATTATTTGTTTAAGTGTTGAGATTAGAAATCAAAGTTCAATATCAAAAGCATTTTAGCATACGGGTATAATCCATACATATGTACTATACATAAATATATATTTTGGTTGTATAAAATGATATAACTTATTTTTGTAGGTTTTTATTTTTGTTTATAGAGTTACTTAATATCTTTACTTGTGCTTTAAAATTCTATTAAGATATGATGAATCGCTTTTTTCAATTAAATTATCTACTGGAAGAAAACTGAGTGCAAACCTTGTAGGAAATTACTAATGATAATTTCAAAATGAAGACATTCAAAATTTTTTCATGTATAATTTTACTAATAACAGAAATAGCGATATTTATGAATATCGTAACATTTTAAAAATAAATTAGTATAATTACCAAGAAAAAACTTCAGCTTTGGTTGCACCGAAGCTATAAAGCCTTCACAAAAAAAAAAAAAAATCCATACAAGAAATCAAGTTTAAACGGTCAGTTTGTATGGCAGCAACTTATATGCTATAGTGGTCCGATCAAAACAATGTCAAAACAGTTTAGAGATTGTATTGTTAGCTTGGACAATAACCCACGACAATTTCATGAAGATATCTTGTCAAAAAAAAGAGGTTTCCTTAACAGAACTACATTTTGATTGTTCAGTTTATATGATATAGTGATGCAACAACGGCGGTTCCTATAAATGAGCATATTCTTGGTCAGTAAAGGACGTAGTTCGGGTATATACAGAGAGACATAGGCATAGACGGGCATGGTTAAATTGACTCAGCTTGTCACGCTCGTCATTTATATATTTTTTAGGGTCTCCCACGTTTCCTTTTGAATAAATTTATTACACCCTTTTCACAGTATGTTTAAAAAATGTTGTCATAAGTATATGTCCGCGAACTCCATTTGTACCAAAATTATTTGAGATATATCAATACTCGTCAAAAAAATAGATATTAAATATATATATAAGTATTATATAAATATAATAAATAATAGAGTATACTATAAAAACTAATAGGGTTATTGATTCTTCTAAATACTATGTCAAAATCAAAACTGTCAAGTTGTTTACCAATAATATCAATGTTGATGCGCTAGACAGTGCCTATAAAGGCTAATTTCCATTTTATATGATTTTCATTTTAATTATGCAAAAAATTTTGAAAATTGTGATAAAACATAATTTTAATGGACAGCGCTTTGCCCACTTTTCACACTATTGTTTTGCGCATTCACAATTTTAATATTCTTTTTTATTTCATTATTCTGATTTTAACTTGTCAAAATTATGCACTTGTTGAAACTTAACTTTCACATTTTCCTATAGGGTGCCGGCGTGTCTTCAATTTTTGCGGGTATAAATGTATGTAAATTCGTATCGGTTTTCACTTCTTCCCTGGTCACGGTGCATTTACGGGATCATGGCAGTGGTTGCTTTCATACATACTTATGTGTGCACGTATTTGCTGTGTGTGTATTGCATTTGGCCACTTGTTTCTTGTGTGGATAGTAAATTCGCTTTAATAGCTAATCGAAGTGCTCTTCAACTAATATTTGCCAAACATTCAATGCCAAGTGATTTCACTATTTATCATTATTCATTAGAAATTTGATATCATCACTTAGTAAGCTTCCGCAAAGTACTAAAATCAATGTTATGAGCGATGGATGGCCAAATGATTATATTATACAAGTATTTTTATGTATATACATATATGGATATAATATTTCTAAACAAACTAATCTGAAAATCCGCAGGTTAGTTGCATTATTTTAACAATTTTTCTATTGGTTACATCCTTGAAACTCCAAAATGAAAACAAAAATGGTTGGAAGCGAGAAAAAAAAATTTCAAATAAAGAAAATTAATTGTTGGTATTTAATTAATTTTTAAATATTATTTTCTTCACCATCCTCATACAAATAAAATCAGTTTGTTATGCCATAAAATCAACTTTGAAACATTAAAAGGTTTATATTTTTAAATAA
Source organism: Bactrocera oleae (assembly GCF_042242935.1). Classification (NCBI taxonomy): domain Eukaryota; kingdom Metazoa; phylum Arthropoda; class Insecta; order Diptera; family Tephritidae; genus Bactrocera; species Bactrocera oleae. The sequence continues at coordinate 85,794,802 of NC_091536.1, read as the reverse complement.
ATAATACTCAAAAATTAATGAAAGTGAGTTTTTTAATGCATTATTATTTTTATCTGATATATCTGCTAAAGGAAAAATAACGAGCTCAGCTATCTAATAGGTGCATTTCCGGCACAAACACACCTTTTTTAGTCATTGTGGTGTTTTTCATTAAACACGCAAATCTGTTTTTTCAACGAAATTCGACGACACAACCAAAAACATTGGTTTCAACACTCCACTCAAAAAGTCAAACCATTCTCTTGCATTGCAAACGTAAAAATATGTTACTTTAACTCAGTTTCTTAAACACCCAGAACACTTTCTCTCAAAATAGCGTATATGAGTTTGTAATACAAGGTGAACATGCTATTAACTCGGTGCTGTCTCAACTCGACTTTAGTAGTAAGTACTAAAAATTAATTTACTAAATAAAGTTTAGAAAATAACAAAGCCTGGTTTTAAATATTTTTGAAATTGTTGACAAAATGTGTATTAGAAAGATTAGATTCATTTGGCGCACTCTGTCAGCATCTCTTGTAAGCGGCACCTATTGGAGAGTAGCCACACTAACGTGAAATATATATATAACAATTGGTTTGAGTCTGTGCTACTTTTTATTGTACACGAATTCAGTAGTGCCCAACCGAAATCAAAGAATAAATACTCTGCCGCATATACGAAACTAAATAAATGACGTATATTAAATATCGGTATAGACTTGTTATTAGATTTGTTATTATTTTTATACCCTGAACAGGGTTTATTAAGTTTACCACGATGTTTATAACACCCAGAAAGAAACGTCGGAGACCCTATAAAATATATATCTAAATGAGCAGCGTGACGTGCTGAGTCGATTGTACTTGTATGAAAGACTTTTTCATTCGAGATATCTTCACGAAATTTAACACGGATTACTATCCAATGTACTGTACAGCTGACATACAATATTAACGATCGGAATCAAGTTCTTGTAAGGAATCTTTTGTATTTGTGAACGGTAATATATGTAGCTTCGGTGGAAGCGAAGTTTTCTTGTTTTCTTGTTTTTTCTAAAATAATGTTTCTGTAGAGCAGTAAATTTTTCACAAAACTATGAGTTTTACAATTTAAAATAATTTTTTTTCCCATTGAGTTATAAAATTCATTTAAAAAAATGTATAATAGGTGAGCTTAATTGCTTCCTTATCCCTTTAAAAGTAAAGATTTCAACGGTGGCTGCTAAGAGCATAAAACAGTTGTTTGGAGTTATTTATGATTATGGTAAAGAGCAGATATTTCCTACAGGGTAACAGATGTACATATACGTAACTATATGATTCACATATGCCAACGCCGTTAGTATTTTTCGGCAGTCCTCCTTAAGTCCTTGCGACGTCTAAAGATGCTTGCATAACCACGTACAAGTCTAAAGCACTTTCTCCATTTGCTTTTGTAAACATAAAATGATACTGAAATATTTCATTCGCCATACACTCCCACACATACGCTTAAATACATATGTACATATATACACACATTCACATTCAAATATGTGCAGCACAACATTAACGAATACTATTTCAAGTGGAGAAATTTGTCATTTCCATACAGTGACTTACTTACTCTTAGATAGTTATCGGCAGCATCAGCAAGATCGGCGGCGAAAGAGCGTTTTTCAATTATGCGCCGAAGCGACGCGATAACAAGTGCGCATGCGCAACCGAACATATTATATTTACTTGCGGTGAGTGTGTATGTATGTGTGCAGATATAAGCTGGCGTCAGCAACTAGTCAGCGAAAGTGGGTGAGATGCGTCCTTTTAATAGCGCATGTAATGACATTTCTAAGCGCCACAATCTGTCGCTATGCTTGCAGCCCAGTGCCAAAGGATCAAAGACAACAGCGGCCGCTATTACATTCACCAGTGAATATATATTCCGCCTACAATGCTATGCGCATGCGCATAAAGGATAATAAATGTCTCATGCAAATGGAAAAATGCAATAGGAAGTTTGGTAATAAGCAAATTAAGATTTATTAATCGGCTGCCTTTCATGTGGCAATGAGTCAACGTCAACGATTACGAAAATTTCATACATACATTACATATGTACAAATAAATGCATACATATATAATTACATATATATATATGTATGGGTATATATTGTATATAAGTGTATATGGTGTATGCATTAAATGTTGATACATTTCTACTGTATATATATGTAAATATACATATCTTCATATATATGTGCAACAACTAAATTCAAATACTGCACAATAAATTTTTTATTTGTTTGTACAAGTGTATATATAATTTTTTTTTTTTTTAATAAATCGCTTGTGGTTTTGAATGTTATTTGGCCCAACATTTTTTTATAATTAAATTCTTTGTATAATTTTTTTTTTATTTTCGATTTAGAACTTTTGCTTGCCGCTCACCATTCGTTGTTTGACATGTTGGCGTCAAGATCAAATTGTTGCCCAATTTGTGATCGGAAGATGTCAAGTGGATTTTTACTCATGTTTCCGCCACCGCCGTTCCCCCCAAACATACGAAAGCATATATATGTACATACAAACATTGGCATAAAAAGCAAACAATTGAATAGTGAAACACTCAAAAGTATACCAACGAACGTACACAAACACACACACACACGCGAAGAACTTGCATCGCGTATCGCCTAAGCATGTGCATTTCGGGTTTTATTAGAATTTAATGTGGGAATCTGTGACATTTTGTTTATGTATTTATTTTTTGTATTTTAATACACTTTTGTTGATTCGAAGGAATTTCAAGTGGTAATTCGATGGCAATTAAAGCTAAATTAATTAGCAATCAACTGAGATGTTCAAAGCGATTCAATCAAATGGGGTTTAAGGGAGTCAGCGACAACTTACCCTTTCGAAGCGCTTTCTTTTGACTTTTGGAAACATTTTATTTTGCAGAAATTTTATAAAATGAAATAAAAGTGAACTTAAAGTTCAGCGCAGAATTCGGTTTATCTAAATATGCAAGATAAAAACTGATTTTTCTCATTACAAGGAGGTTCCTAAAGATTGTAAACCTCATCAGAACAGCTTAGAGATTTTAGATTTGCAAGTAATTGCATGTCACTAACGTAGAACTCTTCATTCAATATTGCAAAAAATTAATACAATACAACAAAAGTTTATGTTTTCTTATACATTTATTCTCACACAGACTTTTAAGATGCTCGAAATTCATTTTAAGCATTCGTCATAAGCCGAATTGTAGGGTTTGACTTTTAGTTTGTTCTAAGACCATAACTCAGAACACTTCTTCAGTGCGATTTTCTTTAGTTTTGAGCGCAAAATTGTCCGCAGAGAGTCAAATCTGGTAACCGTGAAAACTGATGAATAACTTTTGTTTGGTACTTCCAGCACACCGACTACTGGACTGGTTTTGTTTTGCAAAATATACTCGCTTGTTGGTACGAATCTGATGTGTTTCAAGCCGAAATGTGTTGAGTCAATGCTTACGACACGAATCCAGCAACTCGAGTCGTGCAATTTTCTTCATTCCCTTTCATATCATATTGTCAAATTATTGTACAATATATTATACAATATAATATATACAAACAAAATTTTATCACAAAATTTGTAGCCTTATTCACCCTTTTCCAAGTCTGGATGGTCTTAGTTCGGGTATAACCAAACATTTTACACTCTCCCTAGGAAAAGTGATATACGTGATTTTCGTATAAATATATTTTAATTAAAAGTAGGAAGTTTGCATCTTTTATTTGCGAACACAGGTAAGAAGATAGAAGATACACTATTATTAGAAAGAGGATCTTTCGGAAATTCTTTAAGATTCTGTACATATTGACCGATAATTGGGGAATAAAGTCAACCGGAAGTTCGAAAATATTTATATTATGTATATGGGGTCTACGGGAAGTATTGACGCGATTTTACCCAATTTTAACATAAGCGCATGCTGTTATCACAAAAATATTCTCCTCCAATTTGAATACTAGAACGCACAAACTGATCGATATGTTCGATTAAAAGTCAGCCATATGCACTGGTGTCCACATATTTGGTGTCTGGGTCCCTGAAAAGTTATATTCAATTTCGACAATTTTTGGGCGTAAGATGAAATACCTTGAGGTCATTATTTGTGCAAAGTTTCACTCTAATATATTCATTGATGTTTGATATACTGTAAAGTGAAAGAATCAGATGGAAGTTAAAAGTTTGTTATATAGGAAGTAGGCATGGTTGCCAACCGATTTCACATAGTTTACAATAGTTATAATTGCATATCTTCACACAATAAATTAGGTTGAAATCAATCAAGTAGTTCCTGCAGGATTGCACATTAAAGTGGGCGGTGCCAGGCCCAATTTCCAATTTTTACACCGGCTCCCATAAAGTGCTACCCTGCCATCCTGTGTGTGAGATTTAATGCTTGTGGCTCATTTATTCAGTGAGTTATCACATGTTTAGTAATTTTCAACATAACCGTTATATGGGGAGTGGACATGATTATTATCTGATTTCATTTATTTACTCGTTTATTACCGTTTTCACAGTGTATGAAGAAAGTTTGGTCGAGTTAGCTTCAGTGGCTTGAAATATATGTACGTTTAACCATTTAGAGGGCAGACCACGCCCACTTAAAAAAGATGTTTAGCCCACAAGTGCCTCTTACTACTGCGATCTGTACCATATTACAGTTTTGTATCTTCTATCTATATTATTATTATATTTAGTACTTAGTTATGACCCTATGTTTGCTATATGTTTTCGTTTAATGGCGTTTTGTGGGCGTAGCAATGATCCGACCGTCTGTGCACCAAGTTTCATTAAGTTGTCTCAAGTTTTACTCAAGTAATCGCTTGCACGGACAGACGGACGGAGAGACAGTCACCCGGATTCCAACTCGTCTCGTCACCCTGATCTTTTATATATAGGTATATAAGCTTATATCTAACTTGTTTAGTTTTAAGTGATACAAACAACCGTTAGGTGAACAAAACTTATAATCTGTGCAACATGTTACGAGAGTATAAAAATATAGTATAAACTACTAAAAAACAGGCTTTAAAAATACTTTAAACTAAAATATAAAAAAAATTCTTAATATAAACTGACAATAATATTGAGAAAAAAATACTTGTATTGTATACTTATCCTCTTTTGCATAAAAGTGTCTCAAATAGAAAAAGCAAAAATAGTATAGTATATTACTATAGATGAGTACAAATAATGATAGGACTAATCAAAATTTTTATTTTTGACAAAATTACTGCTTTTCAAAAAAATAGATTGATAGAGTAACTTGAAAATTCGAGCTTCAAGAATCTTATTACTTCGATCATTACCTAACAAATATATCTAAGAAAGTTGTGTGAAAGTTACAAGTCAATCGGTCTAGCAGTTTCGGAGAAATTTTTCTCACGAACGCTGAGAACAGCATTTCGGAAAAATCGCGTTTAAAGTTCTGGAAGCCAATCACACTTCAAAACATTTGAAAAATACGCTCATATCTCCAAAACTGTTTGCTGAATCAATTTCGATTTTTCGGAGAATATTCTCGAAATTATTGTACATTCGATATAAATGCAAAACAAAAAATGACTTTTTTGAAATTCAACTTAACTCCTTAAAACTTTTCAACATATATATAATTTATGATGTAGCTGGCGAATATTTAAAAGAATAAAACTCTAAACTACAATATAAATTTCGAATTTCTTTTAGTCCACCCTAAAATTGTCTGCAATGGAACAGTAGTATGGCTAACAGTAGCCATTTGCGCACAAACTTATGGGAGTACCCAATCATAAATGTATTATCGTATGTTTTTGTCACTTTTGCCTCTAAATCACTAACTAAAATAGCAATGTGTCTGTGTGTAGATTGAAAAGATTCTGGTGATCCTTTTTCCAAAGACTCCTTGCAGCGCCGGTGTGACGCGACGGTAGGTATGGTGTTGGGTGTCGTTGTCGCCGACGTCTTCGCTGGCGATTTTCATGCCACGAGACTAGCGGAAATCTTTATTGCCCACATATAGAAATGTGTGTATGATTTTTGTTGAGCCTGGCGACTTGTAATACGAGTCCCTAGCGTCTGCTCTTGTGGTCAACATACGAGAGCTCGTGTTCAAATTTATCATATGTGGGCTTACAAATACTAATACTGTTATATATGTAGTTCTAGAAGTAGATGTGTGTAACTCCTGTGAACAATTATTTGTGTTGGTATCCTTGAAATCTATTACGTGTGCGTTGGGCAGCGATTACACGCCCGATTTGAAAAATTGTATTGACATGAGGCGTTGTGTCACTTATACTTTAATATGTAATATGTGTTCATACATATGTGAATGTATATGTAATTTACAAGCAATAGGCTTGCTTGTTTGGCATGCAACCGTGAGGCGTTTTGTTTGCAGTAAGCGGATTCTTATACAAATATATGCATATGTATTATCTAGATAAGTATATGTGTGTATAAAACAAACAGTCGACTTTTTCACTGCCTCAGTAAAATCAAATAACTGCATGCAGAAAGAATTCTTTTATATTCTGTAATTTTTAGTTTTTTTTTCACAATTAATTACATCTAATTATTATGTTTCACAGCTCTTTTTTTGTTGTTTCTTGTACGAGTATATACTTGTATATTCAACTGTTGTGTATTCGTATAATGATTACAAATTAAAATAAAACTGTTAAAATAAGTATTTCAAATTATTATTTCTGTATATCGCTGACATTAATTCTGCCTAATCTTCTTCGAAAAAAATTAATTACGATTTAATATATGTACATATGTATGTATTTACAGTGCAAAACGCATGCCACATTTCAAAGTGAATTATTCAAATAAAATTTGGGAAGTTATGAAAGTATTAATCATTGGAAATATGTGATGACATTGTATACAAGTTTCTAGAAAGCTTTTTTAAGCTGCCTGATATTTACTGTTAAGAATTTCAGATAGCCAATTAAAAAATAATAAATACGATAAATAGAAGCAAAGGAAAACGGCAACAGAAGAATGAACGATTTCTATAAATTTTTGTTGGCACATTACTAGCAAAATACATACATATTTATTTAGTAATATTTACATTTGTATACCCTGAACAGGGAGAATTAAGTTTGTCACAAAGTTTGACACACCTAGAAGGAAACGTTACAGCCCCTATAAAATATATACCTACACATATAATTATGAACAGGGTGACGAGCTGAATCGATTTAGACATATGGGTCTGTCTGCCTGTTTATACGCGAATTAGTCATTTAGTTTTTAAGATATCGAGCTGATATTTTGTACATGCCATTTTCTCTCCAAGAAACTGCGAGAACCGCCAATCTCGGGCCACTATAGAATATAGCTGCCATACAAACCCATCAATTAAATTGAAGTCCTTGTATGGTAAACTTTATATTTGACAAGATATCTTTACGAAATTTGACATGAATTATTAAGCAAAGAACGCCATAATTTATACCATAGGATATGACTGACATACAAAACAACCGATCTATATAAGATATAGACGTAACCTTAATTGGCCGTTAAGGTTGTTTTCACTTTTAGTTATATATATGCTATAATATAAGAAATACACCTGTTAAGGGTACTAAAGTTTCGATGTAGCCGAAGTTAATATATATTTTTATTTTATTAATTTTATTTTTATTTAATATACATATCTCCATATTCACCGATATATACATCGGTTAATCGTATTAATATCTGGTATACCGGAAAGAGGGAAAGGTATACAATGATTACGATCATTTTGGAGTTGCCACATATCAGAAGAACTATTAGTGTTATTTTTCAGTTCGATTGTATATGTTGGTGTTTGAACTATCTATTGCAATGACAAATAATGGAATTCAATAATACTTTATTATGTTGGCAAAGTTCGAAGATTTGATTTCATTCTCGTTGGCAACAATTAAATAGTTCGCAAGTTATGATACTTCAATAAATGGTCCACATGTAAACCCAAACTTTCCCTATCTAAGTTTTAGTGACTTTTTTCATAACATTATATGGAAGAATACACAACAAATTTGAATTTTGAAACGCAACTGTTGACATCAAATGAAAAGTTGTTTCTAAAGCGACGACTCTAGTCAGGTACTGATAAAATTTCGAAAGTCATTTCAGCTATCAATAAGCTTATCGTAAATCCATTAGCCGTTCGGAAACAGTTTAAAATTTATAGGCCTCCCAATCTCCAAGCACACAAAATAAAATAAAAAAGAAACACAGCTAATCACTTTCTATTTAATTCAAAGTCTGGAGTTTAATTGCTTTGCTTCTTTGAGAAGTGTACTAGGTTACCATACTAATAAAGGATAGTTGTTTGTCCAAAAATTCCAATAAATAAAATGAAATGCTTATATTTATGTTTGTCTATCCACGTATCTATTACGTCATAGAAAACCGCCGATACCAACTCTTTACGACTCCAGTCACTTTTTTAATGCAACAAGAAGTATTTGAAGCAAGTTTCATCGAAAGTTCTGGACAACATGTGTATTCTCGTTTTCGTTACGAAATCAATGCACGCCTTCAATCCTAACATTTTTGTATTTCATTAATATACTTACTTTAAATAAACGAAATTAAATATAATATTTGATGACAAAAAAAATAGCCCTTCCTTTCCTTCGAACAAACATTTAAATTAAATTAACCTTCTTGAATAAACCTGTAAACGTTCTGATTTTTATTTTCACCGCCCTCGCAACTCATGACTATACACACACATACACATGTACATACTTACATACATACATGTATAAACATGGTATATATTTCATATTGTTTTATGAAACTTTATACCCCAAAGCGAAGGGTGTCAAGCAAGTCAAACAATATCGTAAGCGAGGCGATCTTCAAGTGTAATCAGCTGCTTTCAATGCAACCCCCTAACGGCAATCAAAGCACGCTGAGTATTTGCGCAGCAAGTGCAATCGCACTGATGACTCCATGACATCGGCGCATGGACACGCATCCGGATGTCTATAAATGCCAAAGTGTCTATATATCTATAATATTATATATGTATATTTCTGTAGGCTTGAATGTAAAGGAGCTAATATACGTATGTATGTATAATATGTATGTATGTGTGGGAGTGCGGGCATTTGTGAATGGCGTATGTTTATTGTGTAATTGATACGCCACTCACGCGTACGAGAATGCCTCTAAAAGGCGGAAAACTCTTGCCCCTACGCTTTGCCGCTGCCGCACAATCCGTGCAACAACGCAATTCGTGCCCAGCAAACTGCTGTGATGGCTTGTTGTTATTGTTGCTCTGTCATAAATGTCGACTAAATTGAGTATTCACTTATTTATGAACTCAAAATACTCATATGTACATAAATACAGTTATGTTTGTGAGTATTGCATATTTGCCACACAATCTTTTACAGTTGCATGCCACTGTATTGAAAGGGCAAAGTACAAAGCGAAAATGTTGGGAGGGGGAAGTACTTGTGGTTTGAAATCAAAATAATAAAAACAACAACTCTGTTGTTATTGCAACTTGTTACTCCCTACCCTAACGTGTTGCAATGCCACAAACGCTCTGTTGTGCTCCACCATTAGCCACCAGTCCACACACGCATATCAGCTAAATTGTTAAATAAAAGGTTTAAAAAAAAATCGAAAATGTTGCATCTTCTTGCCATCACAGAGGCCATCAGTGGCGTTGCTGCTGTTATTCAGTTGCCTTTCATATTTCGAAAATTGATCGTTGCTTTTGATAAAAATTAATTTATATTGCCATACTCATATCCGCTACCGTGGCCGCGCCTCCCCCGCTCTTAGTGTCTGGCTCACGTAAGTCAGTGTGTCTGTCCGCCTGTCTTCTTTATGCTTGTGCTCGTATGTGACCGCTAATGGATCGATAGACTGGCAAACTGTTCGGAATCACATAACAGACCTCCAGTTCAATATGCCAAATCGGTTTAAATCATCCGTGTGCTGTTTTCAAACTACCAGAACATTACGAGTTCAAATTTTAATGTACTGGAATTTACATATGCACATGTATGTAAATTTGTGTGTAGATTATATTTATTTGACGGTGCGAGCTCTTACTCATCGACTCAGTGTCCATTTCATCATCTAATTGTAGTTACCTGCAATTTTTTTTTTTTTTTTTTTCAAAATGGTTGCTTATGTACTCGTCTTAACGTTATGACACATATTTTATTAATTTTACGTATGTACGTGACGAATCCATAATAATGCTTTTTCTGCTTAAATATTAAGCTCGAAGTTTATTTTTCAGAGAAAAGCAGCTCCAGAAACAATATTACGAAATCAGAACAATCATCTATAAATGATGTGCGTCTTGAGTAGGAAATCCGGAAATTTTTTTGAATAATTCGGCTACCAAAAAGCCACGAGCCAAATTTAATTATATATTTAACCAATTTCTTAAGCTATATCTTAAGTATCCGATATCAAATTGATTTTAAAATAGGATATCGGCCTTTTCTTCTGTCAAAAGAATGCTCAACTGTGATAAATATTTCTTAAAGGTATATAATAAGATTGACAAAGTCGCAGCAGCCAAACATCTGCTCTAAATTTAGAGTTTATTTACACTTTCATGTAAGATTAGAATACTTTTCATCTTTTTAACCAACATCGCTGAACTCGGTATATATAGCCGAGTTTGTTGTATTGTATATTATTATTTTAGCCAGTATTATATAGCCACTGGTTTCGAAGACAACCGAAATATAGCACAATTCGATTTAAAGCTTAAATATTGTTTTATTTTTCATCGCGAAGCATCATAGGGCATCATTATTAGTATCCATGTTTTAGCTATATTAAAGAGGCTTGGTTAAATTCATAGTGAAGCTTTACTCCAGGCTGCCTTCAGTGCTTTTTTATATATAGGATATTAACACTAGAACTGCGATGATTTACCACATACCTATTTCAAATAGGTCTCTCTCTCTCTGAAAATTTGAAGCGTAAGAACAAAATAATCTTTAATATTATTCTACACACAAATTTAATAAAAATCATGACATTATCCTAAAATATTAAATAACGAATAAAGAGGATATTGTATAAATAAATAATAAACAACCGGTTCGTAGTTCTAGTGTTAATAACAGCCCCAAGTTTTTGATTGGCAACAAGACAAACGAAAATAAGCCTACATCAAAAACATTCGGAGGGTCTTCCATCTTGGATACAAAGAAACATTTTATTATAAAATCAGTATACTTATGATTTTTCTATCTATACTCGGTCGGCTCTGCATGACATGACCAATCAATATATAAAGGCGCTTCAAGAAACTGCGATCCTAAATCGTTTAAAAGGGTATGAACGTGGAGATAACTACTTAAAATTCCGAAGTTAAAAGTTAAAACAAAAAGTTGCGGTTTTTAATAAAAATTAATATTAATTAGATCACACGGTACTTACCCAAAATGAGGATCACGCAAAGTGTCTAATCTTGGGCATCATCCAACCAACCCACCTCCTCTAGTTGGTTTCTCTAAAGTGATTTTACTCGCAAGTTATTTATTTTGCAGCCAACTAATCTATACACGCCTATTTTTACCGTGAACAGTGTATACGTATTACTATACGTAATGAGAGAATGGTTGTAACATATTGTAGAAAAGGAAACGTTGGAGCCTATACGCAGGCGTGGCGAGCGTAATCTATTTGCCATGTCCGTCTGTTCGTCTTTCCATGAGCATATACGAGCACTAGTTCCTCAGTTTTCGAGCTATCAATCTGAAATTTGACAACGTCATCGTATCGGATCTTTATATGAAATGGCTGTCATACACTCTGAATAATCAAAACCAATTTCTAGCATGGAAAACTTGTTATTTGTCGAACTACTATAGCATATAGCTGTCATACAAACTGACCGATGAAAATCAAGATTTTCATTTTTATACCCTTTATCCAATAAGAAATGCACCTGTAAAGGGTATAATAGCTCCTATCCAGCCGAAGTAAACGTTTTGTTCTTGTTTCCTAAATCGTCCTTTTATCATTGATAAAATGACTATTGTTTTCGATGTTGATCAAATAAAATATTTTCTTGATTTATTTAATGGCACTTTATTATTGTATGTTCTCGACCCAAGTCAATTATTGTCATTTTATTTACAACTCACTTATTTAACTATTAATATTAAAATACATTGTGCTCGGATATTCCGTTATCAATAGGCTTTTATGCTATTACAACTGTTAATTTCATTTAGTTCCGAAGGTACTTCGCGTAAACCGAATTTCCATAATTATTGCAAATTTTTTTAACGAAAAATCAAAACTTAATTGTAAAATATGAACTAAATAATTTAAATATACTTGCACTCAACGAACTGCATATGCTTATACGTACATTAATACCGCAAGTATGTATGTGTATGTGTTCGCAGTATCCACCTTGCTCTGCGTGTTATGAGTGATGCATCGCCTGCAGCGCCGTTTGCTGTGGATGTGTTTGATTGTGGCGATGCAGTTGACCCCACATAACGCCACCTGCCGCCATGACGCCCGTCGCGCTGCTGTCCGCTTTCAATTTCACGGAGATTGTGTCGCCGTCGATTTCACCGCGTTTCGACTTGTAACGGCGATTTTGGAACCAAATTTTTACCTGAGTCGGCGATAAGTTCAACTTGTGGGCGATGACTTCACGCTCCGCACCTGTTAGATACTTTTGCATACGGAAACGGCACTCCAACTCCAAAACTTGCGCCTGTGAGAAGAGCACGCGTGGTTTGCGCTTACAACGCGGTTTGCCATTCTTTCGAAGCTCTGAACGCGAAGAGGTGACTTGTGAGGTGTCTCCTGTAAAATAATATTAAGACAAAATTTAAAATTAAATATATACAAAGATGGAAAAATATCAAAATTTCTCATAGTATATAAAAATTTACATCAAGCAAACGATAAATTTTTTTTAGAAGTAAATATTAAAATTCGTAAAACTGTCGTAAAAAGTCATGACCGATCTAGAAAAGCATTGATATACTTTTGGATTTTAAAAGACAAATTTTCCTCATATCATACTTTGTATACCGTCAGGAATATTGTGCCGACTCCTGTCAAGGAATTTCTCAACTAAATTCAACATTTTTTGTCCAAACATGTAACTATGCAATTGGTCATTTTCTTTTCTATTTACTAATATTATGGCAATAATTAAAAAATGTTTAAGGGGTTATTCTAGTGTAAAGACATGAATTTTACGTAATTTTTAAAGCGTCGTAAAAAAAAAGCAATCATTATTTTTACCATCGGTTTTTTTATCACTTATTTATTAACGTTACAAGAGTACAGAAAAAAATTTAAAAATAAAAGTTAAAAATTTAAAAAACTGGCAGCTGATGAAGTGCACATGAGCATAAGCATGATTTTAACCCTCCTAGTCATCTGAAATTAACAAAGATTCTCAATCTGTAATGATGTCGCAATTGTATAAACTAGCGATAAGTAAAAAAGACTGTTTGGAAAAAAAACGATTTTTTTCCATTTATTTCATTTCCTCGTATTTTTTAAAAATAGTAAAAATTTAAATTTGGGGATGACGCTAGTTCATACTCGTGAGAGGTCTATAAAAAAGATTCTGTGAAAATTTCAAGTTAATCGGTCCAGTAGAAGCCTAAAAATCATTGAAAAAGTCTGGTCTGAGAAAAACGAATTTAAAGTTTCGCGTAAAGTCTTTTGTTCGATAAGACCCAGCCGAACCAGTTTAGAGGGCGGGTCAGTCAGTCTATATCTCCGAAAATAATTAAAATTTGGAAAAATCCTGTCTTAGACATATTCCTAAATAGTTAAGCTTTGAAAATATGAAAAAAAATGTGGAAAACGGTTGGCCTCAAGGGCCATCCCTGCAACTTCCCTCTAATTTCATACGCTAACGTTCAAATTTCGCTTTTTTCACTGCTTTTGAGCTCTTCGAAATTTTTCGTTTTCGATATCTAGCAAGTAAATCAACCGATTTCGACCCGGTTTGCGGCAAACGATGTGTTTCTTCAAGGTTTAGAACTGATTAGTTTTTGGTGTTGATCGGTCAAGTCGTTTGGAAGAAAGAAAAACGATTTTTCAAAATTTTTATTTTTGAGATTTCTCAAAATCTACTGGTCCGATTGGGTCCAAACGACACACGAAATTCAAGTGCAATGAAACCCTTTGGAATGCCGTTTAGTTTATTCAAATCGGTTGAGCCGTTTAAAAGTTATAAGAGGGTCACATACATCCACACACACACACATACATCCACACATACATACAGACATACGGACATCATCGTAGAAATGTTCGGGGAAGCTTCCTCGACCCTCAAAACGTCGAGATCTGTTGAGAACTCGATTTTTGCAAAATGGGGTGAAACCAATATCTTCCCGATTTTTAGAAAATTTTCAATTTTCTTAGCGGGAAGTTAAAAATTTTATTTTTTTGAAATTCTACACTAGAATAAGCCTTAAGAATAAACATGGCGAAGAACCACTTTCCCAAAATCAATATCCAAACAATTCTCCAAAGATGCATTTATTTTTTTTTTTTAAGGTTCTTTACCTTCTAGCTATAACTACTACTGCAACCATTCAGTAACGTAGACTATAAGCCAAATAGCCACACGAATTTCGTTCAGAAAGATTTGAAAACCTTGCATATAGAATGAACCAAGTGATTTCGATAATCTACTATTCGTTAGACGTCCATATGAGTTTTCAATAACTACACAACTAACTAATTTCCAATTAATACAGATCTTTGAAAGAGCTATTATAAAGAAGTTTTTAGGTTATGCATAACGTAGAAAACAAATTAACTAGATTACAGGTAAAATTGACGTTTTTTTTTAATTTTTAATTTTATTTTGGATACATTTAGAATTTGATCCACAAAAGCTCCTTTTATTATTTCAAAATGGTAGTAAATATGTATTTTGTTGCTTCATTATTTTCTTAATAAAAAAATATTTGCTTCAGAAAATTTTCAATTAATATACTCGTACCCAAAAAGAGCAGTATTTGTCATTATCGGAAGAATGCTTAGTTCGATAGTCATGAGTTTACGAATGTATAAAATATTTTAACTTAAAAACCTGAAAAACTTTAATTATGTTTTTTTTGCTTAGCCTGAGGGTAAAATTTGCAGATTATAAAAAAAGAAAATTATGGAAAAAAAATATTTTTGTACAACTAGAGTCGGCCCACTCTCTTTTAAAGTAAATTTCAGTTAAAAATTTTTTAAGAGTTTTTGATAATTGTTTTAGAAGCTGTGGAGAGTCCTCTTTCTGTCCAATTTAAAGTCATCAACTAAAAAAAACTTTTTGTGGTCATTATTGGAGTTTTAAAAAAAGTCTTAAATAACAACATGCTTTCCTTGCTCAAAACCCGTCAAATTCGGTAATTTGTATATAAATGTGAAGAGTTTAAACCAAAAACAATTCTTTTTTTTGGCCAAAAAATATTTTAACTCGATATTTATTCCTCTAGATAGCCTCTAGATGTTTAAAAAAAAAAAAATTTTCCAAAAATTTTCTTTTTTTATAATCTACAAATTTTACCCTTAGGCTAAGCAAAAAAAAAATTGTTTTCGTTCCACCCTAATGTTCATCTTAATTTTCATCGATTATTTTGCATGGCAGCTATATCCTATAGTGGTCCAATATCGGCGCTTCCGAAACTTGAGCAGCGTCTTTGGGAGAAAAGGACCGTGCCATATCTCAAAAAGTGAGGAATTACTTCTGGTATGTAAAGACAGACAAACGGACATGGCTAAATCGACTAATTTCGTCACGGTAATCAATTATAATGGTAATTTGGATGAATATCTATTTATGTTAAAAACCGAATCAAACTAAACTTACTGCGTTTAGAAATTCCACATTCGCCGCTGCTGCCGGTATTTCCCAAGATAGATTCGCTAGAAACCTGCACATTGTCGGAGACGCTTTTTTGTGTGCTCAAATGTCCATTCATATTGTGCAAGCCGCCTGCACCGCTATTGGCTAAATGCTGCTGCATAGAGGAACCGTTATTTGCGGTCTCCATTAAGTTCTGCAGAGATTGTTGCGACGCCACTGCGGACTTACCATGCCCACTACCTTTTGATGGCAACGCCGTTAATTTCGCTGTCATCGCCGATGCGGCCGTGTGTGGATCGCCCACCTCTGTCGAACTGTTGAGATCCAAGGTGGGCGACGGCGTCACATATGGTGTGGAAGTGTAGTCGCTTTTGCTGCTGGCGATTTCGAGGCTGCCAACGCCATTCGTGCCATTCGTACCGTTCACGCCACTCATACCGTAAGCATCGCTCGGGTGTTGATAGTTGTAACTGTAAGCTGTGGAATGTGCGGCTGGTACACCGTACGCGCCGGATGCGCTGGGCGAGGCGCTGCTGCTGCCTGCAGCACACATCGCATTGCCATTGGTCATTACAGGTGTTGCCGGTGTCGGCATATACCATTGCACAGCGCCATAATGTTGATGGTAAGGAGGAGGTACATGATGTGTGTGCGTGTGTGGGTGTGGATGCTGGGCATGATGACCGTGCGCATGCGAATGTGGGTGTAAATGTGGTGGATAAGCGGCGGCGGCAGCCGCAACTGCATGCGGGGTAGCAGCGTAATCACTGAAAGTCGCATGAGGATGAGGATGATGGTTGTGCAGAGGATACTGGTAGCCGGATGTTGTTGTTGCGCCGACCGCCGCCATTGTCGCCGGGGTCATGTTGGGCACTTGCAGTTGTGACATAACTGGAGTTTCCTGATAACTTTGCGTGTCGTAATCGTTGACGCAAGATGCGGGTGTCGAATCGCTATGCATGGGACTGTAAATAGTAAGGGAGAAGAAGAGAGAAGAGAACGCATGAGCAAAAAATTAAATGCGGAAATAAGCATTTAGTAAAAGGTTCCTTATGTCACCACCCCCCGTAGGCATAATTAATGAAATACATATGTGCGCATATTGACCGTTATTAATGCGAGCACATACATATGTGAGCGCAGCAAGACATCGACGTAGTATGGCGACTAGTGAGCGGGCTAGAAATTTCGCAAATCCCGCTGATCTCTGCTTGGTGACAACGCTGAACACTGCTTTAAGTATGTGAACTAATGCCAAGCGGCACTACTAAAATGGAACGGCTTGGCACCGTCGGCCAACCAGTGACCGGAACATACAGTGCACACATGACCATTTATATATTTACATATATGTATGTAACACATAATATACACATGTGCACTGTTACCTACAGCTGAGTTTCATGCCACTACGCACATACAAACATACATACATACATGTGAACATTGTTGCTTCAAGACAAAAACGGTCATCAACTTCTGCGCAGGCGCCCGCGACTCAACTTTCTATCGACCTCACTCCAAAGCAATAAAAATATGTCAGCAACAACACACACAAGGTTTACATATAATATTTGAAGAAAAAAGTTAAACACGTATTTGCATCTGTATTGTATGTATGTCTATGCCTTTACTTGCTTGCAAACGTGTGTATGCACATAGAGGTTGGTTAAAAATACATTGTCGATGATTTGACAAAATTTAGTGTGTTCAAAAAAAAAAAACTAACAAAAACAACAATTTTCATGAATTTGAAGAAATCATAATAAATTTTCTTGTGCGTTCACTATAAACCAGTGCTGCAGCTACGCACCGTGATGAGCGTAGTCACAAATACAAACACTTATATTTGCGTAGGATGTTTTCCTTGCCGCGCTTCTCCCTCATCTGCAGTTGATTTTGTCTAAAGCAAAGACTTTAGCAGACCTTTCTTTCAAATTTGTATTTAATTTTATTTCATCATTTTTTTCTTCATTTTTGCTTTTCGTCCGTTGTATCTTTGTGCGCATCCGTTTTGCCTATGAAAACACAGACTTTCTGGGTGTATGTGTTTTCTTTGGAAATTGGTCAAAATTGTTTTTTATGAGGCGTTATTAAATGTAAATAAATAGAAAAAATAAAAACCGCAGAGTTAAATGACAGCTTCTTTTCTTCTTGCTACCTGACAGTGTTGAGTTATTCAAATACATACATACATATGTATAAGTATATATATATATGTACCTATATACCATATATACATATTCAACGGGTGCACTCATACATGTGAATATAGCTAGCAAATGTGGTTCAATGTTGAAAGATATAGTTATTCAAATATTTTTTACAGAATTTAATAGAAAAGTATAAAAAGTAGGTGGCCCAGCCAATCCAAAGTTAAAACTCCAAACTTAAATCGTAAACGATAAATTCATCAAATCATAAATTTTCTAATACTTTTTATTTTATTATAAATTGTATTTTTACCTTATTTTTAATCAATAAATGAAAACCAACAAATCTATGAATTTATCGAAAAAAATAATCATAAAAGTTAAAGTATTTTATGATTTCGAGGTATTATATTGTAAAAAAATATAAACAGCATACCTTTTTTATAGATCGTTGAATTCACAAAAATATTAATTTCTTTTCACAATAGTTTGTTGAAACACATTAACAATCATTTGTTGGAATGCATAAAACGTCTTAACACAATAACAAAATATTTCTGTGGTATTTATATGGAAAATCAAAAATCACAATGCGCCACCTGTTAATAATAAATACTATTAAGAGCTCAAACTTTACCAGAATTGCTTTTCGTGATTTTCGACGTTATCTGAGGAAAAAATAATAATTTTTGTTGGTCCACTCTAATAACGGTTGTCTTTTATTGTGTGATTGAACAATTCTTTGTGAATTTTAAAATTTGTCAGCAAGTTTTCTCTTTGTCATTGTGTTACAATCGGCTACAAAAGTGGTTAAGACCGTTGCTATACCTATTGTAGGTAGACGGTAAACGAACATATTTCCGATTACATTTTTACTATCAATTGGAAAATTTCTCACAGGTGTCTTATGAAACACCGTAAGCAATGCTTTAGCAAGTTCAAAGAGCTCCATATATTCTGTCAGCCTATCCCTAAATAAAAGGTAAGCATGCGGAGGTGTTGTAGCTGTCCTCGCTGGTGGCGTTTGGGACATCAGTATAGCTATTTCGTAACCCAATGTATAAAAATAAAAATAAATTGTAACGTTTAGCCTCAGATTTATTATATTAAAAATGTTTTAATTGAATTTTATTGTGATCTGTGTTAACGAAGAATACAGGTTGACAGCATTTTCTAAATAGCCTGTTTCATAAATTATGGTTTGGCTTACTTTGGTACGACTAATCAGTCCATAAGCGTGGACTTGTGTTAGCATTAATTTTTCGTAATTTCGCTTATATCAATTATCCATTTCTTATATCTGTTCAGTTCTGTTAATTATACACTATCTGCTCTGATGTTTACAGTAGATTGCTGTGAACAAGGTACTATTCTAAATTCGAACACTCTTAAGTGAAATATTCTCTTATTGATGTTTCCAACGCAGTTTTTTTTTTGTTTTTGATTGCTAAACTGTGTTGATTATAATGCTCTTTTTCATTGCGTCTGTACTATGCTGGCAGCCGCATTTCATAATGAACAAACACTCTCCGAACACTTCAAAGTAGTTCCAATGAACCTCTTTTAACCGCTTTTTTGGGTTACATGCGTTATACCAATTCTCCAGAATGCAATTCTAATTATGCCAACGAATTTATAGAGTTAATATATCTTCGATTTTCTTCTCATCATTTCTTTCTAAACCGATTATCCCGGTCTTACTTATATCATAATTGATTAGAGAACAGAAACCTTGCATTTATTGCTGAAAAATATAAAGGTGCCTATTAAACTATATGTATATATCCCGAGTTAAGAGAACTTTTTTAACTAATAATGCTCATAAAAAGCTATAGAAAATTTATTTATTACCCTTTTTATTTCAAGAGTTAGTACAGTCTAGAACTCCCAAAACACACTAATTTTGACAATTCATTCAGCGGGTAAAAAATAAGAAATCGTATTTCGCTCTTCCATTCTTTCATATTATTAGAGTGAATAATAAAATTGTATATAACATTTTGATACAAAAAATAGCCGTTACTGGACAACTCATCGGAATTACATTTTTCGAAGGATGACCGTGGCCGTAACCAAATACATTTATTCTCGAAATTGGGGCATTGTTAAATAAGGTTAACTGTTTTACCGGAAAAATTAGAAGTGAACTGTTTATAACAAAGTTACAATACTAAAAAAAACATACGGTTACATGTTAATGTTACTGCGAAGCTACAGTCAAAATTTCAGGTGAATATATGTGCTTGTCTATCAATCTATCGCCCGATTGGAAAAATTCTGTTAAGAGAAATACTCATTTAACGCCATTCTACTAATTTAGTAATGTACAATACTTAGGATCCTAAAGTGTACTTTAATGCAACAAAAATATTTTCTAATTTTTGAAATTCTTAGACTTGCCTCTCCCATTGAAACTGCTCCTTAGGTAGATTATTTACGTCAATTGCAGCTAAAAACTTAGAAGTTTAGACTTCTCATATGACAAAAATATTTACAGAAGCGTGGCGATTTGCCAACTACCTTAAACAGGTTTGTTAACTAAGAGTTTAAGAAGGAAGAAATCTACATAATTTCATTTGGCAATTCACATCGCTTTTAATTATATTATATTCAAGTTTATTGTTTGCGCTTTGTTTTGCCTTTTTATGTATTTTTATAATTATAGCAATACTATGAATTTTTGTTGACTAAGGTACAACAAAAAATCAGTGTTATAACGATATTCTAACAAAAATCGTGTTTGTTAAGTGCTATATAAGTGTAAGTTTATAATAAAGTTTGGTTGTTAATTTTGGGAAATTTGTATTTAAAATTTGCTCAGATTATTTAAATGTAATTGATTTTAAATTTGACCGCTGTGATAATACGCTCAAACATATACCCATATCTAAATAAAGTAATATAATATTAAAATTAACAAAAATTTAGCTAACCTCTCCAAAGAACCAAACACCTCATAATTCTCGTTTTGGTTCACCAAATTCAGTATATCCTTCACTGAAAACGGCGTTGTATTTAAAGAATCCGAATTTGTAAAATTAGTCGGACTAGATTGACTGTAATCGTAGTATCCCTGTGACACCTGTGATTGTTGTTGATGTTGTAACATATTGTTGAGCTTTAACGACGGCACTCTACACTTGATTTGACAATTTGCACTGTCCACTTGAAAGTCTCGCTGGCACATACACTTGTATGTGGAGTTTAATAAAAACAAATTGTTTTTATTATTTTATTTGCACACCTGTTTTGACTAGTTAATCCACTTCCTTCTAAAGTACTTTTACCTACACATTGTTTTTTGTTATTATACATATAAGCTGGTATTAGTGTAGGTATGTAAATTTATTTTATTTGCAATTGGTATTATTTACCGTAGCGACAATGCAAACGCGGTATAATTTAAATGCGGACGGGCCGCTCGACTGGTTCCGATTGACTGCCTTCTTCTTTTAATTAACTGTAAACGAAAACACTGAGCCCATGTGTCAGCCATGGCATTGACATACATATTTACACACAAATAGCCTGTGCCATGCATAAGCACACAAACACTGCTTTCGTGCCGCCGTTAACCCACCCGTTGTTTGTTGTTTTATTGGTGAGCGATGTTGTGATTCGCATGAATGTTTTGTGTATTTAAAAAATGGCTGCCACTCCGACCAATCACATTGCGACGGAATGTTTCATTCCGTTATTTATGTGTATTCCGTCAGAGAACTCTCTCTATGTTTTCTGATACGACGAGCCATTGGTGAGATCGTTGCAATACAATGTTTCAACTAGATTGACCGTTTTCAAATAATGTTTTACAAAATAATTATCTTATTTATAACGTATTTACTTATTTTCGCTATTCTTGTCACATCAGTATGCAAAATGTTTTATTATAAATAACAAAGCGAACTGACATTTTATTTCGAATTGGGTTAGGGGGTCATATCATTGTTATTTATTATTATTCTATTTATCTACTATTTTTTACTCTAAGTTGTCTAGGTAAAGCCTTTTCATTAAAACTTTTTCTATTATAATCTTAATATTTTTTATTAAAAATTTGTTGAACGATTAAAGAAGCTAAATCTAAACTAATTTCAATCAATAATATATCAGCCTTAGGGTTAATTTATTATTTTAAGATTGGAAGTGTAACTAATGAAAAATATGATTTTAACAATCAAATGTTACTCTTTTATAAGATAAAAAATATATATTAAAATTAAAAGGTAAATTTAGTATACATTTTTTTAATAACATATTTATGATATTTAAAAATTGTCCATTAGAAAGAATTTACTGTTATCACCTAAATATTTTTTTGTTGAAAGTATTTCAAGTCAGTGTTATTGACTGCAAACACTAACAATTTTTTTTTGTAATATTACTTTTGTTACTCATTTATAATGAAAATATTAATTATTATTATATGATATTTCTTCTACGTAATTCTTTTGATATACCCGAAAAGTAAGTTTTAGTAAATAAAATATACGTAAATATAACGTAAATAAAATTATCTATTTCTTTTTTTTTAATGTGGCTAATAGAAGGGATTTTTCTTTTCTTACTATATTAAAATATCTTTACTAAGTTTTGGCAGTTTTATATTCAAAAATCCTGAAAATTAATAACTCATTAATTTCAGCTGTTCTGTGTTGTATTGTCTATTTTAAATAGCATAGATTTTCTGGAATTTAGTTATAAATTAATATCTAAAACTAAGCAAATGTTTTAACTTTTTCTGAATTTTCCCTGTAACAACACTTGTTGTCAGCCCTGCATTGAAATATCAAATAATAATTTTCACCCCGAAATTATTAATGAAACTATCAAAAAACATTAGTTTTGCCCGAAAGATAGCAGTTATGGTCCGATCATATTCATACCGACATCTAACACTTGCTTCAAATGTAAAAACATCTGTTTGCTACTATTTAAATACTAAAAGTATTTTTTACCGTGATGAAGAAAAATTTAAAAAGATTGCTCGAATAGAAATCTTACTTTACGTGTGAACGGTGTGTTATAAATTACTGAAACCAGATAGTAACGTCTGGCAACATCACAATGTTTTTTGTAGGAGGCGTAGAATAACAAAATAATTGAGTTTTGGTAATTGTTATTAGAAACATTTGTGTTTTTAACAACTACTTAAAAAAAAATAGTTCAAAATAGAAGCACGACAATGGCTTCACATTTAGATCCTCAGCTTGAGGATCGAATTTTGCATGAAGTAAAGTCACAAGGTGTTTTCGATGAATTTCGCAAAGATTCAATGGCAGACGTGGACACCAAGCCTGCTTATCAAAATCTTCGACAACGTGTGGAAAGTACAGTGAAAAAATTCCTATCTGAACAACAATGGACGCCCGACATGAATAAAAATCAACTACGTGAGAAGTTGCGTAGACATATCACAGAGTAAGTCGAGTGGGACACGTTGGCGTAAAACATATTTAAATTTTTCTCATTTGTTTGCGCAGATCTGGTTTTTTGGATGTAGGCGTGGAACGTATAGTTGATCAAGTAGTGAATCCGAAAATAGGCACCGTTTTTCAACCGCGCATTGAAGAAATTACATATAAATATTTAGGTCTGCCACCACCTCCCGTCAAACACGAACCGCCACCACCAATCATGCATCCACTACCACCGTTGCCATTGACTGGACCGCCATTAAAAATAGAAACCAGCAGTCTTTTGCCAACTGGACTGGAACAAGTGAGTCCTGATTCCGATAAAGCGACAGTAAAATCAGAATGTCACGGAGACGACCCATCAGTCATGGATATGGACGTTGATGCCGATGATAAAACGGCAGACGAGGATGACGAGTCACCGCCTTTCGAACCACTTGTAAAATGTGTGGAACCAAATACAACTATAAAGTCAGAGATTAAGCATGAATATCAAGCTGATATGAAGCCGCAATTGAACATCGGCAAA
The DNA here is from genome assembly GCF_042242935.1 of Bactrocera oleae. Taxonomy (NCBI): domain Eukaryota; kingdom Metazoa; phylum Arthropoda; class Insecta; order Diptera; family Tephritidae; genus Bactrocera; species Bactrocera oleae. The sequence continues at coordinate 85,770,851 of NC_091536.1, read as the reverse complement.
TTCGAAGCAATATCAAGCGAAAGTATGATAAAAGTTGAAACCGGTAATCAACAAGACTCAGAAACACAGGACACCTCCGTGTCGGCAAATTCAACAGATCCCGAAGTTGCGAAACATGCCAACATATCGTTTGGTACGGATGCGCTAATATCGCAAGATTCTCAATTATCACAGGTGTCGAGTGACAGTAACATCTCTGACGTGACTGCAAATGCCTCACATAGTTTCATGGATAATTCCAGTACACATAACACGCCACAAACGATTTCCGATCAAACAGCAGCAGCGATTGAATTGGCTTCTGCGAATATATCTGAGGAGGCACAAATGCCAAAATTCAGTGAAAATTCGTCCGAAATGTTAGGTGCGAAGTCGGCGCCATCTGAGCTACATTTCGATATTAAAAAAGACGAGATTAAATTTGAAGGTAGGTTGGGACGCATTATTAGCTCATTCATTATATATATTTGTATGGGGAAATAACAATTGATTTATAGGCACTGAGCGAAAAGCGAATTTGCTGGAACGGGAAGGCGAATGCAATTCAGTAACAGGTGATGATATATCGACAAGACAAGTGAGTACTATAGGTGAAAATTTGGAAAGTAAGGGGGCACCACATCACTTCGGTAATTTAACAATCGATACTGATGTGGAACGCATGCAAGCTACAGGCATCACAACGCCTGCAGCGACACCTACCCCCACACCTCTGGACAGCAGTTTCGGTTCTTCCTTAGAAGATGTAAGTATTCAGCAATACAAGGAGGAGGGTGAAATCGAATCGAAAGCTGAATCTGTGAATGTAACAGATGGAGTATTTCCAATACCCATGCAAGAGCAGCGGGATAAAAAAGAAGCAAGTACTTCACGCAATCACGGTTCCTCCTCATCGTCTTCGCGACATAAAAAGCATTCGAAAGATAAACGGCGATCGCACAGCTCAAAAGACAAGTATAAAGATCGGGATCGAAGCAAAAACAGGAGTCGAGAGAAGGATAGGAGTAGTGATAGGGATAGAAGTAGCGATAAAAGTAGACACAGAGAAAAAGACAAGCACAGAGATAAAGATAAGAATCACAAGGAGAAGGATAGAAGCAAGGATAGATCACGCACACACGACAATAGTACAAAGAGTAAGAATGATAGTACCGAACGTAGTAGTAGCTCCAAACGGTCTAGCTCCTCCACCGGTCGCTCTCATGATACAAGTTCAAGTAACAAAAACGAAAAGCACGTCACATCGAAAACTTCAAACGCTTTCACATCTTCATCAAGTTCGTCGAGCCGATCTGAAAGCCACGACGTGAAGCGTGAGAAACGTGAAAATGAAAAGAAGCATCATCGAAGCACTTCAAACAACGGTGGTAGCGCAAAAAAAGATGATGGCAGTGCAGAAAATACCAAAACTGAAGCACCCATTGATGACCACAATAGCGAAAGGGTGAATCAAGTGCGGCGACACAAATCAACCGATTCGAATGACGAAGGTGGAGGTGCTAATGGTGCTAGTCGTAAAAATGGCGGCAGCGAGCGCGAAAAAGCTGGTCAGAACACCACATCAAACAACAACGATAAGAAACCAAGTCAAATTAAAGATACGAAGAACTCTTCGCATAGTCCAAAAGGGAAGTCAAAAAGCGGTAAGTTTGTGACAAAGTCATGTGAGTCATATGTCATAAAAATATACGTTATTTTATTTTGTTGTTTTGTTTTAAGAACACGAAGAGAAACCTGCTGTAGCATCGACTATGATAACTGAAGATGTAAGTACAAATGCGTTGGCGACACAACCACACGGCAATAAAGTAGTAATTTTAAGTGATATGCTCGAAAATCCCAACATCAATTTCATCGATCTGGGACCATCATCAGCCACATATACTCACACCTCTGAGATGATTGTGAAAGATTGTCAAATAGACAACACATCAACTAAACGCGCTATTGCACCAGTCGTGCAGAATACTCAAGCTGCAAGCGCGCTCACTACAGATGATGAGCGCCAGCTACTTTTCTTCGAAGAAGCAAGTGAACAGTTTTCTGATCGCTTGCGTCTCATAGATAACGCCATGGATCGCTGTCGGCGTGTGGTTAACAATTTACGTTTCGATTGTGTTAATGAGTTGTGCGACAATTACGAACAACAGCAAAATGAAGGCGAAACAGACGACGGTAAAAGACCACAAACATGTGCTACTTTAACGATCGATTGTGTGCCCACCTATGCTGCGGAGCGTGAATATTTTAACAGCGGCGAAAGAAGTGCGGGCAGCTCGGTCGGTAGTACATACGATGGCGTTCACAACTTACATGGGAAACGTAAACGCAATAATAACGGTAGTCTTGTACAAAGTAAGCCCTCACCCACGCCATCCGATGCGAGCGTGAATTCCAAAGAGAATATGGCGTTGGATAAAAATGCCGGTAAGCAATTAATACATCTTGCCAACACCCCTACATTTTGTGCTCGTAGATTTTTGCAGTGTTTTTTATGAATTTATTTAATTTGCATTATTCTGTAACACATATTTTTTGTTTAATTTAGATGTAATATTTGTAGAAAAGTAGTATACTAGTTGTTGTTTGCTTGCTTCCACCTAAAAATAAAGTAAACAGGTTTGTAAAGGTAGTGAGTAGAAAAAATCTCGAGTCTTTCAAATGTATCGCCTTAAGACTTTAACTGTAAATAGTAATAGTAAACGAAATATTTTAACACTAATTATGCCCTAAACAGAAACACACTGAAACTTCGGAGATCCTATAAAATATATAATCGGTATATAAATGATCAGCGTGACAAGCTGAGTCAAATGAGTCATATTCGCCCGTCCGTCTGTTCATACGCGATCTAGTCCCTCAGATTTTGAGATATCGTTCTGATATTTTGCACACGTCGTTTTCTATCCAAGAAGCTATTCGTTGGTCGGAACCTCCGACATCGGACTACTATCGGACATAGCTGCCATTCAAGCTGAGCGATAAAAAACAAAATAGAAATCTTAAACAATTTTATGCTATACGAAATGCACCTGTGTAGGGTATTATAGCTTCGGTGCAGTCGAAGTGTAAGTTTTGTCTTGTTTTTTAACAATTTGTCTTGTAAATAATTTCTCACGTTTTTTTATATTCTTTAGCAACGAATAACTAGATTTCTATTTTAGAATAAGCGTTTAAAAAAAAAAGCGTGGTCAATTGAATTTTATGAGATGCTTAATTATATGTTGAATGTACTAATCGTTATCTCCATTTTCCATCTACATATGCATGTATGAATTTGTGTTAAAAATTTATTTTTCGTGTGAGTGAATTCACTCTGCAATCATTTCCGATAAGGTAAAAATTTTTTTTCTGTCACAAAAGTGTTTCATTTACTACCCCAAATAAATTTTGTACTTACTTGTATATAAAAAGAGTTTAGAAAACTTTTTCTTTATAAAATATATGCTATATTAAATGAAATTTAATTAAATACATTTTATTACTAAACCATTATTTTTTTGGTCTTGACATATTTATTAATTTAATCAAAAGTTATTCTATAATCAATATTTTTTGAATATTTCTGAAATATTTTTTTTTTAATGGAACTGTGTACATCTTAATTCGTCAATAACTTATGTAGATATATTCACTTGTACGTTAGAAAAACCATAGTTTTTCGTGAAATCGGTTAAAGCAGCATTTTATTTCAAAAATAAATAAAAAATGTAAATTTATAGAGTTTAATGTACTTTAATAATCGGTGATTCATTTTGAAAAAATTTGAATTCACTTGATCCCGTAGCCGCTCTCCAGAAGTACCACCGAAAAAAAGGTGTCTGGCGTTAAGGAAGATTTTTATGCTTAAAGCTATATAAAATCCAAAACATAAAAAACTTTGTTGTCATCATAGATTAATACAAGTAATGGTAGAAGGACTAGTTAGAATTTTTATTTTTGACAAAATGGCGGCTTCCCAAAAAAAATCGATTTTAATGAAAACATTTACACTTCAGCGTAGCTTAAAAAATTCGAAATTATTATCAAAAATCTTATTCGATCATTATCTGACAAATATTCTTAGCTATATCTGTTTCTAGTTTATCTCAACGACTTCGGTACAGCGTATCGAGAAAAACGCGTTTAAAGTTTTGGCAGCGATTACACTAAGTTTAAGAATTCATACAAATACGCTTACATCTCTTTAAACTGTTTGCTGGATCAGCTTTAAATTTTCGAAGAATATTCTCAAATGTATTCGATATACATATATGCAAAACACAAAATCGTTTTTTTGAAACTCACAAGTGGATATAACGCCTTTTGTGTTTAAATGTTAAAATATTTCCGCATTTTAACTTTTAAATTACAGAAATAATTTATAAATAACACTTACTCATTTAATAAATTTTTGTAATTTTAAATTCTGCACCCAAATTATTATATGTATATGTATGTATATAAGAATTACTAATACTATTGGCACACGTACACACTCATTTATTGCAAACTCACGCTAATTTTTCTAATTTTAAATACTTATAAATTAAAACGAAAATAAATGGTATTTTGAATTGTAAAGCAAAGTTTAAATTAAAAATATTTAGTAGAAAATTTTGTAAGAAATTGTAAATTGCTAATTACTTATTCGATTAACAGATATCACGTTGTTTTCTTTTATTTACATTTCGCTCTATTCTTCATTGATTTTTAGATATGCATACAAATTAAATCAAAGAAAAGCAAAACTCAATATGAAGCGATTAATAGGTACTGGTAAAAATGTAGCGTCTACGCGTATCGCATGACCTAATAACATAGTCAGTTATAAAAGAGTTCATTAAATTAAATGTAAACAAAAAACCAAAACAAAAACAAAAATGTATTGTATATCCTACAAAACATGCTGGGTAAGCAATTTGTTAATTAATTTTGAAGTGTTTTCAATTGATTATTTGAGTATTTTCCTTTTTCCGTTTAAATTTCCTATGTGCCTCTTTATTTGTTTATTTATTTTATATCTAATCTGCCGCTACTTACTTTTCACCTACATGTTTATGTGTATGTTCGTATTGATTTTTCGTTTCAACGAACTTTAATGTGTGTGTCCTTTACAGATGAGGTGAAATGCGTTCGCCGCATTGCGTCTGTAAATAAATTGAGTCAACAGCGTTATAACAGTGAGGATCTGTACAAACCGCGTCCTATTTTAAGTCAACGTTCACGTCGTAGAGGTATGGATACCATAATCTAGAAGTAGATGTTGTTTTATCGGCGGCGTAATAAAAAATAATATTTAAAATTTAAAAATTTATATACATTGCTTAAATAAAAAAAAATATATATATATATGTACATTTATACAAGTGATATAATTTTTTCTCATTTTGCTGCTTTTAATAATGTAATGTTGTTGTTGTGATAATTGCAGAAAAAGTCCCCAAATAATTGTTGAAAAGTCGGTGAGTAGACTTGGCCGGATATAAATCCGTGTCCAATTTGGTTATGTAGATCCCACCGTCGTGATCACGGAGTCACATTATTGTATCATATGTTCTTCTAAATGCTCCTTTTGCACCCAAAAAGTACAATAATTTATGAGATAAATTATGTATTCTAAAACAAAAAAACAAAAAAGGTTTTTATAATAAAGTTGTCCTTTTTTTATCACAACTGACCAAGGTTTTAAGCAGTGCAAGTAAGATGCCTGTTAGGATCGACCTCTTAACCAAACCTAAGACATCCTTTCGGAACTTTCTTAAAAAAAATTTAAATTTTCTCATTGAAAAAATCGTTTCTACGTGTGTGAGCTTTACGATTTATTCATGGCTCATATTCGTATTCTGTGTAAAACTCTAATTCGTGCAGAACCTGCTATTTCTCGGCACAAATTACGCTTAAAGGCAACAAGTCATTCAGCTGAAGTCGGTCGCCGCTATACTTAAACATCTCGACAACATCGTCCAAATATTTAATATTTTACATAATAGTGAGATAATAATCCGAAATTTCTTTTTTTTCGCGTACCAGTATTCTAAACTCCAAGTAATAATTCCCAAAATTCCATAAAAAAAAAAAAAATAATAATACTAAATATACTCTGTTCAGTGTATAAAAACGCTGTTAGTGGCGCCATGCTTTCTATATAGTGCTTTTCACTATTCTAAATTCCATTTTTACTTCTTTTGATATTGTAATAATATATAGGGTACATATTAATAATACCAAAAATGTTACAAACAAAATTTGCCACAAAACTTTAAGCGTAAATTGAATAATTGTATTTTACAATATATTTTTATTTACATGAATGGTTAAAACTTTTACAGCTTCTCAAATTTTATTATATAAAAAAAAAGTTCAATACACTTACCCCACTCGCGCCCCACTAAATAAAAATGCAAAGCATACATTTTGGCGAAAAGACAATTTTTCAGCTTTTCTGTTTGTAAATTACAAGGTTGTGTAATTTAATAACAATAAAATTTTTAAGTTAGCATATATTAAGAGTTTTACATTTAATATAATTTAAAATAATATTAACAATTTTCATATCTTGCAGTCACCACGCTAAAACCACAATCTAAATAGCTTGAATGAAAACAAAAAGGTATTGAAAAGACCTGTCTTTCAAGTAGCAAACTGAACATCATCTTCTTAACTCCGAACATATAAGGCGTGCATGGTGTAATATATATGTAATCACAGTAGAAATTCTCTTGCAACGTGTGTGACTATGTGTGTAATTGTATGTATGTATGTCTGTATGTTGTTAGAAAGTGTTGTCGATTCCATGTTGTAGCGTGGTAATGGCAAAATAATAATTTCAACTTGCTGCTAGATCGCGCTGCACTTGAACTTAAACGCAGTTCGATACCGTGACTTGTATTTTTATGCACTCGTATAGTTGGGTTGTGAATTTCTTGGAAATTCAAAATGCTGCTAACGAGTATTGTGCCTACAACTACGCATGGCTCCATTTTTTGTTCTTGTGGTTTTATTTTTATATTTACTTTTCTTTTTATATATATGTATAAACTAGGTTTATTTAGTGTATTGTAATTAGATTACAAGTTGATCCTCTTTTGCAAAGATTTTATTGTGTACAGTAAACACGTAGTGATTTTTCGAATTGATTTCATTTTCCGAAATTGATACTTTTTTTTTATTTTTACAAACATGAATTTTTACACCGCAAACAATTTGCGGACGGGGGAGAGGGGAAAGGCGCATCGTGCCGCAAGGTATGGTTGCTGAGCAGGGATGTAGATAAAGACATGCATATTTACATAATGCCGTAAAAGGTTCGGTTTTTCCGAGAGTTGACGAAATGTTCCATCCTGCTGCCACCACAATTAAAGCCAAAGGGTTTCAGCACTGGTTCGATGCTACTCTTTTTAGTATTATAATTATTTTATGCATTTAATAGCTTTAAATTTAGTTTGTCTTGTTTTTTCTTCATTGAGCTTCTTTGCAGTATGTGCTACAGGCAGGTGATGGGTATTTAAATACCAAACAAACAAAAAATAACATTTATCACATTCATCACCACCAAACAGAACTTTCGCCATTTAGATAACCTTCTTGAGCACTCTTTTCGTAATATCGTCTTCGTGGTAGGAAGTAATTTGGGGTGACTCGCAGTGTGACGGTCCACGTCGACACTGTTAAACACACCACCCCGCCCAACTGCACGCACCAGACCTCACAATTAAGACACGCCAAAAAATAAATAAATATACACGCACACACCAGCGTTGCCAAATACCGCAATAAAGTTGTCTGTTGTATTAACGTGCGCTTTACGCTGGCATTGAATCGTCGCTTGATTACTGTAAATTTTTGTAGGGTTTTGTATATTACAATATTTTTTTTTATTTCATGTTGCTCCCCTCTCTCCAACGCTCGTTCTATTTCTGAGTATCACTCTTTGAATTACGGACTCGAGTATCCTCGTTCAAATGGTCGCGTACTTTTCACATCCGTATGCCTGGTGTGTAGATTTAATGCAGATGTAGTCACATTACTAGGCAGTTCACATACGCTTTTGATCGCCGTTGCACTACTTGGCGCTGGTCCAGCTGTCGCACCGCCCGAGCTGACGCTGCTGGGCGCTGTAGCTGTTGTAGCACTTGGACTTGTTGGTAGCTCCTCCACGGCATCGGCTGTTGTCACTGGCAGCACGTAGGCTGTTTTTTCAGCGGGTTCCACTACATCGTCTCGCCGCTGCAACGCATTCTTGCCGGTGATCGATGACTTGTAGGTGCTATGATTAGAGCCAGCCAAATAGAATTTGAAGAATTCATATGTTGACCAGCAAATGGCGGTTGCTGGCATGGAGTACAACACGCGTGCCAACATGCCACGGAAAAAGCCTTTCACACCAGCCACTGCGTAGATCTGCAACCAAATTTAAGCAATTATGTGATTACATTGCACGTTATACGGGCAGCTTAAGACACATGGTAAGCACTACTTTTTTTTCTTTACCTGCCGAATTGCTTCACCCATGCCCTTTGTCAGCCCATTCTCCTGTGTATTTAACAGCGTTTTCACCACATCCAGTGGCGTTGTGAAGGCAGCAGCGGTAGCACCAGCCGCGCCACCGGCCACCATATGAACTACGGGACTATATCTTCGTTCATGATTCAACTGTTAACGTGTAAAATATAGTATTATTAATTTGTACGTAAATACCGCAAATTCTATTAATATTTACCATATTTTGGAAAAATTCGTATGTGGCAAAATGTATTGTCTGATATGGTATGTTCATTACTAGCTGTGTGGAGTACGATCTGTAGAATGCTTGAATGCCCTCAGTACGATATACGTCCTTCATACAGCCAATAACTGAATTATACTTAGAATTGTACATTTGCATGCGTTGTTTTATCACATCTGTGGGATTCGATACGGCATCGTGTATGAGTGTCGCTATAACTCCGGACGCCACTAAAAATTAAATTAACGGAATTTACATTACAAACAGTTAATATAATATATATAATATTAAATATTATACTCACTATAATTGACATGATTGTTGGTGGTAAACCTAGTCAGGAGCTCTTTCGTCATTTCGTAGGAACCAAAGTACAGCGCATGTGCGGGTCCGGCGCCAGCAACAACAGCGGAGACACCACGTATAGGTCTGCAGCAGGCCATCAATAGTTATGAAAAACAATATGGAATTGCCAAAATTTTATCAGTATGGACAAAAAACAAAAAACAGCTTGTAATGTAGCAATTAACTCACCTCATAATACCCTCTTTCTTGATCATATTCTTGAAGGTGGTGCTGATGTCATAGTTGGATGTGACTGGCGATAAACTTTGCATTCTTGTCTGAAATTATGTATGTATACGTGTACAAACAATATTGATAAGGTTTAATAATAAAGTGCATCTTGCATGTGTGTGCATTCATTTGAGAAAATAAATATTTTAAGTTCACTATTTATTATTTGACTATAAAAGTTGCGTACAAAAATAACAAGGTTAGAGTCTATACATATATGTAGATGTAGATATGTATAAATATTTATGTTTATGGGATAGTATATCGCTTGTATAAATATATATGTATATGTACATACATATATAGATTTTTATGAACTGTATAATGTAGCGGTATTGATTGTTCACCAATCCTTCATATAATTGGACAACCACAAAAACGTAATTGTAATGAAAATGATATCTATTTTTATTTAATATTAATTTGTTGGTCTACACAAATTTAATTTAGGAAATTGTGTCGTGTGGTAATTATATGTTATGCTATACTTAATTATTTTGAAGTACTTAGTAATTGTAGAGCATCTCATTTTCGCTTATAATTAAAGCGCTTATTCGCAATTTCATAATCTAAATTAATATGGAAAGTTCTCTACATCAAGTTGTTGCACTTCAGCTCGGTGCACAGCAAAAGCCGGTCGTCGAGTGCAGTTTTCGCTTGTAGATAGATGTATGATGCGTACATGTATGTATGTATGTGCACCACTTGGTGGTAAAAATGTCGTGTGCTCGGGAAAGGCAATTGATTTATGCAAACAACGCCCTGCTATCATTGCTCAAACAAAAACAAAACATTATTTATAACGCTATTACGTCTCTTTAGAGGTTCTTAAAACAAAACAAAACAAACAAAAAAAATTGAATATAGTATATTTGGGGAACTGACAGTAAAACCTTATCTAACATTGAAATCTTAAACGGCACTTGCGTGGTTTCCGCGAATCGTTATATATCGAATTGGGAAACAGATACATATGTCAGAGTGGATAGACGACGGCTGATTGGCATGATGCAGGAAAAATGATATAGTGAAAAATATAGCGATTGTGTGAGCTGAGTAGAAGTAGTGTTTATAGTTGCTAAAATTTCATTCATATATATACATATATATACAATATACATATATATATGAAAGTAGAAAATAACACTCTGAAGTGTTAATTAAGTAATTAAATAAATACAAATTTTAATTATCGAAGTACGAAACTATTGGTACAACGAAGAAGAATATATATTATAGGTTATATAATAGGCAAGAAACAAATGCATATATGTATGTATGTAAAGTACATATTTTACTTTCACACTAGACAAAGCGTTTGCAATAGAACTTGGAATATATGAACATACGTATATATGTATATGTTCATATGCACACAAAGAAAGCGTATTTAAAATCAATTTTAAACTGAACTTCGCTTTGTGTTCGAGCATATTTTAAAATGTTAATTATTTTACCTCGACATGTTCTATAATGACCCCAATGGAAAATAAATAAAAACCATAAAGCTTTTGCAATGCAATAAAAAAAAAAAAAAAAAAAAAAAAAAAAAAAAAAAAGGTGCTCCAAAACTATAATACCCTCATCAATAAAAAAGTCTCCATACAAGAACTTGCTTTGACTTGTTAGTCAAATAAAAAAAATTTCCATACAAGGACTTAATTTTGATCAATCAGTTTGTATGACAGCTATGTATACGTTATAGTGTTCCAAAATCGGCAATTTCAACACATGTGAAGTTTTTTGGGGAGAAACGTGCATATGCATAATTTCGATATCGATATCTCAAAAACTGAGGAACTAGCTCGCGTATATACGAACGCATAGACAAACGAACATAGCTAAATCTACTCAGCTCGTCACGCTGACCATTTATATATATATTTGAAGAGTCTGCCTGTTCAGGGTATAAAAAAAACTATAAATTCTGTTAAATGTGTGTTAATAAATACAAAGCATAACATACAAACATACTTAAATAACAAATATTAAGTTCTATGAATTAGTTATAAAGAAATTAAGAAGAGGTGGCAAACTCGTCAACAAATACATATGTATGTAGCTACACTAACAAGATCGCGCAAAAATGTATACAATAAAATGAAAAAAAAAATTAACCAAAAAAAATCACGCACAGAAATTTTTCTACTATTATATGCAATGACGACGAGTGTATGCAGTTAAAGTTGTATATAGTAGATAAGTTTTTACGTGTGTTTGGCGAAATCGATAACTTAGACATAACATAGCAGAGATTATGTGTATTGCAGAAAAGTTAAAAAATCCAAGAGAGGTTATGTAGCAGTATGCATGAAACAGTTTTCAAATGCAAATAGGAATTAGAAAAAAAAAACAATAATTTTCTACTAGCATTAATTATAAAAATATTTTATTTTTGCTGTAAACGGTAAAATTTCCAAGAAATCGTATAAATCAGTTTATCATCGTTTTATTTATAACCGCCCACTTTTATGCATACACTCCTACATATTCTATATAATATACACAACTTTGTATGCATTACCCAATAAGTTATAAGGTGTGCTATAGATCTCTAACCGAACGCACGCGAGGCTCATTCATGAGCACGATTATATGTATATAGTATATATAAGAGTATATTAAATGATTTAAATGTATATTTAATAGACACATATACATACTCATATACTCAACTATGTGTGTATATGCGTATTTATAATAATGCAAATTACATACAATCAAAAGTAAGAGAAAATTAAAAGATAATTACTAGGCATGAAGACATGACAGTAAAAAAATGCCAGTACAATTGTTGTTGCGCACTTTATTACCCCCAATGGAAAAAAAAATCAACAACAATAACATGCACTCGTTCAATTACAATCGCGGAAAGTAAAACATACAAACATATATGTATGTATATGTGTCTATATACTATATACAAATGTACATACTTATGTATGTATTGGAGCAGAAGCCACGATAAATGACGATTGAACAAACACTTCACAATTACTACTCATTTTTTTTTTGCACAATTGTAGTATGATAACCATATTATTTTATAATTTTTTCCCCCATTTTTTGTTGATCCAACCAAAAGTGCGGGCGGTATGGAAGAAGAAAAACTTGCGAAATTCGTTTCAAGCTCTACATAATGTCTACTAGTAGTCTATATGCCTTTATATATTAAATTACATTGTTATGCAAAAGCACATCGTTTGAAATTTACAACAATTTGTCACATCCCGGCATTTCGTTGACTTCAATAAATGTCCAGATGATTCTGAGAAACATTTAAGATTTCTACAAATTGCTACAATTTTGTTTACTGATTCGTTTCAAATTCTGATCACATATGCAATAAATTTGTGTATTTTTTCTTCGCATACCATTCCTATGTGTATTTCATGATAAATCCCCAATTAATTATATAAGACACCGTATGCCGACACAGGTAATTATACTATTTTCAACAGAGCAGATATGCATATAGAGAATAATTAACATAAATATGAACATAAAATGCATATGTATATGGTATATTTCATCAAATCATTAATCAACAATGCCTAATAACCAGAAAATAAGTGAAAATTCTTCCATTTCATAATTTTAATATAGCTTTTTGTAAGTACAAACAATAATCAATCATTAGAGTTTGCACATCATATAGTATAAAAATTTTTCGTGAAAAAGTTGTTTTCATATTATAAATAGGAAAATTTTTTATAACTTTTAAAAATTGCTTTCATATATAGGAATTTTTTTTATTACTTTTTTGTCCAATAATTGCGTTCAAACCAATAAATAAATTAAGTTTTTTTGCTAGCTTAAAGTGCTTATCACTATTGTATATACATACATATATACATATATGTATAATGTCGGAAAAAAAAATATTTACGAACAGAAAAAATTCATAGCTAAATATAAACTCGTTTAGAGCCAAAATTTATTATATTAAATATAAATATCTAAAAGTTACGGAAAATAAAAGATACTGATTTAATAACTGTTGTTGTTGTTGTTATAACGATTATCTAATCCCCGTTAGGGTGATAAATTCTAGATTCGTTGTCGTCGAGGTCATCTAACGGAAGGCCCAGGAAACGAGCTGTTTCGACGGGGTCGGACCATAGGGAAAGGGGTGTTAGATGAGTGGGGTTTGTAGGGCATGCAAAGAGGTGGTTAGTGTCATGCGGAGACTCATTGCATGCAGGACATGTGTTTAGTATGTCGGGGTCTATTCTGGATAGGTAGGAGTTTAACCTGCTACAGTATCCAGAACGAAGTTGCGCGAGGGTCACTCTAGATTCGCGAGGCAACTCGAGCTCTGTGTCTGCAATGGGTGGTGGTTTGACTCGTATTACGCCATTCACTGACTGATTTAATAACTCTTCTCGATTGCTTGAAACTAAGACAAATATGCTATCTATATTTAATTATTTTGACGTACATACATACATACATACGTAAATTTCCACTCATCACGTTCGATGTGATTGTCGTATAAGTATTTTAGTAGTAGACTAACAATTTACTAGAATAAACGCGTTCACGTTATCATAATAATGATATAATACATATTTGATAGCAACACATTTAATTCACATAAAATAGCTTTAAGATCTAATTATTATCTTATCATATAGAAGTTGGCAGTCAGGTAAGTACGTTGTTGGCCAAATACATCAGTAGCCGATAAGCATTCTTCAGCCACAAATAATTAACCAAAGTGCGACCGCAGACTTCATTTAAGTATATAAAAAGTAGATCAAGCGATTTTAGCAACTCATAGTCATGTTTTGGAACATAAGCTGCTAACTTGAACGTGAATTACGTTGAAATATATGAAATTAAAATATATGAGTCGTATCGAAAATTACAGAGCAATTTACCTAACAATTTAGCAAAATTAAAGCAACTCACATAAAAATATTGTTTTAAACCTCAAGTTAATAAAGCTTAAAGTAATAATGACAATAATGTGAAATAATATTAAAAGATAATGATTAATTGAAAGAGTTTATAGTTGCGGCAAATTTTAAAAGATCGATATATGTATGTATGTATTATTGTATAATGATACCATGTAGGCTTATACAATGGTATGTACAGAGTATGTACACATATGACGATATGCTCATAAACTAGGGCATCTATTTATACTTTGAACAGCAAATTAAGTTTGCCATAAAGTTTGTAACATCCAGAAGGAACGTCGTAGGTTTATAAAATATATATATGTATATAAATGATCAGCATGACAGCTGAGTCGATTTAGCCATGCCCGTCTTCGGCCTGTCTGTATATACGCGAATTACTAGCTCAATTTTGAGATATCGATCTGAAATTTTGCACTCATTTCCAAAACGCTGCTCATTGAATCAAACGCCGATATTGAATCACTATAGAATATAGCTGCAATACAACGGACCGATCAAGCTCAAGTCCTTCTTCGGAAAACTTTTTTATTTGACAAAGTATCTTCACGAAATCAAACAAAATTCATCAAACTGACCGATCAAAATCAGAGTAAAGATTTTTTTATAACTGTGGAGGGTACTATAGCATCGGTGCAACTGAAGTTAACGTTTTTTTTCTTGTTTTTCTTTTTTTAATGCTTAAGAGCATTGGTTCAAAATATAAAATCTATAATTACTACCAATATTGATAATTTTTCATACAAAACATTTAACCGCATATGGGTGTAGTAGTTTATGTTTAGTTAATAATTTTACAATACACCTGTTTTACTACTACCAATTACACCTGCTCCCACAATCCTTAACAAAGCAAACATCTGCTGATACATTAAAATACTTTCTTTTGCACTTATTTATATATGAAAAAGAACATCTGAGCACGCATTCATTACCAATAATAAATAGATATACCCATCTATGTTCTGGCATGCCATGCCGAAATTGAACAAACGAAAAAAAAAAACATTTTTGTATAGGAAGAAAAACAACAATAAAGCAGCCAACAAAGAGGAAAGAATTACATCACGACGCTTAAATGTGAGGTTAGGGACAACGTTGCTAACAGCTGAGCAGTCAGCTTTCAACCGCTGATTTGTAACAAAAACTAAATTAAATCGATGGCTTTAGCATTAACTTAATTTCACATATAAATTTTTAAAACAGTTCACAAAAACTCACCTTAACCGAATCCAATGGATACATAACACAATGTTCCAATACGCCCGCAATTGCTCCGGCTGTCATATTAATGCTCACACTGGTAGTGGGTAATGATTCGTAGTCTTCCATATTCATTGCGGTTGAATTGCAAAAGCAGTAGTAATTCAATAAGCACGTAATGTAGCTATTAAACTAATGACAGATCACAGCTGCTGTACAAATTCAATAATCAATTGCTTTAAATGCCGCTATTTTAAGCTATTATATGCAATATATATCGGCAGTAAACAAACTGCCTTTACAGCAAAAAAAAAGGCAAATATTTGCCTCCTATGAATGGCTATACTGATCCCAAACGCTGCCGTCCGATTGCTGCGCGTCACTAACCGTTCGCAATGTGTTTTCACTCTTTGCCGAGCAAATAACGATGCTGCTCGCCAATACAACACCGCCACCACCACCTTGTACTCCCTTCTAATTGTCCACGAACTGCAGTTGTTACTTGCTCTACTGCTTATTCCCAGATTTTCTCTCCACTGCTGCTATTGTTTCTTTTGCTTTGGCGGTTAATTTCCTCCACGTTTCACACTTTTTTACTTTCCACGCTATCGACAGCTTACTTTTCTGTAATTGATAACAGCTATATTAAAGAATAAAAAAAAGACAGTGTACATAATTTTTGCCGCTCATTTATTACTTCAAACCACTTCGGACTTCAGCATGTTTACTAAAATGGATTTACCTGAATACGACGTATGACCTGAATTTCACAAGTTCTTATTGAATAGAAATCTCAAAACCCTATTAGCACAGTCACAAGTTAATTGGCAAGCCAGAAATTTTATTACATAAAAATTTTACAAAATCCTCCCTGTAGCAATGCAAAAGAGTTATTTTTTTAGTTATTCAAGTTGTGGTACAATTAATTGGTATTCAGCGCACTTTGTCGTTGCGGTTTTAAACACATGCACGCCCAACTCAATTTTGCATTTGGAAAGACGACATACATCGCTTTTCCTTAATCTTTTGTATTCTGTTTTACGATAATTTTTCGTAAATTTTGAAACTGTCAAAACATTTAAATTAAGCGAGTTGCCATATCATTGCTTTCACTATGAACATGAATGTATGTCACATGCAGATGTCGCTGGCATATATTTTCGTATTAAGGTTGGAATTTAATTAATTAATTTTATGTAGAAATTAATATTATAGGTAATCTTTGTATTTAATAACAAAATGTATATGGCAATAATACGAAAGCGCGGCTCACAGAAATTCTTCCGTTATTGTGCATGGGGCAACTTTTACATATTTTTGAAAAATTTCCGTATGAAATACTTTTGCTCAACTAAAATAAATTTAGTAATTCAAAATTCAATATTACATTTATTAGGTGTGACAGCTTTTCGTCTTTGCTACGCTATGTGGTGTTTAAAAAGAAGATAGTAAATTTAGATAAAACGATTTTTTTTTTAATCTTATTTTATATTTTTTTAAGTTTTTAATCAAATTAACATTAAAGGTTTAATAATTGAAATTACAAAAGAAGCGAATAAATTAAGTGTATACATATGTACATAAGTTTATGACAGACAATTAATAAAAAAAATAGAAATACTAAATAAATTGAAATAGTATACTATATTATAAATAAAAGTGATATGAACTTAAAATAAATTAATTAAATTAATTAAACACGAAAATAATAATAATTGACCAAATTCAATATATTAAGAAAAATAAATTAAATAAATCAATAATAGAAAATTAATATAAAATATAAATACTAAATAAAATTAAACATTTTAAGATATTATAAAAAAAAAATGTATATGAATTTGAATTCAATAAATTAATCATAGAGAGAATATGTAAAAAATAATAATAATTTGCCACCATTTTGATAATTTTTTTGTTTTGCCATATTTTTTTAAACAATTTTTTACTTATAAATCTCAAGAAAAATATTTTTGGCAAACTAAAACAAAAAAAGGAAAAAAAATTATTTTGACATAATTATACAAATAAAAAGCATTTTTAATTGAAGTTACATTAATTCAAAAATAGTCTTTATTTTTGTATGCAATAACATATCTACATTACATAGTTTTGTTTCCTTCTAAACAATTTCGTGTACAATACATTTAAAAATATGAAGAAAACACTTTAAATTATTATTAAATAAGTTATCATTAAGCATGAACATGTCTAAAATGAGGTAATTCTTTACAATGCTGCAAAGAAACGTTGGAATATTAAAGTACACGATTGATCTAAAGTACAATTAAATCGCGAATAACTATATAAATTATATTAATTACATATAAATGCCAAGTAATTATTCTTTTATCTAACACAAATGCTAACGACGATAAGCGCTTGTCAAAAACTAAATGGAATTTTTTATTGTCCTTTAAAAATGCAAAGTCTCTAAAAGATATTCTCAATAAAACTGCCTTTGGCTTACAAGCCCTTGTTGAACCATACTTCTTTAAGCTCGGCATTGTGTTTTTTAATGTCTTGTTGCACGTCATCCTCCAAGCGGCCCACCTGTTCAGAAGAAAACAGAAAAATATTGTTTAATTATTCAAAACTTTTTATAAAAATGTTTATAGGTATTTAACCCACCTCGATTGCGGCGCGTTGACTAAAGAAAGCACAGCCCAACGGGGTGGCAAATATCAAGACGAAACCGCAGAAGAGTGTCTGGATAGGTGCGCTGGCTTTGGGGAAGCGCTTGAGGAAGCCACGTTTTTCCAACGACTGTATCAACAATGGTGTTAGTACTGCAGGGAGAGATGATAGAGAAATTGTTTAAGTTGTAAAAAAAAAATGTTTGACATAAAGCTCACCCATTCCAGGTGCAGCCATAGCAATGCGACTAGCCACCACAGCTGTGATACCAACGGCAGCTGCCTTCTTCGAAACGCCCAATTCGTTGTTCTTTTCGTCCAGCAAAGTGACGCCGTTTTTCAACTCTCTTTAAAATGTAATTTAAAAGTTTGATTTATGAAAATTAAAAGCGGTTAATTGCATTCACTTACTGCATGCGCATCATGGGTACATTGATGCAATTAGCTGCTGCCACAGCCGCCAGGGGTACTAAACGTCCAATTAGCGGGTTTAAATTCTGCAATGCAGCAAAAATGAGAAAAGAAAATATATACAGTTAGTAAAAAGTAAGGTCAAATCAATCATTTCAAGTAAAGCTAAAATAATTTATCGCATGGAGTCAGCGAGATGCTATGTTGCATTCCTTAAGAAAAACATGTAAATAGAATTAGGGTGGTAATACTACTATGTTTAGTTTTTATAAGAAATGCAATTTTGTTGTTTTGTAACTACTTTCTATCTTCTTCATCTTCGATAGTCCATGAGTAACTAAATTGTCAATAGTAGCACAAATCACTTTGAACCTAGGGGCATTCTCGATAGGGCTGTTATTGACTCACGTTGTTAGTTTGGCAAAACAACTCACCTTCACTAGCCGGTTGAGGGAAAGTGCTGTGGTCAGCGCGCCACCAGTGGCCAATACATATGAAGTAAGCAATTGCCTGTAAGAGAGACACCATTAGATTCAATATAAGTAATAAATAGTATGCATAAGTATAACATACAAATATCTAAATAAAATTAAAAAATTATTTATATGTCCCAATTCATATACGGACTCTTTTGTCGCCCAAATCGGTTTTTTGAGGACGAGGAAAGACGAACGGACTGTGCCGAGTGGCATGCTTTGTGTTCTTGTTCGTAACATTTCGCTCCTACGCAATTCAGCATTCTTTTCCATTTTGAAGTTCTTTTCATGGTTGCAATAGCGCGTGGTTTCAAATGAATATATACGATATTTTTGGAAATTTTAATTTTTTTTAAATAATATTAGTAGCAGGTATTGAATACATTCTGGTGGATTAGGGAATTCGCGACTTAATTATTTCTTTGAAACTATTAAGTTATAGCCGCTTATTGTTCAAACACAATAATTCCTTGTAAGCAAAATGTGAGACCAACATACAAGTGAACTATGCAATACGCTCTAAGTATCGCGTAGCCGAACCGCACAAAGATTTGCGAAATTTTTATGAAAAGAAATGACAGAAAAACTCCACTCTTTTCACTCGTGTGTACTCACAGTGTGACGTTGCCGATAATGAGCGACAAAAGAGTCTCCATGTAAACGCAGAATATGTATGTTCTTATCGCTTAAGTGATATAAATATGTGTATACAGTATTTAATAAATTTTAGATGTGTATATACATTCATATGTATGTATGTATTTGAAAGGGAAACAGATAAAAGCGAAAGCGAAAATGAACAATTGAACCGATAACACAATTAGTGAGTTTGTCGTTTTATAATTTCTTAGCGAAGGCGCTACAGATATGTACATGCACATATTTATATCGGTGTTTATGTATGTATATTGCTTGTTCTTACTCTTTAGAAATTGGTGTTGATCCAGAGCGATTTGTATAGTTGACAACTGCGTTGAATGTCTGATTGACCCATTGCCAGAAGACGACTGCTGGTGTGGTCTTGTAGAACGATAGCATACCTACAAGAAAGTTACAACAACAACATTTAAATGAAATGATGAAAATAAAACATTCAATATCCAACATCTATGGCATATTTAAATGCGCACAATTTTATATGTGAATATATTTATCTTGTATTGTCTAGACGCGGCAACCCAGCGGTAGCGAACAGTATTTATTATTTAGTATTGGTCCAACAATGAAAAAATTGTATTGCAAAATAGTACGGCAAAACTACTTGGTTGATTATTATTCAAATATTCACCTTTAGGAAAGGAATGATTATGACTATATTTTCTTTATTTAGGCTCATCAGTGGGTATCTGGGACTTCCATATATCTAAAAATATTTTCCGTATAACGAAATTAGCCATTAGGCAGATTGGAGTGTTGCCTTTGAAAATAATATATGCCAAATTTCGTCAAGATATCTTGTCAAATAAAAGAGTTTTTCATACAAGGGCTTTATTTTGATCGATCAGTTTGCATAGCAGCAATATGATAAAGTGGTTAGATATCGTCAGTTTCACCAAATGATGAGCTTCTTGGAGAGAAAATGACGTGTGCAAAATTTCAGATCGATATCTCAAAACTGAGAGACGAGTTTGCGTATATACAGACAGACTGACCGACCATCATTGCTAAATCAATTCAGCTCATCGCTCTGATTATTTATATATGTACATATATATTTTATGGGATCTCCAACGTTTCCTTCTCTGTGTTACAAACTTTGTACTAAACTAAATATACCCTGTTCAAGGTATAAAAATGCTAATCAATGGAGCATCCCAGAAGCTGGAACTACTAAAAATTACTGCTATTTCTTACAAATAATCTATTTTGCATATTAAGATAAACTAATTACTAACTATTTCATGCCTTTGTGCATTGCTCCTATGGAAACTGATTCTAAAACTCGTTTTTTATACTCCTTGTTGTATGTATGTACATACATATAAATATATTTGATATATTGAGGGCAACTCGTACGTCGTAATTATAATATTTACGAATATATGTAGGCATGCATACATAATACGCAGTTTGTATTGCATTGCAATTCTTTCAAATTGCTTTCATTGCTTGAAATTGACGCAAAACCTTGATGAATTTGAACCGGGCAAAAAAATCAATACATTTTAAAATAATATAAAAACAACTTATTTATATTCTCACTGCGCTGAATATATTAATAAAAGCAATTTAAATTGAGAAAAATAAAAATAAATTGTCAGCAAGGGAAATATATAACCTTAAATTAAAAATTGTGTACCAAACATTTACTACAACTTTTTGAAATTTTGTGTGCGCTTTTAGGCGTATTCATATTTTACTTATAATTTGCCGCATCCGAGTAATATTGAGAGATTATAGTATTTTTGTTGTCGACAAATGTTGTTGAGCGCATTCAGTTTATTCGATGGCTCAGCAATTCTCATTTATTCCATACTTTTTAAGAAATTTAATGATTTCATGAGTGTTGATTAGAATAAATGAACAAGTGAAACACTCATTACTAATTTTTCACTCATTAATGATTTTATGAATGAATAATACACAATTTTATTTGTACACACAATTTTTATTGTTAACACGTGGCTTTAATATTGATTTTTGCTTAGCTATTAATTCAAAAGAATAAATAAATAGAGGGGAAATATTCAATCGATAGTCAAAAGAACACAGGTACTCGTTAGCAATGGTTGAGGAAAGTCTCTAACTTAATACCAGGGAGGCAAGAAAAAATCACATGTAGAAAAATCGATAAAGAGGATTCTTCAAGTATACATCAGCTATTCTAATGTGGCATAAAACCTATCATCAGTCACCAGTTTTCATATAAAAATAACAACGCACATGAGGTAATCGTGAAGGTGTCTAATAAAGTATTAGTCAAATTTTTAGTCCTCAAATAAATTTACTTATAAATATATATACTAAACAACCAGGGTTGCCAATTGTTTAATTAAAAATTAAACTTTCAATTTTCATCTACAATTCTGAGATTAAAAATTAAATTTGCAATTTTATTTCCGATTTTGGAATTAAATTAGAAAATTTAAAATTTAATTTTAATGAGAATAAAAATTAAAAACGAATTAAAAACTGAGAAATTCTTTTTTTAAATTAAAAGTTGGAGTAAATTCTTGAACAATTTTTATTTTGTTTTTAATCAGAAACTTGAAATTACATATTTTTTTGTTTTTCAATATGGGTTTTATGATTACATTTTTTTTTTCCTTTTCGTTATTTGAGATTAAAAATTTATTTTTAGTTTATTAATTCCAGTATTTGGGGTTTGAATTTTTAAAATTATTTTTTAATTACGATTTTTGGATTAAAACAAAAAAAAAATGTAATTCAAATGTAAATTCGATTACATATTTTAATGTATTTGCAATCTTGCAAACAACTCATTCCTTGTAATTTAAGAAAACATTTATGATTACGGCTTTTTATAGCATAATTTATGTATGTTGACATTAACCTGTAATTAAATAATTACTTATAGAAATAAACGCTATAAACCGCCGCTATCAGCTCAATGCCAAACTGTTGGAAATTGTTGTTGATAACTCATATAGTTTAAGGCTTTTTGTGTAAGCACTACCCTCAAACTTTATATAATATTTTAATCATAAAAAAAAAAAATTATATTAACTGAAAAAATGCTCGTACTTACATCCTGTAATCAGCGTGTTCATTGGCACTTGAGCCGACATGCGACCAATAATCAACGACTTCTCGCCTGTCTCCGGATGAAAAGCCGAATCGTACAGGTACTTGGCGCGCCATAGCTCCTCAACACTGCCGCATTCCTGCACCGGTTTGCCGGCACGATAACTGTGTACGATACGCTTGGCGCGCTCCAACTCCTCGTTGGTGGCTAAGAGATTCAACGGATTGGTGAGCAAGAAGAAATGCTTGGCACGATTAAGGTATGTGCTCTGGTCATATTTGGGCTGATCGATATCGATGGCTGGCAGTGGTGCGACGGCTGCAGTTGATGACATGCTTGTGATGTTGTCGGTGTATGTGCGGCGATGGCAGTGATGCTTTAACGTAACTCTGTAATTTATAATAAATTCATAAATTTTTAGAGTAGCTTTAAATACTTTCATTGATGGTAATTGAGATAAATAACTAATATATATTATGCGTTTTATTGTAGAAACTCCGTCAAATAATTAAAATAAACAACAATTATTGTTATTGCTATTTTAATAGCATTCACGTTTTACAATATTTGCATGTGCAAGTGTTTGTGTATGTGTAGGCTTCAGTTAAAATTTCAACTGTTAAAAGAGAGTTATAATTTTTTCTCCGCTCTCTCTAACAAATGTTCTTACAGTATGTACTCAGTAATAGTTACCTTCACTATATTTATAGCATAATAAACACCCTCTTTTTCTTATGTGTACATGTTCATTATATTATATTTTTCAAATAAAATAACGGTCTTAAAATTTGTTATAAGAACGATATATAAGGTTTTTTAACTAGACTTTTGACATATTTTTACTTTTTTCAGCATTTTCAATTATAAGTAAGTATTTATTAGGCCTTTTTACTGTCAAAATTATAAATTTCCAAAAGGAAACGTCGATGACCCTATAAAATATGTATATAAATGATCAGCGTGATGAGCTGAGACGATTTAGCCGCGACCGTCTGTTTGTATAAACGCAAACTCGTCTCTCAATTTATGTGATATCGGTCTGAAATATAGCTATCATACGAGCTGATCTATCAATATCAAGTCATAATATGGAATTATTTTTTATTTGACAATCCTTATTTTTGCGAAATTTGGCAAAAACTATTGTCCAGGACAACGCCATAATATCTGAACATATTGTTGAGATCAGACCACTATTGCATATATCCGCCATGCAAACTGACCGATTTAAAGCAAGATCTTGTACAAAAAACTTTTCATTCGACAGATTCACAAAAATCCATTTCGATGAAATTTGGCTTCAAAATAATATATTTGCTCTATTTATGTAATATCGACAAGAGGTCAGGTATTATGACCAAGTTTTACACAACTTTAATCACAGTCAACTTTAAGATTCTATCTCTTTTAGTCAAGAGTTTAGTTTTTGTTACTAACCAGGATATAATAGTTTATTACAAACCGTGAACCGTAGTAAGTTGAATAGTTCGACTTTAATATTATATATTTCCTTCAATTTTCATTGGTGGTGATTATCGAGGGAATACTGTAATTACATACATATTTATTTACAATATGTATATATGTTTTTGCTCCCAAATATAGAAATTCTGCTATAATTCGCACTTAATTTGCTTATAACGGCTTACATAAGATTAAGCATGCCAACGCAAGCGGCCGGGTCTCGAGTGGCTCTTTATCATATGCACTAGACGCTAAACAAAACTATACGAAAATATGTCCATACAAAAATACAAAAATACAATAAATACAAAAATACATACATATGTGCGCTTGTTCATATTAAACAGATCAGCTGGCCATTGACAAAGCTAACAATATTTAGCGCGTTAAAAGAAAAGGCTCGTAGGAAACGACAGACATTTGCAGTTTCTATGCAGTTAGTACATTCTATAGCCCTTTGTATGCATGTATATATGTATGCATGTGTGTGTAATCATATCAGTGAAACCATGAATCAATTTTTTTCGATCGACCTTTTGTGCTGATTTACGCTTGCTTATCGCTGGAGAATATTGCATAATTAAGTTTATACAATTATTTTTAATAAATAATATACGATTTACAAAGAGGAACACACTCAAACGACAAGCGTAAAATATTCTTTGATTTTCATAAACTTCCAATTAAGAAATCACCTGCTAACAATAAAATGAAGGCGTGTCTTGTTTGCTGTTGTTGGTGATACCTTCCTGATTTCCGTCGGAAAATTTGTTTTTCCCGTTTGTTAAAAGTGTTTTTTTGTTTCTGACCACTCTGCCACTTGCTGGCGCTTAGCTTTTTTGTTTTATGTATAAGTTGTCAGCGTTTACACACTTCGCGCTCAAAATACGATTTTCAACCGCTACGGTCGGCAGTGTATGAAAAACTGACAGCTGAGCGATAACCAGTCTTAACGCAACCGCACCAATTCCATGATTCTATTCGTTTCTTTCACATTTTATTTTTATTGCTATGAAAGAAATCAACAGACGCGCATACATACGTATGTGTGTATGTACAAACACAGGAACACACGTACAAACCTGTGGCGTATGCTGAAAGTAACCCGGCGGCTGCGCTAACTCGCATTCCTATCGTAAGCATCAGCACAACCTTCTACCATATGTTAAAAGCTACCGATAGGTAAGAGTACGCAAATGTCGATGTAGTAAATAGTAAGAAAGCTTCTGGGCGCTCTTTGAGGGAATCATAGAAAGCAACAACAACGAAGGAGAGCGACTTGTGCTTACAGATTTTGTATGTGACTATTTGATTGAGTAATAATTCAGCAGTAAATTGAAATGATACATGTATTTAAGCACGCAGGAATCATCCGTGAACAAGGAATATCTTCTATCTTACAGAAACATATCTAAACTTTAGGGGCATACCTAGTGGGAAATTTAAAAATTAAATTTCTTTTCCATATTTCGATAGTTTGTACCTTTAAAAAGAAAATATTAAAGTTTATATCGATATATTAAATAGTTTTTGTCTATAGCCTTATGTTCTGAAAAGATTACTCGGGGCAAACGAACCTATCACTATCAAATTATTCTGCTTGTTCCGTATATATGTAGTACTCCATGACCTACCAGTTTTTTTGGCAGTCCAAAAACAGCCAATATTTTCCTTAAAAACGCCGCCGTTTTGTCAATTTTTGATTTATTTTTCGATCGGAGAAGGCTGAAATCGCTACAGCAGTGGAGAATCTCGAAAAATATTAAATATTTGTCTTAAAGAATTTTACTGCATATTCTTAAAATATGTATAAATATATATATATTTTAAAACAATGGATACAGTACAGTTCATGGCTATCACACCAGGTGCGCCCTTAAGAAATACATTCGATAACTTTACTCCATGCAGAAAATAATTTTGAATAAGACTGCAGTGTAAGTAAGAAGCATTGAATATCTGTAGAAAAGGCATAACTAGAATTTTCTAGTTGACAACTTAATTTATTTATATGGTATTATACATCGCTCTCTTTGTTGTGACTGATTGTTAACTCAAAAAAATAGGTGTTTCTCTGCTCCTTTCTACCTTCACAGCATGAGTTTTGCTGTGATTCTGATCGATAACGTCGAATTCAGTAGACTACCACTTAATAATGGAGTGAATAAATACAACCCTGTGTACATATATTTACGATAGTTACAATATTTTTGTGGATTATCTAATATAAACCTTAGATGCATCCACATGAAGCTGAAAAATATGAAAAAAATGTGCTGGAAATTTTGGTCCAACCAAGTTAGTAGGTTTTGGAATACAAATGAGTTATCTATGGAGTGTTAATTCTGTGTGTCAACTGAACACTTTGCTCCTCTATTGTTCACTCAGTAAAGACAAGCACGAGAGCAAGCAGCTGTCACTGATTAAAACAAACCGACATTTGAAAATTAATTGTAGCATACTTCTAGGCGTAAGTTAACGGGATATCCGGTATTTTCTTTTCCACAACAAATTCAAACAGCAATATATTTGTTTGTATATATTTTTATTGTATTATTCATTTCATTTAAGCATCAATAACTGATTACTTTATTATCATTTAAATAATCTTCATTTAATGTGACTTTTATTAGTTTTATTTTAATTCTTATTT
Organism: Bactrocera oleae; assembly: GCF_042242935.1. Classification (NCBI taxonomy): domain Eukaryota; kingdom Metazoa; phylum Arthropoda; class Insecta; order Diptera; family Tephritidae; genus Bactrocera; species Bactrocera oleae. The sequence goes on along the minus strand of NC_091536.1, from coordinate 85,744,091 downwards.
TTCCTTTTTTTGTTTTATTAAACTAACATAACATCAACAATAAACATTGTACAGTATCGGGTTCCTGCCTATATATAATATATGTATGTATATATGTGTACCTATATATTTCTTGTATGCATATCATTTCATTATACACACCACTCAATTTTTATATTATATATTTTTGTTGTTTACATGTATGTATGTAGGTAAAACAAATATATTTTTTATGTGTGCAATTGCATTTGTTTTTGAATGAGTATTCGAACGCTTACACTAATTGTTTGTGAGTTGTATTTGCATCTGCAAGCTTTTGGATTTTCGTTAACATATCGTGGCCATGGCTACAGATGTTAATTATGAATTAGTTTATAGCTTCAAAAACTTAACCAATAAAAAATTGTGTTTAATTACATATATATAGTATATTTGAAAAAAATTGTATAAATTAATTTCCAAAACCACTTTGAATAACTCCAATTTAAATAATGACGGGAATCTAAATATGTCAGGTAATTTAGAAAATTTAATAGGACGTTTTTCTGTCAGAAATACTTTCCTGAATTTTATCTTTCCGTTATTTCAATAGCTTGACTTTTGGTGAACCTCGGCTTCGAACATATAATTTTCACACGCTTACTTAACACACTCCGCTACTGAGATCATAAGATTGTGGTATAATTTTTATACATAAAAATAAAGTTCACAAATAACACAAAGTCAAAGCAAACAAGCTGGCTAACGATTCGTTCGGAGGAGCTTTTCGTCAAACTATGTCTGTATTAGATAAGTTCTTACTCTCACTAACAAAAAAGTGAGCATAACATTATCCTGTATTTTAACCGTCTTAACCTTTCGTATACGAAGTGACTAATCTCACCATTCTGTACTAGTAGGTGGGGTTTGCTATACCCCAGTTATAAAAGGTAGTAAAATCCGCAAAATTGTTTTTTATGATTGTTACATGATAATATATATATCCAATAATGGATTGGTTAAAGTAAAACATTATATATTAGGGTGGAGCGAAAAAAAAAATTTTTTATTAGCCTGCGGGTAAAATTTGTAAATTATAAGAAAAGAGAATTTTCGAAAAAAAAAATTTTTTTTTAACATCTAGAGGCGCCCATTCACTTTTATAGTAAATTTCGAATTCCAAAATTTTTCAAAATTAATCTTCGGATATTTAAGCCCATTAAATTCTATAAATGCAAAATATTTTTGTTTTTTTATTTATTTAATAAATAAAATGGCTTTTAAAAAGATTTTGCGAAAAAACGCGTCTTTTCTGACTTGCAAGTGGATATAACTCCTTAAGTGAGGTGAATAGTTTCATGCCACTCAATGAGATTTTACAAAATAAATTAAAACTAGTTCATTCAAGAGAAATGCAAAGTTTATACGCTAGTCAGTAAAGAATACGTTGTGTCTGTCTCCCAGTACGAAGGGGTCTAATTATGCGCCTGAGTGATGTAAGTACAAGTTTAAAATTTGCATCAATTCGAAGTGGTTTTATTTCATTTAAGTTTTTTCAATGTCAATGTCTACATACCAAAGCCCATTTACATATATATTTATGTGAAACGACGGCGTGTGGTCGGGAAGAACAAGGAGAAAACCAAGCAATTGAAGCGTAAGCATTCAAAGGTATATAATTATTCGTTGTTAAGAATGTCTCAATAGATTGGGTATTGTGCTTAAAAATATTAAAAGTCAATAAACCGACGAAAGGCATGGTGTCTGCTTCGCAGCGTTATACAAGCTTACCCTTTAGAAGCTATCTACGGAAGTACACACTGATTTTTCCTTTGAAAAAAAATCATCTACTATTACGATTCGCATGGAGTGTTTCAGGCATTTGAGTTTAGATTTGAGACTGATTTTGTTTTGTAAGCTTTTAAAGCGCAGCGTGGAGTTGTGTGGAAATATTCTAGTTGAAGAGTCGCAAGATTCGTAACAACTCTTACCGAACATTTGCTTCTAATTCTTTATGCAAAAAACCTAAGCATTGCAGACAAGTATGTTCCGAAAATCTTAAAGCTTTCGCATTTTTTGACCTGATCAATCACTGTAAAAATCTGTCGGAAATATTTAGTGCTAATATTTTGTGTTAAAATAGTTGTAGTGAGTGTAAGCTCAAAGCTAAAGCTTTCACCATTCTTTCGTTTCATAAAATTCTGTCCAACAATTTGAGCGATAATATTTTTAAGTTTTTATGTTAAAAAAAAAGCTTCAAAATGTTATGAATTTTGTACCAATCTTTAATTGGAAGTTCATTGAGAAAATTTCTGAGTTTCAATATTTTCAATAATGCGTGAAAGCTGATCACTTTATACGGAGTGACTAAAATTAAATAAAAATATGAAAGAATTTATACAACATTTCATGGTAACTTAAAAATGTGAAGTAAAATAATTTTGACTATGTAAATATGAGAATATAACTTTAGTTACTTAGCTTACAAAAAGATCAATCATTTTTCGGAACATTGTTACTTAAGTTTGTTTTTAAACGCGCTGAGTGTTCAAAATAAAGGTTAAGTAAGTTTATACTCTGCTGTTTTATACAAAAATAATATATTAACGGCTTTCAATAGAGGAATCTTGAATTTGGTCCTGACACAAAATATGTATGTGTTTACCTAAATTCCAAAAAAAAAGAAATATATATATATAACAATTAAAAAATCTCATTTCAACTTCAACAATATTTTTTTAATTTTCTGTAAACATATTTAGTGTTTTTTGGCGCTTATTTTTATAAATAACATAATCTTTTATGAGTATGTTTATATGTATGTTTGTATGAATGTAGTTTTTAATAAGAATAGCATGTTGACATTTCTCAATTGACAATAGAACAAATACTTAACACAATTATGTATTTATTTATATTAGTTTTAATAAAATTTAATTTAAAATTGACTAAATTCCTATGAATGCACCACAACGGTAGTTACCGTTACGCGCATACACCCATTAAAATTGACTATTTTTGAAATTTTTATTTTACTTTTTTTTTTTTAGTTAGTAGTTTTGAGTTTAGTGTAACAGCTTGCGTTGTTTTGCGTATGTTTGTATGTATGTATGTGTATGTATGTGTATGTGTGTGTATGTGTGTGTATGTGTACGAGTGTGTATTTGTGTTCAAATGTCCAATTTACATTTATCAATCTTAATAGTATATAATATTATTTGGATAACAAAAACAACTATGTATTTATATGTATAGCATGTATGTACATATGTATATGTATATGCACTATATATACGTATGTATATATATTTATATGTATACAAGTATATATAATTTATTTCATATAGTTTCGTTTATTCCATAATTAGTAGATATACAATTGTGTTTGCGGGCATATATTTATTTATTTGTTTGTTTGTTTGTATGCACGTATGTTTCGTATTTGGTAATAAGTATGTATGTAGTTTAACAAATTTAAATTTTTCACAATTTATTACAATCCATTTTTGTATTATATTTAGTATTTTTTGGGTATGTTTACAAGTACATAGTGAAAAGTTCATACACACATACATATACATATGTAATTAAGCAAATATACATATACATATATGTATGTATTAATTGTGTTGAAGCAGTAACTGGTTTTGAAATTTAACAAACAACATTAAAGCTACAGAAAATTGTTTGTGTACTTATTTTAATATGTAGTATTTAGCCATCAACAATATTGAATTACTCCACTTTCACTGGATTCGCTCGTTCATTATTTCTTCCATTACTGCCTTTTGTTGTGATATTATTTTTACATGTTTTATATTCATATTTTAATACTTATTTGTTTACAACTTCACTTAAAAATAGTACAAAAAATAATTTAAAAAAATAAAATTCGTTGCCTATGTAATGTTCCGTCATGTCCCTCCATGTGTTTAATTTAAAATTAATTTTTAATATTCATATCCAATAAAATGTAGCTATTTATAATTGTGTGTTAACGTTTACATTAAAATATATACTTATGTATGTATATATGTAAGCATATTAACTATTTTTTATTGGTTGTATGTAAATATAAAATCTTGCGTGCCTGTAAATCTATAAACGAAACCATGGGGATGTGGTTGTTTCAAGTGGAAATCTCTATATTATGCTATGCCCTGCTATGCTATGCTATATTTTGCATTCGTTCTAAAATTAGGTATTTAAAAATAACGAGAAAGGTAGTATACATTTCTAAAATTAAATTCAATTGAAAATTCGGTGCATTTACAATAAAATATATATCAAATATTAATTATACAAAAAACTTACTTTCAACCTAACTTTCACATTAGTCAACACAGATTTCATTGTCGTATCATTTAAGACTATACATCAAAAAAACTTTCATACAAAAGCTTTTAATTTTTGTTTGTGGAAGCTCGAAAAATAAGTAGTTTGAAAAAGCTTTTCTGAGCAAAATTTGTCGAAAGAGACCTCGAATTGCTTAAAGTTTGGCGAGCAATGCCGAAATTATGAGGAAACCAGAAGCATATATTCAAGCTGTTGAAAGTATTACATAAATTATATTCAGATATCTGCTAGTGATAAATTTAAGTTATTCACCTCAATCGCTTTCTTTTTTCTGATATTTTTTTTTTTTTGTGTATGTTAGTTGGAAATAGCCTGGGATAAACTGCATATAGGTATGTATTTGGAGACTTTATATGTATTCAAATTATGTATATCATAGTTTTTACATATGCTTAAGGTTAAGTATCTTAAGCTGGCTAATTGCCCAATATAGGAGAACACTAAAATTGAAATTTTTATTTAAATATTAATGTTTGGATCAAAATTTTAAGTAGTTTTAAATCGATCTGATTAGTTGACAACAAAAATATAGGGAGAAGAGTAGTCATTTTTACAAAAATTCGATCGTTGTGAATTATTGTCAAACACAAAGCTTTTGTAAAGCATTACTCAAAATATGTATGTATCTAAAATTTAAAAAGTGTGTACGTATATAAATTGGTTAAGCTTAGCTAAAAAATACTGCAAGCGCATAAACATATAACAAATACATATTTGTATGTATATTTAGTAGTTGAGGGAGATTTTGTCAAATTTAAATATTAATTTTTTTTAACATTTTTTTAATTTTATATATAACTATATTACTCGCATTACTTGAACTTGTATTGGTTTTTTTATGTATTTTTTTAACGGTAATGCATTTATAAAAACGTCGAAAGCACATACATACATATGTACCTAAACAATTACTAGTCGCTCAAAAGTTTTCATTGAATTTTCTACAGGGCTTTCATTGTACATATGTATGCGCTTATGTGTACGTTTACGCTTGCTATAGATGTATGTATATCGCTTCTATTGTATAATCTATAATTTTATGGCTTTATTATATTATATTTATGTACTTAAACATTAATATATGCAATCTTAATATTTGTTTACTCGAATATTTCGTCCTATCTACATTACTTAGTGAGTGCAAGTGTCGTTTCATTTATCTATTTGTATTGTTGTTTGCTGGTCTTTATTATTATATATATTTTATTGTATTATTAAAATAATTTTATTTTTATTTATGGCATCAATGCTGTTTTCAAAGTCACTCATCTTTTAAAACGGTTCTTTATAAGTGTCATGATGAGGTTAAAAAAGTATTATCGAAAAAATATATGTACGTAAGTAACATTTTCGAAAAAAAAATAGATATCAAGTTCATTTATAGATATATGCCAACAATATTATAAACATTTCCTATACTAATCTAACAAAAATATTTCCATTTCAATAAAAAGCGATCAGCTTAGCTCTTTCTTAACTTCAAATAAGTTTTCTTGCTGACTTTCGCTTGCAACGTCTTTTCTTGAGCTACTAGCTTGAGGTTTTTTCGAAGAGAATATTCTTTAATTTAAAGAAATATAAAACACAGGGATTTTTTTGAAAAAATTAATATTTTTTAATAATTTCTGAATTTTTCCAAAAATGTATTTTCTCGATCTTTGTTTTTTATGGACAATGTATGGTTTTAAAAATCTTAAGCAAAGTCACATTTCGGCTACAAAAATCATTAATTTTTAAAATCATCACAATTTGTTAAAGAGTTCATTTTTGTAACCATGTGCCGTAAATAGGGGAATGTCCAAAATTTTTTTACTCTCGTAAGCGGGGGGTAAATTTCAAAGTCTGTTCTCCATAGAATGTGCATACTCGTATACAAGTATTTATTTCCGTAACTTTTACAGGAGATGCATTTTCTTTTCCTTTTTTTTACTGTTGCCATGTAGTTCAGGTTCTTTTCGTAATTTAAAAAAAAAAAAAACAATTCAAATATTTTGACAAATATTATAAAAGAGGTAAATACAATTTATGTAATTTTACAAATTATTTAAAAGTTGCAATTTTTTAATTTCAAAATGAATATACTTTTAGTAGCTATAGCATAATAAAAAAATAAATTTAACAAATACTATACTTTAAATAATATAAATAAGAACCCTTTAAGATATCACTTTAAAAACAGTCATTTGAACCGCACTATTTTTATAGCTTTCATTTTAAACTTTTGCTTTAGGAGTATTACTTGCATTAGGAGTATTACTTGTCAATATTTTTCATACATATGAATATTTATACATATTATATAACTTGTTGCTTCGTGCGATGTAAAAACGTATGTACTAACATTTTACTTTTGCGAATTGGTTTGTATATTAAAATGTTGTTGTAAATATGGTGCCGTGCTAATATGGTATATGCTATCTTTTCGTTACATTTTATTTTTTATCTATTTAAATAATTTTTTATATTTTCATTTGTAATTTTGTTGAGTTTGTCCTATATTTTTGCAATACCTGGAAGGTTTTCAATAATGTGGCATACATACATACACGTTAATGGAGGCGCCAGAAGTTGAGGAAGAGGAGCAGATTGTGTTGGTTTCATATAAGTTACATACTTGTATATCCAAGTAATTATATATTTATAGCTAGTTAACGTTTCGTGTATTAAAAAATTAACGCCATCAAATCAACATAACTACAAGTTCACTCAATCACCCTGTATTTGACTACAAGTATTTCATTGCGCTGAGCGTACAGCTGGTGCCGTTTAATTGATAATGGTGAAAATTTTCTGTTTTGCAGTCGTTAATCCGTATATGTATGTATGTATGTATGTGTGTCAGTATGTAAGCATTTGTCCAGTATGCAGCGCTATGTAATAAGATATGGAGATTGTGGATTGGAGCTTAGAGTTTGATGCAGACTCGCTGTACTATGGCACATGTACTGAAGTACATATGAAGTGTTTCTTTTTAAGTTTTTTTTCGCATACGTATGCGGTTGTGGTTGTGGTTGTGTTCTGTGCCAGTTGCTTGTGTGAATGATGCTTTTGTAGAAGACACGAGATCAAAACGTGGAGTAAACTTAACAAATGCATTTGTCCAGCTTCGCTTCACAGCCGCACAGCAACAGAACAAAATTCAAATCGCTTTTGGCTTACATACATACATAGAAAAGAGTAGATATGGATGTAAACTGCACTTTGTTTTGTTGCCTCATAAACCGCGAAACCTACTTGATGTCGACCCATTTATTTATTGAATTTATGTATGTCTGTAGCTTAGTCCTCTGAATGCTTGATTTAAAAATATCTTGTGTTTTCAGCTTCTTCTGTGTTGTTTCTATATTCTTAATCCGGCCGCATTTATTTTTCTAATAATCACCTGAAAAAAGTTGAAAAAACAATTATTATTAATAAGAGTCACCCATCAATGTATGGCCATATGGTCAAATTTGACACGGACTAGTCCATTACAACTGTTAGATTGGTACAATCTTTTTTTACCTACGTTCGTTTGTGCTTGTCTACGATGCAACAAGTTTTTCGGGTGATTTATATCATAGAAAAAAAAATTAGCAAAAAGTTTGCTTGAAATTTTGTGTTTCCAATGGGAGTCTACTATATCACGAACACAAGAATTTGAGAGCCACAAAACAGTAAGGGAAGGTCGTGGTGTAATCGAAAACTTTCGTCATGCGAATTGTCCATCTACCTTTGTTAATAACAAAAATTTCGAAAAATTAAAGAAACATTACTTGAAAACCGTGTTGGTATCAAAGATCTAGCAGAGGATCTCAAGAGGTATTGAGGTCAATAAGTTTTGGTTAATGGTTTGATAATGAAGCGCCGAATGGCGCTCCAGAAAGTGACCAAGAATCCCAAATTTCGCTGAAGGCGAGGCTTATAACAACTGTACGGAAACTTGACTTTAAGTATGCTTGGCATGCTTGTAGCTTATTTTGAAGCCGATATTAAGGGTTTGTGTTAAAATACGATGAAAATGTGATTTTGGGTCAAATTTGATCATATGGCATATATAATATATAAGAGTTTGTTAATGTATTTACTGGCGCATTCCGGTGGGTTCATGTAACCAAATACGTTCAACTCATACAGCGAGGCCAATGTGATGAAGCACAAATACCAAATCATCAGTATAATGCCGAGTCGTTTGTCCAATTTCCAGCCGTTCAAATGTGTGGACATAATGAGAAAGATGACCGTCGAGAAAAGCGATAAGGTCGAATATGCTAAACCTGTGAAAGAGAGGAAACAAAATTTGCTTTAAAGAGAGTGTAATTAAAATAAATTTACTATAAAATTCGAATACTAATAATACAACTATGAAGAAGTGAAGAAAAAATCGACAATTCTACGATTAATCATAAACACTACTGTGTAATTGAAAAATGTATGTATAATCAGTGCTGATTGAAACGCTTTACAGTATAACTATTTTGATTCGAGGTCCTTGCTTGTATTGATTTATTTACCACATTACTATAAACTGACCCAGGACTGACTGACCTCTCGGTCCGGAACATATTGCGAATTATGTTGATACCTCAAAGCGGGTATCAGGGGCAATTCCTCCCGGGCTGAGTTCTCAGAAGAACCCGGTGATGTGCACCAATTATTTGCAAATTTTTGTTTGTAACAATTCACTACAATTACCCCGGACCCCGGTTTTCTCTACGGACCTGTGTATTGGTATTATAAGTGATGATCAGATTTTGCAAATGCGAGTGCATTACAATGTTTTCTGGATTACTATGCAGTAAATGTCACTTGGACCACGATAAAAACTAACTTTTAACTACTATTGAAATAAGTATACTGTAATAATTGCTAAGTTAGTCTGATATATGTACATAGGTACATATAAAATAGATTTTTTATTTAATAGAATAATTTTATTGAACATAAAAAAAAAATTTATTAAGGTGATTTATGCAGCTAAATAGTTATTTGTTTTTCAAATATTACTTGAAAAATCTCAGTGCACAAAAATCAAATTTATACGATTATTTATTTAACGTTAATTATTTTCATTTCTACATGAAGTATAAAAAATATAAGTTTATAATAATCTAAATTTTTTCGTAAAAACTTTATTCATCGTCATATATCCAATTACCCTGCAGGAAATTTAATTTTTTGAGATATGTCTAAATGGTTTATGTGATTTTACTCCCATCGCTTTATTATCTTAATTGTTTAATAAAACTTTTCGAGGTTAATAACTGAGGGCTTAATGAATTGCTTAACAAGTTTTTGAGACTACACCTTGTTAAAAAGGACTTTGAAATCAATTGCTTTTTTGCCTTCTATCTCTATCTTATAAACTTGCTTCAGAATTTTGGATTTTTTTTTAATAAATAAAAGATATTAATTTCTGTTTTTAATAAAACTCCTGGACCTCCTCAAGTCGACTTAAATATTTTTGACATATTCGTAGTACCACCAATTTCTTAAATAAATGTTTAACATATGTACTAAAACCGGGAAAAGGGATCAGAAATATATTATATGTTTTGCTACAAGTGCGAATAGTATTTCTTGATTTACTACAGTTGCAGATCATTCTTAAAGTGTGTGCTGCTTTGATCATCCTATTTTTTATAAGTTGAGGCAGCAAATTACGCAAAATCGGCATATAATATCATTTAACATTTTTGTTGTTTACAAGCTTCAAAATATTTACACAAAAAAAAATTCTCAAATTTAAAATTTCACCTAATAAACTCAATATTATTTCAAAACAATACATTTTAACTCACACCAAACCAATTTTATTCGCATTATTTGTATAACCGCGGCTGCTGGCACAAATTTAACCAATGCTCTATGAAATTGTTTTGAAACAATTTTATGGACAGTATTACTATTACAACTCAGTTGTCTTGAAGTTTGTTGCAAAAATATCATGAAGTACTTTTTTGATTTCCTGAAAGGGTATACGTATGTACATATATGTATAGTAAGTACTCTTAATATGAATTATGATGATCAGAATTTTATACGCATTTCAGAAAGCCTCTTAATGAAGTCAATTAACGCATTATCCACAATAATTTATATAGAAATAAATGCTAATTGATTCAGTTCAGTTGCTTTCAGCATTGTCTGGGAATAATAATTTTTAGAAAAAATGCTATAATGGTATCAAACAATTCTTAAATTTTAATGTAAAGTTTGTTAAATTTAAATACAACTTACTATTATTAACAAGAAAGAACGTTAATGAACTTTAAAGTGAGAGTGTGTTCAAAATTTATTTAATTTTTTTTTTGTATTATGAAGAAAACAGTTAATTGTCAAACAGTTAGAGCTTAAATTCATAAACTACTTAAGTGTGTGCTTTTGAAATCGTGTGTATATATAAATATGCATTAATTCAAATGTTCCATACATACATATGCACAATTCTGACCTTAATCATCACTCCAGCATCGGAATTGGTTTTTTCTTAAGTACTTATGTAGTAGTTTCATATACGTATTTAAGTACATTTCTATGTAAATACATATGTACATAAATACATACATATATTTCATTTGGACACTCATAGAATGCTGTAATTATATTCTCAATATATACTTACCTTTCGAGATGACATTGACGTGCGAGCCAGGCTTTATAATGGCCGTTTGTATAAACCACGGAAGACCTAAGCACACTAGGATATCAAAGACATTCGAGCCGATCGCATTCGATACGGCCATATCGCCGAAGCCTTCTTTGATTACCGCTATTGAGCTTAGGGCATCGGGTACAGATACACCAGCAGCCACAAATGTCAATCCCATAACCGTGTCTGGTATGGCCAATGTTGAACCAATCACGGTTATCATCCAAACCATAAAATATGAATAGAACGAGATCCATATCATCGATACAATAAATGTGAATGGATACCAATTGCGGTATTTTTCGGTGCGACAATCTGGCATAGTTTTCTTGCATAAATAATGTATGGGATAGACGACATACCAGGCGATCAGTGTTGGAAGTCCGCCTTCCGTGGGACGTTCTAATGGATTGGGGCGTGCCTCTTTCGATTTATCAGCTGATTTATAATATTCAACACCAGCTGGTTGTGGTTTACCCACAGTCGGTTTGCTGCCGTCACCATTTGTATTTGTTTCTGTGACGACGGCATCCGGTTGATCAGGATTATAAGCCATATTATCTTGTCCCGATCCGGGTCCAGAGGCGTAGAACGTATTCGTGCCCCAGTCATCTTCGCCAGGCGGTTGGCCGTATCTAACACTGACTCCCACTGAATTTGTGGACGATTCATCGCCCCAAGCGGCGTTTGGATCCCAACTAGTATTTGATTCTCCATAGCTTTGGTATTCGTTTGTTGCCTGTTGCTGTTGTTGTGAACCAGATGCACCGTCTTGTGTAAGACTTGTTTGCTGTTGTTGCTGCTGAGTGCCTTGTGTATATGAGTTGTCCGGCATATTCTTATATGTTACCAGTGATGATTGTTCTTCCTTTGTGGGCAACTTGAATGGTAGATTTAGGGACAAAGCCCAACGCTCCAGCTCCGTATTGAAATGTAGCGCCACACAATATCCCACATAGCATAGCAACATGAATACGGATTCATACTATATATAAAAAAGCGAAATATATGCAATTAGTTAAGAGATAATTTCCAGTAAAGCGCAAAGGCGAGGAAAATATTTTGAAAAAGCTGTTGGAAAATATTCCACTTCTATATGTAGACATCAGTGCAAGAGTAACAATAATGTTTAACTATTTAAATGACCCTAAATTGTTCTACTTACGCAAGATATAACGTCATTAAAGATGATAATCAACATCACCAATATGGAGAGACTATAAAAGAAGCAATCACGCACCAATGGCCACCAATTCAGTTGACACACAGTTCCAGAGCATAGTGCACAGACCGATATTACAAACATTATATTGAACACCGCCGAGCCAATAACGCCGCTAATGCCGATATCGTCCTTGGCGAAAAATACACCAATCACCACCGTGGCTAATTCGGGCGCGGAACTACCCGCTGCCATGAAAGTAGCGCCCGCCACATCGGGTGACAGCTTCAATTCTTCACACAGACGATCCAAACTGGCAACAAAGTATTCATCACAAACGATAGCCAAACCAAAGAACGTAAAAATGGCAACGAGTACGTGAATGACGAGTCCACCATGCTGACGTGCCCATTTACCCATCAATGGCTGGGGAAATTGTTCTATGGCGGGCGGGGTACAATTTCGTTTTGGTCGCCAAGTGGGAACTGCGTGTTTGGCAGCGGTGTGTGTGGCTTCCGTTGTCATAATCGTAGTCTAAAATTAAATTAAATATGAGCATGGAGGTATATGAAATTTTGGTATTAAAAAAATTTTGCCTCCGTTGTAGTTATAGAGCTGAGTGTACTATCCATCACATCGGCATCCGCAAGATCACTATCTGAGGGTCCGTTACTGCCTGCTTCATCCAATCCACTATCGCCTTCTTCTTGTAAATTCTCGGCATTGAACATACTCTCCGTCTTTCCCTCACTCTTGGCCGAGTACACACTAACACAGTAGTAAATAAGGAACAATAGTCCCATATTCCACATGCGTGCTCGACGGCTTCTTCTTCGTACAATCTGTGAATTAAAATCGGCAACGTTTAGAATAATAAAAAAAAATTAGAAAGTCTAATGGTGTAAATGGGTGAAATTGAGCAATTTATATGTTCTACGTTTTCGATTTTGGTGAATGATTTCTATACAAAAAGTCAATTATTATCTAACTCGAAGTTACAAATGAGAGCTGAAGAGTTAGGCAGACTCTGTTATCCAAACTCACTTCTTTTATTAATTTGCTGTTTTAAGACTAAACGTCTGCCCATCAAATCATCTCAAGAGATCAAAGCTAAATTTGAAATCAATGCCAAACCTCCGAGAATTTTTTTGATATCAAGAAGTTACTTAAACGTCCATCAGTCGCTTGAGAAAGCTTAATAATAATCGTATAATTTCTTTAACGTTTTCTCATTTTCTAGGAGTGTGGGAAATGTGGGTGCTTTAATGAAGAAGAAATGGGGAGACTGAGAAATGTATGACATTTAATTTAACTTATTTATGTTTCCAAAAATATATTTAGTTTTAATGTTCGGCACAAGCATTATTTATTATGAAGTGGTTCACAAAATTTTTAGATAATTTCGACAAATGACTTAAGTTTTAGTATCTTTGAGTACCCCTAATAGCTTCATAGTTTTCTCATACATATAATAAAATTACTCAGAGTACTAAGTACGAACCAACAACGCAAACGGCATAACATATTGGCGCGGAAGCCTAGTCAAATGGTTTACTGCTTCGTAATTCGATACATTCAGTCATTTACCACATAGAGTTAACTTTTACTTTATCTAATTTTTTTTTTTCTTCGAATATAACTGCATTTGTTTTAATGCAATTCGGGGTCAGTCTTTTTTTCTAGACATGGAAAAATAAGTTCATAAACATATTTATTTATAAGTATTATTTACAGAAAAAATGTGTTTTTGTAAGTACATATGTATTTGCAGTCTAGGGAATCTAAGTGAATTTGCAGAGTCATATTTTTATAGCTGTTTTGTCTTTGAAAGTTTAGTAATTATACAAATGTAGATAATTGCTGAAAAATAAAGGACAAGACGCAATTTCGGAAAAATATAAAAAATAAAAATAATAAAAATTTCTCAATTTAATTATAAAAATAAATATTTTGTGCTTGGATCGATTAGTGCGGGAAGATAAATGAGAACTGACACCACGAGGCTTTTTACTGATATTTCTTAGCCGTAACAATGAAAAAAGGTGAGGTTAACACAAATAGCTATATTTTATAGAACCAAGAGTCACCATCTTTCACTGGCTGTTTTAACCGATTTGAACATTTGAGTCGCTTTATATGGGCATACGGATAAGGGATTAAGCTCATAAAAGAACTCTTTTATAACAGACAGTCAATCGTTGTTTCGAGTGAATATTGTAATGTGTGTGATATTTATAGATTCGGAAAAATGGGAAATTCTTTGTATTGTTTCCTTCCTGATCATAATTTTGGTGGATTAAGCAAATCATGTAGTAAAGAAAATAATCAGCATGTGGAAACTAATTAGTAAGGAAACCATTCGACGCTTCGTGAGTAAATTTGTATGATACATTTTGATATTTCAAACGTGTACGAAAGTGTGTCTATCCAGTAAGTCTTATATCAAGATTTTTCAAAAATCTAAAATAATCATGGAAAACATACTATACATAACTTAATAGTTTAAAATCACTCAGAATGTCTCGCCATAAAGTTTATACTTATATAAACGATCAGTGTGGCTAGCTGAGTCCGTTTAGCCATGTCCATATGTTTGCATATACGCGAACTAGTACCTAAATTTTTGAGATATTGATCCGAAAGTTTGCACACGTCTCTTCTCCCTAAGAAACGGCTCATTTGTCGGAACCGCCGGTATAGCTGCCATACAAGCAGATCTATCAAACCCAAGTCTTTGTATCGAAAACTTTTTTATGCCAAAGGCAACGTTATGGCCTCCAAGCAAATTGTCCAGATCGAATCACTATAGCATATAGCTGTCATTTAAAGTGATCGATCAAAACCAGGGAGAGATCTTAATAAAATATACTTTTTTTTCTTACTAAGTCAATTTAATTCGACTTGAAGGTTGTTTATATTGTACATACATGTTTGTTATCAAACAAAGGGGCTAGAAAGAACTAGCAAAACGTTTTACGCTGGATGCAAACAATTGGCCGGTTATGTTTTAAGATTTAGTCAAGTAAATGATTGCTATAAGAAATCCACTTGTGAAGGGTATTATATAGGGTGATCCATTTCAAATTTCACTACTTTTTTAAAGAAAAAAACACAGAAAATTAAATTTCAATGGGGAATGTATGTTATCATTCGAATGAACATTCTTTGGCATTTATTTTTTGAAGATGATCTCTTTCAAAGGTTGGACACGGCTACGTCTTACAGGGTCCATCTGTTGAGTCCGATTTTCGATGACTCGTTCAACCATTCCGACTGGTAACTAGCGAATGTTATACTCCAAGACCTGAATCGAAGCGGAATTGTCCACATAGACTTTAGACATTACATATCTCCACAGCAAAAAGTCTAACGCGGGAAACACATTATTTACAGAACGTGAGTTTTCGTAACAAAGTTAGGCGATTTGTAAACGTTGTTCAGGCATAGGTCTTTCCATGATGAAATGTCAAATAATACTGAACAAAAATAACATGACAGCTTGACACGACTCACACGTTATCTGCCAAAAAAGGCTATTGGAAAAAGTACCTCTACTTGGATCACCCGTTAGCTACGATGCAGCCGAAACTCTTGTTTTTTTTATATATTTGCTATACCTATGTGTATAATAGCATTGAATTAAGAAAATTAATTCTTCAATGAAGATATCGATTGAAAACACAGCATAGTTAAAGTTTTTCGTATGTAAACTGACCAATTTTGCCACACTCAGTTAAAATAATAAATTTACGTACAAGGACGCCTTAGCATTTTGCTTATCACGTGATGCTTAACATTGCTTTTAAGTTCTTACAGTGTTTAAATAGTCATAACAGAGAATGATAAAAACAAGAAAAAGTTGGGAGCAGCGGCAAATATGAAACTATAGAGGAGATAGTAACCACACGTGCATATACATACATATATATATATATATATACATATGTAGTGCATAACTACATGGGGGCGTCTCGCCCATTGGGAACGACGACACATCATCTGTGTAAATCGTCATCTACGTACAGCAACGGTAGTGGTGGTGTGGTCGGTGACTGTGGAAATGATGGCGGTGACGACAGCGTTGTCGTTCGTGTTTCCTTCAGCATTACTGTATGTTGCCTTGTTGTCACCGATGTAGGTTCAACCAGAGAACGTAAAACAATGAGAAGGTGCAGGTTCGACAGCGAACAATTTGTAGAAATTTATCAAGGAGTTCACCACAGATGCACGAGAAACAAATAACATTTTTCGCTTTTATAACAGCGGTGAATCTGTACACATACGCTCTCTTACCATAACCAACCGACGAATATTGAAGAGAATATAATATGTGAGCAAAACTGGGCATATTGATATACCATTTGAAATATATTCCCTTTTATTGAACTATTATTTATTATTTTTTAAATTATTTTATGTTAATTCATTTTTACTTTATTATGAGAAATATATCAAAATACTTTATAAGTACTTAATAGGTATTTTGATATATTTCTCAAAATAATTCATTAATTGTACTTGACACCATTATGGAGTCATAAAAGTACAGAATTGTGTTTTGCCGTCGGTATTTCACATTCATGCTTCAATTTTTCTTTTCAAATGCATGTGTAAACATATAATATGTAACAGGACATACATATATTATGTCGTTTACACATTTGTATGTATTTTTATGTAGATATGTACACTCATTACTTCATGTGAAAATTCCGTTGACACATTTTTTGCTTTTATGTCAAAGAGTCAATCTGTCGAAGAACTGACGCAACGACAAAGTGTCACAACATTGTGTTGTTGGTAGAAAATCCGAGATGTGCCATACACACTCTTACAAACATACATCGCATATGGGCAAGTGCAAAGTCAATGTGTGTACAAAAAAATCGAACGTACTTACGTAAATTCTTTGACAAATACAGTCAATCCCGGTTAAGTGCCAAAACCAAAGATGCAGATTTTTTGTGCTTTGTAGTACATAAGCGATTGTGGTACTTAAGCGAGTGGTACCAAAAATATTATTTCTATGTATTTAAAAAAAAATTACCGTTTTTTTTAAAAAATTAAGAAAAAAAAGTGAGATGCAGCAAGACACCGGCAGATAAGAGGGATTGGAGGAGTGATACTTAACCGGGGTTTACTGTATACATAAATCAGAGGAATATTGAATATTTTCTTTAAAAAGTTTCTTGAATTGTAAATCGACAAATTTACTATGTTGTCACTTTTATTCTAAAATATTTTAATACTCATATTTGAGGGGTTGTCACTTTTCCCTTCTAGAGGGAATATCAGAAATTTGTTCAATTTATGATTTTTAGCTTTTGCTATCGTCGCGAAAAGACGCTTGTAGGCAAACGCATGCTCGGGGAGATGTGTAAGGCGTTTGCTTTTATGAATGAAACGACTTAGCTTATTGCTTGTGCGCCAGCGTTCATGAATGAAAATGTTGTTGGTGTGTGATTTACTACAAATTTAGGATTTGTCAATTTGGCTGCCATATTGATTTCTGGTGCTGATGCTATTTGAGACAATTGTTGTTTTTGTACAACAATGTTTGTATTTTGCCTATTGGCTGATGTACTTACATTTGTACGCTTAAAGGTATGTAGATTTGTGTATGCATTACTAATTTTGCGCGGTCGTACGCATATTTGTACATACATACTTACATATAGAGCAGTGCGCTCACATGTTTTCATTGATAATTGGTAATATATTATTACAAGTATATTATATAATATAACATATTGATGTACATACATATGTACATACATAAACTATTAATTCTGTAACAACTGAAATTAGAAAATTATGAAAATAGTAAAATATCATTTCTTGCATAATCTTTCACATTTTATCAATGTAGAATTTGCGCAAAAAAATAATAATTTATCAATTTTTCATCATAAAAATCGTTTATATGGCAAAAAATAATCATGCATATGTGAAGTGGCATTTGTATTTCTTGTTTTCTCATTCATTTCATTTCATTTTTCTCTTTATATTGGTAGATACGTATTTTGTCAGAGAACGTTGTTAAAAATTCTCATTTCTGTTAAATAACAGCAAAACTATACAGAAAGTGGTGAACTCCTTGATCTCAATTTTTCAGCCAACCAATCGAGCATCATACAAAATTCAATTTGCACCTTCTCATTGTTTTACGTTCTCTGGTTCAACATTGGCATTTACACACTTTATCCAGAGAACGTAAAACAATGAGAAGGTGCAAATTGAATTTTGTATGATGCTCGATTGGTTGGCTGAAAAATTGAGATCAAGGAGTTCACCACTTTCTGTATAGTTTTGCTGTTATTTAACAGAAATGAGAATTTTTAACAACGTTCTCTGACAAAATACGTATCTACCAATATAAAGAGAAAAATGAAATGAAATGAATGAGAAAACAAGAAATACAAATGCCACTTCACATATGCATGATTATTTTTTGCCATATAAACGATTTTTATGATGAAAAATTGATAAATTATTATTTTTTTGCGCAAATTCTACATTGATAAAATGTGAAAGATTATGCAAGAAATGATATTTTACTATTTTCATAATTTTCTAATTTCAGTTGTTACAGAATTAATAGTTTATGTATGTACATATGTATGTACATCAATATGTTATATTATATAATATACTTGTAATAATATATTACCAATTATCAATGAAAACATGTGAGCGCACTGCTCTATATGTAAGTATGTATGTACAAATATGCGTACGACCGCGCAAAATTAGTAATGCATACACAAATCTACATACCTTTAAGCGTACAAATGTAAGTACATCAGCCAATAGGCAAAATACAAACATTGTTGTACAAAAACAACAATTGTCTCAAATAGCATCAGCACCAGAAATCAATATGGCAGCCAAATTGACAAATCCTAAATTTGTAGTAAATCACACACCAACAACATTTTCATTCATGAACGCTGGCGCACAAGCAATAAGCTAAGTCGTTTCATTCATAAAAGCAAACGCCTTACACATCTCCCCGAGCATGCGTTTGCCTACAAGCGTCTTTTCGCGACGATAGCAAAAGCTAAAAATCATAAATTGAACAAATTTCTGATATTCCCTCTAGAAGGGAAAAGTGACAACCCCTCAAATATGAGTATTAAAATATTTTAGAATAAAAGTGACAACATAGTAAATTTGTCGATTTACAATTCAAGAAACTTTTTAAAGAAAATATTCAATATTCCTCTGATTTATGTATACAGTAAACCCCGGTTAAGTATCACTCCTCCAATCCCTCTTATCTGCCGGTGTCTTGCTGCATCTCACTTTTTTTTCTTAATTTTTTAAAAAAAACGGTAATTTTTTTTTAAATACATAGAAATAATATTTTTGGTACCACTCGCTTAAGTACCACAATCGCTTATGTACTACAAAGCACAAAAAATCTGCATCTTTGGTTTTGGCACTTAACCGGGATTGACTGTATTTGTCAAAGAATTTACGTAAGTACGTTCGATTTTTTTGTACACACATTGACTTTGCACTTGCCCATATGCGATGTATGTTTGTAAGAGTGTGTATGGCACATCTCGGATTTTCTACCAACAACACAATGTTGTGACACTTTGTCGTTGCGTCAGTTCTTCGACAGATTGACTCTTTGACATAAAAGCAAAAAATGTGTCAACGGAATTTTCACATGAAGTAATGAGTGTACATATCTACATAAAAATACATACAAATGTGTAAACGACATAATATATGTATGTCCTGTTACATATTATATGTTTACACATGCATTTGAAAAGAAAAATTGAAGCATGAATGTGAAATACCGACGGCAAAACACAATTCTGTACTTTTATGACTCCATAATGGTGTCAAGTACAATTAATGAATTATTTTGAGAAATATATCAAAATACCTATTAAGTACTTATAAAGTATTTTGATATATTTCTCATAATAAAGTAAAAATGAATTAACATAAAATAATTTAAAAAATAATAAATAATAGTTCAATAAAAGGGAATATATTTCAAATGGTATATCAATATGCCCAGTTTTGCTCACATATTATATTCTCTTCAATATTCGTCGGTTGGTTATGGTAAGAGAGCGTATGTGTACAGATTCACCGCTGTTATAAAAGCGAAAAATGTTATTTGTTTCTCGTGCATCTGTGGTGAACTCCTTGATAAATTTCTACAAATTGTTCGCTGTCGAACCTGCACCTTCTCATTGTTTTACGTTCTCTGCTTTATCGATTTACAGTTTTCCTTAGCCGACTCGTTGGAACGAAACGCTAACAGCACAGGCCAAAACATAAAATACAAAATAATGAATAACAAGAAACGATACAAAAAGTATATGCATAAGTACATACTTATGTATTTATAGTATATCTCTATGAATATGTGAGCTTTTTCTTATATTTTGACAGCGTCAGGTTAGGGTGATGGCCTCTGCCGGTTACTTTGACTACTTTTGTTGCATGCATTGGCAAGAAAACGTGCGACTAACAGCCCTCCACAGTAATAAGCGCCAAGTAGTGAGAACTTAAGATGGAAAGAGCGATTATAAGCTTTTATAAACTTTTTCACTTGGAATTTGTGCCATTCGACGGATGACTTAATAAATGTAATAACTTCAGCGACGCCAACTTAAATCAACAAATAAAAAAATTAATATTCAGTTGTATTCACTTATGGACGAGTACATATACATATATATGTGTGTGTGTGTTTACATATATATATATATGTGTGTGCGTTAACGTACGCAATGCGCAAGGATGCAAGCAAAGATGACGTAGATGCTCGTAGTTGCGCACACATATTCACATATAAAACATATTTTCCCATACACACATAAATATTAATATGTGTATTGCGTAATATCAAATATATGTTTAAATGTATATAGTACAATAGATAGGAATTTGTTAGTACTGTGGCGACTGCTTACATCATACAAATTCGGAAAGTTACCGATTCAATTCAACAACTACAATAAATCGACGGGCAAAACGATGTCATCCAGTTTATGTGTCACTGCACGGAGTCTATTGGCGCCAGACACTTTCATACGTCCCTATGACCCAAGTTTCCCAAAACCACAATCATCACTTCGCAGTAAACGAATGTCCCTATGCAGTGCTATAATCGCTTGCATATACATACATACCAATACATATACATATTGTCAACAGTATCTCATGAAAGAGTTCACATAAAACTTTTCTATTAAGTGGAAATAAGTTTTTTTTTATTCTTTCTGTCAATATTTAATTTGTCCATTATTTTGTTATGATTTATTGTAATATATTACAGAATACACTGCAAAAAATAAGTTAACGTTTGGTGAATAGAATGTCCTATCAGTTTTTTTTGGTTTTTGTCGCCAATTAGATTTCTTTTTAGCTTTTATCCTTCTTCGTGGCCCGGAATCACTGCAGCAGTGGAGGACCCTTTTGTTAACGCCATCAGAGATCACGTGTTACTTTGAAAATATTTTATTTTTTCTTCAAAAATGTTACTGTGTATTCTTAAAATATGTATATACTTCTGTAGGTCATTTGACCAACTATTTCCGGTGTTGAAACGAATAATATCAATATCAAATAACGACTAGCAAACAACTCTCGTTTCTCTGGCAAAAAAAAAAATAATGACGTTTCTATAAAGTTTAGTTAGTGTAAGGGTTCTAGCTGGTCATTGTCCTATCGGTGTCCACGCGGTAAGGTTGAGAATCTTACTAGATGCCAATTGTAGAAACAATATAAAAGTAGGAACATCTCAACACTGCCTTTTTGACTTTCTCGCTTTGGTGAGATCAAGACTTAAACACTTGATAGCGCACACTTTCAGACCTCCCACTGGGCTGGTGGGAGTAGAAATAATACGCTTAAGTAGATTTGTACTGGCCTCAAGGCGCTTTTTCGACTTATAAGATCTGATTTTAGGATATATATTTTACGGCTTCACAGAGAAGTGTGTATAGTAGTTCAAGTGCGGTCGCCACCTTGAAGGTTAGCGATTAAACCTAACCTAATCTATCTAACCTAATCCAGTAAAATTAATCTTGCAGGAAGTTGGAAGTGCTGGAAGAGCTTTTCGCCCTCAATCATAAACCTGCTTATTATACTCTTACAACATGTTGCTACAGAGTATAATAGTTTGTTCACCTGACGGTTGTTTATATCCCCTAAAAATAATCGAGTTAGATATAGGGTATATAAATGATCAGTATGATGCGGCGAGTTAAAATTCGAGTGACTGACATACAGCGTCCATCCGTCCATGCAAGCGATAATTAGAGTACAAATTAAGATATCTTAATGAAACTAGGTATACAAGTTCCTTGACAAAAAAGTAAGGACGAATTCGTAGAAGGGCATAATCGGACCACTGCCATGTTCACAAAACGCATTTTACGTCGAGATCTTAAATTGAAAGTGCACAAAATACGCTTTATGGGCTCTTGAAAAGTTCCCAGAAGATCCAAGGTTTTCGAGTCATTTTTTGTTCAGCGATGAAGCCCAATTCTGGCTCAATGGGTATGTAAACAAGCAAAATTGCCACATTTAGGACAAAGAGCAACCTGAAGAGATTCAAGAGCTGCCATTTCATCCATAAAAAACAACGGTTTGGTGTGATTTGTGGGCTGGTGGAATCATCGGTTCATATTTCTTCTAAAATCATACCGATTAAAACGCCATGACAAACGACTATTTGATGCTTGAACTTGAAGCTCGTGATCTCGGCGGCATTTGGTTTCAACAAGACGTCGCCACTTCCCACATATCGCCATATATCATTATTTCCCACATATTATTATTGAGAGAACACTTCAGTAAGTAGATAATTTCACGTTTTAAGCCGATCGATTGGCCGCCAAGATCGTGTGATATCACACCGTTAAACTTTTTCCTGTGGGGATATGTAAAGTCTAAAGTCTATGCGGACAATCCCGCTTCGATTCAGGTCTTGAAGTATAACATCACGCGTGTCATTCGCTAGATACCAGTCAAAACTATCGTCAAAAAATCAGCAGGTAGAACAGAAATGTAAGTAAAGCGAAGCAATGAATAAAATTGGAAGTTATAAAACATTTTCCATTTTTCAATTATCTTTCCTTTCAATTTGCTGAAAAATTTAGAAACCACTGTAAACACACGCATACACACATCTGCAGTTACAAAAGTTTATCACTTCTGATTTAAAAAATTGCGTAAATATATATTTTCTAAATACAGACACACATATTTGAAAGTATGTGCGAATCTATTACAAAAGTATGTTTTTCGGCATTTTTTTCGGTGTTTTTGCTGCTCATTTAACGCCGTGCTGTCAATCAAAGCAATCAGCTAAACAAAAGCACGGGGCAATTCTTTTGATTTGATCTCAATTTTTATTCAACTTGGCTTAGAGACGCACACACATACATATGTATACACTCGTACAATGATGCAACTGCCTTTTGTGCAAAATATTCGAAGCGAATTTCTACCGTGGCTGCGCGTTATTAGAATTCATGCATACCTACATACATAAGTAGTGTATATGTATGTGTTTATGCAGTTATGCTATTTATAGTATGTTAAGCTCAATGGTACCTATGAAGAAAGTGTAGCATACTTTGCGGGGTAGGCCAGCAGGTAGGAAATGAAAATGAACAAATATAAAGAACACCGACATGTGAGTGTGTGTGTTTTCGCTGTGCGCCTCTTAACGGCATTTACTCACACACACACTTGTTTACGCCTCCGTGTGTCTGTTTGTATGGAATTGTGTACGTGTACGCGCAGCAGTGTGGTGAAAAGCAAAGGTAAGGTGGTACATTTCAAAGACTGTATACTAGTATAGAATAAAGGCATATTAGGCGCCGTAGCGCGATACAAAGCTACATGCATACGAGTGAGTGTGTGTGTGTGCCATTTTCATTGTAGTAAATTCTACTTTGCCTATTACATATTATTTCTTTCGTTTTGCGACTCGTACTAACCATTTTGTATTATATTTTTGTGTGTCTGTTTGTGTTGTTGTAGTTGTTCCGATTATTTGAGCTTTGTCTCCAAAGCGCTATTGTTATTTTGATTGTTTCCTCAAAGGATATTCGCACAGCTTACACCTGCTTAACTTCGTGGCTGCAATATTAAACGCGTTTATCTTATTTTCACTGTCACTTGCATTTGCACTTTTCAGTCTTTTTGGATTTGAAATCACACATATATTTGTGTTTGTGTATGTGTGTGACGATTTACACAGTTGTATGTATAATGACTAACGAGGTGTTGGCATTAAAATTGCACATTTCATTAGTAAAAATATTTCCTAATAAAAAAGTGAAACACTATTGTTTTCTCGACGTTCTTTTCGTTGTATTTTACGTCCGATTTTCACTCGGTCAGAATGTGTGTCTCACTCAATTCGATTATTCAGACTCCGCTTGTACCGCGATTAGCACCATTTGCTTTGTCACTGAAGAGGTTTTTGTCGCAGCCCTTTCTTCCTGTATACACTTTTTCCATTTGGCTTGCCTGTTTTTTTTTTTATTTTAACTTTTTCATTATTTTTCTGAGTTTTGGTTTTTTTTTTCGGTATGACACACAATTGCAATCGTGTGATGGCAGCGTAAAAGTGGGTGTTCGGTTGGGTGGTTGGGCGCTGTGGTGGTGGCGTTACAGTTTTCAGATACACAGAATATTATGTTGTTGCGTATTTGCAGAAAAAGCAGAAGGAATAAAACAATTTCAAGTTGCTCATTGAAAATTTTTCTTATACGCAAGAGCCTCACTACTTTTCAGTCGGAAAACAACACTTCATTTCACACTCGAATGCATAGCATTATTGACTTGCTTATTTGTAATTGCGCTATATTATATTATATTAAATTTTATTTACACTTAATTTATTCAGTTTAATTTTTTTCTTCAATAATAACACATTGTGGCCAAGAGTGCGACCGTCCTTCCATAAAGGGAAGACCGTAGAATTGTACTGACTTTTCACCACCGCATCGATTGTCACGACGGCACCACTGCTGTGCTACTGCTAAGCGACTGTTCGTGCATTGCCTGCGGTGGTACAAGTTGGCGCTGTTGGAGCCAAAGCTGTCGTTACTGCTGCCGCTGCTTTCACCTTGTTGTTGGTTGTCGTTTCCTATGCACCTCTTGTGCTTCACTCTTTACGTTTGTCGCAGAAGCTTGACGACTTTAGTACGACAAGCAGTCTTCGGCTCACCATGGTATCTATGAATTTTGCGCTATTCACCACACAATCGCTGCGCTCCACAAGACAGAGTTGAAGAACAAAAATAGCATAGATTTTTAATCATTAATCTGCGTATATGAATTCACTTATTAACGTACACATGTACAATTAAATATAAATTATATGATGGCTTACATACCAACGTTGTGGCATTCGTATTTATTTACCGTTACGCACCAAAAGTTCGCAGAGCGCAAGTCCAAGTTCATTGAGCGCAACCACTAGTGAGAGTAAGAGAGAGTGATATTTTTTGAGTATAAATAATTGCTTATATTATATATTGTTTGATAATGGCAACACCGTTACCCAAAATAAGTTTTGCAGATAAAAAATTTTTAATGAAATATCAAATATATAAAAAAAAAAAAATTTTTGAGCAATAACAAATGAGGCTTTGATAAATACTACTAGTTTAATTGATAAAAATACAATAAAAACACAGTTTTTTAATTGTTAATCCTCTTTTCCTGGTAATATACGATTTTGTGCTCTCCGATAATATATGTATATACATACATATATAATGTATGGTAAAAAAACTGGTCATTCGAGTGATCACGAAAAATTTTCTGGGAAAAATATATTAAGATAATTATGAGGCTTTGCCGTCGGCAAATATCACATATCATGAAATAATTAGCGACTTAAGAATTAGTGACTACACTGCCCTGCTTACGTCCGAATAGATGCAGAGTTTTCAACTCAATGATACTAACTGGTGGTATCAGAAGTAGGTGTTTGGGAAATAGCAAATGATGAAGAACTGAATCCCACTCGGTCTTTCAAATTAGTGTCAATCAGCCAAGAGAGTAAAGTACTGATACCACACTGCGCACATGACCAAAATTATATAGGCAGTTGCTGACCGACCAAGGAGGATAAAATATGCCTTTAAGTGAGTATGTGTGTACATATCCTAAAATCTACCAACTATTGCATTAGGTTGCCTTCAAACGCCATTTAAACGCCTTAAAAGCGACAACCAGCCGCATGGATGCCTAACTGTTTACAATGAAAATCATAGTGACAAAACCACAATGCAAAATTGACATCATAAATTAAAATTACTTCCACCCTTCTTCACCTTTGCAATTGCGGAAAACTAGATAACCAAATATCGTTGGCCTTAATAAATATATGTGCATGTATGTGTGCGTTACTACCGGATCCGGCAACGCAGGGATGAATATTTAGCGCTGCCCAGGAGTACCTTGGATTTCTGCGATGATTTGTAACAATTCCGATCGCAACAACGAGAATGAGTATTTAGTAAAATGCGATTGCACTGAATATCAACCACAAAAATAAAATAGCGAAACTCGTACACAATAAGGCGACGCATGCAATAATAAAATGGAATACCAGTGGAAAAAAGGGGCGAGTACGTAACCATCAACACGATTATTCCGCATAAAATAAATTGATTCCTGCTAAAAGTCAAAAGATACTCTCGGTGAGGGGTACTGCCCTCAAACACACACCAATGCATACACATACATATACACACTTATAATTATATATTTAAAAGAACTCTCGATCACTATAAATTTGTCCACAATAAGTTCCTTTATTGAGATCTCAAAAGGATTGGCGTTGCCTCAGTCTGCTGCACAAACACCCTCTTGCCATTCAAATATTCCAGCGCCGTTTGTTTGTTTGCTGCTTTCTTAAACTAAGTACACTCTTGAGTGGCATTCTTCAATTTTTTTGTATACTTACATACACTTGCATACATATACATATTGACAGACAATAAGCAGCGCTCGTACAAAGAAGTCTTCTTCAAACTGCATTGAGCATCTGTGCGCTGACATTTCGATGATACAATATGATCGGCAATGATCGCACTTACCTAAAGATATCGACGCACATGCATATGTATATACATACATATATATATATACAATACATACTCTCCATATGAAATATATTGAATATCTGTGTTTCGAATAACGCTTTGGCACCTCTATGACTCTTTCTATGCGCATCTCGACACATTAATAAATTATTGTGGAAGCGTCCTGGCAGGCTATTGTCTCTATAGCTAGTGTCCCTAAGTAAAATGTGTGTCAAAAATTAGGCATGCGGTTACATAAGCACATATTTATATATACATATATATATATATATATATATATATCTGTTTGAATGTGTACTTCTCTCCGTTCCATGCCAGACATATTGGCGTTGTCAACAAGATTTCCACGGTCACTTTGATATCGATTTCACACAATTTATTTAGCTTTTACTAAATGTCTTGTATATATGCATGTGCAAAACTGAGGTGTGTATGAGTCAGCGTAGAAAATTTGTATTTCATTTGAAGGAAATTATTTAAGATTATTATAAAAAAAAAAAGAGTTCTATTACAGATTCTGACATCGCACTCTCTTTTATCGTAAATACGTTCTTCAGAGTTCAAATTTTATATTACCCATGAATTCAAGTACCTAATTTTCTTAAATGCTCTGCATACTGGTTTCTATTCCCCCGAATATCTCGCTTTCTCATAGCGACCCACAAGTCAATAATGTTTTTTATAGGCACACCTTGTATGATACCTTACAAAAAAGCAGGTTTGGGAATGAAAAAAAAATACTGTACAATTATTTTAAAATGTTAAGGGTATATTAGCATATTTTAAAAATACACATTAAATTTCCGGTTACGTAGACCCGACTGTCGTGAGATCGGAGCTACACGCGATCTCCGATTGCGCTCAAAACGCTCCTACACTGCTGCAGTAATTCCGCTCTTCTCCGTGGATGAAACCTGAAAAAAACTTCTTACAAGAGGATATTATCGGTACAATGACCTCGAAAAAAGAATTTAAAAAGTGACTGGCGGTGTTTTTAAAAAAAGTTGAATTTTATCCCGAATTTTGGTCGTTTTGGTCTGCCAAAATTCGATTTCAGATCAGAACAAAATACTGGTAGGTCATTATATGAAGAACTATACGGAACATGAAAACAAAATTTCATAGTTATAGTATCATTTATCTCCGAGTAATCACTGCAGCAAATTCAAAAAATCCAGTTTCTAGAAAACGCGTTTAAAATAAACCGCTTAAGCTGCTAAATGAATCTAAGCAACACAAAACTCTGCGGAGTCGAAAATATTTTTAGGAGCCTTTTAGTAGCGATAATATTGATAGCCTTGATTTCAAACCTTACTTTACTTAATATTTTTTTTCAACTTTTTGGAAGATCATATTAAGAACAACCCTCTGAGACCAAAAAAATTGATACGAATTCTTTACTCTGTTGTCAGAACGTTGAAGCTTGCAATTCTACCGCTTTTGATTGTGTCGATCCAGTTGTTTGTTCAATTCGCAACTATATTCAATTCCTCGAATTGAAAATTTAACTGAATTCGATTACTTTTTTATATTTTGATATCACTTGATAAATTTTAAATTCAAACAAAAAATTAAAACAAGTTAAAATCTTAATTAGAAAATTTTCAAAGGCATTTATATTCTATAGTTTTCAAAGGCGTACATACATACATCTATAAATATATTTCGCAGAATTCTTTTAACAAATCAAATTTGTACATTTGTAAATCTTTTTAAGAATTTTATTAATTAGCAGATAACTTCTCTTATTGAGAAGGTGTCAATAGGTATCAAGTATTCATTGCAGGCGTTCAATTGTCCTGCTAGTGTCAATTGTCGCACCAAAGTCGGCCACTTCTGACGGTGCGGCTGAGTGTAGCAATTGTCTGACAGAGTTGTCAAAAAAGAAAACATCAAACGTGCGCCGTCATTTCGTTGTATTGTTTGCAATGAACACTTTTTCATTTATGTATGTTTGTTTGTTTAAGAAACAGGAAGACAATAAGCGATTTTCTGCAATATTTTTCAAATGTCCCCTTTACATGCTACACACTGTGCTAACACCACAATTGATATATTTTACTAGAAATGATGACAACCGCAAATAATTGACTATCAAACACATTTTGGTGGTTTGATTTCAGAATTAAATATTTTGGACTCAGTTGCGAGTTTTATGAGTATATTCGTGTACTTAATAGCAGAGTAAAAAAATGTAATATTGACGGTAAGTCTTTATTTAGATATTCTAAGATACTGAACTGCAAGCAAGAGTTCAGAGTTTCTACATATTATACATATATTATCATATATCACAAAAATAAGCTTCATATTTTTATTAGTTCGAAATAGGAGAAAACGTAAGAGATGTGTTCACAGGAAGAGGTGGTTTTTCGCGACTGTGTACATTCGATTATCGATATATTTTTTTTTTGTTATAATCGGACGCATATGTTTGTCATGTGCTTGCATTAGGAGCCAATTTCAATTAGTAGCTTGTTTTTGACAACAGAAAAGGTTAGTCAAGCTTTTATGTGCTCTGCGATTTTTGACTTTTGAAAGAAATGGACCAAAGAATATATATTAAATTTTGCATTAAAAATGGAATAAAGTGCCTTGGAGCACTTGAAATGTTGACTGTGGCATTCGATGAGCTCATTTTGCCAATCATGCAAGAATGTGACAGCGTATTCATGTCGCTTGGCATGACCGTTAACCAAAATGTTTTGAATCGATCTCCAAGAGATGCTAAGATTATCTGCTATCTCTCTGATGTCAACACGAGGATCTTCAAGGACTGTTTCTTTAACTTTCTCGATGTTATCGTCATTAACAAAGGTGGAAAGACTTCACGACCTTCACTTAAAGTTTCGTGCCACTCGAATACTAGTATCCGTGATTTAGAAGAATAATAAATAACAATAAACTAATTTCTGTTAGTCTGCTTGACTTCAAAGTAGATATATTGGTTATTAAGGAAGGCTGTGAAAATGAGCACGTCAAGATACCAAAGCCGAAAATAATTGGTTGACCATGTCAACACAAGTTGAAACATCTAAGATTGTCAATTTAAAAATTTCAGTATTTAATAAAAAACCTAATATTTATTTTTAAAAAATTTTTATTATGTTTTTATAAATTTATTTATTTATGGTAATGGTAAACTTAAGAAATTAATAAACATTAGTTAGCTAGTTGGACTCTTAATTCATACTAGTTTCAAAGTAGATAATACGTAACCAGTAGATTTGATTGCCGGGCATATAGATATGACAAAAATAATTATGTAACCACATTGACCTGCGTTCATATCAAAAACTTCGTACCACATACTTTTTTACCACAACCCCACAAAAACGCAAAATTAATTGATAAAATTGCGCATTTTGGTCGCAAATCCGTAGTGAATAAAATCCCATCCATCATTTTCACATTAGTTTCCTTTTCACTTTCCATAGCAAAAAAGGCACAAAAATAGAGCGTTTTCATAGAAAATTTCACGTATTTAATATTTTAGTTTTCGAGTAGTGTATTTAATGTTCTATAATAAAAACGGCACGGGACAGAAAGTATACGCAATTAATGCATATAAATGTAT
Source organism: Bactrocera oleae (assembly GCF_042242935.1). Taxonomy (NCBI): domain Eukaryota; kingdom Metazoa; phylum Arthropoda; class Insecta; order Diptera; family Tephritidae; genus Bactrocera; species Bactrocera oleae. Next base: position 85,713,297 of record NC_091536.1, on the reverse strand, counting down.
GTATGTGCACTTAAATGTAAATGGATTGATGTGTATGGGGCAGATCAATCAAAAGCAAAGGTGACAATACAATCAAATGCACTTTGTTTCACTATTATGTGAAACAATAAAGTTTTGAAATTTTTCGCGGTAATATTATATAGACAGCCTTCTTCCACTGGCAGAGTTCAAAAATGAAAGTGTGTTCATTTTGACTGAGCGACTTGGATGCCGCGTAGCAAAACTCAGAGTCATGTGGCAAAGATGCGTTATCACATATGAATGCATGTGTGTGTGTGTACAATGTAGGTTTCCAAAAATCATTGCACCATGATGAATGTCATCAGCATTTTCCATTGTGAAATAATGCAAAGAATTTATCGCCTATTTTATGCATCTTAACCGAGGAACGAAACAACAACGCAGTGGGTGTCACCATATGCTATGTAGGAACACTAATAACCAACGTACAAATATGAAAATTCGCAAATTCAGTAACTCAGAAATGAACGAAATTTTTTCATCAAGTCATTCGGTATTCACTCACTGGTTTATTCATCTTTTCCGATTACACGGAGAATCAGGGCACAGATGTGCCTACCGTTGCAATTGTCATCTAACCTAAAACACCATGTATCGTATGTTATGTATGTGGAACTGTTTTGTTAGACTGGCCCACAATGCTGACATAGCCCCTTCGACATTGTGCCAAAAATCGGCTATTGTGCCGACTAAGTGTGAAAAGGCTTTTGCAACAACTGAATCTTTTGAAAAATTCAACATTTCTAAGTATACATATTTGTTTGTATGAATGTAGGTGTATGTATGTAGAGTGAATAGCATGCGCTTGAATGGGGTTTGAGCAAAAAATGCTTGCACACACTGTATTGAACCGCATGTGGCTTGACCATCCATTCACGGTCTGTGCAATAGTTACTGTTTTTTTTTTTTCAATTTGCATTTGACTTTTCGTCATTGTCAACGACCCGAAAATATTGAATTGTCAATGGTGACAACCACTTACGCTTGCCCAACTTCATTCAGAGCGATTAAGGCATTACGGTAGCAAACAACACAGACAAACGAAGGTGTGCAAAATACGTATTACAGCATTCGCATTCATTGGCAAATCGACGTGAGGTGCATGCACTCATAGATCAAATAAGTTGTTGCACTCATTGTAAAATTCAAAAATGGAAAAAACATACAAATGTTTTTATGTGTGTTTGACGGATAGAAAATCTTTTTTGGCGCACAGCTTGTAGCTGACAATAGTACACACGGGAGCAAGCAAATCTGCCATAATCCTAAAAGCGTGTTATCTGCCAAATTGAATAAAGTTTAATGGATAAAGATCAGTACCATATCATTACAGGCGGTCACCGTGTGTCAAAGAGCAAACGAATGTGTTATTCCCCGTCCAGAAAAAATATATTTTACATCTTACATCATTTATTTAACAACTCTGCAAGTTTCATGAATATAGAATTTTTCTGTACACAAGTAGCCGTTTGTGCGAAAAATGCATACCCAAATTTCGACCGAGTTTCTCGACGACTGGTAAGTCGATCTTTCATTCTCCTTTTGGTCTTCCGAACACAGAGGAAATTCCTCGCTTCTTCTGCTATTAATGTTTTCTGATTAGGAAACTTTACAATCACACAGATGGAAAATACTACTCACTTAGAAAAACTGTTAAATGTCTTCATTTTTAATTTCTCTGTTGACACTTTTGTGATGCCCCATGAAGGCCATGATGTGAGTTCGTTAATTATTTAATTGTTAATGGGAGACGTTTCGCCTAGTCCTCCTGCTTTATTAAATAGCTCTTAGTTATTTTAGTTTGAAAACACACTGGCAGTTGAAAAATGGAACACCAAGCCCATCGCGTTCGATTGAAAGTTCGGATCATAAAAGACTGTGTTCGATTGGGATATTCGGGTTAATCAGCTTCATTTTAATTTTAAAAAAATGTTCCCTTTATAAAAAGCACTCGTTTGAAATAGGTGTCCAGACTAGAAACGGAATTAAGAATTAGAAATAATGTCTGGCCCGAAATATCCACTAGTTATCCAAAGATGTTTTAAACTTTAATTTAAATGTCGGAAAAGAGCTCATATGTTATACAAGTAAGAAGATGAACTCCAACAAAAATATTTTTTTTCTTAATAATAATAGTTCTGTTAATAATAACATTTATTTTGTCCCACTGTGTCGATATTATTATTGGCCGACTCTTTTAAATGCAAATAACATGGCCTAATCTACTTTCCATGCATTTACAAATATCAAATGTATTTATAACACACCAAAAACCGCACATAGTCGTGGACCAAGGCACATCCAATTACATTCCCACATACAAACATATGGTCATGCTTGTAAAATCCAGGTAAAATACGACTTAGATAGTAGTTATGGTGACAGAAATTCCGCACGAACACTTCCGATCCAGATGTGGCACTACTTAAGTTGTCAAAATCGAAACAAAAGCGACGTATGCCAAATCCAAAGCCAACATTTTAACGGTCAGTTGTGTAAATTCAAACTCATTGGTTAGACTACTTGCTGATGCTTTGTGTAGGAGAATGAAGTGAATTACACGGCAATAATCGGATTTGAGGCCTATGAAGCATTTTAAAGGAAATAAATATGTCAACGACATCAAGAAGAAGCTAAAAAACAATTATAATCGCTTATTTGAATAACTGGAAAACGTTGAATTTTTCCTTCCAGAGGATTTTCGCACAATTGACGCAAGAACCGAAATAAGATTAAGAAATCATACTTACCCAATTATGTATTTGTAATGAATGTCTGCACATAGAAGAGACAAATGATCACAACTGAAATTAAAGCAGGAAGAAGACCCGTGGTAAGGAGATTTCAGAAAAAATTGCACTGCAAATAAGAAATAAATATAGCTCTGTAGCAAAATTCATCTACAATAGACAAACTGGTCGAGCAAAGCATATTATTAGTTGACTAAATAAACTTAACAAGGAAGAAACTTAGAGAGCTACAAAAAAATGTGTTATAATCCATTGATGCTTATTATTTTTAGGCGTATTGCCGTCTTCTATGCGCAAATTTTGTGATTTCAGCACGTGAGAGTACGTAGAATGATTTTATTAATGAATGTATAACCGCTTGTTATGCAATATATTCAATTCGAAAATCGTTATGTTTTGACGAATAGAAGAATATTCTAAGAAATTTATTAAACGTGCGAAACATTCCAATAAGAACTATACCAAAAAATATTAGCAATTATTGGAGTGATTGTAAAACGATATGTATAAATAACACATGGAAGTATGCAAGGGTTAAGGAAGACACTAGCTTAGTAAGGGATTAATTGTCAATTAAATTCTGACCGTTTTCTGATGAGTAGAAGTTTTATTCAAAAATTGCGGATGAATTAAGAGATTAGCACAGTTCGAAAACAGCGTTTGAATCAGTCTGCCTCACGCACGTGAAGTTTTATCGAAAATGTACTATTCAAATGGGCAACGATGGTGCTCGGAAGCGCATGTGCCGACTTGAAATTTTAACTTTAGGTTCGCAATAACACTATCTAACAAACTATGTACTATTTATAAGTATTTTATTTTATTATTGCATATTTCTATGAACAATTTACTGCTAATTTTTACGTTAAAGCTTTTGTACAAGTCTACCATGTTACGACTGGCGGATTTACCTTACTTCCAGAATAAATTGTCAAAGTCACTTAAGAAGCTAAAAGGCAGTTAGGAACAAAAGTCTTTTATGTAGAATGAGTAAAATGTGTAAAATATGTTAATTGTGTATGATATGCTTTCGAAGTAAATCTAATGTGAAAATATTCCTATAAAAATATTTAAATTAAATATTTACCTCATATCTAAAATTATTGTTGGTTCTTTACACAACTTGCGAAAAATATTTGGAAGATAAATAAATAATAATTAATTTTCAAACAAAGTCTCGATGTATTTTTTTTTCCGAATAGGTTTGGTTAAGTAATTTTAAATACCTTTAATAAAGGAAGCATTATCGAAATCTAGAAAACGGTTTTAGCCATCAAGTTACATTCTACAAGTAAACACAAATTTATCCGAAATTACCATATAGTCACGCGAAGTGCCTAAAATGTCAGTTAAATCATACAATTTAAGCCAACGCACAATATGATTTTATGTGATAGCCCAATTCGGCTGTTGCTATTACAGCAAAAATATTTCTAAAATAGTTTCGAGGAAAGCTGACGTAGCTTAACTCTTGGTTGCATAAGAAAAGGCAAATTCCTGTATTGAAATTTTTTAGACGTAATTTGGAGTTGTTTGATTATATAACGATAATAGATTTTTTCTGGTCGTTCAATAAGAGCGGCGATTTCTATAGCTCAAAAGTAATGTGTGATTACATTATGTAATAAGTATACCATATAAAAATTATTATTTACAATAGTGAATGCTCATAAGTGAAAAAACGAAAAAAAATGAAAAGGAAAATTCGAAACATTACGCTTAAGTACATAGATTTCAAAAAAATTAAAAATTTGGATATCATCCACCTTTTCCTTTTATTCAAACTCGTGGCAGTATTTTTTAAATAGAAAAAATTTTTTTTTCGAAGATCCGAAAAATCTTATACAACATCGAAGTATAAAAAATGGAACGTTATTTCGATATTTAAAATTTTTTTAATACATAATTTATAATAGTATTTTGCAATAAGCCTAGTTTTGAACTATAAAATCAAACATTTCAATTTTGGAAAAATTAATCTTTTACTTACTACTCAATCAATCGAAAAAAAATTGTTTTACTCCAATACCCAGAAAAAACTCGATTTTGCCATACAGTATTATTGATACTTTCAATCAAAGTTTCGATACTTCTAACAACGCACTTTTCTCTACGTACCTAAAGGTGTCTAAGCACGTACTAATCTAAAAATACAAATTGTACATATATTCTTATGTATATCCTTAAGCGCTGAATCAAGCAGCTCTTATAGACACAAGTCAAAAGCAAGAGATATGTGGAAAAGTATTCAAGGGTTGTTTATTCGATTTTCAATCTTATTTTCAATAATTCGCATTGTGCTATGATACTGTGTTAGAAACCAAAGTTACGAACAATCACAGCAACCGCAAAGTGACGTACAGCGACATCCTTACTTACACATGCACACACTTCTATGGCCAAATGTATCTGCCATTCCGTTTTACAAATCATCCCTTTCGCCGCATAGTTCGCGTATAAAGTGGAAGAAGCCACCATTGCTACCGCATGCTTGGTTTATGTTGCCACGAGTTGAGTGCAACATAAATTAATCGATACCTTTTGGACGGATACGAGTACGTACTTAGCCATGGGTGTACATATGTGTGTAGGTCCATAAGTGCTACTTATTATCTTCGTAGAATGCGGCGCGCGAGTCACTATCAATATCACCGCTTTAGCGCATTGTCAACACCGCACGCGGCCGCGTTGGCTCGTCCTGCGTCCTGTGTCCTTTTTGTGGTCTTTGTTGGTGTACCATTTGGCTGCTTCTTTGCTCAAATCATTACCACTAGTAGTATATATATATATATGTACATGTGTACATAAATTTTATATAAATTTGTCCGTGCGCTTTGCTTTTGTTTGTTTGAATCCACAGATGCGCGTTTATAACTATGACAACCCTAAGAGCCGCCCATGTCATATCTATTGTACCAAAATTCCAAGTGCTACACATTGAATTTCATTTTTTTCTTTGTCATTTACGATGAATCAGTCCGAAAACCATTCATTCGCATAAAAAAAAGTGAAATAAAATGAAACCAACTGCCTCAACAACTAATTTGATTTATGTTTCACGCAAAAGTGCGGTTTACGTTTGCAGCGCGCATCCCAGTTAGGCCTTCAAAGTTTATAGGCTCGGCAGAGGTATCATAGCAAAAACAAATACATAGTTACTCATATTTGACACCTTGATGATTTCTCGCTCATTTTATAGTCCGGAAAGGCGAGATTTCTTAAATATTTTATTTTATTTGCAATAATCGCCATTTTGTATGCACTCGATTCGATATTTACATACATACGTACGTTATCGCATTAAATAAATTTCAATCCGCAAAATTTTGAATAAAAAAAAAAAACACTTAAGAACGTTAACTTCAACTTGATTTGAATCCGTCAATTTGAATGGCAACTATATCATATAGTGATCCGATCTTAGCAATTCGCATATTTTGCCAGATTGCGACAAATTAGCAGCTTTTTGGGGAAAAAAGGACGGGTGCGAAATTTCAAATCGATATCTCAAAAACTGAAGGAATAGTTCACGTATATATAGAAGTGCAGACGGTCAACTCAGCTAAGCACGTTAATCATTTACAAACTTAGTGGCAAACTTAATATATTTACGAGTACCCTGTTAAGGGCTATAAAGATATTAGTGCAAAGTGTAAAAAGGAACATAATATACCACTAAAAATTTCATGTTTTCTGTCCACATTTCTTCATTCTTTCTACAACTACTTAACTCGTTTTGACGCAATAATCGTCAAAGTTTAGAAAAGGCTGTCTTGAAGTTCGTTTTATTTCACAAGGAGAAACAAGTAAGCTGAGAAATTAAAGTTTATGTAGATATGTTGCTGACATCTAGATATATCAAAAGCATTTTTAGGGCATATCGCTTATGAATTTTTGGGTATGTGAAATTTTTAAAAAGGGGGCTCCGGGCGTCCTTAAAATTGCCCAAAAGCACGAAAGAATTCTGATTCTGACCACTGTTTAAAGTATTGCATCAGTAGAAGCCCAAATGGTTGTGTACATATCGAAGAAAATTTCAATAAAAACGCATATATTATAAATTATATAAAAATTGAAAATTCCATGTTGTGCAGATATTGATTAGAAATGGCTTTTTATGATCTAGTATTTAGGACAATCACACTCTTTCTTAGATACTAACTAGTGCTTAAATCTATTCTAAAGTACAAGGTGCGTTCCAAAGTAAACAGGACTTTTAAAAAAAATACAGAACAAATGGTTTTATCGGCAAAATCAATTAATTTTATTCAAAATAGTATCCTTCTGCTTTAATGCAGCTTTTTGCACGGTCCAAAAGCATGTCGAACGAGTTTTTTAGCTCGTTGCTCGGTATGGCCTCCACGTCTGCATAACGCTTTCCTTTCATCGGCAAATGCATTATTCCGAAAAGGTAGAAGTCGCACGGTGCCATATCAGGTGAATACGGGGAGTGGTTAAAATGTGATTTTTGGTCAAATAATCGGCCACAAGCGTCGATCGATGAGACGGCGCATTATCGTGCGAAAAATGCCAACTTTCATCTTCGCGATATTCAGCCCGAACCCGTTGAATACGGCGCACCAAACGCTTCAAAACTCCAAGGTAGAATAACGCATTAACGTTTTGGCCGGGTGAAACAAATTCTTTGTGGGCAATACCCTTGGAATCCTAAAAACAAATCAGCATTGTCTTCATTTTCGACTTCTCCAGGCGCAATTTTTTGGGTTTCGGCTCATTTCTCATTTATGTCCTCACGACCGCTTTGAAAACATTGAAACCACTCGTGCACTCTGCTACGGGACAGTCAATCATCGCCATAAACTTGTTTCATCAATTGAAACGTTTCGGTAAAAGTTTTACCAATTTTAAAACCAAATTTAATGTTGGCTCTTTGTTCGAAGCCCATTTTCGCACCGATGACAAAAACTTACTGACACTTAAAACGAAATAACTTCACTTCTAATAGATGAAATGTCATGAAATTTTTACTGAAAGTCGATAAAGGATAGCAGATTCCGCATATAGGCAGGTCGACATATAGATGACGCTACTAGAGTTTACTTTGTTACTTTTTTACTGTTTACTTTGGAACGCACCTTGTATTGTATATGGTATATGTATGATACTATTAGCTTTTTATTCCTAACGGAGCCCAAAGCTATTAGTAAGATCAAATCTGCGTCGAACTGCATAAAAGCGAAAGTAATGATTTTCCAAGGTTTATGCAACCTCCTTGACTTTTCTACAGACTTTATGTACGAGTGATTATGTAATAACAATAAGTGTTTGATGGCTACTTATGACAAGTTAATTATGAGAAACATGACAAAGGTATAGTATTATATTTTGAAGAATCTACATACTCTTTAACAAGTAAGGAAGGGCTAAGTTCGGGTGTAACTAAACATTTCATACTTTTGCAACTCGCAAGGATCAAAGCCGAGGAATCACCTAAAGGTGTTGGCAAAACTTTACATATATGAAGAAATATAGCGAAAGGGTTCAACTTCATTGTTCGATGAAATGGTGAACGGGTTACAATCAAATTTGGTATCATATTAAGTTATTTTGATGGTCATATACTCGCTTAGTTTTTGATAGTATACTTGAGAACTTATTTTCGACCAATTTTTTATATATATAAATGTTTATAAACATATATATTTATGGTAAAGTCTGCCGACGTTTCAAAATCGTGAATATCAGTTATTAGAAAAAACGCTTTCTCAATTTCATTAAAATAACTAACATAATGGTCGATATATTATATGATAGGTATATGGGGCCTAAGAGCAATATTGATTCGATTCAACCCATTGTTGACACAAGGGTATATTATTATTAAAAGCATATTTCCCCGGTATCTGCGAGATTGAATAGTTATGCTCCGATAATTAGACCTGAGATGACATACCTTAAAGGAACTTTTTACTGGTAGTTTTTAGCAAAACCGTTATATGGGATGTGGGCGTGGTTTTCATCCGATTTCAACTATTTCCATGCTGCCGCAATAGGTACCGAAATGATATGCCCTGTGCAAATTTGAGTGATATAGCTTGAATAGTTTGGAGAATATATACATTAAATCAGTGGTCGGTATTCTTACGCATTCAAACGTTCAATTTTTTAGAGTGTATGAGTGTAGGTAGCGACTCAACTGTCCCAGTGATACGTTTTACTGATCCTTTACGTTTTTTAGTTAAAGTGTAATTGGAACCATCACTGGTTTCCTTTAAATTAATAAAAAATATAATTATTTTTTCTTAAATATAAATAATTATATTTCTCATTATGAACAATTAACAAATTGCACATCTATTTAAATGTTCCACAAAGAAAAAATCTAATTATCACTCAATATTAAAGCGCATATAAAATCGTTGATTTTTGCTTTAAACGTGCATGCGTATACTTTCTGCATACGTCTTGCTCGCTATGTAGTCAGAAAGCATGATATTATATAACATGGTAGTATATTCTGAAAGAGCGGCAAATTGACAATGCCTTATACAAAAATGGTAGGTGATGCAAACAAAAAATGGAGATTTAGATCAAAAGGGGCAATTTATTTTACTTTGCGGGTTTTTTTTTCGAATTGAATTTCTTACGTAATGGACTTAAAAAAATATTCCACATCTCCTGGCAACGAATAATGTGCGCTCAAGTGCACTAAACGGTCAATTATATTCTCTTTCAGTAAAATTGCAGCGCCATTCATTTGAAGAAAAACAGTCGCCAAGAATTTAATTTTCATAAATTTTTCACTAGGCTTCTTCAAGCTCACCTTTAAACATTGGTCTACACATGACTATGTTGATGTATTCCAATGTGTTTCATATTATGAAGAAAAGAGAATCAAAACAAATGAAAAATATAAAAAGGGCTCCATTGTTTCCCATAGATTGGGAATAGACTACCATTTTTATTGGGTCAAAAAGCTACTGACATGTCATCGTTTCTACGGTATAAAAACTATCACAAAACTGTATGAAACACACATATAATCAAAACTCGCTAAGAGAGTCCGATCACTGTATTAAACCTATTAGGGGCGGGACCACGCCCACTTTTTAAACATTTTCAAACCATAGTTATGAGGAGCATCTTGTACTTCGTTGTACCATATTACGGTTTTGTATCTTTATTTGCGGTTTAGTTATGTCAATTTATAAGTTTTCGATTAACGGCGTTTTGTGGGCGTGGCAGTGGTCCTTGTCCACACTTTCTTCTTTACCAAGGAACAGGTGTACCTAGTTTCATTAAGATATCTCAATATTTACTCAAGTTATCGCTTGCACGGACGGACAGACAGATAGTAACTCAGATTTCAATTTGTCTCATAATCCTGATCAATTATTAATAATATGTAACTCGATTATTTTTAGGTGATACAAACAACCGTTAGGTGAAAAAAACTATTATACTCTGTAGCAATACGTTGCAACAGTATAAAGAGAACCAAGATATGTAAATGACACATAGACTAAAATCAAATACTTGCTCCGAAACCCATTTCATACTCCTATTGCAATTAAAATTAGACAAAAAGTATTCGAAAAAGAACTAAAGGCAAAAAGAAGCCTTATATTGAGCAGCAAGCATTAATATTCTAAATATATGTAGCTTAATTCTCTCTCTCTCTTTCACGAAAACTCTCATTATCTTTATTAAGTATAAATGTTTCCCGAAAATTTTTATATTTCAAAATTTAATAATCTAATAGATATAATATGTTATTAATAGAAAGTGATAAAAAACGAAACTTATGAAATATTAGCCGCCTATGGTTCGCCATTTTTCTGCCGGGTATTTTTACACGCTCCTCTGTTATCAGAAAATTTACATGTAAAAAACAACAAAAATATCGAGTTAGATTCGATACAAGAGAGCTCATTTTAGTAGTGTAACCGATAGCTTCAGTGTTACCAAGCTTTGTTTTACACTTTTTAGATCAGTTTTACCATTGTGAATGGCTTAACTAGCAAATTATTGTCAAAAGTGCAATATCGTATTAATTTAAGGTATATTCAAAGACATAATGTAACTAGTACAAGTTCAGTTCTTTGGTAACCACACTGAATTAAGCCTAGGATCTGTTTCTATTGCTAGGATACACCATTAAGGTAAGTGTCTTAAAGAAATCACTTACGCAAAGTACTTTGGCATTTAAAATTGCATATAAGGGATTTTCCGACATTAAATGCGTCTGCGGGCAAATACTAAATACAGTAATGTCTACTTACATATTTTAAAGAAAATATGAATCTTACCTTGCCTCCATGGCTTGCGTAATTAGCGGATTTCTTTGTAAAAGTCTACCATACGAGGCGTTCCGAATATATTTTAGAAGACGGATTTACGCTATTGTTAAATGTAATATGTGCGGCTACTATAAGGACAAGTAACCCTTTTCGTTGCAAAAACCCACAGATTATCAGCAATTAGTATTATATCCACTATAGCCTTTATTGGTTGGCCAAGTTGGCCTAAGCTATTATAACGAAAATATGAGTATATGGAAAGGATTAAGATTTATAGCACATTTGTAGATACAAAGGCATTCACATATTGATCGCATTTATTAATGGAAAATTATTTTGATATTGGTTTACACGTAAGTATGTATTTAAGCGTTTGGAAAACTCATGTTTTGAATGCATTTGGGAATCTACATAAAACGCATTTCGGAAAAAGATGGTCTAAGTGACGAAATTGGCTCCAATTAATTACAAAATACATCTCTGTTCGCTCTGAATTTTACTATGAACGGCATATGGATGAAGAATCAATTCTTCCATCTCAACATTGCATATTAATGAGGCAACCAAGTTTAAAAAACCTTCGGAATAAATATGTGGTAAAGTGAAATATAGCCGGACTTGTAAATATAATGCCATAACAACAGATAAACACATTTGTTTTATCATTTGAGTATGCGAGTCGAACCAACAAGTGATATGTTTCAAATAACTTTATATAAAGGAATAAAGATATATTGGATATAATACCAGTTCAATGAGGTATTCACATACTGTAGTATTATACCAGGTTCAACTGGATAACTTTCATGCTTTCACATGTAGTTTTTTACAAGAGAGCAGAGCTCAAAAACAATGAGAAGAAAAGTGACGAGTTAGAGACGACTATTATTTGATTTCTGAATGAAACTATTCAGAATATCGAAATTTTACAAGATGATCAATTAAAATATATAATCGGTATAACCAATCCGAATAGACTAATACGTAGAAATAATATTTTTAGTCATTTAAGCTTATAACAACACTATACGGCAAAATCGACTCTTTGCTGAGTATTTGACCATTTTTTCGGGAGATTAAGCCACCAGTAATAAAAGGAGTTTCTCCGGAAAAGCACTTAAAATTAAGGAAGCTAGCAGGTGAAATCGGGTTCATTCATATGTATATTGGGAGAAAAGCAGAGTACAGAGGACTAAAAATGTAAGAGCATTAACGGAAAAGCTAAACATCTCACTGAATTCCTCCCTAAGGTATCATAACTGACTGCAGTCGCAGCGTCTCTAGATGATTTTGATTTACTAAAAAAAGACGAAACAAAAACAATAGAGTTTCTGAGCAAATCTGTAAATATTTTCAGGCACACAAGCGTTATTAGTCTTTTGCGCAAATTTACGTCTACCTGGTACTTAAGTTTTGTGTTTTTTTTAATGGCCTTAAGCTTTTTCAGTTTACTTGTATGTTAGGTCTTTATGAATTTTATAATTGCAAGGCCACAAAATTTAGTTATAAGTACTTTCAAAAGAGGGAATGGAATAATTTTTCTTAGAAAACGCCCAACATAAACGAGAATTAACTCCTTAATGATAGATAAAATATACGTGAATATATACGCTTCAATATTTATGTAAGACTATTGAAGAAATCCCAAAATAGAAGTTTTCCAAAACATACCTGCCAACCTTTTCTGACGTAATATTGTTTTTGTAACACTTACAGCTCAGCTGGCGTCAATAATATTTAAATACATGAAAAAGATATTATGATGCGTTTAATGGAAAAAAAAGATACGTGTCCACATATGCGGAAGAAACTTCTATATTATGTATCCCAAGAAGGCAGGTGACAGGAGAGACCTTGACTAACCCCAAGCAATTTAAGGATCATAACAGATTCGCGTATATACCTACATATGTATGTATAATCCCAAAATTGAATTTAGTGATCCTTACATTTTTTAAATACTAATATTATTATTTTCTTTACACATTTTGCATGATTTTCAACATAATTTTGTTATTTGATTAAAAGATAAATAAAATACAATTTTGTGGAATCCAAAGCCTGCAACCAAACGATAAGCAGAGTTTTTATAAATAACATTGATAAAAACCTAAAGCTTAAGGATCAAGAAAACTTTTAGGTAGGCATCTAGCTTCCAACTACTTGAAAAATATCTATCATAGATTTTGTGAACATAGAATGCTCTACAAAATGGTCTTTTACGATACGATATTAACCGATAAATTTTGATTATTTTATGGAAAAAATTAGTTGCTACTATGAATTTTATAACTTAATAAAAAAAAAATTATTATAAATAGGAAAAGTCACAGTTTTGTTCAAAATTTACTGCTCTACAAAATGGTCTCTTATCATTTTTCGTTTAAGTTAAACGTTTACGAGATATCCATTGTCATACACTGTATGCGGAGGACCTTCCCGTTACAATTAAAAGCTTATACTTGGAGAGATTTTCTTAAGGTGAGAACCTATTTTTCAGAGTATCAAGCAAAAAATCTTTTTTTTTTACCCACCCTAATGTACATACATAATAGTTATTAATGACCGCGAATGCAGCGGGCGTCCTGACCATTTTAATATATTATATAAAACCTACCGAATCACATAATGCAAATGAAATTTTATCATTTTTATTCGGCACAAAGTCAAAAGAAAGTTAAATCAAAATATTGGATATATTGCCGCTGGGAGAAGGTCTGGACTGATCTCAACCAATTAGGACACTAAAAACTACAGTATATCCAATATTACAAGTATACTTAATTTTTTTAAAGGTATCTTACACATTGGCCGATATATTTGGTATAAATACCGAAATTCTTAGCATAGTAAGCGCTATTTTTGGTAAAAAACAATTACAGGTATAGAGAGTGATAAATTTCATTTGAATATCTTTATTGACCCTTCCTTTATTGTAAATTGAACAAATTTTTTGGAACTTAAAATAATGTCATATAGTAGATTATAGTTGATTGTATTCAGGCAATTTTCAAACTATAACATAAGGGTATCAGGAGAAGCAGGAGAACGCTGTTCAAATCGGGTAGTTGCTCTGTGATGAACTTTACCGAAAAGTGGGCGGTACCACGCCCATTATGCAGCCTATAGATCGATTCACAAGAATACTTCTGTACAATATTTACGGTTAAATTTAATTATTTCGACGGTTTTGGTTAGAATTTAATGCAATTTTTAGTACATTTGAACATAACAATTGTATGAGGGGTGGGCGGTTTTATTATGCAATGTTACTCATTTTCCCATTTTATCCTTAATTCATCCTATTAGAGCCCAAATATTAATTATTTTACAGTTCAAGTTTGTTGTAACTTCAAAGTTATGGACGTGGTAACACGCTTTGAGAAATTCGCGAACTTTCTTTAACGACAAAAATCTAAAGTTTTTAGCTTAAATAGGAAATCGAACGGAAAACTCAGGCCCCAGCAATAAGCATGATTGCATTTAATGTTGATGATTATGAGAATGACGCAAAATGGAATCCACCGAACCGTTCCTCAGCATTTTAGTGCGGCACCATAAGTTGCGACATGCCCGCAAAATCAGAGGGCGCGCTTAATATGCACACTCCACCTCCAGAATTGTAACAGTTTACACACATACATACAACAACAACAGCTACGGCAAATGGCAGAAACCCACTTGATATGTGAATTCGGTATCGCTAACAATAACAAAAACAACAATAACAGTAGCCAAAACTTCGAAGCACTCAACAAAACCGTTACAAGGGGAGAGTTCATGAGGCGCGTGATATGCTGTTGCGGTGACGGTGGCTGCTAGGGGTGGGGGTAGGTTGGAACGGAGGCTGACAACTTTCTTACAAAAATTGCACATCCAGTGCAGGGTTTGTCGGTGGGAAAGCGTAAAATTCATAATCGAAAAACTCACAAAAAAGACCATTACTTAAAATGTGTCTGCAAAGCGACGCATTGACTTTTCGATGGTCGCACCAAACTATAATTACGACGATATACCAGCGCACATATGCATGTATATACAACAACAACAATGTAAAAAATTATCAAGTAGATACATACGCATATACAAACGTAGTGCAAAGTAATAAATTTTATTTCGCAAAGCATGACAACAACGCCGCAAAGTCGTAGCGTCTAAAAGCAGGAAGAAGCGCAGCAGCCATTGCTGTAAAAATCATCCCCGACATTCGGCATTTATTATTGGTGTGCCCCTGTATGGCAGTGTGCGTGCACGCTTGTCTGCGAATTGACAGAGGGCATGCAGCCAACGACCAGTTGGACAGACAGACAGACATGTGGTGCTGGTAACTCCTGCCACTCACACCAATCGAAGGCAAGTCAAGGCAAGTTATATGGATACGACAAAACCGCAGGGTTTTGCTCTTGTTCATGAATGAATTCAATGGAGACGCGCGTTTAAGGGTGGAGTATAAAAGTGTGAACACAAGCCGTCTGTGTGTGTGTGCGTTTTTCGCTTTGTGTTTGTATTCTTGCACAAGTAGTTGTAAGTATCTGTGTGTTGAAAGGATAGGAGGTAGATAAAAAGAGAAAAAAGATTGCATATTTCGCAGATCCTTCGCAGCGTCAGTACATAAATGTTGCGACTGTGTCTGCAAAGCAGTCAGTTTTTGTAAAGACTTCATAGTGTACGCACTTACCTGCCGCGCTGCCACACGGCTATTTCACAAGAATTTTGAATTGCTTCTTCTTTAGTGTATTTTTCTTCCATTACGCTGCGCGTTTCGTGAATATGTCAATTACGAATATTTAGTGCAAAAATAAATTTTTAAAAAGTGAGAGTAAAAACAAATTGTGTGCAAATTAAAATTAAAAGAAAAATGTCTGCACTAAAAATTCCATATCCACCACATACTTATTCTCGTCTCTTCCGTCCCTGGGATACGACACAACGTACAACACCACTAGCTCAAGCAGCAGCAGTACAAGAAGCTGATCAGGCGCAAGCTCACCTCCAAGATGAACGCATTGCCGTCATCGCCGAGGAGGTGAACAACCCCTCTGAACCCCAAAATCTGTCTGTTAGTGGTAAAAGCACACCAATACAACCAGCAACGGCTGAAGCTAATATTAAGGTGGAATTTTTGAAAGTCGAGGATGTCACCACAGATGTGGACCAATCTGAGTCAGATGATGAGGAGCTCGAAGTGGCCGATGCTGATTACATGCATACAAGCCGAATCTCTGAATGTGCTTCCAGTCAAAGTAATTTCAGTCAACTCAGCGAAGACAATGAACCCTTGGAGCATATGCAACGCACTGTCGATGGAAATTATTTTATGAGCGAATCCAGTCACTCCCCAACAATATCCGCCCATCCATCTACCGATGATGTCTATGGAATACGACTTCCTCGTCGCCATACAATGCCTTCGTTACATTTTTCCGATTCCAGAGATAACTTTGAGGCTCACCAGCAGAATCGATTCCCCTTGTTGTCGCATAGTGTTATGCCAACAATTGCGCCGACTCCCGCCACCATGTGGAGTGCAGCTGCCACTTTAAGCAGACCCAACCATCTCACGTCAGCGCTATCATCGACCAATATAGCCACGGGTAGTAGTGCTGCCGCTGCGCCGGCCACCAGTTTCGTGGGCATGGACCCATACGCATTCGGACTAATGGAGCAGGAATATGCACGCATTATGGCCGAAGAGGCGCATCTCAAAGCCATCAATGCGAGAAAACAGCGTCCAAAGAAATTTAAGTGTCCACACTGTGATGTGGCTTTCTCCAACAATGGACAACTGAAGGGTCATATACGTATACATACCGGTAAGTTTTGCATAAAGAAAAGTGCGCTATATCAAAATAAATTTCTTAAAAAAGCATAATTAGTTATGGAATATATTAATATTAGTGCTAAAAAATTTCACTGAAAAATAAATCTGACCTGCATCAATTTACTTTCGATTTTTTAGGAGAACGTCCCTTTAAATGTGACGTAGAGTCTTGCGGGAAGACCTTTACGCGCAATGAAGAGCTAACACGTCACAAACGCATACATACTGGACTGCGACCTTATCCGTGTTCAGCTTGCGGTAAGAAATTCGGACGTCGCGACCACCTGAAGAAACACATGAAGACCCATATGCCACAGGAACGTCAAATGGGTCCTGCTATTTTTGTGCCTATGTACCCCTACCTCTATGGATACTAAGCGACCTCATTAATGAATCGTGTCCTTTTCCAAATGTCCGAATACTCGAAATAAAACGTGGAAATCAATATATCCTTTCTCACGGACCTATACCTACATCACTATCTCGCGTCTTCCCGAACACCTAAATATGAATTTATTACTGGATCGCGAATTTACCGGAATACCCGAATACAAACAAAACCTGAAATCCAATACAACCAATACCTCAACTGAGAGACCTCTTTACTGGATAGCAAATATTACCGATTAACCAACAATTACAACTTTTTACAATCATATACTCTATATTGTACCTGAATTCTGGATGCAATATTAAAAAGATACACATCACATATATAAATAACAAGGAATATAGTAGAGAAAGCAGTCAGGACACTGCTTTTCATCTAACTCACTTGACATGAGAAGGGCGAGAGGAGTGCAGCCAGGAACTTGCGACTCATCGTATTCACTTGACGTGAACAGAACCCAACACGAGAATTTATTAATATTTACAAAAATAGAAACAAATTCGTTTTTATATCGAATATTTCATATATACATAAACGTGTATATATTTAATATATATATTTACTTAAAAAGGACCTAACTAGAGAAACTATATATGTACAAAAGTTAAAAAATGAATATATATATATATATATATATATTACATATATATTTATGTATATGTATATAATATTTATTTTATATATATTTAGCGTTGTCAATGTCAATAGCATAAACAAAGCGCAGGTTTCGATATTATTGTTTACGCATCCTATACAAATATACATCAACACATATTTATCTCATAAATACACATATACCCACATATATAAATTCAGATAAAAGGATACCACATAAACCTCAAATAGTAAAGTAGATATAAATATACATTCGTTTCAAAATCGGGCGAAGGAAAACGGAAACGGTTCGATTCAAATTCAAATACTCGGTAACTCTAACAATCATATTAATATTATTTTTATACCTTAGATAAATTTTAATTAGGTATACAAGCTAAATATATGTAAGGCAATATAGGATAGTAGATATATAATATTTTATATAACGTGAATATAAACATAAATATGTGTAAGATTTAGGAGATAATTATGTAATTTAAATTGAAAGATATTTAAGTTTAAGCAAGTATTTTTCAATTTGAAATGTTAAATATGAAAAGATTGTGTGCAGAAAATACAAAATTAAACAAATATTTCGTTTAAAATTGATTTGCTTTTTTTATTTGACTAAGAGAGTTATGGTTCTGAGGAAGCTGAAAGAAACATGAAACCATTAGCCCTGTTCCCGTTGTTGTTTTAATTGTCGTTTCCTAGTTGTCGTTGTTATCGTCGCTTCGCTTTTATGGTATATTCGTATTCTTGAAGTATATCGTAACGCCGAAGAGAAGTTATCGCAATTTTTAATTAAAACAAGAAAAAACGTTAACTTCGGTTGCACCGAAGCTATAATACCCTTCACAGATACAAAGGTTTCTTACAATAACTTGATTCAGATCTAATTTCGTGAATCGGCAATAAAAAATAAAATTTTTTTCCATGCAGGAACTTTACTCCGATCGTTCAGTTTATATCCGATCTAAACAATTTTTTCGGAGATTATATTCTTGCCAAATTTCGTCAATATACCTCGTCAAATGAAAAAGTTTTCCATACCAGCACTTGATTCCGATCGTTCAATTTGTATGGCAGCTATATGCTATAGTCATCCGATCAAAACAATTTCTTGGGGAATTACATTGTTACCTTAGAAAATAACTCATGCCAAATTTCGTGAAGATATTACGTCAAATAAAAAAGTTTCCCATTCAAGGACTTGCTTCCGATTGTTCAGTTTGTATGGCAACTATATGCTATAGTGGTCCAATATCGGCCGTTCCGACAAATGAGCAGCTTCTTAGTGAGAAAAGAGCAGGTACAAAATTTTAGATCGATAGCTTAAAAACTGAGGGACTAGTTTGCATATATACAGACGGACGGACGGACGGACAGACGGACAGACAGACATGACTAAATCAACTCAGCTCATCATGCTGATCATTTATATATATTTTTATAGGGTCTCTGACGTTTCCTTCTGGGTGTTACAAACTTCGTGGCAAACTTAATATACCCTGTTCAGGGTATAATGAAGAAAGTATGATAACGCCTAATAGCGCCATTGTATCTGACATTGTTATTTGTTGTTTTGAAGAAAATGTTTGAACAATTTTGTAAATTTAAGTACATAATAAATTGGGCAATAATAATAATAATTCCACTTCTTTGTTATTTACCAATTTTTCTTTATTTTAAGTTTTGGGTTATACATATTGTACATAAATGTTGAACACCTTTATTTTCGATAAGTGTCGATAACTTCAACAATAATGCCATATAACCGTTCTTATTTCGTTTTAAAACAAAAAACGGTATAGGGAATAGGGTCGCATAATACAGTATTAGTACACATACTGAATATCAATTACAATCAAACAA
Source organism: Bactrocera oleae (assembly GCF_042242935.1). Taxonomy (NCBI): domain Eukaryota; kingdom Metazoa; phylum Arthropoda; class Insecta; order Diptera; family Tephritidae; genus Bactrocera; species Bactrocera oleae. The sequence goes on along the minus strand of NC_091536.1, from coordinate 85,693,581 downwards.
CCCTATGTATGATTCTGACTGATTCTGAGCAGTTGGCTGATTTTGACATTTTGTTTGCTATAACAATATAATGAATGCGGCATGTAGTCGATGCTTTTCCGTAATGTATATTTTGGTACTCTCACTATTTTAGGTAAGCAATAGGAGAGTAAACAAATTAAGGTCCTCACAAATACCCAGTCCGGTTATAACTCTGAGGTCGTTGTGGTTTCAAAGAAACGACTGACATAAAACGATCGAAGAATAACTTAGTACTAATGAGGCTACTTCAATATATAATAAACAAAAACTTCGATACCGTACAATAACTTTCAATTTCATACGCGTCCGAGATTTAAAAGATTTCTTTATTTCATTTTATTTTTTACAATTATGTATATTGAGATATACAGGAATTTCGAGAAAAAACAGAATCACAGGTAGTAAATTTTTACGAAGAAGCTGCTTTGTGCTGATCTTCTTTCTTTTTAGGCATCTACTCAAAGTTTTTAATGAACTTTTGTATAAATTTTTCGACCAGCTTTATAACCAAAATCTCAACAAAAAGTGTTGAGCCGATCTACAAACATGATTGCAAATAAAGCATTAAAAATTAATTTAATTAACAATTGAACTAAAACAAGGTTTTTTTGTCTCAGTTATATGTTTTTTTTTTAATCATAGTGTTTCAAAACCTTGAAAAGTCGTTCACAAATGACATTACCATTACCTGAAATCGATTACGAGCCTTTCGAAATGGCGTAACCTTAAATACAAAAGAACGGAAAACCTAGACAGAGGCGTTCACTGCGTAATTTTACTAAATTAAAAATATTTTCTGAACTCGCAAAATAATGTTTAAGTAAAGATTTTATTAATTTAAGATTTTATTAACCCATTTTGAAATATCGGCGAAAATAATTATCATGTAACTTAACTTAACTTAATCCTGATTAAAGTATGTCCCTGTGGCGTGGTTTAAAGAAATTGTTTGTTCGATTCGCTATACGCTCAAAGGTTTGGATAATTATTTATAACATTTTATGTATTTTAAATTATATTAGCTAAGCCTAATAATAAATAATAATAATTAAATGGCTCGATGTAAAAATAAGTTCTATTTTTGCCGAAAAATATCACGGCTACCGAGTACAAGTACCTTTCGAAGACAACATAATTAACGCCAAAATTATGATTTTCCATATTACTCACCAAATTGACATTTCACATTTGTGCTCGGGGTTCGTTTTAACTATAAATATTTCGCATTTGTTTGTATTTTGCACAGTAATGATCAACATGGCCGACTGTGGCGTTGTATGCCGACAAAGGGTTAGACATTTTCCGAATGTAAGCGATGTCGGCTGCAAGTGTCGCTAGCGGCACAACATCAAAGGATCTTTTGTATAAAATGAATGATAAACAAGTAAAGAAGAGCTACGTTCGGATGTAACCGAACTTTTTATATCGCAAAGTCAAATGATATACTCGTTTGAGATTTCTTTATAGTTATTTAGGCAATTTTTGGTCACAAGGTGGCATACTTTAAACGCATTACTCACGCAAAGTTTTACCTCGATACAATCATTGTTGCTTGATTTGCATATTTTATTTTTTATATAAAATTGAAAGAATCAGATGGAATTTAAAAAGATGTTATATGGGAAATAGGCGTAGTTGTAATCGGATTTCACACATATTCGCACTGTAATATAGAAATATGAGAGGAATGTTATGCACCGAATTTCTAATATATGGGTTTTCAACTAAAAGTGGGCGGTGCCACGCCCACTGTCTAATTTTGAACGGGGTTCTTTCGTGCAACTCGATTTTACCCATTTTCACACTGTCGATAGAAGTGCTAAAAGTATTTGTTCTCAGTGAATTTTGTTATTATAGCTTTAGCAGTTTAGGAGATATGCACATATAACCTTGTAGAGGGAGGGACCACGCCCACTTTTACAAAAACTTTTAATCTGCAGATGCCCCTCCCTTATGTGATGATGTGCATCAAATAACAGTCTTACGGTACCAAGAAACATGTGTACTAAGTTTCATAAAGATATCTAAATTTTTACTCAAGTCACAGCTTGCACAGACGGTCGGTTTCAACTCGTCTCTTCATCCTGATCATTTATATATACATAACCCTATATCTAACTCGATTAGTTTTAGGTGATACAAACAACCGTTAAGTGAACAAAACTATTATACTATGTAGCAACATGTTGCGAGAGTATAAAAACTAGCATTTGTTAGTATTAGCTGTATTTTCACTTGTAGGTGCTCTCAATCATAAGAAATATAACGATCTTTAGCCATTGTGATATATAGTACTTGGGCTAAAAATTCTTTGGCCTGACAAGGAATACACAAAAAATAGAGAGAGAGTTCTAAACTTAACTAAAATACTGTCAAAGGTTCATAAAACAAATTCAACCGTTTTCAAGATATAATATTAGTATGATATTTCTTTTTACAATGAAAACAGTGAATTTCGAGATTTAAGAAAAATCTTCATAAATGCTAAGGCGAATTTGTTCCAGCATATTCAAGGGTCAAGTCTAGTTTGTTAAATTTCCAAAAACATGTTGGCAACTCGCTAGAAAACATCATGAAAATTCAAGAAATTTTTTTGGATGAAAGTATGAATACAACATTACATACCTATCCGCTTAATGGTTGTCGCCCGTCATACCGTGCATTAAACCAAATTGTTATGGCAAATAATATCCTGAGTATCCTGAATGAATAAGCAAATGTATATATCATAGATACTTATAATGATTAAAATTAAAAATTGCAATGCTATTATATAAGTCGGTGTTAATTTTACACCAATTACATTTAGTTAAGATATAGAAAATTAGCACTTGAAAATAAATTCTTGGTGCAAATGCTCTTTTGTCCAAATATGTTTTGTCAAACGAAATTTTCTCACACCAAAATTTCTAAATGGAAACAAAAACTGCAATATAAATTATATAGTATATATGTATGTATAGACATACTTATATGTATGTAAGCGAGTGCAACGCCACAGGTTTCTTTATTCAATTGACTGATGATTTTTCTGTGTCATTCATGCAATTCCCTCCTTCTTCATCAAAACAATACCTAGTTGCCTTTTTTATGCTATTGCTATGCCTTCTAGACAACAACAACCAAAAACGCAACTATGCGCACTCTTGCACCTTGCATTCGCCGCTACTGCAAAATTGTAGACACACTGTCTGGTCCAGCGAAAAGGTACAAACGCGTATCATTTGGTAGCACAATAAACCAGAGCACAACAATCAATGGTTAAGAATGAAACTGAGGCTGCGAACTGGACTAACCGCTGTGCGAGTGCTCACACTTCTCTATTCATACGACCCATGCACGACTATGTGTACTTATGTAAGTGTGTCGGTTCGCTTCGGTTGAGTTTTTATTTTCGCTTTTATGTTTTGTGATTGTAAAGAAATGAAAAGGACATTCCTCAGTTGATGGGGGCGTGCAATGAAACACCTACCTGTTCGATCAAGCGACGCTTGTTCAATTTGTTTTTCGCTCGAATGCACTGCACGTGGGAAGAATTTCTAGACAGTGTGTCGTCACAAACAGATCAGAATGCCGTAAGTACTCCTATCGCTACCATCCATGTCGTTAACATCAATTTATATTAATTGTTCAAGTGATTTTTCACACCCAAGATCAGTGTCGGAATCAAAGTATTGATCTAATGCAACTTCGGCAATGCACAAAGTGACGATGTCAAGGGACGAACGGCGTATCTTGCTGGATTAGTATTGTTGTCGTAGTAATTGTAGTGTAGCTCACATTTGACATGATCTCTAGAAGTTTTTGATTTGTTGAAGATCGGTTTTTTCAAAATTTATTGCCTTTAATTTGTCACTTCTATAAAATAGTGTAAATCTTGTTAAATCAACAGCTCAGTTGTCAATCGAGTTTGATTGAATGGCGATATAAATTATAAATGTATATACGTATGTACGTTTTATATGCGATTCGACACGGATAGAAAAGTTATTTGAATAATAAAAGTCGCAGTTAAGGCTACTTGCTCCTTATTCGTGGATATCTTTAAAATATTTATGGATGATTTATAAATTTGCTTTGCTGTGAACTGTTAAGTTTGAGAATGTGGTTTCTGTTATTGAAATTTGTGGCATGCCCAAAATTTCATAGACTTAATTCAATGTTTACTATGGGAAAGACAGTACGGCGGATGGCTAAAATCCATTTTACAAATAAAATGTATAATATACCATCAGGCTCTTGGTGACAACAAAGTTCAATTTAATTTTAAGCTTCTTACATAGAATTGTCTTTGGAGAGACAACAACAAATATTTTCATTTTTTCATAACTTATTGTATTCCTTGAAAAGACATGTGTATATACATTTCACAGCAATTAAAGAATTAGTTCGTAGGTATGGAAGAAGGAAAGGTGAAGAAATGTATAAAAAGAAATGTCCAAGGTTAAACACTATTATATGATGAAAAAAGCTATTGATACCAAAAAGTGGCTTGATGAGTATTGTCTGGACTATGTGCCAGGCGGACCGACCAAGCATGCCGTATAAGTCATAAGTGCACCGAAGACGATGACTACGGCACAAGCATCAAAAAATTTATAAACTGACTTGAAATTAATTGGCACTCTAAAGATATTATATCACAGTAATAAGTTGTTCAAAGTGGGTGCGAGCTTTCTTACCGGATCTGCGTCTTTTTCTTGTTATCAGATCTCAAGCAAATTCTCGCAGGAAATAATTTTAACGCCGAAGAACAACTAACACGGACAGTAATTTAGAAGAAAATGTATATTTGTTTACAAAAAAAACAAGAAATACTTCAACTTCGGTTGAACCAAAGCAAAAGATTCCATACAAGAACTTGATTTTGATCGGCCAATTTGTATGGCAGTTATACTCACTATAGCGTACCGGTCTGAACAATTTCTTTGGAGACTGTACCGTACCTTACCTTAAACAATAATCCATATCAAATATCGTAAAGATTCAATACATACAAAAACAAGGTTTTGATCGTATAGTTTGCAAGGTAGCTACGAGCTATAGTGGTCCTATATCACGGTTCCGAAAAAGCTATAGTACTTCGATATCGGCGGTTCCAACAGCAATTCCAGATCAATATCTCAAAAACTGAGGAACTAGTTTGCGTGTATATGGACAGACGGACAGATCTAGCTAAACCCATTCAGCTCAGTCATTTATATATATATTTTATCCGACGTTTCATTCTGGGTGTTACAAAACTCGTGTCAATATGTAAACATATGTAAATGGTATAATAAGAGATAATTACTAATTTAAAACTTATAATAAACATCATTAACATCTGTACTTATTTACACAGAACACTGGCGAGAAGTTCTACCAACGATCGTTGGAATTTGGCTTATTATAAAATCCACAAATGTTTTTCAGTTTCAGTTTTCTGTTTTCCACTTTGGAATCAACGTGTCTAATGAGGTGATTATCTACCTAAGGGGCGTAGGTGCGGTTTCACGTGCACATACGAAATTTCACTCCGAACTACGAGTGTCTGCATGTGTACATACCGACTGAAATTCACACTTGCGGATTCTTAGCGCTGACAGTGAGTCGGCCACCGGTGTCCGACGGCGTCAGACAGGATAACTCAGGTCTGCGGTCGCTCAACAAATATGCCACATTGTTTATATAGCCAGCTCATTACGCTGCAAATACCGTCCGTCGTACGTGCCAACGTGTAAATAATAGAATCTTTGCATACTTAAATCCTATCGACCGCTCGACTCGGTTTGTCCTGCCTGAAAGTACGCATGGGTATGTGTGAAAGCGAAAGTGAAGCGAAATTTTCCCTATTTTCAGCACATATACATATGTATGTACACACATATGGGCAAGCATGTTAGGTATGTATGAAACAACAGCGTAGAGCAATGAAAATATCAAAATTTTGAAGACAAGCAAGCAAACAACAATATTAACCACAGATTACGCACAGACAATCAACTTGTAGGGTATTAAGAACGTTTAGAGAAGATAAGCTCACCGTTTAGCGGTTATTGGGACATACCCACCTTTGTAGTAAAGGCACAGGGGCTAAATAATCTGGCAAATCGTAGATTACACGCCGACAGAAAGAAGAAGAAGTAGAAATAAGGCTCAACGAGAAAAATACCCATCAACGCGCTGGAACAAAGGAACTTTTGAACGATTGCATCGATACTCTTTGTATGCAAATAAATATTCGTTATTCTTACGTGACCAAATATTTCCAGCGCCCATAGTATATACATTTGTTCATACATATACATCGATGTATATTCAGCTAGAAAGTGACATCTACTATCGGTCAGTTTCAATATCTCTGCACCCTCTTGCACATAAATATATACATATGTACGATGCATGTCCATACTAATATTGAACACGAAGGATTTTTGAACATGTGACACTCGAAGCAAAGTGCCTTTTTTACACAGGTACTCGTACTCCTACTTAAATATTTAAGAATGAATATACATACATACATATAAACAAATATACATTTGTATTGGGTTGGATGTAAGTGCATTTTTATTTATATACGTAAGATTATATAATATTTGCGCATTCGCTGTTTGCAGGTTCTGAATTTATCCGTCGGATTTATACCATATCTTGGTAACTCATCCTTACAGCGATAAAAAATATGAGAATTTGCGTCGTTGGAAAACTCTATCGATTTTATCCATATATACTTTCGCATGGATAAATATGCCTCCATATGCAAGCAATATGTATTGGAATGTCTCATCGACAAATATTTAGTTTGCATAAAAGCGATAAGTTGTGTAACAAATAGCTTATTAAACGAAAAAAATATAATCTTAAAATCCTTTCTAAAAAGTGTTGCCATAAATGCTGATCGTAGAGGACATGGCAAGATTAGAATTATAATGATTCAGTTTTTAGAGACTGTGTAAGCTTTCTGTATCCCCATAAATCATTCTTGCATTTTCCGTTCGTTTCACTTGGGACGCTCTCGCTTTCACTACTTACATAAGTTACTTCTGTTTTGAATGGATTCTACATCAATTTAACACTTATCTAGCGGAATAATTAATTTTTAAATTCGACAGCAGCCATTCGTTTGTGACGACCATTTGACCGTCTATTCTATTCACTTACGATTACTTTATAGATACGATCTAGTTGAGTTTCCAGCTTGATCCATTGAACCGATGTCTTAATAGCTCAACATACGTAGAGGCTGCTCTAGTTTCCACTAATATCATAGATCATTCTGAGCAAATATTAACTATTATATTTACTATATTTTACACTGTCTTCAAACAGTGGCTGCGGCTTTTGACATTCTTATATAACCATCGATTTAGGGTTCGTTAATCGGTACTTTAAAATCTATATTCTAAGATATTAAAAAACAAAGTTTTTCCTATGCCTTTGTACGGGTTTGGCAATAGTTCAACTGGGGCGCCACCTAGTAGTAATATTTTGTATTTTTTGGTAAAGGCTAATAATCCAATATGAAGGAGGTGGGCGTAGTTATATCTCATTTCATTCTAATCTCCTACGAAGCTTAATTGATGATTGTTAGGTCTAACTTAACAACTAACAAATAACCGTTAGGATAACAAACTATCACCCTCTTGGAAGCATATTATTGGAGTATATCAAAAGTATAGCGAACAAATTTTTTTTCGGGTTTTCGTATGCCAATAGTGCTTCTGACATAATGTATGTATTACGTTCTATATTTGAGCATAAATTTCCTATCCGAAAATTGACGAAGTAATGGAATTCCTTATTCTCGACATACGTTAAGACACTACTAGATTATTAGAGGATTCTTAGCTGTCAAAACACCTGCGGCGTTTTAAAGAGAAATTTAAAATTTGTTTGTAATAAATACATACATATATTATCACAACCATAATTTCTTTCCACTTAAATTACAGATCATATACTATTTGTTATATATTTAACTGTCTTTTTGCCATTTCTTGCGAACTTCAGATGAATATGGAATTACCTAAGCACGACCAGACATATTGGCAACAACGCGACTGAATAGAGTTTCGTGCAATAAATTTCCCAATTAAAAGAATCTGACAATTCAAGCAGCGCAAGCGATGGACAGAAGAAAGGAAAAGACTTTTTATATACATATGCATTATACATACATGTTCTTGTGATTGTGCAGAGAAAGGAAAAACAATTTGTGTTGTGGTGTTGCAATATGAAAAGTGCCCCTTTTTCTAATCATTACACATACACACGCATCCTCACGATGGATGCACATACTACATAGTTAGGGGTTGATCTGTCCAAACACCATTGGTGGCACCGAACGCAAACGCAACCATCCAAGTACCACTACGAGTATCTTAAGCATTATTATAAGTGTAATAATGATATTTACCTTTTGGCTAAATTTGATATGGCGATCTTTGGTTGCGCTTCTGTGTCTGCGTGTAAGGTAGCCCAAATGAATTGGACTCGCCGGGATCCGTATTGTTGACATTGTCGATGCTTTATTGCCAACTAAAATGTTTGCCACCAAAGGTGTTGGTAATTTAGAATGTATGGGGATTTCTTTGGCCTTACTTTCTTCTTTCTCACTTCACTCACTTCTTATTGTTTCCTCTTTAGGCCTTTGTTCTGCGCCTGCCATTCACTCTTTTCACTAAATTCTCGCAAAGTATACGATGAGTCAAAATCTGAATGATATAAATATGTCCTTTATCAGAGCAAACAATTAATAGTAGTTCTCCGTTCTCTGCTTGCAACTTGTGTGGCAGGTAATTTATGGCAACGGAACCTCATTGCGAAACTACCGTTTGGGCCACCCAGTCAAATAATGCAATTTCTTTGCTTGTTTTGGTTGCTTTGTGGTTTATTGAGGTTGTTTATGTTGCAAGGGGCCCTTGAATGTCTCTGTGGGTTATCGAGCAAACTCTAGTTAAAATTGAGAATATCTTAATTCGTAACTCGAAGGAAATATTGTAATAATTATAAACGAAAGTAATATGTTTTGTATAAGGAGACAGTTTTGTGAAAACCGGTCAATTGAAAGTCTTTCTTTCTTATAATTTTTTATGGTGTTTTGCAGAAATATGACAATCAATGACATCGATTCCTTATAAATTTAACTATATACGAAAAAAGAGAAATATGTAAGAAAGTTGTAGTAATCGAACTTACAGTGTTTTTTTTGCAAATTGTGGGAAAATATACCATATAATTAAGGGATATGACTCTACTGCATGCTTGGATGAGATTATCTCAAGTTCACAATCGCCTATTAGAAAACATCTTTTTGATATTGGTCGAAGCAAAATCTGAACTCTGGTCTTTTGCAATGACAAAGCGTACTAGTCTTTCAGAATTTACTTATGCTTATTACATAACCGTAATTTATATTCGGTTGAAGACTGATGAAATTTTTACCTGTTATTATGAGAATCTCGAACTATATCATAACTCTGCTGAATATAAAATATAGTTTGCTAAAGCAGATAGCCACCGAATGGAAAACATCCAATTTTTCAAGAATGGAGAAAATGATTTCTTATAAAACTCATTCAAGTTTGAGGGTAAGCGGCAAAGGATACAGATGAATTATAACTGTTAAATAGATTTTCTAACAATACAGAAAAGCAAGTGGGATATATAAAAAATAAAAAGGCTGAAAAATTATTAAAAAAGATATAAACCACCTGGTAGTTTTGTTTTGCAAGGTAAATTTTAATTATCTTTAGAACTAACATCACCGTATATCAAAAAATAATTATGCCGTATGATTGTTCTTGGCACACATCTGCAAGATTGCTTCATTTTACTGAAATTCCTTAAATTTTTGCTGAGCAATTAAAAAACGAAACATGTTTATATGTATGTGGGTATTTTTAGACGATTTTGATGGATGGACTCTTGTGGTGCATTCTTGACACTGTTATTGTGTTCTAAATGTCAAAATAGTCAGCAATACTCGTTTCTTTCTTTCGAACATACGAATGCAGAACGGCAACCACACACGACTAATTGAGTGCGCCTACGGCTCGACACCTATTTGGCTGCACAGGGAGATGATCGCCACACATGCTGGGCCCACAGCAATCGCTCAAGCGAACGTCTTAGAAATGCAAAGGAAAACCAGTAAATAAAAGTAAAGTGAAACAAATAAGGCATTAAACGGTGTCATTATGTCACAACTGTGACATTTCGCAAACAAATCAATTAATTGGCATTATTTCACAGTTCACTCTGCCTTTTTTACTACTCTCCATCCCAGTGGTATAGATTGTACGAGTGGTCATTCTTCAAATTAATTGTATGAATGTAGTTTGTTTAGATATGTCGGGACAAAGACACAGCGGCAGCACTTCCTCTAATTACTGATCGTCAGCGTTTCCTTATTGTGATGTTTTCTCCGGCTCACAAATTCACTGCTTTGATGAAGATATGTATGTACATACTAATGTTGTTGTTGCTGTTGCTAGGAAAAGGCAAAACGGAAGAATTCCGCATGGATCTACCTGCACCCCACACTTCCTTTCCGGCAATTGACTGTTCAGTGTTGCACAAACCGAAGCAAGAAATGTTAGCAAGCAATGACATACAGAATTGCGCACTAAGGTGACCAAATACATGCATACATATGTATATACATACATGTGTACATATAATACATATAATGTTGTTTGTATGTAAGATTGTGCAGCACTGCATAATATTGCCCAATAAATAGTGTCTTCATTTGGGGGCGACGCTGTGGTTAGCAAGGAAACTGCTGATGAGAAAACCTACAGGGGTTCCTTTAATACACTGTTGGATACTACAATAAATACATTCCCACAGAATAAGATCCATATATGTACATACATATGTCCAAATATTTTAAAGACTTTTTGGATTAGTTTTGCAATATCTTGAACCGAATTTTGGAAAACCTTCTTGACCAAAAGCGCAGCGGAGTGTATTGATGCGGGGCTACCACTCTTTGAGTTGTAGAAATTCATGTGCCATTTAAATCGAGGAAAGTTTTTCTATTTAAAAGAAATCTGGCAAACGTTTTCTTCGGATTTCATATTTGTACGTTTATTCATTGTCGCCTTTCGAATAAATATATCTCCTAGAAGGTTCCAGATTAGAATTCCATATCTCAAAACTTTTCGACGCATACAGGTTTTTCTTTTGCAATCACAACACACACAAATTTCATCATTTCAAAGCCTAAAAATTATTGTCTTGACAGAAAAACCATAACTTATAACGCATTACATTTTTAAATTAAAATAACAATTATTGTAACAGTTGTTTCATCATAACATTTTTCTTGCCAAACGAGCTTTCCAAGATTACTCTGAGATCTCAAAAAATCGATTGCTTTGCATATACTTACCTTCGTAAAAGCATTATTTTATATGTATGTGCAAAATTTTGTTTTAGTGTATCTCGTGAATTTATAACGGTAAATTTTTTTTCCATATGCAGTATTCTTGCTTCACATATTTTGTTTGTATATAACGTTTAATATTCGTCTCATTTGTAGTGCCGTTAATTAGCAACAGCATTGCGATTTGTATAGTTCATAGAACATAATTATATGTGCAAATTCATCTACTTATTTGTTTTCTGGCAGCTGTACAGACAACATATATGTATATATATGTATGTACATACAGCTGTGTTCATAAAAATAGCAGTGCTCATGAGCTACAACTTTAAACTTAATTTTATATATCAAAAAGTAAATGAATGTTCACAAATTTAATTTTGTTTTAACTTTGTGATTATTTTAAACAAAAACACATCAATTTATTATTCAAAATGTTGTTAATTTTTTTTACATTAATAATTTAAACAAAAAAGTGCTGTTTACAGCTGTTCATAAAAATAGCAGTGAGTAATGAAAACAGTGGAATTAGTTGAAAAAAACATTGTTGGATTAAAAAAAACTATTTTAATTTGTTTGCTTGGGTTAGTACTTAGTCGTGTACCCATTATTTTTTATTACGGCCTGGCAACTGCGAGGCATAGAATCCACCAAGTCCTGGCAGCGCTTGACAGGGATCCGCTCCCATGATTTTTGAACAACCTCCCAATGCTGTGATCGAGATGTTGGATTTGCATTTGCAACATATCGTTTAACATCTCCCCATAGGTTTTCAATTGGATTTAAATCCGGAGACTGCGCAGGCCATGACATAAGATCGATCCGCCTTAATGCCATCCAGCTTTTGACCAGTTTGCTTGTATGTTTGGGGTCGTTATCTTGTTAAAACGACCATTTTAGTGACATATCCCAATTGGCATAAGGAAACATAATATTTTCTAATATGTTAACATATACAGATCGATCCATGATCCCATCAATCAAGAATATAGGGCCCACTCCACCGTAAGAAAAACATGCCTATACCATAATACTCAATCCGCCGTGTTTAACTGTCCTCAAAGTGTACCTAGGATCGTACTCTGTGTTAGGTGGACGTCTGACATATTGTCTGGAACCCTTTTAACCAAATAGCACAATTTTACTTTCGTCACTCCAAAAAATATTTCGCCACTTTGTAATGGGCCAATTAAGGTGACTTTTGGCGAACTCCAAACGTGCTTTGACATGTCTGGTGGCTAACAGTGGAACTTTTCGTGGATGGCACGCTTTGAGATGTTGTTCTTTAAGACGTCGCCGAATAGTAACGCCACTAACATTCAAGCTTAAGTCATTTTTTATCTTGCTGGACGATGCGAAAGGCTGCGCCCTGCTATATCGCACAATAGATCGGTCCTCATGAGGTTAGGTTTTACGTTGGATACCACGATTTTCGGGTATTTCTTTAAAGTTTAAAGCATTATGAATCATTTTAGCAGAATATCCACATATTTCTTGGATGTCTTCATATGTTTTTCCCAGGTTTCTTAGTTGCACTATTATATTTTATTTTTCAAGAGTACAATGCTTGCCCCTCCCACTAAGTTAAAAAATATAAATTTATTTTTTTGTTTTCTACTGTTAATAATAGTCACTAACACAAAACCACTTACTTTTTATCAATTAAACGTCTTAACAAAATTTTTTTGGCTTATCAAGATACGCACTTTTTTCTTCCTTATACACATTCCATTCTACGACAACAATGCGTAGACGTTGGAATAATCGTAACGGAACTTGAAAAAAAATAACATTACTTGATTGCATTTCTCGCACTGCTATTTTTGTGAACACAGCTGTACATATTTGAAGGAACAAGATTTTTAATACTAATTTCGATTTTTAATTTATTCCGAAATATAAATGTTTCTCACAAAATATGATTTTTTGGCAAGGCGCTATTTGGCCCTCGATCATTACCTGTTTTCTTTTATAGTAATAATTTTTTTTTTTTGGTTTTTGGATTTGAGATAATTTTTAGTTAAAATTTCTACCTCACCGCCAGACATCTATTTTCCGGAAACGCTCGTTGAGGTCGGCTGCGAAGTCAAAGGACACCAAACATTTTCAAATGAATCACCAATTATTAAAGTACATTAAACTCTGTAAATGTACTATTATTTTATTTATATATTAAATAAAATGCTCATACAAATAAATTCACAAAAATTCCGTTTTTTTTTTATGCGTGTGGATATAACTCCTTAAAGTTCAATACCAAATTTAATTTCAAACTTATAGTAGTTTAAATTGAAAGATCTTTAAACAATATGGAAACTAACTTACCAATCTCATAATAGCTATACATTTCTTTAATTCTAGATCACCAAATGCCTTGCGGTTTGTCATCTAATAAGTCAAGGCTTCTTTGGCCTTTCATAAGTCTCTAGTTTTTGATTTACTACTAAAAATTAAGTGGCTCAGATGCACTCGAAATGCAAATCAACGCACTAGACGGTTCAGACAAAGCTGCCTTCTGAGGAAAGTTCAGCTTCATTTGCTGGTTTCCTCAATTGGTTTGAGATTGCTCGTGAGAGTACCAATTACTGGAGGACAGTGTTGCAAATAATGCATTAAAAATACAATTGAATTAACATTTTAATTAAAAAAATTGTTTATCCCGCATACCGGATTAAAAATAATAATTTAAGCCCACATACCGGACTAAAAAATAAAAAAAAAGCTTTAATATTAAACATATAATTAAGAATTTAAAAAAAGAATTTGCTTTAGAACTAACATTTTTTCGCGAACATTCAAATCAAAAAATAATACTTTAAATTTTTAGTCCCAAATATCTTGGATTAAAACATTTTAACTTGAATTTAATCCCAACAGCTTGATTAAAAAATTTAAAATAAAATCTAATTTTTAATCCCAACACTAGAATTAAAAAATGAAAATTTAATTTTAAATCCAAAATGTTTGAATCGAAAAATTCGCAACCCTAATGATTGATCAAAGAGGCGAAAAAACAATGTATGTACATATTTACCAAAACATTTTAATTCATTTCAAACATAACATAAAATGTATATCAATTAGGATTCAATTTATTTTAGAAATATGCTCTTCAAAAAAACAACCAAAAATCATTGTATCTTTAAATTTGTCCAACAAGCAGTCATTTATATACATACATATGTATGTATGTTTTCAAAATAGTTTCCTTCTGCTTAAATACAGCTTTGTGCACGGTCCAAAATCATGTCGAACGAGTGTTTTAGTGTTAGTGCCCGGTATGGCCGCCAGTATGCCGGTGCAAGCCTTTTGAATGGCCTCCACGTCTGCATAACGCGTTCCTTTCATCGGCAACTGCATTTTTCCGAAAAGGTAGAAGTCGCACGGTGCCATAGGTGTCGATAAAGGATAGCAGATTCTAACACACTAGTCGACATATAGATGGCACCTAGTAGTTTACTTTGTTACTCTTTTACTGTTTACTTTGGAACGCACCTTGTATATATGTACATACATACATAATATGATAACTTGGTTATATGTATGGTAATTGCACAAGCTTTAAATTTTGCAGATATACAATACATAAGTATGTAATATAATGTAGTGAATCGTATTCAATAAAAACTCCATTTCTAATATTTGGATATTATGTATGTACGTTGCTTTGCATTTTAGGTATGTATGTAGTCTGCCTTTCAACCAAGATCGTTGATAAAATGTTACGAATTTCCATCTTTAATGATAAGATTGTATTTTGCTCTAATGATTGGTATCGCAGCTGATTTAGCTGGGAGATGTTTGAAATGATTTTATTGTGAACATAGATATTCGTTGCGAAGCATCATTGTTCAATCCCCTAAACAACGGTTTATAAAATTAATTTGGTTTAAAAATAGTTTTGGTAATTTCAATAAACTTTGGAATATTTTGTAAACTAAGCCCAACAATAGATAAAATAGATAAGAATCAAATAAAATCAGGCAGTCACATATATTAAAATTAAATACTAAAGTTAACACGAAAATACCATGAAGCCGTTCTAAACAATGGTCTCGGCAAAACGTGGACTTATTGCAATAACACTAATAATTGCGTTATTAGCATGTGTACTTTGTACTATTAGTATTACAACAAAAATTGAGTGTGTCAATTCTACACCTCTTAATTGAGTCAATTAGCCAATTTCCGCTTATAACATACATATAAATATATGTATGAATAGACATTTTACTAAGTGACTAAATAGATAGAGAATATCTGAAGTGTCTATACGTATGAAAATTACATATAAATTCCACAAAAACTTATAATTATCCTTATAAGTTAAGAGCAACGGCCGTACTCTCAACGCGGGCTGTCTGAATCGTCAACAATTAGCATCGAAATTGGTATTTGATCTTGCGGGTATGTTATCAACAAATATATTTTACATACACATGTATTTGTGTATTAGTAATTATTTATTTTCATTATAATTGAGTCAAAGCTTTAAACTTAAGATTTCCGGAGTAAAAATCGAGCATAAATGATAACGAGGATTTGTCGAGGCTCCGTATGTTGTGATCTCAAAGCCGGAATGAGAAAATATGTACAAAAATAACAAGAAAAATCGTTAACTTCGGCTGAACCGAAGTTATAATTCGGAGGTGCATTTCTTATAACAACTATATGTATAACTGATATGTATAACTGATTCTGATAAGGTAACCGGCCAACGGTTTGCATTAACGGAAAACGTTTTGCCAGGTCTTTCTAGACACGTTGTTTGACATAAACAACTTTCAAGTCGAATTAAAGTTACTTAATAATAGAAATAGATATATTATGGCAATATGTATTCTATTTTTGATCGATCAGTTTGAATTATTATGTTCCGATCTGAACAATATATTGGTAGATTATAGGGCATTGTCTCGGGCAATAATCTATGCTAACTTTCGTGAAGGTACTTTGTCAAATAAAAAAGTCCTACAGCGATATGAGCGGTTTCGACAAATGAGCAGCTACTTGGGGAGAAAAGAATCGGTATCTATCCCTGATCAAGGTATAAAAACACATATTCATACATACAGGGATTACAATATATGTATGTAAATTGATATTTTTATACAAATATCTTAGTAAATTTTCAATAATTTTATTGATCTGTGATTTCGACATTGGTCTCTGTATGTATAACTGTCAACATAATGCTACCATGCGACTCGACGAACTAAATCCCATACATTCAGGTATAACCACGATACCATGTGAACAGATCGTTGCACGAGAAAGATGGTTCCAAAGACGAGAAATAGCTGGAGCCCAAAAATCAACTTATTCAAACGTGAGTGAAGTATTATTCCAAATATTCAAATGTAAGAATTTTCATTAAGTCATTAAATTTTAATGCAGAAAACGCCATCAATGATAAAGCTTACATACCAGCCTACTGGTGGCTTTGCGTTTTATTTATTTATCCTTAATGCTAACTCTAACTGACTTTCGTCAAATGCGCCTTGACTTTTGCAATAATTAACCTGTACAAGAACCCAGTAGAACGCATATTCAATATTTTCGGTTTATTTATTTGGATTGGAGTGAATTCCGTATTTGCATTTTCAACCGTTATCTTCTGGACAACACATTACTTTCAACATTTGACAAACAATATCTCCATAGCGGACACTCTACGCACTGAATTCACATTCTACTCAAATGGACGTGCTAAACTTGGTTACTCCGTATACCTTCTGCTGTTCGCTGGCCTACTGAATGCTTGTAATTTGGTAGTACTGTAGTTACGACAGCGATTGTTGAAGCATACACATGCGCAGCCAGCAACGATTGTAGAAGAAACAAACATACCACTGAAATTTTATTGAAAATGTTTTAAGTTTTTCTACCGAAGTAAGCACTGAGTCAGAACTCGCATAATTATAAATATAAGACAATCATTCACCGAGTCATACATTTGGTAGGTACTTCAAAATTTATTTTATTCAAAACATATTTTTTTAAATATTACAAGTAGATTTAACGGAAACCCGAAATAGGACTAAACTAAGTGGTTGATAAAGTAGGCAGTCCAATAAAATAGTAGAGTATGTATATACTTTAAATGCTATTTACCTATTACATATGTACATAACTGTACATGCATAAATATGGATAAGAAATTAACTCCCTTTTAGGATATATAACAATTTCCGAGTATGATCATTTGCAGTTTGAGATTCATTAATAACGCCAACGAATAATAAATTAACATCAGTTGGTTCTTTTTTTACTAAAAAATATTTCTATGAGGATAAAGCGTAAGCTCTTAGTATAACATTATGGAGCCTTGATTCTTCACCTCACTGGGAGGCTCAAGTCTTTGGCGATCGTGTTGCTCTCGACGTTTGGCATGCAGTAATATGATAATATTCAATATAACAACAAGTGTAGATGCAATTACCAAGTAGAAGCTGTAACCCAAATAAGCTAAACCATGACTATACCAATGACGATCTTGTACAGCAAGTACATTTTGTTGCAAATATTGATAGAACTGAACAAGCCAACATATAAAAGCGATCACCTGAGCGGCGGCCGATGAAATGTTAGAAGCGAAAAGTAGTACCATAGTTGCAGGACGCTTTGCTGCTGATGCAGCCTTTAATACGGCTGCGATTGCGGAAATTGCACATGTAAGTAAGCCGAAGCCAGTACCCAAAGCTGTGATCAGCCAAAGCCAAAAGTTCATCGTTTCCGGGCCATTTTGATCGAATGTGTACACTAAAACCAAGAGTACAGGGTAAAAAAAATGGATAAATGTATATATTTACACTACTTACCAGTAATAGCTGAGGTGCGTACACCAAAGCCATAGTCTAGATCTTTGTTGCCATAAAATAATCCAAAGTTAATATCACCTTTAGAATCCTGGCAAAAAAAAATTAAAATTTAAAGATTAGTATAGTGATATTCAATCAGTCATTGCATTGCACCACGTGCAGATCTTGATTTACTTACTGTGGAATTGAGGCGCTTCGGATAGGCACGTACCCAATGATTTGTTGTTAAACTGACCAGCAGGAGTCCAATTGCGATGCAACTCCCGAAGAAGGTTGAAAAGACTAGTGCCCTTGTGCGTATGCTCATGGCTTTCGTTGACTGGCAAGATGCGGCGCAATTAATACATTAAAATTATGTGATAACTGTAACCAGTAAACGCTTGGTAAATGTGTTTGCTGCAAGTGGTGTCTACAACCTACTTCCTGGCGGCATTAGTAATTTAGCCACTGGTTAACACTTTCTCCACCCCAAATGGAAGCGGTTGTTGCTATGCGTATGCGTTTTTATGTTCGATCGTTTCACTGGCAATCCACAGAAAATTTAGTCATGCCAACCATTAATATAAAAATTATTATACTTGCAATAATCATATATACGGTAAGTATTTTATTTGTAACAATAATAAATTATTTAATAAGCGAAATAGTATTTGTTATCTATGCATCAAGGTGATACGAACAGAAACTAAAAACTTTGGCCACGAACTTGACTATTTTCCTATCATATATATTAGTATCACTACAAGTACTTAAGTATATGTATATGTATATTTATGTCTATGCGTATATGAATGTATACCTATAAGCGCATCACTTATACATATTTACTTGTTTGTGCAACCATAATCGTTTCAGAACTGCGCAATCAGATTTAAATAACTAAACCTGTATCCGTACCAAAACCACAAACAAAGGCATTAAATAAAAACGGTTTCCACTAAAACGGCATGCATATATAGTACATATCTGTAAATTAAATGAATCATTACTCACGTCAAGTAACTATTCCTTGTCACTAAATTCACACCACTTGGAATTCACACTCCCGTTTGAAAATATTAGAGAATTATGTAGCAACTACAATATTTACTTATTATACAATGCACGTTGATTATTATCTGACTTGTTGTTATTCAAATAATGAGAGATATTTATTTATTTTGTTTACGCACTGAAATCACTTCCGATCTTCAATAACTTTCTTTGTTTCTCTTTATTGCTTGTTTTTAATTTAATGATGATTTCTTTGTTTTGCCTTGAGCTCATGACGAGCTATGTTTAATTGCTTTTACAAGTGCATAACCAGAGTCATGGATAAAATCAACACAAGTGCAAATAGTCGAAGGATTATATAAACTATTATAATCTTATACAGATTAATTACTATGTCTCAAAAATTAATCTTACACAATTTTAATCGAAATGTAGTAAGAAATAATTTTGATAAACGAAATGCATTGATCAATGTCACAATTAAAATATATTTGAATTTGTAAAATTATTATTATACGATTTAACACAAATACCAAAATATAACAAAATTACATGAAACCTTTTAAATTCAAAATATTTACATATACACAAAAGTATGAATGCAAACGCTTGTTAGTAAAATAATACGTTTATTTCAATTTTCGAACGCATTACAATTATTTACCACTATCGCAAACGCATTGAAACTGTCAAAATATTGACGTAATAAATTTGTGGTCCATTTTCATTTTCCTCAGTCGAATTTAACAATTTTTCTATTTGTTGCAATTCTGCAAAAATTCCAAAAAAATAGAAAACGCAAATCAATATCATGAAATAATAAAAATTCGAAGTTTATAAAAAAAATTGCGGCACGTCGATTTCAAGTACGGATGCGTGTTTAGCTGCAATTATTCGTACAAGCAAAGGGGCGGGAGGTGAATATGTTTTAATGCTTTCATGCAATTTTCCCACAATATTGGTGATGCAGTGAAAGTTTAATTGTTGGCCACTTAGTGTTCCGTATTCCTTTGTTTTGGGTCCAATTATATTCACAATTAGAAATTATCGACGCGTGTGAAAATCATGTGTGTGTGATTGTTGTAATTTGTTTGCTAAATATTTTTTGTGCCAATTCCGACATTGGAATTCGGACCAGCGCCATTGTGCCAATGTGAAAAGCGCAAACTTTTCTCAATTTTAATTATATTGCATTATCAATGCTATACACATATGTATGTAGGTGCAGTGAACATATTTATAGATGCCTAAGAAATATTGTGGCTGAGTGTCAAGGACATATCCAATTGGCATTGCCTATGTTTAATTAATCACATTTGTGTTTGTTTTTGTTTTTCTTTGACGCTGCTTTCATCCTTCATTGATGTATATATATATACCATTGTCCTTGGCCGAAAAAACACGTTTGCGCCTTTAGTGTCCTCCAATATAACGTTTTCCATCTGCCTTACAAAAAGATACGGTTATACTAAGGTTAAATTGATAAGTACGATTAACCTTCAACATTCTGGCTGCGTATTGTCTTTTCCAATTGGATTATAAAAGGTATTAGATTGGACAAATACAGATCTCCCATTAAAATAACTTATAAATCGGACATTCAGGAAGTGTGCTGTGCAGTGTCGTGAATTGTGGTTTTGTCAAACGATCGACCAAACGCAGTTAGCTTGAGTTTTGGATAGCTCTCAAGGTACTGCTTTGCCGACTAAAGAGATGTGCGATTCAGATGACAGCAAAGTACAAAAGTGGACATGCGATTATTGCACCTATGAAAACTTTCCTTCGTCGCTTAAGTGCACCATGTGTAAAGGTGCGAAGCCACTGTTGAATGAGGATATTTTTCGGTAAATAAAATACACATATATATTTTATTAACTTCTGAACAAACTAACGTCTAAATATAAATTTCTAGACTAAGTCCACCGCAAACTGCCTTTGGTGGCGAGGAGGAGCGTGGCGCTACTGCTGATGTGGTGGAAGCATCCAGCCTTAACGCTTGCTATGCACAGTCGCGGCAAGATGTGCCCTCAACAACACCCGCTACGGCCTCCCCATCTGCTTGCGCTAAATGGGCCTGCAAAATGTGCACCTACCTAAACTGGCCACGAAGTTTGCGTTGTGTACAATGTTGCAGCAAGCGGGGCACGGCTGTTGATGTTAATGTCGAACAAAATATTTGCAATGCGGGTGAGGCGGCGGCCGCTTCATTACCTACTACAGGAAATTTAGATACAATTGATAGTTCGCAAGGTTATATTGAAAAAAGATCAAAAACCGTGGATATCGTCAACGAAACACCAGCAGCTGTAATCACCACGAACTCTTCGGCAACTTTGTCGAGTAACCTTAAAGAACAGTTAAAATCACTACGTATCACTAATGATATGGAATTGAATACTAGCAACAACGCGGAATCGAATAAAAATGAAGCAAGCAGCCACACTGACCAAATTCATAAAAAAGCAAGTAATAGTTATATTCAATCTGTCGGTGCCGCTTCAAATAGACTTAGTCCATTTGAACAGTCGTCTAATGCCAATATGATTGTCGCGACAAATACCACAACCGTTAATACAACACACTTAAATAATCTTGCTAATTCATCGCAGCAACAACAACAACAGCACAATCAGTCGTCCACATCTCTACAGAACTGTTATGTAGCCAAATGGGCCTGTAATGTAAGATACATTCTTATAAATATAAATACTATAAATATTTGACTTAATTTTGTACTTTGATTACAGACGTGTACTTATGAAAATTGGCCAAAAAGTCTTAAATGTTCTATGTGCGGTGAGCCACGTGATGGAAATGCAACCTGCATAGCTTCCTTGGGTGACAACAATGCCATCACAACAACAGCTGGCTCGGGAAGTAACAAATTCCTCAACATAAAGGATGAAAACCATGACATGACCGTGTCAACGAATAATTCATTCAACAAAAAACATATTTACCAACTAGGTGAGAATATATTAAAATCTTTTTGTTTTTCAAAATTTGTTTTGAAGTAAACACGCGCATATTTGGTAAATAAACGTGCAGGTTCTTCTGAGACTATAAACAACTGTGATACGGTGCAAGAGCGTCAAGAACGGCGAACACGACAAATAAGGCGACAAGTTGATTGGCAGTGGTTAAATGCTTGCCTCGGTAAGTCTCAACCAACCTCATTTAACATTATTATCTCTCAGCAACATTAATTATATACATACTCCAAAGGTGTTGTTGAAAACAATTATAGTGCTGTAGAGGCATATTTGTCCTGTGGCGGTAATCCTGCACGTGCTTTAACGGCGACTGAAATCGCTATATTGAATCGTAACTCGGCGTTTGACGTGGGCCACACGCTAATTCATTTGGCAATACGCTTTCATCGAGAAGAAATGTTGCCCATGTTGCTTGCACAAATCTCAGGCTCTGGGCCTGGCATTAAACGCGTACCTTCATATGTTGCACCCGACTTAGCCGCTGATATACGAAGACATTTTGCTAATACGCTACGCATGCGTAAAACTTCTTTTAATTGCTTGTATGTGCAAGAGCATGCGACATTCGCTTTGCCAGCCGAGATAGAAGAGTTGCCAATACAAATTCAGGAGCAACTATATGATGAATTGTTAGATCGCGATGCCCAAAAGCAACTTGAAAACCCTCCACCCGCACTCAATTGGTCGCTGGAAATCACAGCACGTTTGGGCTCACGGTTATTAGTGTTGTGGAATCGTAGCGCTGGCGATTGCTTATTAGACTCGGCAATGCAGGCAACTTGGGGTGTGTTTGACCGCGACAATACGCTGCGTCGAGCCTTGGCAGACACTTTGCATCAATGTGGTCCCATGTAAGACACGCATACTGCCACATGCATTATGAATGGTATTATTAATAATTAATTTGTCGTCTATCAGCTTTTATCCACGTTGGAAGGAATACGAAAAGTGGCAGGCATCAATGTTACACTTTACACTGGAAGATGCCCAATGGCAAGAAGACTGGAGTAATTTGCTATCGTTGGCCAATCAACCGGGCTCATCTTTGGAGCAGTTACATATATTTGCTTTAGCACATATATTGCGACGACCAATCATAGTTTACGGTGTAAAATATGTCAAAAGCTTTCGTGGCGAGGACATCGGCTATGCGAGATTTGAAGGTTATACACTTTATTTATGTAGCAATAACAACTATTTATTGTTTTCCATATTTTTAATACCAGTATTCCAAAAAAAGTCTTTTTATTTAACATTTTTTATAATTAAAAAAAATTAATTTTTATTTCAAATTTTTTATAACAGAAAAAAATTGATTTTTATTTTTAATTTTCAATAATTAAAAATTAAAAAATTTATAATTAAAAATAAGTTTCTTATTAAAAAAATGTCGTATAATTAAAAAAAAATAGGTCTTTACTTGCCGTTATTTTGGGATCAAAATTTCTGCATAAAATCACCCATTGCGCTCGGTTATACACGTGGACATTTCAGTGCTTTAGTGCCAATGGAACCCTTTGCCCGCATCGATCCGCGTAGAGATGAACCAGAGGATGTACGTTATCTGCCGTTGATGGATTGTGAATCAAAACTTTTTCCAATACACTTTCTAACTCAGGCTGAGGTAATATTGAAATAAACATATTTTACTAACATACTTGATAGTCCAATAATTATTTTGAATTTCAGATGGGCCGCGAAGAGGCTATAATGCGACAATGGTTGGATGTGTGTGTTACAGATGGTGGCTTACTAGTGGCACAGCAGAAAATACGTAAACGTCCACTGTTGGTAGCACAAATGCTGGAAGAATGGTTGAATCACTATCGAAGAATCGCGTAAGTATTGGTTCTCCCGAAATTTGGTTCATGCAAAATTAATAATTTTGACAATATTTCAGTCAAGTCATAACAGCGCCTTTTGTACGAAGACCTCAACAAACTGGCTACTCAAGTGAAGGTGATTCCGACGAAGAATAGGCACGAGCGCAAACTAGTTGCAGTTCTTCTTGGGGACGGCTTGCTCGGCGGTAACATTAAGCTAATAAGCACGATATAAAGTGGTAGTGTATACTTCATAAAAGAATCCCAAAACATAAACTGAGTACATATATACAATTATTAAAATTGAGTAACTAAAAGTATGAATACCTAGATAACTAACATGCCGTTATATTGATTAAAAAAATTTGAAGCATATTTTACATAGTTAATGGGTATTGCGGAACTTACGTATTTGTAAGTTTGTACGATACATACACACATACATATAAATATATATTATGAGAAAAAATTGCAAAGAAAATTTAGCAAATAACTAAAAACAAAAAAATCGTATCCGTTTCCAGTTCAACATAAATCGTTGATTTTAGTAAGAAAGCTAAAGCGTGTAATCTAAAGGAAAAGTAAATATAAACAGAAAATGATCAGAAAATTATGTTTATATGGTGATCACACTTACTGACAGGTGTGTAATAATAAATCGAGTTTAGTGTAAAATTCAAAACAAAAGGTAAAAGACAAAACGGATATGAGATCAAAAAGGCGAAACCGTTAGCATCTCATACAATACATGTGCTACTTAAACTTTGATGAAAGAAAATGTCAAACATTTACTGACATTGAATTCACATGCATACGTTGAGTCTCAATTATAAATAAAAGAAAATTTAAAATAAAATAGTTTTAATAATAAGTATGTATTATTTACAAAATCAAATGAATGTAAAATATGTAATACTTGAACTAGAAAATATTTTATTGTCATAAAATGCGTTTCTTTTTGCTGGCCGACTACAGTTGTCGTGCTAATTTTATCAGTAATTGTCCGCAATCAAAAAGGAAAAAAATATATTTATATTAAAAAAACTTTTAAAAACATACATCTACAATAATAATTTAAAAAGTTAATAAGTATGAATACGATCAATGATGTATGAGAAAATATAAATAGTTGTTTACGATTTTTTTCTTGGAATTATATATGGATTATTATATTACATACATATTATTATTTTTGTTGGTAATGTTATTGAAAGAAACTTACGCCCATTTCACACAAAATATACTATATATAAGATGGATTAAAAGAGAAAACAATTGGCTTTATACTATTTAACTATCTTAGTTTTTAGCCTGTCAACTTGGCAGCATTCCTCGAAATTTTCTGTCGTTACAACAACAACACTACCTTAGATCTAGTTGCCCGCATTTAATAGGCGCAATTAAGCTGACTTTTGGTCGAGGTTAGTATACAACATGCTTATCAGAAAAGTGCAACAATTTACATCAGTCCCAGAGTTTGATGGTATTTGTAATCGTTGTGGCAATCATTTATTCCGATGTGCCATTAAGTTTGCCACGAAGTTCGTAATACCTAAAATAAAACATCGGAGACCCTATAAAATATATGTATATATAAATGATCAGCATGTTGAGCTGAGTAAATTTGTACATGTTCGTTTGTCAGTACATACGCGAGCTATTCCCTTAGTTTTTGAGCTATAGCTAACATACAAACAACTGACGAGATATCTTTATGAAATTTGGCATGGATCATTGTCCCAGACAAAGTTACAATATCCGGAGAAATTGTTCAGATCGTTTAGCTGCCATACAAACTGACCCATCAAAATCAATATTATGATGATTATATACCATTGTATGCTATAAAAAATACTGAAGTTAACGGTTTTACTTGTTTTGGCATACTGTTAGCAAAAAACGAATACAACGCGTTCGTATAAGTATTGTATTAATGATATTTGTGGTAGCCTGTCTTGATTATACTAATATTAAGCTTTGTAAGCACAAAATATAACAATTTTACTTCGGCGATGCGTCACGTGACTTACGTTTTATATTTTGTATTTATTTCATTACATACGAATATTTATTTAGTGTTCACTAGACCATTTTACATTAACTAAACATTTGTTTATATCATGCGAATCACCCTGTTAGGGCCTTATTTCACATATTAATAGAATATGAATTTGGCGCAACTATTTGACATTGCCTTTTTCGCTCGACAACAGCGAAATAGAGTTCTCTGGTATAGTGTTCATTCGAAAATTGAAGCAGACTCTGCTCTGACAATAGTTAATAAAAGCGGGTGTGTGGTGGTTAATTTTTGGTGCGCAAAATTAAGAAAAGTCCTATTTAGTGGTGTCGATTGTAAACGGTAGCACACAACTCTGTAAAATTAGTATAAAAAATACCTAATAAACAGGCTGTAGAAGATTATCTGTGAATGTTAGAAATCAATAGAATTGTAAATTCATTTCGATCTCGGTATATTTGTATTTGCAAAACTTTTGTCCAGTGGTGCTTTAGAAAGAATTATTGAAATATTAGAAGTGTAAAGAGAAGGAGTTAATCGCAACTGTCTGGGCAGTAATAATTATATTTGAAAAATAGTAGAAAAATCAACGAAGTGAAAAAGGGCGGAAAGGTGCATACAAGGTGTTGCAATTGGAAATAAGCTAAGGATAAAATTCTAGTTGGAATCGGTCAATTGGTTAGTCGATAATCGTACGTACATGTTGGTGCGTGTGTGTGTGGTATCGGTTACGGAGTAGTGTGGTAGTGGTTAAAGAAATTGTCCAATTTGTGCTGTGTTGAGTGCTGTTCCGTAAACGTGAGAAGAGTATATAGATAGAAATATTGGTGTGGTGCTTTTCGAATAACACACAACAGCGGGGCGGCAGCAATAAAATAACAACAACGAGATATCGAGTGAATTTGTAGCAGACCGAGTACGTGTATTTGAGCGCCGGATAAGGGAGCAACAAGAAAGATGGGTAAGAAGAGTGCAAATTGTTGCACAAATGTGTGACAGTACAAAATTATACTAATTAAATTCGTGAATTAACCGTATGCAGAGTTGTCGTTCATTAACGACTATTTAAATTAGTAGAAAAGGAGAAATGAAGCAGGATAGTGGTAAAAATTCATTAGTTAAATATTTTTACTTTATTTTTGACAATGATCTTTAACCACGGAGAGGATTCTTTCAAATATTCACATACAATTGCATTTTTCTCTCTTGTACATAAACACATACAGCCAAACACGTCCACTCCCTGTTTTATTTTCTTTGCATCATTCATCATGGTTTGCCTTCGTTTTGCACGCAATCTGATTGCTATACCGCGCTGTGTGAGTGTTGAATCCAATTGTTTTTCGAATTTTCGAAAATTCGAAGAATGATATCACCGCTATGCCGTAGTTGTTGTAATTGCTAGTGTACGTCATTCATACTGTTATCGCTATAGAATTTCTTATTGTATATTCCCACTTCTATTGTAAATGCTTTTGAGCTCTGCTTTCAACCCAATCACACATTATACCGTTTGCTTTGTTTATTGTTCTCAATGGCATAAGGAACTTCATTCAAGAAAATAGACAAGTGCATTTTAATGTTCAATGAATTATATGATTAAGTATTAAGTGATAAATTCGAATACCCATCGGAAAGTCTTTATGGGTGTATACAAAATTTGGAACTTTTGTTGTAATTCTTTTATGCCTAAATACTTATGTATGAATATAGCAACATTAAAATCAAAGAAGAAGAAAAATTAATTAAGAAGTTAAATAAATGCGAAAATAATATTCATTATTGGCGAAGCCTGTCATGAAGGTTGTTTTTAGTACGAGAGGAAGTATCAAATCGACTTTTTTATGTCTGTTTGTTCAACGGAAACTTATACAAATTCAAAACATAATACCAGGCTAACTTTAAAACTAATATTTTCTTTTTTAACTCACAAAAATGTTAAGTGAGAAACGTTGTTATGGATATGAATTTTTTACAACTAAAATATTATTATATTCCTACAAATAATTAAACTTACTAATTTTTTGTTATATATTTCGATTTGATCTGCAATTAGTCCCTCCGTAAGTTTTGAATATCTTGAAAGATCACGTTATGTAGTAATTAAAATCTCTGCTGGTGATTTAAAATTAGTTATTTTATGCTTTGATATAAAATGCCTGTTTGCACCGAATATTTTTGAAAGTAAACTAATTGACTTTCATTTTGTAACTTATGTACATACATATCTATTATACGTATGTATAAGTATGTGCGTATGTATACATATATGGTATGTACGGATGGATATAACTTTTTACTGAATACTCCACGCCGCGCTAGTGAAGAAGTTTAATGATGAAATATTAATTTATTTACGCTCATATTCGTAGATACATATGTACTTAGAAGAAAAACATATTAATACATGTATGTAAGCACATACATACACATTTACTTATATTGTTCCCGTCACGGTAAGGAAATAATTTTATTATATGGAGTTTGTCTATTTTTTGTTATTTAAGAGCAAATATTTAAAGATTTAGATTTGTGTACAAAATAGTTTCTCGGACTTGATGAGTCATTTAAGTTTCGGTTTGGGAAAAATTTTTAAATTTTCATCATAGGTACATATATATTTGCCAAATGGGATACTTATTTTGGAGTAAAGTTAATTTAGAAAGTTACCGTTAAATTTTGTATTAAAGTAATTCTTATAAAAAGGAAATAGCCAAAGCAAGTAAAATAATTTCATTATGTCTGCGGCTAACAATGTATCCTTAAAATTTCTGGGTCTGGTTTCCATTATTATATTTGCTCTCTGGTGCAAATTAACATCATTAATGTACAATAACAAAAATGCACATGAAACATTATTTTCCCTGCTAGATTTGTAATCGAAATTTTGTACACGTCCTTTTCTTCTCAAGAAACTGGTCATTTATCGGAACCGTCCACTGTAGGATACAGTTGCTATACAAACTGATAGATGAAAATCGAGTCCTTGTATGGAAAACTTTTTATTTGACAAGATATTTTTTTGATATTTGGAATGGATTACGGCCCAAGTTAGCATATACCTGCCATAAAAAGTAACATATCAAAATGAAATTCTTGTATGAAAACGTTTTTATTTATAAAAGCTTTATAGCCGAAGTTAATGTTTTTTCTTATTTTGTTTTATATTTTTCTTCACTTAAATTTTTTTTTAAATTAAGGGATATATGTATATATAGGCAATAAAATGTTTCAGGAATGTAAGATGAAAACTCATTATGCTGTGCTTATTCTAATCGCACGCTTGCATTCATATCCTCATACACTCTATCACAAATCACTACAAACGCATTCCCGACTACTTAAATTTTATCTGAATTTATCAATATGTATGATTTTATCTTACATTATGTCTTCACATGGATTTGGCGAAATGAAGCCATTGACTAGAGTTCGCGAATGTGGGTCACCTACACTTGACTCTCTGCCAGTTAGTTCAATTGAATTTAATTTTAATTTCCTTGTTTCTCCTTCAGCTGAGCAAGCGAGCGGCGGCACACCTCGGCTCATTTTTACACGTTTGGTTTACATTTTATTTTTCTACTTTTTCTATTTTTTTTTGTCATTTACTTCCACACACTAGCCTCATCGCCAGTCCCATCGCATAGTACTTTAGGTACTTGGATCGGATTGAGAGAGTGGCGTCCGTACTGGGTACTCGACTAAAGTGACTGTGACTATTTGAAACTGTGGCAACAGCAAGAGCAACAAAAACAACAATGACGGCAACAACATAAAAATGTCAAACATTACACAGAGTGTAGGGCAACTGTCTTGTGAGTATGTGTGTGACGGTGGCAGCGCAATGAAGGAATTGTGTGGGAGCTGTATTAGGGTGTGCATGCACGCAATGGGCTTTCCTATGTTGGTGAGCATGCTGTTGTCGTTGTTGTTTTTATTTATTTAAGCATGCCACAAAAGATTCAGCATTTAGTTCTGAGCAGTCAACTTCGTTGATCATAGGGAAATGGCGTTGACCTTTTGACATCCAAGTAATATCAAAACGTTTTTCCTTATTCCCAATTTGTACATATAATACTGTGTAGGCTGAATAGCTATGAAAACTATAATACAATGCTTCATACAAAATTCTGTATTAATAATAATGCAATACAAAATATTTTCCATAAATTTTTATACCCGTAGCAAACTACGAAGTTTGTAACATCTTGAATTAGGTGACCATATTTGTCCCGGCAAAATACGGAACGGTTTGGTTAGTCAAATTAGTTCTTGATTAGTTAGTCCTTAAAACTTGAAAGTTTCAATCTCGAACACCCATTCCTCCACCAAATTCATATACAAGTCTAGAAGAGTTGTCATTAATTGCATAAAACTCATGAATCAACAGCTGATAATTCCAAAAAGGCAATGCTCCAAATAAAAATGAAATGTAGGTCATTTGCATTTCTTTGAGAGTCATATACCATATATACATACATATATATATTCCTTAATAATTATGTAAAATATATTCTAATTATAATTCTTAACCCAAAGTTTTGTTTGACTTACTATTTCTACTATTATTTGCCCAAAAAAGCTATAATTGCCTTTCACACGCAATTAAATATTCATTCAGACCTATGTTCATACTTATTTACACACATAACGTAACATTATATTAAATGAATGAACTAAATACATACCAAAATGTGTTTATTGTATGAATTAGGCATGGAATGTATTCGCAGACAGACGTATGTATGTACATAGTATATACCTCTATGGTATGTGCATACACATGAATCTGCTTATGCACATATATATGTACATACAGCTGTGTTCAAAATAAATAATAGTGCTAAGAAGTCAATTAACGAATTTTTGACAAAATGTTCATTTACTTTTTTATGTGTTTGAGTACGAACGTAACAAACATTTATTTCATATAATATTATATGGGTTTTACTTACATATTATGTGTATATAAAACTGCAAAATTTTTCAATAAGAAAAAAACTAAAATAAAGCAAAAATTAATCTAAAAATATTATTATATATTATGAATAGATACAAAGAAATGGAGTTAATAGAACTATTATCTAGAACTACCTTACAGCGACGCGGCATGTAGTTCACTAGACCTTCACTACGGTCTTTAGGTATTTTTTCCCAAAAATCCTTCACTATTAGCGAAAGTTCGCGATTATTGCCTGGTTTAGCTTTTCTGACTTCTTTCTTAATATCACCCCATATGTTATCTATATTATGATTAAGGTCGGGTGATTGTGCAGACCAAGGCATGATCTCGTTCCCTTTGACACGAAACCACTTCTTGGCTAGCCGACTCGTATGTTTCGGATCATTTTCCTGCTGGAAGAAATTGCTTTTGGATGTAAAACAAAGACGCAGCAGCATCAGTTTTGCTATAGCGAACTGTGCATCGATTGTCTTTCTTTTACTGCCTCTACTTTTAGGTTTTCTGATATTTGAATGGTATTGGCTATTATTGGTACAGTACATCTCAGGATGCCTTCTATGTCCGAGAAAATTTTCCCTCATTTCTTAATTTTATATTGAGATTGCGTTTCTTTTCCGTGAAAAAATCATTTTATTTTTTTAATAATTATAACGTATAATAACTACGCTTTATGATTCGTTTCCAAAAATTTTAATAAAGTGAAAATATGTACCTTTTTCAATTTTCACTATTATTATTTTGAACAGTACATTTCGCAATGAAACAATAAAAACCACAGATAGGCTCGAGACTCAAGTAAACAGTCATTTTTTCAAATTAATTTAATTTATTATAGCTTTAGTTACCTTAAATAGCGGTACTTGCCATTTACACATGCAAATACGAGTAAAAGTTCAATGATACGATTCTAACTCACGCACTATTAATATTTCGAGCACAACTGTATATAATATATAATTATATACATACATATTTGCTCAATTAGTGGCTCCGGATGACATCATCGACTCCACTTGAAGGCTTAACCATTACCATATGAGCCTACAAGCATACATACTAAATAGAAAATGTGTATATACTTATTTACGTACATACATATAGGACAACATAAATTATTATGAAAACGAATAAACAGCGAAAAAATTTGTTAAAATATTTTTATTTTATTTAAAAATAAGCAAAATGTAGGTCGATTTTAGTATTTAAAAGAGTTTTTTCATGTACATACATACATACACCTGAACATATCTATTTGTTCAGTTGTATGTGTTTGTCATTTGTTGATAACGCCGCTGTGAGAACTTCGGAGAACAACGAAAAGCGTGATTACATAATATTAACTACGCCCGACTTGTTTCAAGCAAAAAAGAAAACAACTACAATACACAAGTAATAAAAATCATACTTTCCAGCAAACGAACATTACTATTTTTTCGTTTTTCTGCTATACCGTGGGGTTAACGAGTGTTTGCCGCGATAGTGAGAAGCGGCGTGAAGAGAGCATCAAGTACGTCATATCATGACTTAACCAACTGAACCTGCAAACATTCACAGCTTTTGTTGGTTTGCTTATGCACATACATATGCATGTACATACAGTTTTGTAAAAAAAAAAATGTTTGCTGATCTTATGTTATTTAGTTACTTTTGATTTCATCCACTTTTTTATAGTTTAAATATTTATCTTCGAACTCGTGTTTAAACACACAAGCACAAATTTTAATAAAATTAGATTTTTTTATTCTTTTTTTCTTCGTTAGAAATCACTTCATACTCAATATGTCGTCATCTCAAATTTGGCTCCTATGTGTGTGTATGTACATATATATTTATGTGAAATCAAAATATTTTAGTATTTTCAAATTAAATTTTTTAAGAAACTTAAGTTTTTAATAATTTTTATAGAAACTATTTTCAATGCTTTTTTCTGTATTTCTAGACAGCGAATCATTTTACCGACGTAACTCACAAATGTACAATCTCACACTATATGCAAACATAAGTATGTAATCGTATATGTATGTATATACACATGTTCGAAATTGAATTCATTTAC
Organism: Bactrocera oleae; assembly: GCF_042242935.1. Taxonomy (NCBI): domain Eukaryota; kingdom Metazoa; phylum Arthropoda; class Insecta; order Diptera; family Tephritidae; genus Bactrocera; species Bactrocera oleae. The sequence goes on along the minus strand of NC_091536.1, from coordinate 85,660,517 downwards.
TGCACAAGTACTTAAACGCTCTCTCAAGTATGTAGTTAGAAATGTACATTTGTGCATACATATGCATAGCCGGCATGCACATTCACTTAAGTCTCCACCTGTTTGCCATGTGCACATGAGTATGTGTTTGTGAGAGAAAAGTAGAGTCATTATTGCCTTATCATCTATGGATAATTGAATTTTCGTTTTTTACTTTTCCCTATTGTTTTTTCGTTTTGCTGAATTGAATTGTATTTCATCTTAAAATACTTCTTATAATATTTTCTCGGTGCAGTGTATGTTTGAAACAAAAAAAAAAAAAATCAATAAAACAAAATCATAATATTTGCTGTGGTTTTACTATATGATCTGCTATATGTATATAGACATGTATGTATATATGCTAAAAAAAAGCTTAAGTCCCTTTAAACTAAGACAGACATTTAGATTCCATTTGTAAAGTTGTATTTATTGTCTTTTAAACTATAATGGAAGACTTCCTATACCTTAAAAACGCACACCGAATGTGACAGCCTAAAATAGCAATTTCGGAAATTCAAAAAAAAAAAAACTAAAGCATTAATTCTTTTAGAATTTTAAAATTATGTTTGTACATATTTTAGGAATACATTGTACAATTTTTGAAATACAAATTAAATATTTTTCAAGTTACACGCGATTTCCGACGGCGTTAAAAACAAGGTCCTCCACTCCACGCTGCAGTGATTTCGGCCTTCTCCTTGGATGAAACATAAAAGTCTTTACTAGCAGATATTGTTCGTAAATCATCTACGATCGCAAAAACAAAAACCAAAAATAGTTAAAATTGGCGGCATTTAAAAATAAGTAGACTTTTTGCCAAAATTCGATTTTTGGTCAGTTTAAAAAACTTATAGATACCATGGAGTATACGCTATAAAAATAAACTGATTAAGCACTAAGTGGTTACATATTTGGAGACTGTAACTCAAAAATTATTTGACATATCGATTTTTATAAAATTTCAGTATGTTATTTTTAAAGCTAAAAGAAAGTGTCGAGTCTCGAATAAGCTGTTCAAAATAACTCAAATTGCCCCTATTAAATTAAGATGATTTGAGCTATTTTCGTACATTGACACAGATATATGTACATATGTACATATGTGCTATTTAAGAATATATAATATAAGTATTATTGATATTTATGTGTTACTATTTTCAGTGTATTCCCTTTAAATTTGCAAAATTTCGCTTCTATTGTTTTAAACTGGATTAAGAAAATAACGAAGCATAGACAGCTTCCCTTTTTCTCTTTTTTTTGGGAATATGTATATGTATACACATGTAGTAATTTTGGTTTTATTTATATGTTGAACCATATTTATTTTTCTTAGACACAATTTGAAATTGTTTTCTATCGCCGTCAAATTTTTTTTATTTACTTATGTTCATTCCTTCCCACTTATGTATGTATATACCTTCATATTATTACTAAAATTTGCCAAACTAAATACCTTAGCTGTGACTCACTAGGAACGAAATCAAGAAAATTGAAAATTATCAAAAAAAAAACTTTAAAAAGTTATTTATAGCAACTTATTCAAAATTAAATGCCATTGTGGGCCACAAATCGAACTCATTCACGTACGAATACATACATATACGTAATATATATTTGTATATGAATTCAATTTAGTCAAAATCAATTGACATTTAAGATAGTAAGAAAATACAATATACATATGTACTATATATAAACTAGACGATCTGAGTATTTTAATGTACATAAGTTTCGATATTTAGGTGTGCACAATTCTTCATTCGTATAACTTCTTTAGACAGTTGTTTGCTTAAGAATCACCTTCAGTGCTAAAATTTGAAACCACTTTAATAAATTCGATATCAAAATATTGTCTTAGCTCGTGACTTGCACGGTCTAACAGAGAACAATTTTTCCTATTATGTTATTGGGTGTAGTCAAATGGCAACACCTTCAAGTAACATGATCAATAGAAATCTTATATAACAAACCTGCATTTATTGATTAGTTCTTATCACAGTTAGTATGTATTAGAATATAGCAAGTAGACTTGCTCACTCTTATTAGATATACATATATGTAACATATGTACATATTGACAGTGATTTCTGTTGATGACAATTTGATAGAAATTTCAATGCAGTAGCGATAAATAAGCGGGGGCAAAATTCCTCAGAATGAAACATATGAAAAATTGATGAAAATTAAAAAAAAATGTTTTATGAAAGTTTATTTTATTATATTTAATAGCAAATTCTCCTTTCTCTATAAAAATGCTGAAATGTTATGTTGTGTATGTATCTACAATACTATATAATAATAAATGTGTGTACCATATATTTTTATTTAAGATTTATAAAGCGTTATGGCGATTATTTGCATGCACACATATGTACATACATACAAATGTATATAGGTATAATGTTCAATATCCAATTTTGCAAATTTTGAATATATGCATTCAATACGTTAAAATACAAAACACACAAAAATAATATAAACATTAGCACCTAAAGAAGCAAGAAGCAAATTAACGAAGGAATGTAGTAAAAAACAAGATTTTTTGTGAGATCGGTTGCCGCACACTGTCTTACATACTTGTTAAGTATTCCTTATGGCTGATTCACATAGAATTTCTGCTTCATTTTGCTTCACGCATTTGTTTTGAAAAGTTCGATGTACGCTTTCGTATAAATACGGTCACAGCAAAGCGAAGCAAAATATTAGGCAACTCTTATCTTTTTACGCTTTGCGAGCAACATTCGTTCATTCTAACATACGCTTTCTGCGCTTCGTTGTTAAAGTATGAATTGTCAGGCAAAGTGAGGAAAGTTGTATGTAAATCGGTCATTACCGCTTGAAGTAATTTTTTTACTCTTGTGTGATATCCCCTCACAAACTTACTCGTATGTGAAGTTTATGCCAGGAAGTGAAGGTCGACTTTTAAATTATTTGGGAACTAAAATACTGAGGAGACAAATTTCACTCACGCCATCTTGATTTTACACATTTCCACACAAATTTTTATATTGTTGCTCTGAGTAAGACTTTAGTCATACCATTGGTTACCCGTATGGAAGTCCAAGGTTTTTTCAGTCTCTTCGCCGGACATTATAATCTGCGGTATTATAAGCTTATAGTTGTATTTACATAAACCAAACTCAGGTATTTCTTTTATTTATAGTGTGATTTTTTGGGTAGGCGTATAGTTTTAGTCACCTCTTCATTTAATTTAGTGTCACTAATATTTAGGATTACTTAAGGATTTTATGGATTATTCGAATAGAATTTTCCAATATACTATTATATATTTCAGTTTCACAAAGCTGCTGCATATACAATAACAAACAACACAAATAATTCGAATTAGTTCAAAAATGAATATTACGTAAGAAAATTTTTCACCTCACAAATCTGATAACTTATCAGCTGTTAATTTATTTTAATAGGGTCGACGCTAGAAATACATATGTATGTTCTAAAAAGCTCGTTTTTCAGATTGTTTTTATTTAAAAATAAAATCGTATTATTAAATACACAAATAATCATAAAATGATTTATAATACCTATTTTAATTATTTAATAATTTTTAAGATATATTATTTATTATCTGAAAAAAATTGTATGAGTTTTTTAATATAAAATAAACTCAACATATAAATATGTTACATACCGTTATTTTTATCCTTCCAATACTAGTTTGCCTAAGGCTGAAAATTTTGATTATTTTTCGATATACATATGTATAAAGAAATTTAAAGAGTCAGTTATTGTAACAAAAAATAAAAAACTACTAAGGTGTGGTAATCTAACAAATGAGTGAGGAGATCGTAAATGCAGCACAAGTAACATGAATCCATACAGTGGACACTAATAATGCGTCAATATTGATGTTTTCAACTAATTATAATACCAAATTAAATTAGCGAGATTATGTAGTTGATATACCAATACTCACAGCAAATATTATTTACAGAAACAGCTTATGGGAATTTTGAGATGTTTGCAATTTATAAGTAGCTGCCTGAAACAAAATTAAATTTAATCACAAAAATTTTCGCTTATATATTGTATAGATTAGAAGATACAAATTCCTTAATCCCTACACTATTTTGACATAGCAATTAAGTGAATGAGAATATTAATACTAGATCTTAATTTTATTTTCTGTTCAGTTTGCACTTGATGTCGTATTTTTAACTCAGCTTTTGGCGCCATCTTCGCCCTCCATCTGTTTATGTATAGCAACGGGACGAGTTTGTTTAAGCTAATCCAGCGAATGACAATATTTTCACTGCAAAATTACTGTGGATGCATATACGATTTTATTGCCCTACTAATCCCTATACAAATCGTGAGTTCGTTGCTTTGTAAATGAGTTGCTCCATTTACTTATTTTTTATTTTTTCAATTCCACTGCATGCATACATTAACACATGAATGCAGACTTGGTACGCATAACACAAGTGGTTGTATTTGTAATTTCTCTCTTTTCATTGTGCAACTCTACGAAGCATCTATTTTCGTACATATTTTGTTTTTCCAGTGAGCAGGAATTTCACTTCGTTCTATATGAAATCAAAAAATATAAATGTATATATATCCACGCATTCATATACACTCGTCTACAAATACACTCACAAATATAAAGTTTCATAATTTAAAGCAGGCGTAACATAAATTATGATATTCTCCACTTAAGAGCTCATTCTTCAAGTAATATGCACTGTATTCAAATACATAAATTGAAGTTTTTTGTATAATTATAGGAACTCCTAATTAATCTGATGTCAATGAACAGTGAAAGAACTTTTTGTAATGTGAAGTAATGGGATTTAAATAGAGAATATTCCTTAGTATGATATTTTACAAATACTCTCGATAATAGTGAATATGGTTTTTTTCGTTGCTTTTCGTTGACAATAAAAGAAAGACGATATTTGAGATTTGGATTAAAAAAAACTAGCGGTTGCATTTTAGAAGGCTGTAACTCACAACTATTTTAGATATCGAATTAAAATAGAGTATGTTATTTTTAAAGGTATACCTATCGAAATATGAAAAAACAATAGATTTATATTAAATTTTACACTATGGGTGACCCTTAAAATAATATGTTTATGCTATAGCAAAAGGTGTGATCAAACATTGCAGGGCTAGTACTTTTTCAAATTCATTTGCTGTCTTTTAAATTGTCTTTCCTTTGGGGTCTGAAAGATGTGTAGTAAAAGTACTTTTCCTGTTTTTTTTTTGTAATATAATATTAATTTTATCTATATGAAATCATATACTTATTTAAATGTTTCAATCTATCCATCATCACTTGTATTATATAGCTTTTGACAAATTTTATCCTCTTCAATTGTGGTATGCTAGTAATAATGTTTTAAGATCAATGAATTATCTATTTTTTAGAATTATTTCTGATTAAATTTTACCTACCCTTACGTTTTGAAAGTATTGTAATAATATTTTAATTTCTAATCCCAAATACCGGATTGAAAAATAAAAAATTAATTTTTAATCGCAAAAATCGGATCAAAACTAAAAACGAAAATTTTAATCCTATATACCGGGTTGAAAAAAAGTGATTTAATGTGAAATGTTCTAAAATATTATACTTTATATTTTAGTAAAAAGAAAGCTTACTTTTTCAACAGTTTTTGATACAAATAATAATGTTTTTATCTCTTACTCCGAGTTTTTAATTTAAAAATAATTACATTTTTTTTTAATTCTGATTAAAAATCAAATTTCCAATTTTTAGTTTCGATTTTCGGCTAAAATAAATGAATTTTCAAGAGCGGAATTAAAAAGTATTTGTTATTCTTTAATCCAAACTTTTTTAATAGTCAATTTTGCAACCCTGCTTTGAATTAACTATTGTAAATATTTAAAATATGCATTTTTTGTATCTAAATACTGTAGATTTAGCATTATTTTAAAATTGTGAAACAACTTTTCAAATAATATGACGATATAACGACTTCAAATCAAAAGGCACAAATTAAATTACGTAGCTTGATGCATAATTAAATAAGTTGATACGTCTGACTTTCGTATAAAAACAAAAAAATGTTTGTAGTCTAAGAATAGGACTGTGCCACATTTACATATCAACACGGGAGATTCAAAAGTCACTTTATGCTTAATTACTTACAGAACTTTCCGATTTGACGCTTTGATTTAATACCCTATAATTGATGTTTTGAGCTAATGAATATACAAAAAGCTTTGTTATATCAGAAATAGAGAGACAATGGAAATCATTGAACTCTACAATAATCCAAAATGAATATATAAACGGGACCTTGACGATATCTTTTATTCTATTATGAATGTTAATTTCACATGGTGACTTAACACCACATACATTTGATCATATTATGTACATATGTATGTATTTTTACTATTTTATTTAAATTTTCAAAAAAATATATTTGATAAAAATCAGGTATCTTAAAAGTTAATTAAATACTTTAAAAATTGCGCGTCTTTGCTTACCACCATTTCCATATTTAAATTTTTAAAACATACATATGGTATGTACTTCCCTCATGTATTGCCACAAATGCTTAATAACACTTAACGAGGCCAATATTTTTCTTAACACAGAAAGCGAAGAGGTCAGACAGGAAGTCACGCCATTATTGTTACTATTAATGTTATTATTACAATACACTTACAAACCTTTCGTTTTCAAATGTGTTTCTTCATTCATACTTTGAACTTGAATTTAATTAAATATTGACCGACAATTTGTTTTCGTGTATTTACATGAATTATTCGTTGTACATATCATACATAATACATATGTTGTTCATATGGAAATAAGAAATTTTTTTTTTACTTTTTTGTTTTTGTTGGTTTAATTATAACCAGTTCGCCAGATTTTTTATTTTGTCTCTTATAAATTTCTGTTTTTCACACTTTTTGCATGGAAATTACAACGGAAGACATATTATATTTACAAACACACATATCTCCAAATATGGCCTTTGCCATGCGTTTTCTAACAAGTTTTTTTTTTAGTAGGAAGTTCAAAAAATTCACGGCCTGTAAGATATGGCTCATATTATATTTATTAGAAACTTTTTTTTTTACTTTATAGAAATTTGTTGTAGAGTATGTATGGTACATAAGTTTGCTATGTGCATACTAAATACTTACTACAGCGATACATGACTACATGGGAATCGTAATCATTATAAAAACTTTTTTGGAGGTTAATTCAATTTCAATTGTACAATAATTTCGTTTGTTAATTTCTGTTAAACCTTTGATTTTTGTAATACAGTTATAAAAACCCGTCCATAATTATTATTAGTTATGTAACGGTATGTATAAAAATGCACAGTGCAGACATGGCCTTACTTTTGTGTCGAAATTTTTTATGAAAGTATGTAATGACTTTACAATTTTAACGATGATGTACTTCCTGAGTGAAAGTGCAGTAAACTAACCGAAAACCAAATGTTAGGCATAACACATGTAATCTTGGTGTTGTTATGTTAACAGTTACTGGTAATTAAATTGACGAAATTTCCGTTAGTAATAAAAATGCAGGTTGAGATGAACAACACATGCATACACTTGAACATATTTCTTTTATTTTGAAACTTAATAAAAATATGTTGATGAAATATCTAAAAGCAATTATTTAAAATAAATTTCTCGTAAATATACGATTTGAATTAGAAATCACTTATAGCTTTATTTTCATGATGAAACTGCGTCTTGTAATCAAGTGCTTGTATTCCTCATCCCATTAGCTTTTTTCAAGAAACAATTGCAGTAGTTTATATACCTTTTTATAAGATTAAATAATATCAAACCGCTTTCAATCTTTGATTAGGCGGTCATAACCACTTGCAATTTAGAAAAAAAACATTTCTTCTGTTTTTTTAAATGTTATATAAAAATTATATGCGTATCATTTAAATTTTGGATTCCATTGATTCCGCAACTGATCTACCATAGAGGAGGAACTCCGAAAAAAAGTGTCAGACAGTGGGAAAGATTTTTCTGCTTAAAATTGTTCCAAATCTAAAAACCAAAAAAAATTATTATCAGAGATGAATACAAGTAAAGATCAACGGGCCAGTCTAAATTTTGATTTTTGACAAGATGACGGCTTCTGAAGAAAAGTGTTTTTTGTGAAAAAATTTACACTGAGTGGCTTAAAAACTCGAAATTATTATCTAAAATCTTATTCTTTTGTTCATTTCCTGACAGAAAGTTTCCTCACCGACTCTGAAAACAGCGTTGCACAAAAAACCCGTTGAAAATTTTAGGAGCCGATTACACTAAGTTAAAAATTCTTACAAATACGCTCATATCTCCCAAACTATATGCCGGACCAACTTCAAATATATCTACATTCGAAATAGTATGTACATATGTATGTGCAAAAAATAAAATGGATTTTTTTAAATTTGCATGAGGATATAACCACTTAATACTATACCCAATATAATTCAAGTTCTAGTTTAGCTCTAAAAAAAAGTCCAAAAAACTTAGGTTAGGTACCATTTACCTAACCTTTTAATAGCAAAAAGCTGTTGAGGCTGAGGTTTTGAAGAATAATCACTTCATTGAGTGACAACTTAGTTTTAGACCGCAGATATATATTATATATAGAATATATTATATTATGCTAATTACTTTTTTTTCTTACTAACGACATCAGTTTTGGAAGTTACAAATGGAAGTTGTTCATTTAAAAATATTTTTTTGGAAATTATGTGGCCTAAATCCCAATATATTTAACTGTGGCAAACAAAAAAATTAATTCATATTTAGCATATGTATGTGTAGAAACCAGTTTTTTATATCAACACACAAATATTCAAATTGTTAAATTAAATTTAACTCTTCAAACCAGTTGCTTCTATTATTTATTAAATAAAGTCGCTTGTTATTTTCCACCTTTTTATTTCAGGAAAGCAAAAAATTTATTGTGCAAAATGCGATAAAAAATGTTCGGGAGAGGTGCTACGTGTTGCCGATAAGCATTTTCACAAAGCTTGCTTTCAGTGTTGTCAGTGCAAAAAGTCGCTAGCCACCGGCGGATTCTTTACCAAAGACGGCGTATATTATTGCATTCCCGACTATCAGCGTCTCTATGGCACAAAGTGTGCCGCTTGCCAGCAGTATGTCGAGGGCGAAGTGGTCTCGACCATGGGAAAGACGTATCACCAAAAGTGTTTCACGTGCTCGAAATGTAGCAATCCTTTCAAATCTGGAAGCAAGGTGAGTTTTTGATTTCTCAATTTTGTATTATTTTCTGATTTTGTTAATTACCTTTATGTTTGTTTGTAGGTAACAAATACCGGTAAAGAGGTGTTATGTGAAAACTGTATTCCAGCGGCTACTTCATCACCCATACGACAACCCAATGCTGCCGATGTGTCGCGTAAAGAAGGCACGGTTTCACCAGTACCGAAAGCTGAAAGTCCAACACGCGCCACGGCGCACCAGCAAATGACTAGTGGTGTAGTTTCTGATAAGGCACGTTTAAAGGAGGATTACGACCCGAACGATTGTGCTGGTTGTGGTGAATTGTTGAAAGAAGGTCAAGCATTAGTTGCACTAGATCGGCAATGGCATGTTTGGTGCTTCCGCTGTAAAGCATGCAATTCCGTTCTAAATGGCGAGTACATGGGCAAGGATGGTGTGCCGTATTGCGAAAAGTGCTATCAAAAGTCATTCGGTGTGAAATGCGCTTACTGCAATCGCTTTATCAGTGGAAAAGTGTTGCAAGCTGGTGATAATCATCACTTCCATCCAACCTGTGCACGCTGCACAAAGTGCGGCGATCCATTTGGTGATGGCGAAGAGATGTACCTACAAGGCAGCGCTATTTGGCACCCTCGTTGTGGCCCCGGGCCGTCAGAGTCTGGTATTATTTTAAATGGTGGCGGCCCAGCGGTGGGTAATGGTGCCTTTACGGACACAGAATGCGATCGCATGAGCTCGAGTGCGCTCAGTGATATGGTAAGTATGAATGGTTCGGTGCTGTGTGAAAATAAACATATGTGCTGTGGGCTAACATATTTATATTGTAAATACATAAGATTACAAATAATAACGATTGTAAGCTTTATCGGTAAATTTGTGAGTTTAAAGCATGAAGAGCAGCACACAAAATAATATTGCACTGTGCACTTGTACACGTTTATATAGCTGCACGTTTCACCTATTATCATCCCAACCACCCTAAAGCAAAGGATTATTGAAGGATTAACAAAAACGCTGTATTGGACGAACACATTACTGCCCTTGAGTGTGCATGCTTATGGCTAGCAACTTTCATTGGATACAATGCCGCCCATCAAACCGTCTCTCCGCCTTTAAATATCCCAGGAAGTCCTTACCTGTACCTGTACCTGTACATCCACTTCCACCTTTTATTTATAATTTACTCCCGTTCTTATTGTTTATTATTTTAATTTTTCACATTTTGAGCTTGCAATGGTTTTCTGTTGTTTTCAGTACACGCGCTCCAGAACGCCGAGTTTTAATGGTTCACTTTATTCTTCTAGCCGCAAGGTTTGTTTTTTCTTTAAGTTTATTTTGTTTTTATTTTGGTTTGTACATAAGTAATTTGCATAATTTTTCTTAATTTTGTATCTATAAGTTTGGCTTTCTTACGTTTGCGCTTTCGATAAACACATGCAAAATCACAAGAATTCAAATAAAATAGCATATTTATATTCACAGATCAAAACTCTTGTTAAAAAGTAATAATTGCTTAAATAATTAACAACAAATAAAAAATATGTATTTTTACACACATACATATAATTTTTCTTAACTCCTTTAACAACAATGTGTTTCATAACATTTTACAGCACTATCGTACAGTTAGCCCTGGTCTAATTTTACGTGAATATGGCCGACCTGGTGGTGAAGATATTTCACGTATTTACACATATAGCTACTTGACAGATGCCCCACACTACTTACGCAAGCCGATCGATCCCTATGACAAGATGCCATTGTCGCCACATTTTCATCGGCCGCCATCATATGCCACCAGCACCGGTGGTTCAATAGCTGGCAGTCGGCCACCTTCACGACCACATTCCCGTAGTCGCAGCGCTATGAAAGTGCTTGTAGATGCCATCCGATCGGAGACACCACGCCCCAAAAGTCCTGCCATGAACAACGAAGAGCCCATAGAGCTCTCGCACTATCCAGCTGCAAAGAAACCACCACCAGGCGAGAAACCGAAAATCGAAAGAGATGATTTCCCAGCACCGCCTTATCCATACACAGATCCAGAACGTAGGCGCCGTTACAGCGACACTTATAGGGGTGTAGCTACTTCCGATGATGACGATGAAGTCGACAATATGAAAAATGGCGAAGTTGATACGTACGTAGTAACGGGAAATATGTATAAAAGCGGTTATGCTAATTTTTTTTTTTTTATCTTATAGACGTCTACAACGTGAGGCTGAAGAGCTTGAAAAGTTGAATTCAGGCATTGGTTCAGCAATTGCAAAAGATTTAAAAGAACACGCAAAATATAAAAAGTGGAAACAGCAAAATTTAGACCCGAGAAATGCATCACGTACACCCTCGGCAGCCAAAGAACCCATACTCAAGCTAAGGTGTGCTGAATTTATTGTAAACTTGAATGAATAAATTTAACAAATATCTGGTCTTTACATTTTCATAACTGCAAATAGATACGAGTCGCCTATTGGTGCTTCACCATCACGTAATTTAGATCATCAGAAGCCTTTCTATGAGGAAGAAATGTTTGATCGGTCGACTAGTTACAGGGGATCGTTAGGCAAATCGCTTGGTAATGCGCCCAGCTACAACGGTAAGTAACGAAGACAAACGATGTGCATATATTGAGATATAAGGTTAATAAAGAAAAATAGTCCAACTTTCGAAGAGTGGGTCTTCTTTTAAAAACACAAATGCGTGCGAAGCTCCCTTTAAATAAAGCAATATGTGAGGTTTAGCATCTCTGGGAATAAATCATTTACTAAATACATAAGTAATACAATTTGTTAGTCCCTTGTGAAAATTATATTTTTCAAAATTTTATTATATATATACATACATTAGTAATAAAATTTATTAACCCCTCGTGAAAACTTTAAATTTAAAAAGAGCGCCTAAGTATATACTACATGTCAGCATAATTTAGTTTTACATATCTACAGTTAAACTTCATTTCATTAAGTTTTTTCAAATCACTATTTTAGTTATATAAACAAATGAAATATGAATAACATACAGTCTGTGTACTAAAGTCCTTTTTAACTTCAAAAGTCGAAATAAGTTTTGAAAATTTGAACCGTTGATATATTAAAATAACACATTTTTTTTTATTAAAAATTACGTTACTTATATAGTTATTTTGGGCCCATTATAAATCATAATTCTGAATTACATATTTAAAATATAGCGATACATTCCTACCGATCTCCACCTAGACCAGGATATGGATTGAAAACGTCTACTTTGCCGCCATCTATTCGCAATGGCTATAGCTCCGTAAGTTTAACAAAAAAAAAAACACAATGCAGTCTCATTTGGTGCAAAAGCCATGCTATATACTCGGCTCGTTCAATTTGTTGGTGATTGGTATTGCTACGTTTCATATTGAAAACAACCCATTTGTGATTAACATTTTGTATTGTTGCTATTAACAATGACTAGTTGGACATAACCTATAAACTACAATAAATATAGCAAAAAGTATTTTTATATACACAAAGCAGGTACTGCACTTCCGGCGTTGTTCACTTTTTAAATCTCGCATTTTTTTTATAATTTTTTTTTTATTTTTCTCGAGTTTTTAGTTAACCCATTTTGTATAGTCTTGTAATATTTAATAGAAAAAAGTGAATTTTATGCTTACACTTACTTGTTAACAGGGTTATATACTTACTTACATTGTATATACATATTTAAACTTAAATACTTGTGAGTATCTGTAATTGAACTTTCAATACGATTACTGGAAGAATTTTGTTATACATATATCGATTCTAATTGAGGATCACAATTGGTCAATTATTCCTTAACTATACTATACACATACATGATTTAGCGCCCTCTGTCCTTAAGTAAATTATTTGAATATGATATAAAGTTGCGGCATTCACCGCCAAGTACCTTATTTATAAAACATTTAATAATTACCCTTACTTATGGCCTATTGTTACTCACTTCCAACTCTTCCTCTGAATTGCCACTATATTTTTTCTTTCAATGCTGCTTTTGGCTTGCGTTCGTGTATATCTATTACCCGTGTGCACAAAATCCACATACGGTACCGGACAACAACTATGCACAAATAATAATAATAATAACAAATAAACAACGTGTATTGCAAATAAACTACAACGCCTTGAAAATGTGAATTTGTATGCTGTTGACTGATGATTACTACTAAATTATCTAATGACATAATGATAACAACGTGCAATTCTCGTTCATCCTCATCAAATGGTAAAACTCTTCATACTCGTCGATCATTTTTGATTTAAATTTGCCAATATATCACCATATCATACGCTTCACCTGTAATTCATTGAATATTTGCTTGGACGCTTCATTCTAACATCAACGTCATCAAATGTCTTGTGATCAACAACATTCTCTCACGCCTGCATGACCACATACATACATATCACATGCTACTACATACGTACACATATAACGATTATGCACATATACGCACACACACGCATATGTTTATGTGATATATGTACATATATGAAATATATATGCCTACATACAACTGTTAAAAATAGTGGTGAGCGCCTTGCGGCATGTCCCTAAACCAGGATACGGCTTGGCTCCACGCTCACATACATTCAGTGCATCCACTGCGGCTGGTGGTACTACTGCTGTGCACCCTGTTGCTACTGTAAGCGCTTTCAGTGTGTTGCTTTATTTCAATCTGCCTAATAATGCCATTTTAATTATTTTCTTTTTTATACTCCAAGTAAATAGTTCTTTGTGTTTCCCATATTATTTGTTGTGCATTAATTTTCATTTGAACATTTCAATTATTTTTTAGCAGAATAAATGTGAATAGTTAACTTTATCATATTTTTTTTATTTTTTTAAATTTACCATATGATAAAAAATGTAGTGTCGAAATGATTAGTCAAACGGGTATTTGTATTAATAGGTTCGTCATTAAAAATATTGAGTTTGCGAAGATTTATATCGTTACTATTGTATTAATTTTTTAAATACCTCTTGACCTAAAGATGCATTGTCAAATAGTTCTTACATAACATAAAAAAAGTAAGGTCCATATATATTTTCATAGATCTTTTCAACTAGATAGCCCTTTTTAAGCAAACTGCATATTGATTCCATCTCCGCAAACATTTTGTCATCACTTGTATGACTTTATATTAATATAACTACAAAATTTCAATATTTTCAAAAAATTTATGTGAAATAGTTGAATTAAAAAAAAATTTAAGTTAAAAATATATTGTTATTAATTTTTAATCCCAAATAGCGGAATTAAAAAAAAGTTTATCCCACCTTACAAAAAAAAGTTTAAAAAATAAATTGTTTAAAATTTACATTTTTTCGCGTTTGCATACTTATGTTCTACCATTTTGGTAACCTTTGGATAAGAAAAGCTTCTTTTTAATATGTATATTGCCGATTTTCGTAGTCAATAAATAAATAAATAAGATATAAACATAGCTTAGCTCTTTTTGTCCTATTTATATTGAATTAGTTTGAAAATTAGCGATTCAAATAGAAGTATGTAGGTCATTCCTTTTTTATCCCTTTTCATTCCAGTCTTAATTAAATTTAAAATAAATAAAACTTTTAATCTTTAATATTTAATCTCAGAACAATTGAAAATTGTATTTTTAATTCCAATATATTGAAATAAAAAATTAAAAACCTAATATTGAATCAAAAAATTTTGAATTGAATAATTCTTAATACTTTTAGAGTTTATGTGATAATTTTATCCCAGGCTAAATTTATAAAACCATTATTTTACGAAATACAAAAAACAAAAAAAAACACATCCACCTTTATAAGAAAACTATGTTTATGTGATTAAATTTCTTAAAATTGATTTTGAGAAAACCAACACATACATATGTAGGTACACCCAAAACACACATTACAAATTCTTTATTTCTGTTCCTTTTTGATTTATTTATATTAGGGGTTGGTTATTGTTTTTATCTTTATCTATTAAATCGAATTTTTTGTATTTTACTTGGCACGGCATGAAGTTGCATTATTTGTTTTGGTTCCTTATTTGCACCTTCTTTGTAGTATAGTTTTTTTTTTGCTTCACACAAGTTTACTAGACATCCGCACATACCAATATCGATTCACTACAAAAACTCTAATTATTGTTGTAATATTTATACATTTTGAACTCTCACTCTTGCCACTTATTAGGATTTTTCATATGGAGGTCTTGTGGATAAAACTCATAGTACAGATTTAAGTTGCGGAAAATCAGAAGGTAAACACGCGCCGATTACGTATAATAAATATTTGTTTATTATTCATTTTTTAATTTATTTTTAACAGCTTCGGTGGATTCCATAACTGATGGTGATAGACGGGCACTGGTGAGTGTAACATTAACTCAACTGTAAATATTCATATTATTTTTATTATTTTTATTTAACAGATGGGTGGCGAGCTTCCCGCTTCTAGCACATATTCGGGTGTATTGTCCTATCATTATCCGCAAGCTGGTTTGATACGTCGGAGTTTACCCAACATGGCGCACTCATTGCTTGTACATGAGCCGGCTAAGATTTATCCTTATCATTTATTAGTCATCACAAACTATCGTCTACCAACAGATGTTGATCGCTGCAACTTAGAGGTAACTAACTACCAACTACTAATTTTCATTCATGCAAAGTAAAAAAAATTTCTCATTTTATTCCCTAGCGTCATTTGTCGGATGTAGAATTCGAACATGTGCTGCAATGTTCACGTTCCGAGTTCTACAGACTGCCCCAATGGAGACGAAACGAGCTAAAGCGACGGGCTAAACTGTTCTAAAAACAATTTTTTCTAGTAATAATATTGAATCAGCATTTCTTTGCCGGATAACTGGCTGGATAAATAGGACTGTCTCAACACACACACACATGCACCTGCGATTGTTCGTAGTAAAAAAAGCAACTAAAAGCATACACACACATAAAAAACAGAGAAAACAAATTACAAACAATAATTAAAAAAACAAAAAAAAAAGTTCGTCGTATACACTTGCTTTTTTCATAGTAGAACGATATTTACGAGACAATGTCAATAGCTTCGCTATTCACATCTGCTACACTCACCAGAGACAAAACTATTGAAACTAATAGCTAGCTGTAAACGAGAATAAGCGCCAGAGACCGCCCCCTAGTTACCAAATTGACTACCAACTATCTTCTTATAGTGAATAAGATTAAGTGGAATTGCCTAAATGCAATAAAAAAAGAATCAATCTTCAAGCTTTACAGCTTTCCACTACGATTATACAAAAATAGTAAAACTTAAACTAAATCTGAGCTTTTTTCTATTTTTTGTAGCATACATACTTACATATATTACTTATGTTCGCAATTATATTGTATTTATATATACCTGTATTTTTAAATTATATTAAAAGAGAATGTTGCGAGAGCTTATACTACGTATGTGTTGCATATGTACGAGACACACATACATATATATTTGCATGTATGCTGATTTCTATTGATTTATATATATTTTCATTTCCTTTATGCATTTGTATTTATTCGCGTATAATTAAGGCGAAATAGGTCGAAAAGCAGAAATGATGCTAAATTACTAATTTGCTTTCTAAAAACAACAAACAGAAATATGCAATTAAGATAAAAGAACACGCTAAAAATCGGAAAATTGCATAAAAACTATGTATTTACAAATATATGCTTAACATTTATTTAATGTGAAATATCCGCTCTTTTGATTGCTGACGCTTAAAGGAGTAAGTATTAATAAGCGCGTTTATATTATATTTTTTTATTTTGTAAGTTTCGAGGGCTGTTCAAAAATAGTAGAAAATCTAAACTATCTAAATACTTACAAAAGAACAAATTTTTCCGATTCAATCTAGGAATTAAAAAAAAAGCTTCGCTATGTATATACAAAGTTTATTTTTTATTTATTGCAATGAAAAGCTTTAAATTTTTTTATAAATGTAGTGCAGTTTATTATACAAAAATACAATGCAGTTTATTGTACAATCAAAATGTGCGTTTTCGCAGTGAGTATTTGGATAAGGATTCTTACGGAAGGCTTCTGTGTTTTGCTCAGTACAGTATACTTAATCGGCTTTAATACTATTTTATTGTTTCTAATTTGGAATGTTCGCTTCTTTCATTCGCATGAATGTCATATGTAAGAAGAGTCTTCATAACAGTTAAACTACTTCCTATAATTTGTTTATGGTAAATTTGACGAGTAACAAATCTGAAAATGAAGCACACGAAAAGCAAATCAATGGTATCAGAAACAAGTGAAATATAAGTAAATAAAAAAGTACCCCATATTGTCATAAAAATCACGTTCTTCCTCTTGCCACTCGGAAATTGTACATTCCAAAGAGCTACATCCGTTCGCAACACATTTTTTTGACACTAAATTCAGCATTGGTTCGGCGATTCTCTGAAAGGGATAATCGGGCGCCATAGCAAAGCGATACATCCAAGCTGCATTATAAAGCGAATTGTGTTTTTTAACACTTACTGTAGCGATTATCTAAACACCAATCAAAACAAGTATATGATTGGGAAAATCATTTATCGCAAAAGTATCTTGAGTACCAACCTTTTTTCTAAATTTATTTAGGTATGATTGTTCGTAAGGAGATTCATCGAGGAAGATCTGGTATGTCGCTTCTCGTGGTTTCAGGCGAAATATGAATGGTTCGTAGCATTCCGCCACGAGAGATTGTGATGGTTTCGTCTGTGATTGAAGCAAATTTAATACATTTTATTTCCGAAGTAATTATGTTATAAAGATTTATTATACCCTCATCAGTTCTACGGCCTTGGCGTAAAATGAAAAGTATGTACCAGAAAATAAGAAAAATATGCAGCCAGGTATGGTCATTGCACAAAAATGCAATGGCACACCGATGAATATGAATAGTATAGCCCAAGTTATTACAATAAACTGCAGCGTTATCTGTAACAATACAACTAATAATACTTAATAGTTCAAGGCTTATTCTCTCAAGAGTAAAAGCTTTCAACATACCTCCCTGAAGCAAAAGCAGTAGAAGGATCTCTTAACGAAGGACATAATGTAATCACGCACCAATTCTTGACATTTGAGCTCATCATCATCACGATAGTTGCGAATAACAATAAACGGTTGCATTTGAATTGAAACTCAGGTGTGCCCACCTGACTTTAATATATTTAAAACGATTGAATCCGGGAATTTATACTAGAACCTTAGAAAGCACTTTGCAAACAAAACAAATGGAAATTGCGATGACATTCCCGAAGGTATCTCTATTGTCGATAAGAACAGTAATCGATTAGAAAATACAATTTGTTACATTGTCTTCTCTACGATGCCCAGCAGCGTATTTATAAGACATTGATAGCTCTAATTGATTATATGTGAAAATCATAAATATTGTTAAATATTTGCAGTAGATAGTCCTATAAGAAATATAAGCGATTATACTATAAAACCTCATTGTATAAATTTGTTATTCATTATATCGAACAATATAAGAAAATGATATTGGGCTCCTGTACTGTGTTAAATTTTTGTACTACATTACTTTTCATATATAACTATTATGTGTTCTTACACATATGGTTTGCTATGAGTTTGACACTCATGAGCTGTTGCAAAAAAATTAAATCAAAATGATACCAAAATGTTTATGACAGCAAAGAATCTTAAAATATTTTATTACTTGAGGAGAAGAGGAAATATTTTACATTATCTCTATGGGCATTTAAAAGGGCCAATCAATATAAAATATTGATTTTAGCAAAAGGTTCTTGCAACAACATTTTTCCAATTTTTTTTTTTTTAATTTGTTCGGTTATTTAAATTTTTAATTTTTGTTACATGTCAATTTGACGGAAAACATATGATTTTGGCAGAAGAGCTTTAAGCTTTGGGTGTGTTCAGTTCCCGCCATCGTAGTACATTACAGAGCAGCACATTATTCTTATGGTTTATTGAACACCATTGTAGTACAGAACTCCATTTGTTTGGAACAAAAATTGAAAATACGGTTGACACACATATGATTGCTGCAGTATACTACAATACGTACTATATGTCTGCCTTTGTCATTTTAAATTTGAATAGTCTTAATAGGAAAATAAGTTTCTTGTCTACCCTAATCTATTTGTTGAGAATGCCGTTTTAAAATGTTACCAGCACATTCGAGCTAGTTATTTATCGATTTCACTCGTTGTCGATTGCTGTACTCACATTTCATTGAGCTAATCTCCAGCGGCTTTATTGCAATGGTTTACATTTTTGCAATTATTTTGTAGAAATATTTGCATATTCAATTTAAAGTTTGTAGCTAAAAGTGCGTACTTTAGAAAAGTTTAAAGTATTATAAGTTTTCAAATATATGCAGTATTAGTTGCTTAACACGATTGAACGAACTTTAGTTTGTAAAAAGTTGCTTCCAAAAAAAAAAAAAAACAAATCAGAAAACTTCAAAAGTAATATAAAAATATAATATTAATAACATAATAGATATTTGAGATAGCTTGAGTGTACGAATCCGCCTCTTGTAATGGAGGACACACTTAATTTGGAAGTTGAGGAGTCAATGGTGGATGAAAAGCAGGCCGGTGAAAGGCCTGCGAATACCGTAAAAGAAATGCGGGACCACAAGGAGGGTCGAAATTTCATATGTGGTGTAATTGAGGGTAATGTTTGTGTATTCTCCTTTAAACGAATTACTTCAAGTTTCTA
Organism: Bactrocera oleae; assembly: GCF_042242935.1. NCBI lineage: Eukaryota > Metazoa > Arthropoda > Insecta > Diptera > Tephritidae > Bactrocera > Bactrocera oleae. The sequence goes on along the minus strand of NC_091536.1, from coordinate 85,640,552 downwards.
TTTCTAAATACAGGGTTCTATGGAAGACCCTGGACAACTGAGCAACGGAAGGATCTATTTAGAAAGTGCGTAAAAATATAATATTTTAATGGTAAATTATTTTAATAATTTAAATCTATTAGGATGAAAAAATGGGGCATGGATTCATATGTGTATGCTCCAAAGGATGACTATAAACATCGAGCTTATTGGCGTGAATTATACACTGTTGAAGAAGCTGATCATCTTACAAGTATTATAATTACAAATTTAATTTCGTAAATAAGTTTTGGTGTTTAATGCAAAACGAATAATATAATGGTTGCAGGCTTAATAACTGCGGCTAGGGAGCACGATGTAATGTTTTACTACGCTCTCTCACCTGGCTTGGATATGTCGTACAGTAGCCCAAAAGAAATTCAAACACTAAAGCGGAAACTGGACCAGGTTTCACAATTTGGATGCGAAGCATTTGCATTACTTTTTGACGATATCGATTCGGAAATGTCCAAAGTTGATAAAGAAGCTTTTCAAACATTTGCCAATGCTCAAGTAACACAAACACCAATACTAAGAACATGAATTATATATAATATTTTCTTTAAAATTAGGTATCTGTTACAAACGAAATATTCACCCATTTAGGCAGTCCGAAATTCCTATTTTGCCCCACTCAGTATTGTAGCACGCGTGCGATACCTACAGTCCACGATTCAGAATATTTAAATACGTTGGGTTCAAAACTTAACCATGATATCGATATCATGTGGACTGGCAACAAAGTAATCTCAAAAATTATTAGTCTCGAATCTATTCAGGAAATAACTGAAATTTTACGTCGACCACCCGTTATTTGGGATAATTTGCATGCGAACGATTATGATCAAAAACGAGTTTTCTTGGGTCCTTATTCTGGCCGTTCACCAGAATTAATACCACATTTACGAGGAGTTATGACTAATCCAAACTGTGAGTTCCACGCGAATACCATTGCCATTCACACTTTAGCCAGCTGGTCGAAATGCAGTCTTGATTCTAAAGTAAACAGTAAGTAACACAAAAAAAAAATGTGGATTCACATTAATATATTAATATACATTGAAACCAGGTTCTATATCTGCTGACATTAAACTCGAAACCCAAAACGAGGACGGCACGAATGAGGAAGAATTGCCGGTGGATTGTTTATCGAAAAATATGTATCATCCTCGCATTGCGTTAAAGTATGGTTATGGCTTTTTATTTTTTAATTAAAAAGAGTTTTTTTTTTTGTTTTTATATATTATATATATTTTTTTTAGAAACGCTATTGACGAATGGTTGCCTGAGTTCTTTGTGGCAAAGGAAGCCTGGGGTCCCATTACGAAACCGCAACCACAAGTAACAAGTAAGATCTTTCACAACTGTTACATATTTCAGCATTTTCAACTTATTCTCTCTATATATATTTATCTTTTTTCGCTGAATAGTGGTTATGCCTATTATACCAATTATACCATCTATTAACACCTGTATGAGTTTGACGACAACAACAACGACATCGACTAGCACGAAAACTATAACGGTGCCTGAAGTGAACACCACACAACTCCAAGCTTTGGCTGACGTGTGTAGTACCGTTAACTCATCAGTTATTAATCCGATTGCGAATCCCGTAATGAATTCCTTGGTTTCTCCAACAAAAGTTGTAACAAATGACGACATTGTAAATCCCATACCTACATGTGTGGCGTCGAATATTGAGCTGCCCAAAAAAATTCCAATATCCATCGTAGCGGTACCAATAATGCACTCCAAAGTTGTGGAGGATATATTGCCGAGAAATTTAGACACGGAAGGCGAAATTCTGAAATCGCCAGTTTCTATACTGGAACTAACAACGGCAATAACAAAACCAATACCGCTAGCAATTGAAAATAGCTCTGCACTAACAAAATCCAATTTAAATGCAAATGATGCAACGACAACACTAAATCAGGATAATGTGTACAAGGAGGACGAAATGAGTATTGAGAAAGCACAATCACTCTCTACAGAGTCGCCAATTGTGAACTTGAATCATGAAGAGAAGTTGCCGGATGCATTGGCAATTGAAAGTGTTGACACAACTATTGTAAAGGCACCAGAATTATCAGTAGACACAAGCGCAACGCCAAGGGAAAATGTAAATAGTACAGGTGCGCTACCTATGGTAGATGAGCATACTTTGAGCCCGCTCAGTGCAAACAGTGCAGGTGGCAATGAACCAATGGAATGCAGCAGTAGTCTAGCTTCGCAAGCTTCTGGCAAGGAAGATCGCAAAATGATTTCTGAGGATGTTGTAATGGCTGAAGGTGTGGACGATGATGATGATATTTGCAATGGCTCGATGAACGAACTGAATGTAAAGAATTGCAAATTTAAAATTTCGTGAGTGCAAATATTAACAATTTTACTTTTCTAACTCTGCTTCTTATACAGAATAGCATGCAGGTGGAGAGCTCTGAAGGTTCGCCACTCTCAAATGCCGACATGAAAGATTGCGATGACAAGTAATTATTTTTTTATTATTTTGTTCTATAGTAATTATTTATATTATTTTGCATTGACAGAAATCCTCCGGAGGTCGGTAGTAGTAGTAGCATTACTGTGGAGGATCTGTACTTACTATGTGATCTCTTTTATCTGCCATTTGAGCATGGAAATCGTGGTTTAAAGCTATTAAATGAATTCAACTGGTTAAAAGCGAATGCGAACGTGTTGCTAGGTAACGACAAAGCTGTTAGAAAATGTTCTAATGCGGATGGCGCAGTATCGCCCAAACCAGAGGTAGCCGAGTGGATGCAGCGAGCGGAATCATTCTCCAATCATTGTAATTCTGTACACGAACTGCTACGTAAAATCGCTAATTGTGCGAACAAGGAGATATGTCATGATTTATTTTCGTACGTGTGGGACATTGCTGGTACTTTGACGCTACTAAATGCCTTCGTGAAATGGCTGAGTCTGGGTCATTTTCCGACTAATGTTCAAACCTACACGCAGGGTACATACACATGTAAGCATATACATATATGGAAGGAAAGGGACGTGAATTTATTTATATGTGGTGTACTTTACGTTAACTATTTATAGGGTTTAGCAAGGGTTGGAAGGAGGCCTTCATGTCGGGCGACCAAGAGCCTTGGGTATTTCGTGGCGGTCTTACGGCTGATTTGCAAGTAAGCCTTTCAACAATTATTATTATATTAATTATCTTTTATATGAAATTATTGTTCTTTTCGAAGCGTCTGATGCCTGTGGATTCTGGAAATGATCTGTTTCTATATAAACTACCTGAACTGCCGACAAGTGACTATCATTTAATACGCCCCTATACACCAATTGACGAAGTTGAATTGGGACAAGTTTGTATACAGGCGTTTTTGCAACTAAGCTTAAATGGTTCGGACGAGAGACCAGTCGAAAGTGACGCTTGTTTCGAATCACTGTTTCCCAGTCATTTGAGTGAACTTATTGCGGATAATATTGTTGGACACTTTGTCACGTTATATCCTCAGTTTTGTATGGTTGCACATGACGCTTCTAATGCTATTGTTGGTTATGCAGCTGCTGCCTTAAACATTCAAACATTCATGCGAAATGTGGAAGTATGTTGGATACCATCGATGAAAGAAAAGTACTCCGAATCTTTACTGGAAAAAGATAACTTCATTAACGTGGCAAATGGCTCAGAAAGTGCGCAGAGACATTCATCTAAGCTTAACGCGCTTATTGCTGAAATGATACGTGACTTTCATAATTATGAATATCAATGTCCAGCTGAAGTAAGTAACGCATATCCAGCTTTACTAACAGCCACCGCCTTAAAGGATGCATTATTACGGGATTATGGACTTTTAAAGCGTTTAATAACTGTGACTTTGGCCACGTTACGTTCGAATGGATGCTTTGGTGTTCATGTTCGTTTGTCTTTTAGGGACTCTGAAATCTTTCAACAACATTATGCAAAAGTAGGATTTACTGAAGTGTATCGTGACCCTGAAAATAAATTTATCTATCTTGGGCGACGTTTTTAGCAACTGTCAGCTCAAACACAGACAAATTTTTTACTAAAATTGCGTCGAAGTGTGCGAATCTCGCAACGGGTTGAAAAACAAATCAAAAGGCAAGATAAAAAACTCAAATTTGTGAACAATTATTACGATTCATTTTACGAAGAAACCGGCACTTTGTGAGCCACTACAATTTTGATTAAAAACAGCTAACATACCGGCGTCCTTAAAATTTATATACTGCGGAATTCATACTCATCTCACGGTAAATAAGCATCGGTATTGCTCTATGACTGATATATCAATCCATTTTAATCTAAAAATATGTATAGTAAATGTGTCTGCACTTTTTATGTATGTATGTATGTATGTAAGTACTTGAACTATTTGCTATATCCAGTTCATTTTGCGTTTTTTAAAGCTTGATTAAAAACCAGCGCAACACCATATGCAGCAAATAAAAATTAAAAAAAAAAAGAATCGCATTTTAAATGTGTTAATTGTAACTCCAGGTTATATACTTCTTTCGGCGGTTGACTTAGCCTTGTCCAAGTCATAATACCAGACAGTGTTAACGCCTTCTTCAATAATATGTTGTGGTTGCAAATTCGGCAGTGGGAACCTGCATGCGATAATTTTGGCATTTCCCGGTGACTCCACAATAAGCTTTTTTTCCAAATCTTTCATCTTAAAAAAAAGAAATCATACCAAATGCTATACATTCAAATTGATTATACGCTGACGTACCATCTGTTCCACACCAAATATAACAATATATTCATACGGCGTCACGCTATATTTCCACAAATCACGTCTATAAAAGTGTGTTTTACCATAGACACCTTGTCGTAGAGCTGATATTCGCGAAAACCATACCAACCAGGGATTGAGTTCAACACCATCTGCATTTAGTCCGTTTTTAGCCGCCGCTAATAATACATTAAGGTTTTTTTTTAATTATTTAAATTTTTTATTAAAAAAATAATATTATGTACCTACAACAATTCGCCCATCTCCAGATCCTATGTCCAATAATTTGCTTTGTGAGTTCTTAGGTAAGAAGCTGAGCACATTTCTAACCTGCTCAGAGGTGGCAGGAACATATGGAAGACATATTCTTCGAAAAGCAGGAGCTACAAAAGATGCACATATGACACTTAACCCAATGCCAACACCACCGGTTGCAGCAATAAGAATTTTTGCCGAATTTGACATACTTTTCCTTTTCACAGTTCCAGTGCTATGGTCACCCAAGTAATCCATTGCGTTATGATTACGATATTTTCTTATTCCATGATTTCTTTACATCTATTTACGAATAGAATTAAAGGAAGGCGGATGGTATCTGTCATATGATATACATTCTCTGCTTAAAGTGACGTTGATAGAAGAAAGTAAAACAGAGTTACTTAAATTTGGCTGCATAGTTGTTTAGTAACATTTCAACACTAATTGCAATTAAATAATCTACAATTATGAAAATAAATTAATTTTTATTTACATATTTTACAATATATATATTAGAAATTGGAAAATATAATTAGATTTTTTAATGATGTATTTTCACAAATATGCACTCTTCAAGCTATTATTACACACTGTGAGCATTACTATTTTTTTGGCGGAAAGCAACCCTCTGACATTTACTGTCACGCATTAATGCAACCGTGTTCGACGCCGCCATTTATATTTTCGTTTCGGGATTTCGTGTCAAATTTTTGATTGGAAAAAGTAAACGCGATCTAATATAAAGAAATTGTTGCAGAGGAGGTTTGCAAAGCAATCTCATATTGTAAAGTGCAACAAATACGGATAGTGTGATTTTGTTACAGTGAAAATATCAAAATAAGTGAAAATATGGCAAATGTGCGGGACAGCGACACTTCATTGTGGCTGCATAACAAACTCGGCACTTCGAACGATTCGTGGATAAGTGGGTCGATATGCTCACAACTTAACAAGGAAGTGCTGCGCAACATAAAGGAGTGTTTTCCGGATTTGCAGACTCAAGTGAAACTGAAATTATTGCTAAGTTTTTTCCATATACCACGTCGGTTGGTAGAAGAGGTGCGTAAATACTGCTGATACGGCTGCATTGCTGTCAGAAAATAAACGCGTTGATTGGTTGGAAGGGCTAGCGGGCGGTGTAAATTATGAAAACCTAAGATAGATCACACATTAAAAGTACACCCATGTAAATGAACATATGCGCGCACAAGAGCATACGAATACTTAATGTTTAGCATTTTATGATTGTAGTTGTGCTTGCTTTGATGACATCGCTCCATGTCTGCTGAACGCCAGTGCCTCGTCATTGTTTTCTTGTACAATTTTGTTGACTTTATATAGTATAGTGTCTCAATTTTAAAACACGATCAATTCATATTAATATTACAAATATTCATTTGCTTCTAGTATTAGTTCATGGTGATTCTATTACCATTAAAAATTTTCCCGCCACTTGGCTCGTTGTTAAACTTAGCAAGTGTTGCGGCAAGTGTATCCGCACTATGAAAGTACCACCACATGTGTATATGTGAAGATGTGCGTATTTATAAACATGTGTGGGTTTGAAAATAGCTTTGATATGGAAATTTGGCTGTCAGAATTTATAGTGTTTTTAAGTTAAAATAGTTAAAATCATGTTGTAGAAGTTAATAAAAATATATATTTGTATCTTTTCAAATTATAGTGGAAAGTTGAATTAGAGGAAGTAATTGAAGTGGCAGGTTTGGATTCGGAGCTGTGGGTCTCAATGTTGGCGGAAACCATGAAAACTTTTCCAGCGACAAGCTCGCTTAATACAGAAATCTCAGAATATGAAGATACGCGACCTATATTCACTGATATGGTTAATGACTTACGGAAATTAGTCAGTAAGCACAGCGATCTAGGCATGCTTCCATTAGAATGTTTATATTTAAACAAAAATGCCTTGGTCTCAGTGGTAAGTGGGTAAACGCTTCTTATACAAACTATTTATAAATGTTTCATAATTTACATGCATTCTTGTTTATACGAATAGGTGGGACAGCAGCCAAATCCCGTGAAGCATTTTACCATAAAACGAAAGCCTAAAAGTGCCAACTTACGAACTGAACTTCTTCATAAATCAGCAGACGCACAATCCTCCTTAAAAAAATCTTCTGCTCCAACAATACCATTACGATCACGTGGTATGCCACGTAAAATGACGGATACCACACCGCTGAAAGGTATTCCGTCGAGAGTGCCTTCTTTGGGTTTTCGAACGCCTAATGTATCTGGCGCACCACAACGTCCAAACCTAAGTCGCACACCAGCGGGTCGAAAGGACGGTGGAATAAAATTGATCGAACTTTCGGAACAACCCTTGGGTTATGCTGCGGCCAAGAAACGTAAACGAGAACAACAATTAGAAGAACAACAAAAGAAACAAGAACAGAAACAGATAGCAACGGCAGCTGCAGCAGAAAACACATCACCATTAGCTACATCACCAACACAGACAAGTGGTTCTAGCAATGCTGTGGGGGTCGCCACTACACCTTCGGCTACCACAACTGTCGAAATCAAGACAGAGGCAGGAGCCAGCTTAAATACAAGTAGTTCCATAGATGATATGTTAACGGATAGTAAAGACAATGTGTTGACTACTAAGATTGAGCCATCGACACCGGAATACGCTCAATCATTAAGCTATACCCAACAAACCTCGCCCAAGTTGGTAGAGAGCAAACCACAAATTAAATCAATTGAAATACCATCCACATGTGTAGCCAACTCAATTTTGACATCCGCATCTACTGCCACAATTGCAACACCAACGAAAGTGAGCAGCATGTCCACACAAACACAAACGCAAATTCGAACACCGACACAAACGCAAGTTAATAACAATAGTAATAATTTGAATCACAGCCACAAACGAATTAAACAAGAGATTGAAATTAAGAGTGAAGAGATTTTAATGCCACCTAATATTAAAGTGGAAAAGATCGAACCACAAACGCAGCCTACATTGTTGGCACAGCAACTCCCTCAGACGCCGACTCGTTTGCAGCAGCGAATAATTATACAACAGCAAAAAACACCACAACAACAGCCCTTACAAGCACAAAAACAGCCAATGCAACAGCAGGCCACACAGCATGTGCTTATACGTGCCGCACCACAACAACAAAAACAAACGATTAGCGGTTTAACATTGAGCGGCAGCGGAACAACCGTGACTAGGCAAAAAATCAATACAACCACCACATCGCCAACTAATGCCAATACAATGATAAAAATGGAAAAGTTAGATATAAAACCAATAACGACAAAGAGTCCTGTATCCAACACCACCATGTCGACCAATATTTACACCCAACAGCAGTTGCGACAGACCAACAATCCATTGGCGAATTTGCCAAATAATATTTCGGTAAAAATAACATCGACTAAATCACCGAAAGCTCAGTCAATACCTCAGCAAAGCGCTCATCAGCAGCAGCAACAGCAGCAACAACAACAACAACCAATATTAATTAACAGCTCAACACCCGTGATAATTTCGTCAGCAGCACCTGTTTCAAGACCGGTAAGTTTTTAATTTGTCATTTCTTGTTTGTTGCGAAGAATGTCACATTTGTAAATAATTACAGAAACAACTTGTTTCGTCTGGCACGTCGACAACAACAACGGCACAATCCATTAAGTCTATGCCGCTGAGTCAGCTAAAGACTGCCGCTAACAGTGGACCTGTTATTATATCGCAGACAATCATACAACCAGCTAAGCGTACAGCTAACTCATCTACAAACCTTCAAACGCATCAACAACAACAACATACTCATATACAGCAATCTACTATACAGCAGTCAGTTAGCACATCTGCCACACCGACACAATACATCTTGACGACGTCAGCAACACAACCACAACAGCAGCAACAACAACAACTACAAACCGCTACAATGCCGACACTGACTTCCTTCGCTCGGCCAACTCAACAGAACACCACTACCTTATACCAAACCGCCGCATCGGCGAACTCGCAAACACCCACGAAGATTCTCTTGAAAAGTTCACCGTCAGGTGTGATGATGACACCGGTACGCCATCAACAAACAACGAACACAAGTAGTGGAAATCCACCGCCTCTTATAGCGACTTCAACAACGCAACAACACCAACAACAGCCTACTTTATTGAATATTCAAAATGTACAACTGCCCAATCGTCCAGTCACCATACAGCCAGCCTCTCAAGCAGCCCAACAACAACATATGCAAGCGCAATTGCAGCAACAACAGCCACAACATACGATCGTCTCAAATACGAGCGCCACGCAACAACCAAAACTAACACAAGTACTCGTGCAATCCACGAATCCAGCTGGTGTTGGTGGCTCCGTAGGCAACGTGGGTGGCGTGAATGTGGCTAATGCGAATGCAAATATGAAGAACAAGACGATCATATTGACACAGAAGGGTGTTATATTGCGTAATATTGGGGGCGACATGTATCAGCAGATACCCATAAGCAATATGAGCGGCTTGCAAGGGCTAAATACTAGCGCCGGTACTACGCTAATGACCACAACCACCGGTGGACCACCAAGTCTGATGAAGACCACACCAGCTGGTGTGCAGACAGCACAAACAATACAACTACAGCAACAAAGTGGAAATCAAGCGAAACAACAACAACAACACATACCAACATTAATACCCACAAATACGCTGTCATCACAACACATGATCGTGCAGCAGCCGACACAAACGAACCTCATTAATGCGGTAAGTAATGCCATAAGCCTATACACAAGCTTTGCTAGATTTACAATATATGATATAAATGTCAATTATATTCCGTATGCAGCCTACCCAGCAGACCATAATTAGACCGGTTATATCAAATGTGCAGGGCAATAGTTTGACAACATTGCCACAAGGTCTAACGCTAATCCAGCGTCCTGGTCAACAACCGCAATTTGTGCAGGTGCAGACTGCCAACAACTCCACGGGTGTGGGACAGCAGCAGCAGACGCAAATACAGCGCACCATAATAACCCAGCCGACGGCGCAGCAGCAACAACAAATGCGGCCACAACAGATCGTACTGCAGCACAAGACGCAGCCGCAACAACGAATTATTACGAGCGCACAAACGGCGAGCGGCCAGCCGCAGCAGATACAAATTCAGCAAGGCGCCTCAACGGCGAACATGCCGCGCGCCACACACATCGTGCAGGTGACACAGCAGGCACAGCAACAGCAACAACAGCCACAGGCGCAACAGGCACCCCAGCGCAAAGGACTCTCATTATCGGTAAGCATACACTTGTCTTTGCAGTTTTGGCTTAATCGAGTGCTTATTAACCGCTGTGTCTGTTTTACAGAACGAGCATGTCCATAAAGCGCACGAAATGTTCCGCAAGGCGAATCGCGTTTCACGTCCGGACAAGGCGCTCATATTGGGCTTCATGGCGGGCATGCGTGAAAATCCACGCCCCAACTCGGAGAATGTCATAGTTATAAAATTGGGTGAAACTGAGGTAAAGTCAAGTTTATTATTTTTGCTGTGCATACATATCATATAAACTCTAATATATAACTCTTTATCGTAGGAGAAAGTGCAGCAAGAGGATGGCAGCACAGCACTTTGTTTGGTTGAGTCGCATATACGGTTGGATTACAACACCGGCGAGTGGAAGACATTCCAAAATTATCGACGTCTCGATCAAAGCGTGCAAGGACAAAGTGTGGACGGCAGCGCAAACGGTGGCCCTGGTGGAGCTGGCGGCGTTATGCAAGCACAGAATTCCGTTGTTATTTAAAGGAAGTGCGCGTCAAACTACTAGCTGTTGTCGTTGTTGTAACAGCATATAGATCAACCTCAATCATCGGAGCCAACTGCGTGTCTTTGTGCATGCGCCGCGCAATATAGTGACTGCGCTACATTTTGCTTGGTCAAAGTTGCTGCGTGCGCGTGTGAAAATGGCATTGAAGAAGACGGTTAACTCCATAAAGGGCAACAATATATTATGTGAAAGAAATGTGAAAGCAAAACTAATAACTCGTGACGTGTGCAGCTGTGTGCCGAGTTAAAAGCAAAGCGTACATAAACCTTAGTCAGCGCAGCATTTATACAGGCATAAGTTCAAACCAAATCGCTTAGTAGATGCAAATTACTAAACATTATTTGTGTTATATATTCCTGATGATTTGATGCCGAAATTTACAAATTTCATCTCGTTTTGTATTTATACCAGTCTGCATACATCTATACTTAAGTAACGGTTTGTGTATACACCACTACATGCAATGCATCTTACGTCGTATGCGCTTAAGAGTTCGTAGCCGAATTTGAAAAACGACGAAATCGGCGTAATTTAAAATATCTTTTCTTTTAGTTATAATGATTACTAAAATTGAATTCGAAAAAAATACTGCAAACAAGGTTATATAAAGAATAAGAAATAATGGCACCGAGTGTAATTTTAGGCAATAAAATTAATCTTTTTTTTAAATGGACTTATTGCAATGGCTTTTTCCGTTTCTTACGCAGCTAGCCAGCCAGCCGTTAACTTTCAGACCAAATTGTATTCTTAAAAAAAAAATGCAGAAATGCAAAACTGAAGAGTAAAAAAGTTGGCGCTGGCGACATCTATAATCTTATATTGATTATTTTCAACTGATTCACACTACCTACGTATAGTACATATACATAAATATATGTACATATATATAATATATATATACTTAGCTGTACAAAAGGATGTATTGTAGTTTAACTGTTTAATAATGCGTAAAGTGTACTAATATTTAGTTGTATTATCTATCAACCAGCACCCACTAATCGCCGATGTATGTATACACACACACACGCATACAGAAACACACACGCCTATCGCTAATTTTCAAAATGTTGGGCATATATGGTAAATACTTAGGTATTTGAGTGAAATTGCGTTAAAATGTTGCTACATAGAGCTGAATAATTTGTATTTAAAATAAATAAATAATTAATAATAATGATAATTTTTTTTAGCGTACAATATTATATTATAAATTCGAGAAACAAAAACTAATATAACCGCTTAAGCCGTGGGTATAAATACCGTTAATACTATGTAATAATGATTATGATATAAATATGTATTAGTTGAGAATTTGAATTGTATACATATGTAGTTATAGAGATATATGAATTTGGAAATGAAATTAAGATATACAAATAAACTACACACATACATTACTATTATGGCTTAATGTTAAAATATAAAAAAATGCTCCTGATAATTGTTTGTTTGTTCATTTCCTTTTATTTCAATGCAATTTAGTATTTGTTATGTTTTGTTTTGTAATCATCACATCACAATCACTTTGTGAGTAACCCTGGTCAAATTATATCACATCCACACTTGATGATATCGCACGAACACTAGATGACATCACATGATCAAATCATGTTGTTGTGGTTGTTGTAGCGGAAGAATTCTGCAGAGTTGAAAGTCCTTGGCCGTTCCGATTACATAGACATGTGACAGTCGTGAAAACGGGATGAAATCACGTCACATCACATCACCTAATCACGACACGATCACTTTGTGAATCAATAAAATCACCTACGGTCTAAATTATATCACACAAACACTTTCTGACATCATGTGATGTAACCATCAAGTCACATTCACGGTCATATACCAATATTCAGGTTCGGTAGTATATATAAAATATTATGACGCTAGACGTCATTTTCATACAGTTTTCAGCATTTGAGATAGAGGGGACCTTGTGTGATATTTCGAAAAAATAAAACTTTTTATTCTGGCATATATTGAAAGTATATACCTGCAAAAATAACATACTAAAATTTTAAATGAATATTGCCACAGAGTATAGTAGTTTTGTTCACCTAACGCTTGCTTTTATCACCTAAAACTAATCTAGATAGATATACATAAATAGATGAAGAGGCGTAATCGAATCACTGCTACTCCCATAAAACGCACGCACTAAATAAAGATATAAAATTGTAATTTGGCACAGGAGATCGTAGTAGCAAGGGGTAACGATCTACTAAAAATTAAAAAAAAAAAAAATGGTGTAGGCCCCGCCCTCTAAGAGATTTATTGTACATATCTTCTAAACCATTTAAGCCATTATAAACAAATTCGCTCAGGACAAATACCTTCAGCACCTCTACCGACACTGTAAAATTGGATGAAATCGGATATAACGGTTCTGTTAAAAACAACTAAAAGCGCGATAAATCAATAAATACATACGAGAAAACATAAAATTTTATATCCGAAATCAGAGGAGACAAATTTTCAAACTTCCGTCTGACTTTATACTGCAAATATCGTTCAATATATCTTTTTTTCTGTTCATAAAATGTTGATATTGGGTTCCATACTATCCTTATCTGTCACATAAATAATATATGATTTTCAAACATCCGGTTGGCTTTATACCGTACATATAATGACTTTCGTTATTCTAACAGACCCTGTGCTGAACATGTCGTTCAGTGTATGTCTTGAATATATCTGAGCAATGTCAGACAATTACTGCCCCCAATATACCCTACAAGTGTATAATGGTTTCCGACTTCTCACCTATCTCTAAACGGTTGCTCAAAATGTGTGATATTTAAATAAATTTAAGTGGAGAAGCTTTTTTTTTTAAACTATGCGGCTTAGCGCTGAATATAAATGGAATTGGCTTAGACCTTGATCCAAACCTCATATCCTTAATTCGGTTGAGTTTGTGTCAAATATATCTTATCAGATGATGATTTTAATATACTTTTTGCTGACGGGAAGTAAAATATAGATATAAAACTAATTTAATCTATGACCACTAGTATAAGCTAATAAGATACAAATTTGATTGTAAACCATTCAGTTTCGTCGAACAATCAATGTTGGATAACTTTCCAACATTTTTTGAAATGAAATTTTGCGAGCACCTGAAAGAATTTCCCGGGCTTTGATTCTTGCAAGTTGCTAAAGTATAAAATCTTCGGTTACACCCGAACTTAGACCTTCCTTATTTGTTTGAGTTAAAACCTTTAAAAATGTAACCGTCAATGGTCAATGTTTTTTTTATATTTGATTATTTTTCTCGAAACATCATTTTATCCACGGAAAAGGCCGGAATCATTACAGCAGTGGCGGACCGCGCGTTACTTGAAAAATGTTTAGTTTTTTCTTCAAAAATTTTACTGTGTATTCTCAAAATATGTATAAATATACCCTTAAAATTTAAAACAATTGATAAAGTTTTTTTTAAGTAAGCCATAACTGTAGAGACTGAGGGAAAGTATCGAAATGTAAACATAAACAAAAGTAGGAGAAAGTCTCGTTAGCGGAATCTCATATATAACTTCATTGAGTCCAAAAGTTTACACCCGTATTAAGTACGGCTACTAGCGCGAGTATAATACTTGTAGCCGCTAGACATCATTATACTAAAATTTTTAAAATTGTCTATCGGCTAGCAATCACAGACAACTGAGTGCCAGTCGCCATTTTTTATTGCAGTACTTTGTGAGTTTTGGACTTTGAATTCATGGAATACCTTTACAAAATATGTACCTACGTATATATAGTTTATTTTTTTTTTTTTAATTTAAGAATGTTTTCAATTGAATAATTCTCCAAACAAGTTTTACAATTTTGAATGAAGCTCAGTTCGTTTTAGTTGATTAGGCTCAATCTATGTGAAAACGCTTGAAGGTTAGCTCGATGAGATGGAGTAATTCTATTGCCATTCTATAATAATATGATGAGTAAACCTCTAGGATGCGTCGTCCCAATATATATAGGCTCCCCATTTGTATAAAGAAGCAGCATTCGGATGCAATTAAATAAACAGGTAATCATTTTTCTACGGTTTTCTTTATTAAACTTTTGTTTTTATTTTATATCATTATATAATAAGCTTAAATATATAAATATGGATGATTTTTTATTTTTGTTCAACAGGTACATGCTAAATGAAAACTCTATGTTCGAGAGTTGTCAACTATAATAATGGTATGTATGTATAAAATACAATTTTTATATAACAAATAAAATAATACTATATACAATTGTGAAAACGCACACCGATAATTAATTGCTTAATGCTAAACTCGATTTCCATATCAACGAATCAGGTGAGAGTGCAAAAGGCGACTTCCAGTGTGGGTTGCAAAGCTACTAATACTCGTAATTTACAACTACACGAAGATCAGTTTTAACGCAAGTACTTGTGTGGTAGAAGGTCACTACGTAAATACTGATTATTTAAATCAAGAATTATTGAAAATTTTCGAAATCACTAACAAAATGTATTAATATGGTAACAATGATGCTCTGCTCCACACTTCAGTCGGTCACTTCGCGCCAATGGACAATGGCACGTTGCGAATCGGGCGCTTTTCTAAAGGGTATAGTGCCATCGTTGTACACATATTTATTGACCTGGTAGTCCAGCAATGTTTTGTACTGATAGACATCGTTGCCCAATTGCTAAAAAAGTTAGTGAAACCAATGCACACCGTTAAATACAATTTATATTGAAATCGTATTGAAAACAAGGAAGGCTTTTATCTATTTATTTTACCTGCGTTAAGGGACTGGTATTGGTTGTTAAAATGCCAGCGAATTGCTTTTCTTTGGCAACGCGCAGCACTTCATTTTCCATGAAATGCATGCAGGCAATATTCTCTTGTGGATTTAAATCGGAGCTGGTGCCCATCATGAATGAGTGTAGTATTTGGTTGAGTCCTTTAGGCAGTTGATTGTCTCTTTTTTTAAAAAAATAAAAATTATAAAAAAGAGTTTTTAAAATCGATCTTCGAATTTCCAAAGTTATGAGTAAAAATTAATTTTTTCTCTAAATTTCCTATATGTTTACTAATTGAAGTACTTGCTACTTACCGTATAGGACCTTCAACGAACTCCAAAAACTCGAAAACAATAATCAATTTCGATTTAACCTCAACCTCTGGCTCAGCGCGTGCGTCAAAATTCAACGCGGTACCAATAATACGATCCGTGCGCTTATCACGCACCACCAAACTTAGATTCTTTTCTACCAAAGCGTCCCATATTTCCTATTAAACAGATAAAATATTAATTAATGTTATCGAAATGCCTATTTAGGTGTATAGTACAAGTAGCCGTGAATAAAAGCAATTACAATAAATGCTTACATTGATGAGATCGCTATAATCATTTGGGAAAATGTCTGGTTTCAGCCATTGCTCCAGATCCGCCTTGCCATAGAAGCTGTCGACGATGATGCTATGTAAAAGAGTAGATAAAAGCATTTGATCACACCACCTCAAATCCTTTCTACATTTCGCATTACTTACTCAATCACATGCTGCTTGTGTGCATGGCTAAGCGGTTCAGCGATCATGTCGAGATGTGGTGCAGCATTTGACCAGTCCTCGATCGTTGCATTCGAATTGCGGTTATGTACCATTTTCTCCAATATTTCACCCAAATCTTTAGCCGCAATAAATTCAGATATGCCAACATTGTAGCCCTTCTCCCGCAGTAAAGAAACTGTATAAATTGAATTCAATGAATTTCCGCCCAATTCATAAAAGTTGCTGCGCGGCGAAAGAGTAGTGCGTGTCGAGCGCCCGATCACACCACCCACGGTCTCAAAGAGTTCTCTGGCTATGTGCTTGATATCTTTGGGCACGAGACTATAATCGTAGTCCAGTACAATGCTGGAATCACCTTCGTTATTATTTGCCGTCTCATAGGTTTTTAGTAGTGCCTGCCGATCAACTTTACCATTGACAAGGTAGGGCACCTTATCAATTAGAACCACTTGTGGTGTCATATATTCAGCAAGTTTGTCCCTTAATTTCGCTTCAATTTGCATTTCGCTCAGTAGTGGTGAATCGTCGCGTAGTTTTACGAAAGCCAGAATTGTTTGATCAATTTTGCCAGCATGATAGCACAATACGATCGCCTTATAGACGAACGGTAATTCTAAAACGTTTTTTTCAACTTCGGCAAGATCGACACGATGACCACGAATTTTTATTTGCGAGTCAGTACGTCCTTCATACATCACATTGCCGTCACGTAAGGAGCCGTAATCGCCGGTGCGATAGAGACGTGAGTATTCTGTGTGAAAAAAAAACGTTTGCTATTTTTTATACGTGTTTGAGTGACTTTGAACTTACTAAATTCCACAGCCAAAGGGTTTTCCACGAACTTTTCTGGATCTCTACCGTTTACATAACCTTCGGCAAGATTGAGACCCGAAACGAAAATTTCACCAATTTCTCCTTGTTTGACTGGTCGGAAATCCCCGTCAAGCAAATAGATCACCGTATTTGAAAGTGGAATGCCTGTGAGAATATACATGTTATTTTGTGCAGTAGAAGTGAGAATTGGAATATTATTATTAGGCCTCTATGGGAACGTTAACTTACCAATCGGCACATGATCGAAGTAGCTCAACTGTTTCTTGCTTTCACAAGCAAAATACGTGACATCGCCCATCACTTCGGTGGATCCATAAAAATTGTATAGCGTATGTATGCCCTCGGAAAAATAATCAAAAAAACTCGCAGCCAAAGCTACCGGTAATGGTTCACCGGAACAAATCCAAATCTTCAAATTATACAGAAGACGGTCGCGTTGCAACATTTTGAATTTAGTGTTGCCATCATTCAACTTTAAAAACATCAAAATCGAACGCAAAAGTGTCGGCACCAAAACTAAACGACGTATTTTGTATTTTTCCAGCAAATCCACTAAACGCTCCGGATCTTTAGTTATCGACTTTGGCACAACCAAAATGGAAAGACCACACATCAGCGGTCCCCACAACTCCGATACCGAGTCAACAAAGGTGAGTGCGGTCTTGAAAACGCTCACTGTTTCAGTCGGCGCATAGGGAAATGTATGCCATTGCCATTGCAGACGGTTTAAGATTATTTCGTGTGGCAGACGCACACCTTTCGGTATCCCAGTGCTGCCTGATGTGTAAAGCACGATGGCCAAATGATTAGTACCGTCGGCAACCATATCGGCTGGCATCAAATTAGCATTACTTAATTCGGCCGAACGATGGAAGAGCTCAGAGCTGCTGATGGTCGGTGTACCGTTAAAGCGTTGTCGATCGATATTGTCGTCGCACAGCACGATAACGGGACGTGATTCCTGCAATATGTGTTGTATGCGATTATTCGGAAAGGTTGGATCTATTGGTAGATAAGCGGCACCGGCTTTCCAAATCGAGAGTAATGTATTGACAAGCACATCGGACGGCTCCATGCATACCGCCACAATATAATCACCATCAGTGTTGGGCTGCAAGCAATTGCGTTTTATATCGGCTACTAGCAGATGTGCACATTGATTGGCGCGCTGATTCAGCTGCTTGTAGGTGCATTTCGTGGACTCGGAGGCAATGGAGCTGCCATTGTTGTGCGTTATAAGCGCGCTCTTGTGTGAGTAATGCAAAAGATTGGATTCGAAAATGCGATGCAATGGACGCGGTGTAATGTCCTGTTGTTGACCTTTCACAATTGACAGTTTCGGTATAGAGCCCATTATTAAGACTGGAAATATTTGAAGTAGAAAAGAAATATCTAAATTAATGTTTTCGTTCATAACCTAATGCTCATATTTTTCTATTACTAATTAATTAAGAGGATATTATTATGAAGTTGGAAGCAGATATAAAATACTATTGTACCTATTTTAAATTATGAATTATGTTTTTCATCATATCAAGTTCCTCTAACCTATGTTATAGGTGCAAGATTAAATTTAATCCGCTTTACATTAGCTTGATCAGTATGTCGTCCGATGACACGGTACGTCATATGACCGGTACTAAAACTACTGCCAAAAACTTTATACGTTTCCTAACAACTAAAGGGTCCTAACATGTTTACATTTCCTTACTGGAGGAAGATAGTGGAAAGTAATAGCGTTGAAGTGATTTGCTGCAAAACACTGCTGCAAATTTACTTCGAATGTAAATGTTGAGCTGTATGTTGCAGAATTTTATAAGCTGTGAGTTACACGTGATCGTAGAGAGGCCATGTCATCTCCAGAGAATAACTGTTTGATGTAAATTTTAGCGTAGTGACACAACCTTCTTTGAGAATGTTGGCGCAAACTCTTTCTTGCGCAATTCTGCGTGAAACAGAACCATGATATACAAGTATGCTTGGATATGGCTGGAAATTGTGATCCTACAGTTTTGGCGATGTCATCGACCGACTCGTAGCTTAGATTTAAGGCCGATAGACTTTTTCAAAAGCTGCTGCGACGAGCCAGAGTTAAGAGAATAATCTATTGATGATTCATGACCATAAATAACGTTAACAAACGCTTGAAAACGGTAAAATTAAGTTCTGTCTGTTCGAAGCACAAAAAAAAAGCACAAATATTCACTTCGACTGCAACAAAGCTATAATACCTCTATAGGACTCTGGTTTATACAGACCGACAGTCACGTTTCTTAAGTATGTATATATATATAACTCATAGGATCTTCGACGTTTCCTTCTGGGTGTTACAAACTTCATGGTAAACAAAATATACCCTGTTCAAAGTATAAAAAAGGAAATAGCCGAACAATCTGTTATCTGTCAATGTCTAGAAAACCATTATATGGGCTACCACATATTTCACTTTTATTGAAAGAGTAAATGAAACTAAAATTAATAATCAAGGAAATTTTATGAAAATATTCTAAATTCATTCCTTTTTCTTTCAGAATCCTGTAGAGGCAACTAGAAGAAGATATCTCCCACATAAATTATTATCATTTTCTAATTTCCTACATTTTAATACTGTAATTTGGAGTGGAATTTGGGAGGTTATATTATATACATAATGTGCTAATTTTCTATTTCATAAAAAAAAAGATTAATTCAAGGAGCCATAATAAATAGTAATTATAAGAAATACTGTACTGAGTTTCCGTTCTTCATCAGATTAAATCCATGCTTAATTTTATACTCTTGCAACATGTTGCTACAAAGTACCTTTAATAGTTATGTTCACCTAACGGTGGTTTGTATCACCCAAAATTGATCGAGTTAGATGTAGTGTTATATATACATAAGACTGCTTTTTTTTTAACGTTTTTTTTTGTCGATCCCATGGGGAAATTTTGTTGGAAATACCAAAAAAAAAATCCCCTAAAAATTTGGGATTTTAATATTAAGTACTAGACCTAGGCCTGTAAAGATTTCCCATATAAAATACACGTAAAACTTGATTTTTTTTCTTCTTAATTTTATAACTCAGCGGCAGTTGATGGGATTATCTCACCCGTCATTAGGTATTCCTCAGAATTGAACGCTCTACAAAAGTCTCCATTGCGGTAAAGTTATAACTTAGGTGCAAGTTATAACTTAGGTGCAAGCGGGGTAGTACGGGCCCCAAAACCTAATTTTTCCATGAAATTCGCGTTTTTCTCGTAAACAACACTACGAATTATCTCGTAAACAACACAGCTACAGAAAAATTGTAAATAACAAAATTGTAGGAAATTTAATTTCCTATAAAAAAGTTTTTGGCACCAAATCGATAATATTAATACTCTTTGAGATACAGAGATTTTAAGTCGAAGTGATATGGAATTTTTAGGGATTTCTGAGCTTAATTGTTAAATCATCAGCTTTTTATTATAAA
The DNA here is from genome assembly GCF_042242935.1 of Bactrocera oleae. Taxonomy (NCBI): domain Eukaryota; kingdom Metazoa; phylum Arthropoda; class Insecta; order Diptera; family Tephritidae; genus Bactrocera; species Bactrocera oleae. The sequence goes on along the minus strand of NC_091536.1, from coordinate 85,619,894 downwards.
TTATGAATTTTTCATCAAAATAAATAGTTGTTAATAAAAATGACTATTTTCAAGTATAATTTTCATTAAAAAAAAACAATTCATTTAATTAAATAATGGTAAATACTTTTATTATCTTGTTCACACATTTTTTTAGCACAATTAGTTTACCTAACCTCAAATTTAATGCAAAAAACGTTTAACGACGTTAGGCCGCTCAGTAGTCGCGAAGCTATGTTCTTACTCTCGCGGAACTCGAGCGCGATAACAAAGAAAGCGCTGCAATTAAACGGCAAATTTGTACAACTCAGGTGAAGTCGAGTAATAACATACAATGCCTTGGTATTTTACGTAATTAAAAATTTATCAGTATCATAATACAAAGAGTGAAGAAGTAAAAATCATCCCATCTTTGTTTTGCTTATTTTTATCTCACTTTTTATAAAAACTTTAAATGCAGTAGATGATTAACAGATAAAATAAAAACCAGGAGAGAGTTGACATAAAATTTTTAGTAAGAGGAAAAAAAATTTGAAAGTTTCAAAAAAAAATTTTTATTTCAGCATCAAAATGTTCAATAATACAATTTTTCAATCGTTTGCAATGTAAAATATAAATATTTGGTGATTTAAATGACAATTTATAGTGAAATTAATTTATTTAACAATTTAACTTAAGAATTCCATACCACTTCAACTTAAAATCTCTGTATCTCAAAGAGTATTAATATTATCGATTTGGTGCCAAAGAAATTAAATTTCCTACAATTTCGTTATTTACAATTTTTCTGTAGCTAGTGTTGGTTACGAGATAATTCCAAAAAAACGCGAATTTCATGGAAAAATTAGGTTTGGGGGCCCGAACTACCTCGCAGGTGCAGGTTGTAACTTTACCGCAATGGAGACTTTTGTAGAGCGTTCAATTCTGAGGAATACCTAATAACGGGTGAGATAATCCCATCAACTGCCGCTGAGTTATAAAATTAAAAAGAAAAAAAATAATGTTTTACGTGTATTTTATATGGGAAATCTTTACAGGCCTAGGCCTAGTATTTAATATTAAAATTAAAGTCCCAAATTTTTAGGGAATTTTTTTTTTGGTATTTCCAACAAAATTTCACCATGGGATCGAAAAAACAAATAGTTAAAAAAAAAGGAAGTCTAATATAGTACATATATATAAATGATCAGGATGAAGAGACGTGTTGAAAACCGGGTGACTGTCTGTTCGTTTGTCGGTTTTTGCAAGATGTAATTTGAGTAAAAATTGAAATATCTTGATGAAACTTGGTACACATATTTCTGGACGCCGTCAGATGGTTGGTATTGCAGATGGGCGTAATCCGACCACAGCCACGTCCACAAACGGCATTAATCGCTTTACAATAAGATACAAGACTGTTATTTGGTATAACGAATCACATGAGAGGGGGGTATCTGCAGTTTAACATTTTAAAAATAGGCGTGGTCTTGAACTGTAATAGGTCTAATGTGCATATCTTCTAAAAGACTAAGGCTAAAATAATCGAATTCACTTAAGACAAATATTTTTAGCACCCCTATCAAGAGCGTGAAAATTGATGAAATCGGGTGATAACACCGCCCACTGCCCATGCATATAACGGTTTTGATTAAAACTACTAAAAGTGGGATAACTCATTGAATAAACCAGTCAGAGACGTTGAATTTAACACATAGGATGGTACTCCTTTGGTAAGCCAAAACAAAAATTGAACAAGGGGCTTGGCACCGCCAACGTTTTGGGGAAAACCCATGCCTCGGGACTTGCTCGATTAATTTAAACCAAATTCGATATGTAACGTTCTTTTAACATTTCTATGTTACAGTGCGAAAATGGGGGAAATCGAACTGCAACCACGCTTACTTCCCATATAACACAATTTTAAATTCCATCTGATCCTCTCATTTCCCAGCATGCAAATCAAGCACCAATAAACGTATCTGGATAAAACTTTGCACTAACAAAGCTTTTAAAGTATACCACCAAAAATTATCCAAATCGAACCAAAAAATCGGCCAATGTGTGAGATATATAATTGAAATTTAGAGAGGATCATTTCCTGATAATAGTATGTCTCTATGTCAAAACTGAGTTGAATCGGGTCAATACTTCCTCTAGCCCCCATATACCTAATATAAAGATTTTTGAACTTCCGGATGACTTTATACCGCATATATCGGCCAATATGTGAGTTATCTCAATGAAAATTAGAGAGCGTGTTTTAATCATAACGGTGTATCTTTGTGTCTAAAATGAATAAAGTTGGGCGAAAACTTGGCCTGGCCCCCATATAACTAATATCAGGATTTTCGAACTGACTTTACTCCATATGATTGATGATGTTATGTAAGGTATCTTAATGAAACCCTGGGAATATTTTATTAGTCTGTGGCATGTTAGTAGTGTGTGGTATTGGCAAAAATTGATAAAATCGGGTCAATACTATCCCCAACTCCCATATATTACTAATAATGATTTTCGATTTTTATATATATAAAATTGATTTAAAATATGTTCTCGAGTATAATTGAGCAATGTCAAAAATTAATGCAATCAGCCCGTAACTTTCTCTGTCGCCAATATACACCGTAAAATGATTTCCATCTTTCCATCTGTCTTTTAACCGTTTAGGTTGGTTAAAATTTGTGATATTTTAGTGAAATTAAGTGGGCAATTTTCCTTAAAAATTATGTGATTAAGCTCTGATTTATAATGGAATAAGTCTACCATATACCTTGATCTAAACTTCATATCTTTAATATATTGAATTCCGATCCTCTGGTCAACGTTCTCCACATCAACTCAATATATTATATTGGCCTCTTCGGTTGCCTTTATATGCGCTTATATCTCATTTGAAGATGATTTTAATATAATTTTCGCTAACGGAGAGTAAAATTTAGTTAAAAAATTAATTAAGTCTATGACCTATAATATAATTAAGTTAATATGATACCAAATTTGATTGTAATTCATCAATAAAGTTGAACGCTTTCGCTACATTTTTATACTCTCGCAACCTGTTGCTACAGAGTATAATAGCTTTGTTCACCTATCGGTTGTTTTTGTCACCTAAAACTAATCGAGTTAGATATAGGGTTATATATATATATAAATGATCAGGATGAAGAGACGAGTTGAAATCCGGGTGACTGTCTGTCCGTCCGTGCAAGCTGTGACTTGAGTAAAAATTGAGATATCTTTATGAAACTTGGTAGACATGTTTCTTGGTACCGTGAGACGGTTGGTATTGCAGATGGGCGTAATCGGACCACTGCCACATCCACAAAACGCCATTAATCAGAAACAAATAAATTACCATAACTAAGCTCCGCAATTAGATATAAGATTGTTATTTGGTACATATTTTTTTAAAGTGGACGTGGTCCCGCCTCTTATAGGTTTAATGTGCATATCTCCTAAACCGCTAATGTTATAATAACAAAATTCACTGGAAGCAAATTTTTTTAGAACCTCTACCCACAGTGTGAAAACAGTTTAAATCGGGTGGCAACTCCGCCCACTCCCCATATAACGGTACTGTTAAAAACTACTAAAAGCGCGATAAATCAAGCACTAAACACGCCAGAGACATTAAATTTTATCTCTGGGATGGTATGAGATGACTTTATAGGAACCGAGTTCAAAATTAGACAGTGGGCGTGGCACAGCCCACTTTTAGGTGAAAACCCATATCTTGAGATCTGCTTAACCGATTTCAACCAAATTCGGTACGTAACATTCTTTTCATATTGTATGTTATAGTGCGAAAATGGGCGAAATCGGATTACAACCACGCCTACTTCCCATATAACACCATTTTAAATTCCATCTGATTCTTTCAATTTCCACTATGCATATCAAGCGACAATGATTATATCGGGGTAAAACTTTACGTGAATAATACGTTTAAAGTATGCCACCTTGTGACCGAAAATTGTCTAAATCGAACCAAAACTGTTCAAGCCCCTAAGTACTAAATATGTAGACCCCAGTGCCTATAGTTGACCTTCTACCGAAAATATCAGCCAATCCACAAAGAAATCTCAAACGAGTATACCATTTGACTTTGCGAGAGTATAAAATGTTCGGTTACATCCGAACTTAGCCCTTCCTTACTTGTTAATATAAAGTTTTGCCAGCACCTGAAGGAATTTCCCGAGCTTTGATTCTTGCAAGTTGCGAGAGTATAAAATGTTCGATTACATTCGAACTAAGCCCTTCCTTACTTGTTTATATTATTAATAATATTAAAAAAGAAAATGTTATACAATGATTAAAAGAAAGGAATCAGTTGTAATTTTTCAATATTTTTGAAAATCTGTGCAAAAATCTTACTATAAGTAACGGAAACAAGAATAATATACATACATATTTGAGTAATAGGTGCCGTAATACACTTATGAGTAGATGCAAATACATATATTACTAATTTACATTATTTCTTGGTTTTACAAGTAATTAATTACTTATTCAATATTATATTATTATTTATATGTTGTATAAGAATGCTCACATATACTTGTCACATGTACTTGTCTAAACATACATATATGAGTGCGAACATATGTATTTGCATACGATGAAGTGGCCTCTAACTAGCTTTCAATATTGAAAAGGTTGCGTATACGACTGGTAGGACAAGTGCGAAACTGATGCAATACCATACTTGGAGTCTCGCTTGCTGTCACTAAAACAAAAAACATGCAAAAAGCTTAACTAACGCATACAAAGTTATTTTATTTTATTCCATTTAATTTCTTTGTATATCAACAACTAATTTATAGTAAAATATTTTATTCAAATATATGTATGTCTCGACTAAATGTAGTAGCAATTATTTATATGTGAGTATATTGATAAAGTGTCTGTAAGTTTACGCTGTGAGTAGGTGAGTTAGTTGGTATGCACGCAGGTGTATACATATATGTGTGTATGCATTATAACTACATGTAATAAAAGTGGACGGTTTGTTAATCAAGATATGGGTAATAAGTTGTCAGACTTTTTCGAATTTGCATGTACCGAAAGGAGACAAGAAAAATATTGTTGAATTAATTTTTAAATTATGCACAGTTATTTAATTCTCATATATACATATATATATATATATAAACTATTTAGTGGCGGTATGTTGTTTGTGTTAGAGTTAAGTTAACGCTTGTTAATCAATAATTTATAAATAAAAAATTATTTTTATTTTTATGTGTTCACTTGCGACAAACTTTTCGACCATAAACATTTTTATTATTCAACTTGATTGATATGCATATTGCAAAGTACGTACAAAAATATGTAGAATATTACATACTACTCGTCATAATAATGTTGTCGTAATGTTATATTTATGTGCTTTTGTTTTTTAATGAGTTGGAAACCACAAGACTTTCATAATTGGCGTAACTAAGATCAGTTAGAAGGACCACCGTCAAGGTTGTAATCGTATTGATTATTATTATGAGTCAGGAAAAAATGAAGGAAAAAGCAAAATAAACGAGCAGCTTTCTATTTTGAGTGCATTGAATTTATCGGACATATTAATAATGTGTGTGAAGTTTAGTTTCATTAAGAGATAATCTAATGGCAGGAACTAAATGCACATAACCTTCAACGAATTTTGTTTTTGTAAGCATATTTTTTTATATATATTTATATATATAAGCTTTATATTATATATTTTTTTGTATTTTTATTAATACGTATTATTTGTACTAAACTAAGCTAACCTTGAAATTTCAAAAAAATAAAAAAATAATAATATGCATAAGATCATCAAAACTAGTATTCTAATAATTTCAACAGTCTAACCTTTAATATATATTACAATTAATTAATCCTCATATATTTTACATTTCTTCTAAACGGAAGTATGAACATTAAGGCCATGAGCGTACGCATGCGTACTCACAACTTTTGGCTATTTGGATATCAGTTATAGATAATTGCCGCTTAATCTCTATATTAGTATGTCGGAAGTAATCAACAAAGTAAATCAACTTTCACGAGCTTTATAAATATGCAATAAGTTTATATAAACAGTGTTATATTATATTATTACATGCTCACATACAATTTAATTTTTGCGATTATGAGTGCGACATCAGGTTGTATTAGAGATCTAATAAATTTTTATTGAAAATTTTAAGCAAAAAAAAAAAAATAATAATAATCGTCGTTTATCTATTGTTGATCAAATTTAGTTATTGCTTAATTGTTTGTATTTTTAAATCCAATATGTTAATAACATTCAATAAGATTAATAAAATTCAAAGAAAAAGAAGGATTATTAAAGCGAATTAAACAGTTGTAATGAAAATATTAATAATATTGATATATTTAATTTATTACGGTTATTTTTTTAATCTGACAACAAAAAAAATATGTTTTTCAGATTTTTTAAAATAATAGGGATAACTAATTAAAATTATTTGCTTTTTAAAACAACATTATTTTTTAACATTATCAGTCTGAAAATGGTGCCTGAGCAGATTTATCGTAATAGTTCTTGAAATGAAAAATGTATTAGAACTAGTCCAACTGGCATCTACGTAGGATCAAATAAATTAAAATGAGTCCAAGTCGGCTAAAATTCCCTTATGGGTATGTAAGTGGCACACCTAAAAGAGGTGATTTTTTAAGTTTTTTATAAGAAGCTGCACACATTTTTTGGAAATTCGGAAGATATATTAATACATAATTGGTGAATATATACAAAAAATTATATTTTTAGCAAGCTATTCGCAATTTCCGAAGTGAATGAGCCGATTGAACTGGGTGGTTACACTTTAGAGGACCATAACTCAAAAAATATTTGAAATATTTATTTTAAATTCTAGTATGTTATTTTTTCGAAACTCCAAACTAGATGTGTGCACTTAACGATACTGGCAATATCTCAGCCTTTAAATGTAGCTGTTATTATATTAGGTCTGTTCTTGGGGTTTTTATAGATTTTAGCTTAGATTGCTTAAAAATTCTTAAAAAAATGTTCACGCTGCACATTTAAAGTTGCTTATCTTTTAGACAATCTTGCTCGATAAGAGTTTGTGTTGTTGATTTTCTTGCACTATTTTGCTTATTTGTATCAGTTAAAATCGCCAATCGACAATTTCGAATCCGTTTTCAAATTAGGCTTATTGTTCGTATTTTAAAAGGGTCTGTTCATATAATTAAGCCCACTTGACTTGCAACTTTAAGAATTTAGTATTAATAATTGTTGAGATTATAATATAGTTGGTTGATTGGTTGAAAAAGGAGACGCAGAAACGCCGTAGGTGGCCGTCTTCCGTTATGCCAGCAATTTTGTATGAAAAACTGAATTGCAGTCATATACAATAATTTGAAGCAATCTTCATCGTATGGATTGATACAGAAGAAGCACACTCCTATCTCTATTTTACGCTTTGGTCCATCGGTGAATACATAGATTCCGCGTTGGAGCTGCCCATTGGTCCATTCTTTTTTGCTGGGGAATGAAAACGTCGCGTTTAACTACCCATGGATCTCCTTTTCTCGTTCGCATGGCCAAATTTGCCCGAGTTCTGTAATAAGGTTCGAATGACTGATGATTAAGAGGTTTTACTGAAATCAATTCAATTCTAAATAGCTGAGAGCGTGAAGTACATGATTATCAAGTGCATCAAAGTCTCGAAGCACCTTCTAATATAATATGAAGCTAGAAACACAGCAAGCAATATATACATATAAATATCTAATGTATATGTTAAATATTAGTTTCAATGAAATATGCATTATTTTTAATAAATAAATTTTTCTTTTGTGATGAATATCAAAGCTGGACATCAGCTTATGTAGTATTTCCATACAACTACAAATATTCATGTCATAAGCCCAAGCAGAGAGTTGATGTGTTCAATACTAAAATAACTTCAGTAATCGTACAACAACATAACTGTGCTTTATTTAATTAATAGTTTAAACGGATGTGCAGCCTTGAGTTAAATTAATTTTTATGCGATTAAATTATATATTCTTCATTTTCCTGTCCATCAGGCTAATGGACAGCTGCCATAGTTACATTGCACATCAAACACTTGATTTTATGACGTTTTGAAAGAAGCATGTACACGTAGATTTTACACTCCATACATGCATATGATATAAACAACAAAAGTTTGACGCATACATCCTTGACAGGTATTTATATGTACTGAAGTTTATGGTGAGGAGTGTACTGAAAATTCTGCTGAAACCAATAAATTACGAGCGTATAGCCTTGAGTCTAGTAAATTATTTTATAATTAAAATGCGATAACTTGTCCAACTAAAGGAGACTGATAGTAGCATTTTTTAATTAAATGAAAACGGCCATGGTAGAGATTTTCGATTCTATAATGCAACGTCTATAAAAAGCTATTTTGCACTTATCAATGTCTACCTTTGTATGCTTGTAGGCATATATGTACGAATATCTGTATTTGTTATTATATAATTATAGAATTTCACACATACTGCTCGGTTTTAGTTCATTGCTCCACAGCTGTTGGCTAGAAAAGACCAATCATCTCATTGTTGGGGAAGTTAATTCGTTATCCAATGTTAAGCTGCATAATTACGACAACATGCAGGCGCTTATATATATATTTAATATAAACATTTAGGTATATACTATTTAATAGGATAAATATGTATAAAAGCTGAGCACTAAGTATGCCAGCGCAAATGAAGTGTGAATACACCAACAAAGGCAATGCGCAAGAGAACTGTGATTTATTTGAAATAGTCCGATATGTGCATGTCTAAATGTCTTAATGGTTAGATGTACATATACATACATACATACATACAGTCATGCGTGTGAGTTCTAAATGCTGGCTTTGATAAACATACAAACATGTGTAATTATAATACATACAACTATACATAAATGCTGGGTTTCCTCTTGGCCTAACTTGATTGTGATAGACTTCAAAGGTCAATTAAAAGCGTATTATATATCTTTTTATTTTCTTTATTTGCATATAAGGTATTTATCTATAAAATTGATTGTTATGACAACGCCGCTGACCTTCTTGCCATACTTATGCTTAAGCTTGCAATTTAGAATGGGCTTTAAAAATTATAACTTCAAACTTTACATATGCATATGTACACAATTATAAATATATACATATGAGTACATTTGTGTGTATTCACTTTAAATACACAATGACACGGAGAACAAAGACGTTTTATTCGCTTGCTTAATTATTGTCAAAATCTGTTTGGTCGCTGCGGCTTTGTGATTTATTTATATACGTACGTATGTATTGAAGTATATAGAATACAGCAAAAGCAAAATTTATTTGATATGATCAAGTTCTTACGCTTACATATGTATATGCAAGTTGATAACAATTTAAAATTCAAAAGTTGTACTAACAAACGAGGTAAGAGGTGCGAATCGGGGTACTTAAGCGAGTTCGATTTCGACCAAAATGAAGTGGAATAAAAGAAGATGAACATTGTGTTTTTGAAAATTATACACAAGTTAGCTTTTATGAATGAAAGTCTTTTTTTTTAATATTATTGCATCTCAGATGTAAGAAAATGTGTCTAAGTAATTGATTAGAAGAAATACTATGTACTAAAAATTCATATATTGATTAATTTTATTTATAGACTCTTATATATATAACTTCGATCTTCGCGTTGGATGTCTATTCTGAACATTGCTAATTTCAATTTTCAATTAGATAACCCTAAATTCTGAGCTGGTTTGCATTGAAATAACATTCGATTAGTCGGTTTTCAATTTCTCCAATATTTAAAAATAAAAGTCATATTTTTTAATGCTATGACATCCGCCATAGTTGGTTAACTGTGAATAACGGAAAATCTTTAATTTTTTATGGCTAGATGGTATTTAAATATGGTGGCTAATAATAAGTTATTTTTTGGTTTTATAGTAATCAATTAATTAATAATATTATTTATATTTAGCAGTTGACTAATTATAATTACTTCATAATTTTTAAATTTCACCTACTATTTTCGAAAAAGTTTCAGTTGGTTTCTGATATTCTTCGTATGTATCTAAGGTACTTTATGAGTGTTAATGGTAAATGTATTATAATGTATTGGAAGTATAATATATTCGTGCGATTTGCCAAGTAAATTAATTGATTATTATTCAATTCTTCCAATATTCCGAACTAGTACTTCTTTTTCAGTATACATACATATGTCATTCATTCGAAGTGTAAACAACAATAATTTATTTTCCTTCAAATATGTCTAACATTGTGCCTTAAAAATGTTATTTACGAAACCTGGCCAACTAGCTAAATTAACGGCGAAGCCGAATATCCATAACGCCAATGTTAAACGCAAAATGTTTTGTATTTGGTAAGATGGGGGGTGTTTAATTAAGAGATCCTTAAACTGGGGGAAACCATTAAAAGAGAACGCTACCAAAAACAACTCTTCAAATTGAAGTGAGCGGTTGCCGAAAAACGCTCGAAATTTCATCAATATAAGATTTTCCTCTGCCGCCTTATAGGCCAGACCTTGCCCTTCTGATTAACATTTGTTCTAAACGATGTAGTACGCTCTCACTGGAAAGCGATTCACATCAGAACAGGGTATCAAAAATTGATTTGATTTATTCTTGGCCGCAAAGCCGATGCAGGATCCACAAATTGCGGAAGGCAATCCGTTCAATATCATGTTTAACATATGTAGGTAAAAGTAGTACACATAAATCAATATATATAGCGCACATCTTCATAACGTTGTTATGTTAAATAAAGGAACTCAATAATAACGCAGCAGTTAGCGTTTTGGAATTTCAAAACAGTTTCATTTGCAGCTCATAAATAACTAGGCTTAATATAACAGCCATATTAATAATTTTAACAACAAAAGAAAATTTAATTTTTGCTAGTGCCATCAAACTGTACTAGTTTAATATGATCTTCTTTTTATTTCGTTGCTCATACTTACGTAGGTGCCATTATTGTTTTGCTGTAAATTGATTTAGTTTAATACGATTAAGAAGCCAAAATTGTTTGCCAAATTTTTGCAATTACAAAAAGATATTCAATAAAATGCAGTGACTGCACAAGGACGTAAAAATTTGTGTTGAAATTTTATTACATTCCTACATACAGACATATTCACTATATACATATATAGAAATATATGTGCAGAAGTTCAGTGAGCCAGTGTTCGTTTGAACAAACATAATGCAATTAACAAAAGCGACACCGGTGCCTACAAGGAAAACGAACAAATTGGCATTTATTATTAAAAAAAAAATAAGCAAAAAAACGTACGTGAGTGGCGTCTTGAGCGTGAAATTGGTAAACGGTAAGTTCAGGCGCATGCGTGCCAATGCTGTTCATTGCATTTTGACATGCATATTCATATGCCGTTGCACGCCCGGTGAGAAAAACAGCGGTGTATCGTTATGTAAATGATATCATGGCACTGAAATCTCATTGGTTGCCATTGCATTTCGAAATACCGCTACCACTATATGACATAGGTACTCAAGTTTTTGGTTAAACCTGTATAATATAATTTTTAACATTTATATACATATGTACATACATATGTATAAATAAAGGAAGTTAATGCTGGGACACAACAATGTACACTGTACTGTTATGCAAGTGCATATATCGAACTTACACATATACATACATACATATACATACATACATATATATACATATAAGTATTTATAAAACAGCATTCCGTGTACATATTATTATGAAAGTGTGGAGTTTGAGCAAATTTTACGTTAAACCATACAAAGATTATTCTTGGCAACGCTTTAATGCATTACATAACGGTTGAACTCCTAAGAATGGGGCTTGGCATAACACGACGTATGTATGTAAAAATGTATTTGTATTCTTTAGCGATTTTTAAAGCTTGCCACTAACAGTTAATGGACGTCTGAACAATTGTGTATCCACAAGATATCTGTAAGCAGGCTTATTAACTCGCATTTATGTAAAAACGTAGTAAGTGTATGAGTGTATGTGTAATATAATATAATTATATGCGCCACTTTTTTAGTGGAAACTACCGCTCGAATTTCGTGGCTAAACTTGAATGTAACGTAAGCAAAGAAAAAAAAACTGAAACTGAAAAAGGGCAACAAATTGCATTCTGCGGTGTTCGCCGTTCATTGTTCACTGCTTCCGATGATGAGGTGAAATCTTGTCATTGAATTAAGCTGCAACCGTAAAATCAGCGGTTCTTGCTGCTGTCAGCAGTTAATATACAGCGTGTTTGTTATTAAATTATGCATACACTAGGTACTAAGTGAAACAAACAAGCGTGCACACTTACATACGTACATATATATGTATTTAACGCTCTTACAATTATAGATGACGGTTTTACGTACTCATAACCATTATTCAAGGTCAATTTGATTTTTCGCCAATTGGTCAGTGCGCCGTATGGCGCCTTTTTATTATTTCTGCTTTTAATGCATTTGCTTCTAATGTTTTTTTTTGTTTTTTTTCAGTCTTTATTGACGCTCTTCTATTTTCATAAATGCAGACTCAATTTACTGCCTATATGCATAGCTCGCCACATACACATCAGTAATGGTTTATTAACAATGTTATGGCCGATAATTACTTTACTGTCTTATGTGCTAAGCTGAGCAGTAGAATGATTAATTCTAATGTTTTATGATTACATTCTCGCCATTCGAATACGAGTTTTACAGAGTTACACAATCAGCTATAATACCCTTCACAAATAAAAAAAAGTTTCCATACAAGAACCTTACTTTGGTGGGTTAGTTTGAATGACAGTATATGCTATTATGGTCCGATCTGAGAAATATTTTCGGAGATTATAGCGCATTGTCTCGTACAATAATCCACGACAAATCATAAATACAAGGTGCGTTTCAAAGTAAACAGGAACAACAGAACAAATGGTTTCATTGGCAAAATCAATTATTCAAAATAGTCTCCTTCTGCTTAAATACAGCTTTGTGCACGGTCCACAATCATGTCGAACGAGTATTTTAGTGTTAGTGCCCGGTATGGCCGCCAGTATGCCGGTGCAAGCCTTTTGAATGGCCTCCACGTCTGCATACCGCTTTCCTTTCATCGGCAAATGCATTATTCCGAAAAGGTAGAAGTCGCACGGTGCCATATCAGATGAATACGGGGAGTGGTTGATTGTTAAAATGTGACTTTTGGTCAAATAATCGGCCCAAAGTGTCGATCGATGAGACGGCGCATTATCGTGCAACAAACGCCAACTTCCATCTTCGCGATATTCGGGCTGAACACGTCGAATACGGCGCACCAAACGCTTCAAAACTCCAAGGTAGAATACCGCATTAACGTTTTGGCCGGGTGGAATAAGTTCTTTGTGGGCAATACCCTTGGAATCCTAAAAACAAATCATTGTCTTCACTTTTGACTTCTCCAGGCGCAATTTTTTGGGTTTCGGCTCATTTCTCATTTATGTCCTCACGACCACTTTGAAAACGTTGAAACCACTCATGCACTCTGCTACGGGATAGGCAATCATCGCCATAAACTTGTTTCATCAATTGAAACGTTTTGGTAAAAGTTTTACCAATTTAAAAAAAATTTAATGTTGGATCTTTGTTCGGAGCTCAATTTCGCACCGATGACAAAAACATAGTGACACTTAAAACGCAATAACTTCACTTTCAATAGATGAAATGTCATGAAATTTTTACTGGAAGTCGATAAAGGATAGCAGATTCTAACGCACTAGTCGACATATAGGTGATGCTACTAGAGTTTACTTTGTTACTATTTTAATGTTTACTTTGGAACGCACCTTGTATATCTTGTCAAATAAAATACTTTTCAATGCAAGGACTTAGTTTCGATCGACCAGTGTGTATGGATGTTATATCCTATAAAGATGTGATATCGGCGGTTCCGGCAAATAAGAAGCTTGAGAAAAGGATGTGTGCGAAATTCGGATCAATATCTCAAAAAATGAGGGACGAGTTGCTGTGTATATAGACAGACGGACAGAGGTAGGTAGTGGCTAAATTGATCTTTACTCGATATTAGGCTTTCATGAAAGCTTCCTAACTAGGACGAGCACTAAATACTTCACTGTATCCACAGGTTGCAGGCGGATACTTCCTATCCGTACAGTGGTGTCTCCGGGATCTTGTATCTCCTAGTAAATAAAACCATTTGAGTGTTATTCGAGTTAAAGTCGAGGCTACTTACGTCCGCCCAATTAGTTACGACGTTGAGATACCCTTCCGTCAACTCGTACAAGGTACTCAAAACTCTACAACACGTACAAATTAAATATATAAAAAAGTAGTAATAAATTCCAAACACCCAACCCTCCTCTATTGCACCTTTTCGGTCTCTACCACGTGCATTTAAAAACCGTTAATTAGGTAGCTTAATCTGTGAAAAAATATATTCTGGCAATAATAATGACGCCCGCAAACTGACGGTCACATCATTTAAAACAATCTATAAAAAAAAACAATCGTACACAATAACTATGAAACAACGTGCATGCCAACAAAATAGAGAAGACATTACAAAAGAAGCAAGTGCTTCCGAATTACCAGCAATCAAAGGTTGCACGACACAATTCATATTTCCTACAAGCGATGCTGCTGTGCAATTGTCTGTGCGTTGTGCTGTTCTCGCTGCCAGCACACACACACATATACATACAAATATTGCCATTCAAATACACTTACCCAGCTATGCTTAAATGTAATACGTTTTGATTTGTTTAATTTGGTTAAGCGAACATAATTTGTTATGAACGAATGTGATCGTGCACATGAGTAGCCCTGGAACGCTGGTAAATGTGCGTCAGTATTAATTGAAATGATTGTTGTAAAAATGTAAAATGTCAATTTTGTGAAAATTTATAATTGAAGTTCAAAAATTCCAACTATTGTCAGGTTGAAAAAAAATTGTTTACAGAAACTTTACTCAGCTACATATATACGTATGAATATTACAATATAAGCACATACATACTCATGTAATTTACGTTGTAACTGATTGTTTCCAAGAAAAAAATTGTTCACTTACCAGTGGAAAGTAGAATTATAAAGAAATATTATTTAAAAAATTTTCTTTAACGCTCTAGTGACAGTTGGATAATTATTTACAATCACGCTTCCAACCCACCATTTAGTAATCTGTACACGTCAACTGTACCAGATTTTAACATATTCCACATAAAAGATTTTAAAAAAGCTTATTAATAGAATTTTTGAAAATTTCCACCATACCAGCAATACTAGCTATAGTATATGACAGTTATGAATAGCAGAATATAGCTTAAAATCAAAATTTTCGGCCAGTGATTGGTATTTTTAGTTTCGAAAGTAAAGTACAAAATACTAATAATTTACGTGATGCAACGTCAGAGAACAATAACATAACCTTGAATATGTAAGAATTGTGGTACTTATTCAACAGTAATCGTTTAATACGTCACGTATGACTTGAGATTGAATTTGTGAAAGGACAATTTGATTATTAGTAAAGTACAAATGTATGAGTATGTGTAGAGTAATTGTTCAGTTTACTGTTCACTTAAATATCATAAAATTCGTTTGCTTGTCAATATTCATGTACATACATATATGTATGTTATATAGAGGCAATTACATATGTAGATAATCGCTCAAGTAATTTTCCAATACTACTAGCGTATAGCTAGTGTTATTTTAAGCACTAGTTAGTAGTTACTTTTTTGCCATCAAAAAAAAAAATTAAAAAAAAAAATAGAATATCTTTCCTGCAAAACCGCAATACTTTCTGCAATGTTGTACTATATATGTACATATACACACATACATGCTTATATTCTTACACCTTTCATACAAAAAAATACAATTATCTATAAATAACTGAAATAATGTTTTTCTTTTCCATTTACAAAACTATTCCATACGATTATTGTTGTTATGTAGTTGTTGTTTTTGTAAATACATATATGCACACATATGAATTCTTTCAACTTTATTCCCGTAAAATACGACTACGTCCACATATACATACATTTTCAGACAAGTGTTGTTTTAACTACACTGTAAACACATTTGAAAGATAATAATCATAACAATAACAACAAAATTCCAATCACAGTTAGAATGCTGCATTTATGGCGCTTTCAAGTTAAAAAAATGGTAGAAAACTAAAAATTTAATATTCATAGGTAGATGTCAGCAATGGGCGTACCTGTATGTGTTTAACACTATTTTACGACGCACTCATATGCATGCACTACATACATATACATGCTAATAGGCGCAAGCGCTGATTAGAGCGGCCAATCAAGTTGGGGTGATTTAACGGTTGTAGGACGCGAAGTCATTAAATGCATAGATGCATGGGTGGGAAAGCATACACGCATACATACATACACATATGTATACTTATTCATTCTAATGCATATATGGTGTTTCAATAGGTTTGCAAACATTTTTAAAACCAAATTAACTTTTTATAGATGGCAAGTTTTGTTAATTTCAGCAAATTCTATTCTGAAACGCCCGGGGTGAAAGAACTTTTATTGAATCTTAACATTTTATTTGACTCGGACTGGCGAAAAGGAAAAACTATATTTTCACGTATTTTAATACAGATTTTTACTATCGCCTGCAAAATAGATCTTTAAGTCAATACAAGCACGTCGAAGCTCAATACAAACACAGTTTTGACCTCATACTCATTACTCCACGCCTTGTCATCAGTAACGCGCTTGCATTCTCTACTCGACATCGTTTTTGCAAAAGATTCAGGTCTGTTGGTACAACTTTAGCATTGACACACTTCATACCCAAAAAATTAAGCAAAATATGTTGAGCCGATCCATAAGAGATGTTGAGATCCTCTGCTATTTCTCTGATGCCAGCACGCCGATTTTCAAGCACTGTTTTTTTTAACTTGTTCTATGTTATCGTCATTCACAGAGGTGGATCGACACCTTCCATGAATGCTTTGTATCACTAAAATACTTGTGTTCGTGATAAAGTAGACTCCCCAAAGCACTTCTGTAACATTTTCTACGATTCCGTTACCGTAATTCCATTGGATATATAAATTTTGAAACAAACTCGTTGTTAATTTTTCACCAAACAAATAGCTTTCAAACACACACACGACTTGAGTCAGTCGACTCAAATATTTTCTGCCATATATGAACAATATTGCATGTATGTATTACAACGTGTATTTGTGTAATCTAATATAAAGACCCCTCGACCGGACAAAGTGTTGAAATATGTAATAATTATTGTTTTGGTATGCAGATAAAATTTTCAATTACAGTTATGTGATATTTTCAATATAACAAGGTGCTAAGCTAACATATTAATTTTCACCTTCATTAAATCATAAATATTGGATAGCAATAAAATGATTAAAAATACTAAACTTTCATGAACATACGCGCTGTAAATCAAATAATTGCTAATTAAGTAAGTTGTGGCTAATTGAATTCTACTTTTCGATTATTGGCCCTGTTATTTGTATTGCTTGTTGTTGTATTTTTGAAAATAGTGCTGTTTGAAGTTAGTTAAGTAATATAAGTGATCCCAACAGATATATATCACTTGGATTATTTATGTCTCTATCCAATCAATTAGCAAAAAATTGTACATCTATTTTTCACATTTAAATAATAACGCGATTAAAAAAATTAAAAAGTTTGAGAAAACCACTCAGAAAATAAGAAATTAAAGTTTAATTGGGTAAACCGGCATTTTTTCTTCACTTCTCTACTCTAGCTAGCTTGAACTTTCTCTCTCCTGTATTATCAAAAAATTTAGAACAGTTGTTTGTTCGATTCGTTACTCTCCAGTGTTGTGTGAATCGTAGACGACTGAGGAGAATGAGTTTGTTATGGCGCTTACCGATTATACTTTGCTTTACTCTATTCTACCATAAACTTATTGTTTGAATCTACTTATTCAGATAGAAAGTTGTTTACCTCTTCAACGGAGGAGAATATTATGTTGAATGTTAATTATGTGAAACCTAAGATCTGAATTATTATTGTTAAATACAAGAAAGTAGAAAAGGCGGCGAAAATAGATGAATTTGCTTTTAAATGTATGTTTCTCCAAGGAGCGATGCCTTTGAACAAAATTTTGGTAAACAGCATAATCATTTCTGAGTTCAATTTGATGAAGTGTATTCAAGATATAAATATACATAATTGAAATATAGCTAATATTTATGACAAAAGGACAAGCATATTATATGCAAAGCTCTAGACGAAACCTAGCGTTATTAAGGGAAGGAAGAGAAATCGCTCAGTCTAATCAGTTAATCTATATGCATTTTTCGAATTTGCTTCAGTGATTATTTGCAGACAAATGATAAGATCACTATAACATTTTTTATGTATTTTTTGTACTTATGTGTAGTTCTCCATATAATGAATTTTTACAGACCGAAAATATTCAAAACTTTAGGTGAAATTTAATTTTTAAACGCCGCCATTTTGACAATATTTAATTTGTTTCTTAAAAAAGTTTACTATGTATTCTTTAATGTGTATAAATATACTATAAAAAATTTAAAGAAATTGATAGTTTTTTTTTTAAATTTCCAATCTGTCTTATTTTAGACTATCACACTAGGTGAGCCCCTTAATATTTTTGTTTTATAATCCATTTATTAGAAACTGAATTTACTGAAATTACTTACATTATGTTAAAGATAAATTGCAACTTTTATGACCAACTTTTTTTTGCAATATTAGTAGAGTTCAGCTATAAATATTCCTATTTAATCATTGGTTTAGTAATGCAAATCGGTTTAGTAATGCAATAATAATAATATTTATGTATATACATATAAGTGTGCCTATGTAACTGTTGATACTTATTAGAGTGCAACCAAACTTGTTCGTTTGAAAGGTAATGGTTTACAATCCGCACTAAATGCATATTTTAGCGTTTTTAAAGTCAGCTACTGGTCTCCAATGATACTGCTAATCGTAATAGTATGCTTTGAAATCTGTTGTTATCAGCATTGACGTGACTTAAGCGCAATTAAACATGAACAACTAATAGGGGTAAACTTGCTTAGGTAATATTTTATTGCAAACGACATATTAACTAAGAGTAATTGCGTTTCTATTTTTGAAACTGGCACTTTTTTACGAAAAAGTAGTAATTTGTAAAAACAATAAAAAAACTTGGTATGAATTTTCATGGTCATAAGGATGGCAAAGTTTTACATTATATACCAAATAAACAGTTTTGCTCATATTTTACCGTAATTGAGTAAAATCGGTTGATTAGCCTCAGAGTTAAACAAACTCTCCAGAAGGCTTGAGCGCCAGCTCAATTTTATAATCAAACAAAAACACAACAAAAGTACCACCAGGCATAACTGTATGCTTAGAAGCGGTAATCAGCAACAGAATATACATATTTATAATAAATATTATTAATAAATAATGCATATGTATGTATATAGATTCATATAAAAACTTTACCGAAAACATTTCAAAGTGATTATATATAATTTCGCGTTTATAATCAAAATATAGTCGTAATTAGAAAGTTCAAGTAATAACGCAAAGA
Source organism: Bactrocera oleae (assembly GCF_042242935.1). Lineage (NCBI taxonomy): Eukaryota > Metazoa > Arthropoda > Insecta > Diptera > Tephritidae > Bactrocera > Bactrocera oleae. Next base: position 85,600,342 of record NC_091536.1, on the reverse strand, counting down.
ATTCGTAAAACACCATGTCGGCTTGCCGTTGTATGTGTGTGTGTATTTGCAGCTAAACAAGATTGCTATGTGTTTACAGTACATTTCTTCATAAAAATTGTTGCGTATACGCCCCAGAATGCTTAAAAGCAATTACAGGCGTACATTTGTTCTTGAGTAGCTCATATCGAAAACTGTTAATGTTGTCAGCAATTATATAATTAAATATATGTAAATCTATGTTTTAACATTTTTATATTAAAAATATATGTGTTTTTTATTAATCATTATAATATATTAATCGATTCAAAACGGACAAGTATGGTAGAGGTGGAATGCCACCAGTTTAGTTACTTGTTTATGCTACTGAGGGAATTTTAAAATATAACGTAGATAAGTAAAAGTAGAACACATTTTTTGAATTTTCCAAATACTTGCGATACCACATAATAATATTTATAATAAAAAAATTACTTGTATTTACATAGCAACAATTAAGTTTGTTTTTTAATCAAAAAAAAGCATATAATTTATGCATACAATTGAAATATATCATTTTATTTTTAATAATTAATGGTTTTAATCTCAAAGCCGATGTCAGTACAAATTTGCTGAAAAACAATCTAAAAAATTTGTTGTTTGGCGTAAAACTGGATATGGCGAACAAACACAGTTAACATTGGAGTATATCTTTTGGAAAGAATTTACATTTTTGAAATTATAGCTTGCTTTTATAATAAATATTTATTGATAAATTATTTTATGGCAAAAAAATAAATCCAAAGTAGTGGTTAATTTAGAGCACATTATTTTGGTAGTATTAAAGAAATTTTCAATTACTTTGATGCCTTAAAATTTTAGAAAACTATATAAGTAGAAAAAAGAAGAAACCTAATTGAAAAATTTTATTTAATTTATTTCAAAGTCAACGACTTCAAAGAAGGAGATTACTAAAAATAGTTTAATAAAAAGAAATTAAAAACAACATATTTTTTATTGAGCAGTATTATGTTTCTATGATTTTATTCAAATGTCGAAAAGTGCTTCCAGATTTTTAAATGTTTAACTACTTATCTTTAATAGTAGCTTTCCTCGGGGTGAGTCAAAATAATATTCATTAAAAATATACAAATAATATTAAACTTTTTAAAGATATAAGATCGTTACGAATATTTTTCACAATTTTTAATTTAATATATAATAGTTTCAATTTCACTTTTGTAAATATTAATATGTAGATAGGCTATAAAAATCTGTTAAAATAATTATTAAAGCTTAACTTATTATCTAAGGCAATAATGCATTATCAGAAGAAATTGTTTAAATCAGATCACTATAACATATACCTGAACGATCGGATAGTTAGTTATAAGTTTATTTAAATACTCTAAAATAGTATATAAGCTTACAAAAGGTATTAAAAAGTAATAAATTGACTAAATTATACATTTTGATTAAAGAACACTAATCTTAAATATTACATTTTGGTATTACAAAAAACATGAAATTTATGGGACTATTTTTATTGTCAAATATTATGCCTTACCAGTAACTGGATAAATATATATAATTTTTCAAATACTTTCAATTCATTTAATAAATTTTTGAAAATAAAGCAAAAAAATGTGAATGCAATATATTTTTATTAAAATAGTGCATAATATATACAAGACGGCTTAGTTGCATTTCAAAATGGAAATCTAAGGAATATTCATAAATTTTCAAGTGTGCTTCAAATGGTTTTCACTAAACTTTCATAGAATGAATCCCAGTAAAATAATTCTATATGCGA